>NW_027041737.1:34440-1530920 GCF_035928015.1 Saxophila tyrrhenica | reverse complement strand
TACGTAGAGGTATAATAGATACTATAGAGGGCTCTAAGTGGAATGTTATAACGTTCCACTAGAGCATCTAGGTTAGGTAGGTTTCTTAATAAGAGATTAATAGTTTAACTTTCTCTATCGATTTAGCGAAAAAAAAGGTTTTAGTACTCCTTAAAAATACCGAGTAGTGTTATTAATAGAACCTATAATTAATTCTCTAAAGGGCTCTAAATAGGGCGTATTATAGTATCCTATTAAAGTATCTTAGTTAGGATACCCTATCTTAGTAGGATATACTCGAGTAGGATATACCTATATAACTAAATATATATAGACTTGTAACTTAATCTATAGAGAGTCCTAAGTAGAGTAATATAATATCCTACTAGAGTATCTAGGTTAGCGTAACAATTTGGCTTAGTACTAACCTCTAGATAGCGACGACTTCTACGACGTATTTATAACGCTACGAGTATTATATAAGCTTAAGATTCTTATACGTAACTTAGTGCATTATACGCTATCGTTTAGCGTCCTATTTATAGAATTAAAGCGACTTTGAAATCCTAACCCTAGGCCCAAATCCCACCCGTAACTTCCGCTTGCTATACTATCCCTCGCTTACCCTTTTATCTTTATAACGAAAAGCTATCTAGATACGACCACCAAGGGTATGTGTATCTCCCAAACGCCATCTCATGCCAACAGTACAACATATAGCATCATTCTAGGTTTGACGGATACAACACGGTATCGATTGTGCCAAAGTTCTCCTTGATGGTTCGCGCTGATACGAAACGCTGCAACAGTGTGAAAGTGCCCGCTTTGTCGTTCGTGCCACTGGCGCGAGAGCCGCCAAAGGGCTGATGGCCCGGCATTGCGCCAGTGCATTGATCACTGGATGAAGTTAGCCTCTACTAGTTGGTGCTGCAGTCTTTAGAAGGACTCACTTGATGTAGAAGTTGCCGGCACTGAAGCGAAGATGCTCTATCGCATCCGCTACGACCCTCCGATCTTTCGCAAAAATCGCTCCAGTTAGCGCAAAAGGCGAGCATTCGTCGATGGTTTTGTAAAGCTCTGGCCCAAAGCTTTCGTCCTCATACACATGCACAGCCAGAACTGGACCGAAGATCTCTTCACTCAGGAATGGCGAGCTTGCGTCCTTCACCTTGAGAACTGTCGGTCGCTACATGAATTGGTTAGCAACCACTTGTGACTCTTGCTTGAAGGCGCAGCGTATGACATACAATGTACAGCCCCATAGAGTCGTCGCATTCTCCACCAGCGATGATCTCTACGGTCTCATCCTTGATCGCTCGAGAGATGAAACCAGACACTCGCTGGTACGCAGCCTTGCTGATGACGGGACCGCAGAAGTCGGTGAAGTTGTCACCCATCGTCAACTGCTTGGTTTCTGCTGCCAGGGTTTCGAAAAACTCATCGGCGCAGGATCTTGGAACGTAGGCTCGCGAGCAAGCGCTGCACTTTTGTCCCTGGTACTCAAATGAAGCTCTGATTGTCTTCAGTGCCGCATTTCGAATGTTTGCCGACTTGTGGATGAGGTGGAAGTTCTTGCCCGATGTCTCGCCGATCATGCGAGGGTAGGAGACGTAAGAGGTGATATTTGAGCCGACAGACGCATATATCTTCTGGAAGACATCGGTGCTGCCTGTAAAATGGACAGCACTAAGATGCTTGTTGGCAAGGACGACCTTGGTGATGGCTTCGGCGTCTCCAGGGATGAACTGCATCACGCCTGGAGGCATCCCAGCTTCGATCATGATCTCGTTGAACAACCACGACGAAAGCACGGCTCCAGGGCTCGGCTTCCATACGACTACGTTACCAACGATCAATGGAGCGAGGACCAGATTGACCGCAAGAGCAGTAAAGTTGAAGGGGCAAATGGCGTAGACGAAACCATCCAGAGGGCGAACTTCAGAGCGACTGCGGTCACTATTAGCAAGCCTGCATCATTCGTGATGACGGGGCTGACAAACTTCCACACTCCAGGGGCGTTGAACGGAGGCTGCTCTTGATACATCCGTTCGGCGAGCGTGGGAAAAGTCCTCAAGAAATCAATTGACTAGAAGATTGTCAGCAGTCTTCTCTCGATGTTTCGTTTGGCGGGAGCGCCACGGGACGCACCTCTGCAATGCAGTCGATATCGGCTTGGTAGGCATTCTTGCCTTGTCCAAGCATGGTCGCTGCCATCATCTGATACTTGTAGTCATTTTGGAAGAGATACGCTGCCCTGTAGAAGACGGCTGCGCGCTGGTGAAGGGGCATTGCAAGCCATTCTGCTTTGGCAGCGAGAGCGCCCTTGATGGCCTCCTGCACAGTAGTGGCCGACGCTCCTTGAACTCGCGCCAATACATGCTGCTGGTTGAACGGCGAGAGCTGGTCGAACGAGTGGTCGCTGGGTACCTAACGAACGACGTGAGCTTTCGACTACTGAACGGCCAGCTTCCCAACGTACGGGTTCTCCGTTAACGACGGGGCGGATGTCGCGGGCTGGTGCGTTCTTGAGCTGGTCTACAGCCTTCGAAAGCTCTGTCCTGTCCTGCGAGGCCGGCTCATATGTCGTCTGAAGCGTTGTGTCAGTAATAATAGAATATCAAGGTATGAAGTGAGGGTGCCCGTACAAACTTCTCCGTTGCCAACGCTGGCAGCCGAAACGCTCCGAGAACGGCGGACATGATGACTAACAACCGCGAGAGATACAACTCGTCCAGTCTTGCAATGCTATCGCTTTCCAGTCACTGTAGGAATAGCATCAACAATCGCACAGGAGGCAGCACTTAAGCAGGGGAGACTCGTTCACATGTGACCCGCCGAAGAGTTGGCACCGCAAGACGAATGCTGGTCGTCGTTCGCTCTGCATGGTGCAGCTTCTCGCGCCGAGCAAAGTAACTTCTCGCCCCGAACAAAGTCGCTTGACACCACAGTCTGGAACATTGACCGCGATAATGGCCGTACAGACAGTGTGGACCGAGCGAGACTTCCCTTGGATTGCCAAGGTAACCGCCAGTTCGCCAGCTGTGGCAAGACGGACCAGCCTCGCAGTGTATATGGCCAAAGGCTACATGATACGACCTAAGAGTGATTGAAAGGGTACAGTGACAGTATACTGCTTCTGTTCGCGCGTTCAGTCGCTATGGCTGCCCTTTCTGCTGTCGTTCTTCTCGCTTTTGCTGTCTTTACGCTGCTTGTTGTTGTTGCGGTCTTCGTCCGCAAACAACCGACGAGAGTACGACAGTATCAGCCATTTGGTGGGTGTCTGACCGTAGGTTTCCTACCCATGAGCATCAATGGTTGACGTGCTGGCAGTGTCTATTCAGCCGACAGCGTCTGACTTTGTGTGGAACAGCAAAGGCGAGATTCCATACAGACCGTGGAAGAATGGACCCCACCACGTTACGATGGGTGAGCATCGATACTCCTACATCGCCCTCCAAACTGTCACTGACGGCAAACCTCTCCACAAACAGGTCTGCAGAAGACTGACTTAGAACGATGGATCGAGATCGACAAAAGCTATCTCCAGAAGTACCAGATCAAAAAGTCATTAATCCACACTCACCGGGATGAAGTGACATGCGCTTCGCCGGAGTGCAAAGGTCCAGCACATGAAGCACTGCTACTCCTTGTGGACGTCTTGACCCAGCGGTACCCATCAATGTTTGTCAAGCCCAATGGTCACTCCATCAAGAACCTCGTGACTGGCGACATGTGGGATTTGAAGCCTAGTTCTACAAATTGGGAGAAATACCATCCTTTGGAGGTGATGGGATTACTGGCGACGGATGATTTCTTCATCTTGGAGAATGATCCGACGACGGGGGTCACGGCGTTGAAAGGCGGCTGCGTCTGCTTTCCAGGTAAGAGAATCTGCGAGCCACACCTGTATTTGAGCGACTCTGCTGACAATCAATTGACAGCGGGCTGGAAGATCGAGGAGCGTGTTGGCCTATCGTTATGGCAGATCCATGCAGGCAAAGTCCCACACTACGAGCAAGCCCTCTCCAAGTCAATGGACCGCTTCTTTCTTCGCATGAAGAGCGGCAACCTTACCTCAAGGTTCAACTACGCCATCGACGATTCCGACGATTTGTTTCGCCGGCACTCGCACCACAACCTCTCCAACGAGCATGATGCTCCCCTCCTAAAGCTTGAGGACCTTCATCTCCGGGTCGAACGACAAGTGCTGCAGCGCTTACCGGAGAGTGGCGCTCTTCTGTTTTCGATCAGAACATATGTCACGCCCATCACAGAAGTTACAAAGGACAGGGCGGTCGCCGAGGCGCTGAGGACGAGTACAAGGAGCTACGACGAGAAGCTTTCGGCTTACAAGAACCAGCCTTTGTGGAATGATGCTCTACAGAAACACTTGTCGGAGGTTCTTGGAGATGATGATCTCAGACAGGACTCTGCTGTCGCAGAGGCTGCTGAGTGACTGATTCACCTTCATGCGTATGCTGAGGTAGGAAGCGCAGGATAGCAGGCTACTGCAGGAGGCTTGAATAAATGGCGTACAAGCAGGATTCTTTTACGAGATAAGAATGCAGAGAAGGGTAGATGGTTGGTCGGACACAGATGAGCGCCGGACTAGAGATAGCGTGTTCGCAGCGGCTTCAAGTCATCAATTCGAGTTCAATGTACTTCAACGTTGTTCAGGTGAGCATGATAGAGCACCCCATCTCCTTCATCACCGACCTCCAATCTACGGGACCAAGGCCGCTGGTGACACCACACAGCGACCCATCTGCATCCGTCTGCCGGTCGACTCGTCGCCAAACTTCCATTGCCAACTCTTTCGCACGAGCAATGTTTCCAATACCTCTCTTCGAAGCTCTGTTGAATAGGATAAGCGCCCTTCGGCGCAGCTGAACGTCGAAAGCCTCCGCTGCAGCAATAAAGACTGGCCAGAGAGTATTGGCAGGCTGCACGCTCGACCCTTTGGTCAGCGCATCGATGTTCTCCAAATGGTCGAAAACCCTTCCCACCAACGTCTGATATGTGGCGCCCGGCGCTGGTAACTCATGGCTTTGGTCCAGGTCACCCCTCAATTCGCCATGTCGATGCTCTGGGCCAGAAAGGTTGTCCAGACCACTTCTTGCGAGAATGCGGCCGAAGAAGACAATCACCGCGTAGTGGAAAGCCCACTGGTGGTTCTCGGCGAGCTCATCCCGAATGACGGGTGGCAGGGAAGCCTGAACACCGTTGATGGGAGAACCACCCATTCGGGCTTCGGGAGTAGCGCCGCTGAACGAAGATGCGCTCGAATCGTCACCTTTCGAAGCAAAAGCCGCCTTATCCCTTTCGACAGCAAACAGCTCGGATCTCAGCGCGTCTATGGACGTCGGTAAAAGATCCAATTCTCGCTCACTCACATCTTCGTTTACAAGTTGTCGCTCGATTTGCAGAGCGCGGTGGAGGTGGGAGATCGTCCTCAAGCTAATACCGAAAGAAATGTCCAAGTTGTATTCTGCGGTGGATGGAAACGTGACCGTTTGGTCGTAGTCTCGCTCCTCTGCTTCGTGTTGTCCCTCGCTGACGATAGGATTCGATGCCTGGAACGGAAGCGCTGCGATGTTTGCCGTGACACCGAGATGTCGGTTCGCTACCTTCGCAGTGGTCGCAATGACCACGTAACACTTGAACATCTGGTAGAGTGTCCTGGCTGTGGCGCTCGATTGCCAGAACTCCGGTCCGCCAGCCCGCTCCGCGGTATTCCTCGCGAGATCCAGATGAGCGTCACAACGCAGAGTCTCGCCGCCGAACACATCGGCTTGAAGCATCGATAGAGCCGCAGCTAGAAGGGTGTATTTGTTGTCATCCGACTGTCTGGCAAGGTGGCCTGTTGCCTCCAGAATTAACTTCTCTGCCTCCTTTCCGTGAGCTTCTGTGTCTCGACGGAGGTGGGCGCGAGTGTTCTCAATTTGCTGCATGTGGGAGCCGGCCACGCAGAGAAGAGCATGGTGAAGTGCAGCAGTGAAACGTGACGGCCGATGATGAGTAGCCAGCGGGAGATAGATCTGAAGATACGGATTGCGTGAAGGATCGATGGTTGGCATCAGAAAAGGGCTGACCACGCTTTGGTAGTGCCGCAAAAGCCCGGGGTCGTCTTCTCCGATGTAGCCAGTGGTCTGCTCATTGATTGATTTTCTCGGGTGATTAACGCTGTCACTGCCACGGTCCTCCTCGGTCATTCCTGCGACATGGTTCCCGTCATAGGCAGCAGGCGGCGTGGTGACATAGAACAACCTTCCGTAATCCCGTTGGACAGACGCCGGTGCTGCCGTGACTCTCGCCTTTGACCCGGTGTTGGGTACACGGGCTTCGACATTGAAGTAGTCACGTGCACTGGCGGGAGACCCGGTCCGATTGAAGCCGTGACAGGTGTGTCGACGAGAACGCTCGCAGTTGGCGCAAACTGGTCGACGGCCATCGCACTGGGTGCATATTAGCAACAGCTGCACCAATGGACAGACAACCCGGCTGCTATCTCACCTTGATCTTACGTTCGCGGCATGTCTGACAGCCCTAGTGCATGCATATCAGCCAGTTGAGAAAGGCAGCGGGGCTGATGGATTGGCCTTCTACCTTGTACAACCGGCCGCGACGTCGCTTTGGCGGCGGAGGTGACTCGCGAGCATCCAATGCAGTCGAAAGGTCATTGTATGGGGCGAACGGGGACCAGGATTGATTGGGTACGTCCTCAACAAGGCCTTGCAGCCATTGCTCTGAGGTAGGATCGAGGCTGGAGCCGAGGAGCCATTGATCGATCTCGAGATGGGGGTCCCCGCCGGCCCACGTGCCCGAGGGTTGGGAGTACATGTTGTCGTGATCCATAGAGCGAGGAATGGCTAGATGGGGTGGGTATTTCCACAGAGCGAAGTTGGGGACGACTTGTCAGCGAACACACTTGGCCGAGCGCTCTGGCCGGAAATGCTCGGCGGGGAAGAAGCGAACTCGGCAACCTAATATCTCGCTGCTGTCAAGGGGCGAGATGGATACTCGCACAATGCTGTAGACCCCTCTCGTCGCTCACATAACAATGTGCCTACTTGGTGCAAGAGGACGGCCACCAGTCGAGATAGGGATGCACGGTGAGAGACAGCTGTATCATCATGTCTCCTCTTGAGCCACCGTCTTCCATCTTCCATCGCAATCCGGTGCACAAATACCCAGCGGCCAGCTCGGGCGATGGCATTTACATTACCGCCAAAGATGGATCCAAGACCCTCGACGGCAGCAGCGGAGCAGCAGTATCCTGCCTGGGACACGGTCACCCTGCTGTAATCGATGCCATCGTCCAGCAAGCCAGGCAGATGGCCTTCGCCCACACCTCCTTCTTCACCAGCGGTCCGGCCGAAGAGCTTGCGGCACTGCTAGTAGCCTCGGGCGGCGAGGATGCGTTCAAGAAATGCATGTTCGTTAGTTCCGGCTCGGAGGCGGTAGAGTCGGCACTCAAAGTCGCTCGTCAATACCACATTGCGAACGGCAAGCCCAACCGTGTCAACATCATCTCGCGACGTCACTCGTACCATGGCAACACTTTGGGCGCAATGGCGGCCGGCTGGAATCCGTCACGCAGAGAGCCATTCGCGCCTATGCTATCGCCTGTTTTCCACCATGTCTCGCCCTTTTTCTACTCGCGTGATGGCCGGCCTGACGAGTCTGCAGACGGCTACTGCCAACGCATGATCGACGAATTCGACGAAATGTTCGCTTCTCTCGGTCCGAACACTGTCGCCGCGGTCATGGTCGAGACTGCTTCGGGTGCGACGTTGGGTGCTGTCCCTGCGACCTCACAATACCTTCGAAGGCTGCGAAATCTCTGCCACAAACATGGCGCCTTGCTTATCCTGGACGAGGTCATGTGCGGTATGGGTCGATTGGGTAGAACGCATGCCTGGCAGGCCATTGGAGGCTCTTCACCTGACATCCAAACTATTGGGAAAGGCCTTGGTGCAGGCTACCAGCCCATTTCCGCCGTGCTGGTGTCTCCAAGTGTGCACAATGCTATTGAAAATGCGCATGGCGAGCACCCGTTCGTCACCGGACACACATACCAGGGTCATTCGATCGGCTGTGCGGCTGCTCTCGCTACTCAAAAGTACATCGAGGAGCAGCATTTACTACAGAACGTCCAGCGAAACGGAGAATTGTTGACAAAGGAGCTCGCTTCTGCTGTCCCAGGGCTGAAGGAGGTTAGAGGAAGTGGCATGTTCCAGGCTGTTGAGTTTCAGTCCACACCAGACGATCCGATTGCCGCCAAAGTCGCCAAAGCGTGCATGAAGAATGGGTTGGCCGTTTATCTGTGCTCTCCTCTGGTGGATGCTGTCCTATTTGCACCACCATTCATCATCACGGAGTGCGAGATTCAGTTGATGGTGTCAATATTTGTCCGATCAGTCACAGAAGTGGTGGTAGGGTAGTAGACTTGAAGTCGTTAGGCTGATTTCAATTGTAGCCAACGGTGGTATATCTGCGATGCTCGCACGAAAATTGGTTGTGCATCACCAGGTTCCGACTCACTGGGAGAAGATAGCTAGGTTATGCTTCCTCGCTTTGATGATCAGAAGATCATCTGGCCGTTGCAACAAGTGGTTGGCCACTCCCTCCTTGTCTACCCTGTGGCTGTATCGCACTGCTTATGCTGAAGATAGTTATCCATCGGCCACAATCAGACACCGAAGCTCCACATGTGTAGCCTCCTCTTCTTCATCACTTGGCGCTGACCGACTACCGCTTCATGGTTTTCACCGCACAAGCGCTGCGAGCGCACCCCCAAGGCTGGCCAAACACCTTACCAGACGAAATGCCATGAACACTCTTGAATGCCTCTCCTCGAGAGCAATATCCCTCGTGAGAAGGGTTGCTTGCACCTCTATGCCCACAGTCACTCAGGCAAGGAGATGTCGTGCGCTGCCTCTTGGCTTTCCACGGTGATCACCATATCGCTCTCGCATTCACTTCCGCTACAACATGTACCCTCTCATAGCGTTGTCAGGATGGACCTCCTTCTCACTTGGCAATGCTGGGCCAACACTTCAATCTCGTTCTTTCTACCGCATTGGAGTGGGGGACAGAGAGCAGAGAGGCTCCTGCAATCTCAGGAAGCGCAACAGTAGAATGGTGGGTCCTAGTATAAAGCCATGCAAGTTCTCGACACCAGCCAGTGAGTCTTTTTCACACGCATCCATTGTCGAGACGAAGAGCCTACGATACTAGCAGCTCCTTCGCAGCTTCGTTGTCCTTACATATTCATTCGCTTTACGATGGCTTCCTCTATGGCGGTTGGAGTCATCGTTGGATTGGCTTCTTTCTCATCGGCTTTTCCGATGTCTTCACCTGTACATTCCGTCTTCCGAAGACAAGAGTCGAGCGACTTGTGCACCAACGCCGACCTTTCAAGGCCGGAAGGGTATCATCGTCTCGACCCAGTGCACGCTCCATTGCTAACATTTCCTTCAGCGCTGCTGCCAAATGGAACGATTTCGGTGTCGGCGCCCGGCTCGATCAGTACATTGGAGATCAAGGCGCAGCCAACTGGGTGAACACCCTGGCATCCGAGTCTTTCCCCGGCTCCGGCGACCCTGGTTCTTTTGGCTGCGGCAGTCGTGACCAGCCGTGCATGAGCGGCTTGGATTTAGACACCTGCGGAGTCATGGCTGCGGACGATCGTGGCACCGACTTCTGGATACTCAACGCAGTGCAGAAGATGCATGTATGTCTTGACCTTACCACTCCGAGTACGTATCAAGCTTTGCTAATACTCAGATGCCAGGCTGCGTTCGAACGGGCACACGAGAATCTGCAAGACTCAATCATCGACAGCTCGCTCTCCGTCAGCGGCATTGCCAGTGACTTCAAGATCGACTTCGCCAGCGACGACAAGATTCTGCGCTACGTTGCAGCCGCTTTCGGCATGGCTGGAGGTATGATCGGATACGGCAGCGGCCCGATTGTGAACGCTCTCAAGACGTCGGCAACAATGTTCGGAGCGGCGTTTGCAACAACCGGTGTGAATCAGCAGCCGGCGATCGATCCCTCGAAGGCTATGGACTCAGCTCTCAAGGAGGTCTTCGAATCGCAAAGGAGGATGCTCGATGGTATCTTGAAGCTCGCTGTTGGTGGTGGAGGTGACTATGACTCGCTTCCTGACCAGGTCGGTCCATAGTCAGGGTTGACCGAAGTCCGCTGAGACTGACATTATCTTCCAGTCCGGAGACTACTCGACCTCTGTGGCAAGGTTTATGGCAGATGGTATGTATCCCGATGGCAACGTGCCATTCGAGACCTGAGCATACTTCATGGACCTCGCGCTAATCTCCATGGCTCAGGCAAGTTCCTGTTGCAAGGAGATCTCGTCAACCAGTACTTCTCTAAAGGTTACGAGATGTTGAACAAAAAGCTTGTTGGTCAGTCTGTTCATCTCTCCCACAAGAGTGGTTCCAAATATTAACCCTCCATCTTATTACGCAGACATTGCTCTTCAACAATTTGGTTATCAGGTGCTTGCGGACAAAAACTACGAAGACGCTGAGAGCTGCGGTGCAAACTATGGCGCACACTGGCTTGATCTCGACGGCGGACGCTGCATGCGCCTGACATACGAGGACAACTGGACCGGAAAGTGGTTGCCCGCTCCTGAGGAAGTCGTCAAGGCGGTAGAGGAGAATTACGGTGAGCATACTTTCCAGATGCTGATTGAACTTGGACTCATTCTAATCCTTTGTCACAGGCATGGATATCTTCGGGTACTTTGGTAATCTCTGCGACTGCCACATTAACGGCAATGGAGAGGTGGATCTTGGAAATCTCGCCACCGACGGTAATATCCCGCAGTGCTTCTACAACCTTGCTTGTCAAGATGCCGACATCTGCTGTGAGCGAATCTCTCTGTCCTATTTGTTCTACGGGCTAACGTCAGCTGCAGTGGACGAAGAAGGCGATCATGACTGGTACATCTGCTGGCCCGACGCGGACTTCAACGACTCTCCAGCGCCTGCACCCACAGAACCAGAAGGGCCAGAAACCGAGCCCACGGAGCCTGCGTTCCCATCTGACCGCGATGACACTGGCTGCTATTCTGGCGGTCTCAGCTGGAGTGATCTGCATGGAGACGGCAGTGAGACCGACACCCAGTACGTACGGTCTCTTTCCTAGTCGACATATCTTGAGCAGCGTTTGCGTCTCCAGACAAATGCTGACACTTTTGACAGGGAAGTGAAAAACGACATTTCCACAAGATGCCAGGCAGCGGATGGAACCATTCTTGGTCTGAACGACTTCTGGTGGGACTGCACTGAGTGGGGAATCGAAGGCGGCGGCGTCAACCATGTAGGTTCATTCTTCAAGCCCAGCAAATTGCCCAATACAGCGGATCAACAACCTGCTACCGTCTGTCACACACATGAGACTCTCGCTGACCCTGTTCCTAGATCTGGTGGGAGATCCAAACGGAAGGCGACTCCACCGACGAAGTCACAATCACCTACGATACCTGCAACTCAGCTTTGAGCACAGAGCTGGGTGGCTGCTCGACCGGTAGCGAACAAAATCATGATGGGTTATGGGTAAGTCACAGTTCGGCCTGCGAGACGGCTTGGAGTCGACGACACTCGAACACCGGCTAACGTACTGCTCACGACGAAGTTCAAGATCGATCCTCAGGCAGGTTCGTGCCCATACCAGAAGGGATAGAGATGGAAGCGGCGATGATGTGTAGTCGTTCGCTATCCTCCAGCGACCGCAGTTGGCAAAGGAGAGCGCATTGGAGATTGAGATTTCTCAAATGTCACGGTGCGACGAGAAAGACTAAGAGGGAGAGATGTACATGATTTCTGAAGTTTTGGGTAGCTCGTTCAGTTCGTTGCACGTACATTCATTGAGAGACGCTAAATGCTTGTATCAGACCACGTCAGGGTCAAGATGGCCAACCCGGACCACCATGCTTCGCAAGCTCTTTCGTTGTCCATTCCCACAGTTCGTCCGCCATGTGCTGGTCAGTGGCATAAGCGCTGCGAGTAGTGTGCTTGCCGACAGGCTCATAATATTCCCCACTCTCTAGCACGCCCTTCTGCACTTTCGCCGCTCGCGCACCAAAGCGTATTGTGGGCGCCCTTCTCGGGCTTGACGCCGCTCAACCACAGGAACGGCGCGATGACAAAGTGCGGTACCTTGACGCCGTCTGCTTTGGCATAGCCATCTGTCTGCACGATCCCAGGGTGTTGCGAGACGGCGGTGATGCTCGGATAGAGTTGAGCCAGCTTGCGAGCGAAGAGTATGTTGGCAAGCTTAGAGTGGCCGTAGCGCTGCGAAGCAGAGTCGAAGGCGTCAGCGTTGAAGGCTTCTGAGAGCACGATGCCCTTCGACGGGGCAGATCTGTGTGCCATGAGAGATGTGGTAACAACAACGCGGACATCGGAGTCTCCTAGCGTTGTGGTATGGAGAAGCTTCGGCAGCAAAAGCTGAGTCAGAAGAGCGTGGCCAAGATGGTTGACACCAATATGGATCTCATAGCCTTCCTTGGATTTGTTCGATGCAACACCCGCGATGCCTGCATTCAAGAGTAGGAGATCTAGGCGATCGGTCTTTTCATTGACCGCTTCTGCGCACTGCCGCACGCTTTCCACGGAGGCAAGGTCCAGCTGGAGGATATCGATCTGTGCTTTCGGGTGTGCCTTGACTGCAGCATCAACTACAGGTCGGGCATTAGAGACATTGCGTGAGCAAAGGAAGATGCGAGCTGGGTTGTGCCCGGCGAGCCCATGGACCGCTGCTGCACCGATGCCTGCGTTGCCTGATGAAGATCAATCAGAGTCGCCCGCTTGTGCTGAAAGACAACCTACCGCCCGTTATCAGTATCACCTTGCCGTCGAGGCTTGGGACGTCTTTCGAAGGGTCGAAATGCATGGCTGCCGACTTCTATCTTACTCAGATAGTGATCGAGTGGAAGTGGCTACCAGAACTGTCTCCTTACAGGAGGAGCCTGCAGCTTTTGTACCTTGCCCGTCGTCGGCAGATGGTGCCATGGGTCGTATTCGGCGAAGGAGGGTAGGCCTGCTGTTGACACCTAGGTAGCATAGGCATAGTCTCCCGTGACCTCGCCTTTAGCATCGGCGTTTACGCTGTCGCCGGGCCAGACTCCAATTCGTCGAGGGGCCATTTTGACTACGCTGCATACCGCTTACTAAGGAGTGGTGACTTCAGCTCCTGCTGCGTACAAACTTCCGAATCTATTTAGTCCATCTTTGGTGCATGTGTCGTGGTGCGGCTCAAGGAAGAAGTCCATGTGAAGAGGGAAGGTGTCTCGGAGCCCTAAACCAGTGGCCTCAGCTTTCCGAGGTTCGCGAGTAATTCGCGTTTTCAGCGCGTTCAACAATCTACAAGCAGGTACATCTACTCACCACTTGAACAATGGAGTATGAGAAATGCTACGTATACGAACCTGAAGGCCAGGGACCGGCGAAACGACGTCAAATCGAGCCCCAAGGCTTGCAGGCATCGTGGAAGCTCCGGCGTGAAGCGTACCAGGCTGCATGGCGAGCGCAGAAGGCCCAGATTGATGTACGGTGATCACATGTGACAGACACATGGCGGTTCACTAATCATGGCCATAGGCTAAACTGAGTGACTTGAATGCATACGCTGTCCGCAGCCTCACCGCCTTCCTGGACGAAGCGGCGCAGAGCCCACAGTCCAGCGCCATCCCAACCGCCATCTTGTCCACGGGCCCGGAAGCGTCATCCTCCACCGCTGTTACGGAACAGCTGTCTCGAGACCAGAATGCTCAAAAGTGCAGGGTATTCCTGTCCATCTCTGCGAGTACTGGACCGAACCTCAAAGCGCTGTTGAAAGCGATCATTCAGAAAGCCACTTCCCGTCAGGAGAGCCCGGATGATGATGATGAGGACGACGAAGTCACGACGCGGAAGAAGGGCGCAAAGCTGTTGAACTACGACTTGCAACTTCTGGCTGACTACGTGTCAGAACGTCAACTTGAGCAAGTTGCCATTGCTGTGGGTGACACGGAGGGATTCGACAGCGACCTGCTCTCGGAACTGGTCGAACTGCTAGGCTACTGGTGCGACCGCATCCCGGTCGTCCTTTTGCTCAGCGTGGCCACGTCTGCCGAATCTCTGCAGCAGCGGCTCTCGCGATCAGCCGTCAGATGCCTCAAAGGCCAGATGTTCGACGTCGCAGCTTCCGCCATCCAGCTTGAGCACGCACTGGAAGCTGTCGTTGCCGATCACCCGACCATATGGCCAGGATCTGACCTGATCGGCCTCATTCTTGAGCGGCAGAGCGACTATATCCAGAGCATCGACAGCTTTACTCATGCGATCCAGTACACGTACATGTCTCATTACTCCGCCAACGCCCTCTCCATCCTCCTGATACCCAGTATCAAGTTTGCAAACATCCCACCTGACCACTTCGAAGCATTGCGCAACGTCGACTCTTTCCGCCAGCATTGCAGGGGCATCCTCGATGACAACCAAGCCTCGCGTGTTCGCGAACTTCTCGACTCAGACGAAAAACTGTTCAACCTGGCCGCAGACAGCATTCGCGATCTTCGGGACCGTCTCAACTCGATGCTTCCCGCCATGAAACTGCTGCAGCACATCCAGGACATCCTGCACAGCTACCCAGTCACCCCTACTATGCCTTTCAGCAAAGCGTACAAACTCGCAATGGCTGGCCGCTTAACACAAGACTCCAGCTTCATCCGCTCGATGCTCCTCTCCGTCAGAAAATCGCAGCAGCACATCATTGGGCAAGTGCTGCAAGCATTCAACATCTCCAGCATCCCAGCGACCTTCCGCTCTCAGGCAGAGACATTGGGAAAAGAGTTGATCCGTCTGTCAGCCAGCGCAGCGGGCGAAAATGTCCAACTGCGAAGCGAGGAATCGGTCAAAAACTCGACGCTTCGTACAACGGTCGTTGCGCAGAAGGTCGAGCTGAGCAAACAGAAGGCCACATTGTCGAAACGAGACGAATCGTATACAAAGTTGCTTCGCCGTCTGAGCGATCTGCTGGAGCGGTACTTCGGGGAGGCACTGGTCGATCCGAAGACATGCTTATTCCACGAGCTGGTGGTGTACGACTTGCGATCGCCATACCGCGATACCTTCACTCCCAGACCACGGCAAGCCATCGAAAGGGCGCTGGCAACGCCGCACGATTATCTTGACTGCGATTGCTGCGGCCCAGATGCTGCGAGCCGTGGCAAGGAGATGATGCTGGCGTCTTCACAACCGACAACAGCTGTGCTGTACCAGCTCTACTTGGAATCCGGCAGTCTCATCAATGTCAACGATCTCAGGCAGGCATTCCTGGCTGTTACAGCTGAGGATGGCAGGTCGGAGGAGGAGAACACGGCCTTGTTCCAACGGGCGCTGGCTGAGTTGCGAAGCCTTGGGTTTGTCAAAGGGACGAGGAAGAGGGCTGATCATGTTGCCAAGGTCGCTTGGAGAGGACTTTGATGAAGCATGCTTGAGCTTTGGGAAGCCCTGATGATTTAGTGACAAGCAGAGCTTTTACTAGAACTGCTTCCGCCGCCAAATGCGAGGTACCCAAGGAAAGCTCCAAAACCAACTGCAAGCATGATCCACCCGTTGTACGTCATGAACAAGAGCCTGACTCGAATCAGTATAAAGGCAAATTGTAGCGGTAGGGTCCATTAGATCAGAAGACTCACATGATGAACATGGAATAAAACACCTGCACACCATAAAACGTCGCCTTGACCAACTTCCCTTGCTTCTCCTGCGAGCCCCCTGCGAGCGCGAGGAGTGAGCTTCGTTCCGTCTCAAGAGGTGCTTGTCACCAATCAGGTCGACATCAAGGGCACATCAGGACTGTGGGTACTTACTTCCGCCTACTCTCTGCTCTCGCGCAGACATCATTCGAGCCTGCCGCTCTTCGTATCCCCGTGACATGGCGCGCAAGGCTTCGTAGCCGGCTGTCAACACCACCACGGCGATGAGGGAGGTGATGAGGGACCAGGTGCCGGTGACTCGCCATTGGGGGAAGACGATGCAGAGATTTTCGGTTGACCAGGTGAAGAGCATCTGTAGGATATCAGAACAGAATAGGGTACATAGCAGGGTGTTGGGAGGGCATACATTCATACTGCACATTGGCGAATCGTCGCCAGGCATATCCATGCCGCCGTGATCGTGGTGGGTGTGGGCCATCGTCGTTTGATGTCAGAACGTTGATTAGATTTCGAAACAATCGTTAGCCAGATCTGTTCGTACGATGTGTCGATGTGCAGTCGAGATGAGAAGTCGTCGCCTTGAGAGCTGCCACCTCAACCTCAGCTCGAAGCGCCAAGTCGTCTACCTCACCCGCTATCTAACACCACACGACCTACATCATTCTCCTACAAGCGACCCGGACCGCCAGGGAATGCGTCTCTTCCCCCTGGACCGGCCGCTCCCTCGAGCAGCATGCTCGCCCTCCGCCTGACCCCTCGCACTCTCCCGCTCCGCCGCCTGCCCATCCTCCTCCAGACCCGGACGCGCCACGACGACAACCGCTCCCGCGACCCGCAGATCGGGCTCACCACCCCAGTCCCCAGCGATGCACCCGACGTCCGCAGCACCAGCCCCTTCTACTTCGAAGCTGGCTGGGCAGGCTGGGCCAAACGACCTACTCGACCCTTCCCTCCGCCTTTCTTCTCCCCGCCGAGCGGCTCCTTCTCAGATCCGCTGTCTACGCACAACCGCGCCCAGGATCGCCGGCCCAAAGTCAATGGACAGATGATCCGAGGCGTCACGAATGGGGACGATGCGTTACTAGCAAGCCCGAGCTTGGTCGGGGTAAATGATGGGGTCGGCGCATGGGGACAGAAGGAGAGGGGATGCGCGCCGCTCTGGAGTCGACTGATTATGCATTTCTGGGCAATAGCAGCGGAGGGCGATGAGTATGGCGGAGGGAAGAGCGAGCCAGATCCGGTGAAATACCTGGACGAGGCGTACAACCATACGAAAGAGGCGCTTAGTGAGCCGAACGAGTGGTTGGGGACGACGACGGCTTGCTCGGCGCTGCTTCATTACACGGAGGACGGAGATGCGAAGCCAATTGCCTTGATCACGCAGCTGGGCGACTCAAAGTGCCTAGTCGTCCGCGCGACAGCGCCAGATGCAGAGCACAGGAGCGAGATCATCTTCGGCACAGAAGAGCAATGGCATTACTTCGACTGCCCACGACAGCTCGGCACGAACTCACCAGACGAGCCTCTGGTCAACGCCGTGCTCTCCAAGATCGAGATCCAGGAAGACGACATCGTCCTGGCCATGTCCGACGGCGTGACGGACAACCTCTGGGAAGAGGAGATCGCCGACACGGCTGTGGACACGCTCAAAGCATGGCGGGATGGAGATAAGGGCAAGCTGGATGAGGGCATGCGTCATGTCGCGCAGGAGATTGTGTTAGCTGCGCGGAAGATTGCCGAAGATCCCTTCGCCGCAAGTCCGTTCATGGAACGTGGGGTGGACGAGGGGCTGGCGATCGAGGGCGGTAAGCTGGATGATATATCCGTGGTGGCGGCAATATGTCGACGCAGAGATGGGAACGATAAAGGGTGAGAGTTCTGAAAGAATTGGAGACTGGAAACATACTACGCACTCGGATCAAGACGAGACACTTGATACGGGTCCCCAATAGCCCGCTAATCGCATCGGTCGCTGCCACTTGAGTCTCCTCCGCGATTCAGCAACGATCATACCACAGCCGGGTTCGCACCTGAGCCACGTTGAGGCGGAAGAGAGGAGAGGTCAGGACCGAAGAAACGTGAAGGCAACCCGAACTGCATCGTAGAATGGGCACAAGCGGCGAGATGGATGGACAAGGTACAGAGGTTGGAAATCTCGTGACAGAGCATTGATGCGGCGTGGGATGCAGACAGGTGGCGTGGGTATTGGACATCTAATGTACACTTCACCAGCCCTTCTTCATCTTCTTCTTCCCACCCAGCTTTTCTGCCTCCCGCTCGACCTCTGCAAGCGCTTCTCCCGCCTTCCGCTTCCCCTTGTCGCCCTCCTCTTTTCTCTGCGACTTCACGCTCACAGTCGCACTCTTCCGCCCTTTCTTCTCGGCGTCTCTTACCTGGCGTTCGGCATCTTGCCACCCGGCAGCGCCGTTGGCCGCGGCATACTTTTCGAGCGGCAGCGTATCGATCATGCCTCGTATCCGTGCCCTCTCTTCCTCATCTCGCTCGAACTCGGCGCCGGCATCTGCGAGTTCGGCGTTGAGGTCGGCACCGATGGTCTCCATGTCCACGTTCGCTCCGCCGTTGACGCCGTCTTCGTCTGCGCCGCCGTTCATGGCTTGAGGTACCGCGGGCATTCCTTCCTGTATAGCACCCGACTGTATCGAACGGAAGTGCGTGGCGACCTTCCTCACGACCTTGACAAACATGGCCATGACCTGGCCGATCTGCAGTCCGAGTTCCCTCTCCACGTCTTCCAGCCCCTTTCTTTGAAGCCCTACTGCGCAAAGCAGCGCCTGCTGCACCCCAGAGAGTCTGATGCCATTCTCGTTGCGTATCCGGCCAGTGAAAAACAACGAGGCAATGTGGGGCATGAGATCCAGTATAACATGCCAGTCTAGCATGTTGTCGGCGTAGGAGTCGAGACGCTTGAGGTCCCAAGGGCTGAAGAGAGCATCCAGCTCTGCTTTTGACTTCAGTGGCGTTGCCTGCTCTGCAGCTGTGAGCAGGTTGACGCCCATGTGTGCCGACTCGTCGATGGCAAGAGCTTGCACCGAGCCGAATTGTCTGAACTGATACGACAGCAAGCTGAGGAAGCGTCGATGGAAGTCTTTAGCGTATGCTCCAAGCCATGCTGGATCGCTCGTCCCGGCTTCGTTGTCCAGTGTCCGGAGCATCACACACGTATGCTCCCCAGTCAGTTCGTTGGCTGTCTGTCTCATGTACACCGGTACGAAACCTCCTCGCTTCCAGAATTTGTGCAACGGCTGTGTGAGACCGTAGCTGACACCCAGGTAATCTAGCGCTGCCGGTCTTCGTTCGGATAGACGCGCAAACAGTGGCGGCATAGCATGGATATCTCTCACCTTCACGTTGTCCGTGAGTAGGCTGTTTTGTTCGATCTCAGCGTCTGTCACACGAGTCATCTCTGCCTCATGCACATCTGCTTGGCTCTCAGCGCCTTCGTCCAAGCTGACATGCTTGCCCTCGTAGAACTCTGTAAGAAGCTGGAGTGCTCGTGATCCATAGCCCATTCCGGCATGATCCGGGTTTGTAGCAATTCTGACAACCCTAGCACCGCTCAAGCCAGCAAACTCGGAGTCCTGAAATTGCTGGCTGACCAGCCATGGTATCAAGTCGCCCCCCGCCCGCTGACCGCGCGAGAGCGAGTTTAGTACGCTCTCGCGAGATATTTGTCCTTCAAGCGCAACTTGTAGTACGCAGAGAATGTCCGGTAATCGATTTGTGTCCTCTTTGACCGGAGGCACGAGCACGAAGAGCTGATGAGCAGGGGCGTCAGACATGAGTTGGAGGTCGTTTGGGGAGTTCTTGTAGTGGGATGCGACATATAGAGCCATCATCGATTGCAAGAACTTCTCGCTGACTGGGTGGAAGGAGAAGAGGGTATCTCGGTTGACCTGCAGGAGCTGGCACTCGGAGGGGTGTGGTGTGCCGTGAACGCTCATGGATCGAGGGAGAGTTGCATCAAGGCACAGAAGTCGGTTGAGCCATGACTCGACTGGGTCTCCCTGGGCGTATCGAATTGGATCTGACAGGGTAATCTCGCGCAACGAGCGGGACGACGTGCCCACGTTTGCGCCATCGCTGTGTTTGCTCGCAGTGCGATCTGTGACCTTTTCGTCTCCCTTGAGTTTTGACAGCCCTCTCGACTGCTCTCGAAGTTGCTGCACGAGTTTTAGAGAGAGCGATCGCCCGGTGCCCTCGTATCCATTGATCGTACTCGCCATGAACACAAGATACGGTCCCATGAGCTTCCGCACCAAAGGCAATGGAATCGCTGCGGCTTCATCGATCACCAGCAATTCGGCCTGGCCCAGTGTGTATGCATCCTGAGGCTGAATGTACTGTATTGTCTGGCGATGCTGCCTATGCACGTTGACTCGCACGATGGCTTTATTGAAGTCGGGGTTGGTGGATTGGATGATGGTGTAGTCACTGTGGTCGAGATATCCCAAGGCGTCGAAGCCTTTGAACACGAACTCGAACAGAGTCTTCAAATTCTCAGGTGAAGGTGACGTAATGAAGATGTTGCTGTAACCGTATGCGATAGCGGCAGCGATCGCCACTCCCAGGGCAGCCGACTTGCCTCGTCCACGAGCAGCCGTCAGTGCCACCGTGCTGGATAGCGTCTTTTCTTTGATCGCTTCAACGAATGTAAGAAGTGCTTTGGCCTGGTCAGTGGTCCGCGCCAGCTGTACGAGTGGTCCAATGGGTTGTGTATCGGCGAAGCTCTCTTTGACGTCTTCCAATTCCCGTCTTGCAACCTCTCTGCCGTCCTCCTCGCCGTTCGTCAAGCTCTTCTCAATCACGTTCTTGCCACCAGATATAGGGAGCACGTTCATCTCATCGTCCACCACTAAGCAGTTTCCACAGCTTCCCAGGCTCAAAATGAATCGTTCGTTGAATCGCGCAACAACATCACCATGTGCTTCCGTCCGGTACCTCGAGTGGACGTCCATGCTCATGGTGTAGAGCTGCTTCAAGCTGTTCATGCCTTTGAGCAAAAGCAGAACTAGCCCACCGCCCTCGACAGTTTCCACTGTCCTCGCCAGAAGATTTGGTGTCACCGCTTCGAAATCTTGCAATATGCACATGCCGTATGTGTTGCCCAGGATCTTCTCCGTCTCTTTGTAGTAAACATATCGAATGTTCTGCGTGCTCACGAACAGTTCGAAAGGGTCCTCGACGTCGGCGTCCCGAATGCCTCGCTTGATCTCTTTCTTGATCTTCTTCTCTCGCTTCTTGCGATGCGACGAGAAGCCGAGGAGCTTGTTCTTGTACGCCCACAACACCGACTTGTTGAGCTTGATGTCGAGGTTAAGCAGGATGTGGTAGAGATTGACAATGACATCCTTCTGCCGGTCGCCCACGACGACGAAGAAGGTGCGGTGCTTGGAGTTGGTGCCGTTGCGGATCAGCGCTGGTATGCGCGCATCAATCGCCTTCTTCGGCATCTTGACTGGTACAAGACGCAGGTGTACTCAAGATGTCAAGGTCGGTTCGTCGTATGACGGCGTACGCTCGACATCCTGTGTAAAACGGCTTGACGGATGAGTATACTACCTCGACCGGTGCTCTAATTGTCGTAAGTTTGGTGGTGCTCTTAGCGATGTTGGGTAGATGTGCGAAGCTGTCGCATGTGAAAAGTTTCGAGGTCTGTTCTGGAATAAGCTTTCCCCGCGATATGCTAGGCTAGTCCCGCTCGGCAGCGGCCGTCGCTTCCGCGCTGGCGGCGCTCTCCACAAGAGCCTCACTGATCACGACGCCAACGCGCTGTCATCTTTCAACAGAATACCGACCAGCACTCCCTGCCAGCACAATGGCAGAAAACGTCCCACCCGGCTCAGCAAATCAATCCAACAACGCCGCCGACCAGCCTGGCCGGCCATACTACGAGTCTCTGCGCGCGACGCTCCGTCAAACCATCGAGAAGAAGCGCAAGCTCGACGAGCAGATCGCGGCAGTTGAAGAGCAGATTTTCAAGGCGGAAGGCAGCTACTTGGAAGACACCGCAGGTTCGGGCAACATAGTGCGTGGCTTCGATGGCTGGGTCAAGGGCGTACAGGTCGGCGGACGGGGTGCGGCAGACGACAGGCGGAGGGGGCGCGTGAGAGACGACGACCGCGTCTTCAGCAGAAGCTCGGTCAGCTGGATGAAGGTGAACCACCTCATATCGCATTGACGAGTACTACTGTCACGACGAGATGCTAAGAGTGGTGCAGGCGCAGGACGGCTCTGATTCAAACCCGACCTCGCATGCACCAACGCCTACGGCCTCCCTCGCTGGCGGCATGTCGACCAGAGATACCAACAAGACCGGCAACAAGAAGAAGAGGGCTGCCGACAAGGACGATGACGAGGATGGGAAGACCATGAAGAGAGGCAAGATCTCTTACGGCCGAGATTGATATGTCCACACTGCCCCCTTCTATCTGCCGTTTAGCGAGGTGTTTGGCGTAGTCGGCCTGGTAGAACAGATATGATACCCTGGTATGAACTGGTTTCGGGCTTCGGAAGCTCTCATGGCTTCCTGGTACGATGACGCTTACTGTCTCGAGCTGGCCTCGTGCTCCAGGCATGGTGCAAAAGAATGGTGATTGATGTAAGTCCTGCTCACCACTCACGATAGCACTTGACCTCTACAACGCACACGCCTGCTGCTTATCATGTTGATGTCGGTAGCGCTGCTACAGGGCCTGCCGGGGATGCTCCGTTCTGGCCCAGACGAGACACGTCAACCGGTCTAGGTCTCTGTGGTGGTACCGCGCACAGTGGGCTGACCATTTACGTGAGGTGCTTCGGCAACTGTGTGGAAGACTACAAAGAGGATTTGCACACAATGGCCTATGCATCTGATCGGATTTGCGGCCTCTGCCGTCAGCGACAGTGATGCCATCTCATTCGTCCAGCCACGAATCCTCTACAGGCTTGATCTATGCCACCAATACACTCTCTGGCAGGATGAAGGAGCTCACGGAGGCTACGGAGGTAAGGGTAGTTGACATTTCAACCGCTACTGCAACCGCACATTCGCGCCAGCCGGAATCTGATCTCCGGGGAAGTCTTGGATCTCTCACTAGGCTCGCCTACCATTTCGGCCAACGAGGCGGTCGCGAAGCATGAACACGGAAACTGCCACGATCCAGCTTTGAACGGGACCTCGCGCTCGCGACTCAGCATACCATGCAGCCAAGAACGACAAGATGAGGGGAAGCCCAGAACCTGATTCTATGCCAAGCACGGCAGATCTCACAGTGATCCTCGCGTGGGATGCACGCGTTGGAGACTGTGGAGATATATTTCATCTGGGGACCCCAGAACCAGGAGAAGCGAGATTACTTAGGTCTTTACCGAGCGAGCCTTTCTCAAACCTTACTCTAGCGCCGCACCCACTCCATTCTTCCTCGACAAGTCTATCAGACCATCGCCTTGCTCAGAGGTGTACTCAACGCCAATGGAGGGTACGATACCGGATGAGAACATCAACCCGTCGGGCAAGCACGATGCCGAAGTCCTGCACACCGAAAACCTCCACGACGAAGACTTGAAGACCGAGAGAACGGAACTCACACGAGCTCAGATTCGGCGGTTTGGCATCCTTCAAGATGTTCGCGTGTTGCCCATGCTTGGAGTCATCTACGCCGTGAGCATTCTGGACCGCATCAATGTGAGATTCGCTCGCTGCCCTGTACAACTGCGTCTCGACTGACACATCTCAGATCGGCTCCGCGAAAGTCCTGGGCATGGAAGAGGACCTCAATCTGGGCGACGCAACCCGATATTCGATCATCCTCTTGCTGTTCTTTCCCTCATACGCCCTGACCGATGTCCCATCCAACTGGATCCTAACAAAGGTCTCCCCGCGCTTGTGGCTCGCTTTCTTGATGTTCGGCTGGGGCGCCATACTCTGCGGCATGGGCTTCACGCACAACTGGCAGGTCGTGGCCTTTCTGCGATTCATGCTCGGTGCCTTTGAAGGAGGTGTCCTGCCCGGCGTCACGTTTGTCATTGCTTGCTGGTGAGTGCGAATACATCCTATTCAGTTACCCCAGAGGTCTGATTGTTCGCAGGTACACCAAGCCCGAGCTGCACAAGCGCATAGCAGCGGCCTACGGCGTCGGCTTGATCTCATCCGGTTTCGCAGGTATCCTCTCTTTTGGTCTCGGGCAGCTGGACGGCGTTCACGGCATGAGCGGATGGAGGTGGATCTTCTCGATCGAGGGTGGCGCTACCATGCTGCTAGGAGCCGTCGCACCGCTCTTCTTGCCCTCCTTCCCAGAAAAAGCAAGTTGGCTCAAACCAGCTCACCGCGAACATCTCTTCGAGAAGCTTCATCGTGACCACGGCCATGCTGAGCAGGAGAAGGTGACACTGAGAACTTTCAGAAACGTCAGCACCGACTGGCTCTTCTGGCTTCAAGGATCAGTCTACTGCTTCAACGTCGGAACGGCAAATGCGACTGCTTTCTTCGCTCCTACAATCATTGCGGTAAGCCATATCTATCCTCTTGCTTCGTGGCAAGGCTGACCATTCTCGAACAGGGTCTTGGATACGATGGTCTCCAAGCCTCTCTGCGATCAGGCTTTCCGTTCTTCGCTGCGCTCGGTTTGCTGATGATCACGTCGACGATCTCCGATCGTTTTCAGCGTCGTGCGACAACGTGCCTCTTCACGATCACGCTTATGATCATCGGGCTTATCATCATGCGTGAGAATGCTGGGTTCAGCCGTGAGTATAGCGCAGCAATCTATCTTTGTCACGGTGCCGTCCAAGAGCTAACCCTCATCTCAACAGCTGGCGTCCGCTACACCGGAATCTTCTTCCTAACAATGGGCGTCCACAGCACCGTGCCAGCCCTCCTCGCCTTCAACCAAAGCAACACCCTAGGCGCAGCAAACCGAGCCATCAGCAGCGGCATGTTGATCGCTTGCGGGGCCATCGGTGGTATCATCGGAAGCTTGATTTTTCGCGGGCAGGATGCGCCCGGCTACGCTCCGGGCATTTACACCACGATTGGGTTTTGTGTATACAACATCTTCGCGCTGCTTGTCTGTATCTTCGCGTACAGAAAGAGGAACCAGCGGATAGCGCAGGGTGAGGTTTTAGAGGGCGCTCCGGAGGGCTACAGGTTCAGTCTGTAGTGTCATGTAATGGACCCAGGTCGTACGACTTTACGCCTTTCGTGAGGGCATCATATTATTCGTCATTGACCTGACTCATTGGGAACATTGAACGACAAGATTCAAGGGAGCTTAAACGTGCGGTCGTTTCCTGCCGGCGTTGTCATCGACGTAGGGTATCCGACGTCACCTGCAGCAGGATGTACACGGTACTACCAGAGATTCTGGAGAGTGCAAAGGTATCGTATGTGGCAACAAGAGACAACCAGGAACAAGACACACATGCCTCTCGAGTCCATGCAGAGCTAGGCATGAATGTGCCAGCGCGGCCTCCGGCGACTTCAACGGCAGGATTCGGCGGAAAACGAAACCTTTGTCCAGCAGCCGAGTACTGGATGCGCGAGGCGGTGCAGTCGGACCGTGATGAGGCCTCGAACGCAAGAGCCGCGGTGGAATGTGTAGCATCAAGCGTTCCCAACTTTGGGCTCGGTAGCATTTGGAGCGGCATCCTCAGTCCAAGTGGAGAAACTCTATACTGACTGCATATCCCTCGCGCTGTTGGTAGACACCCTCACGCTCGGCCGTCAGGCCGCCTTGCCGCTTCATACTGCGGCTCGAGATCTCCATCAGCGATGATTCGACCCTTTGCGGTGGCAGATACGAGCATGATAAACATCTCAAATTCAGATTTCCAGGCAGCTACCGGGCGATTGTAGATACTGGCGCACCAAACGCGCCAAATGCGAATCCGAGCGGGTCTTCGGTTGATGAGACGGTTGAGGGCAAGCAGGCCCTCGAGGACGTTTATATTCATCGCTTGGTCATCTGGAAGGATGCATCGTCCTCGGTTGGTGGATTCACCGTCACATTTGCTGCTTGATCGTCGATCCATGTCGGAGAACGTGTAGATGGATCCATCTCTTGCGCTGAAGCTGGCTGTTGAATGACGCGGAGAGTACCTCCAATTCTGTGTGTCGTTAGAATATAGAATTGGAGGTACTCCCCGGCATCGTTGTTTGTCACGCCCATTATAAGCTATTCAGATTGTCTCGAAATAACCTCGATGACAAAATGCAGGCATGATGATGGGAATGTGCTTAAGGTTTAAAACCAACATGTTGTAGGCGGACGTCCACGGGGATTTTCACGGCACGGCAATCGAGAATCCTCCCGAACGGTGGTGTTGTCCGTCTGTTCTACACCAAAACCAAACCATGGAACGAGCAGTAGCATCATACAATTCGCTACTGATAGCAGTGGCGTCCACAGATTGGTCCACCTACGGCAGTGCGGACGAATGCGAAGACCCACGACAGCCCATTTCACCATTTAGACTGTGATGGAGAACGGTGCTCGTTGTCAACTCCGCCTCCACGATCCCCGTCCGTTATAAATGGAGCTCCATATGAGAAGGTTTGCGGCGCAATGCTCTCCGTAGTCTCCTCTCTGTTGAGCATAAGACAGTAGAGATGCGCAGGAACTTTCCATGGTCCCCCATCACTCTTGTTCATTTGCCCGACGACGACGAACCAGAACCGTCCATGGACCAACCAATGAACCTCAGGAGTCCGCACCGACCGATCAGGGTCGGAGTCATCTTGGTGAACTCGTGAGTTGTCAGGAGTTCATCCCTAAGACAGGCCGCATCTAGCTGAAGTATAGGACAGGAAGACAGAGATTCTTGACGTAGCTCCTGTCGACATCTTCTCCGCCCTCTCAAAAGAGTTCCTCCACAACTACCCAGCGCACATGATCTCCGACGCAAGGAAAGAACAAGCCTTGGAATGTGAATTCCACTGGGTCACCGAGACGGGCAGGCCTGGCAGGCTGACCGCAGGAGCTGTCGTTCAGGCCACCCATAGCTTTATCACATGCCCGCCCTTGGATATCGCCCTGATGGGCGCACACGACTCGACGTATGCATTGAGCCGAGCAGAGATCGATTTCGTCAAGAAGACTCACGACGGCTGCTTGGCGTTTCTCTTCGTATGTGGTGGCTTCCAGGCAGCATTGCAGTCCGGTTTGCTTGAAGACAAGACCGCCACCGCTCCACGGCCGATGATCGAATGGCTTCGCAGGAACAACTCTGAGGTAGACTGGGTGACAAGGCGCTGGGCTCGGGATGGAAAGGTCTGGACCAGCGGAGCGTTGCTTAATGGGATTGATATGACGAAGGCGTTTGTCGAAGAGATCTGGGGTGGCCCAGGCACGTTGGCGGATTTCAGCCTGCGTTCGGGTGGTTATCCAGACAGAGACGTCAATTATGCCGACGTTCAAGGCGAGCTGTAGGAAGAGAAGAGTTGGACTCATCGCGCTCTCCCTCTGAACCCCGCTATCATAGGACCATACCTTGCACCCATGTTCATTAACAGCAGGCCAAAGACGACTCCAATCATGAAGATGGCGCTGGAATGCCAATCCTGAGACTCGCTCGATGAAGGCCACGATATTTGAGCATCCACTTGACTAGGACTTTGAACAGCATGTGCCATAGTCGATGTCGTCGGTTGGCTGTTTTCGGTACGATCGAGATGGTACGGCTGCGAAGTGCCGAGCGTGGTGGTGTTTGCTGCGATAGCACAAGCATACACGCTGCCATGTAGACCATTTGCAACAAGTACAGTCTCGAATCCAGTTCGTGCGCCCCGTACAAGCGGCTCAGCCGTCTCATCGGAAGCAAAGAGCTCCCAGAAAGCGAACTCAGTGGCGCCGTTCCAGCTCACATGGCATACGGTAACGTTGTTCTCCTTCTCCGCAGCAGCATAGGAGCATCTGATTGCAACTGGCTCGCTGGGCGTGGCCTTAAAGTCGAATTTGTAAGCACGATAAGTACCAAGGTGCGAAGGGACCAGATGGGCTTCTTGCAGCACATTGCCTTCGCTATCAAACTCCGTTGTGTATCCATTGTCGCCCCAGTGGACGAACACGTTGCCATTATCCAGAAGCTGAACGTTCCCACGGTAGAAGCCGAGCTTTCCGTCTGGCCTGGGCCACTGTTTGACCAGGCTGGCCATGTTTTCGTTTTCGTTTACTTGGACCAAATATGCTGCAGAAGTTGCAGAGGTCTCGTGGTGGCTGTCCGCGGCGTTATTGAGGAAGGATATGAGCGTCTTCCCGCTGTTTTCATCCATAAACCGAGCATGGTGCTGCCGTGAGAAGTTGAACCCGTCCATGGCCAAGCTTGACCTCAAGCCACCCAGGCGCCAGATGATGGAGCGATCCTTGCAAGAAATTTTGTAGATGGAGTCAGTGTGTCTTCCGGAGAGCAGGTAGTTGCCGTCCGAGTCCCGATCGACGGAGTTTATATGGCTGGGATGAGGTCAGCGCTCCTCCCACTTAAGCCATGCAGAGCTCAACTCACAACCAGTCCCATTCGGTGCTCGTCTCCTCTTCGGGACGGATCTCGGTCGACTCAGACACATGGATGTTGTCTAGAACCCGCCATCTAAATGCAATGCTGCCTGTCGAATCGAGTTCGAGAAAGCCTCCGTCCCAGACAAGGACATTCTCAGAGGTCTCAGGATCAGTGAAGTTGGAGGATCCATCATAAAGAACAAGCGCGCCCCCGTCGCCAAGTCTCGTGAACTCGTGGAAGTTGTAGTTGGGACCTTCTCCAGTAGGCTCTACCGAGTCCATGACGGTGTAATTGTCATCCCAGATTAGACCGCCGCCACGGTTGTGCCACATGTCGAGTCCGGTCGGCTGCCCTTCCACAAAGCTAGAGAAGCCATGCTCTCCATCCTCGTCCCACGTCCTGAAGTCAAAGGTGTTGCGGTTCTTGACGTCGCATGCGCCACTCCATACCAGGTCCTGCAGCAAGGTCAGCTACGTACAGGCGGCTTGACACTTCACATCTCACTCCGCGATTATCGTAAATGTGCGGCCCGATCTGGCAAAGACTTGCAGAGCCAGACTGTGCTCCAAGATCGGCATATGGTGCAACGAACCAGTATCCAGAGTTGAGGCTTTCGGGCTTGTAGGTCGTGACGTTGTAGCGTGGCGGCCTCAGATCCGGCCTCTTCCTCTGTCAGCATAGCTTGAAGCAGAGCATGAGTGTCACACTCACTGATACAAATGTCAAGTCAGAAGCCACGAGGCGCATCATGCCAGGTTGTCCCTCGCTGGCCATGACTGTCGCCGCCAGCGCGAGTGCCGCCGTAGGCCATCGAAGTATCATCTCATCGAATATCGGGTCCCGGACATGTTCTTGCACAGTCTGTATGACTGGTTTAGAGTCTGGAAGAAGGAGAGCATGAAAGTCAAGGAGAGAGAAAAAGGTCAACTTATTAGCTTGTATCACGATGCCTACTATAGATGAAACAGGCTAATGTGCGTTCAGCCAGCTCGCCCGCGAGCGTCTGTGATAGTAACAAGTTGCTGGCATACATGTTGAGACCAAGCAAGGCAATCGATTGAGAGCACGATGGAGTCAAGATAAGAAGTGAGGAGAGGAGAGCGAAAGGGAGCATTTCTGGGTCTTTGAAGGCTGGACTAGAACTAGACTAAACCTAAATAGGTGGGCGACTCCTACGAGACGCATTCGATTCCAATTTGTCCTGCTCTCGATCAACACCACCTCGATCTAATCGGCACTCGGGACGTTCATACTGGTACGGTATCAGCTTTGTTCATGCGACAACATGGCATCCAGTACTTACTTGAACACAACCGCCTTCGCCTGCATCCAGTCATACAAGCCATACTTGCCAGACTCCCTGCCGTATCCGCTCTGCTTCATCCCGCCAAATGGCGCGCTCAGGAGTCCACCGTATGGGGCGTTGATGGTCACGGTGCCAGCTTCCAACAATGTACTGACACGCATCGCACGCGTCACATCGCCCGTATAGATCGAGGCGGCAAGACCGTAAGTGGTGTCGTTGGCAAGTTCAATCGCCTCTTCCTCCGTCTTGAACGTCTTGATGCTTATCACAGGACCAAAGATCTCGTCGGTGAAGATCTTCGCCTTCGAATCGGGGTTGAGATAGATAGTGGGCTCGATGAAGCAGCCCTTCTCGCCCTTCCGGACACCGCCTGTGATGACTTCCGCTCCAGACGACTTGCCGGTTTCCAGGAACGACATGACGCGCTCGTACTGGGCTTGATCCGCAAGAGGTCCAAGAGCTGTCTTCTCATCGGATGGATCGGACATGACTTCGGAAAGCTTTTCGAATCTCTGCTTCAAGCCTTCGATGAACTTTGGCGCGATCTTCTCCTGCACCAACGCCCTACTGCATGCAGCGCAAATCTGGCCCGTGTTGGCCAGGAAGCCTTGCGAGTTCATAGCGAGGGCATTTTCAAGATTTGCATCGTTGAAGATCAGTGCCGGTGACTTGCCACCCACTTGTCCTTTGTCAGTGCTGTCACCAATGCAGATCGGGCACTGGTCCTGGACTTACATTCGAGCGTAACGCGCTTCAGGTTGGACTTGGTGGCAGCGTCCTGGACCTTGCGACCACTGGCGATGGATCCGGTGAAGCTGATCTTGCCAATATCCATGTGTGCTGCTATCAATGCACCTGTCTTGCCAGGACCAGAAACTACAGCACGTCAGTGGACGATGTCCCGCCTGCGGTGGAGAGGAGATTCATACCGATGTTGATGACGCCTGGAGGAAAGCCCGCCTCTTTGATGAGCTCGCCCAGCGCAATGGCACCAAGCGGCGACTTCTCTGAAGCCTTGAAGACGAAAGTGTTGCCAACGGCAATGGCTGCCGCGATCTTCTTCACGGCGGTGACCTGTGTCGCGTTCCAAGCAGCTGTTCCTAACATTAGCTTCACGTCTCTCATGAGGGAGCAATCATCTCGAACCAATGCCACCGCAGACACCGTACGGCATGTACTGCACCATCTTCATCTTTCCATCGCCATCATCAGGGAACGACTCTCCCTCAATCTTGTCGCACCAGCCGGCGTAGTACCTCCAGTACGCCACAGTCGAGGCGATGAACTTCTTAGCCGCGCTAATCGGCTGACCCATACAGATGGTCTCTAACATGGCCAACTTCGCAGCGTCGCGCTCGACAAGGTCGGCCATCTTCAACATGAGCTTTGCCTTCTGGGCTGCGGGGACCGTCCGCCAGGATTTGTAGGCCTTGCCCGCAGCATCAACAGCAGCGTCGACATCGGCCTCGCCGGCGGCGTGGACACCTTCGACGACGAGAGAGCCATCGTTTGGGCTGTTCACGGAAAATGTCTCGCCAGCTTTAGATTTGACGTACTGCAGGCAGGATGTGAACATCAGTCTGCACGTTTGCCGCTTTGATCCATTGTTTGACAAACCTCGTTATTGATGAACAGCCTGGTTTCGTACGACATTTTGACGAGTTGCAGTGACTATAACAAGAGGAACGAGCAACTAATTTGCAAACTGTACTGAGACGAAGATGGTTGACAGAAATGAGTTCTGCTACTGACTGACGACACGTCCTTGGTATAAGCCGATGAGGGGCAAAGCTGCCCCTCCAGAGTGAGAGCAGAGCAGAAGTGTTCGGCAATCAACCTCCGAGAACGAGCAAGTCGACCACACCTCTTGACCTTCGGCTCCTCTCACACGGACCTGAAGGGGGAGGGAAGATCTTGCTCTAGTATCTTGCAATGCACCCCGCGTCGTAAGGGCGGCTGATGCGTTGGTACTATGCAAAGGGTACACAGCATATAGTCAAGCAGTGGGTAACCCACATCGGACGCATGTCTGCGTTGCTACAGCTGATCCCGGTCGCGTTCCCATCATTATGCCTTCTGAACACACCCACTTTCCCTGTGAGGGTTTTACTGTTCGCTGAACAGATTCAGAGGCACCAGATCCGACTTTCAGCACACGAGTACACAAATTTCGCTCGCAACGGGCTTACCAGGTCAATCACGGTCCAGCTGCTCATGCGTGAGATGGTAGGCTATTCTCGCTCTCACACATTCTCGATACTTACCGCTCGTTCCACGATGCCTGCTTCCCATGCCGGCGGACATTTTCTCACATCCTCGTAGTAAACCGCACCGTGAATCTCAAGCCTTTCACAATACTGCTCCATATTCGAGCTTCCAACCAGCCAGTCCACGTTGACTTGGCCCTCCATACCCATGTAGCGCACTACACTCGTTCGAAGTAGTTCCCCATTTTTCCGCCAGATATAATAGACCCAAACCGGCTGCTTCTGTAATTCGACCTCGTCCTTGTCTTGAACAGCATCCGGCCAGCCAAATATATACTGGCTTCGATTCAGCTGTCTTTCCAGGGCGGCGTTACAGGGAAAGTCCTCGCGCGCCCAGCTGCGTGGTGTGACTTTCACTGCCCGCAGCGCCTCATACGTAGGCAGACTTCTAGGTGTTCAGCACTGTTGAGGTCCATCCTCAACGAGTGGGCGTCATCCTGAAGCGCAAACAGGCGCCGCCCCAGAAGGCAGTAGTCCGCGATAGCTGCACAGCTGGTCTGGAGATACAAGATTGGACCTTCATGAGGGCCAGCAGGGCGCGAAGTAGTTAACGAGGCTTTCACCATGAATGTGCCGCCTGTACCAAAAGTACGCGGCGAAGGAGGCGTCGGTACGGGCTCTGGTTCAGCGACTAGGTCGTCCAGGGATTGTCCTTGCAGCCAGAGTGCACTCCATAGTCGTGAGATGATTCCATTTGGATAGACGGTGAAGGGGGATAGATAGCGAGCCGGTAAAATGTGAATGAAGTGCGCCAAGGTTGCCCGCCATCCGATTGCTGTTGCCTCTTCAGATGCTCTGTCAGTAGGAGGCGCCTAAACGTACATATACATCCCCTCCACGCCTCTGTCCGATTTTACGCGCCCAAACAGCAAGGCCGTAGGTGAAGTACAGGGCCGGGGTAAGTTCGAGACCAACGATGTTTCAAGCCAGGGTAGACATGCAACAGGCTCCGTCAATCCATCTGTACCGGCTTCTCTTCGTCCTGGCGGCCCCGACCCTGGAGTAGGTAATGGTCCGGCAGTCCCTGATTACCGAAACCCTCACAAAGATTTGGTGACCACGGAATGTGGATGAGGTTGGATCGACAGTGGAGGAGAACCCGCCCGCTACCCTCCGCATCTGCCCAACTTGGCGCCTCCTCCCCGGATAGGCAGGTGTGGTATAGACGAAACGAAGGTTATTGGTGGATTCAATTCATCCTGACTTTATACTAGACGCTCCTGCTAATGAAAATATTGTTTTACAGTTGTGGTCAGCTGGCCTCCCCGCTGCTCCCAACGCATGAATATGGGGCTCGCGAGAGTGAAGGGCGAGGTGGCGCTGCTACATAAGAAGCCCAAGCACCGACAAGCAAGGCCACAAGCCAGACGGTATACTTGGCAGAATCCAACCCAGTAGCCAAGCAAGCAAAATCAACCCGCCATGGCCTCTTCGTCCCGTCTTCAGCTGGCCGCCGGCCTCATCGCCACCGCTTCCCTCGTCGCCGCCGCACCCTGCGATCTGTACGCCTCAGGAAACACTCCCTGCGTCGCCGCCCACTCCACGACCCGCGCCCTCTACAGCTCCTACGCCGGCCCTCTGTACCAAGTGAAGCGCAACTCGGACGGCAAGACCAAGAACATCAAGCCCAAGATCGCCGGCGGCGTCGCGCACTCCGCAGCCCAGGACTCCTTCTGCGCCAGCACCACCTGCGTCATTACCACCATCTACGACCAATCCGGCCGACGCAACGACCTGACTCCCGCACCACCAGGCGGCGCTGCTGCAGGCCCTGGCTCAAATGGCTTCGACTTGCCTGCAGACGCCACCGCGGCTCCTGTAACGCTCGATGGCCAGCGTGCCTATGGCGTGTACATCAGCCCCGGCATGGGCTACCGCAACGACGACACCTCCGGCATCGCCACAGCCGACGAGCCGCAAGGCATCTACGCCGTGCTAGACGGCACGCACTACAACGACGGCTGCTGCTTCGACTATGGTAAGTAAACACTGTCCCGAGTTTACCTGTCTAGGAAGGAAAAAAATGCTGACCGAAAATTTCTAGGCAACGCCGAGACCTCCAACGACGACACAGGCAACGGGCACATGGAAGCCATCTACTTCGGCAACAACAGCTTTTGGGGCGCGGGTGCCGGGAACGGACCGTGGATCATGGCTGATCTTGAGAACGGCTTGTTCTCCGGTATGAACCCCGAGGAGAATCCGAACGACCCGTCCATTACCGCCCGCTTCGTGACGGCGGTCGTGAAGGGCAAGCCGAACCACTGGGCCATTCGTGGTGGTGATGCGACGAGTGGAGGGTTGGGGACGTATTACAACGGTGCGCGGCCGAGTGTGGAGGGGTACAACCCCATGAGCAAGGAGGGAGCGATCATCCTGGGCATTGGCGGTGACAACAGCATCAGTGGACAAGGCACCTTCTACGAGGGCGTCATGACCTCTGGATACCCGTCGAACAAGGTGGAGAACCAGGTGCAGGCGAATATTGTTGATGCGCGGTATGCTACTGCTTAGGTCGTTAGCTTGCTAACGGGGGTGCTTGGATGATTCACTGAAAAGTCTTGAAACTCGCTGCAATGCCGTTGCTTCGTGGTCCGAATTCAGGGCTCATTCCGTGTAGTTGCATGCTCGCTAAGACTCTCGACAAAGTGCCGTCTGAGAAGAACGCTCAAGTGTCAAACTGCATCAGTCGTGTCTCATCTACCCATCTTGGTGATCATCATGTTGTCCCTCGCTCAAAATTCCATGGCACGTCGGTGTATAGATTCAAGACAGATCATCTGCCTTGCATGTTGTTCATCTTCGAAGCCGCAGGCTGATCCGGACGAGGAAGCTAGGGCTCGCAACGTTTCAGAGTAACTGGACCCGCGGCTCGGTCCAATATAGCAGGCGCTTGGTTAACAACGTGCGTCCAGGATAATGAAGTCTGATTTGTGTCGAAGGTCTGCTCGGCGCTTGCCCGTGTCGCTTGACGTGTAGCTGAAGTCGAGCACAGGAGCGTGGTCGTGGAGCCTTCGGATTTGTGAACATCTCAGACTCATCATCGCTGCTTCAAGATCTCTATTCCGCCGAAGAGGACGAAGCCGTCAGTAAAGTCCCGTGTCCGTCTGCGGAGAGATGGAGTTGAAGAGGAAGAGGCCTTGCGCACCTGTTAAGAACTCCTCGCTGTCACACACATTCTTGTCAGCAACTCACTCCCATGTCGTAAAGAATGATGACAACTTACAAGCTCATCGTAATGTACCCATCCCGATCGGTGTCAAATCGCTTAAACACATCCGTCATCCGCTTCAGACTAATGCACGCCTGCACGAACAGATCGAAGGACAAAACCTTCTCCCGCTCGCCGTCATCCCCTCTGCCTCTCGAATGCTTCTTCGCGTACGTGCCAAACAGCAACGCGACGAAGTTCGGACTCAGCCGGTAGCCGAAAGCGACCAGCGCGTCCTGGAACTCTTGTAAGGAGATGTTGCCAGAGCGATCGAGGTCGAATTTGTCAAAGAGACCGCGCCATGCAGCGAGGAAGCCCCAGAGGCCGCAGAACTCGTCGAAGTTGATTGTTCCAGAGCGGTCGGTGTCGAACATGCGGACCTGTTCATGCGTCAGCCCTGTTCGTGAGAGACAGATCGGTAAATTGAGTACTCACCATCATCCGCACAGTATGCATGTCAAAAGCAGTGTAATCGCCATTCACCAACGCTCGACTCAGTTCCGCTTCACTCAACTGCCCGGTCCGATCTTTGTCCACCTGCAAGAAAAGCGGCCACAGCGCATCGCGGTCATTCTGATCTCTCGGCGGCGCCACAGTAGGCGGTCGCTGCTGCTCAGGTATCGGCGGGCGGTTGTGATATTGTGGTGGCGGGGCTTGGCCATAGTTCGCAGGCGGTGGTGGCGAGCCGTAGGTGTTTCGAGGTGGAGGCGCTTGCTGCTGCTGTTGTCCGTAGCCGTACTGCTGCTGCGAGTTTTGTGGAGGAGGCTGCTGACCGTAGCGAGGCGAGTTGTTGTTCTCGTAGCGTGGGGAGGCTACACGATTGTAGTCATTGTAGCCGCCTGAGGCCTGCCCATAGTTTTGAGATGGTGGAGGCTGCGAGCCATAACCTCCGCTGGGAGGAGGTGGTGTGCGGCCGTAAGCCTGTTGCTGACCTGGCGGCGGAGGCACGGGCTTGTTGTAGTTCGCAGGACTCGAGCCGGAGTGTTGGCGAGGTGGAGGCGCGGCGCTGGAGGAGGGCTTGCCTGGGTTCAGCATCTGCGCTGCCTGCTCGGGTTCGGCGTGTCTGTGATATGATCGGCGCATTAGCGATGACTTCCTCAAGCTGCTGCTTTGCCGCATATGGACTGCTTGTTAGAATAAAGGAAGGACCTACGCAGGTAGAGCATCGGGGTTATAGCCGCGATTGTAGGCCATCTTGTCCCACCGTCACCACCCTCTTCGCCGCTTCGTGACGCCTTTGTTGCCTTGGGCGCACTGGATTTACTCTGGCTAGTGGCGAAGGATCAATGCTCCTGGTGCTCACGCGACAGACGGCCTCGAAGTATACGTAATCCTCGCACTGGATGACTCGCAGATTCGGGACAAGGCTGGCTGTTGTCGCGGCGGATGTTGAGTCGAAGTGGTTCGCGAGCTGATGCTGAGATGTTGTTCCTCTTATGTGGCGGGCGGCGGTGCGCACAACGAAAGCGAGTCGAGCAAGGCTGAGTGTCTGAGTGTACCGTGAGCCGCGTTGTCGCGAGAGAAGGAGGGGTCATGTTGGCGGGCGAAGCTGAAGGCTGGGCTGATGCATTGGCGTCTTCTTCACATCATGAGACTGAGCAATATCTTCATAAGCCTACCATTCCACATGCGAGGGCAGTATTGACGGGTGGAGATATGAACACTGGATACATTCCATATCCATGGTTAGAAGCTCAATGCGGCCTTGGCCGGCTGTGATTGTCATTCGAGACGCCATCTACTCGAACCGCTCCTTGGTGGTATACAAGCACTGCCTATTGCCTGCGCTTCATCTCCCAAGCGACGATACCCTCCCCTCAAGCCCCCTTACCCACCCCTCAACCACCTTCCCATTTCTCCCATTCGCCTCCTGCGCCTGACTGACCGCTTGCTCAACCTTCCCTAACCCCTCCCTCCATTGCTTCAGTTCCCTCTCCATCTCTCCTTGACTCCTTTCCACATCCTCCAGCACCTGCGCAGCAGACGAGGCAGACGTATGCAGAGTCCGAAGAGACCGCAGCCGGGAGAGCAGAGCGGGTACGGTGGGAGAGAGCGATTGCAGCGTTGGCAGGAGAGTGTAAAGTTGGGAAAGCTGTTGGAGGTCGGCGGAGGAGATTGCTGTAATCTCTTGGTCTGACTCCTCGTCTTCGTCATTCGCTGTGGTGGCGGAGCGGGTAAGGGCGGCGTCGGCTTCAGCGCGTAGCTTTTGAATGCGTGCGCTGGCTGCTTCGATGTTGGCGACAGAGCTGGCCGAGGAAAGGGCAGCGAGTTGTTGATCCAGCACCGTGAGGGATGGCAGTAGTGGCATAGCCGCCGTAGCATCCGTCTGAGTCGCAGAGTCCAGCGCCGATAGCCCCAGCGCAGTCTCTAGACTCGCCAACCTCGTATCAAAGTCCGCGACCTTGCCGACCATCTGCTCCTCCGTAAGATCCGGGTCTTCCTCCTCCTTGCCCTGGTCCCTCACCTCCTTCCCTCCTCTCTTCCGCCTGTCAGTACCATCCACCACCAACCCTCTCAGCAAATCCTCCAACCCCCCAACCCCCTCCCCTCCCTCCCCCTCCCTCTCAGCAAGAACCCTACACTCCTCCACCTCCCTCCTCAACCTTGCAACCCTTTCACCCAGCCCCTCATCCTCCCTCCCCTCCCTACTCCTATACCGCAACCCATACCCCCTCCTCCCCCCAGCATCGACGCGATCGCTCAAGTCCACACCCTTAACTCTAACACCCTTACCCTCGCCATCGAACCTCCGTCTCGCGCGGCCAATGTTGAAGCGTCTCCTGCTCACGACACCGCCGGCGCCGGATTCCGCGTCTGAGGCAGAGTCCGAGAGCTCGTGGGACGTATCCGAGAGTTCGGAGGGTTCGGGGGACGCGGAGGGGGAACGTTGTGTGGAGGTGGTGGTGTCGGTGGTGTCGGCTGTTTCGTAGATGTCGGGTGCGGTGTCGTAGCCGGGAAGGGCGGCGAGGCGGGAGGGTGGGAGCGGGGATGTCATTGTGGAGGGGTCGTGGGTGGAAATGGGTGGTGTAAAGTGTGGTCTAAGGTGTTGTTGTTGTGAGTTCCTGGAAATCAAGCTGTTGGTCTGAGGGAGGAACGCGCTTCTCCCCGCGCACGCGTATAATGTTTGAAAGGATCAGAAAAGCGTACTACGGACGATGGCTAAGGAATGGAAAAAGATAAGACGACGATGTCGTTGAATAATACCGCACACCTGTCGATGCTGATGCTCTCTAGCATAACTCCCGCTAATTAACCACGAAGCCGTTATGAATGCGGACGCTCAAACTCCCATACAATCCAGCCCATATTGCCTTGTCACATTACCATACCATTTCACACGCCGCACAATCCTCCGAGATCTCACACCGCGCTCCCTTGGTCTCGTGACCATAAACCTCCTAGAGCCTCTGCTTCTTCACATCCCCACCCCCTTCTTCATCATTCGCCCTCTTCCTGTCTTCCTCACTCCTAATCCACCCTTGACCGTTAGCCACAACCGGCGTCTGAAAGTTCAGCGGACTCGGCAACATATTAGCGTCCGCTGGCCTGCCAAAACCCCATTCGGGGTAGAACGTGCTCGGGCTCGGCAGTAGATTATCGCTCATGAATCTGCTCGGAAGGGCGGAAATGGGCGTTTCGATATTGTTTTGTTGATTCATGGGTGCTTCGCGGTTGATGGCGTGCGGATTTGTGCTCATTGGTGGCGCAGGGCGGGCGAACGGGTTAGGGGGGCCTTGTGCGCCGGCCGAGAGTAGAGCGCCTGCTGAAGGTGAAGGTGGTGGGAGCACGACGCCATGAGAGGGCATGTGGTGTTGTTGCTGGCCAGTCGCGGTATTGCCAGGGCCGGAAACACTCGTGTCCTCCGGTCCAGACTCAGCCGTGCCTCCTTCGTCGCCTGACTGCTCGCTCGGTATCTGCACTTTCAGTCGTGGTCGCTTCGCGTCTGACTGATTTGTGTTCTGTCGAGTAGGCGCTCTCACGTTAGGCACAGCAGGTACGCTCTCGGTCCGTTGAACAGGCTGCGGCGATCTTTGCGGCGCGCGTCCAGGCGAAGGTCGAGGCGACACACCGTTAGGTCTCAAGCCCGCCACATCCTTTTCTCGTTGCAACCCTGCGACATCGATCGACTGAGAACGTGGCCCACCAGATTCAATCTTCACCTGCGTATCAGAACGCGGAGGCTCGGCGTTATTGGACGATCCCCACGCAGCTGCCAACATCGACCGACTGTCATCAATCGGCGTGAATATGCTATGCGACTTCTGATGCGCGGGCAGTGGCTTTGGCTGAGGTATCGGAGGGCTCGCAAACTGCTGCTGCTGTGGTCGAGGTGAGGGTGACGGCCTACCAGGTTGCTGCTGTGGTCGAGGCGAAGGATGGGGCGGCGGGTGTTGAGGTGGTTGCAGATGTTCTTGTGATGGATGTCGTTGCATGTTCGCTTGTGGTGGCGCTTGCTGCTGAGGGTATCCTGGTGGCATAGAAGATCTTCTGTTATCTTGCATCATCACTTGCTGCATCTGTGGGTGGTTAGGTGGTGGATATGGAGGCGGGTATGATGCGTGCTGTGGTGGAGGAGGGTACGTCGGATGCTGTGGCGGTGGACCAGACACTGGCTGACCAGGCGGTCGTTGCATTTGCGCTGCTGCTTGTGGATTGTAGAACGGTGGGTTGGGCGTGTAGGCGTAGTTTGGCTGTGGCGGCATTGGACCCCCTGCGTGTTGCTGCTGCTGATGTGGCGGGACAAGATTCGAGCTCGTCCGCCGCATGTGTCCTTGGTGGTCTGCCTGTCTTGATGCAGGCCTTGATATCCCTGGAGGCAGCGGTGACGGCCCTCTTTGAAACTGCGGCATACCTCCATTATGCATCGGTGGCGAGCCTTGTGGTGTACCACCTCTAACATGCTGGAAGCCAGGGTGGTGCTGCATGCCCATCATCGGCTGGTCAGGCGCCGGTGTTTCTCTCTCTTCTCCTTCCTCTCCGCCTTCTTCGTCCTCCTCATCATCACCGCCTCCCTTGTCCGCAAAGTCTGTTGGGCCCTTGTGTTCATGCGCGCCACTGTAATAGTGGAAGCGCTGGACCGTCTCGTTGATATCGCCCGACGAATACTCGTACAGCTTCTTGTTGTGGCCGAAGATGATGACAGCGACGTCGACGGAGCACAAGACGGACAACTCGTGCGCCTTCTTAAACAGGCCGCCTTTGCGCTTGAGGAAGGTGACGGATCTGTTGCGATCGTCCCGAATGGGTTTGATCTATAAGATGTTAGTGGTTAGCATTTGATTAGAAGGAGTCGTCGCGCAGGGACGCACCTCTATCTTCCTTCGTCCCATCTTGTCCTGCTTGTACCGCGCATCGACCGGCGCCGTGGTGTCGACCTCGAATCGCCCCGCCTTGTCCTAGGATACAGCGAATCCGAGGAGTGGTGGCCAGTACCGAGTCGGGAAGATGTACGTCGGCGATGCTGCCTCGTCGCAATGTGCCCGTCCAGACGAGTCGCTCTCAAATCCTACGTAGCCAGTCCAGACGAATCAGTCCAATGATGTAGTATGAAACAAAACAACAACCCCACGTTGATGACACGCGCGCTCGCGCCTCAGGAGCACGTTGTTCTGTTCTTAGACTTAAGGTGTTGGAGGTGTGCTATGAAAAGAACAGCAGCGCAACGCTGAGGGGAAAGGAGCCAGAGTCCGCGTGGGCGGGTACGACCGCTCGGCACAGATGGGGTCTAGTGAGGCTGAGCGGGCTTGGAAATCACCCGAGAGGTCGACGTTGCAATGATAACGATATACAATCTACCGATATGGACGTAGAGAACGGCTTCTTCAGCTACCCAGGGCGGCCAAGGTGAAGCGAACGTGTATTGTCATGAGCGGAGAGCTGCCCATCAACATATCTGTCTACACCTCCTCCCCGCAACACTGCCTCACAAACGCCACCGTCTCATCCGGCTTGCTCAAGAACGGCGAGTGCCCCGTTGCAATCTTCTCAACCCGCTTCCACTTCCCACCTGGGATCTGTGTCATCATCTCCTGCTGCTCCGCTGGCAGCCCAACATCCTCCAGCGTGATCAGATAGTTGCTCTCAATCTCCTGCCACGCCGTGAAGGTCGCCGGCGTCCACATGCACCCTTCGCTCCAGTAACCCAGCCGCTTAACTGCTTCCTCCCTTGTCGCTGCATCGCAGTCTTGGAAGAAGAGCTGACCTGGGTCGGTGCCGTTGCCGGTCGGCCAGATCCAGATGCCGGTGTTTGGAATGGCTTCGGCGGACGGGTCCTCGGCGTTAATGAGGGTCATCCATGGAAAGTGCTGGCCACCAACTCCCTGTATGAAGCTGTACCCTTCCATCGGAACGCCAGCGCAAAGGTACACAAGGCCCACAACTCCCTTGCCGTTGGGTTGGTCTGCAGGAAGTAAGCCCTTGGAGGCGCAACTGCCTACGAGCCCGCCGTAGGAATGCATCACGACGACAACGTTGAGGTCTTGATCGATGTAGGACTTGATGGCTGAGGAGGCGGTATCAAGGTCCGGATACAAGTCTTTAGTCGGCTTCTCGTTGCCCGTCGAAGGCAGAGCAATGGTGGTGACCTTGTAACCGGCTTTCTCAAGACCGTCGTGGAGAAGACGGTAGTGCCACCGCTCGTAGAAGGCGCCTGGGACGATGGCGACGGCTGGTTTGGTGGACATGGTGTGTAGTGATTGGATTGCAGGTTGACAAACGTTTGACTGAAGTGGTGGTGAATGAGTTGGAAGCTCCCTCGGAACAGGCACGCCTTTATATGGTGCTGCACCTGCTCATCTGCTCAATGGTTACCGCCAGCATTGGCATAAGAGCTCGAATGCCATTGGCGGCATGAATATCTTCCAACTTTGTCAGCTGCGTAGGAGCTCGGGCACTTTGCTGTTTTCCACCTCCGAGATCTTCCGAATAGGGCTGAGCCGCGGCCGATGCCAAGCTTCCGTGGAGCTGCATGTCCTGAGGTCGTCGAGCAGCATGCTTTCTATCGCAAGTGAGTCTTCCTGGTGCTGCTGCCTCAATGCTCGGCCTGACGCTTCCGGATAATGTCGGCCAAAGGCATGTCGTCTTCATCATAAAAATCGGCAACCTCATCCACACCGAAATCTCCCAACCTTTCTCCTTCCTTGTTCCGCCATCCCTCTTCTCCTGCATCATCCACGATGTTTTCGCGAACGGGAAGTTCCTCTTCCTCAGAGTCTGATGCCTCGCTGTCGGTCTCGACGGCAACGTCATCCTCCCTATGCGCTGTTGGACGGTGCCTCTGCATGTCTTCGAGTCGTTCGTGGAAAGGCTTCCGTCGGACAACGTACTCGCCGTCGGCATCAGCGTGACGAGCCAGGTCGGCTTCCTGCCTTTTGCGAAATTGTGCGACGTCCATTGATTGCGTGAAGCCGTTTCCGGATATATGCTGCCGTGGTACGCGAAACATTCGATCTGGGTCTGGCGGAGGCCATGGTTTGCTGGGATCTGTAGCTTGTTAATCCTGTGCTGGACTTATGCACTTTTCGTTCCTACCTTCTATGCCATTGTGCTCAAACTGTAGCCCGCTCTCCAGGGTCAGACTTCGCGCAAACGGCCAGAACCAAACCAGTGGATTCCGGCTTCCCATCATTGCGCAGAGATTCCGCCAGATGCCCACATCCCAAGGAAATTCTTGTCGCTCGATGCGGATCTTCTTGCCCTCTGGTCCATCGAGATGTCCGCCCAATGTGCGTGCGCGACGAAGCAAAGTCTCGTGTCGTTCGATCTCCCAGCTTTCGATCGTAGTCATGTTCAAAGACATGGACCAGACTGTGCGGCCCAGGAGGAGGATCAGGGCGAAAAGAACCAGTGAGTTCGTCACCACGAGGATGAACACGTGGCTCAGCTGGAAGACATTCGGCCCAAGATACTGCAGCAGAGTCAGTAGCAGCGAATGAGTTAAGTTGGAAAGGACGTACACTGGGCAAGTTCCTCTTTTGCCACAGAACAGCGCACCGCCGGAAGAGAAAGCTCTCGAGGTATATCATCGAGACGACAGCGTAGACAAGGAAGCGGACAAAATGCGGGAATGTGATATGAGAGACACAGTTGGCTGGAGCAAGTATTACCTACCGTTCGTCGCATTGAGATGGAATGTGATGCTGCCTACCTGTCCAGACACAATGATGATCCATCTTGACGATGCAGCTGCAAGCACTTAGCTGACGTCCGCGACTGGTCCCAATGGACATACCGTTCGCAGGCTTTGCAGTGATGCGCTCGCGGCGGCTTGTAAGCATCACACCTACGGCACCACCGTTGCCGTTGAGCCGCCAAAGCTTCGCTGCCTTCATCGCGGAGTAGCCTCTCGTGCCAGTCTTGCGGAATGCGTCCCGGGTCGGTTGTGCAACTTCTCCAGTAGCATATCAGAAGCGATGCCACAAACATGTTAAAGAGGTACGCATCGCCTTTACGAAGCGGCCCCGGATCGGTGTAGACGAAAAGCCATTGCGAAGTGTAGCCCAGGAAGCACACCAGGAGGGTGACGGCAGGTGGTGCGAACTTCTGCAGCGATGGCATGTCGATCTTGGAGGTGGAGATGGAGTGAGTGAAGGTTATTAGAAGTGGAAGTGAAGATGTTCTCACGCTGGCGTCAGCGCCAATCCGGGCTTAGCTTCTTGCGGCCCGCAATCTTAGTCCCACCTCACTTCATCTGTGTCACCAACTCGCACGACAGCAGTCTGAAGACAACCAACGTTTGGCGTAGTTCGTACCCGGACGACCCCTCTTGAAGACCACGCGGTCTCCCGCACCTCCTCCTCTCTCTCACGCGGCCGCCGTTATTGCCTCGACCTGATCCTCTCACTGCAAAGGTCATCGCACAACCCCACCAGAGAAACACCACCACAATACCCAAGCCGGTTGCGGCCGGTCAGTGGTCAGCATGGCGCGGGTCTATGCAGATGTCAACCAGCAGATGCCGCGCGCATACTGGGACTACGACAGCGTCAACATCAGCTGGGGCGTGCTGGAGAACTACGAAGTTGTGCGCAAGATAGGTGCGCATGTCCTGTGGTGAGCGGTGAAGATCTGCTATATCTGACATGTTGTGTAACAGGCCGCGGAAAGTACAGTGAAGTGTTCGAGGGCATCAATGTGGTCAATTACCAGAAATGCGTCATCAAAGTCCTGAAGCCGGTTAAGAAGAAGAAGATAAAGCGAGAGATCAAGATCCTGCAGAACCTCAGCGGTGGTCCGAACATCGTTGCCTTGCTGGACGTTGTGAGAGACAGCCAGAGTAAGACACCGAGCCTGATCTTCGAGCACATCAACAACACCGACTTCAGGACACTCTACCCTAAGTTCCAGGACAAAGATGTGCGTTTCTACATCTACGAACTCCTCAAAGCGCTCGACTTCTGCCATTCGAAAGGCATAATGCATCGAGACGTCAAGCCGCACAATGTGATGATTGATCACGACGCGAAGAAGCTGAGGCTGATCGACTGGGGCCTGGCGGAGTTCTACCACAACGGGACGGAGTACAACGTGCGGGTGGCCAGCCGGTACTTCAAAGGTCCGGAGCTGCTCGTCGACTTCCAGGAGTACGACTACAGTCTTGACATGTGGAGTCTCGGTGCGATGTTTGCCAGTATGATCTTTAGGAAAGAACCATTCTTCCACGGCAACAGCAACAGCGACCAGCTTGTTAAGATTGCGAAGGTGTTGGGGACGGAGGATCTGTTCGACTACCTCGACAAATATGACATCGAGCTGGACGCACAGTACGACGACATTCTTGGCCGATTTCCGAAGAAGAACTGGAGCGCTTTCGTCAATGCGGAGAATCAGCGCTTCGTTAGTAACGATGCCCTCGATTTCCTTGATAAGCTTTTGCGTTACGATCACCAGGTGAGTCTCTTTGCGGCTGGCTACGACGTGAAGAGGTACTGACTTTACTCAGGAGCGTTTGACGGCCAGGGAAGCGATGGCACACCCCTATTTCGAAGAGGTGCGGAATGACGAGATGAACGAGTTGCAGAATGCGGCAAACAACGCACACCAATGACACCAGAGCCGAGCATTACGATTGACGTCGAAGCTGTTGCACGAGAGCGACGCACGATGCGTCACCGTTGGGAGGCAGCGCCGAGACTACCAACTATGCAAGTCGCCTGAAGGGCTGCACCTTCATGAGATGGACATGGATGTCTGTCTGAAGCGACAAACTTCTACACCCACCAACAGCGACCACGATTCATTCCGCCCGCCTGCTTGTTCGGACACTTTCGTCTGCATTCCTTTTCCACGATATGCGGCTTCGCAGGATGGCTCAGCCATGGTGACAATGGAACGATGAATGCTCTCACTCTTATAAAAGCTGATCACTATTCAGCCGATGCAGCGAGTGGACGTCAGGAGTGTTTGTGGGCAGAAGTCGGGGGTCGTCCACCGATCCCGCCGTGATTCAGTATGCTACTAATGAATCAAACTCCAATGTACTTGTCCGTCCCTCCCGCTGCCATGTTACCAATCTTGTTTATGTGCCTGAGCAGCCTCGAAAACCCGGTAAGCTTCAACCGCCAACGCAGTATGCATAGCTGATGATGTACAGCAGATTCAGCCTCCACCACATCGCTCTGCCGCCCTGATGCCCTGCTCTGTACATTTGCTGTTACCGCTTACTTGCTGTCGTCTGCAGATTTGGGTTTGTTGCGTTTGTCCTCGCGCGCATCGTGGGCATTCTCAAAGCGATTGAGTGGGCTTCCATTGTCTGCCGAACATCAGCGGGGTGACGGAGGATTGTAATGGCGTTACACGGACGCCGACTTTGGGTATTTGAGGCTCCTGGATCACTGGCGCCGGCATGGCCATTGGCCTCGCTCGAGTTGCTCGGGATCAAGCCAGCTTGTCTGTGAACACGACAGTCAGCTCCAGCTGTGGTATGAAAGCTTCCTATGCATACACAGCACGACGATCGCGAGCTTCGGATTCTGCTGCTGCCGCCTCGGCAGCGCCTGTACCCACGTCTGCGAGGATGTCCTTACCCCCAGCCTCCGGCACGGTCGACCTGCGTGAGCTTGTCAGCTTGAATAGCGCGGCTTCAACGACCGAGATTTCCCGAATGGCATGACAGCTCGGTCGTTTGCAAGGGTCATACTCATGTGTCCCGGCAAATGCAGTCATCGCCTCGACTTCCGCTGCTCCCGCCGGTGTGCTACGGAATCTTTAGCAACGGTCGTACTATCCAGGTGGGACACCTACGTCGTGAAGCTCCCATTTCCGCCGTCCGAGCCTGTACTGGATGCGGTACCTTGTGCTGAACCATGTGTTGCACTGCGGATCTCGTCAGCGACGACAATGGTGTACGCCCTTGCTACTGACCGGTCACTGCGATCAGACATTTGGCTTCGCTGAGAGTACTTTACTCTGTGGAAGGTTTTACCGTGGTATAGGCTCCAGTGTATCTTGCTGAGAATGTACGAATGAGAAGTTAGTGATAGCAAGCCCCCATCCCCCGGAGCCACTTTATGAATTTCGTTAGACACGATCCCAACTCGACAGCGGCATACGCTCTGCTCCAACGGTGATCCGACCATGAGTAGGCGCTGTCTCTCACCCGTTCTGCTCCATTCATCTCAGTCTCGGGAATTTTCTGGTCCCCTCCTGCATGATTTGCACCTCAGTCCCCTTAACCTGGCTCCGACAACGACCAGACTCGGGCACGACCCGACTCGGGTGGGACCAACGCTTGTACAAGTTGGAACGGCATGAACAATGGGAATCCCCCAACCGCTTGCTTGCGACCTAATCCATCGGTATGCTTCGGGAGGACTGCATCGGGGAGAAACCATTGGCCTCCAAGCCACTGCGCGAACAAAACTCGTCACATCCTGTAGGTGGTATGACCGGACGAAACGACTGTCGATCTGCTAGAGGAATCCTCAAGCCAACGATTTGTCTGGCATTGAGGACTGCTGTGCTAGCTGCACTGACAACACATCCATCACCCGTGGCTCCAGCGTATCGACCATAGAAGTTGCGTTGCACAGATTACCTTTGTCGATAGTGTTGTTGGTAGAGGGGGCTGTGACTGTTTCTGGCCCTGGCATGCAATATTGAAGCGCCGCATACGAGACGCCTCCCGTCAGAGGATATATCTCCCATGCCCGGACGAACGTATCACTGTTGATCCTACTATGGTCGAAACGTCAAAACGTTTGCACACCACACGCCGACGATACAGCCACCCCCCTAAGACACGGCGGATCCAGCGCCATCCGTCTCGTTCCTTCAAAGGGGTGTTGTGGGCTGAACGGTGTCAGTAGAGCACTATCGAACCATCGCCACGCACTTGGCGCCCACTTTGGATGCTCTGTGGAACGCATGCCTCCAGGAGTGTCACAGTATGCTGAACACTCTACAGGATCCAGAGACCCGTCGTCCATACGCCGAGACATACTGTGGCTTGCCATGACGCATGATAAGCTCGATCACCACGTGGGTGCCATCGACAGAAGTCTGGTACCGAACGCCGAACCACCGTTCTACTTCTGGCACCGTTGGAGGCCCTCGTCAGCACACCCACACCTTGTGAAACGCTAGACGGCAAGATTCGAATGAACTCGCAGTGGGAGGCAGCCAGATGTCGTCAACATGATGTCCATCCGCACTTCCGCTGGTGCAAGAGCAACGAATTTCGGTAAGTCGCCCCAACACTTGTGATATCGGGGACACCTCCGTGAGTATTGTGCGAGCACACCTTGTCGGCCCGATTTGCACGCAGCATTGAGTGCACGAGCGTAGTGTGACCCATCTGTCGAGCTCTTTATGCCTCAGTCGGCGAGCTAACAGCAGGTACCACTCCAGCAGTAGTCCACCGACAGCCTGTTCAGTATCGGACACGCACGCATTACGATAGCTTCAAGTTCTTAGGTGCGACACTGCTCGCTGACGCTTTAGGCGAGTTGTCAAGGACTCGAACGAGGTCATGCTGGGTAGAACAGGTGCTCGCCATCAAAGTCACTTCTTTGAGAAAAAGAGTCCAAAGTCCGTACAACGTCAAGAGTGTAACTTGCTAGAGGTACATGTAGCGAAACGGACGCCCTGGCTTGTTCAGTGGCTCGGGGCAACGTAAGGCTGCCACGTTTATGGTTCTCATCGCACAGCATGGGTATTCCCGGCGGATGAACCAAAGCACAGTCGCTGAGAGGGACGCGAACCCAGTTCGCAGCAGTCTCTTGTCCAGAATCCACGACAACACACTATTGAAACAAAAGCCGACACACGAACAGCTCGCTGCGTTGGGACAAAGCTAATCTCCTTGCTCGAAAAGAGTGACTGCTCAATTTAGCTGCCCGGGCGTGCCTGTCAACGCAGATGACCGAGACCTCATGCATCGCTGAGCGTTTCTGGACATACACGCTGTCGGATGTAACAGCAATGCCGCCTGACAGCCAGCCACTCGCTTACCTTCGAAGACCTCACCTCCCTACACCGCTCCAGGCCATGGAAGTACGTCGCCCAGCAAGTTCCGCCATTCGTCTTCACCTCGCATCCCATCTCGAAAAGATTATTCCCTCACAACTTCATCTCCTCAAACTTCTCCAAACTCTGCTGATACACCTTCTGCTCATCCAAAAGCTCCTGCAACTTCCTCTCCTCCTCCTTCCTCACCTCCCCCCTCACCTTCTCGCCCAAACTCCCCAGCACCCGCTCCTGCTCCGAGACACCCTTCGCGGTCGCCTCGAGCTTCGGCTTGAGCCGCTGGATCTCCTTCTCCGGCTCCACCTTGTCGCCGATCTGGACGAAGACGGCGGCGGCGGAAGAGACGGGGTAGACGGCGGAGCCGGCGGGCGGGTACTGGCCTGGGTTGAGGATGGTGAGTTCGGCGAGGTGCTTGCCGGAGAGCGCCTTGATGGCTGCATGTTCGGCGTGCGCGGTGTTGTAGGCTTCGTCGTTGTGCGGTTGGACGAAAGCTTTGCCGTCGTCTTTGATGCCGTACTCCTGGATCAGGGAGCGGACGCCCTTTGAGCAGCCGAGGATGAGTTCGTAGGCACGATCGCTCTCAGGGTCGTCGAGACTTGATTCGTACTGCGGGTAGTCTGCGATGACAATGCTCTTGGTCGTGTCTTTCGGTCTCCTGGGCAGTCGCTGCCACAGCTCTTCAGTGAGGAAGGGCATGATGGGGTGCATCATCCGCAATGCCGAGTCCAGAGCGGTGTACAGGGTATCGATTGCACTTCTCCTCTGCTCCTCGGTACCGTCCCGGATGATAGACTTGCTGTTCTCAATGTAAACATCGCACAGCTCGTACAGCCAGTACCTGTGCAGGGCCTGAGTGACATTCGAGAACTGACGTGTCTCCATTGCCTCGTTGACGTCCTTGGCAGCGATTGTCATCTTGTGAAGGATCCATCGCTCGGGTAAGCTCTCCTTGCCTGTCTTGCCGCCTTTCTCCTGTGGAACAAAGTCGGCAGGCAGGTTTCCAAGTACGTACTTCGTCGCCTGGTATATCTTGTTGCAGAAGTTGCGGTAGGATCGCATAACCTTCACGTCGAAGTTGATGTCGCCACCGCCAGTGGTGTAATTGATGAGCGAGAAGCGAAGAGCGTCAGCACCGCACTCGTCTATGCCATCTGGGAACGCTGACTTTTGCCACTTCGAAGCACGCTCAATCTCCTTGGGCGCGAGGTTTCCAACCTTCAGCTTGTCGGTGAGACCATCCAGAGTAATACCATCCATGATGTCCACCGGGTCGATGACGTTGCCAAGAGACTTGGACATCTTGCGACCTTCAGAATCTCGGATGAGCGAGTGGCAGTAGACTTCAGTAAAGGGCACCTGTCCTGTCATCTTGAGGCCAAAGAAGATCATACGTGCCACCCAGAAGAATAGGATATCCCAGCCCGTTTCGAGCATGGAGGTAGGGTACAGCTTCTGGAGGTCGTGCGTCTGCTCCGGCCAGCCCAGCGTCGAGAAAGGCCAAAGTCCAGATGAGAACCAGGTATCAAGGCAGTCAGGATCCCGCTCCAGCTCAAACTTCTTACCAGGAAACTTCTTCTCCGCTTTCTCTTTGGCCTCTTCCTCAGTAGCACCGCAAACCCAATGACCAGCCTCCGTATCGTACTCCGGCCCGTCTTGCAGCTTCACAAAGTATGCAGGCACTTGGTGGCCCCACCACAGCTGCCTCGACAAGCACCAATCGTCGACATTCTCCATCCACCTGATGTAGGTCTTCTCCGTGCCTTCCGGCATCATCTTGATTTGACCATTCTTCACCACATCGATTGCAGGTCCCGCAAGCGGCTTCATCTGCATCCACCATTGTGGCTTCATCACTGGCTCAATCACGTCTTTGGACTTGTTGCACAGTGGGATCGCCATTTTGTTGTCCGCCTTGCCGACATATAGACCTCGCTTTTCCAGCTCGGTGATCACGCTATATCTGACGTCGAAGCGCTTCTGGCCTTCGAAAATGGGTCCCGCATTTGCGTTCATGAGGCCGTCGTCGGTCAGGATGTTGATGAAGTCCAGGTTGTGCTCCTTGCCTCGCTTGAAATCGTTGAAGTCGTGGGCAGGTGTGATCTTCACAGCACCGGTACCGAAGTCCTTCTCCACAGTCTCGTCGCCGAAGATTGGTAGTAACCGATCAACGAACGGGTGCTTGACATGCTTGCCGATCAGGTGCTTGTAACGCTCGTCGGAAGGGTGTACGGCGACGCCAGAATCGCCCAGCATGGTCTCCGGCCGCGTGGTCGCCACCTCGATCGTCTCGTTCGTACCGTCGATGGGATACTTGAAGTTCCAGATGCAGCCAAACTCGATCTTCTTGTCATATCCAGGTACGTCCAGCTTGGTCGCGCCTTCGAGGTCCTTCTGATCCACCTCCAGATTTGACAAGGCGGTGTTCAGCTTCGTGCACCAGTTCACAAGTCGGTTCGCTCGGTAGATGAGGCCTTCGTCGTGTAACTGAACGAACGTCTTGCGGACAGCTGCGGACAGAATCGGACTCATGGTGAAAGCCTCCCTTGTCCAATCCATTGAGCCACCTAGACGCTTCATGACTTTGTTGATCTTCATGTGATACTCCTCCTTCCACTCCCAGACAGTTTCAACGAACTTCTCGCGACCAAGGTCATGTCTTGTCAGGCCATTCCTCCTGTTGTAGAGCATGTTCTCCACCACACTCTGCGTCGAAATACCGGCATGATCGCAGCCCGGCACATACAGCACAGTCAGTCCCTTCATCCGATTCCACCGTATCAGCGCATCCTGTAAAGAGGTCGCAAGAGCGTGGCCGATATGCAATGCACCAGTGACGTTTGGTGGTGGTATTGAGATGACATATGACCCCTTCGGCTTGACCTCGCCGTTCTCCTGGAACTCAGGCAAGTGGAAGCCTTCCCTCTCCCACCAGTCATACCATGCGCTCTCCACCACAGACGGGATGTAGGCCTTGTGGTATTCGTCGTCTAAAGGCTTGAGAATCTTCTTCTCGCCCTTCGTTGTTTCCTCCACATACGGTGCCAGTTTTTGCTGTTGTTTCTTCTCTTTCTGCTTGGGTTGTGACGCAGCTGCCATAGCCTTCTGCTTCTCCTGCTTCGCTGCGAGCTTCGCTATCTTCTCGGCCTTTGCTTTCTCTTTTGCAAGCTCCTTCTCAGACTTCTGCTTCGTCTCTCCTTTCTTATCGCCGCCATCCTGTCCGGGCGCGTTGTGGCCTTTCAGATCACCATTGGCTGCCTCCAGCACGGCATTCTTCGTGTCATCTGAGGGTGGAGGTGGTTGGCCGGAGACTGGACCAGTCTTCTCGCCGGTAGGATTGTGTGAAGCTGCGTTCAGTGCCATTCTCGAAGGTTGTATGAAGTTTCGTCGAGTCCTGCCAAAGACGGCACATGTGTGGCGCCGGAAAAGCGCTCGAGCGAGTATCGTTGCGACGTGCTCTCGTGATCAAGGCTGTGGGGTGTTGGTGTCGCAAAGGGTGCTCGAGACGTTTCTTGGAATCGTACACGTCGTGTTCGGGGTGGGTTGCACGAAAATTTGCGGTCGTACCAGTGGAGTCAATGGGAGATATGAGTCAAGTTGAGATTCACGTGTCAAAGTGTGGCCTCGATTGGGGAAAAAGCATAAAAGTATAATTCGGAGCCGGCCGGCGCTATTCTAAACTCAAAATGCGCCTGAAGGATGTTGCCTTGCAATTGTCCGATACATTCTATCGCTATCATGGTACAGCGCTGCTGTACGTTGCTTCTGCTTCGAATTATCATCCCGTAACCCACCCCGCCCTCGGCGAGACCCGAACAGAAGCACAGCATCTCCAAACCCGTTGATTCTTTGCCACTCAATCCCATTGATAGTAGACAATATCCACGATGTGAACGCAGTATTAAGAGAAGCATGCTTCGACGTGTCCGGTGATCTACACAGCCTTGCTTCAGCCATCCCCGGAACAACACGTAGTGTCTAGGCAAGTGGTCGACGACAGAGTGAGGCTCCAGAAGCTGGCACTGCACAGAGATCCACGGCAACGGTCCTAAACGTAAGCAACCACCCAGATGGTCTCAAAGTATGGCAGTTGCAGACTCTATACAGGAGCCAGCAGAAGATCCGGACTGTTGTCAATGTAGAGGCAACGGATGTCACCGGGAAGTTCGTTCAAGGCCACATCGTCCCCAACTGCCACACCATATTACAGTAAGTTGCCGACGCGGGTAACAATGGGTCGTTGCATAACATAAGTCCTCCTCAGAGAACTTGGGCGTCCTGTCCAGACAGTAGCACAGGAGCGAAGGCAGCCAGCAAGTACTTCCGCGGGACACAGCTCACCCTACCTAGTCGTCCGTAGCTCCCATCTCATTCTTGATCGAGCCGCAATGACTTCCTTCAGCGATCCAGCGCGCGCTCGCTGGGCATGTACTATTCAATGTCATGTTCTCCAGCCTTCCGATCAGTCTGGCACTGCTCACAAGGTCGTGAGCGCCTGTAGCAGATGCATGTTCCCTGGGATGCTCTGAAGAGTCCCTGGGAGCAGAGATTTGGTTGTCGTGATTTCAAAGAGGCCATCCTCCAGCGCCAGTGGCAAGGACTGTCTTCCAAGGTTCTCTTCATCCTCCAGAGCTGTGCCAGATTCGGGTGGTTCTTGGATTCATCAAAACAGTCTTGGCCTCGTTGTCGTGCTGAACCAAATCCAGTAAAGATGATGATAGAAGGCTCCTTGCCACCCACGTTAGCTTGCAGGACATTATTTGATGCCTGATGCGGCTTGCGTGTTCGTTCATCAGCGACGCAGCAAAGTTGGCGAGGCGGAGCAAGTCGGCGCTTGGCAGATGGTTGACGACAGACTCGTCCCGCTGAGCCTAGGTACTCTAAGCAACACTTCTACCTGTACAATTGCTACACCATTCCTGCGTCTTACTTGATTCAATTGACTGCTAATTGTACGAAGAACATTGCACCCTCACACCCTCACAAAGCTGACCCAGTCCGGCGTCAACAGAGCAGCACAACTCCGATTGAGACCGCTACCTAGACTTGCCCTTGCGGAGGGCAGGCATTGTCTCCGAAGCAACTATGGTATGTCTGACGACACTCGACCTGCTCATAGGGCAGTACTGACAGTCTGCAGGCCGTCACCAAACGAGCCGGGCGAAAGAAGGATGCGGCGCAACCACAGGCCGGCGCAAGCTCAGGCGGTCAACCACAGATCCGAAAAGCAGCCTTCGACACGACGAAGAAGAAGCAAGTCGGCGTATCGGATCTCACACTGATCAGCAAGATCTCCAACGAGGCCATCAACGACAACCTCAAGATCCGCTTCGAGAATGCCGAAATCTACACATACATCGGGCATGTGCTGGTGTCCGTTAACCCGTTCAAAGATCTGGGGATATACACCGATCAGATGCTGCAGAGCTACCAAGGAAAGAACAGGCTGGAAGTGCCGCCGCATGTGTTCGCTATCGCTGAGAGCGCGTACTACAACATGAAGGCATACAACGAGAACCAATGCGTGATTATCTCTGGAGAGTCTGGTGCCGGCAAGACGGAGGCTGCGAAGAGAATCATGCAGTACATTGCGAATGTCTCGGGAGGCAGCAATAGCTCGATCCAGGAGATCAAGGACATGGTGCTGGCGACCAACCCGCTGTTGGAGTCGTTCGGAAATGCGAAGACGCTGCGGAACAACAACTCCTCGCGATTCGGAAAGTACTTGGAGATCCAGTTCAACAGGCAAGGAGAGCCGGTGGGAGCGAACATCAACAATTACCTATTGGAGAAGACGAGAGTGGTGGGGCAGATCAAGGACGAGAGGAACTTCCACATTTTCTACCAGTTCACGAAGGCTGCAAGTCAAGAACACCGAGCGAACTTTGGAGTACAGCAACCGACCACATACACATACACGAGCAAGAGCAAGTGCTACGATGTGCCTGGAATGGACGATGTGGCAGAATTCAAGGACACTCTAAATGCGATGAAGGTCATTGGGCTGAGCCAGCAGGAGCAAGATCAGGTCTTCCGAATGCTCGCTGCTGTTCTGTGGATTGGCAATGTCTCGTTCAAAGAAGATGACCAAGGCAACGCGGCAGTGGTTGATCAATCTGTCATTGACTTTGTCGCATATCTCCTTGAAGTTGAGTCGGCACATGTCAACAAGGTCATGACCATCCGAATCATTGAGACAAGCCGAGGAGGCCGAAGAGGCTCCGTCTACGATTCGCCAATGAACATTGCTCAGGCCACGTCAGTCCGCGATGCTCTATCGAAGGCGATATACAACAACATGTTCGACTGGATTGTGCAGCGAGTCAACCAGGCTCTGCAAGCTCGTGGTACGCCCGCACACAGCATCGGTATTCTGGACATCTACGGCTTCGAGATCTTCGAGCGCAACTCTTTCGAGCAGCTTTGTATCAACTACGTGAACGAGAAGCTGCAGCAGATCTTCATCCAGCTCACATTGAAAACCGAGCAGGAAGAGTATGAGCGGGAACAAATCCAATGGACGCCCATCAAGTACTTTGACAACAAGGTCGTGTGCGAACTGATCGAGGAGAAGAGGCCGCCGGGTGTCTTCTCAGCGCTCAATGATGCTTGCGCGACGGCGTCTGCAGATCCGTCAGCAGCAGACCGGACATTCGTGCAGAGTCTGAACTCCCTGTCTGGCAACCCGAACTTTGCGCCTCGACAAGGACAATTCGTCATCAAGCACTATGCTGGTGATGTGAATTACGCTGTGGAAGGCATGACTGACAAGAACAAGGATCAACTGCTCAAAGACATCCTCAATCTCTGTGCTCAAAGCTCGAACCAGTTCGTGCATACTCTCTTCCCACATGAGGTTGACCAGGACAACCGACGGAGGCCACCCACTGCAGGCGACAAGATCAAGGCCTCGGCGAACGATCTTGTGACGACTCTGATGAAGTGCACGCCCAGCTACATCCGAACCATCAAGCCGAACGAGAACAAAAGCCCAACAGAATTCAACAGCCCGAACGTGCTCCATCAGATCAAATACCTCGGTCTGCAGGAGAACGTTCGCATCCGGCGAGCAGGCTTCGCATATCGACAGACGTACGAGAAGTTCGTGGAGCGCTTCTACCTGCTGTCGCCGAAGTGCAGTTACGCAGGCGAGTATACCTGGACCGGCGATGCGAAGTCGGGCGTGCGGCAGATTCTCAAAGATACCAGCATACCACCTGAGGAATGGCAGATGGGTGTCACGAAAGCCTTCATCAAGACGCCAGAGACGCTGTTCGCGCTGGAAACGATGAGAGACAAGTACTGGCACAACATGGCTATTCGGATACAGCGCGCCTGGCGGAATTACTTGCGCTACCGGACGGAGTGTGCCATTCGGATTCAGAAGTTCTGGAGGAAGAAGAGTGGTGGCGAGCCGTTCCAGGTGCTACGCGACGAAGGCCACAAATTGCTCGGCGGCCGGATGGAGAGGAGAAGATACTCTCTGGTCGGCTACAGGCGGTTTGTTGGCGATTACCTGGGCATCGACAACCGCGGTGGTACTGGCGAGGTCCTCCGCAACAGCGCCAACATCTCTTCGAGCGAGCGTACACTCTTCTCATGTCGAGCTGAATTGCTGGTGTCTAAGCTCGGCCGCTCAAGCAAGCCAGAACCACGCTTTCTCGTCCTCACCAACAAGAGCGTCTACCTCATCAAGCAGGCCATGGTCAACAAGCAGATGCAGATCTTCTCGGAGCGGACTATGCCTGTCGGGTCGATCAAGTTTGTCAGCACGAGCTCGCTGAAGGATGACTGGTTTGCACTCGGTGTCGGCAGCCCTCAGGAGCCGGATCCACTGATCAACTGTATCTTCAAGACTGAGTTCTTTACACAGCTGAGGGTAGCTTCGCGGGGCTCGTTGCAGCTTCAGATCGGCGAGACCATCCAATACAACAAAAAGCCTGGCAAGCTGGCGATCATCAAAGCTATTAAAGATCCCCAGGTGCGGAGAGACGACATCTACAAGTCCGGAGAGGTGCGCACTGGACCTGGTGAGCCGCCGAACAGCGTCAGCAAGCAAACACCGAAGGGCAAGAGCGTGCCTGGTAAGAAGATCACCACTGGCAAATTGCTCAAGAAGAGCGAGGGTGGCAAGCTTTCGCAGCAGGCCAGGAGGCCGATCCCGCAAGCCCAGCCTTTGCCCGGTCAGTCGACATCGAGAGCTCCGGCGGCCGAGAGGGTGGTACCCTCACCACAGCCTCAAGTACAGCAGCAACCGCAAGCCCCACGGCAACCTGTCGCAGCGATGTCGAATGGCACACCAAGCCATGAGCGGAATGTCTCTACTGCTTCGACTGCTTCGTCGACAAGAGCGCCTCCGCCACCACCGCCCCCTGCCGCGGCTGCGCCGCCGAAGGACCCGCAGTACAAGGCTTTGTATGAGTTCCAGGGTCAGACGAGCGGAGAGCTGAGTCTGAAGGCTGGCGAGGTTATCTTCGTCACGCAGAAGGAGACGAATGGTGAGTTCTACAAATCCACTTCCATCTTCAACGCACATGCTAACGTCAACACAGGATGGTGGCTAGCCCGCCGTACCGACTCGTCCGCCTCCGGCTGGGCTCCCGCCGCATACCTTGAGGAAGTCCGCGCCGCCCCACCTCCACCTCCACCGGCTGCAGCTCGACCTGCTCCACCTCCTGCTCCTGCAGCAGCGAAGACCAACGGCGCGCCGGCCGTGAAAGCTAAGCCGACACCCCCAGCGCCTCCAGCGAAACGCCCAGCAAACCGAACCAAACCTTCTGCCCCCGAAGCGCCGAGAGATAGCGGCTACTCGAACGGAGGGACGCCGAATGGCAGTGGTGCTGCGACACCGAGTGGAGGTGGTGGGCCACCGAGCTTGGCAGGAAACCTTGCGGATCTGCTGAAGGCGAGACAGAAGGCTATGCATGATGATGACGATCAGGGCGGGAACAATTGGTAGTTTGCAACAGCTTCTTTGGAGAAAATTTGGGTGCGGTTGGCGTGGTGTTCGGTGGCGCTTGTATATTCGATTTGAGGTTGCCAGATTATTCCATAGACGAATCTGGAGACGAAAGGTCGGGGTAGGAAACAGTGCAGACATTGGATTCACAGCTGATCATTGAATCTTCGCAAACCTGTCACTCTTTAAGAACCTCTCCAAGCCCTCGATAGCTCGTCGAAAATTGTCAGGCGGTATACAGATATGCATCCGCACATAACCCTTCAACTCCTCCTCGTCCGGTCCGAAACAAAGCCTCCCAGGACTGACCAGCACACCCGTCTCCTCCAACAATCCCTGACAGAACAGCAAATCATCCACCGGCCTCACCTCACCACCCTCACCACCCTTCCGTAAAAATCGAACAAACGCAGTCGATCCCCCAGTCGGCACCACACACCTCACGCTCCCCTCCCACACCCTCAAAAACTCCCTCAACAACCCCCAATTCTCCCTCGCAATCTCCAGATTCTTCGCCAATATAGCAGAACAACACCGCGGCCCCAACACCTCCCCCGCAATCCGTTTATCCACCTCACCAACCTCTTGCAGGATCCACTCCCTTACCCTTCGCATCTTCTCGCGGAGCGCAGGGGAAGTAGTAGCAGCCCAACCGATGCGCACGCCGGCGAATCCCCAGGCTTTGCTTAGCGAGCCTGTGACGACGATGCGATCGTAGGATTTGCTGGCGTGCTCGAGGAAAGAGCTCGGGTGCTCCGCGATGTGGAAGAGGGGGCGGAAGATCTCGTCGCAGAAGAGTATGAGATCGTGTTTTGCCGCGAGAGCGACGAGCGCGGCTTGCGTGGACGTAGAGATGGTAGAGCCGGTGGGGTTGTGGGGGTTATTGAGGATGAGCATTTTGGTCTCAGGCTTAATCAGGGCTTCGAGTTCGGGAATGTCGATGGTCCAGTTGTTCTCGTCGCGGAGACGGAGGAAGGAGAGGGTGGCGCCGCAGGCTTTTGCGAGTGAGAAGAGAGGGGCGTAGGTTGGGAAGGTGGAGATGACGTGGTCGCCGGGGGAGAGCAGGCCTTGGAGGACGATAGAGTTGGCGCCTGTGGTGCCGTGGGCGAGGAGGATGTCGGAGGGCTGGACGAAGACTTTTGTGCTGTCGTAGAAGGAGGCGAGGTGGTGGGTCACTGCGTCTGTGGTGGTGTGGGCGGCCGTAAGTTTCATGTCATCGAAATTGAGAGCGGCCGATGTTGCTTCCGGGTCTGTTGATATGGCTTTGAGGTCATTGAGCGACATGGCTGGACCTTGACTGCCTGCTGCTGAGATCTTGACGAGTCCATTGTGGTCTCCATGGCCCCACTGGAGGATGTCAGCCTCTGTTCGATGTGATGGAGGTGGTTGTTACCTTTGCGAGCTCGAAATCACCGAGTTGATTCATGGTCGTCCTTGAAGGATCAGGTTGACAAGAAAATCGGTCCAGAGAGAAGAAGGAATGTTATGAGAGATGGAAGCTTCGTAGCTGAGTCACCACGTGCAGCTTTAAGATGCAGGAAAATGAATAGGGCGTAGGGCTGAACGAGCTATTCCCACTGAAGATGCTGCATGGAGTGGATGCCGAATGGACAGACCAGGAAAGTAGGGAGTTTATATGCATGTACGTGAGATCTGAGAAGATGACTGTATCGAAGCTCTCCCTACCTTTGCTGTGACTCCCCGAGCCATTGGAGATTTCGCGTACTCCCTGTGTTTACTGGCCACTGTACCGCTGTAGCACCTTGCAAATCTTGATACCGACGTAGAAAAGCCAGGCCACATGCCAGTGCTTTGTCTTGGGCAACATTAGAGGCAAGATATTCAATTGATTTCGATGAACATGGGGAGGAGAGAAGGGACCTGAGACCTGAGCCAGTGAAGTTGATGAGTACCTCTGCATTCTGATTGGCTGTTGGACTTTCACATGTTGGCCGAAGCCGCGGTCGGATGTGAGGTGGATTACGCCTCCACTATCGGTCTAAGATGGATCACGAGAGCCTCCACGTTCACATGTCAGACAAAGTGTTCCTCGGTGGTTTCAATCACATGAGCATCTGACCAGACGATTCGTTGTAAGAATTGAAGGGATCCCCAATTGCACCGCCGCCGCCCCAGACCCCATATTCCCGGCACATCTTCACACGAGCCTCGGCTTTTGCTGGACGAGCTAGAGTCGTTCCATTGTCTGCGTGATCGTCTGTTCTACCTCTTCTTCACCTGCTCTCAACTCCTCTCTCATCTCCATCAGCACCCTCTCATTCCATCCATCATGCCCCAGAGAGTCATTGTCGTGGGCGCCGGCTGTGAGTCGCCATCACCAGCAAGCATTGAAGGACCCCGCTGACCCCGAAACAGTGTCGGGCCTGAGCGCCGCTCATACCGTCTACCTCGCTGGTGGCAATGTCGTCCTCCTCGACAAGAACAGTGCGTATAAACGGGCCAGAAGCGGCGAGCGGAGCTGATGTATAACCAGACTTCATGGGTGGCAACTCCACCAAGGCCACCTCCGGCATCAACGGCGCCTTGACCCGCACCCAGGTCGACACCCAGATTGCGGACAGCGTCAAGCAGTTCTACGACGACACCCTCAAGTCTGCACGTGAGAAGGCGAGACCAGACCTCATCAAGGTCCTGACGTACAAGTCGGCTGCCGCTGTTGAATGGCTTCAGGATGTCTTCAACCTCGATCTCACTCTTGTCTCACGGTTGGGGTGCGTACTGCCTCTGACACCAATTCCCCGCAGACGGATGATCTAATAAGATGACAGAGGCCACTCCTTCCCTCGAACACACCGTGGCCACGATGCAAAGTTCCCCGGCATGGCCATCACATACGCCCTCATGCAGCGCTTCGAGGAGCTCGCCGAGCAAGAACCAGACCGAGTAACGCTCGTCAAGAAGGCCAAGGTCAGCAAGGTCAACATGGAGGGCAACACTGCGACCGGTGTAACATACTCTTTCGGCGGCGAGGAAGTCTCAGTTGAAGGCCCTGTCGTGCTTGCGACTGGTGGCTACGCTGCCGATTTCTCCGAGACCTCGCTGCTCAAGAAGCACAGACCCGATACTTTCGACCTCTCGACCACCAACGGCGCCCACGCGACTGGCGATGGCCACAAGATGCTGATGAACATTGGCGCGAATGGCATTGACATGGAGAGCGTGCAGGTTCACCCGACTGGTCTCGTAGACCCCAAGGACCCAACCGCGAAGACAAAGTTCCTGGCTGCCGAAGCACTACGAGGTGAGGGCGGTCTTCTCATCAACAACAAGGGCGAGCGATTCGTCGATGAGCTGCAACACCGCGACTTCGTCTCCAACGAGATGTGGAAGCAAAAGGAGCAGGGTCTGTGGCCCATCCGCCTCATCCTCAACAGCAAAGCCTCCAACACCCTCGATTTCCACACCCGCCACTATTCCGGCCGCGGCCTGATGAAGAAGATGACGGGCAAGCAGCTGGTGGAAGAAATCGGCTGCGGCGAGCAAGCACTCAACAAGACGTTCACCGCCTACAACAAATACGCCAAGGGCGAGGAGAAGGACCCCTTTGACAAGAAATACTTCCACAACTTCCCAGTCGAGGTCAACGACGACTTCCACGTCGCGCAGATGGAGCCAGTGCTGCATTTCACCATGGGCGGCATCGAGATTGACGACAAGGCGCAGTGCTTGAACAGTGAGCACAAGCCTTTCGACGGGCTGTTCGTGTGCGGTGAACTGGCAGGTGGTGTGCACGGTGCTAACCGTCTTGGTGGTTCTTCTCTGCTAGGCTGCGTCGTCTACGGACGTGTTGCCGGCGAGAGCGCGAGCAAGCACCTCTTCCAGCAAGTCCTGAACAGCGAGGGCGGCCAGGCGGCTTCGCGAGCCGGCCAAATCAGCCTGCACATCGACCCCAGCCAGCCCGGAAAAATCTCCGTGGAGTGGAGCAACGGCGCCGGCGCGAGCAGCAGCGACGCATCATCCTCAAAGTCCACCCCTCGCCAGCAAGGCCAAACATCTGCCGGCCCCGTCAAGGCTTCCCCAGCCGATAGCTCAGACCCGGGCAAAGTCACATCCGCCAACAACCCAAAGAAATTCGAGGTGCCCGAGAAGGAGATCTCGCTGGAAGAGGTGGCGAAGCACAACACGAAGGAGGACCTGTGGATCGCGGTCAAGGGCATCGTGATGAACGTGACGGACTGGGTGGACGAGCACCCCGGTGGGCCGCAGGCGCTGTATTCGCATATGGGGAAGGATGTAGGTTTTCTTATCAGTATACACAAATGTGGACGAATGCTGACTTGTTACTGCAGGCGACCGAGGAGTTTGAGATGTTGCACGATGATGAGGTGATTCCCAAGTATGCGCCGAATATTGTCATTGGACGGGTTGCTGGGCAGGAGATTACGCTTGAGTATTAGGACGTTTATATGGGCATTTTGGGGGAAGGATGGATGTTGCACATTTGGCTCTAGGATCTTGAAAATCTGTAGCTTGATCATGACTTCTGTTCCACATTCCAATCGTTCGGAATGTGAGGGTGTTCTTTGGCGGTGTTGGCACGCCGAGTCGTGCTTGCTGCGAGGGTCCGAAATTCGACGTCACTTGTGATTCTGTTTACAATCATCTTAGACAAACTCTCGTCCTGTCTTCTTTGTACCTCACCTACGCCTTTATCCACAAGCCAAAAGGACGTAAACATGGCAGACACAGAGCCCGAGGTGCCGGAGACTCACGTCCTGGCCATTGCCAGCCATGTGCGTGCTCTAATCTCGACCGAACCCTCCAAGGCGTGAAATCACATGCTGACAGAATGGTAAGGTCACTTCCGGGTAAGTCCACGACAAAAAGTACCAACACCACTCCAACAGCACCCGCTGAGATGATATGTCTACAGCTACGTCGGCAACACCATGGCGACCTTCTGCATGCAAACCCTCGGCTGCGAAGTCTCCGCCATCCACACCGTCAACTACAGTACCCTTCTTCCCCTTTCCCTCGTCCTACTCCCATACCAACGAAAGCGTCACAGGCAACCACGTAGGCTACGGCCGCTTCACCGGCCGCAAATCCAGCCCCTCCGAAGTCAGCGACCTCTACACCGGCCTCAAGTCCTCTGGCCTCTCCAACTTCCACATCCTGCTCTCCGGCTACTGCCCTTCCGCCGCTTTAGTCGAGGAAATCGGAAAAATCGCCCGCGAACGCAAACTCGAATCCGCCACTTCGCCCGGGTCGTTCTTCTGGATCCTCGACCCGGTCATGGGGGATAACGGCCGTATCTACGTCGCTGAAGACACCGTGCCCGCGTATCGAGGTCTACTGAGAGACGCGGATTTGATCCTGCCGAACCAGTTCGAAGCGGAGCTGTTGTCTGGCGTGCAGATTACGGATTTGGAGAGTATGACGCGCGCGATTGAGAAGTTGCATACCGAGCATCACGTGCCGCATGTACTCATCACGTCGATCCGCTTCCCGAGCTCGGGGGAGGCGACGCCGGAGGCGAGCGAGGACGATCTCACGTCGACGGGGAAATTAAGCGTCATCGGCTCGAGCGCGACGTCCAACCAGGAGCCACGATTATTCCGGATCACGATACCCTCACTGCCAGTCTATTTCTCTGGCACGGGGGACATGTTCGCCGCGACGCTTGTAGCGAGGCTGCGGCAAGCGGCGTTGCAGGCCGGGGTGCTGGGGAAGCCGAACTGGCGGAGCGAGGACGGTGTGCGGGGGCCTGATTTGCCGCTGGCGAAGGCGACGGAGAAGGTGTTGGCGAGTATGCATGCGGTGTTGGAGGATACGGCGGAGCATTATGCCAAGGCGAAGGCGGATATGGAGGGGGAGGGGGAGTTGAGTGGTGGGGTTGGGGTGGAGGCGGGGCAGGACAAGGAGGTGGAGAGGCATTTGCGGTTGACGAGGGCGGCGGAGGTGAGGGTGGTGCGGAATGCGAGGATGCTTGTGCATCCGCCTGATCTGGAGCAGTTCAAGGCGCAGGCCATCGAGAGCGGTGGGAGTGCGTGAAGGTGTGGGATCGTTAGACCTGGCAGATTTCTACTTCCTCGGACCTATGCTCCCATGAATCTTGATATACTTGCTCGCTCATTCAGATGCATGGAATGCCACCCGGGCTGCTTGGTATATGTCCACAGCCTCACGGCACTCTCGCTCGCTATGCAAGATGACACATCTCCTGCGTCCTGTTCCTGGCACATACTCTTCAGAACACGCTGTGAGATCATCCGTTCGTACACTGATACGACATGCCACTTCCTTCGAACGCCTTCAACACCTAGTCGTACCGCTCTACTCCTCATCGCCGATCTAGACACGCATAGTCAGCCTCGAAACACGACGCAACCTTGATCTGTGGGAATGGGGGTTGGACATACCTTCGGCGCAAGATAGAAGCGCAAATAACTATTATTCGCCAGCCCATACTCGACCAGCAACGGCACCTCGTTGCTCAGACACAGGCGCACCTGCTTGCTCAGCCCACTGGCCTTGCAGAAATTGACGAGGTATTTGAGCGAAAAGGTCAGGGCGACGGGCTCGCTGAGGTTGATCTCCACGTTCTGCGTCTCGTCCTCGACGTTGCTGTGCGGGCGCAGGGAGACGGCGCCGGAGCCGATGTCGCCCGTGCAGGTGAACTTGACGCCTTCTTTTGTGCATTCGATGGCGACTGTTTATTCATATCAGCAGCCACTCCCACTCTTCTCTTCCATCCGCAGGGACGACATACCCGACTCCGACAACTGATTCAAATCCCGACAGATGCGCTGAAACTCCGAGCTCGGCAGCGTCACCGTGGCCGCATACTCGGTATCCGGAATGCCCAAGTGCTCCTGATCGATATCCATCAACTTGATATCATACTCACTGAAGCGATCCGTCTTGGGGTCCTCGAAGACCAAGTTCACCACATCCGGCGTGTCCTCCGCTTTGAGCGTGAGGATGTCTTCGCTCTGCGCCGCGCGCAGCACTTTGGTCAGGGAGGTCAGGTTGATGCCGAGGGCGATGTTGCGGTCGCAGCGGAAGGGGGAGAAGGACTCGGATTTCAGCATCATGGAGACGAGGGCGACGTGCGAGTTGTCCATGGCTTGCAGCGCGATGCCGCTGTCGTTGCAGTCGAAGTTGCAGTCTTGCACCAGGTCTTTGATCGCGTCGACGACCTGGAGATACATTAGCGATGCGCGCGCATGGGTGGAGGAGGAGGAGGAGGAGGAGGAGGAGGAGGGGGTGGTGTACCTTCTTCAGCAGGTTCGCTTCTTCGAGGCGTGCTTCTAGCATGATGGGCGGCTGTTTGAAGGGTTATGGACAGATAGTGCTACAAGTAAGGCGCGAGGTGTATGCGGGAGTTGTTGTGTTTGCGTTGTGGTGAAGATAGGAAAGTGTTTGGTGGGGTACGCGAAGGGAAAGCCACTTAACGCGTCGCTCGCGTTTTTCGAAGAAGCTCAGGCCACTTCTCTTCACGTGCACTTTCACATGTCCTGCATCTGGTTGGACGAGATGGCCGAGAATTCCGATGTAGAAAGCAGATGTTCCGCGCAATTCATACTCAGTCGTGAAGCCATATTCATAATTGTTTCCTACAAATTAAAATCGTACAACTACACAAGAAAGCCGCTCCATCATCCAGACGCCTCGCTAAATCATGACCATCTGCAGCGATGTCCCCCATCATATCGAAGTTATCCTCATCCCATCTTTCGTCGCCTTGGGTGGCCTCTGACTCAAGACCGTCTGCAGCTCCCGCAACATGCCAGTGTTAGACTCCCGCTGCGCTCTCGCGGTCGCCTGCCTGTCCCTTTCCTCCTGCATCTTCAGAATCCTCTCTTCACGGGAAAGCGTGCTGCGCTGTCTGGGCATCGCAACAGCCTCAAAGATCTCTTCATCCGGCGTGGTGGCCATGCTTGAGCGGTTGGACATTGAGTCGCCGGTCAGTGCCTTCAGAGCGTCCATGGGCCCCCCGCCTTCTTCCACCGCGGTGAGGCCGCTGATGCTGGAGATGGGTGAGCGAATGCTCGATCGAACGCTCGAAGCACGAGAGATGCGTCGGTCTTGTTTCGTGAGATTCGACTGAAGGCTGGCTTTGCCGGTCTCCCAGGCGTGCATCAGCTCCTTCAGGTCAGCGCCAATGGACTCGTACTGAGCCATCAAGTTTGGGCCGAGGTCGCTAAGGTCCTCGGACTGTTCGATGGAGCGATTTGTCTCTTCACGGAGAATCTGCATCTTCGCCTGCAGCGAGCGGATGCCAGACGACAGCATGCTGATCTTGCGGACCTGCGTGCGCATCTTATCTCGAGCAGGGAAGGTGGGTGACCTGTTCGCAGGTGTGAGGGGAGTGGCGAGTGTCTCCATCTCGGATAGACATTGCTGAAGCTTCTCAGCATACTGCCCGATGACGCTGGCTTCTTTGCCCATAGCATCGCTTGCCACGCGCCACCGCAAAAAGTCAGGCTTCCCGCCATCGGCTTCCAGAGACATGAGCGAGCTCAGCATGACACGTCGCAGGACGCCTGCCCGGTAACTGAGCACGCGCAGTGATTTGAGAGATTCTGCGTCGTCATCCAGCACGCTCAACGCCTCCGACCCAGCTGCCTCTTTGGCGTCCTGTGGATTGATGTCGTAGATCTCAAAGTACTTCTCAAGATCATCCGCGTCGATCAGGGCCCGAAGTGTCTCGCAGGTGGATATACATGTGGGGATGACGGAAGAGTAAGCATGATACACCAGCTTACGAAGCCGAATGCATCTCCGTGCGGCGGACTGGTCGTCGATTCGCGAGGCTGGTGGCAATGGAGTGCTAAGTCGGTAGCCCTTGGACACCAGCTCCACCTCCTGGATTAGGGAGAGGGCCGAGCTGGCGGAGACCTCGAATGCTTGCCAATTAGCCGTCAATGTCGTGATCTCCGCGACAGCCTGCCGGCGCAAGAACTTGAGCCACTGGCGTCGCACGTAGCCATAGCCCACAAATGCGGTCACGAGGAAGATGGCTAGTACGAGCGCTATCCGGCTCGTGCTGAGGGCGCCGTCCCGGCTGCTGCGCGCCCAGTGGATCAGGTAGACCAACGCAAAGGCCACGATCGCGGTCCCAGTGGCGCCGTAGAGGCTCGTGGCCACGCTAGGCATGGCGGAGCCTTCAGCAGTCCCATCCAGGCCATGATTGGGCAGAGACGGAGGCAGCGCGCCCTGGTCCAGGTACTCGTTCAGCAGCTGCGACGCGACGATGATGTACCGGAAGTGCTCCAAAAAGCGCGCATTGTCGGCACGACCGAGTCGCGAGTTGAGCGCGGTCGACCATGCATTATGTATCCTGCCCAGCGCATTCTTGGGTTTTGACAGGTCGCGAAGAGTGGTTGCGATGGATTTGTGGGTACGAAGGGTCGGTCTGGTGTTCGACCGGGGCGCGAAGGACGTCGGTGTCTCGTCGTTGTATCTGCCCGCCTCTTCGGAAGTGTGATCGTTCTGGACGCTAGTATCTAGTCGTGTGTCCAGGTATCCCTCACCTGTGGTGGTTTTATCAGCGCTGCTGGTCGGCATATGCAGGCGCGGAGGCGCAGGAAAGCACTCACCCTCGAGGTAGGTGGCGAGGGGTGTGCCATCATCGTGAAAGGTCTCCATTCATCCGCATTCGTTCTGCCTGGGCTCGCATCGGGTCCGCAGCATGGGCGGTATGTTGTCGCGAGTGCGTCTCCGGCCGTAGGTTTGTCCGCAGTCTCGGTCGATGTCGTCGATGTCCTTGGGTCGAAGCGCACGGAAAGTAGAAAGCCGGAGTCCGGTATGGAGGGGCAGGCGGTCTAGGAGGTGAAGTGCAGTCTCACGGCGTTTAGCATATGCGCAGTTCAAGACTCAGGGGTGCATGTGAGCGGTCGCCCGTGCGCCTCGACAACCAGAAAGCTGGCAACACCAACCTGGAAGCTGTTTCGTCGCATCTTCTTTCCTGCAACGACGCATGTAAACCTGACGTGACATGTTATGGTCAACAGCGGACTGTGTTTCGGCCGGATGGCATAGCTGAAAACGAGAACAAGAGACGTTCCGTCGCGGGTCGTTCTCGTCTGATCAATCCGCGCGGATCCAGCTCCTGCCCGGACGTCATGCTTGGGAATTTACCACCTTTTCTCGCAAGCCACACTTCACCCAAACATGCATTAGTCACGCCCGTTTCCAACTACACCTCCCAGAGCTCTTGATGCTGATGATGGCATATGACATCTTGATCTATTCTGGACGTGTACAGTAATGCGAGTCGGCCACATCTTCCATCCGCCCGCTTTCCCAAGAGAAGAACATCGTGCGACTTACCATCCCGTCCGAGGGATTCCCGCAGACTCTCCGCTGGAATCAAAAACCAGAAGCCATCAGAGAGCTCAAGAGGGATAGCTTCATGTCCAGACACTTGCTGATGAATAAGCTACACCACCGTTCTGATAGACATGGCCTGACCTCAAGCCTTCGGCCGTCGATCGCATACACCAGAGCAGACAAGTCTCCTGCACGAACGCAAGGCAAGGCAAGACCGCACATCTTCCGCACACATTGCTACTGCTGCTGCTTGGCCAAGAGACTACCGGCTTGCACACTACCACCTCAAGCTTGCTCGTAGGACATACTGCTCCCATCCTGCTTTCAAATCAACAGCCATCTATCGGCGGTTCTATGGCGATGGTGGTTCAACACATGCTTCTAGCCTTGTCCCAAAACACACCTTCTCCTGCCTTCCCCGAACCTCGACACAGCCTTGTAGTCCAGTAGGGTTTAATGGACATATGAATGCAGCTTGAGACTCCGTTCCTGCATGCCACTAACTGCGCCAGGCATGTCGAACCACCCCAGCACGACCGACGGCTCGGTGTTCTCTTCGCTTACACCATGCGCCATTCGCTCGGCAGAACCGCAATGTAAGCATGCACGCGATCGATCTCACCTGTGGCAAGTTTCTTAGTCACTTTTCGTTGCCTGGAAAATGTCTCTCCCCATCTTCTTCGCATCTTCCTTTTCCCTGTGGCTGCGCTACTTCAAACGCCATGGCCTGCCACGATCGCCACTCATGCGAAGCTGCCAGCGACTCATCCTCCAAGGCCAGAACACGACTTGGGATACCCGGAGCATCTTCACGGCCGATCTCCTTCCTTATAATGCCACTGCCTGTCCCCTGCACCGATCTCATACCAAGCTTAAGGCCTCCTACCGGCAATAGATTCAAGTGCCGACGAACTACACTATTGCATGACGTTCTACCGTCCCTTCCTAGCATCCTCCATCACTGTTACGAAGATCATGAGTGAGGAACAGCGGATCAACGTCTGCAAGACAGGGTTGAACCAGATCTACACCATGCTTCGCAACTCGCCACAGAGCTACCGCGACTACCTCAACCTGGGTCGATCGGTGATCGCGCACATCAACTCAACGACGTTCGTGCAACAAGCTGCGCGGACAGCGGAGCAGGCTTGGATGGTCGCGGGCCTGCAACGACTGGCAGCACTCGACGACGGCAACGGCGCTACCTTGGACATCACAACCTGGTGCTCGCAACAGTGGATGCTGTTGCACCAACGAGATCCTCGAAACGTCGGAGCTCTGCGCGGTCTCGGTCAAGCTTGGATGACGCGCGCACAACCCGTGCTGTCGAGAATACACCGAATCGATGGGAGCTCATCTTCCAGCGGCGACAGTGGCAGCAGATCAGTCAGATCAATCACCTCCTCCGAAGACGAACGACAAAATGCCGCAGCTACCGCGGAGGCTGAACGACGATCCGGGACGCAGGACTATGTCGAAGCACGAGGGTACCTCCAGCCCGCGACAGAATATCTCGAGCGAGCTGTGGCCGCTGCAATTGAGCAGGAGACGCTGTCTGGAGATTTGCTGGCGACGGTGGGTTCTCTCGAGATTCTGGTCATTGGAATTGTGTCTAACGTCGAACAACAGACGGCCGAAGCATACATGTCGCTCGGCAACGCCTCGAGTCCGCGGGTCAACGAACGGTTCTTCAGGAGAGCGCTGCAGCTGCTGCGTGCGGCGTCGCAGATCGAGGGCTACAGCTTAAGCCGTTACCTGCAGCAGTACGTCAGCACCAGACGAAGACAGAGGACATGCACACCTCGTACTGACCGCTTCGCAGGTACCTGGACGACTACGGTCGACTGCTCGACTAGCAGCATTGACGCCTTCGAATTGGTCCTTGGAGATGTAACGATACTTCGGTTTGGTTTCGATGAAGCATTGAGCGCAAACAGACAGGGGTTTTGCAGGGCACTGTTGCCGGCAACAGACGATGCAACCTACAATACAGACAAGACACTTCTGGACTTCCGGGAGTGAAGCGTTGAGCGTTTCGTACTCTCGTAGCAACATATATATCTCTTCTCTCCACGAATCTCACTCCAATACCCAAGCTGCATCCACACCTCGTATCAAATAGCACTCATGCCAGTCCTTTGCCTATTCGAGCTCCACAAAGCCAACCTCGTGTGATTACATCTGGTGGAGCTTCTCGTGATTACTGCAGCTCAGTGCCTGTCTACATCTGTCACGGCCGTTACGTCTTCAACCCAACTGAGCCGTCTCTCGTGTCGGCCGACAGACCAAAACCGTCACTGACATCCTCCTTCCCGTTCTCCGACTCTTGACGACGTCGAAATTGGCTTGTTGACTAAGCGACAGAAGGAGTCCGTGCACGATTCGGGTCGGCACCTCCTTCGACTCCGATCTCACCTCACCTCGCAGAATAGTACCGATTCCTCTCTTTCGCCCGCATAACACGACAATCTGACCGCCTGCGGCTCCGAAAGATCTCGGCTTCGCTCCCAACCAAAACACCGCAAACTCCCCAAATCGAACATCCGGTCCGCGAACGGCGCAAGACTTACCGTCAACCTCCCCGCCCTGCGTACATTCAGCCTTACATCCGTAAGCACGCAAAACGACACGTGCAGGATCTAGCGCCCATCAAGAGGTCGACTGCAGCAGCTCCCTCGCCACCGGAACGGACGACCGTCCTCTTCAAGAACCATGCTAGACGAACGCGAACTCGCCACCCGTCCCATAGTCCAAGACAGCGTCCAGCACAACGCCCGCGTGCGTCCCTTTCCCTCCTTCCCACCCAAACAAAACCAGTCTAACCCTTTCCCATTCAGACCGTCTCCAACATCCGCGCCCTCACCGCCTCCCTCTTCGGCGTCGCCGCAGGCACACTCGGCCTCGAATCCATCCCCGGATTCATCTTCTACGCCCTCGGCACCGCCGTGGTCTCGGTGCTCATCTTCGCGTTCAAAGCGGAGAGCGAGCCCAAAGCGTACTTTTACCGGCCGATGGCGGATCTCTGGGCGGGCGATATGTTTGGGGGGTTGATGAGTTTTGTGCTGACTTGGACGTTGTTTTACAATTTGGCCAAGGCGTGAGGGGTGGTTGCTTTGCTGTGGATTGAGCAATCCTGTGATTGGTGATTTGGCAAGGCGCAGACTGTGGTAGCAGAGATGACGACCTACCAGCTGATTGGACAGTGGCAGAAGCCGGGTCGCTGTGGTGGCGTCAAGTCATCTGGTAAGGAAAAGATTCATGAACTGCAGTGATCGTTGCGAGAGGGTGCTATGAACGCACTATAGGTTCCACCGAGACGGCAACAGGCCGTATCAACATCAGCAGTATGACATCCACCTCACATCGGGGCTGCTAGCCGGAGAACAGACCTCCATCTCGTTCCAATCGCACCTCTCAGCACTCTCCATCATCGCAACAGCTCTTTCCATCCAGACCACTCGCTCCAGCGCCACAACATACTCCTGCTAGTCCGACAACATCCCAAACCGTGCCCTAGAAACCCCCTCCAACATCCTCTCCTTCCTCTCTAGCAATCCAATGAATCTCCGACTCTGGCCACTCCCCGGCAAACTCCTCCTCAAACATCTGTACCTCCGACACAAAATGCTCCGGCAACTCACCCACGACCTCCTCACCACCTTCCTCATGACCCGCCAGATCGCCCGTGTCCGTCTCCGTCGCCAACGTCTGGCTGAGATCGCTCTTGTTCCCACCAATGTCCCATCTGCGAGCCCTCCCCTTCGGCATCAATATTGGCGCTGGGGTAGGCGCGCTATCATCCGCTGCTGTCTGCGACGGTGAAGCTCTGAACTCGCTCGGAAAGCTGTCGCGTGGACCGTCCCGGATTGTTACTTCCTCACCCGGCAGAGAAAGGCGCATGCGCTTCTTCGACGGGCTTTCATCTGGATTTGAAGGTGTAAGACGGCGCTTCTTCGGATCCGCGTCGACAGACGTGTTGCCGAAAGCAGAGGCTGGCGTGAGCTTCGATGATGCGCTGAAGCTGCGGCGCATGTCATCGTAGCTGTGAGCTGGTGCTGGCGTTGTGCTTTGACAGCCGGTCGTGGGGCTGTTGGAATCATGATGTGGTGTTGGCTGCGTCGGCTCCGTCTCGCCGCCCAACCCACTGCCCATGTCCATCCCACCCGTGTAGCCCGCGTAGCCCATGTCATTGTTGCTGCCCAACCCGCCCTCCAGCCCACTGCCCACGTTCATTCCTCCCATGTCACTCATGTAGCCCATGCCACCCATGCCACCCATGCGACTCATGTCACCCATGCCGCTCACGCCACCCATGTCGGTCGAACCAGTCATGTTGCCCATGCCGCTCATACCCGTCACGCCACCCATGCCATACATTCCCATTCCACTCATGTCACCCATTTCACTTACCTCTACGCCGCCAGCATTGCTGAACTCCCCAAGCCCCATACCGCTGACCTGAGGCTGGTCAAACACAGAGTCTGATCGATCCGCGCTGCCCTGAACCTGACGTTGACCGCCAGTGCTGCCCTTGGCCCGGGAAGCATGCAGGAAGGCGTTATTGTCGTCCGACAGAGTCTTCAGCGTTTGGAACAGAGGTGTGTTGATCAGCCACGAGCGATCTCCGGCCGGACGCACCGATTCGTTGGGGGCTGGAAGAGTGCCTGTGAAGGTGTACGGTCGATCCTGTATCGAAGCGGCGGACTGCGCTTGCTCTTCTGGCTTGTTCATCGCGTTGCTACCGCCAACGCTGTCCGCATTCTGCTGCGTGGGTACGAATGGCTGATTTGGCTGGCCTAGCCCGCTGCCTTTCATAGCGTTGCCGGAGAAATTGTACGAGCTCGGCGGCCCGGACGCAACCCGGCGAGCCTGTGGAGGAGGCATCATGTCGATGGGCTTCAACGTGGTCGAGGTATGGACGTCCGGACGCTGCATGCCATACGGGCTGACTTGCGATGACGTATGATCCATCTGAGGCAAGAAATTAGGCGTTGCAGCTTGCTGCTGATCGTCCGTGCCAGCTTGGGCAGAAGGTGAGCCGCTTGGCGGACCATATCGCGTCGGTGGTCGCATTTGTGTTTGTGCAGATGCTGATGGTAACTGGCCGGTAGTCTGACGAGCTTGGTTTTCTTCCCGCTCCCTCGCCTGGACACTGCGCTTGATGTAGTCCGGTTTGGCAAGGAGTTGGAGCAACATTGTGTCCGGCAGAATCTGACGAGGTCGGTCGATGCCAGGTGGAGGCCTGGCGGCATTCAGCGCCTTCAGGGTGGCGGGCGAAAAGTCCTGGTCGGTCGTTGGTTCCTGCAGCAGCTGCCGGCGACCTGGGGTAGCACCTTTGCTCTTGCGGCTCCAGTCATTGATCAGCGAGCCCAGATTGGGAGCCGTGTTGGTGCCGCGAGCACTATCTGTGCGCTTCGCTGCTTGGTCCTTCCTCAGTGCTATATTCTTGGTGGGCGATTCTGAGAGGTCCGACTTCTGCGAGTAGACCGATGCCTCGGACTTGTCGGGAGAAGGCTCTCGCGAACTGATGGACGAGCCCAAGCTCTCAGCGTACGCAACCTTCTTGTTCCGAGTTCGGGTACTGCGTCGGAGGCCACCGGCGTCGGAGTCGGGCGTGTCTTGCTTCTTTCCTGAGTTCTTGGCCAGCTTTGGCCGGCCTTTCTTCTTCGGCACCGATGCGACTGCTGGCGCTGGTTGCGCGGGTTGCACTGGTTGTGGCGCCGAGGTAGCCTGCGACGGAGCATCCCCAATGAGGTGTGGGCGCACTGCGGTGTACCCTGCGTTGGCAGCTTGACTGATGTTATGGATATTGGCCGATAAAGGTTGCGCAGGCTGTAAGGCCTGCTTTCCCGTTGCGAAGGGCAGGCCTTGCTGCTGGGCGCGGTGAAGTAGAGTCTCCTGCTGTTTTGCCCTGGCGTACTGAATGAATTCATCGAATGGTGGCGTCCATGGTAGACCAGCCTGCTGAAGACGCTGCTCACGCTGGCGGTAGAATTGGCAGGCTGCCTGTAACGTCAAAATTCTCTGCTGTCGCCTTGCGACCAGCTCATCGCGCTTCTGCAGAGCATTCGTCGCAATCGCAGTGAGCTGAGCATAGCTTGGGTGCTGCAAGCGCAGATCCTGCGACAGCCCCCAGACATCCGCACTCGTATTGAATTGCCTGTGTTGTTGCTGTGCTTGTGCGACTTCATCCTGCGCCTGCTCCAGCTGCAGACGCAACTCTCCGAGCTGTTGATTGACGCTTTCAAGCACGCGGCCGTCAGGGGTCCACTTGCAGTAGAAGCCCCCGAGACCGCATGGCGTCGAAGAGACGTTGTGTTCACTTTGATAATCGCTGCATGCCACCTTCTCATAGAATGGAACCCCTGCCGCCCGCCCGCATTCCTCCTCAATGAGTATAACGTGATTGCAGACGTACCTTGTGAAGCGCTGAAAGCACATGATGCTGGTTGTGGTGAAGCAATAGCGTGTTGAGTGGTCACGCGGTTGTGACTGCCAGGTGAGGAATGTAGTGCGCCGTAAAGCGCGTCTGTGGTGAAGGTGGAGAGTGAAGGGTGAAAAGCTCAGCGTGCTGTGTTTGTTGTTGCTCACCTCACGTCGGTGCAGTCGCGCCAAGGCATATTGATATCGGCTTCGAACGGCCCGGTTGCTCATGGCAAGAGCGATCGTGACTTCCCACGCAACCTCTGACCCTTCTTGAACCAAACGATATCGAGAAGCTCTCCCAGCAACTGACAGAAACACCTCCGCAGTTCATGCCAATACGACAATAAGCCGATGGGCTCATCCATCAGGGGGCTATATCAGCGAGCAGCAGCTGTTCGAGCAGTCCACAGGCATGGCCTTCACTTATGGAACAAGTAAGACGGTACCGGATGTTTCTTTCAACCTTGTCGCGGTTCAATCTCCCGTTCTTTCAAGAGCTCCCAAAGGCTTACTTCCAAGTCGAAGGGCAAGTCGTCCACCTCCGAATGCCACCAAACGGTGCAAACTCATGTGCGGGTCGGTGAAGGATATTATATCATTCACTCTGGTCTGTCGACTGAACAACATTCACCTGAGCTATCATGAAAAGCCAACAGCTGAGCCGGTTTCGAGCAAGCTCTTTAGAGACAGAAAGCCATGGTCGTTCTCGATACTTATCTTACCTAGAGGACGGATCTCAGCTGACGGCTTTCGTACGGCTCTTCTCATGCCGCCCTCTAACCCTCTCGCTGAGTACTTTTGCACCAGGAAGCCGTCCCTCTAAAGGCATCCTTCGTCTGGCGTTTCCAGAGAGGACGACGCTTGACACGTAGTCGTCCCCAGAATGCTGGTGGCGAAAAGCCATTCACTACCAACATCATGGCCTCTTAAACGCAATTTTGGGTATTTGTTTTACTGGCGGCAAAGCCTGCGGCTTGTAGCAACAACACAAGTACGATCTAGACGCGCTGAAAGATGAGGTCGGGAAAGGATGTGGACGTGTTCCAGGACAGCGGCACGATCCTTGCAAGATCTGGGACAAGCTTTCCTTTGTCAATCACTTATTCGGGATTAGCAACGGCACCTGTCAACCTTGAGATCCACGAGTTGCTCTAACACTACAACGTGAGATCGTGCATACTATACCATGCTATCCACCGCAGATTGCAGCCCAATGTTCACACATTCGCTAGCCACTATCTACTACCCCTTCAAGTGGGTTTTGCTTTCTTCGCGGACATTGCTGAAGACCGACTGATCGGCAGCGAATTTGTCGGTCCAGGCAAAACCCGATAAACCCCGATCTCTTACTACATCACCATCTACCTTCTATTTCTCCTTACTCGCGTTTCTTTTGGAACCACTTCGTCATTGACTTCTCTATTTACTACTCTTTGCTTTGGAGGCTTAAGCATGCTTGGTGCAGATTTGTTCACTACCACTCCCTAATCGGCCCCGTCTGCGAGCGCGCTCACGGAAGCCTTCTCCATTCGAACTCCCCTTTCGCTTACCCCACGTTTTTTACCAATCCACATCGCGGAGCGAGAGACAAACAAGACCTCCACGATGAATACCGAGAAGAAGGACGAGAACATTCGCGATGGTGCAGTGGCGCCAGTCACCGCAGCAAATGCGCCAGAAGTAGGAACAGAGAATGGCACACCAGTAGGGCCAGCGAGCGCAACACACCCAACAACAAACAGCGACATGACAGAGAAGGACAGGGAAGCACTGTCGAGCTCGTCGAGTCAAGACGCCGCAGTCGAAGGCAAGTCGGATGAGGAGAAGGGGGAAGAGAAGCAGGCAGAGAAAACGCCAATGGAACAGCGGTCGAAGGGCAAGATCGCGCTGATCATGCTGGCACTGTGCATGGCCGTCTTCCTGGCTGCGCTGGATGTCACCATCATCACAACCGCCTTGCCGACAATAAGTGAACACTTCCACTCTTCAGCCGGGTACACGTGGATCGGTTCTGCGTTCCTGCTCGCCAACTCTGCATCGATACCGTCATGGGGCAAGATTTCGGATATCTTTGGTCGCAAGCCCATGCTGCTGCTGGCGAATATCATCTTCATGATCGGGTCGCTAGTCGCGGCGCTGGCGAACAGCATTGGCATGCTCATTGCTGCGCGGGCGATTCAAGGTATTGGTGGTGGAGGTCTGATCATTCTGGTGAACATCACGATCGGTGATTTGTTCAGTCTGCGGAACCGTGGAGCGTTTTATGGTGTTATTGGTGGTGTCTGGGCGATTGCGTCCTCCATTGGGCCGATCATTGGAGGAGCCTTTACTCAGAGTGTCTCCTGGAGGTGGTGTTTCTACGTACGGCATTCCATTCAATTGACTCATGAAATGTTGCTGACCTTTCTTACCGCAGATCAACTTGCCTCTCGATGGAATCGCCTTCTTCATTCTCCTGTTCTTCCTCGACCTCAAGACACCCCGGACTCCAATCATGGCTGGCTTGAAGGCGATTGACTGGGTTGGCTCACTTACAATCGTCGGCGGCACGCTCATGTTCCTCTTCGCTTTGCAATACGGTGGTGTAACAGCACCTTGGAACTCCGCGCTCGTTCTTTGCCTGCTCATTTTTGGTATCGTCACATGGGTGCTCTTCGGTCTTTGGGAGTGGAAGTTCGCCATCTACCCAATCATGCCCATGGGCATCTTCGGTGGTCGCTCCCGTTTGGCGACACTCGGAGTCGTCTTCTTCCACGGCTACACTTTCATCTCGGCGTCTTACTACCTCCCACTTTACTTCCAAGCAATTCGCGGTGCTTCACCCATCATGTCTGGAGTCTACTTGCTGCCCACTGCGATATCCCTCGCTATCGCTTCGATCGGAACAGGAGTCTTCATCAAAAAGACTGGCCGGTTCCTGCCACCCATCTACTTTGGCATGTTCATGATGACGCTTGGATTTGGCCTGTTCATCGACTTCGACGCTAACAGCAGCTGGACGAAGCTGGTCATCTTTCAGATCATCGCTGGTCTCGGTACCGGGCCCATCTTCCAGGCCCCGATCATTGCCTTACAAGCACACATCAACCCGCGAGACATCGGCACGGCAACTGCCACTCTAGGCTTCGTCCGCCAGCTCGCCACCTCCACCTCCGTCGTCATCGGCGAAGTCGTCTTCCAGAATGAGATGAAGAAGAAATCTTCAACACTCATTCGCGCTCTTGGGCCTCAGCTGGCCCAGCGACTTGGAGGTGGCAACGCAGGCGCGGAAAGCAACCTCATCGACTCTCTTCCACCCGGCCAGCGAAGCGTCGTGCGGGTAGCATTCGCCAACTCGCTCATGCCAATGTGGGCGATGTACACGGCGTTTGCGGCAGCAGGGCTCGTCAGCGCCTTTTTCATCGGACGGAAGACGCTGACCTCGCAGCACGAAGAGACGAAGACTGGTCTCGAGGCGGAGAAGGAGAACGCGGCGGCCAGGAAGCAGGAGAAAGAGGACCACCGTCTGGAGAAGGAGGAGAAGAGGGCCAGCAAGCGGGCAAGTCAGATGTTGTCGCCGAGTGGGAGTACGAGCCAGGTGAACTCGCGGCCGGTGAGCCAGAATGTCAGTCGGGCGCATATCGCGTCAGTGGAGGAGGGGGACGAGGGGCCGCAGGACGTTGAGAAGGGGAGGTTATGATCAAAATTATTTGCATTGATGGAGCATTTCAGCTGGCGGGAAGTTTTGAGTATGGCATAGCAGGGCGTTTGGGGTGCAGAAAGCATGCTGGAGAGGTTGAGATTGTATAGACGTCTCACCTTGGCTTATGTCGGCGACGTCTCGCTGACGGCTGATCATGTGGATAGAGCGATGTGATTACTGTGTCTGACTGTAATACTACTTCTTCAACACAATTGCAGAAACACATCCGCTCTGCGCTTGCGCGTCCATGTTCATTCTGACGACGCCCATAACGTTCATGCCGATGGGAATTTCTCGAAGAGAGTCGATCGAAGTTGCGGCGAGCGGCCTGAACAGCCACCTCAGAGTAGTGGAGCCGGACGCATATTGACTTACAGCGATAAGGGCCTAGTATACGAGCGGTCGACCACGAAGGATGTGCTGGCTTTGGTGCATGTGGAATCGAGAGCTAAACTCCCAATGCCGAGCAGCGGCTGAACCTGGAACGCTTTCACGTTGGCCTCTTGACATGTTAGGAGACAAAATTCTCGTTAGTGGCTGGCATGGTCAAAAGATATGTCGTGTGGAACATGGGAGAACGGTCGACTTCGATGGTGTTCAGACGTTCGCTTCTGCTGATGATCTCTTCTGGTAAATCGAATCCAGGCGGTACGTGCAATCGACGAGGTCATACTTCTTTGCCAGAAAACTAGACGTCCGCCCTAGCGACCGGCTTCAATCTGTCATCATATCCCAACCACAGCATGTCCGGGCGACTGTAATGCCCACTAGCATCAGCGAACGTCTTCGCCTTGGTGACAAGTGACAAGTCTAGATCCGCAATGACGAGCTGCTCATTCGCAGTTTCGGGGGCACTCAAGATCCGCCCGTCCGGGGCGATAACAGCTGACGACCCGACAATGCTGTTTCCCATGACAGGAGCTCCAACCGTCTTCATCTTCTCCAGGCCAGCCTCTGTGATGACGCCGGTGCAGTGGAGGACGAATGATTGGGACTCGATGGCGTAGGCTTGCGCCTGGGTCCGGCAGCCCTCCACGGACATTGAGTAGAAGCCCGGTGAGCCGTCGACGAACGGATCTAGAGGTGGCCACGCAGCTACGTGGATCTGCTCGCCCTGAGAGAAGGTGTAGTACTTCAACAGGGGCTGGATATGCTCCCAGCAGGATAGCCCGCCGACTCGGCCTACTTCAGGTAGTTCGACCACCTTCGCAAGACAAGTCCCTGAAGCATCGCCAAAGATGGTCCGCTCCATGTGTGTGGGCTTCATCTTGCGGCGAGCCATCTGGATTTTGCCGTGCTCATCGATGAGAGCTTGGGAGATGTATACAGAGTCGCCGTCACGCTCTGAGAAGCCTAGAGAGACGTTAATGGTGTTGTCCGCTGCTGCCGTGCAGATACTGCGCATCTCCGGGCTGTCGATCTTGAGAGAGTTCTCGACGTACTTCACGCCGCAATCGAAGTCGACAGGGCGCGACCTAAGACGGTCAGACAACTTCGGATTTGGGAGAAGGCGGTCTACCATATCCATGCCGGGTAGCCGGGGATCCAGCATTCTGGGAAGGCGACGAGCTTCGCGCCTGCTTCTGCTGCTTCTTTGATGATTGTGATGGTCTTGTCTACGGTGCCTTGTAGGTCGAGCCAGATCGGTTCATGCTGCGTTACCGCGACACGAACAGTGTTCGATGTATCTGTTGAACCCATGGTAATTTGTTGCTGCGATGGAGAGGGCGTCCGTTGAACACTAGACATGTCTGTCAGCCGTTCTTGTAAGCCACTGGGCCTCTTATCGCGGAACTGAGCGCTCAAGAGCTAGACTGTAAGGCTGCGGGGCTGAGTCTTAGGTTGTTTGTAGGCAGATTGCTGTACCAAGGCAAGCCCCAAGATACAAGTACATGTATGATCCAACATTCATCGAACTAAGTGGTCTTGATGTCTTGTCCCTCAACCAGCGGTTTTTCATGCTTTGTTCGACGCACCGTTGCCTGGCTGAAGCACGTTGGTCTCGGATTCAGACTTTGAGAGCGTGCCTCAATCTTCCATCCCCTTCCTCCCGTAAGAATGCTGTTGCTGGATGTCGAAGGATATGTCCCAGGTCCCGTAAAAGTAAAAGAGATGTACGTTACCAAGTTGTGCCTCCAAACGGCCTAGGCCCGAGCCAGACCTCACGTCTTCGCAGCGAGTCCTTGGTAGACCAGAAATTCGAGGTATACCGAGCAGACGTCTTCTTGCACGGCAAAATAACAGCAACAGACCACTCCATTGGCAAAAGCAAAAATGAAGGCGTAGAATGTCGCTCCCCTGCCTGGATTCGAACTGCACTTAGAGTCAGTAGGCGGTTGAGAACGATGGGCTTTCATTGAGACAAACCCAGAAACCTTCCGGTACCGTTTGATCGTTGATCTAACAGCCGAACGCGCTAGCCAATTGCGCCACAGAGGATATCAAGCCTCTGATGGATGACAGAGATATCAGGCCTGTGATGGGTGACACAAATTTCTTTTACGTATATATTGGCCGTGTTGCTCAGCAGCCGAGCCATGGCCGAGGGACTGCCGGGGCTGAGAGAACCCCACTTGCGATCAACAGACTGTCTACCTTATCAACACCCTCCAATCCGCTTTCATCACTACCTCCTTACTGGTGGCTTCACCTTTCGAGCATTGGAAAGATGTTATGCTCTTACCCTACATACCGAATTGCACGGCGAGGAACACGAACGTCTCCATCGTTGGCGGCATCCGGCATCAGTGAGCTCGACAAGCTCTCATCGGCACCTGATTATTCCGCGAAGTAGGTCTATAGTTGAGGTATACCTTTGGTTCTTTCCGTCTTACAACCGCTCCCGCAAACACCTCTCATTTCGGATCCAAATCACCAATTCCATCATCCACCATGCCTCAACCCCAACCACCCCCAGATCTCCACATCCCCCCATCCAACAACACAGTAACAGTCTCGATCATCGACACAACCTCCTTCGTAGGCATCTCAGCGTCCAGATTCATGGAACCGCACATCCCCGGGCACGACAAGCTCAACGCAGCATGCTACGCTTTCCTCATCAAGCACAACAATCCAGCGAGCAAGTCAAAGTACGACACCATGCTCTTCGACTTAGGCGTACGAAAAGATCTCGAGAATGCTCCGAAAGTTCTTCGGGATAGGATGGACGACGATGTCACTATCAAGGTTGATAAGAATGTCACTGATATATTTAAAGACCATGGCGAGGACCCGCACGAAGTTGGAGCAGTGATCTGGTCTCATTGGCATTTCGTAAGCATCTTTTCTTCTTCTATCAGGTCAATGGCATCAAATGGCGGGCTCTTCCGGAAGGAAATGGCCGTTGGTATATTGCTATAACGCTTCTCGAATGCCCAAGCATCGTTTCGTGCCATCGAGCAGCCGCATCGCATCACTTGCTATGACCGAGAAACCTCATATCCGACTTCTTGACGAGAATTGCTGTATACCAAGCTTCAAAAAGCCAGCTAAATTCATGCAGCTGTGCTGTCGATCGTCTTGATAATCTGCTTCACTGCTAATCGAACATCGCCAGGACCACACCGGAGATCCCTCAACATTCCCAGCATCCACAGACCTCATAGTTGGACCAGGCTTCAAGAAGACCTTCGTTCCAGCCTACCCTACCGTCGACGACTCGCCCGTAGACGAGCGGGCATGGGAAGGCCGAACCCTCCGTGAGATCGACTTCGACGCTGAAGGCGGCGGTCTGAAGCTCGGGCAGTACAAAGCGTTCGACTTCTACGGTGATGGCAGCTTCTATTTTCTCGACACGCCGGGACACGCTGTGGGCCATATGTGTGGGCTTGCGAGGACGTCTGCAGACCCGCCAGAGTTCATCTTCATGGGTATGTCTTGAGCCAGCGATGCGTCAGAGGACTTGGCTTGCAACTATTCCTCCACTCAACGATGTCACACCATAGAGACTACCATCACGGCGTTGCTGCGGCTGTAGTGGGGACATACGACCCTTCCTCTCGTCACCTCGACTACCAGCCAGATGCATCGACTTTGCCGCTCTCATAGCCGCTCGCTTGATCTCGTGTAGATTCAAGGGCGCACATAGCTAATCTATATGCGTCCAGGCGGCGACATCGCCCACCATGGAGGCGAGTTCAGACCAACACGCTACCTCTCTCTCCCCGATACCGTCGAACCAAACCCCCTTGTGGCCCCTTACACCAAACAAGCCCCAACCTGTCCAGGAGCTATCTTCGAGGCTATCCACCCTCACCAATCAAGCATCGAGCCATTCTACGTCCCGACCAGCAAAGGCGTGCACGCAGACGCCCAGGAGACCAAAACCAGTATTGACAAGCTCGCGGACTTTGACGCCCAGAACAACGTTTTTGTCAACATTGCTCACGACACGAGCTTATACGACGTCGTGGAGTTCTTCCCAAAGACGGCGAATGGATGGAGTCAGAAGCGGTGGAAGGAGGAAGGGACGTGGCGGTTCTTGAGAGACTTTGACACAGGGTCTGAGGAGCATGAGTCATAATAGTCGTTTCGAATGAATGTATAGTAAGACAACTTTTCTCCATACTACAAAACCACTCATCCCCGCCGACAAGATCTCCAAGCCACCGTCTCTTCCCGAGAGCTTAGTTTCTCACAGTTCCGCTGTACTGCGAGCAGCTAACCTGCACGGCCGTGCCCACACCCAGGCCAATCCCATCGTTCTGAAACAATGCCGTGTTCGCACCCGAGTCGATGCACAGGTCAAAGTTGAGGTTGGCACCGTACTGGTTCGTTCCCGAGAGGCCGTTCTGCGCGCACAGCGGGTTGCCGTCCGCGGGGCAGAGGTTGGTGACTTTGACGACGATGCTGTTGCCGGCGTTGGCGACGGTCTTGCCTGAGGAGTCTGTCTGGATCGTGAGCTTCCAGCAGGTTCCGCAGGCCGGGCCGGCGCCGGCACCCTATGAGTTGTGTTAGCAAGTATCTCCTGAAGGGGTATTGGATGGAAAAGACGTACGGGACCGACACCGAACTCGTTCTGGGAGACGGCAGCGGAGAAGCCGGGAGAAGTGTAGAATCCGCAGGCGGTGGTCCTGACGTTGCAGTTGCCGCTGTTCAGTGCGTCGCCGGAGCCATACTGGGTAAAGGAGGCCTTGTAGGTACCACCCTGAGCCGGCGGTTGAGGGGTTGGCGATGACTTTGCGGTCGTCGCTGGCTGAGCTGGGCTTCCACCTGCTCTCGGTTAGAAGGATGGCTTTCAAGTGTGGATAAAGATTGACGAACCGTTGCCGCTCGGAACGCATTGCGAGTAGTACGGATTCGAGTACTGGCACTTGTACCCGCTCACACAGCTGGTAGGGCCCGTATAGCCGTTGCCGCCGCACTGGGCGTAGGCCGCTGCCTGGGCGAGGGCGGTCGAGGCCCCTGCCACGACAAGGAGGATAGAAGCGTACATCTTGCTGATGGAATGAATCGAAAACAGTTTGTCAAAGCCCAATCGACGAATTGAGTGGTAGGGAATGGATGATTGTGTTGACGAAAGACCTACATCGTGCGGCCACCGTCCAGCTCTTATACAGCCCCCTCGTGCCGTGTCCCCATCGTAACGTGCCCACTCTGTCGAGCCTGTCTCACGCTCATCTCCGTCACCACGGCTGGCGGCAACACAACACCAGCGCCATCATGCTCGTTCCGTCACTCCGATATGCCACTCGCAGGGGTCGCTCAGCGTCTCAAAGCACATCAAGACAACCAAGCCATCGATCATCCTTGCTAAGCTTTCTGTCAAGGCGATCAGAGGTCGATCTCCCCGACCCGTTGCAGTTCCGATGGCATTTACCCGTCTCCCCGCGCGGCGCGAAGTCAAGTCTGGGTCGTGGAGTCGAATGTAAGTTTCAGACCAAGAACGTGTCACGATCCCGAACCGTTTTGTCGATTTCCTACGGGCAGTATTGCGGGCACCATCCGCCGCCGCGTGATGGCAGGTATATCTCTCGCGCGCTCAAGAATCGCGTATAGGAGTCTCTCTCCGCTACACTCCGGATGCGGACCTACGTTTCGTTTTCTCTCCCTTCGATCGGCTCGACGGCGTAGTCTTTCAAGCCACTCTGCCTTCAAGCCTTTAAGGACGCAAAATTGAGAGAGTGTCGACTAAGACAAGATACCAGTGGTGCCAGTGAAAAGGAGCTACCCGACCCGCCGTACTGTCCGTAGCAAATCAACTACATCGCCGTTCCGGAGTCCTGGCACAAGAAGGTTTTCCTGAGACGGGAGACGGTGGGCGGGTGATCTGGCAAGGTGGATAGCATGCTTCAGGTTGATTGATTGATGGCAGGTGCACAGGTGCGGAGTAAGCGTAGAGCCCGCAGGAGGCTTCCCTACAACCAACGTCAACGGTCAATCTAGGCTCTCCCAACCCACGACAGCACGGATGTGAAACCGAGGAGATCGTGGAGGTTCGAGAACATCTAGGTGGATGAGAAATCCATTGAAGTCAATAAGCGAGGCAGATCAATGTGGAGCTTATAGGACAGCAGGTGGTGCAGCAATGGTGGTAAACGGGGATATCGACTACTCTCAAACACCCTCCCTATCCAGTCACCTGCCACTATCCACACGCCTCCCCACGCCTCCCCATCATACAAACGAAACGTGCGCTGTCTCTGTCCCACAGTCGCACCGCCCAGCCATCCCCAGCGCATCCACACGCGCAGGGAAGTACACATTAAAGCTGCAATCAAACTACCCTTACACCGACCCATCAACAAGTCGAAGACAGCTGCAGCCGGCCGCTTTCGTCCTCGCTGTCTCTGGCCAGAATGATCCCCATAAAACGCCATGTGATGCAGTATTAAGCCGCTCGAGCGTCAAGGATCGACAAGGAAAGAAGACAATGTGGTATAGTGCGTCCCCCAATTCCCAAATCACAAGTCAAGTCATCCTGGATATTCGCCACAAACGCCTCGCAAACGTATGAAAGTGCAGACGCCGAGTCTGAAGTCATGAGGTGGTGGGTCGTAAAAGCCGTCGCCGGCCGTCGTGAAGAAACTCAATCCCAGTATCCAAGCCAATCACACTTTCGGTGGACTGCTCTTGTCGCCGTGGAGGCCGCCGAGTAATGTTTCTGGCGGGATGCGGTTCAAGTTGCCGTTCCGATGTGAGGCCATCGGGACGTAGCCTTCTCGGCGTCTCCGAGCCCGCTCGACGAGGATCCCGGCAACCACGATGAAGAAAATCAGACCCAGCGCGATCGCGAGACCGATCAGGACAACGAAGCCGACGGCAAGGTTCCCACCACCCATCTTCATGAGTGCTGAGGGGTTGCTGACGAATATGTGAGCGATCGTGCCTTGTGTGCCGTCTTCCTTGTTGGTAAGAGCGAATGGCTCAAAGTCGGTGCCATTGAAGAGCGCAGCACTTGCATTGCCGTAGTTCGGGATGTTGATGTTGCCAACAAGCATCAGGACTTCATCCTTGGGAATATCGTTAGTGGAGTCGTGATCGGAAGTCAGAGTCATGACTTGGATGCCGCGAATGTCTGATCCGTCTCCAAGTCCGTTGATGCGAGACCAAGAGCCATCCATGTAGTGCGAAAGGAAAGGTGAGTTGTCGTCGGACGAAAGACCGGAAGCCCAAAACTCATTGTACCCGCTTGTAGCCGGCGTGAGCACGCTGATCGGGCCTGGTAGAGAACCTGCTCCAGAGTATGCGGTGAATGTCTGCTGGCTCTGCTTCGAGTTGTAGGTGGCCATCGTCGTCTGCTTGCCGCCGACAGTCAGGTCGCCGGCAAGGATGAGCTCCGTCTTCGAAGACCAGAACATGGCAGTGATCGTGCCCTCCAAGCCAAGCCCAGGTGTGTTCCACTGCTGAGCGCTGGCATCGTAGTAGCAGAGTGTAGCGCACGGCAACGACCCTGCTTCCTCGAAACTGCCGCCGACGTAGATGTTGCTTGAATCGGGTTGCGTAGCGACAGCATTGACAACAACATTGTCACCACCAAGCGCTGGTGGATGAGGCGAGGCGATCTCGAGCTGGTCCAGGTCGTAGACGATGAGGCCGTTGATGTCGTTATCACCAACAGTGCCGGTCAAGGACCCTCCTGCGAAGATGAAGTTGTTGTATGCATCCATTGCCATGACTGTAGAGTCGTTGTCGAGCTCCTCTGCTCCTGCGATGTCCTGAGACGACCCACTGTTGTCGACGAAGATGAGGTTGTGCAGAGTCGAACCATCGCTGGCAGTAGCGTCGAAGTGGCCTCCAAAGATGGTCACATTCATGTTGTTATCGTCGTAGAAGAAGCCAGTGTAGACTCCGTCGTGGTCTTGACTGGTCACAGCACGCTTGCGCATCGACGACGACGATGACGAGCTGGGCTGGATGGTAATGCCGAACGACTGAAGCTCGAGATCGCCAGAACCAATCATCTCGGCAGCTCCACTAATGTCCATCGCTTGTGAAGTGATCTGGCCGGCGTAGAGTGGCCACTGCAACCCAGGAACCGGAGTCATCGCCATCAGTCGGCCACTAATAGAAGCGTCGGCATTGGGGATGTTGTTCAGCCATGCGTTCTTGCTTGGCACCCAGACAGCGAACCCATCAGCGTCGAAGGCATCATTGTCGCCGTAGGAGTTGACTGAGCTGAAATTGCCGTTGATGGTGATGCAGTCCTGCTGGTTGCCAGCGGTGATGTTGAGTGCCAATGGTACAATATCCCATACCACGCCGTCCACGCCAGCACCAAGAGTTACCCACTCGTTGGCATCGAGGTCGAAAGCGCCGACATTGTTCAAGCCTTCCTCAGAGTCGTCCACGGTGTTAGTGAAGTTGCCTCCAAGGTACATCAAGGAGCCGTCGAGGTACACAGCCTCCACGTCCGAGTTCAAACCACTACCAGGTGGAGAGGTAGCCTTGCCGCCAATCTTCATGATGTTCTGGATCCCGTCTCCGGTGAAGGTGCCAGCTGCCCAGATCTGGTTTTTGTAGCTGACGACACAATTGATGAGTGCGCCATTATCCAGATCAGCACCAGCGGTATCAATGGTCGAGTCCGAGAAGTCCATCGCAACGGTCGCCTTGTCGGGGTTGTACTCGAAAAGACCGTTCAAACCTCCAGTCGAAGTGACAATATCAAAACGGACTCGCTGTGCGACAATGGTCTGCGGCAGTGGCTGGTCGGCAATGGGCGACAGTGTCACAGAAGGCGTGAAGGAGCCGGAGTCGACGTCGACGTAGCCGTAGTAAATCTGGTCAAACTTGTCGTAGTAGTTGGTCTGCGAGATGGTTGTCGAGACTGGTGGTTGATCCGAGGTCATAGTGCCAGTCATGTTAACATCACCTCGGGTATTACAGCTGTTGTCTTGAAGACAGCCAGGAGTGTAAACCAAGATCGAGTAGTTGCCAGACTGAGCAATGTTCGGCCTGAACACAACTGAAGGACTCTCGGCAACCTGCGCCTTTGTCGTTAATGTTGCAGAGAGGTAGTCCGAGCTTGTCTGCCCATTGTTCGGTATCCTGGTCCAGGTGCCATTGGAGGGAGAGACAGTGGAACTTGAACCGTTGCTAACGCCATCGCACTGCGGCTCGTTGAAGTCATTGATGGCGAAGGAGTAGAGCTCATCCTGGAACATCTCGATGCCAGCAAGACCGCCACCATCGCCATACCACTCGGTAATGAAGATACGGAAGGAGTCCATGCCGACCGCTGGGACCATGTAGAAGTCCTGGTAGGTACTGTTGCCGCGCGGCAGGGGACAGTTGAGGGAGCAAGACCGGTTCTGCCCGTCGACGTCAATGTAGTTGAGGTTTAGGATGCCGCCACTGTTGAGGTTCTCGAAGTAGAACGTCTTCGTGCCACGGCCTTGATACTTGGTGTTGTACAAACGCAGCTTCGTCGGGATGAAGCCGAAAGAAAACTGCCCCTGCCACCAGCCTCCGGTGTTGTCGGCCAGGAGCCAAGTATTGCCAGGTCCGTCCTCCTCACCAGTCTTGCAGATGATGTTCGTGGGGTCGTCGAAGCCAGCAGTTGTCGTGGTACCAGTAGCGCCGATGTCGCCACCCGCGAGATTAATGACCTGCGCGTCAGAATTGATAGAAGCACTGCTGTTGCTGGCACTGCTGCTGCTGCCATTGCCTGCCATGCCAAGCCCACTGAACTCGCCACCAAAGACAATATTACCCGCTGCGTTCTTCTCGATGGAATATACAGGCCCATTGAACCCCGAGAATGGCAAGTTTGTCCACTCAGTTGTCCATGCCATCGCATTCGTCGAGTTCCCCGCCGTAAACATGCCGCCCACATACACCGTGCCCGAATCATCATCACAATAAAGAGAAGATACCTTACCATTGATTCCAGGCAGTGGAGTGATGCCACCAGTGTCCGGGTCCCACAGTGCCACACTTTGTGCTTGCACACCAGCCACGCTTGTGAAGTTTCCGCCGAGTACCACCCCATGCACGGTTCCGCCGCGACGAAATGTGCACATTGCTTCGATGTACGCGTCCGAAAGGCCAAGCGACTCGAAGGCGCCATTGGGATATCGTGTTAGCAGCGACTGGCTGCCATTGGTGTTGAGCACATTCTCCGTCTGCCCTTCATACTGGTACAGCGATATGCTGTCGAAGTCGCCCACCAGCGCGACGCGGCCCAGCTGCGATATGTCGAGGTTCGGTGATGGCGCTTCGGTCGGTGTGAGGGCGTATGTAGGTCTGGCGAAGACTAATGGCGATGTGAGGATGAAGGAGGCCAGCTCGGGGCCAATGGCCAGGAGCTGCGTTAGCAGGTTGCGCATCGCATGCGACGGCGGGTGTCGGGTGTATCGCTGCTGCGTTAACGATAGTGCGGTAGCGATGGAGGGGTGTAGCGATATCGATGCCGAGCGATGGTGTCGAGGGGAGGATCAAGGGCGGTGATGCATGACGATGGAGGACTCGAAGTATAACAGAGCTGTCTTATTCCTCGGTCGGGTCCCACCTGCCGATCTGCGCTGCTGCTGTCTGGGTCGTACCTGCCGTGTGTCGAGAAAGGAAGCTGCTAGAGCGGTCCACGTGATAAATGAGTGAATGGAGGTCGGGTGGTGTCCGCTCTGCGCTGCCTCGTCACCGGTGAGGATGGGGGAGGGTGAGTGAGCAGGCTGCGCGTGTTGGAGGAATGCCAACTCGTTTCCCAGGAGTCGAGCGAGCGAGAGTCCGTCCCGCTCGGGCCTGCCAATCCACTTTCGCTAGAAGGCTTTGGAGCCAATCACGACTTCACTTCAGATTCGCTGCCGGCGCACTAACCATTGGGAACGAGCGATCGAGGATTCTGCTTTTTACTTCGACGGTGAAGGTTCGGACGATGCTTCGTATTCTTCACAGATGGGAAACTCTCTGGCAATGACTGGGCAACATGGATTCAGGTGCACCACTTCAGCTGCGCGCGCGCATGTTATCTACCGAGACACGAGATGCTCACCTCAGACAGAAGTATGGGTTGCGCAGGCCCAATCGCTGGGCGAACATGCACATCCATGTGCTTGTGAAACCGCTCCCAGCCCACCCCATGGAGCCATGAAAGCCTTCGGAGCATCCTGCGATCGCACGAGACAAAATACGACGCAGTGCTCGCGCCGTTCTCTCGGACAGAAGACTTCGCAAACAACAATTTATACACACATGGAATGGCGACGATAGATGTCTGTCGAAATTGGAAAGCAGCGAGCAAACCTCTACCCCAAACCCTACTGCATGCAAGCCACCATTGACTCTGTACTACAGTGTAACCTCTGGGGTACCTACAGCAAGTCTGGGGATGATGCAATTGTGTTGAACCGCCAGCCTCTCTAGGACTCCCTCCCGGTCGCCATAACTTTCTGGCCCATCTGAGCAGTCCAAAGCAGCCTCTTGTTCCCTTCTTCCGTGGCTGGGAGAAGTCCACCGCGTCCAGCGGCGGTGGAACGTACGGGTCCGACATAGCAGGAGACTTCTTGTTCTCTTCAGTGATAAGAAGCTTGATTTTGCCCTGCCGGCGCTTGAACGACGCTTGCTAGTGATGTCCGGACCACACGGTATGCTCAAGTAATGTTCCTAGTTTTGGCACTGCGACGACATCTCCGTTCTAGACGTATCTGATCTACGAACAACGTATGGTACAGGACATTGTGACTTTGACCGGGATATGAGAGGCAGGAGGCAGCAGCAGCACAGCCAACGGCTGCTATTTGTACAAAGGGTATTACAGTAAGTACGAAAAGCTGTTCAGTTGCTCCGATATACTTTGAAAGTACGCGAAGTGCCACTGCTTTCAGTCAAGCCCGCAAGAGCCGTCATGTTTGTTTGCTACTCATGCGTTGTCTTCATTCACCTCGAAGGTAGGACCGTTCACACGGTTGCTGCATAAAACGGACTTCTCCTCTTTAGTCAACCTTCTCGCAACGACTTCACTCGTGATAGACCATCTACGTCTCCTCCATACAGACTAAGCATACATGGCTGAACAACATCAGATCACGGTGAACGGGCGACTTGTCGACGTGTAAGGGGCCCACCTCATAGCATTCGCGACAGCGACTGATGACCATACAGCTGGCGATTCAACAGAGCCCAACAAGAGTCTGGCGTCCTCGCGATCGTCTTCCTAGACGAATTCCAAGACGAACTTCGGCGCCAGCTACTAGGTCCAACACGTCCCACGAAACAAGAAGAACTCTCGAAACTCCAGAAAGCGCTTCGCTCACGGGCAGCGCTCCGGTCAGAACTCACTCTGGGAATGCGAGCTCTCTTCGCAGCGAGCGACGACAGCCACATGCGGATGACCCACGAGGCGTTTCGGCGGATCTGGTCCGTGGAGAAGGTGGAGGCGCTGGTGGAGTGTCTGTTGGGAGAGGCGGAGGCTCTGGCGGAGGAAGTCGGTGGGGAGGAGGGGGAAGAGATCAGGGGATACTTTGGCGTCGGGTGGCTTGATGCTTGAAGGCGAGGCTATGGCGCGATAGGAGTTGCTGAGGTTTGGGATGTTGCGGATTTGATTGCCGCCCTCAAGGTGTTGGGGAGTTGAAGGAGTATACGACGGTCAAGGGGTGGTTTTGCCTGAGCACCGGCAGGATAAGTTAGTGTTCAACTGAGTGCTTACACTGCAAGTCTTGGATACGTTGTTCACAAAATCGAAGATCTTACCGGCGGTGGACCCTCGTTCGTAAAGTGACTCGAGTGGTGTTCATCGCATCTATTCGAATTGCACAAATGCCGGAAAATTTTGTTGTTGTGGTTGTTATCACATGTGCGTGGGTTTTTGACGGAGAGATGAAGTGAATGAAAGCCGGACCTCACCTCTCGGACGATCCCCCGTAGGCTGACAACCTTCATTATAACCTCTCCACGCGCCTATTCCAATCAGTAACCACTCCTTCTACCCGGCCCGCTGAATCGTTCGCGTCAGAATCCATTGAAGTTCGTGGAGAAAAGCTTCAACGATACTGGCATGAATGGTACTACAACAGCGGATGCACTAGATGCTGGTAGGTCGAGGCGCTCATATGCCAGAACCCCGTGCCATATTGATCGCATGAAACAGTGGACTACGACCCCATCGACCACCTCAATGCGCTTTTCTCCCACCCTTCGACCCTCTCCTCTGTCCAGAATGTGTCGACCTCAATTCAGCAGCACCAAAATGGACTCGACGCGAATATATCCTCCCTCATCACCACCCAGACGACCTCGGATGGCGACAGTGTGCGCCGAATACAAGATGCGAAGGCGGAGTTGGCGGAACTCTTCTCAAAGATCGAGGGGGTACGGGAGCGAGCATTGCAGACAGAGCGTACGATCACGGAGATGACCGCGGATATAAAAAGACTGGATAGCACGAAGAGGAATCTCACGCTGTCCATGACCGCCCTGAAGCGACTGCAGATGCTCACAACCGCCTACGAGCAGCTGAGAGCGCTGATACAAAGCAAGCAATATCGGGAATGCGCGCACCTGCTCCAGGCGGTCATGCAGCTCATGGCACATTTCAAAAGCTACCGAAGCATAGACCAGATAGCAGCTCTCAGCCGTAACGTGGCCGACCTGCAACGAGAGCTGCTGGAACAGATATGCGAGGATTTCGAGATCACTTTTGCGAGAGGCGAGGTGCAGCAGAAGAGAGGTATGCTGTCGGAGGCATGTCAGGTCATGGACGCGCTTGGAGATCATGCTCGGTCGAGACTGATCACATGGTACTGCAACACCCAGCTACGCGAGTACCGACAGGTCTTCCGTGGGAACGACGAGGCTGGCTCTCTGGACAACATCGCGCGCCGATACTCCTGGTTCAATCGCATGCTCAAGACGTACGACAGCGAGCATGCGATGCTGTTTCCAGCGCACTGGCGAGTGAACGAGATGCTGGCAAACTCGTTCTGCGAGAGCACAAGGGACGACTACCGGAGCATTCTCCAGAAGTCAATGCGGAGAGCTGACGGCCATCCGCCCGATGTCAATCTATTGCTGTCTTGCTTACAGGAGACCCTCGACTTCGAGCACAGTCTCGAGAAACGCTTTTCAGCTGGCGAGTCACGATCTTCCATGGACACTGTCACCTCGTCTGGCGAAGATAAACGGCACGGCTTCAGCCAGGCCATATCCGAAGCCTTCGAGCCCTACCTCAGCATCTGGGTGGAATCGCAGGACAAGCAGCTGGCTACTCTTATACCGAAGTACCGACAGCAGCCAATTCGAAGCGAAGAAGAAGAGTTCCACTCTCAGCTTGTCATGCCATCCTCCACCGAGCTTTTCCACCAATACCGCGTCACTTTGGCACAGTGTGCTAAGCTATCTACCGGTGGCCGGTTATTGGAGCTCTCCCAGACCTTCGGCAAGTACCTCGATACATATTCACAACAGGTATTGGCATACTTCTTGTCGAACAAGACTGGCGGCCCTTCAGTCGAAGATGCTGTAATCATACTCAACACCGCAGATTACTGCTACACAACCACGAATCAGCTCGAGGAGAAGATCAAAGCGCGTGTGGACGAAGACCTACGCGAAAAGGTTGACATGCAATCACAGGCCGACTCGTTCATGGGCATCGCATCTGCAGCAGTCAGAGCACTTGTAGCGAGGACAGAGGCAGAGTGCGCACCAGCGTGGCGTGAGATGCGAACAGTCTCCTGGAGCAAGATGGACAGCGTCGGCGACCAGAGCAGCTACGTCTCGTATCTCTTGCAGCGAGTCAACGAGCGGAGTAAGGAGATTCTTCGGCATCTGCACAAGCAGCAGTATGCTAGAGCTTACTGCGACAACCTTGTCGACAGCTTGACGAACACCTATATCACCAACATCGTCGCCGTCCGGCCCGTGTCGGAGACTGGAGCGGAGCAGATGTTGCTGGACTCGTATGTGCTGAAGAAGGGTCTGTCCGAGCTCGCGACGCTTAACGCAGAGCCGGGCACACCGGTCAATCAGTCCTTCGTCAAGCGGGTCACACAGAGTATGGCGCGCCTTGATCCGATCCTGAAGACTCTGCAAGTACGATCCTCACCCTCTGAAGGCCTGGTGCAAGCATACCTCATCCACATCAAAGATCGGTCAGAAGCCAACTTCCGGAAGATGCTCGAGCTGAAGGGTATTGTAAAGAAAGATCAAGTCCACCTCATCGAGCTCTTCAATGCGCACAAATCTTCGCCTACGAACGAGAACCTGCAGGCCAGCAACCCGCTCATTGCGTCCCTTCAGCTCACGGCGCAGACTTCAGCGGCAACAGGTGGTCTCTCGGCCCTGAAGGACAGCACAGTCTCACATTCCACACCCTCACTACCAGGGCGCTTCGACCCATCACAATTCGGCACAGCCATCATGAACGCCGCTCGCGACGCAGGCGACCGCTTCGGCTCACCCAACTTGGGCGTCAGCAGCGGAGCCAATACCACAAACCTAGCCAGCCGAGCTACAAGCCCACCTGTGGAGGACGGCATGGCGAACGGCGAAGCGGGACAAGAAAAGGCAACGCTAAATGACAATTTGAAGAACTTTGGCAACTTTTTTAGAAGAGATACTGGTGGCTTTGCTACTGGAGGCTTCTCTACTGGAGGCTTCTCCAAGTTCTCTGTGCCGTTTGGACGGAGAGATGGGAGCTCGGGGCCGCCTGAGAAGTAGCTTCGACACCGCCTGAACGCCAGTAGCATAGCCGTCGCAGCATAAACGACCCATCCTGTTCAACCTTCCGTCGCAAACGCCCGATGTGCTTCACTGCTCGAGCCATGCTCAGTCACTACGCATCCGCTCCACCTCCTCATCAGACGAAGAATCCATCTCCTGCGCATCATAGTCCACTCCGCCACGAAGATCGTTTCCTATGCTCCCATTCGTCGTCTGATGCTCTGCTGGAGTATCGTTGCGAAGCGAAGCTTGCGCGTTCTTGTTAGGGGTCTCGAAGGCAAGTCCGGCACGCTCGTCTCCTCCCTCAGCGTCGCTGCTGGCCTCCTGCTCCTGCTGCTGGTAGAACTTGGCCATTTCGTCGAAGCGCTTCTTGATCTCCTCCTGCTCCTGCATCTCCTTCTCCTTGTCGACCTTGCCGTAGCTAGACGTCTTCTGCTGGGTTGGTCCGCCTTCGAGCCGCTGGAGAAGCTGCGCAACCTTGTCTTGGCCTTCGTCTGGCTTGCTCGCATCGTCCGCATCTTCCCTCATCCTCTCGTCCGCGTACTCGGCTTCGTCGTCCTTGTACTGTACTTCTTTGTCCTCATAGCGGATCTCATCGTCATAGTCTGCGTCTCGGCCTGCTCCGCCGTCCTCACCGTCCTCATTGTGCTCAATCCAGTGCCCCGCGTACGTCCCCTTCTCCTGCAACCCGAGAACCTCCGCCAGCACCCCCAGCTGCTCCCTCTGTCCACGATATGGGCCATGGTTACTGCACCACACCGCTAGTTCCCGCCACTGAATCAACAGCTTCTCATGCGGATCCTTCACCCCCTTGGCCCCCTGCATGCAATAACTCACCATCTCAGGCCCGGCATCATCCATCATGGCATCCACCCTTCCAATCACCTCATCCAGCCACGGCTGCGGAGCGTTGTAAAGAGGTAGCATCTTGTCTTCAACCTCATCGTACTCTGTCTGCGTAGCCTCGACGACGTACGGGTGAAGATTCTCCGGATTAGGCAGCGCGCAGTACCGGTTCCAGAGCGTGACTTCGTAGAGCTCGCGCATCTCCTCGCGTTTCTGGCGGACGGCGTCGCGCATCTTTTCGGCCTGGCGCTTGGTGCGTTTGACGGATTGCTTGACCTCTTCGACTCCGCAGATGTTGCAGAGCGGATGTCCGGGCTCCTCGCTGTAAGAGTCGTCGGTGGCGCATCGGATGTGTTGGCTGAAAGAAGAGAAGGTCAGCTATCAGGCATTGAGATGTGGTCGTGGAGTGAAGTCTTACTGTCTCATGCAACGCCGGCACAAGAGGTAGTCCTGCGGCTTGAAGTACTTGCCGAAGCCTCGCGGTGCCTTTTCGCAGTCGCAGGTGTACTCCGCGCGCTCCTCTTCGTCCGGGCTGAGAGACTCTGGTGTGCTGGCTCGCTTGCGTTTGGCTGGGGCCTGCTTGGTGGGCTTCGACGGGGTGCGCGCCTTGGTGACCTTTTGGGCAGGCATCTTCTTGGGCCCCAAACGCTGTTGGGAAGGAGTCTTGGTGCCCCTGCTACTCCTCGAGGAGCTTGAAGAGGGCGTTTTGGTGGTCTTCTGTCTCTTCATGTTGGGTGGTGTGAGCAGTGTGTGTGGGACGTAGGGGTTAAGAAAGTGGTGGAAAGAAAGAGGGAAGATATAGGACTGCCGATGAAAAGGTCATGTGAGCAAACATTTCCATGTGACGTGGAAGGGTCGTGGAGCAACTTGATTGGTCTGAAGCGATACGAACATTCACTTTGGGTGGAGCAAAATAGAATGAGCTTGTGAATTCCTCTCCAACCAGCTGAACTCAGGACCTTCCACAGGCTTCACCGGGAAGTGTCGCTTTGTGACAGACTCTTTGGAGGATTCTCAGTTCGCTACAGTCTTATGAGCACATGTATTGAAAGTGAGTTGGGTGAGAAGACATACCATGGGCTCCAACGTCTTCCATTCGGTCGTGCCTGTTGCCTCTTCAGTCCTGCTGCCTGTCTATGCGGCCCTCGTCACTGGATCAAATCTCATGTGCACATCTTCACAGCATTTACCACAACCCAGTCGAAGTTGTGGCGACGCTTCGCTGCCAACGCTCGCCAGGCTCCTACCTACATCACATCTCGCCACACTGCGCAATAGAAACATCCTGGTTCGGCTTGTCGTTCTTGCCTGTCCGGACATTCTCAATCTTCCTCACCACGTCTATACCATCCGCGACCTTGCCGAAGACCACGTGCTTGTCGTTCAAGAAAGGCGCAGGGGCAGTCGTGATGAAGAACTGAGAGCCATTCGTGTTTGGGCCAGAGTTCTGCGAAGTATTAGACGCCAGATCCTGCGAATCCTCAAAGATCATAGGAGGCTTACCGCCATAGACAGTAGTCCAGCAGTATCATGTCTCAATTTGAAGTTTTCGTCCGCAAAACTTCGTGTGCCGTAAATGCTGATGCTACCAGTGCCATCGCCGTTCAGAAAGTCGCCTCCTTGAATCATGAAGTCCTTGATCACGCGATGGAACCTGCAGTTCTTGTAGCCTTGCGGTCGACCGGATGGGTTTTTGGTCTCGCCAGTGCAGAACTGCCTGAAGTTCTCGGCGGTTCGTGGCACAATGTCTGCGAAGAGCTCCATCTTGATCCGGCCGAGAGGCTCGCCGCCGAGCGTCACGTCGAAGAAGACCACGGGGTTGGGTTGAGAGGCCATGTCGACGTTTGTTGGGAATGGCGACTTGTCCGTGGATGTTGATGTTAAAGGTGAGGTTATGATGTTGTCTGGCATCTCTGAGACAGGATTAGGGTTGGGGTAGGCACGACGACGACGGCACCCTTTCACAGATATATCTTCCTTCCTTGCATTCTTCTTGTCAAACGGAAGCCTGAGCAGCAAGTTCACTTTTCGAGAGACAATGGCAAACAAAGACGAGGATCTACTGGCGCGACTGAACGCACTCAAGCCATCTTCCGTGAAGCTGACATCCGATCCCATATCGCCTGCTGTTGACGTCGAAGTATCCGAGCCTGCCTCTATCGAAGACAAGCTCGCTGAGCGTCTAAAAGGTCTGCGTGCCGGAGATGCACAAGGGACAGCCAGGCTACCCAATACCTCTGATGGAACCGTAATAACATCCTCTGCCCACGCTGGCGCACCATCTGCTGCTCAGGACAAGGACCCTATTCTGGACTGGCAGCGCGAAAGCAACGATGACCGTACTGTAGATGATCTGCTAGCAGAACTGGGTCCGGATGATCAATGGAAGCTGGACCCGGATGATCCCAAGAACATAGACTCTCTTCTGAAGGAAGCCAAAGCTGCTTTGCCACCTGAGGAAGAGCAAACCGACGAACGTACCGGAGAGGCCCAGGATGGTTCCACGGACAACACCAATGCGGCTGAAGTAGAGCCGACGGCCGCAAAGAAGACAGAGGATCAGCAGGATGACGAAGAGGCTGGCGACTACGTGAAGCGCATCATGGCCGAAATCGAAATGGACCGAAAGTACGGCAAAGACGAGTCGAACGACGAGCCAGAAGGCGATGCTACAGAGCCACCAACCGAATCTTCGCAGACAACTGGACTAGACCTGCCGTCAACACCATCAACATTACCGCCGCCTCCCTCTACCACTCAGCCACCGTCGTACGAAGACAGCGAGCTGGAAGCCCGCTTCTCGAAACTTGGGCTTGATCTACCTTCAACACCAACAGCAGCTCCATCATCAAAGGCCAAAGCCACAAGTAAAGCCGGAGCTTCGAGATTGAAGAAGGCTCAAGCAAAGTCCAGTCTGCCCACTTACACAAACGAGGACATCGACTCTTGGTGCTGCATCTGCAACGAAGACGCTGAAGTCAGGTGTCTTGGCTGCGATGATGATCTCTACTGCTCAGAATGCTGGCGAGAGGGGCATGGTCAAGGACCGGGCCAGGAGAAAGGTCATCGAGCTGTACAGTACAGTCGCAAACCCCCACCAGCTGCTGCATGACGGTGCGGAGCAATATGTCACTATTCAGCCCTTCGCATTGATCCTGGCAGTTCCACCGCCTGGTCCGTCTATACGAGCAACTCTGTGTCAGGCTAGGCTGAAGCGTACCACTTCCTGGTTTGGTCGGCACTCCCGGAGGCATGCAGAACAGCTCGGCCTACAACTCGTGAAAAACTCAAACTCAAACTCAAACGGTGTACGGTCTACTACGAGGCTATCGGCAGTTGACGAAATCAACGACTCACATCCAGGGCTGATGACTGCCAATGCCATCACTCTTGCAGAGTGCTTCGGCATCGATCCACTCCTACGACCCATCATGTCCTTTTCGACCATCTAGTCATGGATGATCGCCCTCGTTCACCGAGGCCGACCAACCGCGGACTCTCCATTAGCATCAGACTGCAACCACTGGGCTTCTAAAACGGTGAGGAGGAGAGCAGTAGTGTAGCAGCGGACTATCTTCAGCAGCTCAGGTTATTTGGCTGCAAACTGTGTTCAAAATCCCACGATCTGCCGAAGAGCGACGTGGTGTAGTCGCTCGGGAGCATCCAATGGTTTGATGGCCCGCCGATGGAATGTTCGCTGCCTATGCTCATTGGAATTCCGTACGAAAGGAGCATGGCTGAGTGTCTGTATCCCCACGACGGAGTCATATTCCGGTGGACATCAGAACCAACCTGGTTGTTCCGCTGTCGAAAAGATGCCGTTCAGTCCCGCTCGGCTAAAGAGTTGTCCCAAACTAGGCTACAATGCAGCGTTGGGGGCGATATCATTCCCTCAATCGACATGTTTTCATACAGATCCACTCCTGGTATAGCAGTTTCTGCTGCTGGATGGAATGCAAGAGAACCACCGCGGTGAGGCTGAAAATGTCCTCCTTGGGGTCTGCTTGGAGGTACGTACGGAGGGCAGGTATATGAACGCTCGAAGGCCTCGTCGAGACTGCTTTCAACTGCTCAACAACTCGAAGTCCGTTCAGCCATACCTTCACAAGTCTACAGACACGCGACTCGAACTTAACCTCCAACAACACCAGCAACAATGTACAAATCCTGCCTCGCCCTCCTGGCTCTCCTGACCTCCGCCAACGCCATCTGCAACCCCGGCGAAATCGGCGTCGGCAGCTCCCAACTCTGCTCCATCGGCAACCCCACCGGCGGCGGCTCCTGCGGCGCCGTGACGGCCGAGATCTTCTCCGACTCCTGCGACGCCCTCGACACGTCCGAGGACAGCGACTTCTGCACCGCCAGCTACACCGACGGATCCACGGTGGCGTGCGATGATGACCACAATGTGACGGGCGCGACGGTGGGCAGGACGGAGTATGGGAGTTGTCGCGCTGTGAGCGGGACGGAGGCGGATTGTTCGGTGGCGGCGTATGGCTATTACTTTGCTTCGTTTTGCTGTGTGCCGGCTTAAGGGGAGCTGAGAGGGGGATTGGTGCTGAGGTGGTGGTGATCGATAGGAGCGGAGCAGTGGGAAAGGGGAGGAAAGGTAGATGCCTGGAGATGATTGTTCTCAGACCCAACATCAAGTCACTCGTTAGAACTTACCTCACCCAGTAAAAGTTTGAGTCTCAAGAGCAATCTATCTAATTCTTTTTATCCTACCCTTGTTGTGCGTATTCTTGAGACGGGCAGATTGTGAGCGTTTCTGTCGTCTAGCTCTATCCTCAATGCGGGTATATACAACGATCCAATTCTACATGCATGACGAAAGCCTCAAAATCTACAACAGCGGGTTCGACCGATACTCAGGCACCTCACCGTTCGCCTGAGGCTTGCCCTTCTTGACCTCGCTGTCGGCGTCCGGTCCATCTTCAGCTATGTCTTGCTCTGCGAGCCACTTCTCTGCTTCGAGTGCGGCCATGCATCCGGAGCCTGTGTCAAACAGTCAGCGCGAGCTTCTTATATATCGAATAGAGGATTGGGTGGGACGTACCTGCTGAAGTCACAGCCTGCCGATACTTCTTATCCTGCACATCTCCCGCTGCAAACACACCGGCAACATTCGTCTCCGTCGTGCCGGGAGTCGTGATCAGATAGCCATCCTCGTCCATCTTCAACTGGTCCTTAAACAAATATGTCGCGGGCTCGTGTCCAACAGCATAGAACAGCCCGTTCGCATCAATCTCCTCCTTCTCTCCCGTCTTGCTGTCCTTGATGACCATACTCCTCATCAAGCCCCTTGGCCCGTCATCGCCCTTGATCTCCGCACCCTGCGTGTTGTACCGAATCTCAACCTTCGGGTTTGAGGCCAATCTCCGTGCGTTGATCTTGCTCGCGCGCAGAACGTCCCTCCTTACCAAGACCGTAACTTTACTCGCCTTCTTCGCAAGATACAGACTCTCCTCCACCGCACTATCCCCACCTCCAATAACCACCAACGGCTTCTCCCTGAAAATCGGCAAACTCCCATCACACACCGCACAAGCGCTCACGCCATTACCCCAGTACTTCTCCTCCCCAGGTAAATCCAACCGTCTCGCCTTCGCGCCCGTAGCAATGATAACAGAATCTGCCGTATGCTCCTCCTCCTCCAAGTTCTCCTCGTCGCCCATAGGATGTAACCAGTACCTAAACGGCCGTTGACTGAGATCAATCTTCCCAACAGTCTGGCTCACAATCTCAGTCCCGCACGCTTCGCTCTGCGCGCGCATCTCGTCCATGAGCGTCGACCCCTTGATCATCTTGTATCCAGGGTAGTTCTCCACTTCGTCCGTTGTGGTCAGTTGGCCTCCGGCGGCTATGCCCAGCGCGAGGAAACCCTCGTACATGACTGGTTTGAGGTCGGCGCGGGAGGCATAGATGGCGGCGGTGTGGCCGGCGGGGCCGGAGCCGATGATGACGAGTTTGCTGTGCATTTTGCGAGTCTGTTGGAGGGTAGAGGTGGTGGTGGAGAGGGCCGCGGGGGCCGCGAGGGGAGTGCTGCTGTTCGCTGGCCGGTAGAAGGAGGCTGCGGCTACGAAGGGGATGGAGATGCTGGAGCGGAGAGGGGTGCCTGCGCGGCGAAAGGCGTTGGCGAACAGTTTGGCGGAGTGTGGTTGAAGTGGTGGTAGTTGTTCTTTGGTCTTTACTCGAGGGTAGTGGCGGGAGGGATTCGTTTTATAGACGAAGCATACAAGACACTTCTCGAAGAGGGAGTGTGATATGTCAGAGGACAGATCATGTAATCTGTGTAGGGTGTGGTGGTTGCAGCCAATGCGCGCTCTAAAGTCAAAAAAGTATTTCTAATGGACGAGGCGAGGTCGGATTCCCACAGCCACGACGTCAGAAGGCAAGTATATCTTCGTGGTGGTCTTATCACCCTGCACTAAGCACACGCGAAAACGAAACACCTGTTATCGTTCTCTGTTACACAATAGACGCCCAAGGTATGAACAGCATGAAAGTGTGGCATCCTCATCGGTCAAGCCGGAGGCAGACGATCGAAGAGGACAACGGAGCCCTGGACACTTGCCAGCCGTGCATAGTAGGAAACAGTGACACAAGATGAATATTGAATCTTTTACTTTCTTCCATATCTGTGCACTAAGCTCAGGATATCTCTTGGGGGTCAAGTCGAGTATAGACAAGACCAAGCGTTAGGCTTAGCCAACTGCTACTCCACCGCCAGCCCTACTTCACAATCGTGACCTTGGTATCTTCACCCAACCCCGAATCTTCTGCGTCCAAGCCCACGCCTACACCGACACCACCCTTCGCCTTCGCAAGCTCCTTGTCGTAGCTGCTCGGATCGATGCCTAGGATGCCGCCGACGTTGTTGCGGTCGCCGGGCACGCTGAACTCGCGGAAGGCGTAGCGCCATTCGTTCAAGAAGAGACGGATGGCTTTGCCGACCTTGTCCTTGCCGTTCTTGCTGTGGTGGCCGGTTCCGCAGATGGCGTAGACAGGTTTCGAAGAACTTTTGTGCTCGAGAAGGCAATCGGAGAGGTAGGAGACGGCTTCTTCAGGATGCAGGCCGTGAAGGTCGACGAAGAGCTCTTTGTAGTTGGACTGATTCTTGTTGCGCTCTTCGTACAACGCGCGTGCAGCCTCGCGGTGCTTCTCGCGCATGAGCGTGTTCTCGTTTTGGCCACGGAGTGAAAGTGCTTTGGCGCCGCGGGCGTCGTTGCGGTTCCAGGCTTGAGCTGCAGATTGTAGGAACTTGTTGCGGAGGCCGCCGTGCTTGAAGGCCTCTTGACGGGCTTTGAGGTAAGCTGCGTTGGCGTTGGAGCCAGTCTCGAGCCAGGGGATGTCGGTGGGTGCGATGATTGCCATAGCTGCTGCGCTGTTCTCGCGTGTAGAGGTGAACGATCGATTATTGCGAAGTCCACGGCGCATGGCCTCACGGCTGTTCGGACCAGGCGATGGCGACATGCGGACGACGTCTGCTAAGTTACCGGGTTGATACTGCTGATGTCCGTGTCCGCCGCGCTTGCCGTGGTGTCTCTTGCCTGCTGGCTTGGCGGCTGCTGATCCCAACGTTGGAAACGCTTCATCGTCCTGGAAATTTGGCTGCTGAGCTGGTGTTGGTGCTCGCGAAGTGTGTCTGCTTCCAGGCCGCGAGTTGGCGCCGCTGCCATGGCGTGGGCCAGTCGGCACGAATGTTGGGAAGAGTCCAGATAGAGATTGCTGGTGTAGAGTCGACGCCAGGCTGGTGGGGTCCATGTTGGGTGCTGACTCGTCGTAGGGATTGCTGGTGGACGGAGTGAGGGCAGGGAAGCTGTCGTAGTCTTGCAGTTGGAAGTTGGGCACGAATTGTTGTGGCGTGTTGGTGCCGCTATTAGCGATGTTGAGCTGCTGCATGAGCGTAGCCGGATCGTGAGAGAACAAGCACGAGTTGCCGGCGATGCAGTTGCCTTGCAGCCAGTACTTGCAAACGTGGTTTTGCACTTCGTGAGCGAAGCGGCAGTCGGCTCGCGCACAGTGGCCGGTCGCAAGCCAGTACCGACAGACAATGGGCGACTTCTGCTGGCCGGCGGGTGTTGCTGGTCGCGATGAGGGTGACATGCTCTTGCCAACGAGGTACGTCCGGTTCTGTTCTGGTAGCGCGGCAGCCATGGTATTGAGCCCGACGCCTTGCACTTCCATGATCGAGTTGACGGTCTGGCCAAGATCAAATCCGTTCGCCTCCAGCAGCTGCTCCAACTCCTCGTCGCTCCTGTTATCCTGAAGGATGTACCGCAGCATATCATATGGGCTCATCTCGGCCGTATACGGGGACATGAACTCTGAAGAGGCACCAAAGCCAGCGTCGCCCAAGCTCGCGTTACTGCTCGCATCATCATTGACCAGCCAGTCGACTGTGTCGCTGCCGTAGTCGCCGTAGTTCTCGGTCGTCGGTGAGGACTCGTTGAACTGATATGCGCTCAGTCTGGGGCTGTGGGGAATGGCTGGGGTAGCTACGGGTAGGCGCGGTGACGCTCGTGGAGATTGGAAGGGTGATTGCGTGGAAGACTTCGTCCTAGCTAGGAAACCTGGTGGTACGGATGGTGTTGCGCTCGAAGGCCGTGGCGATGCGACACCCGACGTTGGCGTACCCGGTCTCTGCAGCCACGGCGCCGGCGAACTCGATCTTACTATCGCCACTCCCCTGACAGGTGGTGGAGTTGACTTCTTATCGGATGCGCTCTTCCATTGCCACAAGGATCCAAGAACGGCATCTTCGAGTGCCTTGCCTTTCAGCGACGTGGGCTCGCCTGCTAATAGTTCCTCCAACTGCTCGATCTTGTCCTCTTCCCCAAGCTCTGCATTCTTCAACGTCGGCCTGCATAGGTCGTAGATCTTGTCGGACACCATCTTCGCTCGCTCTTACGTTCGATCAGAGTGTGCTGAGGTCAGAGCGCGAAGGTCATCTATAGGTGGGATAAGGTGGCTGAGGCTCGCCGCCGGTGTGCATTGCGCGCGGCTACAGTGCTGTCGTGCCGCTTGGTTGTACTCTCTGAGAGTGAAGAGAGTGTGGGCGCGCGCGTGAAGCGAATGTGGCGACCGCCAGCAGTCAAGCAAATGGTCGTTCCGGTGCTCCTCGCTACTGGCCTGTTGATGGTGACCAAGGCCACTCCAAGTTGTGGTTGGCGGCCAGGATTCACGCCGGTTAAGTCCGCGCGATGACGCTAGCTTGATCGGTCAGCAGTGAAGTGAGTGTGAAGCTCCTGATTCTGCCGAAGTGCAAGATGGCTGGCAGTGCTCGCAGTCTCGGGGACGAAGCGACCTTTGGCTGTATGGCTTCGACTTACTGTGTGTGTGTTGTGAAGTGAGGCCGAAGAAGCAAGTCGCAGTACGATCGTGGAAGCTGCTAGTCTGAGCTTAATTTTAGCTCCCATGTGCTCCAGATTGCGTACATAACCAATCAATATCACTTCCACCTCGACATAAACAACAACATATCCTACTGATCAGGATACCACCATGGCTACTGCGACTACTGCAACCTCCCTCCCCGACCAGATCCTCCACCCTCAAAGCCAATCGGCCCCAATCTTCACCTTCGACAACTACCTCAAACAGGCCCTTCCCACCCTCGGCGCGCCCTCCAAACTCACCCGCCCCATCTGCCCCGACTTCACCAAAGGCCACTGTCCCCGCGGCCCCCTCTGTCCAGACCGACACTACGTCCCCAAAGAAGAGCGTTCAGGAATCGGCCACCTCATCTGCAAACACTACCAGCGCGGCCTCTGCAAAAAGGGCGACGCCTGCGAGTTCGCGCATACCTTCAACCTACGCGACGAGCGCGAGTGCAAGGAGTTCTCCAAGTACGGTCTATGTCCGCAAGGCGACGACTGCACGTACCTACACATCCCACCTACGAGCCCGCTGCGACGGCCAGCGTGTCCGCAGTATGCACGCGGGTTCTGTCCGTTAGGACCGTATTGCGCGCTGAGACATATCAAGCATGCGAAGATGTGTCCGTTCTACCTGGCGGGGTTCTGTCCGAATGGGAGGAGTCATCCGCCGGAGGCGGATAAGGTGGTGAGCTGTGAGTTTGGGGCGCACGCGAAGTGGGTGAGGGACGAGGATATGCATCCGAGCAAGCCGGAGGTTAAGAAGGCCAAGGACCCGGAGGTGTTGAGGAGGGAGCAGGAGGAGCGGGAAGAGGAATTTTATGCTGAGGAGGAGCGGAGGAGGGAGAGGCATGAGAGGGGTGAAGGGGGGATGGGTAGGTGGGCTGGGAGGGGCAGGAGAGCAAGGAGGGGCGGGTTCCCGAGCAGGCGATATTGAGGGGAGGACTTCAGAGAAATGCAAATTATGGGATGCTCTTAGCGAGGTGTCTGGTGTTGTTCTGATTAAGACCGCTCGAAAGTCTTGAAAACCACTACCTGATTCTGCATCCTGCAACCTGCAAATATCTGCGGCCCAAAGGCGACTTGAACTCTCCCTATATCGTGATCGAACCTCTCTAGAGCCTGTCACAACGGTTGTTCTCGGCACAGACGGGGGCTAATATTCCGTCCAATTTGCACCTTCTCGCCCGTCTGGATGCACCGCTCGCCCTTCGTCGGTGGCGAAACCGGCCTCGCAACCATTTTGAGATGTTGTGTACCTAATATGCCGTCTACTCGGAGATCTGTCATGTTTCTATGGGACGGCGGGCGCGGATGCGATGAGGCGCCAGCAAGCTGCCTTTGAGAGAAGTGAAGTCGTCGCAATCACGAAGCCTGCACACTGCAATTAGCCTTCGCTGGGAATTTGTTGACACAATGTGGGAGTGCTCACCTGTCGCAGTATTGCGCGAAAACAGGAGATGGTGAAGTTGAGAAAAAGAGGCGTAGGAATGATGTGCTGCCCTACCTTGACCGGAGGCGGACATACATGGTCGATATGACCTTACCGTAAGTTGCATATCTCCTTTATTGGTATTTCCGCCATTCTTTCGCCGGTTTCATATTGTTTATCAGAGTATATGCCACACAAGGCGAAGCTGGCGGGAAGCGGCCTGGTGTTCCAACAAAGAGGGTGCGACGCCAACGCGACATGAGGCCGTCTGCCAGTGCTGCTATCGCCTGATGCTTGCCGCGCATGATCACATGTATGTGTACAGCCTCCTGCGACCCTGGTTGTACGGGATATGGTATGGAGTGAGTGAGGTGAGGTTGATATTCGGTTGGCTTGGCCAAAGTGGAGTAGCGGCAGGGACGAAGAAGCGTCTGCGAGCAAGACATCGGCGTTGCATGCACATGTCGGCCATCGTCGTGCAAAGGTTCATGTTCGCCATCTCGTTGATGATGATGCAGTGTTGAAAAGCTCATCAATTGCCTTCGTTCATTCCTTAGCACCGTCAAATTCTCGGCATCTCGGGAAAAAGGCTCCCTGCAATTAGCCACATCCTCGACGCAGACAAGATACTCTGATATTCGACCCAAGACGACGGCATCGGTGTCAGGACAATCGCTTGAGAGCAATTCGGAACAACAATGATACACCCGTGACAGAAGGGGACACCATGGCGTTGTACGACGTCGATATCAGACCTCAGCTCGACCAGGTCAGCCCAGATATCGCCAACCCACAGTCATCCCGACTCGACGAGGACGACTCAACACTGTCATCCGCAAGCAGTGATCGCTCTGTCAGAAGCGTTGAAAGTACAACCGCCAGCAAGGGCAAGTGGAAGGCCAACATCAACGGCGATTGGCGATATGGATCCTCAGAATCCGCCACCAGTACCGCTATGTCGTCTGTCTCTTCCTCTACGGCTGCTGAAGACAAGACGATAACCCGGCCACAATTTACGAGCCCACTTAAGAAACGAATGTCCGATGGCTCGATCAAGCAACCGCCCCTTCGCCTCAACTCGTCCATTGGCAGCGCTTCAGAGCAGCCACAGGCAGTTCCAGAGCAGCCTCAGCAGGACCAACAAACCCAACATATTCCACCAAAGAAGAAACGCGGTCGACCACCTAAGGACAAGTCGTTGCTCGCTCAACCGGCACCGAAGGCTCCGAAAGCATCACGTATATCAGAGCTGAAAGACGAGGTTCGACCACGCTCATCGATTCCATCACGACTACCCGCCGAGGTCCATGCCAGCCAGGCCATCGAGGCAGCATATGCATCTCGTCTCAATCCCTTCGAGCTACATCGCGGCGAGCATTCTCTTCTCGCCGATCTGCTAATGTCCCACGAAGTCACCGTCTATCTGAACATCCGCAACGCAATTCTACGCCTCTGGCACCAAAACCCACTCTGCGGTGTGACACCAAAGGAGGCGGCTGGCTGTGCGAAAGAGGCACGGTTTTTCGGTCTTGCTGAGGCAGCTTACAAATGGCTTGTGCGGAATGGCTACATCAACTTTGGGTGCGTCGAGACACCGAGAGATGCCGGCATCGCGAAGTCGAGAAGAAGTGGCAAGCAGAAGACAGTGGTGGTAGTGGGTGCTGGGGTATCAGGTCTTACAACAGCCCGGCAGCTAGAACACCTCTTCGAACACGACGCGAAGAGATGGACAGATGTGGGCGAGCGGCCACCGAAAGTCATTGTGCTGGAAGGTCGCAAACGCATCGGAGGTCGTGTTTACTCCAAGCAGCTCCGTGATCAAGTGCCTGGCAGCCTACCAGACGATTTGCGGAACACAGTCGAGATGGGTGCAATGATAGTCACTGGTTTCGAGCACGGCAACCCTCTCGATACGATCATTCGTGGTCAACTGGGGTTGCGGTACCACCTGATGAAAGATGCTCTTACAATCTACGACAGCGATGGCAGGCCGGTGGACGAGCAGAGGGATATGCTGAACACCGAGCTGTACGCAGACATCTCCGATCGCGCAGGCGACTTCCGAGCCGCACCACAAGACACGAATACCTTGAAGGGCGACGAAGAGCTGATCAGCAGATGTCGAGACCCAATCTCGGACGGATTCGCAGACTTCCAGCTAGAGCCGCTGCCTAACCCCATGGACCACCTTCCGCAGTACAAACCTGCAGCGAAGCGTGGAAGACGGCGCAACGCACCACCTCAGACCGAGAAGCTGACCGGCAGAACCCGCGTCATCGAGATGAGTAACGCAACACAAAGCGCAGCTCGAGCGGCAAAGGAGATGGGATGGCAGCTCAGAGAAGGCATCGCCCGGAACCAGTCGATTTCGCTGAATGAGATGGCGAGGGCGTCTTCACACCCTACGCTAGGTTCAGTGATGGACGACGCGATCGAGCAATACCAAGATCTTGTCCAGCTCACACCACAGGACATGCGCATGCTCAACTGGCATCACGCCAACCTCGAATACGCCAACGCCGCGCCAGTGTCCTCGCTCAGTCTCAGTGGTCACGACCAAGACACGGGCAACGAGTTCGAAGGCGCACACTCTGAGATCATCGGCGGCTATACTCAACTACCTCGCGGGCTCATGAACCTACCGACGAAGCTCGACGTCCGATTTGACAGGGTGGTGGATAGTATCCACTACAATGAAGGTGCGCCGGGCGAGAGCGAGTATACTACAAAGGTGGTGTGTAGCGACGGCCAGATCATTGAGGCCGACCAGGTGGTCATGACGGTGCCGCTGGGTGTGCTCAAGGACGATGTCGTGGATTTCGACCCTCCACTTCCTGGGTGGAAATATGGCGTTATCCAGCGCATGGGGTTCGGTCTGCTCAACAAGGTTCGTTTCATTATACACCCTTTCATACAGCTTTCACTAATTCTTCTTCGCAGGTCATCCTTCTGTACGACCAGTCATTCTGGGACGACGACCGCGACATGTTTGGCCTGCTGAACGATGCAGAGCAGCAGAATAGCCTGGATCCAGAAGAGTATGCAAGGAGAAGAGGAAGGTTTTATTTGATATGGAACGCCTCGAAAATCAGCGGAAGGCCAGCACTTGTTGCACTCATGGCCGGACACGCCGCGCACGACGCCGAGACAACAGACAGCAATTCTCTCCTTGCAGAGATCAATGACAGACTTCGTACGGTCTTCTCGCCTGAAAAGGTCACTGCGCCTTCCGAGGTCATTGTCACGAGATGGAAACGAGATCCTTTTACGAGAGGCACATACTCATACGTGGGGCCAAGGACACGCTCTGGCGATTACGATCTCATGGCGAAGCCGGTTGGCAACCTGCACTTTGCTGGTGAGGCCACGTGTGGAACACATCCGGCTACGGTGCATGGCGCGTTTCTGTCTGGCCTGAGAGTCGCGTCAGACGTTATGACAGCTATGACTGGACCAATTGACCTCCCGCTGCCGCTTGTTGGGGCGCCAACTATCAAGCAAGAGACGGTCGCACGCTACAATATGCCTCAGACAGTACCGCTGCCTCCACAGCCATCTATCAGCACGAACACGCCAGCAACAGCACAAGTCAACGCCCCAATAATCAAGCAAGAACACGACCCAACATCCCTAGCCAGCGTGCCAGTCTACGCATCCGCCCCCGCCCCCCCACCGCCCAAACTCGCCGGCCCACCCAAACAAAGCGTATGCGCGCGCGACGATTCCTTCTGGGCCCGCCCGTCCTTCGACCACAACGACCTCGACTACGAAGCCTCCATCGTCGGCACCATCCTCTCCCGCCTCGGCGACCGCCCGCTCAAGCCCAGCCGACCGGGGGTAAACCCCTTCCTCCTCTTCACCAAAGCCAAATGGGACGAGTGCAAAGCGCACTGCAGCCGCGACGCCTCCACGGCCGGGCGCGACGCTATCCGCGCCACGCTGGGGAAGTGGTGGAAAGCTGCTACCGAGGAGGAGAAGCGGCCGTATCTGGAGCAGAGCGAGCAGGCGCAGAAAGTGGCGGATACGCAGCGCAAGGAGTGGGCGGAGGGTGTGGAGAAGTGGGACGCGGAGGCGAGGAGGATTAGGCAGGAGTTTGTGGCGGAGCATCCGCCGCCGGTGGTGCAGGGGGAGGGGGTGGGGGGCAGTAAGAGGAAGAGCAATAATAGTAGTTGGGTGGTGCTGGATCATGTGTGAGGCGTAAGGATGTGAGGGGTAAGGGGAGATGTGTAGGGGATGATGAGGGGTTATGGGAGTATGGGAGGGCTTCAGGAGAAGCGGTTTTGGACTTGCTCGTCGTTATGTGTTATGTTGATATTGCTGAATGTACGCCTTAGACGGGCATTGTTCGACAACCAGTCTCCAATCATCTGGAGACAGCCAGGACGAGACAATTTTGGAGGCGTCGGGGGTGTAGCCATTCACCTGCCGGAGTCTTCGATATTCTCCAGCTGACAATTCCCCATCATTCCAGCCATTGGCTTGCAAATGGTACACGTTCCTCGCGACCAAGACCATCAGCCCCTGCGCCTGCAGATCGATCTATCCGATAGACGAAGTGGAGTCAATCGTGCGTGATAGATCGCATGTCTCGGTCGTCAGCCCGTGCAACCCGTGAATTTTGCATCATCGAAGCGTCGTCGACCGTCCCAGCCGCCTACAGACTTTAATCAATCCTTGAGCCTTGACGGGCGACGACGTCGATAGTGTTTCACACAGTCTTGTTGACATCATGTATGCTTCAGACAGTCATCATTGAGTTGTTTTGCTGAGGGGAAGACTGGGGAAGAGGATAATATAAGAAAGCGTGCTTTGTCCGCCTTGAACTCAACTCTTTCGACTGAACAACAACAACAACTGCCATATTATAGATCCGTATACTCACAACAAAAATACCTCCAAGATGACAGACAACCAGAACCCAGGGTACGCATTGACTTCTCTAAGCCTTCCTGCTAACATTGAAAATATGCTGATTCCTCTCTCCAGCAACTTCGCCAACCGTTCTCAGGAAGAGGTCCAGAACATCGCCTCCAAGGGTGGCCAGTCGAGCCATCAAGGCGGCTTTGCCTCCATGGACGCCGAGAAGCAGGTATGAAGTCAACCTTGCAGTTTTTGCGGAGAATAATGAATTGTTGCTGACAGCCGTTGTAGAAGGACATTGCATCCAAGGGCGGCCAGGCCAGCGGAGGGTCGTTCGAGCCTGGTAGTGAGAAGGCGAAGGAGGCTGGGCAGAAGGGTGGTTCGAAGTCGTAGAGACTTCGGACCAAATCTTCCGTGGAAGTCTTTAAGTGGGCATGAGTGACAATACGTCGACTGAGCTGCATCTGTATGAATTTATGACTGTATTGATATAAACCAAACCTACCTAGGTACATGTCACTCTCTTCCTACGTGTTGGTCATCTGCGTGCCTTGCGTGCTCAAGGGAGACATTCAGCAAGCTTCCATTTGATGATATTTCTTCGCCTCTTGAGATCTTTGCCCATCGATTCCGTCGCCTTTCGCTGGCGATACTTCTCGTTCGTGCTGACCTGGTCTGCGTCCATCGTCCAGTACCTGGCTTTTGCCTAACACTGAGGTGCCCTTGGACATCCCAGCAAAACTTCTGTTTCGTTCGCGGAGTTAGAGACATCTTCAACTGTCCATATCCGTGAATCCGTCCAGATGCATCGCGACTGGCCCGGACCTGCCTCTTCCGACACTTGCGCTGCATACTACTGCATCTCGTGCATCCAGTCTGCATCCAGCTTCGACTCGGCCTTCCAGAAGCACGACTGGCGCGGAGTCGAAGCAAATTGAGTTTTGCTTTGAGACACTTCGAACACGCGGGTTGCGAAGTCATTGGCCGTTTTGCTTTGCAAGCTGCATCTTCCCACGTGCGAATGTTTCTCTTGCCCGCATCTGGAGCACAGTCGCTGGGGAGGGGTAGGCTGATGATGTTGTTACCACCGCTCTAGGACCATCGGCCCTCCACATCCATCGCAGGCTCGCCCTCCAACGCCACGCCATCATCCGCCGCCTCGTTCAACGGAAGCGCAATTGCAAATCCGAGCGGCGCAGACACCGACGAGCTCGCTGCTTGGCCGGGAGCAAGAGACTCGAATTCAGCCGAGAGGCCAGTCAACTGTCACGCTCGTGGGAGTTCGGAGTGCAAGGGTCGTCGTTCGCGCTACTGCTACGCCGCATGCACCTTCGATCCTACGCCAGACCCCTCCCGTGGTGCTTGTGCGGGTGTTGTGGTTAGACGAGACGAATTGCCGCCTTCCACCTGGTCAGCATCCATCTTTCTTCCCAAGATCATGACCTCACCTCTTCCATACCAGCCTCGCTGTCTTTGATCGAACGCGCGCACACATCTGTACGATCACCATCGTTGTACACTCGACACTTCGCACACCCATGTCGCCCACAGCTCGGTAACGTTGTCGCAGCAGCGCCGAGGTTGGGACTGGATACGAGCAGAACAGGCAGGCAGCTTCCCGGACGCACAATGTCCTTCTTGTCGAAGTTCAAAGGCGCATCAGTACGTTCAGCGTAGTGGGATATATGGTATGCGCGGTCGCTAATAACATGCTGCTAGGTTGCAGAAAAGGCGCTGAGTGCGCCGACGAAGAGCACCAAAGACCAGGGCGCACAAGGACCTACACCTTTGGAGAAGCATTTGAAGGACGTCACCGGCCCTATACGATCAGATGGGAGTGACAAGTTCTTTGGTTTCGAAAACGTATGCGCACTACAAATTCTATACCCGAGAGCAAGGCTGACATTATTCGCTTTAGTATGGCTCTACATGGTATGCAGCACGCCCAACAAGACTCGAGCGCAATCGACTAACTCCCGCGACCAGCTATTCTAATTCAATAATACAGTGTCTATACTACTCGGTCCCCTTCCGTTCGCACGTAATCAACTTCCCCTCGCAAGACTACCTCCTCACCCTCAAATCTCCCGACGATGAAGAAGGAGAAGAGAAACCATTCCAACCACGATCGACGAGCACAACACCATGGCCGAATCCCACATCACCAGCTCGCAAAGAGCCTCCTGCGCCCGGTTCGCCTCAAGCGCAGGGAAAGCCAGAAGAGACGAAAGACTCACCGGAATACCGCAAGAGGATGGCGCTGAAGGCAGGCCCGGTGTTGGATATGCGGCACGATAATGCGAATAGATACGGCATGGACGAGTCGCTGTTCACGGCGCTGAAAGACATCTTCGATGCGATCAAGGACAATCAATCGCGGATAGGCGTGATCAGTCCGCACAAGTTCCTAGAGATCCTTCGGAGAGAGAATGAGATGTTCAGATCGGCTATGCACCAGGACGCGCATGAGTTTCTAAACCTGCTGCTGAACCAGGTGGTAGATAATGTTGAGATGTTCGCTAAGCAACATCCGCCGGCAAAGCAAATCGAAGCCAATGGTGCTGCGCCCGAAAAGAAGCTGGAGCTGGACACTTTTACAGGAGCTGTCAAGCCGAGCTCGAACGGCTTCGACACACACTGGGTTCACGATCTCTTCGAAGGTCTGCTCACATCCGAGACACGATGCTTGACCTGCGAGAACACCTCACAACGAGACGAGCCTTTCCTAGACTTGTCGGTGGATCTGGCGGCGCACACATCAGTCACATCATGCTTGCGAAAGTTCTCCGAAGAGGAGATGCTGTGCGAGCGCAACAAATTCCACTGCGATAACTGCGGTGGTCTGCAGGAAGCCGAAAAGCGGATGAAAATCAAGCGATTACCTCGAGTCCTGGCCTTGCATCTGAAGCGCTTCAAATATACGGAAGATCTGCAGCGACTACAGAAGCTCTTCCATCGGGTAGTATATCCCTTCCACCTACGACTCTTCAACACCACCGAGGACGCCGAGGACCAAGACCGGTTGTACGAGCTCTACGCGGTCGTTGTACACATCGGTGGCGGACCCTACCACGGCCACTACGTCAGCATCATCAAGACGCAAGACCGAGGATGGCTGCTGTTCGACGACGAGCTGGTAGAGCCGGTGGACAAGAGCTACGTGCTCAACTTCTTCGGCGGCGAGCCCGTCCCCGGCCTCCAAGACGCAAAGCAACTCGCCTGCGCCTACGTCCTCTTCTACCAAGAAACCACCCTCGAAGCCATGCTCAAAGAGCAAGAAATCGAAGGCCACCAACCCGAAGCCGAAAGCCGCGCCTCGGACGCCGAAACGGCCAAAGAAGGCCTCTCGCCCACCAAAAGCCCGCTCTTCCAACCCGGCAGCGTCACCACCCCGATCACCGAAGAACCCAACGGCTTCGAGAACCTCGCGCACGCCGCCACCGCTCCGGAATTCGCAGAGTCTAAATCTCCCATCACGCAAACGCAAACCACGCCCTTCTCGCCGCTCATGCCCTCGAAATCGCGCAAGGAGCGAAAAGCGGAAGAAAAAGCGCAGAAGGAACGGCAGAAAGCGGAACAAAAAGCCGAGCTGGAGAAACGCGCGGAAGCGTCGCGGAATCGCGTGTCCGCGTGGAAGAAGCAGGATGATGAGCTGAAGGCCGTGTTGGAAGCGAGTAAGCAGACTGCAGCGGACGAAGCGGCGAAGCGCGGGGACGAAACAACGCCAGTCAAGTCTGGTGGTGGGGGGAAGGAGAATGAGAAGGGAGGCTTGTCGCGGTTCAGGCATAGTAGTATGAGTCTGCGCGGGAAACCGAAGTTTCTGGGCGGTGGTAACAAGGGGGAGAAGGAGGGGGAGAAGTTAGCAGTGCCAAGGGAAAGCAGTGAAGGGGGAGCGGCGGAGGAGGAGCGGAAGAGCAAGAATCGGTTTAGTTTGGGGCGGAAGAAGAGTCAGGCTTTGTGAGTGTGGTGATTGTGTGGATGATGGGGTGAAGAGTGGAAAATGGATGTGCATGGCAGGGGCAACTGTTTTGGCATTGTGCTTGCGCGGATAAGGCAGTGGGATCCGGTTTTTGGTTTGTGGTTGTTTTGCGGAGATACCTTTGGAGCGTCGGTGTTTTGATGTTGAGTTGGTCTTGTATGTACCGTCTTGTGTACAACAACCTTTGAGGATGTACAGTGTCGCCCTGCCTTCTCACGTTCCATGACGCCGCCTCTCTGCCGATGGAGCTCGCAAAGTGTCCTTCTACTTCTGCTGGCCCATCCGCCGTCCACCTGGACGGTCTTGCTCGTGCAGCAGCGGCAGGCAATCCTCCTTCCATCCTTCCTTGTCTGTCCTCAACTCGAGAGCGCCTTCGTACGGCCGGCCCTCTTCCCCTCGCGCCGCACGCATGTCTCCGTTGAATCTGTAGTCCTTGTCCATCCGATCATCAACCCTTCCCGCTCAGCCAAAAGCGATCGAGTAGATGATAATCAAGAGATTCAGAAAGATCAACGGTACTATCCTCCCAGTCAGCGTAGCTCTTCCACACGAGACCCTCGAACTCGACATACTCCTCATCAACGTCCTCACCGAATTGATCAAATTAATCATCTTCGCCTTCACGCTCGTGGTATCCTGCATGCCGCCCCCGCCGAATGAGGGTTCGGCTTGTTGGCCGCTTGAGCCCCATCCGACTGTTTCGTTCATCGTTAGCTGTATGGAAGTGGCAGGTTTGAAGGGGGAGGGAGCGGTACTGCGCGCGAGGAAGCGGTCTTCGGAGAGGATGGCTATGCTGTTGACGAGGAGGATGGAGACTGCGAGGTTGTTAGCGGTTGGACATATGAGTTTGGGGAGATTGGGGGAGGGGGACCTTGGAAGAGGCCGCCGAAGCTGGGGAGGAAGACTGTTGCCATGGTCGTTTGCTCTCGTGTTCGGTAGATGTCGTGGCTAAGTGATCCAAGGTCAAAGGAAGAACGCGACTCACAAGGAAAAGTGTAGGTACGTAGCGCAGTCAGCAGCCCCGAGAAAGTGCGGTCGAAGTTCGCAAGCTGTCTTTCAACCTCAGCGCTTGGCAGCCTCGAGGACGATACAGAAACATGACCTTTTTCGCATGTCCCTCTCGACCCATTACCAATGGCGAGCGCTGCAGCTGCAGGCCTTCGGAATGCCTGAGAACAATGGTGTTGCGTCGGCAAGACTGTTCGGTATAAGGCATGCCCATTACTGAAGCTATACCATTCTAACCCATTGTACAGACGCCTCCTTGAACCTCCTCCTGCCAGCAGTAGTACTTCTCCACCTCTTCTGCTCTCCGTATACCAAAGTCGAGGAATCGTTCAATATCCAGGCAACTCACGACATCCTCGAATACGGCATCTCGTTCAGCAACTCCACAGAACTGATCGCCACCAAATACGACCATGTTGACTTCCCAGGCTCTGTCCCTCGAACCTTCGTCGGCGCTGTCGTGCTCGCTGGTCTCGCCTCCCCATTCCGCAGCCTCTTTTCGTCCCCAGACCAGGTCCAGCTCTTCGTCCGCGCCATCCTAGGACTGGCCAACGCGGCAGCGCTCTGGCACATGCGGTATGCGGTCGAGACGGCGTACGGGAAGGCGGCCGGACGATGGTTCATCCTGCTTTCGGCGAGCCAGTTTCATGTGATGTACTATGCTTCGCGGACACTTCCGAACATGTTCGCCTTCATCTTGACGACGGTCGCGCAGCGGAACCTGATCATGGTCAAGTCGATGGCTTCGAAGTCGCGGGTCAGCGTGAAGCGAAGACGGGTAGCGCTGTACCTGCTCACCATCGCTGGTGTTGTATTTCGGTCTGAGATCGCTATACTGCTCGCTGCGGAAACGGCTTACATGCTTGTCCAACGGAGGGCTTCTCTGACCAACGAGGTTATACCAGCCGGCTTACTGGGTGTCTCCATCGGCTTACTCGCGACAATCAGCATCGACTCGGTCTTCTGGCAATCCTTTCCAACCTGGCCAGAGTTCGTCGGCTTCTACTACAACACGATCCTTGGCAAGTCGTCAGAATGGGGCACCAGCCCCTTCCACTACTACTTCACCAATGCGCTCCCTCGCCTGCTGCTGAATCCAATGGTCATTACCGTATGCCTTCCGCTAGCGTTGTCGTCGAAAACGATTGGACGAACCAGCAGCGATGTTCTGATACCACATCTCGCCTTCATCGCAGCCTACAGCTTACTGCCCCATAAAGAATGGAGGTTCATCATCTACAGCATCCCTGCTTTCACCGCGGTAGCTTCTTCAGCGGCTGGGTGGTTCTGGACTCGAAGGGGCAAGTCGATGCTTTACTGGACGTTGAACATGCTTATGATACTGTCGACGATTGCGTCCTTTGTGACCAGCCTAGGACTCCTGTACATCTCCAGCCTCAACTATCCAGGCGGCCAAGCGGTGCATCGCCTGCACCAAAGGACCATCGCTGAGGCCAACGAGTCCGTACGAGTCTACATGGGCAACCTAGCATGCCAAACAGGCGTCACGCGCTTCCAGCAAGTGCGGCCCTCATGGACCTACGACAAGACAGAAAATAACACGAAACTGCACGATCCAATGTTCTGGCAGCAGTTCGACTACGTCCTCTCAGAGGTGCCGGAGCGGGTCATCGGAACATGGACGCCCGTCGAGATTGTGTCTGGCTACGCTGGTGTTACGATCAAACCTGAGGAAGATGATGATGAACTTCCCATGCCGAGCGGTGCGTTGCAGATACTACGAGGGCCGAAGAAGCTTTACGTGTCGATCGCGAGTTTTGTGAGAAGCAGGGTGACGAAGGGTTACTGGCCGGTACCGAAGATGGATCCGAAGATTTATATCCTGCAGAAGCAGCCGACGGCGATGCTGTCTCAGACGTAGTTCGACACCCTGCATCGGCATCAGCTGAACAGCTCAGGGTTCCCAGAGCAGTATGACTTCCGGCGTACTCGATCAAATTCCCATCAGGATCCCGACAATACACACTCCTCAGCCTCCCTACCGCGCCCGTGCGATCGACCACCTGGCCGCCCTCCAGCACCTGGCACCACATCAGCTGCGCCCTCCCAAACAAATCTTGCGGATGTCTCAACTCACCTCCATCCCCGCCCCCTTCCACCCCTGCAGTACCTCATCGATCGGATCCTGCGTCACGAAACACAAATCCGCGCTCCCGGGCTGCACTCGCGCGGCTTTGGGCTCGAATTCTTTGCCGGAGAGATGGAGGTTTAGTTTCTGGGAGCCGAAGAGGAGGGCATGCCTGTCCTCCATACTACCATCAGCGAGTGAATCGATGCGAGCGAAGCCGGCGGTGCGAGCGAAGCGGGCCTTGCGGGCATGCGGACAAGGGGAGAAGGTGGAGGGAAGAGGGCGAGGGCTAGGGAAGGGGGACGCACCGGTCCATGCTGCCGGAGGTAAAGACTTCATGTTTCATGCCTAGTTGGGAGGTGTAGAAGGCGACGGTGTCTTCGATGGAGGCGACGGTAAGGACGACGTGGTCTAGGGATTGGACTTTGCAGGAGGACATTGTAGTATCTGGTGTCTGAAGAAATTGAACGAAATGCTCGATATATGAAGAGTGGTTTGGGTCGTCTTCTGACAAGCGTCCTCGGACAGTTCTGACAGCAAGCTTCAAGGTGGGGGTCTCACAAGCCCTCCAGCCAAATCTGTACAAAGTAGTTTACAGACCGCATACTGTGTCTTGCGGACGACCTGCCAGGTGAGTTGTGAAAGAGAATGATCTCGGAGTCATGGGCTAGTATTACTATATGTACAAGTCAAACTAGGGTAGTGATTCCGGTCCCTCTCCATCATCACCATTTTCCGTCCCAGAACACCTTGCTCAAACAATCATCACGTACACTCCGTAAGCCCAGCCTCCCCTCACAGTAAACACCACCCCACATAAGCGCCAACGCTACCCACACACCCCGTACTCACTCCCCACCACCCTCAGCAACCCTCCCCCTCTTCCTCCGCCGCCTCTCCCTCGCATTCGCCCTCAACGTCTCCGCCGTCAAATACTCCCCCGGCAGCTCGAACTCCCGCTCCCCCATCTCCGGCAAAGGATGTCCGAAAGCCGTCACGTTCCTGCCATGTCGCGACTTCCCCAGCGCGGCTTCGCGGAGGTGGCGTTTGGCGTAGAAGCTCGTGATGGGGACTTCGGGCTCGGGGGGCGGGAGGTAGGCAGGCTGAGATTTAGGTGTGTCTCTGCTTTTCGAGGATAGTTTGATGGTGGTCGAGGATTTGAGCGCGGAGGCGGTTTCTTGCTGCAGTTGTCGCGCGGCGGAGGCGTTGAGGTCGCTGCTCGGGGGGCCGACGCTATCGGCATCCGACTCGTCTGCTTCGTCCTCCCGAGCGGCGAGAGCGGCCTCTTTGTCTAGGCGTTGTTTCTTCTCTTGCTCCTTCCATTGCCGGAACTTGTCGACTAGAGCCTTTACTTCTGCGATGAAGAAGTCGCGTTTGGGCTCGAATTTCTTCGCTTCGCCGTCTGTTATCCCAGTGATGCCTAGGATTTTCAGCCAGTCATGGCCCTGGAGGCCGGCTAGAAGTCTGTCTAGTTGTACTTTCTCATGCATGGCTCGTTCCTTTTCGATATTGCGGAGCTGCTTCTCTTTGCGTTCGGCTCGCTTGTGGGACTTGGAGTAGTGGTCGTCGGACAAGGGATCGACTGGGTTGTCGGGAATGGTACGCGAGATCAGGTCCAGGTTGAGGCTCGGACTGCCATTGTACTGGTTCGAGTTGCTGCGCTGCGGTGTAGCAGGGTACTGAGACCTGTTCGCCGTGCCATTGCGTACACTTGAAGGCGTGCCTTTCACTGCCTTCTTTGCGCCAGGCGAAGCTTGCTCTTGCTTGACCTGCTTCAGCGCATCATCCGCAATGTACAACGTGGTGTCGATCGTCAGAAAGTCTTCCTCCCTCGGCACCTCAAATATCACATCCTCATAATTGGGAAAGTAAATCGCCAACTCGCTCTTCAACCTGGGTCCGTCGTCTTGCGACCGCAGCGTGCGCTTGTCCTCCTGCTTCGGCGGCGCATTGGCGGGTTGCGGTTGCGGGGTGAGCGTAGACACCCTGGTGGTGGACTTTGGCGTCGCCACACCTGATTTGGGGAGGGAGAGGGAAAGGTCGTCTTCGGTGGTGTCGAGCACCGTCCGCACTCCATTGAGCGTCTCGAGCAGCTGCCCATGCGGCTGTGTCAGCTTCACCTGGTTCGGCGGCTTCGGTGGCGCTGATTGGTGGGGGAGGAAGTGGTGGTCGAGTGTCTGCTGCTGCTGCTTGCTGTTGCGGATGCTCAGTTTTCGCTTCTTTGCTGGTCGGCCGTCTTCATCATCTGAGGTGGGTGGTGTCGGCGATGCGGTATAGCGAGGGCGGTTAATGTGATTGTCGTGGTCGGTGGACTGCCGATTGGCGGAGGTGGAGTGACGGTCGTGTTGCGTTGTCTCCCTGCTGGTGCGTGAACGCGACAGAATGGCCATTGCCTGGTTGATGGTGCATCTCGTACTGCTGCACTTGCCTATGAGGGTTTATGCGGCCATTTGGACGCGTTGTGGTGGTGTTTTGAAGCAGAGATGACCTGCTGCACTTTGCGCCCGGTGTGCTCGGACCCCTGGAGAGGTGAAGCTTCTCTGAGACGATTGCTGCTTCTCACAAAAACTCCGCCTTCAACAATTATTTGGACATCTTTCCTACAACGAGAACAATGGCAATCACACGAGACTGATACGTCGATCTGAATGGAAGGGGCGAGCGATACTGCAGCGGTCCAGTCGAAGTCCATGCCAGAAAATCTATTATGTCGTAGCTACCTGCTCTCGTAAGTCATACCGATCACATGCCAAAATGCTCGCTTTCTGTCACAGTCCAACCATATTTTCAGACTGTCCCATGCTATCGTTGCCCTCCGCGTGGCCGTCGGGCCTACATGAACTTCGACGCCAGCGACATGAGCCCTCCCCCACCGCTCGAGTTGTTGCCCATCTCGCTCTTCATGTACATTTTCAAAGCGGCTTCACCGGCCTGTTGGACGGCACTCTGCTTCGACTCCCCCTCAGCAACGTTCCCGGCCGACTGCTGTTGCTCTGTACCAAACTGTCAGCATGCACCTCCTCTACCCCCAGCACAGCCAGCACAGGATAGGACCACTCACCAAACAGCTTAGCAGCCTGCCCCATAGCCATCCCAATAAACTCCTGCTGCGAGCTCTCACCCCCCTCACTCGTCCCCCCATTAAACATCTTCAACGCCTGCATCGCGCTCGCCGCGCCAATCCCCCCACTCGTCGCATTTCCCCCCTCACCTCCCGAGCCGAAGTAGGACTTATGTGCTTTGACCATGTGCTCCTCATCCACGTCCTCGTTGGCGAGGTTGGATTCTTTGGCCTGCAGCATGGCGAGGGCGTTGCCGAAGAGGGACTCGTCGCCGTGGCCGGAGGAGTGGTGTTGGGCGTGCTGTTGGACGCCGGTGATGTCGCCCAGGATGGAGCCGCCGAAGCCGCCGCCGCCGTAGGATGTGCCGCTGGACATTGTGTGGTTTGTTGTTCTAGTGGGTGTTGTCAGCTTGGATGTCTGGTGGAGAGTGGTGTCTGGAGCTCACGGTGTTGTTTAATGAGGTGTTTCGATTCTTGCTTCAGTTGCCTGGTCGTGAAAAGTGGGAAGGTGTGATTCAAGACGTCCAAGTCAAACCTTCACTTACGCGTACCTGGAATATCAACGGGACTAGCAAACCAAATCTCGTAGCCAGCTGCAGGGTGATCGAAGACGGTGATCAGGCCAAGTTCAGCCGTCTCAGTCTAGATCCACCATAGCTCGTTGGTGACGGCTGTGCAACTCAGGCACGATGGCGTAGCGGTGATGTCGCTGCGGGGCGCTTTTTCGAGCTGGGCTGGACAGCAGCATTGAATCAGGAATTCGGGACAAACAGAAGCAATATTGGGAGACGCCTCTTGAAACTGTGGCTTGAGAGGGGGCACGGCAGAAAGCAAAGCATGTGATAGTGAGGTTATTAAGTAGTACTGTGTTAAGTAGTACTGTGTTGTTCCTTCCCGCTTTTTACTCTTTTTCTCTCAATTCCACTGAAGCACGCGACACCACCTACCTACACCACTCCAACCACCAAGCTCAACCACAAGAACACCGCAGCAATGGCCTACAACCACGCCACCAGCACCTACATCCTCATCTTCCTGACCATCATCTTCGGCCTTGTCGGCGGCTACGTGATGTTGTGCGTCCTCATCACTCCACCCTTTGTTCCTTGCCCACCAACTGACGTTTCTTGTGCAATGTAGCTTCGGCATCCCCCCAGAGCTCAAGTCCTGGCTCCAAGAAGAAGCCCTCGAGTACATGGGCGAGAACAAGGCCAGCTACCTCGCCAAAGCAGGCATCGACGCCATCCCCGAGGGTGATCAGAAGGTAGCTCCAGCCCTCTTCAGTCAATTCTGGTGCAGAAAGGGAAGAGATTTGAGTGCTAACGGCGTGATGCAGGAACTCAAGCAGGCCCGCAACAAGATCAAGCAGATGGGCGGTGGAGCGCTGCAGAACCCGCTCGGCAAGTTTGCCGGCGATGCTGGGGATGATATGCAGAAGGATTTCACGAAGAATTTCGGTTAAGGGTGATGGAGAGGTGCGAAGGTGGTAGTCGGTGCAGAAACGAGGTGCCTTAGGTGGAGTGACAAGGCGTCGATGATGATATGAGAATGCGAACGACCGCTGGGAGGAAAGAGAGGCGTCTGGGAGACACTGTACCATAGCCAAGATCAAAAGGATGGAAGACAGGGTATCTAGCTCAAAGCGAAAGAAGAAATCACATCAAGTCTCTCCACCTCTCCCTCTAACCTTCATCCACCCAGCCCTCCCCTTTCCGCCCTCCGCAGCACGAGGCATATCTTCATCATCCGACGGCTTGACCGTCATTACGCTCATAGCAGGACCCTTCATGTTTGCATCAACCTGCCTCCGCGCACCACCAACAAAGACCGCGCGGTCAGCTTCTTGCTCTTCATCCCACTCCTTCGTGTCGATGATGTCCCACTCCGCGCGCTGCGCTTCCTTGCGAAGGTACGACTTTAGCTGGTCCGTGAGCCTGTGGATTGAAACGTCCCAGCTCGAGCCAGGGCCGAATAGGGCGTGACCTTCGTGGCCGGCGAGGGAATGGGAGGCGCTGCTGTGTGAATGAGAGCCGAATTTGGGCTGAGTATCTGCCGTAGCAGGAGCGGAGCCGGTTGTCTTGTCAGTCGCGGTCGTGATGTTACGGAGCAACGACGGCCGCTTGGTGCCGACATTTTCGCTCGGAAGCAGTTTGTAGAGGTTGCGACCAATCTCGCATATGTCGTCGAAGGTCGTGCCCACATCTACCCCTTGCGATCTGCAAAGCCACGCGATGTTGTAGGCTAGCAGCACGACGCCTTCTCGAAAGAGAGCGGCGGCTTTCGGATCTTCCTTTTGAAGCTGAGGGAAAGGTCGGTCAAGGTGAAGGATGCGAGGGCGAGAGAAGCTGCTGTCCTGGAGCTGCTGGCTGGAGGATGTTGTCGGGTAGTGAACATCGTTGGCCCTGTAAGATGAGTCGATGGGCAACACTGCCGCATGCGGGAACTTGTTGTGCGGAAGAATGATCTCGGCCGGTAGGCGCACGGAGAGGTAGTGGCAGCATAGTCCCATGAGCCGGCACACGTTGTCCAGAGACGCCGAGATTAATTGGTAAGATTCGACGGGCTGCTTGCTTCCCTCTGTAGTGTTGACGCTGCCCAGTCTCATCCTGCCGTTGCTCCCGTTCATATCTCTAAGGTCGGGTATAGGCAGGCCGTCCAGCCAATAGAGCGACCTGCCGTCTCGATCCTTGCCCTTCTTCAATCCAGCGAGCGAGCTTTCTGCGCGGCAGATGTACTCTCTTGCTTCAGCGGTGCGTCCATGGATCTTGTTCAGTCGGTGCTCAGCCTTCCGGATCACAGTATACACCGGATCAATAGCACCAAAGTGCTGCTTCTCGAGCTTCTTGCGCTCGCCGGTGATTTCATCCCTTCTCCTGGCATTTTCGTCCTTCTGCCTCGCGGCTGAAGATTTGTACTGCTCAATCTGCTGCTTCAGCTGTTCGGCCTTTGCTGTAATCCGGTTGACTCTTGCTTCTGCTGCCTGCCTTTCGACGTTCGCTCTTTCGAAGCTATGTGATTTCACTCCCACTTCGATCGCGTCGTAATCAGCATCCTCGGGCAACGCAGCGATGACACCGTGATTCCCCGGCCTCAAGATGGCCTCGACATGCGTGTGAGCTTTCTCGCGACTCAGAAGAGCTCCAGCTTGTTCGATCCGAGGCGTGTATAGCGTTGCTTGCACGCAAGATGCGCACAAGGGCTGGCGTCTTTTGTCGAGCAGTCTATGGCAGATGTCGCATTCTATCGCCTCCTTGGTCATCGTGGTATATCAGTAGATCCTCGGTCTAGGAAGAGTGGATGGTTGTGGTAGGTCATGGTGGCTTGAAAGCCAAGGATATCGCGTTTCAATCAGTCGATGGTGCGATAGGTGCGGTCATCGTCTGGACTGGCCGTTCAGTGAGTCTACAATCTTGATGACCTGACTGTTGTCGAGATTGTGCCTGTGATCTTGAAGTGGCACTGGCACGGGACGTCACCGCGCCACGATCGCGCCTGCCTTAACTTAATCTGGCGCTTATCGATACGAGGCACGTGCTCCTACGCGACTTCGAGCTGTCTCCATCGCCTCACTTGACGTATACTACGAACAAGAACCTACTTAACACGGCCCCGCACGAAGCTCACTGGCCGTGACGAAGAATTGCAGTAGATCGCCATGTCTCCGTCACCTAGGAGCTCTCCGCCACGGCGGCCCGAAGATGAGATGCCGGGTGTTCCAGTAAGCCACCCAAACGAAGACGACGACTTTGACGCCGAAGGAATACAAGTCAGCTCGATGAAGACGGCTGTCGACAGCACTCCAGCGGACACCGAACGTGATGCAGCAGCAGAGAGAGCTCAACCGCCGCTACCTCCAACACCAAGCGTGCCAGCTCACAGCACGATGGGACCGCCTACGCTACCAAGTCCAAAGTCGAACGGGCAGTCAGGCCCAGCAAAAGTGCCTCCTTCAGGTCAAGGCTCTAAGAAGCCGTCACCGCCACGGACCAACGGTGGCCAGATGGTCAACGACCCATCCAGGCAGATGCCCAACAGCAGCCACGAGGTCTATTCTGCCGCGCGACACGGTCCCGAGATCGATGAAGACCAAGGGTCGCCCGAACTGTCAGATCAATCCGATCCAGAGGACAGGATCGAGAACTTTGACTGGACGGATCATGAGTCTCGCTACCATGCCAAGATGAACGAGTTTCGCGAAACGGAGAATGAGATAGTGAATGAGTTCCGCTCTTTGTGTCAGGTGAGCACACTGCCTCTACGAAGGTGAACGTGGCTGACCTTCGCAGTACTTCGACGTCTGGGCTCGAGCAGGTGCCGACCAGGAAGTGGATCGAAGCTTCAAACGGATGAAGACGCAAGCAGCGCTTGTGCAGCACCACGAGGATGAACTCGAGAAGACGCGGCAGCACTGTGAGCGTTTCCCAAAGTCTCCTCTCCCATGCCGTATACTAACGTTGTATCTAGACATCGAAGTCGTCAACGCTTTCAAGGGTGCGCTGGCCCTCCTGCAACGATGATGTACGGAGAATAACACCGCCTCCAGCACTAGCATCGATGCTGAGCTCCCTTGGCCAAGCAGAGGTCGAAAAACCTGCCGTGGAGCAACGGAGACCCGCAAAAGGCCGGCCGAACGTCTTCAAACAGTTCTCGGGGCAGTATGATGAGAAGATGGAGACGGACGATGGCTTCAGCGATGTATACCCGGACTTCGACGATGTACATCCTGCTCGATGTGTGATTTTGTGATGATGAAGGGATTTGCTGTTACTTATTTGGAAGCGTTCTTAGCGTTGCTTATACGCATGATACCCCATATAGCTTTGCTTCACTGCTTGCTTTTCAATACGACGAGGTATGCTTGAACAAATTCGGACACTCATATTACCCATGCCTATATATGCTTGCTTCGCCATTTCCGCAGCGGTTGAGATGAGGATTGCCATCGGTCCAGCACTTGGTGCCTAGGCTACGCATCTCTTCCAACACCCCAACTACTTCAGACCGCCTTTGCAGACAAGAGTGTTATCTCAGACCGACAACACAGACGCCCGCTCAGGCATGGAAGCAGGCGCCTGCTCCCGCGCAACATCCGGCGGCATATCCAGCCCTGCAGTCTCCGCGCTCCTCTTCACGCCCGCAGCAGACGGCTGTTCCTGTACTTCCTCCGACTGCTTCTCCTCTGCCGCCTCAGCCTGCTTCGCAGCAGCTTTATTCGCAGCTTTCCGCTCCGCTTTCGTCATCTTCGGCTTCTCGAATGCACCAATCTCCAGTCGCTTGTCCACATCACTCGCAGATTCGCCGAGCTCAGCGTCGTGCCCGAGGGCTTTGACGATGTCGCGGTAGCTTTTCGCAGTCATCATGGATTTGTAAGCGGGGAGTTTGCCGGGTATCATCTGACCCAAGAGGTATTTCGTGTTGCCGAAGCGGTTCTCGACTTCCATGGCTGTCTTGACGTATTCCTTCACGACTTCGTGCCAGGGTGCTTCGCCGCCTTCGTCTTTAGGTTTGAAGACGGACGGATTGGTCTCTGCCGCTGTGGCGATCATCGCACCGTCGACGCCGAACTCAGTGATCAGACCAAGTGCTTCGTCTCGAGATGTGACATCGCCGTTCATCAAGCACGCCACACCCGCTTCTCGGCAAATGTCGGCGATCATGCGCAGCTGGTCTCGAATCGCTCGTTCTCGCGGCCGCATGGGCGTCGTGCGGCAGTGGACCGTCAAGCCTGTAATCCCAGTGTCGCATAGCTGCCTGACAAGTGCCTCAGTCGCTTCCGCCGTATCGAGGATGCGGACCTTGACGCTGATGCCTATCTCGTTCGGCTCGCCGACCTCCTTCACGAGTGCTCTCAAAATGGAGCATAGTAGATCAGGCTTTTTGAGCAGCGCTGCCCCCATGCCACCGGATGTGCTGAACGGCTTCGGGCATCCAGCATTAACATCGATCCCAGCGACGTCAGGAGCGATGAGTTTGGCGGCTTGGACGGCGGTTTCGGGATTCGACGTTCCGATCTGGTAGATCAATTTCTTGCCTTCCTTCTCTGGGTGCAGGCGGTAGATGATGCTCTCTCTCTGGTCTGGGTTGATTGCTGGGTTCTTGGCACCGTTTGATGAGAGGCGCGTGAAGTCAACTGTATTCGTCACAGGGTTGATATGTCTCGCGGTGCCAATGAGAGCCTTGTCGATGGTTTCTGGACCCCATACCAGGTCCGCGCCATATTCGAGAGCGAGCAGTCGTGACGGACATTCTCCTGATCTCACCATCGGGGCCAAAACGATACGGCCGCGGTAATCGACTCCATTCTTTGGGATCGGCACTCGTTTCGCCGTCGATGTCATCGTTGCGAAGAGTCGTTTGGCCAGCATGCCATGCCCAAGTCTGGTTCACAGAAGCCTGATGACGCTAGGAGTCTCTCCACCAGAGTGCTCCAGTTCGCTCTCTTGAGCCTCAAGAATTTTTTGATGTTCCTCGCTGAAGCGTAAGGATATTTTTGATGGCAAGTGGAGTGTCTTCCAAAAGGTTGAAGTGTTGTCAGAGAAGCCGAGCCGAGCGCTAGTTTAGTTCGGTTCCGGCCTGCCGGGATGCAGGGAAGCCGTCCGCAGGCTTGGCTTCTTAGACAACACTTGAGACGGGGAGTGACATATGACCGAAGACGGCGGACGAATAGCATCAGCCATGTTTCTGGTGGCGTTGAATCGTACATTATTATCGCGAGCATCATCAGGCATACGCATTCTTCAAGCGAAAAGTCCTCAGTCTGATACGTGCAACCTATTCTACACAAAGAAACGACTCGCAACCAGTATCAAGCCTGTGCAGAACCGACAACAACGCAAAAATGTACGATAGCTGCGATTTGTGAACAAGAACGTGCTGCAGGAGGTTTGATGAGGCCAGATATCGGAATGCGCGCGAGCAGTGAGAAGAGGCGTGCTAAGGTTCCTCGCCTCTTTGCATGCGCTGATTGGCCCCTCTCGATTCAGGCCGGGGAACGTCACGAACAGACTTCTGAATCCACCATTTTCTCCAGTGCGCAGACAATGTCGATTCAACTGGCGGATGCAGTCTCGATACGACTACAGTGACGGGAAGCTGAAAACAATATTGAACACCTTATGGCAGGGCATCACCACGACCAGAACCAGGACGCAAGAAGTGCGGTCGAAGTACAAGTTTGAGAGGGTCGGGTCATATCGAATCGAACCGCTAGCTGGTATTGGCCCGAGCTTTCATCGCTCACGCCCAAGCCTTCCATCGAAGCCATCCTCCCTCCATCCATCCTTTACACACATTCTCTCCACGCGCGCCGCCGCTTGTTATCGTCTTTTCTACTTCCCCAACACACGACACTGTTGTATCTAGACCTTGCATAACAGGACCTCGGTGATCCACTTTTTCTTACACGGCATCGCCAACCGTGGACTTCCTGCTGGTACGAGATCCGCCTTCTCGTGTACAGCAATCATCTCCAGGCGGCGTCATCCGGCAAATCGACACCTCACCACGCTCTGCTCTGAAGACTACCTCCATACTGGCTCAAATCATCAACAGGCTATCTGATGCCACACCATAGGTGTCCGTAACTGAGATGGCCGAGCCGGCCGTAAATGAGGCACTGCCCTCATCAGCGTCGCAGGTGCCGGGAAAGGAGACCCAACCCGGCGGCGACGCATCAAACCACGATGTTGCGGTATCTTCTGCACTTGCGCCGCAGGAGGAAATGAACATTCCAACATTTCAGGCGATCAACGCCCAAGCTGTTAATCAAAATGCGAGCGCTTCCGTGAACACAGCCGCGCAAGGTCGCAACGATCCGGGTCCGCCACCTCACCGTGCCCCAGTCACACAAAGCCTCCCACAACAGGCACAAACTTCAGCCGGCCCATCTCAACCAACCAAACCACTTCCACAATTTGATGGCATCGACGGCGCGATGTCTGCTGATGCCACCTACGGCACCCGGTCACGAAATCGAGGTGGGAATGCACGACCAAACTACGCAGAGGATCAGGAAATGGATTTCGAGTACTCGTCTTCTACTGCGGCGACAAAGAAGAAGCCTGCGCCGGATTCTGCTACGCCGACCTCGACCTCTCAAAACACCTCTGAGGCCAAACGCGCCCGCGAGTTCGCGCACCTCATCGGCAACGGCACTCCCACCAGCGCAGCCGAAACAGCTGGCAAGGAGGCCACACCAACCGCTGCCATGAATCCTTCCAAAAAGCGGAAGGCTGCTGGACCGCCAGCGACGCTTACGCAGACGCAGACGCCACCTGCTGCAACGAATTCCCCATTGCCGACTGCGTCGCGAAAAATCGCGCCCCCATCAGCTACAGCACGCGAAACCAACATTATGTCATTTTCCAAGCACCGAGCATGTCTGAACAAGAAAGGCGACTTGATCGCAGACGATGGCACGAAGCTCAGCGTGAACGGTAAGCCTGGCGTTCCCCTGACAGAAGCGAGGCGCTGCTTTTCGAGGTGGCAGCCTACCCCGCCTCGAGCGCCAAAGCCAATTTCAACGCTAACAACTCGCCATTTTAGATCACGTGTACCTCGTTTGCGAGCCTCCCGGCGACCCGTACTACCTATGCCGGGTAATGGAGTTCCTGCATGTTCGATCCGATGACCTCTCGTCACCTGTCGATGCCTTGCGCGTCAATTGGTACTACCGACCACGTGACATTGGACGGTTCAGCAGCGACAGTCGATTGCTCTATGCTACGATGCACTCCGACATCTGCCCGTTGACGTCCCTGCGAGGCAAATGCACAATCAAGCATCGATCTGAGATTGAAGATGTCGAAGCATACCGGAAGGAGCGTGACTCATTCTACTTTGTCCAAGTGTTCGATCGATTCATTCGTCGCCAATACGAATGCATCCCAGTCGCACAGATCATCAACGTACCGGAAAAGGTCAAGAAGGCGCTCGACGAGCGATGGAAGTTCGTGGTGGTCGAGATCGGTCGGGTCAAAGAACTGACCAGTGCAGTCAAAACTTGCAAGCGATGCACGAGGTATTGCGCTTCGAGCGATTCCGTCGACTGCGCCATCTGCAAGAACTCATACCACATGAATTGTGTGCAGCCACCATTGCCAAAGAAGCCATCTCGGGGGTTCGCCTGGGCCTGCGGACCCTGCAGTCGAGCGTCGGAGAAGAAGCTCGAGGCGCGCAACACTCCCACGCTCAGTGGCGATGTGACCGAAGCTGATGAGGAGGACTACGCTGAAGAGGAAGTGCCCAGCGCATCGGACGACACCACACGAGCGCCGAGCCCGGTCGGCGACACTGTACTGGATGATCACCCGGCGACTCAAGCAGAGATCGCTATGGCGAAGATGTGGCCGATGCGATATCTTGGGATTCACGCCAGAGTGGAAGACGCTTTACAGTACGACGACCGCGCCATTTATCCTCGAGCGAGTTCGCGACTGGGTCCTCGGCATCAAGCGAACGTCAATGTCTGGCACGGTCGTCCCGTGGAGCTGGTGAAGCCAGCAGAGATCAAGAAGCGATTCACCAAAGGCACCAGTCACAAGAAGGAAGGAAAGCTGACGAAGGAAACACTCGCGGCTCTGGAGGCTGATCGTGAGGAGAAACTCAAGCGGCCCAAATGGGTGCAGGACGAACCACCCGGCTATGTTCCGCGTGGCGAAGACTACCCCAACGATGACCCTCGAAATACTGCCAAGTTGCTATTCAAGATCCCAGAGGAGCCGGAAGAGCAGCCTGCTGGGCAGATAAGTCCAGCACGCGACCAACAAATCGAGACTTTCCTTTCGAAAGCTAAGCCAATGGCAAGAGACATCGGCGTGCCGCCCTTTGGGGTCAATTTCATCGACAAGGCTATGGAGCTGTTGACGATCAACAACTTCGACACGAATGTCGCTCTCAAGCAACTGAAGGGCATGCATCGTGTCAAAGATCTGCACGAGCCAGTCTTGAGCAAGGCTGAGCTTCTCAAGTTCGAAGAGGGCGTCGCGAAGTACGGCTCAGAGCATCGCCTGGTCCGGCTCCATATGAAGACCAACCTCCCGCATTCCGACATTGTGCGCTTTTATTACCTCTGGAAGAAGACACCAAAAGGAAAGGAGATCTGGGGGAACTATGGCAACCGCAAAGGAGGCTCTCGAAAACGCATTGAGAACGATGCTGGCACTCTCGTCCAGCAGTCCGTGGCACATGATGTTGACGACTCGGCCTTCGACAACGACAAGGCCATGAAGAAGAACAAGGGGTTCCAGTGCAAGTTCTGCAGTTCGACCCATTCACGACAATGGAGGCGAGCTCCAGGTGTTTCGCCAGGACAAACGGTGGTTGCAGACGGCAAGAGCGGGAAAGAGAAGGGCACGAAACTTCTTCTGGCCCTCTGCTTGCGCTGCGCTGGACTGTGGCGGAAGTACGCTATTCAATGGGAAGACATTGACGAGGTTGCGAAGAAGGTCGCAGCAGGCGGCGGTCGTGCTTGGAAACGCAAGATCGACGAAGAGCTTCTCCGCGAGCTTGTCGCAGCCAACGAAGCTGCCAGTGTATCAGCCGCCGATCAAGCGACCGCTGCCGTCCCCTCAATCGAGCCCGCTGGCGAGCCACCCAAGAAGAAGTCGAAAATCGAGGAGAAAAAAGCGCCGCCACCGCCTCCGCCGAAAGAACCGACTCCGCCTATCATTCCAAACCAGCCGGTCTGGAAAATTTTACCTTGTGCGATTTGCAAAGGGGAGGAGGATACACTTTCATGCGCGCACTGTCGTCTGACTGTGCATCGAAAGTGCTTTGGCATTGGCGAGCAAGAAGGCGTCAGACCGGATGGGACAGTCAAGTGGGTGTGCGAACAATGCTCAAACGACCGGAACCCGCAAGTTTCGACAGACTACTCTTGCTGCTTGTGCTTGACAGAGGAGACACTCATCGACCTTGTTGAAACACCCAAGGTTTCGCATAAGAAGAAGGATGAACGGGCCAAAGAGAAGGAACGCATGGAGAAAGAGCTGGCCGACAACATGCGAAACGAATACCGCAACAGACAACTTTCGCTGCATCGACCTGTCCTTCCACGAGAACCACTGAAGCGGACGACAGGCAACAACTGGGTTCATGTCCATTGCGCGGTGTGGACGCCGGAGATTCGTTTCAGCGACTCGACGAAGTTCGAGGTTGCGGAAGGCTTCCAAGCAATACCGCAAGCGAAGCACGAGGCTGTATGCAAATTGTGCAAGAACCGGGACCATGCCAACCGCTTCCGCGATGACAAGGGCTCGTGCGTGTCCTGCTTCCAATGCAATGCCAACTTCCACGCATCTTGCGCCTTCGAAGCTGGGTATCTGTTTGGCTTCGACGTCACGCCTGTCAAGGGCTCGCGCAAGGACCAGGTCACTACCGCCACGCTCAATGATGAAACTGGAGCCCTCACTGCCGGCATCTGGTGCAAAGAGCACACGGTCAAGTCACTTGTGCATCCGGTAACCGAGATTGCTGATGTGGAATCTGGCAAAACGGCGCTACAAGTGTTCACCCAGAAGTATAAGCAGGCCGATCTTACCCTGACTGGAACAGTGCGCAAGGCGAACTTCGTCCAAATGACAAAGGAGAAAGGACAGCAAGTGGCGGCATCGGCTTCTAACGGAGGCAGAAGAGAGTCTACTGCGAATAGTATCGCTGCAGCGGTGCGCCGTGGTGCCAGGAACTCTCTAGCGTCGGAGGCCAAAACTGAAGGCGAGAATGGAAGTGTCCAGCCACCAGATGCTACAGACTCAACGGAGCGTCGATGCGCCAAGTGCAAGATCGACTGCACGCCGAGATGGCATCTTGTGGAGCCTGATCTGCCACCGCCAAAGGAAGCCACTCCGCCTAAGTCACCGCCTCGAAGGTTGTCGATGACTCTTGGTGAGATTGCGGATCAGCAGCGTGAGCGAGTGAATGGAGCAAATGGAGCCAATGGCGTTCAAGGCGGGAACAGGCCGCCAGACAATGGACTCAAGATCCGCTTCATGCCTCCTGGTGCAAATGGACGGGCGTGGCAGGGCATGCCGGAGCGGTACCCGCCTCTGAACAACGGACCACTTCACATGAATGGGCCACCGCCGCCGCACGAGCCAAGCTCCAATCCTCCTAGAGAGCAGTACAACCCAGCCATGAACGGCGAAACGTTCCACCACCACGGCATACCTCACGACTCGAGCCAGATGACGGGACAACTCCCAGCAGAGGCCGCTGGTCCCGTCGTCGTTGCTGAGCCACCGAAGGAGTACTTGTGCCACAAGTGCTTCCTGAAGAAGAAGCTCGACCCCACGCCGCCGCCAGAAGAGCCACCCACTCCAGCTCCTCCGCCACCACAGCCCGCACAGCCCTCTCCACCTCGACCGGTCTTCCCAAGCACTTGGGACACTCCATCCGCCCCTCCACAGCCCCCGCAGCCTCAACCCGAGCATGTCCCTCATCCGAGAATGCCATGGCACGAGCCTTCTCGAGCTCAGGCCCAGCCTCCGCCACCCGCGAACGGTATGGGAATGTCGCATTTCGGACCGCCTCCACCGCCGCCTCCCCATGGACCGGGCTTCCAGCCGTTCCACGGCCCGCCGCCTCATTCTCAGAATGGGTTCCAAGGCCCACAGCATCCTGGTCCACCTCCTGGGATGCATGAGAGACACAACAGTTTCGGGTTCGGGCAGCCACCGCATCCAGGTCCACCTCCGGGCATGCAATCGCAGTATGGTCAAGGTTCTCGGCCTCCGCCACTTTCGGGCTTTCCGCCTCATGGACAGCCGATAAACAACGGCATGCCATCGCCGAGGAGTCTACAATATCCTCCGCCGATGCAGTCTCCAACGCATCCACACCAGCCGCACTACCAGGGCTTCCAGCCACCTCCGCCACGCTCACAGGAGTCGCCGTTCCAATCGCACTTAGGGCCTCCAATGGGCGGACCACAACATTACCATAGTCCACAGCCGGGTCGTCCAGAACCTGCCACCTCCCAGCCGCAGATGGGCGGACCACACAACTACAACAGTCCACAGCCCGGACGTCCTGAGCCGGTGACTTCGCAGCCTCCAATGGGTGGACAGCACAACTACAACAGCCCGCTGAACGGTCGTCCTGAACCTGTCACCTCGCAGCCACAGATGCAGCCGACTCTTCTACAGCATCAACCTGGCACGCCATCAGCGCAGCAGCCGCCTACCCCGCAACAACACTTCGCGCCGCAGCATAACAGCCCGCAAGTCAGTCAGTCGCGGCCGGATAGTCAGGCGGGTCGGCCTGCTACGCCTCCTCCAGGAGGTCAAGCGCCTGGCACGCCGACGGTGAATGGGGCTGGAGCGAGCGCGAGTCCGAGTTTGCAGAATTTGCTGCATTGATAGGTGGAGGAGACGATGGATATGGCATGAGGATTGTGTATGGGAGGGGAATTGTATTGAGCGCTTGATGGGATGAGGAGGTTTTGATAGGGTTCTACGTTTTGTGTAGAATAGAGTAAGGATTGAATGATGTTTGAGAAGTTCATAAGGTATCGCTCCCAGTACCTTTCTCGTGCACTGGATGCCACCTGATGCATAACACTGGTGTTGGCTGCATCCCAGAAGATGCAATCTCGAGGGCCCGTATGCTGAGCAAAAATATGCTGAAGAGGCCGAAGCCACCCGTCGTTGTTTAGAGGAGAGGCCAAGGGACAGGATAGTTCTCCGGGACAGGAAGAGCATATAGCCTGTTAGCAGACTCAACAGCAGACGATCGTGTAATGGAGAAAGAGGTACAGACTGGATGATTGCCACCAGCGTCGGCCAGAGATATTGCCAAGCTTTACATGACTCAAGCTTCAAAACTCTAAATGCTGTTTCGATATCTTCACTTGAAGGTCACAAGCCTTGACAACAACACTCTCCGGTCAGTTCGCGCCCTGCGAACATCAGCACCCAGCATGGCGCAGAATCAGAAGGGCAGCGACCCTAATCACCTCTCACAATACAAATATGGCGCTATGTCGAATTTGGTCCTGCAAGCGGACCGAAGATTCGTATCGCGAAGAGGCGACGAGGTTACAGGTGACCCAGAATCACTCGCAGGTCGCATCAACTTGGGCGACATGGGCTCTCGAACCGCACGAGAAGCGGCGCCCGCCCGCCCTCCGGCGCAAGAACAAGCGCGGAAGAGGAAGCGAACAGAGCCATTGCAGAGTTCGAGGGCGGCGGGTATACTGGGCCAAGCAGATCTTGACATCGAGGGTCTGAAATATCGACCGAGAACGGCTGCGACGAAGGATGTCTATGATCTGATCGCCACCAATGTTGCGCAGAAGATGGGAGGCGACTACGGCCTGGCCATTACTGCTTCAGCTACGGATTCGGTGCTGGAGTATTTGAAGGACGACAATCTCAAGGACTTTGATAAGAAGAAGGAGATTGATGATATTCTGGGAATCACCCTGTCGAGCAAAGAATTCAATCAGCTTGTCAATTTGGGCAAGAAGATTACGGATTACGATGCGCAGGATGAAGATGAGGAGATGGGTGATGAGGCCGGAGAAGGCGCAGATATTGATGAGCGCCAAGGTGTTGCCGTTGACTTTGGCGACGAGGACGAGGATGAGGAGGGTGGCGGAAGAACGTACGAAGTGAGAGACGAGGGGGAGGAGTCAGAAGATGAGCTCGCCATGGGGACAGAAGAGGTCGCAGAGGATGACGCACGGCCACCTCAGGATGGCGAGGCGGAAGACGAAGATATGGAAGAGGACGATGGCATGGTCATTGAGAACACTGCAAGACAACGGAAGAGGGAAGATCGCGATCCTATGTTCGTTCCGGCGCACGATATTGATGCATACTGGCTGCAGCGCCAGGTAGGGCAGATCTATGAAGATGCGCACACGCAGTCTGAGAAGACTCAAGAAGCTGATCGCATCATGTCTGAGACTGATGACGCTGGAGAAGAGAAGCCTTTGAGGGAGGTTGAAAACGATCTGATGGAGCTTTTCGACTACGAGCATCCTGAGCTTGTTGGAAAACTCGTCAAGAACAGGGACAAGATCGTCTGGGTCACCCGGTGGCGGAGAGCTGCTGAGGACGAGTCGGCTCGCGTGGCTATCGAAAGGGAGATGGTCAGCGCCGGCCATGCTGGCATACTTAAGGAGCTTCGAGGTCGCGATGAGGCTCCTACGTCTGAGGGCGCAGCAAGGTTGAAGGTGAAGCTGGATCCGATGCAATTGGATGCGAACATTCCGGCCAAGGAGGAAGACGAGAAGAAGGAGGGTCTTGTAGGAGGCATGCAGCCGCGAAAGACGCTCAATCTCGAAGACCTCAAGTTCGACCAGGGCAATCACTTGATGACGAACCAAAGCGTCAAGCTGCCGCAGGGCTCCACCAAGCGAGCGTTCAAGGGTTACGAAGAGATCCATGTACCGGCACCGAAGCGCAAGCAGGAGGCCGGTGAGCAACCCAACATTCCAACCTCTCAGTTGCCAGCATGGGCACAACCTGGTTTCGGAAACTCAAAGGAGCTCAACCGGATCCAGACGAAGTGCTACCCTTCGGCTTTTGAGGACGACGGGAATATGCTGATCTGTGCTCCCACCGGCTCTGGCAAGACAAACGTCGCCATGCTGACGATGCTGCGCGAGATCGGGAAGCACCGAGATCCAACGACTGGTGATATCGATCTGGACAACTTCAAGATCATTTACATTGCGCCTTTGAAAGCGCTCGTGCAAGAGCAGGTTGGCAATTTTGGCAAGCGACTGGAACCGTACGGCATCCAGGTATCTGAGTTGACCGGCGACCGACAGCTCACCAAGCAGCAAATCGCCGAGACGCAGGTCATTGTCACGACGCCAGAGAAATGGGATGTCATCACCCGCAAGGCGACGGACATGAGCTACACTAACCTTGTCCGCCTGATCTGTATCGACGAGATCCATCTTCTCCACGATGACCGTGGGCCTGTGTTGGAAAGCATTGTCAGTCGAACGATTCGCAAGACTGAGCAGACAGGTGACCCAGTACGGATCGTTGGTCTGTCTGCCACCCTACCGAACTATCGCGATGTCGCGACGTTCCTTCGGGTTGATCCCCAGAAAGGACTCTTCCACTTCGACGGCTCTTTTCGACCTTGCCCGCTTAAGCAAGAGTTCATCGGTGTGACAGATAAGAAGGCGATCAAGCAGCTGAAGACCATGAACGAGGTCTGCTACAACAAGGTACTGGAGCAAGTCGGCCAGAATAAGCAGCAGATGCTCATCTTCGTGCACTCCCGGAAAGAGACTGCGAAGACTGCCAAGTTCATCCGCGACAAAGCGCTCGAGATGGAAACCATCGGCCAGATCCTTCGAAGTGATGCTGCAAGCAGAGAGATTTTGCGAGAGGAGGCTGAGCAAGTGCAAAACTCTGATCTGAAGGACGTCATCCCATACGGCTTCGGCATACATCATGCTGGCATGAGCCGAGCGGATCGTACTTCGGTGGAAGAACTGTTCGCTGACGGCGCTATACAAGTCCTTGTCTGCACGGCAACGCTAGCCTGGGGTGTCAACCTTCCCGCGCATACTGTGATCATCAAGGGCACTCAAATTTACTCTCCGGAGAAGGGCAGCTGGGTCGAGCTCAGCCCTCAAGATGTCCTGCAAATGCTTGGGCGTGCTGGTCGGCCACAGTACGATACCTACGGCGAGGGCATCATCATCACCACACAGTCAGAGATGCAGTACTATTTGTCTCTCATGAACCAGCAACTGCCAATCGAGAGTCAATTCATAAGCAAACTGGCAGACAATCTCAATGCCGAGATCGTACTCGGGAGCGTCCGCACGAGAGATGAAGGTGTCGAATGGCTTGGGTACTCGTACCTCTTCGTCAGAATGCTGCGATCACCTGCACTCTACCAGGTTGGTGCAGACTACGACGAAGATGAGACACTCGAGCAGAAGCGAGTCGACCTTATCCATTCTGCTGCGATGGTACTCGAGAAAGCCAGCCTCGTCAAGTACGACAAGAAGACCGGACGCTTCCAGTCGACCGACCTTGGCAGAGTTGCCAGTCACTACTACATCACGCACAACAGCATGTTGACCTACAACATGCAGATCCAGCCTTCAGTATCGCCGATCGAGCTCTTTCGGGTCTTTGCACTAAGTGACGAGTTCAAGTACATCCCGGTGCGGCAGGACGAGAAGCTCGAGCTCGCGAAGCTGCTAGGACGTGTGCCTATTCCAGTCAAGGAGACTATCGATGAGCCTCACTGCAAGATCAACGTCCTGCTCCAGGCATACGTGAGCCGTCTGAAGCTGGACGGCCTGGCGCTAATGGCGGACATGGTCTACGTCACGCAATCAGCTGGACGTATCTTGCGAGCCATGTTCGAGATCGCCCTCAAGAAGGGATGGGCTGGTGTAGCGAAGGACTCGCTTGACCTGTGCAAGATGGCAGAGAAGCGCATGTGGCCGACCATGACGCCTCTCCGGCAATTCCCAGAATGTGGTGCCGACATTATCAAGAAGGCTGAGCGGATTGATGTGCCATGGTCATCATACTTCGACCTTGACCCTCCTCGAATGGGCGAGCTGCTGGGCATGCAGCGACAAGGCAGGCAGGTCTGCGCTATGATCGCCAAGTTCCCGCGATTAGAGCTCAGCGCTCAGGTGCAGCCGGTGACTCGGAGCATGCTACGTGTGGAATTGACGCTCACTCCGAAGTTTGAATGGGATGATAGCCTCCATGGTCGGGCTGAGAGCTGGTGGATAATGGTTGAAGACTGCGATGGTGAAGATATCCTCTTCCACGACCAGTTTCTATTGCGCAAAGAGTACGCAACGGCCGAGATGAACGAGCATTTGGTGGAGTTCACCGTTCCCATCACCGAGCCGATGCCGCCAAACTACTTCATCACGGTCACGAGCGATCGGTGGATGCACGCGGAGAGCAAGCTGGCACTCTCGTTCCAGAAGCTGGTGCTGCCAGAGAAATTCCCAGCGCACACGCCCATACTGGACTTGCAGCCACTGCCTGTCGCCGCTCTCAAGCGACAAGATTTCACTGATCTTTACCAAGACTGGTCGCAATTCAACAAGATCCAGACTCAAACTTTCAACTCCCTGCACCAGTCGGATGACAATGTCTTTGTTGGCTCTCCGACAGGTAGCGGCAAGACTGTTTGCGCGGAGTTCGCTATTCTCAGGCACTGGACCAAAGCAGACAGTGGCAAGGCTGTGTACATTGCGCCGTCCCAGGTACAGGTCGATGCTCGTCACAAAGCATGGCAGACCAGGCTCAACGCAGTAGCCGGTGGGAAAGAGATTGTCAAGCTGACTGGCGAGACCACTGCTGATCTCAAGCTGCTCGATCGTGGTGACTTGATCCTAGCGACGCCCACGCAATGGGACATGATGTCTCGGCAGTGGCAGAGGCGAAAGAATGTGCAGAACACCAAGCTCATCGTCGCGGACGACCTACATCTGCTCGGTGGCCAGGGCGGATATGTCTACGAAGCGGTCATCTCGCGTGCGCAGGCCATTGCCGTCCAGCTCGAGAACGGTCTGCGGGTAGTTGGTCTGAGTGTTTCCTTATCGAACGCCCGCGACATTGGCGAATGGATCGGAGCCAGCAAGCACACGATCTACAACTTCAGCCCGAACGTCCGGCCAATACCACTGAACTTGCATCTGCAGACGTTCAACATTCCTCACTTCCCTTCGCTCATGCTTGCCATGACCAAGCCGACATACCAAGCCATCTTGCAGCACGCTTCGGACAAGCCAGCGATGGCGTTTTTGCCGAGCCGGAAGCAAGTCAGAGCGACTGCCCAGGACTTACTGGCTGCATGTGTTGCGGATGACGACGAAGATCGATTCTTGCAGACCGATCTTGAGCAGCTTGGGCCGGTGCTCAACCGTGTTAAAGAGAAGTCTCTTGCGGAGTCTCTCTCACACGGCATCGCCTACTTCCACGAAGCTCTGGTGGAATCGGACAAGCGCATCGTTGAGAGCTTGTTCACGCAAGGTGCGGTCCAGGTGATGCTCGTCTCTCGCGATTGCTGTTGGGAAGTACAGAGCAATGCCCATCTGGTTGTCATCATGGGCACGCAGTATTTCGAAGGCCGCGAGCATCGGTACATCGACTACCCCATCAGCGAGGTGCTGCAGATGTTTGGCAAGGCTGGCAGACCAGGCAGCGACAAGGACTGCCGTGGTGTGCTGATGTGCCCGGATGTCAAGCGTAACTACTACCGCAAGTTCTTGAGCGAAGCCCTTCCAATCGAAAGTCAACTGCAGTCCTACATGCACGATGCTTTCGTCACCGAGATCAGCACCAAGACGATCGAATCGACCCAGGACGCCGTCGACTGGACGACCTACACCTACTTCTACCGCCGCCTGCTTGCCAACCCGAGCTACTACGGCCTCTCGGACACCAGCCACGAAGGCCTCAGCGCCTACCTCTCGGAGCAAGTCGAGCAGACGCTCAAAGACCTCTCCGACGCCAAGATCATCGAGCTCGACGAAGACGAAGACACCATCACGCCCCTCAACGCCGCCATGATCGGCGCCTACTACAACATCTCCTTTATCACCATGCAGACCCTCCTCCTCTCGCTCCGCCGCACGACCAAACTCAAGGGTATCCTCGAGATCGTCACCGCCGCCACCGAGTTCGAAGACATCCAGATCCGCCGCCATGAGAACCACATCCTGCAGCGCATCTACGACCGCGTGCCTGTGAAGCTGGGCGAGACGAACTTCGAGTCCCCGCACTTCAAAGCGTTCGTACTGCTGCAAGCGCACTTCTCGCGGATGCAACTCACCACCGACCTGGCGAAGGACCAGGAAGTCATCCTGCGCAAAGTGCTCAACCTGCTCAGCGCATGCGTCGACGTCCTTTCGTCAGAAGGACATCTGAACGCCGTGTCCGCCATGGAAATGAGCCAGATGACAGTGCAAGCGATGTGGGACCGCGACTCGCCATTAAAGCAGATCCCGCACTTCGACGACGACGTCATCGAAGCGTGTAAAGCGGCGGACGTGAAGGACGTCTTCGAGTTCATGGACGCCATGGATCCGGCGGAGAATAAGGGGTATAATGCTCTGGTTAAGAGTATGGGGTTAACCAACAAGCAGCTCGGTGACGCCGCTCGTTTCACGAATGAGAGGTACCCGAACGTGGAGTTGACGTTCGAACTCGAGGACCCGGACTCCATCACCGCTGGCTCACCCGCATACGTCAACGTCACCGTCGAGCGCGACGTCGACGAAGACGCTCCTGAGGAACTGGACCTCACAGTCCACGCGCCCTTCTACCCCGTCCCCAAGACGGAGAACTGGTGGCTCGTCATCGGCGAAGAATCCAGCAAAACTCTTTTGGCGATCAAGAGAGTCACGATCGCGCGGAAGTTGAGCACGAGGCTGGAGATGGTGGTGCCGACGGCGGGGAAGAAGGAACTGACGTGTTTTCTGATGAGCGATAGTTACGTGGGTGTTGATCAGGCGCCTAACTTCGAGGTTGAGGTGGGGGAGGGGGAGGAGGAGGACGATGAGGAGGGGGAGGGGGATGAGATGGAGGAGTAGAGTTTGCACATACTGTCCGTCCGTCCGTTAACGTATCGAATTTTGAAAATCTGACGCGAAGCAAACGTGACGAACAAACAACGCCGGACGCTGATGCTCCTGACTCTCGCTATCGCTGTCCCGTCCAAAGTATCGTAGAGCAGGAGAAGAAAAAGTCGTGCATGTACATCACAAACGTCATAAACAGTCTCTCCGCTAAACGTCACCTGTCACTCGCCCAGCACATCCCCTCACGACTCTCCCACATGAAGCGTCGGCATCTTCGCAGCAGCCTTCACCAACTGCCCCAACCTCTTCTCCATCACCGTCCGCCCCGCCAACGTCTCCCACACAAAATGCGGCGCCTTATTCACCACATCCCAGCTCACCAAATTCTCCGTAATCCCCGTCGCCTCCTTCTGCCCGCGTCCCCAATCCTCGCTCCGCCCGGTTTCGATGCCGGAACTCACCACCACCAAAGGCGTGTCGGGGGTTTGGATGGACCGGGAAGTCGAGATCTCGCTTTTTGTCAAGGATTGCGCGACGAGGTTCTCTTGCAACTTCGCTTTGAGCAGTTTTCCTGTTTGATCCGCGTCGACGCCATACACGCGGTCTTCGCGCGTGCGGCCGGCGAAGAGGGCGCCGAGGATGCGGCGGATCCCCAGCGGGGAGATGATGCCGTAGGCCCAGAGTAAGAATCCGCGCGTCGGGGAGCCGATTTGGGAGAGGTGGGATTCGGGCAGGGGGTCGATGAGCATGATTCCAGAAACTTTCTTGTAGTTGCGCGAGGAGAAGATGCGGGAGACGATGCTGCCGTAACCCGCGGAGACGAGGATGAAGGGGCCTTGCTCGCCGGCTTGCGCGAGGGCGTCGGCGAGGTTGTCGGCGGACATGCCGGCCGAGTGCGGGGAGGGCGCGTTGTCGGACCAGGCGTAGCCCGGGCGGTCCCAGTAGCAGTAGCGGTCGATGGTGCCGTTGTTCCAGGCCGCGTAGGCCCAGTGCTCGAGGTCGTATTCGAGGGGCATCTCGGCGGATTCGAGCAGGATGGTGGCGGTGGGCGTGGAGGAGTTTTTGTTGGAGGAGGAGGGCGAGTCGCCGATGCAGGCGAGGTGGACTTTGTATTTGCCGTCGTCGACGCTGTAGCGTTGGCCTTCCGGTTGGAGCGAAGCGTCGCGGGAGCGGAGGACGAGGGTGGCGGTGATGAGGATGGTGATGATGATGTAGATGACGAGGAAGATCTGAATTATAAGTCAGTAAACAGTAGGAATGGGACAGGGAGATATGAGCATACCGTCGCCGCCAACACAGCCAGCCACTGCTTGAGCGTCCTCCTCGTCTCCGGGCGTCCGGTCAGACGCTCCTCTTCCTCCTTCTTGCCCCAAGCGACCAGGCGATCAGTAAAGACGCACCATCCAGCCATAAGCGTAGTCCAAGTGACAGACGCAATACCTGGCGGTCCCTCCTCCGCTCTGATCCGCGGCACAGCAACGATAATGATCAGATCCACCAGCAGCAGAACCGCAATCGTGCTCTGGCAGACTCGCATAGCCAAGCTCGGCGCGGAGAAGAAGAGCAGCGACAACAGAAGCAGGCCAGTGGTCAAGGTGGTAAAGGCAAAGTCGGTGAAGCCCGAGCCGCGCGTGTGTAGTCCCGGGGGCGAGATGAAGATGCTCACGAAGAGCAGGACCCACCAGATGAAGGAGATGGCGAGGACGAGGACGGTGAAGCCGCGGGCGGCGCGGACGGCGAAGAGGTTGTAGGGGGAGACCTGGAGTTTATCAGTACATACTCCCACACACGATTGCTTGTATGGTATGGGACTCACCGCCGGGTCATCAGGATCCAAGTAGCCATCCGAACGGCGGTTGTTCTGCTCCGGAAGCAGTCGGTCTCTCTCCGTGGGTCTGTCCTCTGAGCTTCGAGCCATGTTGGTGTCGTCTCCGTTGGGCTGCTCGTCGTGGTCCTTGTTGTTGCTGCCCCACAGCGTCATTGCAAGCAAGCTCTCAGCTTCTCTTTCTTTCTTTCTCTCACACGGAGCTCGCAGTGTGCACCAAGGAGGAGGAGATGTGGGAGGATAGAGGCGGCGGCGGCGGCGGCAGGAAGGGAAGAGGTGGGTGAGAAGGAGTCAGTCTGGCCCCGCCAGTCGTCTGCTGTTCTGCCTGGCAAAGAGGAGCAAGAGAATGGTGAGTCGAGGTAACCAATAGCTCGCCCTGCACCAGCCTCACAAGCGCAGATTCTAGTGACGATGGCTGTCCGCACGCGGCAGAGAACTTGAAGTCTGGTGGGAGCTAGATCCTGCTGCTCTCTGCGCCACACGCCCGATCTTGCTGCAGTCCGACGTCACGATACACTTTGTTGCCGCTCCAGCTCGGGAAGAGACTTTGGCCTAGACGCTCTCTAGCCGACACTCAAAAGCGGGATTGGGTCTGGACGATACTGCAGAAGAGGCGGTGCTCGAGACGACTTCTGAAGCGAGCAACAACAACAAGACAACCATCGGCGTGCGCGAGGTTCAACCTGGATCATGTCCATCACGGCGATCCGCAGCATGGGTCTGAAGCTCTCCCCTGCCACCGATCTGCACTGGCCCAGACCCCCCACCCATGCACCGATAAGCCGCAGCGTCTGCGTGAGTGACGACAGAATCCTTCCCAAGGACCCAACAACCGGGCAGTCATGTGTGTGGTATGGGCACATTCGACAAGACGGATGGTGGTAGTCGAAGTTCAAAGATGTGTCTTTATGACCGCAAAGGATGGCGACGAGCACGAGTTGACGTGTGAAAGCACGAAAGAATGGAAGCCAACTCTTGATATCCCTCTCACTGTGGCACCACACCATCTCCAGCATCTGTATCAAATGACCCTCCATCACCGACACCTCGCCGTGGTCTGAGGAGCTCCCGCAGCTGTCAAAGCAAGCCACATTCTCCAAGGCCATCGTAAGGTAGCTCTCTTGTGGCTAAGCACAGACGCCTCGCCAACATGAACTTCATCTTGTCCCGACAACTCAAGCCAGGGCAGTCTTCCACAGTCCATCATTGTCAGGCTTATCATTCTGGCAGGAAGAAGTACGTACGGAGAAGGGACGTCTCTTCAACACTGAGTCGGAAGAGAAAGGTGGCAAGGTGGCAAGGCCAAAAGCATTCTTTCATGATATTAACATTTCCACATTAAGCACATCTATATCCTACATATTTACATCTATATCCATGCCTTAAGGCTTCTGCAACTGCTCCTTCCGATAAAACTTGAAGAACCCCACCGCAATCAGCAAATTACACACCAACCCCACCCAGAACCACGCCGTCCACACCGCCCCCGCCCCAGCACTGATGTCCGGGCTCACGGGGCCAGGACCAATCCGATTCGGCGCAACAGCCCTCGCGATGATGGTGGTAATGGACCCCACGACCTGCATCGCCGTCACCGCAAACGCCACGTGCACTCGCGTGAGCGTGCCGAGCAGAATCATGCCCAACCCGACACCCTGCACGGCATCCAGCACGCCGAGCCACAGCCACAGCGACCGGGACACCAGCGCGGAAGCAACATACCCCCCAGCCCAGGGCAGGTAGAGCCCGATATTGCTCGTGCCCCACCAAATCTGCGCCCAGCGCGGCGCGCCCAAACCAATCGCGAACAGCGGCAAGATCCAGCTGTGCGCGCGCGACAGATACCCGAACAGCGCGAGGAACAGGCTCCAGACGCCGATGAAGAAGAGGAGCACGAGGAGGAAGACCTGCCACGTCTCGGCGTGCTGGCTGCCGAACAGGAACGCCCAGTTGCGGCCGTACGGCGCGGAGAGGAAGAAGTTCTGGATGATGGTCGTGACGAGGAACCAGACGATGACTTTCCTCTTCGCAATCGAGGAGTAGAAACTCGGCATCGTCCCGGGCATCTGGCGATAATACGTCGGCAGACCCGTCCACAGCGCCACTCCGATCCCCCACAGCGCGAAAGCGATCGGGATGGTGATGGCGGTGATTTTCCACGTGCCCGCGAAACTGCCTTCGCCCGTGGTAACGTTCCCCAGGGAAGTGCTGCGCGTGATGGCGCTGCCCCACCACCACAGCGCGACGACGTAGATCTGCTGGCTCCCCTGGATGACGCACGCGCGGAAGACCCACGCTTTAATCTGCGCGCCGCCTTCGTCGCCGAAGTTGAGGGAGAAGTAGAAGGCCCCGCTCGCGGAAGCGAGGGAGTAGAAGCCCGTGGCGACGTTCTGGATCCATTGTCGAGTCGAGGGGGACGCGGAGGGCGCGACACCCACCAAGAGGAACGCGAGGCCGTAGAAGAAGAAGGGCGCGGACAGGATGTGCACGCTCGCGAGGCGGCGGAAGAGCACCCACCAGCAGGCGGACGCGGCGAGGTAGATGGACGCGACGACGTAGAGTTTCGACGCCGTCTGTCCGTTCTCCCCCGTGAGGAGCGTGATCTGGTAGCTGTTGGCCGCCATGATCTGGCCCAATGCGAGCAGGAAGGCGTACAGCGGCCAGTCGCCCAGGCGCAGCTGCATCCATTTGCGCATGCCGGTGGGCGGTTTGTAGTCGGCGCCGAGCAGGAACTCGTCCCCGGCGTCTTCGGAGTGGTGGCTCATTTCGTCGGAACCGTGCATCTCGAACGAGTTCCTGCGCGAAGCGAGGGTCGAAGGCGGTTGCGAGTACGTGCGCAGGTTGGTCGACGACCCGTGGTTCTTGAGCCGGCCGAGCTTGGCGTTGCGGAACGTGTTGAACCAGTCCTTCTCCGACTTGACCAGGAACTCTTCGATGATGTAGTCGGAGCTCTCGCTGTTCTTGCTGTTCAGCGCTTTGAGTTTTTCTTCAAATTCGCGGTAGAAGAGCCCTGTGGAGTCGGTGAAGAAGGGGTCGACTTTCTGCAGTTTGAAGTCTGTCCGCTCGCCGACGACGAGTTGGAGCGAGAGCGTGGAGCGGTTGCGCGAGGGCGGGGAGAAGTCTTCTGACAGCGCCGGGGGTGGGGGGAAGAGCCCTGTCGAGGCGTCGGGTGTGGGAGGCTGCGAGAGGGTAGGGGAGCGGAGAGGCCAGGTGTTGTCGCCTTCTCCTAGGGTAGAGGAGTCTCTGACCCGCGCGCGGCCGATGGTGGGCGGTAGTCTGGGGTGTCCATCGTCGTCGGAGTCCGAGAACGCCGCCGCTCCTTCGTGGTCTGTATCGTCGCCACCAGCGTGGAGGGATGCGCTGTCTTCCAGGTCGAGGTCGATGATGGGCGGCATGGACTTCTGCTTGGATTGCTGTCCGACGATACCGTCGGGCTTGTCGGTTGTCCGTGCATGTCCAGGACCTCTGCGAGAGCCCAAGGAAGGCCGTCTGGAGAGTCCACCGCTGGGCTTTGCGTTGTGCTGTGCATACTGTGATGCTGGGGGTGGCTGTACGATCGCCGGAACAGCAGGCACAGGATTGTTGGCCATCTGCGAGAAGCGGAGGTTCGAAGTCGCATGGGACACGTTGCGCGAATGAATCCCGACAGGAGTCGCAGTGCCCGAACGGCCTCCAACTGGAGTCGTAGCGCCCGATGCTGGTGGCGTCTGCATGAATTTGGGCGTTCCTGAATGACTCAGTTCGGTCTCGACCTTGTCGTGGATACGGATCGAGGTGGACTGCAGGATCTCGAGATCTTCCACCCATTGGGCGACCGGGCTGGTTTCAAAGAATTAGTAGGTATGTTCGAAGCGTCGTGGAAAGTGTACTCACAATCGCTGTTTAGCGGATCTGGCTCGCATCATCGCTCGTGTTTCGAATGAAGAATGCATCGCTTCGCTGATGGCTTCCTTGAACTGCTTGATCAAATGTGCCGTCGTCGTGCTCTCAACCGTGAACCACCATCCAGGCATCTGACCCAGACCACCGACTCGAGCGCCTGTGAAAGCATAGTGTCAGCGCTGAATTCCTTATCCTCGGAGTGCAAAGTCAATCAACTCACCAACACCAAGAGCTCCCTTCCTGCCAAACTCCACCGCCACAAGCCCGAACGGTTCATCGCGGGACGGGATCAAAGCGAACTCAGCGCCAGTGAAGACAAACGGCGGCAGGGCGGTAAACACTGGTTTAGAGCACACTCTGCCCGGGTACATTTCCATCAGCCGCTCGAGCTTCAGCGCCGCGAATTTGCCGTACAGATCGATCACAGGCCCGATGGCGATGAGTTGGACGTTCGAGTTGTCCTCGAGGATGGCCTAACGATTACTGTCAGTGAGTGTTCCAAGCTCCTTATCCTCTCGAGAGAAATGCAACGCACCGGGAAAACGTCAGCGATCAAGTCAACGCCCTTCTGCATCGACCATCGCCCGACGAACACGAACAACTCCGCCTTCTCATTCTTCTCCAGGCCAGCCCATTCCTGAGCCTGCACCCGGAACTGAAGGCGCTCCTTCTCGAATGCATCATCGACGTGGATGTCCTTTTCATTCGGCAGCTTCTTGTCCCATTCACCCGTGTCGGAGGGATCTGGGTTCGGCAAGGCTTGGACTTTCTTGAGACCTGTAGAGAGTGAGAGTGGTTAGTGGCAGTCCGATGTTACACGGTTGGAAAGGAATACTCACCCCATAGAATAGGGTATCTCGCAAAAGAGCGCTTGCCGTATTTCTTCGAAACACCGACAGCGCCGAAGCCTTGCTGGAAGACGCGCAGGTACGATGCACCAGCATGCAACAGATTGAAGACCTCGCCGAACATGACGAACTCTGCTACCACCGGCCAAGGCAGATTGAAAACGGATGCGACTTCGTTTCGCTCCTTCTTCGTTCGCATGGGCCACAAGCCTTGAAATTCCGCGTTGTGTAGTGATAGACAAGCCGGAACTGAGCGTGGAAGCAAGTAGAGTGGCGCCACCGTGCCGTGGTAGTCGTTGATGTGGTAGAGATCGATAGGGAAACGAGTAATCGCCTGGGCAATGCACTGGTTCCACGCGGAATAGTAGACTGCGCTGTCCATGTCATCCATACGTGCTGGATACGGCTCGGCTTTCGTCTGCTGCCTGAACACCGGTGCGTCCAGTAGCACATACGTGATGTTGCGGAGCTGATGGTACTGGACCTCCACGTCGTACGTTTGGTCCATGATGGTGACCGTCATAGGCTCGGCCTCTTGGTCTCGCGGATATTCGACGCCACCGACGCAAGGGACGACCCATATGAGATCCTGATGGCCGAGATTCTTGCCCATCAGCTGGGCCATGACGCCCAGCCCACCGATCTTGATCTTGATCTCCCAGTCTTCGATATCGTATTCCATGGTCGCGATAAGTACAGTCCGGCGATGGTCGGGGTTGCGCTTGATGGCATCACTGGTCTGCAGAAACTTGTCGGGCTTGTGCATGAGTGCTGAGAGGAGTCCCGGCTTCTCGTTTTGTTCTTCATCATCTTCGAGCTTCACGAATCGCTTGCGGAAGACAGCCGGGATCCATTGCCTCGCTGGTGCAGCGCCGACTTCGTTGAACTTGACCTTGTAGAAGCTCTGCACATACAACCAGGTGGCCAAGGCTCCCAAGATGACCGGTACGGTCCAGAGAAGGATGTACAGGATGAGCTGCTCCCACATGGATCCGGCGGGCTGAAGTTGAAAGCGCATGCTCCCATCGTCAACGACGAAAACCCACGACAGGTATGGTTTTGGGGGAGGCTTTGTGACGTTGAGTACCAGCTCCGACAACGACGACGGTGGGAGACGATCCAGAACTCCATCGCCGTCCGCGTCTCCGTACACAGCTGTCTGGTCAGGCTGGTCGTCCGGATTGATGCCCCAGACGTTGATTTGCGCCAGAGAGCCATGCGGGCTCCATTCTACCATCCAGGGTCTTCGCCACTCGTGGTCATCGACCAGTTTCATTTGGTTGTCCAGCCCGGCGTCGAATCCATACTGGTTGTACGGTCCGTTCAGGAACAGGTGCGGGAACCTTCTCTTCTTCGTGTCGCCGAGATCCGCTTGCTGGACGTGATCGCTCGACCCAGCCAGTTTGCTGAAGTATTCCACCCGGACGTGGTCGCCCTTCCAGGCCTGCAGCTCCGTCCCTGACCACGGCTGCTTCTGAATGGCTTCGCTCCCCCCGACATAAGGCTTCCAGTCGGAGAAGGACGAGCCAAAGTTCGTGGAGTACCGATACATGTCGGCCCCGGCGGCTGAATGGTGGAGCTTCAACTTATCGCCCTTGCCTTGAGAAAGCAGTGTGGTAGAATAGTTGGCAGATTGCGAAAACACCACTGGATTATCGACTTGGCCGACCCTAAACAGGAACCGATCAACAGAGTCGGTTGTCATGTTCCCGTTCTCAGCGCTTGCGTTGCGGACTGTGAGACTGTGAACACCGTTCGCAACACCAGCGAGTGTGGCCGACCAGGACCAAGTAGATTGAATCGCACCCACAAACGCGGCATCGTCCGGTGCCTCGAGGGTCTTGCAGGAAACGCTGCTCTCATCAACGTTGGGTGTGCTGTCATCGTCGGTCGTTGATCGGAACGTGATGCTCTGCGTGACGCTGTCACAATCCATCTCCACAGAGAACTGCAACTCAACATCGACAGTCTCGGTTCCATCGGCGCCGACCGAGGACAAGATGCGGGCGTCATGGCCAGGAGAGAACTTCGTGATCATCGGCCTCGGCCCTACCCACTGGTCGACCGGCACGTAAGCCTTGTAGGCGTAAGCATCCATCTCAAGAGAGCCGAGACAACCACTTGGCTCGTCAGACCCATTGATACCAAGGGATTGCTTGCTATCCTTCAGGGTATGCTGATCGTAAGGATAGAACAAATTCTTGACAGTTGTCCCACTGGAAAACGGAGAGATGAGAGCAGTCGTGTTGAGATCGGTCGACTTGTCCGAGCAGTCAAACTCGTATGTCCTCGTCCGGTTCAAATTGGAGTAGACAAGCCAGACCAAGGCATCATCACCCAGATCCTGTACTTCAGCATAACTCGAGCGCATGACGGACCACAAGCCAGTCTCTGTCTGGACGCCGCTCGAACCAGGATAGGTGATCTGCACGGTTTGATTCGAGAGCTGCTGGAGGTAGAAGCCATCATTGAGGACTGGGAACGCTTCCCGCAGGTGCATCATGTGATGAATGATGTTGCGGACAGGTGCCGATGGGTCGCGGTGATCATACGCAACAACGGGGTCCTCACAGCCATATCTTGCTGATTCCACTGGAAACTGGTAGTACTGGGTACTACTAAGGGCGTAGCAGCCGTGAGTCTTCCACGCTTCGGCACCAGACATTGCCTGACGTCCGAAGATGTAGTTGCTGGCCGTGTTGTCGAGGACATAGAACGCCTGCTCTTCACCCCACAGCAGAAGCGGAATGCCTGGGAGCAAGATCGAAGTGACGAAGTGGCCCAGAAGTTGTCGCTCGGTGCCTTGAGTAATTGCTGGCCATCGGAACACGTCTTGATTGGTGACGCCAAACATATGGCGAGGATCGAATTCTCCGGTGTTTGCATTGATCTGCAGACAGACGGACAAGAGAGTCAGTAACTGTTCGTGACAAGGTGGAGACTTGCTCATCAGAAACGTACAAGGTCATTTGTGAGCAGAAAGGTGTTCCACTGGTCTACCCAATTTACTGGCGCATCGTAGCCTGCCGCGAGATTGCCGTCCATACCCAGAAAGCGGGTCATCGTTCTGTACGTAGTGTAGTGAAACGCTCCACCTAGGGACAAATGTTAGTGACCGAAACCCCGAAAAAGATGAAGAGCTCGCTCTTCGTCCTACTCACTATCGAGACCCGAAAACTCAGGATCGCGCAAGAAGTATTTCCCACTAGAGTTTGAGGTCAACGTGACGGCCTGGGTGGCATTCTCGGGCAGTTGGTCTGGCTGGCGCCCGCGACCCAAGAAGATGGAAGCGAAGTCGTTCCCGCCCGTGATTTCGCCTGGGAGGAAGAAATTCTGCTTGTTGTACCGTCTTGCGCATGCACGCATGGCTGCGTTCATGTAGCCCATTGCATCGACGGTACTCTGCGTTGCCTTGTCATAGCGGAACCCGTCAACATCAAGCATTGCAATGGCCATGCAATAGAAATGCTCAATCTTAGCGCGGACCGGTGGATGCCATTCCCGGAGACGGTCCTGAACGGATGCGAATTTGGACAATTCACGTCGCCAGTCAGGGTACACGCCAAAAGCCTCAGTGTCTCCATACTGGTCAAACTCGGAGTCATAGCAGCCCTTCATTTTCTCGGTCACGTAGTCGTCGACCGGATAGCCTGTTTCGTTCCAAAACGCTGGGTACTCGCACGTCTTGTTGTAGGTATTCCCAATGTTGAAGTCCCAATATTGTCGATCCGTCTTCCACAGCACCTCATGTTCGTCCAGTGTGAATGGTGTCGTGGTGTTCAGGTAGCCTTCGAAGCCGATGAGGTCGCCCATAGTAGCAAAGGTATTGTCGAGCAGGACGTACATGTCCCGGCTGTGGATTTCGTCGACCAACTTCCGCCATTCGGCGATTGTACCGAAGTGAGGATCAAGGATGGTCAGATCGAGGGGAGAGTAAGAGTCGTAGCCCGAGGGCGCGTTGATAAACGGCGAGCCTGCAATGTACAGGCCCTGCGACCGGTCAGCGTGGCTTCGACGTGGATTCCAAGACAGACTGATGGCATACCTTGACTCCCATGCCCTTGATGTAGTCCAACGTATCAGTGAGGCCATCCAAGTCGCCCCCATGGCGCATCTGATTCGACTGGATGTCATGCTCGAACGCAGTGCCGTTGGAGTTGTCGTTCGAGGGGTCCCCATTGACGAATCTGTCGAGGAACAGAGTATAGAATGGGAACCGCCAGTTCTTGGGTGAGGGTGTGTATTCGTGGCCCTTCCATTCTCCCCAGTAGTCCAAAGGGTCTATCGCAGTCTTGTTCTGGTTGAGGTTGTGTTCTGTATAGGCCGGGTCATATCGGTATGCGGATGAAAGAAAAACGAACGTAGTAAGCAGAACAAGACAGTCGTTAATAATCATATTGCCAAACATAACGAAAGGGTATCACACGCTCGGAAAAGAAAACAGTGCATCAGCATAGAAACATGGAGCGAGAGTAGTTCCAGGAACCAGAGTGTAAAGAAATTGTAGAGGTGCCCATGATTGTTGAAACTACCACAGTCCTTGGAGCAAGACTAAGGAAAGCGCTGGGCTCTATCCTGGTAAGGTGTCGTAACATGGGATGGAGTGATCCATGCGGTCCTATTCTTGTAAATCCTGATTACTTTTGTCAAGCCTCAATCACATCGGAGGCGAGAGACGACAGGGGTGAGCGACTGTATAGGATAGGGATACGGAAGTTGGCGGAGCACGTCACTCGCGGTGTTCCACATGGACACTGGAGTTGCGATCGGGGATGCACGGGATGTCATCCTCAGCGCGTCGCCCGCACGACGAGGCGTATCGAGACTTCCAGAGGACCGTTGTGAGTACAGGACCGCCCCATGACGGCAGAACGTTCGCCCCTCGAGAGGGAGGGACTTCGTAACCTTTGGGCATGCAAAGCAAACGGTGCTCTTCGGGAGTTCGGGAGCCAGGCAGCCTGGAGACCAGATGCGGTTGAGGAGAGGTTCAACTGCAGCCAAACTAGGACGGTTTCAAGCCGCGCACGAATGATGGCCAAGCGGCATGCAGCCAAGATTCCCACGCTTTCGATCAAGACGGACGAAGAAGGGTTGATTTTGCCTCTTCTGATCGTCCCGTGTCCCAAGAGGTATTTGTCGGCGCTGCAGATCATCCTTTGGGCCTCCTGCGTAGCCTCATCCGCGCTCTATGCTGTCCGGCAGCCCGTTGCAGAATAGAGCACTGTCGTCTGCTGCGACGACGAGTCTTGTCCTGCACGTAAACGTCAGTCTCCACCTTGAAATGCTGAAATTGCCACCATGATTTCTGTCGGCCACATGGTTCGAAAGCCGGCATGAACGAAGTGGGCACTTGGGTGGAGTTCCAATTCTGGCCGCATGAGCTGCACAAGGGTCAGCCATGTGCAGCACGAGCGCCTCGTTCTGATTGATGAGATAAGACCCATAAACGAGGGCGGCACACAGCAAGTTCCTGCACACGTGTAGCCGCCAGAACCCGGACGTTGAGGATTGGGATGACGAGGATGGAATAAGCTTCACGCTATGAGACGGCTCGGCGGATCCTGAAGCCAATTCACCCGTCCGCTGGGAAGAAGTGCACAGACGGCGCCTCGGACGCCTCATCACTATATCTGACAAGGCTGACATGATAAGGGCTGCTCAACCTCCAACCACGGCGCGAGAATCTGTTCCGTGCAAATCCCAATCGGGAAAACAGTGCTGGCGGTTATCAACGACCACTCTACATACTTCATCCCTGATCACATGCAAAGAGCCTCAGGAGCCTGGAAAATCCTCCGCGGCGCGATCGGAAAACAGGTTTCTTATCAGGTTTCAAGTGTTTCCAGGAGAGAAAACTCTGCCCTTACATACTTAATTAACTTTACCCCCTCGTAATTCGGTCGTGACAGGAACGAAAGTCTCGTCGCCACTTCGGCGAGGCAGGAGTGCAGATGGCGGAGGGGCGGCCGTTAGCTCCGAGTATAGACAGGAAACGGTACGTACCTTGACTAAAATATTGGCCAGCTTGGCCAGCAGACCTCACATCACGTCAGCCTTTGAAGACGATCAAGTGAGCTGCCCTTCGCCCGGCGTCGCCTGCTATGGCCATTCGACCCCTCTCCTCCGCCCGCGGCCAGACGAGGCTGGCGCCCTCGTGCTCCCGTCCAAGTCCATGGGAGGATGGCTAAGGGAAACTCCAGTTAGAGTTCGATAGCGTTGCAGATCTTACACCCATTCATCGCGATCAAGAAGAAGCCTGGGCTCGAACAGACTGCTAACTCCTCGAAGGTGACGGCGAGTGAGCGACATTGCAAGCAGCTACAATGAAAGCCGCCCACCAGGCGTGCAGACGAGAAACGCGCGCCCTCGAGAGTGGTGTGGCCTTTTCGGGTGCATTTGGGTCTGGAAGAAGACTGCGTGAGATTCCCAGTGGCCTGCTTCCATTGTCCCTCGCTTGGATGGTTCCAGAAGACTGCACTTGTCGTTCCGTTGTACGCAGTCTTGACCTGTCGTTGTAGGAGCGTGACTGTACCTCCTAGCACTTCGAACGCAGAGATGGAGTAGCTTCCAGCAGATGTCCATCGACTCGATAGCTGAGGTAAGAGGTTCGGTTCGGCAAAGAGCCATCGTCTCGTTGGTCGACAGACACTGCTATGACTGTACAACGAGTGTGAGGACGGTACTGTTCCCTTCGAGTACGACAGCGGCTGCCGGAGGAGTATCGACACTTGGTCCAAAGTCAGGTGTGTTTGCACGCTGCGTAAAGGTAGTGTCAAACCAGCCTTGGACATGGAGTCTCCCGTTCTCCCATATCCAAAGCCATTGGACAGCTACACATCGGATAGCATGGTTCTCAATTGCGTGCTGGAAATACATTCTCGATCGGATCTTGGGGATACAGAATGGAGGAGACAGGCCTACTCACCGGTCGTTGAATGCGTGGTGGGCAGCCCCTCCTGCATTCCAGCTGCGACACGGTGGCTTGACTGTAAGCTGATATGGCGGCGGATGGATCAAAATGCTGTCAGACCTGCTGGGAGATTGCTTTGTGTAGTCTTGTTAATTCCAAATGTTATCGTTCGTGTTCTCCATCGTCAGTATCTAGCACTGGCTGTAGTCACAGCAATTTCCAGGTCTCAGGAATGAAGGACGAGTGGGATGATTGCACGCATCTCTAGTTTGCCTCTTAAGTTTCGGAAGGCCGAGTATAAGTGTTGGAAAAGTCCGTCGAGGTTGTGTTGTCAGATGTGAAGAAGAAGGGAATATTCGCATGTGAAACCACATGCAATGACATCCTGTGATATTCCGGCTTCACCACCTTACCACCGCCAGAAGCCGTACCGAATGACCTTCTACCACAACCTTATCCAAGGAGGTCCTGCAGCTGTCAAGCAAGCCACATCCCGGTCCCGACCTAGCCAGCTCCAACACAATGTCTGACCTCTTCCGGCAAAGCATCAACAAGGAAACGCCACCCCGTCCCAAACCTACCCCCATAACCTCCACAGACCCCGACGACAACTCTTCCTCCTCCTCCTCCGCCGACTCCACTGCCTCCATCAACACAGTCCGGCCCACCTCCAGCGAACAACCTCCTCCTCCGGAACACTGGTCTAATTATTTCGCCCAAGAACTATACCTCTCCTCATCCACTCCCACATCATCAGCAACCTACCATGTCTACCTCACCCCACCCACCGACCCCAAAAAGGGACCCCTCTTCATCACCCACCACGGCGCCGGCGCCTCTGGCCTCTCCTTCGCCCTACTAGCCCAAAACCTCCGCCACCGACTCCCTGAAGCCGGAATCCTGTCCCTCGAAGCCCGTGCCCATGGCTCCGTCGTCAAATCCCCAGAAGACGACAAAGAGATCCCAGACTTCTCCATCACGACCCTCACCGCCGACGCTCTAGCCATGATCAACCTCACCGTCGCCCACATGACCTGGCCCACCCTGCCCCCTTCAATCCTCATCGGCCACAGCCTAGGCGGCGCCGTGGTGACCCAACTCGCCACCGACTTTGCCCTGGGCACCGCACTCGTAGGCTACTGCGTGCTAGACGTCGTCGAGGGCTCCGCGCTCGAAGCCCTGGGGCACATGCAAACATACCTCGCATCCCGACCTTCCTCCTTCGCCTCCGTGGACGAAGCAGTAGCCTGGCACACCCGCACGCGCACGATCCGGAACGCGGAATCCGCCAAAGTCTCTGTGCCCGGCCTATTGAAACCCCTCCCTCCGTCCTCTGCAGAAAGCAAAGCGAGCGGGTATACATGGCAAACCAACCTCGCAACAACAACCCCCTACTGGCCCACCTGGTTCACCGACCTCTCCCCTCACTTCCTCACGGCACGGGGGGCCAAACTGCTCATCCTCGCCGGCACAGACCGCTTGGACCGCGAACTGATGATCGGACAGATGCAGGGGAAGTTCCAGCTCACGGTGATACCCGAGGCGGGACACTTTGTGCACGAGGATGCGCCGGAGAAGGTGGGGGAGGTGGTGGAGGGGTTTTGGCGGCGGAATGATCGGGGGAGTATGGTGTTGCCGATGAAGGTGGATCAGATGCTGGCAAAAGGCATGAAAGTCTGAGGGCGCGAGGGAGGAGGGAAGGATGGATATGCTTGATGATAATGATAGCATGACTGCATTAAAAGCAATAGACGTGTGTCCTGCCCCCATTCCATATGTGCAATGCCCCAAGTCCCGCCTCGCCTGCTGGCGTACCCTATCTTGACAGTGATGTAACCCATTATCCGTTACCCAATGCAATGCGATGCCAAAACGAACGCCACCCATCCTTCTATCACACCCCATAGCCCCGTCCATCTATGCCTCAACCCAAAACGACCGCAAACACCGCACACCATGCAAATCCCAAACGCTTCACTGTACAGATCCGGTCAAACCCCCACAGCCATCCCACACTCCCTTTCCATCAGTGTGTGGATGAGATGTGTGGATCACTCAAACGACATACTAACCTCCTTCTCCTTCCCGAAGTCATCATCTCCATCTGCCCAAGGATTATGGACCGGATTCGGCGAGCCATTCGGTCTCGCAGCAGGAGATCCACCAAGAGTAGATGTCGAAGGCAGCGCAGGCGACGTACTCGCGCTCTTCAGCGGCGGTCGTTCAGGAGCGGGGGACGGTGCCGGGCTGAGGGATTGCTGTGAAGGGTTCTTCGAGGAGTAGGCCGGTGGTTGGTGCTCGGAGGGGTCGAACGACATCCTGACGCCATCCTCGCTTTCGTTGTAGCTGGAATGACCGTTCGTATACGCAGACCCAGCAGGACCACTAGCTCTCGTCCCATCGTAACTCTTAGTCTGCCGGAGTCCACCATTAGGTGTCCCAGCTCCACCTGGCGCGGGCGAGCTGTCCGGCCTGGACGCCCCAACGCCACCCTCCACCTTCAAAGCCGGCAACGTACTCTCAATCTCCCTCACGCGCAAATGCCGCTTAATCTCTTCCACATCCCCACCTTCAAGCGCCAACCGCATCGCCTCCGCGCGAATCGCATCAACATCGAACATGACATTCTTCTCCTCCCCCTCCTTTGCCACACGCTCCGCTTCCGCTTCATCCCCCTCCAGAACTTTCTGGCTGCGCTCATCGTACGTCTCCCACTCTTTCTTGGAAATCTTCTTGCGCTTGAAGAAGGATTTGAAACCACCAGCTTTCTGGCCGCCGTTGGCTTGTTCTTTGGCCTCGAGCTCGCGGCGCGCGGCTTCGATTTCGTTGAGCAGTTCGCGCTGGCGCTTCTCGTGGTTCTCCGGGTCCGGGTCTTCGATCTCGTTGAATTCGAGGCCGTCGACTGCCCAACCCACAGATGATAGGAGAGTGGGCATCATGCCGCGGTAGGCCATGTGGCCTGGCACCAGCTCGGTGACGTCTTTGTTCTCGATGCCGGGGACGTCGACGGAAGAGAGGCCGGAGACGCGCATGATGCCGCCACTGGTGGCGCGGAAGAGGTAACCGAGGATCCAGTCGTTGCTCGCGTAGCCGTTGAGGAAGCGTCCGCTTACGACTGTTCGAGCGCGGAGGTATTCTTCATGCTTTGCCACGATAGGGCTGCCGAAGAGATAGACGTTCTGGACCAAGCCGAGGGCGCCGCGTTTGGCGAGTTCTTTCAAGCAAGAGAAGATGACGCGAGAGCCGAGGGAGAAGCCAACAAGGGTGATGGGGCGTACGCCCAAGTTGCGGTCGATGATGGAGTCTGCCAGGATCAAGCCCGTAGCATCTGCGCGGGCGAGGGAGACGGTCCAGGGGTTGTCGATGAGGTAGGAGAGCTTGGTCAGTATGATCGGCAGGCTCAGTCCAGCCATCAACGCCGTCAAGACGGTGGAGGCGAGGATCTGCTGAACGGTCTGCGTGAGAGCTTCGGTGGCAAGGATCTGAATCGTTTGACCAGTCGACTTCAGCATGTCCGGCTCCCAGTTTACAGAGTAGATGTCGCCCATGATAGGGTCAACAGTCGAGAAGGGCAAGCGCACATCGTCAACATTGCCCGTCATCCAGCCGGACACGGTGACGATGAGGTTCGTGCGCTTGTTGTTGAACAGCGGACGGTACTCGAAAGTTTTCACCGCGCCGGTCCGGCGGGCAGAGGATCGCACGCCGATAACAGAGCCAGTGAGTGTGCCGGCCGTGCCGATCAGCGCTGCAGCACCTGTGCCGCCGAGGAAGGTAGATGTGCCTGCTACACCGATCGTCGTGAAGCCGGCAGCAAGACCAGCACCGATGACAGGCGCGAGAACGCCGGCTGAAAGCCCGATCACGAGTCCTCCGCCGACAGTACACAAACCCATGACCATCATTCGCTTGTTGCGTGCTCTCTTCTTACGGGACTCGAGGTGCTCTTCTTCGTTCCAATTCTCCTTGTCGGCCTGTTCTTGCATCTCCAACGCATCCGTGACCCGCTTCTCGAACCTGCAAACCTCCTGCCATTCGACGGAGAGTGCCTCACCAACATGTTCGAGTAGTGTTCGGGAGCGAGCATCGTAAGTGCTGTCGGCGATGAGTAATAAGAAGAGATCACACAAGACAGTCCACCGGATGTCGATATCGAGGTTTTTGCTGCCCTCAATCTGCGACTGGTCGCGGGACGTAAGCTCATCAGCGTCATGTTCTTGGTAAGCAGGCGGCGGGTCAGGAAGTGATGGCGTGCCAGGCACGGACAGGTTTTGAGCCGAATGCCTCTTCTCGAACGTATCCGATGGCCTGGGCGAGCTCATCGAAGGGCGGGCGGAATTTGCAGACTTGAAGGATGATGTCTCGCTTGGGTCATTCGCGTTGGCCGGATTCTTCACGCGCGCATTTGCCATCAAAGCTGGCGTGAGGTCGGACGGCAGCACTCCATGCTCTGCCAGCTGTTCGACCATGACCTGCTCCGCCGAGTCAATCTCCATGTGGCTGTACAACCGTACCATGATCTTCTGGCCCCACATCTTCATGGCTTCGGTCGCGAACTCGATCTGCTTCTTAGCACCCTTCGCTCGCTCGAGGCCATTGACGCTGTCTAGCATCTTGCCTATTGACAGCCGAACCACGCCAACGTAGGCTATGCGCTGTCCTTCGGTAAGGAGCTGCTTCGTCGCTTGCATTTGACTCAGCATGTCTTTACCCTCTTCATCTTCGTCGAACAACGCATTGCTGTTGTGTGGTTCTTTGAAGAGGTAGGCAGTATTGTCATCCATGCTCGTTGCACTCTGCGCATCGTCATCGACTTGCACACGAGTGTATCCCTTGCCAGCACCACCAAGACTAGCATACGTAAGATGCTCGTCTTCCTCCTCATCGTACTCCTTGGCAAGAACCTTGCCCCAGTCGTCGTAGATCCTGTGGGTAGCGTAGGCAGGCATCGCTTGCCATTCGTCCTCCTCCTTGACCTCTTCCTCAATGGTAGGCGCCATCACTTGCTGGTGTGAATACTCTGACACCGAGTTGGCATGCGGTCTCGATGCGCTTGGGCTTTGGCTGGAGGAGGTGTTGCTGCGCTTGCGCCGGTCATTGGAGGGACCGGCGGTGGCTTCGTCTGGCTTCTCTCGATCTGCAGCATCATGCAGTCCTGTGTCTATCCTCTCCGGCGCAGCCTGGGTGGTGGCCTGGGTACTCGTGGTGGGTGCTTCAGCTTTCGCTGTTTCTGTCCCATTGGCCTCAACGTCCGCTGGCTGGTCGGTGGGCTTTTCATCCTCATTGCCCTGCTTCGCTCCCTCCGCCGGTCTCTCTTGCGCATCCTCGAAGACATCTGACTCCGCCAGCGGTCCAGGCCCCCCATTCGCAGACTCCCCCTCTTCCTCGCTCCACCGCCGCCTCCTAGCCGGTCTCACCGGCAGTCCAAACTCGTCCGCCTCCGAGTCCACCTTTGGCGCATCCTTCTTGTCTTGCGCAGCCTCCTCGCCCTTCCCTACCACCCCATTGACCGCGGTAGTCTCCTCCGTCTTGCCGACCTGCTGCGCCTTTCCTCCATCGTCGTCCGCAGGCATTCCTGGTTCGCCTGCACACCTACAGCATGCTAGATCTGCGGATGCAATGTAGCGACTGCTGCATGTGTAGGTTGCTTATTGTCAAATTGACTGGGGTTGTCGTGGTACAAAGTGCTTGTTTCCCAAACAAAGCCCATTGCACCGCAGCCGTTTAGATGCAGGTGAGACGTAAGTTTGAGTTCAGCACGGGCCACTCGAGTATATGCCTTCGACAACTTTTTCGAACTTGCGATATTCAATCTACATCCACGACTGCAAACACCGCTACAATGCGCGCAAAACGCTCGAAACAGTACCGCAAACTGATGCGGCAGTACGAACACCTGGGCTTCCGCAAACCCTACCAAGTCCTCATCGACGCCCAACTAATCCGCGACGCCGCCAAATCTAAGCTCCAGCTCGGCAAACTACTCGAAGATGCCCTCGGAGGCGCAGAAATCAAACCCATGATCACGCAATGCTGTATCCGACATCTCTACAATTCACCCGCGGAGACAGACGCCGAGAAGAGGGAAAAGGACGGCTGGATCGAGGTCGCAAAGGCTGCGGAGCGCAGACGCTGCGGTCACCACGAGCTGGAGGAGCCGCTGAGTGCGCTGGAGTGTCTGCTGAGTGTGGTCGATCCGAAGGGGAGTGGGACGAACAGACATCGGTATGTGGTTGCGAGCCAGGAGCAGGAGGTGAGGGTGAAGATGAGGGGGATTGTGGGGGTGCCGTTGGTTTATCTGAAGCGGAGTGTGATGATTCTGGAGCCGATGGCGGGGGTGACGGAGCAAGCGAGGGATAAGGAGGAGAGGGAGAAGATGAGGGCAGGGTTGAAAGGGAGGAGAAGCGCGCAGGCCGGGGACAAGAGGAAGGCTGAGGAGGATGGGGAGGGTGATGCTGCCGCTGCTGTTACTCAGGAAGCGGTTTCCGGAGATCAGAGCACGCCTGCGCCCAAGAAGAGGAAGATTGGCGGTCCGAAAGGGCCGAACCCTCTGAGCATGAAGAAGCCGAAGAAAGAGAAGGAGAACGAGAAGAAGACTGTGGCTAGAGAGGTAGAGGACGAGCGATCCACGATACGAAAGGCCGAGAAGACTGATCCTCAAGCGAGTGAGAAGGCGGTCGCCGCAGAGAGGGTTGTACAGGGCGCCGGACCTAGTGATGACAAGGCTGAAGGTTCCCGCAAGAGGAGGAGGAAACGGAAGCATACAGAGGCTGAAGGTGGAGGCGAAAATGTTCCTAACATTGCCGCATGAAGAGTTGCTCCCCAGCGTTGCCGAAGGTCGCGGTGCTATACTTATTCTAGAGATACCCAACTACGACACCGATGCACAGCCCTTCCAGTCTCAACACCCCAGTCTCTATTAATGTCAAGTGGAAGTCGTCGTGACTGAGGTGAGTTGAACAGCAGAGTAAGTAGAGATCATCTCATTGTGCTAACAATCCTATTACTGTACAAACACCCTCGCCCAAACTCCAGCGCCTCCTGCTTTTCCAACAAGCACGAAAAGAGAAAGACATTAAATGCGTAACAAGCAGATCGTACAAAATAAAATCCTCCCCAACAACATCTCCCTTACTTCTTGTCACCACCCAAGAAGCCACCAACGATCGGCAGCGAGGACAAACCTCCACCACCGCCCTTCTTCTTCTCCTTCGACCCGCCACCACCGATGCCGAACGACTCGAGCAGCTTGTTGATTCCAAGACCGCCCATGAGCCCATTGACCAGACCGCCGAGACCGAGACCATTGAGCAGCTGCCCAACAAGCCCCAGCACACCAGCCAGCAACAACCCAACGGCCGCCAGGATCTGGAACAGCGGCTGCGTCATCAGGCCCCAGAGCGGGTTCAGCTTCTTCTTCGCATGCGGCATGTCGTTGAGCTTCTTCTTCGCATCATCAACCGTCTTGACCACCGTCGTCGTCAACTCCTTCAGCGTCTCCGCCAGGCGATACTCCTCGGGCGTCGCTTCACCCGTGCCAGCGCGACCCTTCGCCTGCGCAGCGATCCTTCCGTCAGGGTCCAGACCGCGCAGCGAGCCGTTGCACTCCTGCAGCACCCGTCCGGCCTCTTCGATGAGCGGCTTGACGTTGTTGACAAGCTCCTCCTCGTCCAGCTCCTCCTTGGGCGTGCGGTCCGCCTTCTCCATGTGGTCGCTGATCTGCTTGCAGATGGGCTGCATGCGCTCGAGCGTCTGCGTGCAGATGCCGCCCATCTTCTCCGCGATCTCGCGCTCTTCTTCGCGCTTGCGGGCTTCTTCTAGCTCCTCCTCGGTAGGGCCCTCGTACTCTTCCTCGACAATGTTCTCGATGAGCGTGACCTCGCCGATCTTATTGCCGTCGACGTCGACTACGTTGCCGGCGTCGTCGACTTCCTGCCCGACGCAGTGGACGAGGTCGCCCGAGGTAAGCTTGCCCATGATGTCGCCCTGCTCGTCGCGCACCTCGCCCTCCTTGTTGACGCGCTTGCCGGACATGGGGCTGACGCGACGTTCCTTCTCCTCCGGCTCCCAGCGTTCAGCCTTGCCGATGGAGTTGCCGTTCTTGTCGACGATGTCGCCGTCCTCGTCAACAGTGTGGCCGAGCAGTTTCTGGATATCGCCTTCGATGATACGACCGATAATGTCGCCACCAGGTGTGCTGATGGTGCCGTCCTTGTTGATTTGCAGACCCTCAAAGCCGGCGAAGGGACCTTCGGGTGAAGTGTCCTCTCCGTAAACCAGCTCGCAGCGTCCCACAACATTACCGTTGTCATCCCAGATCTGGCCTTGGCCATCGACCTTCTTGCCAATCATGCTCTTGACCTCACCCTCCACGACACGCCCGACGATCTGGCCGGAGAAGTCGACGGCATTGCCGTTCTTGTTAATGCGCGTGCCAGCAAGAGCCGAAAGGTCGACTTCCTCCTCCTCAGGCTCCTCGTAATACTCGGCGTGACCCTTGACGTTGCCGTACTTGTCAAGGATATCACCGTCTTCGTCGACAGCCATGCCGACCAATTTCTTAGCGTTGCCCTCTTCGATGACACCGACGCGATTGCCGTCTTCGTCCTCGACCCAGCCGTCCTTGACCACACGTAGTCCCTCGAGTCCAGCGAATGGGCCCTCTGGGCGGCTAACGCGCTCGTTCTCGGGGATGACCTCGCAGCGACCGACAGCCTTGCCAACATCGTTGTAGATCAAGCCCTGCTCATCGCATTGACGTCCAGCCAGCTCCTTGGCATCACCCTCAACGAGACGGCCAAATGGCACACCATTCTCATCGACAACGTAGCCCTGCTTGTTGAGCGTCTTGCCAGCCAGAATGCTGTTGTCAATCACCTCCTCTTCCTCCTCTGGCAGAGGCTCGGCGTGACCCTTCACGTTGCCGTACTTGTCGAGAATGTCTCCATCCTCGTCGACACTGAGACCGACAAGTCGCTTCGGGTTGCCTTCAACGATCTCGCCAACCTCGTTGCCATCCTCATCGGCGATGCGTCCGCCGTCGATGACACGCAGGCCTTCCAGACCAGCGAAAGGTCCTTCAGGCTTGGACTCACGCTCCTCCTCCGGAATCATCTCGACGCGGCCGATGACCTTGCCCTTGTCGTTCCAGATCTGTCCTTGATCGTCGAGCTCTTTGCCGGAAAGCTCCTTGACACGGCCTTCGACCAAGCGGGCGACAGGTACACCCTCATCGCCAATGACAAGACCAGACTTGTTGACCGTTTTGCCCTGCAAGGACGAGAGGTCGACTGGCTCTTCTTCCGGCTCTGGCTCTTCCTCCTCAGGCTCGTAGCGCTCGGCGTGCCCGACAACAGAACCCTTCTTGTCGATGATGTCTCCGTCCTCGTCAACCTCACGGCCGATAAGCTTCTTCGCGTCGCCCTCGGTGACGTAGCCGACGTTGTATCCATTCTCGTCTTGTACGAAACCATCCTCGACGACGTGCAGGCCCTCGAGACCAGCGAAGATTGCTTCCTCTTCCGGCTCTTCTTGAGGCAAGGTCTGGGCACGACCGATAACATGGCCCTTGTTGTCCCAGAACTGTCCCTCAGCGTCGGAGGTGATGCCGGACTTGGAGAGCTTCTTCGCATCGCCCTCGACGAGTTCACCGACAATGGTGCCGTTGGCGTCGATGAGCTTGCCGGCCTTGTTGACAGACAGGCCTTCGAGGATGGAGAGCGGTGGTAGCTCAGGACCAGTCTCTTCTTCTTCTTCTTCGGCCTCGCCCTCCGCCTCCTCCTGACCTTCTTCCTCACCTTCCTCTTGCGGCATCTCAGGCTCGCCGTCCTCACCAAGGGTAGTGACACGACCAATGACGTTGCCGTCCTTGTCGAGGACATCACCCTGGTCATTGACCTTCTTGCCAGCGCACTCAGAGACGTCGCCGTCAATGAGCTGACCAATGGGCTCACCATCCTCATCGAGGATCATACCCTTCTTGTTGACCTTCAAGCCATCAAGCTTGGTCAGGTCCGGAATGGCAGCCTGCTCTTCCTCAGGTTGAGTCTCTCCAAGCTCTTCGAGCAACTCCTTGGTGGCGTTCTCGGCGGCCTCGCCACGGACGACATTCACGTGACCGATGATGTTGCCCTGCTTGTCAAGCACCTCGCCCTTGTCATTGGCCTTCTTGCCAGCACACTCGGACAGCTCGCCGTCGCGGAGCTCACCAATTTCCTCACCATCCTCATCGAGGATCTTGCCCTTCTTGTTGATCTTCTTGCCATCAAGAATGCGCATGTCAAGGACAGGGCCGCCGGCGAGACGCTCAGCAGCGCCGTCGGCGAGATCAAGAGTTTCGAGGACATTTCCTTCCTCGTCAACAACTTGACCCTCGTCGTTGATCTGGAGGGTGTCGGGGTCGATCTCGCCTTCTTCGATCTTGCGCTTGAGCTCCTCGTCCTGGATGCTGGCGAGGATGTTGCCGCCTTCGTCGACGACTTCGCCGGCGTCGTTGAGCTCCTTGCCTTCAAGGGCCTCGATGCCAGGGAGTTCGTCTTCGATGCCCTCGGCTTCGCCTTCGGCGGCTTCGGCGCCCTCTTCTGCAGCGCCTTCGGCTTCATCGCCAAGCGCGTCTGCTTCGTCAGTGACGCCGTCGACTTGGTCTTCAGCGCCCTCGACGCCCTCCTCGGCGGCCTCCTCAGCAGCGCCAGCGGCAGGGTAGACACCTTGCTCAACAAGGTCTGCGGCGTCATCGTGAATGTCGGCATGGCCGACAACATTTCCATCATCGTCGATGAACTCGCCCTGGTCGTTGAGGGTGGCGTTCTGAAGCTCGGATGGGTCACCATCAGTAACGACACCAATGGTGTTGCCCTCGCTGTCGTAGATGATTCCGTCGACCTGGCACGTAAGACCTTCCATGATGTCGAGGCCAGGCAGTTGTGGGCCAGCCTCCTCATCTTCCTCCTCGCCCTCTTCTGGGCCACCGGCGAACTGGGAGACCTGGTCAAGGTACTCGTCAACGCCCTCTGGAAGCTCCTGGCCTTGCTCGCGAGCCTCCTCGATCTGCTTCTTGACCTGGTCGGGAAGGAGCTCGACTCGGCCAACGAGGTCACCATCTTCGTCCAGAATTTCACCTTCGTCGCCAATGGGGTAGCCAGCGAGGTCTTCAGCGTCACCCTCGGCAAGCTTGCCAACTGGATTGCCTTCGCTGTCGACAACACCGCCATCATCCTGGACTTCAAGACCCTTGAGGATGGAGAGGTCAAGAGGTAGACCCTCTGGTGGTTGGGGTTCCTCCTGGGTGACACCATCGGCAGTCTCTTCAGCGCCCTCTGCAGCGCCCTCGGCTTGGTCTTGGGCACCTTCTGCTGCACCTTCGGCCTGGTCCTGAGCATCCTCTGCAGCGCCTTCAACGCCGTCGGTGGCGCCCTCAACAGCACCTTCGGCCTGGTCTTCGGCACCGTCAGTGGCATCTTCAGCCTCGTCGGTGCCCTCGCCAGCGACCTTCTGTGCCTCATCGAGACCCTCGTCCGCAGTCTCCTCGGCACCTTCGGCGGTCTCTTCGGCTCCTTGCTTGGCGTCGTCGCCGGCTTCCTGAGCGGCACCGGAGGGGTCCTGCGAAGCTTTGCCGGCGAGGCCGGAAGCTTTACCTGCCAAACCTTGAGCACCCTTCAGAAGGCCACCTTGCTGCTCCTCACCTTGCTGTTGCTCCTGGTCCTGGTCATCCTGCTGCTGGTCATCGGTCGCGTCGTCCGCGGATTCGACAGTCTGGCCAGCCTTCTCTGTCGCGTCGTCGGCGACATCTTCTGCGTCATCGCCCGCTTCTTCGGCGGTGTCTTGCGCCTGTTGCTGGGCGCCTTCTACCGCGTTGTCGTCATCGTCATCATTAATGGGTTCCGGAGCGGCCTCCTCGAGACCTTCCTTGGCTTGTTCGCCAGTCTCGCTGACCTTGCTCATGGGGCCCTCATCGTCGTCACCGCCAGCAGAGCTTTGCGCCTGCTCGGCGGTGTCGCCAGCTTGCTGCTTGGCATTGTCGGCGGCGCCCTGAGCAGTCTGCTGAGCTTTGCCGGTGTCTGGCTTCTTGGGCTGCGAAGGAGTGCTAGTCTCTGGCTTCTTCGCGCTGGCAGCCTTCGGAGTTGATGGGGTGCCTTTGCCGCCCGTTGATTGAGCTGATTGACCGAGCTTCTGGGGAGTGTTTTGTGGCTTCCGCGTTAGCTTTGTCGGTGTCTTAGGCGCAGCCTGTTGCTTTCCAGCCGCCGGGGAGGGAGCCATCTTTTGGTTTTGGCTGGCGTCCTTTTGCTGTGGTGTAGGTTGCCGGCTAGAGCGCTTTTGTGACGCAGGCGATGATCTACTTGGGGTAGGAGGGAAGGAGTAGTAGGCGTATTCTTTGGAATTGCTCGTCATGCAAGTCTGACGAGTCTGAGAGGGAAAAAAGAGGAAAGGGAGGGTTAATCGGAGTGTGGCTGGAGCGACGGTCGCTGCATCACTATATACCTGCACGAGAAGTTGGCACACTGGCTGGGATCTCCGACAGGGAACAGGGGCCCTGCTGGGACACAGAAAGCAGAGAGGCGCGTCCGCGTCCAGCGCGAGAATCTCGCACACTTCGCAGCATTGGTGACGTCGGTTGCTGCGCGCCTGCAGGAAGAAATGGGGGAGCTCTGCCAGCTCGCGCCTCAGTGTGGCCAGAGGGTCTCCACGCGGCTCGATTGGGGCCGAGGGCTGGTGCACAACTGGTCGCCGATGCTTGTCACTTCTGCGATCCGCGTTGGCCAGATCAGGAGAACCCTGCCTGTGACAGCGTGGCGGTTCTCCGCTTTGGCAGAGGGAGCCACTGGTGACGTCGCGCGTTACCAGCCTCTGAATTGTTTCTTCTGTCGTTGTTTTGCTTTCGTCTGGTCTTTTCCATGCTGTAGTCGATGTCCAGAGACGAGGTGGAAGAGAAAAAAACGAGGGCAGGCAGCTAAGCTATTCACTCACCTTGCCGTTGAGCCTCTCTCCCTCCGCAGACGAGTTGAGACTGCTCAACAGCAGCTTCTGAGCGTCGATTGCGGCGGGGGAAATGGATGGCTTGTGCGCCCCAATGACCTGCATCGACGATCGAGAAGTTGGTCGCGAAAGTGGCTGCTCGACCGACCCGCAAGCCACATCATCCACCTGCACCGTCCTGTGCAACGCTGCTGTCGCGAGCCGCCGGCGAAAATGTGATCAGTCGCCGCTTTTCTCTCGTTGTGCGGCAGATGGTTGGAGTGGTCCAGCCTCTTCGCATAAATTGCTTTGATGCGGTGACGTCCAAGCTGCCGGGCCGCTAAGGATTCTAGACTCTTTTGGGGAGCCTTTCTAGTCACGTGGAATCAACGTCATTTTTCACTCTCATCTCGTCTTTGAGCGAGCAAATTACAGCCGCGAAAAGCCTCAGCAAGCATGCGAGATTGCAGGACGTCAGATCTATGTAACGATGTGGAACGTGAACCGATTTTCGTACGCCGAACTTCCAGCGCGACGTTGGCAAGGCGTGATGTTGACTTCGAACCAGCGCGTGGTTGGTATGAACTTTGGCCCAGTAAAGGGACCACGCGTTGTGGCGTACGTGGAGGAAGTCGGAAGTCGAACCGGTCTTCGTTGTGGCTGTTTATGAACGATAGACAGAGAACGCGTGGAGCGAACTGAAAGTATCCAAACTCTCACGACTCAGTCGGAGAAAACACCCAGATCAGTACAATGCAGCTGTCAACGGCCGGCTCAATTTGCGTGGCCAGCAAAAGCTTGTATAGCTGGAAGAAACGCTCTGAACTCCTACCCGACTCCCATGACCAGTGGTATCGTGCGATAAAACAACACTCATCAACCCAACGCCCAAAATGCTCACTTGCCCTCCCTCTCAATCCGAAGCTTCCTCATGACCCGATGACTGAAACTCCTCTGCCGTCTCGCCTGCTCCTGCTCCTCCAAAATCTCCCTCTCCTTCGCCGCACTCTGGCTCTTGTCCTTGGCAGCCTCCTCTCGTTCTCGCTTCCCGTCCGGATCAAAGACGTCCTTCACGCCCTGCTGAGCAGTTTTGGCGTGGCGCTTGGCTCCGAGATAGCCTTCTAGCCCTAGCAGGACGGCGTAGGAGCGTGAGACGCTCATTCGGCTGAGGTCTGCGCCATGCTCTTTGAGCGACTTGAGGAACTCCTCGAAGTTCTTCAAAGGAGGAGCGTAGTGGCCGCTCAGAGGCGAGAGTTTGCGCAGTTGGCCGCGTTTGATCTTGATCAGACCTGCTGCTGCAACGCGGGCGCCGCGAAGAAACGAGGAGTGCTGGAAAGCGCCTGATTGCTTGATGCCAACGTATAGCCTGAAGGAGGTGTCGGCGACGAAAATCCACGTATTCTTCTTGGTTGTCTTGCGCAGCATGTGGTTTTTTAGCGACTCCGCGGTTATGTGGTTGACCTTGGACAAGCCTTTGGCGTCGTGGAATTCAGTGTTGACGTATTTTGACGCATCTTCCTGCGACCCAGTGCTGATGTCGGAAAGCGAGCTCGAACTGGAGCCAGCTGGTTCAGGGGGTGGAGCAACGCCCGTGGTTACTTCCCGCCAGCTCGGAGTAGTGTCGTCGATGGTCACGATGCCATCTATGCTGTCCTTGTACTCTGGAGATGTGGTGACAGGATCGCCGTTCTTGTTCCAGCAGAAAAGCCCATCCTTGACGTATACGAGATACCGCTTCCTCTCCTCTCGAGAAAGATACCGTACTCGCTCCCTGTCTAGCCGTGACCTTGGTCGGTCCTCAAGATCGAGCTGCGAACCCTCGCCGAAATCCAGCCAGTAGAAGAAGTTCTCGTTTGTGTCTGCCTTTTTCCACTCTGCATGGTACCGTCTCAAATTGCTACCATACCTGCAAAACGCCACGCAAGGGTCAGCGATTGTCCAACGATGTTGGGGTGTGTCCTGACCTATGCTTCACATCGACCATCTCCAAGAAATACTCCAACCCCATAACCTTCGCATACTTCTCCCTCTCCCTCTTCTGCGCCCTCTTCCGCTCCTTCAGCGCCCTCCTATCCTCCGCATCCCCGACCTCCACATCGCTCTCGGAAGTATCATCGCTCCCAGCCCGCTGCGCAATCGCCCCAATCCTCTTCCACCTATTCCGCGCATTCGAAGGCGACCCAGCACTACTCCCAGACCGATGCTCGCGAGACAGCGGAGCGGTGGAATTGTGGTACTTGGCATCTTTCAGCAACTGCACCCATTTCGTCCCTGGATCCAAGCCGAAGCCTTCGAGCTCTCGCCGTGCTCGGTAGCCACGGTAGTTCTTCTGGATCAGCTTCGCGGCTGTGTTGCGCTGTTCGTCTTCTGGAGAACCCCGCCACTGTTTCCGTTTCTCTGCCCGTTCTCGTGCTCGCGCATCTTGCTTTGCTGCTATTTCGTGCAGCCGTTCCGGCGAAGGGAGGCTTAAGAGTTCACCGGGGGTTTTGATCGCTTCGTATTGGGCAATTGGATGCGTGTCTACGCTTTGATTCTCCTCCTCCATTGCGGCGTCGGCGCATGCTGGGCACTAGCAAGACCAGAGTTGTTACACAGCGTTTCTTTCATGCACTCGATATCGTAGAGCCATATTCGGTCCGCAGCTACCTACCGACAGTCGTCGCGTCGTCCTTCTTGGCAGGTACAGGACCGAATCTTCCGAGTGCAAGGTGTGAAACCTGGAAATGAAGAGGGATCAGCCAGCGTTGTGGTGGGGTTTGTGAGGCTCGTGAGGCTGGCAGAGGAGGAAAGTTGTGGCTGTTCGGATCACATGCAACTCGAGAGGGAAAAGACAGTGCAGAAGTGAACCAAATCAGACGACCGTTGAAAAGGGCTTGGACTTCATGACCAAGTACAAGGCAAGAACCGAAGAGAAACTGGATATCTATCAATGGGTGGAAGGGTTTGTGGCGAACGCATAGGGTATATTTTGCGAAAACTAAGACCTTTCTAGCTATGATACTGCCACACACTCATTCGAGGGTCCGCCGAGCAAAGAGCAAAGACAAATCAGGCTCGGTAGAGAATCTATCGCAACAACGACATTGTAGCGGCATAAGGGAACCCGCGCAAGCTCATGTCTGATATTTCTCTCTGACCGCCCGACTCAAGACTCAATCATTAGCAGAAATCTACATCACCAACCCGTCCTGATGCGACAGCCCTTGCTGCGATCCCATCGGAGCATACGGCATCATCTGGTGGTGCTGGTCCATCAAAGGGTACTGGCCGTGGTCCTGCAAGTGCATCGGAGCCGGGTACTGCATGTTCGCCTGGTGCATCTGCTGGTCATGATGCATTGGGTCGTACTGAAGGTGGTCGTCGTGGGGTTGCATGTTCGGAGCACCTGGTTGAACCTGCATCGGATCCTCGCCATGAAGGGCAGGATCCTGCACCATCTCGCTTTCGTCTCCCAACGCTGCGCCGGCCTGTTCGCCCGTGTAGTCGACTGCCTTCTCGAAGCCCGTTGAACCATCGTTGCGATTGACAATCTCGCCAGTCTTCTGCATCTTGGCTCGCAGCTGACCCATCTTCCGCTTCATGCGCTCCCTCAGCAGCTCGTCGTGTTTGTTGGTGTCCCAGTCGCCCTTGGTGTGGTCCACAAGACCATAGAGCTGCTGATACATCAACCCAAACAACTCCTCGTTGTTTTGACTGTACGTGTACAGCTGATACTGGTGCATGAGGTCTGCGAGCAAGCCTTGAGCGCGCAGCGGCCAGATGTCTTTGCTTTCCACCCACTCGGCGGTAAGATGGTCACGACGGCGACTGCGGCGTTCGAGATCGCGAAGCATGCGCTCTTGACGCTCGGCCGTGCGACGCTTAGATTCTTCAATCTTCTTCTTGCTGCGGGAGTCGCGCTTGGATGGTGGCGGTATTGCTGCAGTCGGGTTGTAAAGCGAGCTGGTTGATGATCTGTTAGCGGACTCCGGCGTTCCTTTCAAGCGGCGCATCTTCAGCTTGAGCTCCACCTCGCGCTTCTGCAATGCGATCTGTTGTAGCTGCAGCTCGATGGTCTCCGCGTCGTCTGGCAAGTCGCCCTCGAAATCCATTAGAGCCGGGTACGGTTGCTGCTGCTGTGGTGTCTGCTGCTCCATCGCCTGTCGGAGTTGGTTCTCTAGTTGTAGGTCTCCCGATCCCGACACAGGCGCGTAGGGCGACTGATACAGCACCAGGCCAGTTGGCTGAGCGGCCGAGGGTGCTATGGCCGGAGTGCGTTGAGCCGGTGCTTGGTCGTCCATTTGGGCACTCATATTCATGCTCTGGTCGTAGTCGTCCTCCTCGTCGTCTTCGTCTTCATCCTCGCCGTCTCCACTCTTGCGACGGTTAGGTCCCTTGGTCTTGCCCGGCTTGAGCTTGTCGCCTTTACGCTCAAACACCCTACGGATGGTTCGCGTGCCGACCACGATCTTGTAGTTGTCGTAGATCCACCACAGCATATCATCGACGGACATGTCCGGCTTGCTCTTAACATGTTCGAATAGTGCCTGTTTGCGGATTAGTTTGTGGATGTCGGCAGCAACGTGAGAGTGGTACTGACCGCTTCGATCTCATCGTTGAGGACGCGATGTCTCCCTGTTCTGCTCTCCGGTGGCTGTCCGCACACGTTAGCATGCTCCGACATCTTCATTCATGACAAGAGTCGCGTACCTTGCCTATCCTGCCCGTCCGCTCCAGCTCCAACTTCCACCGACGTATGGTGCGGTCGGAGACGCCGGTCTCTTTCTCGATGGTCTCTTCATCGCGACCCAGCTCGAGCAGGCTGCGCACCTGTTCGCGCTGTTCGGGGGTGTATGCGCGGCCCATGGCTATGCTTGAGGTCGAAAGTGGACGTTGTGATCGACTTGTGGCAGCCTGGTGATCGGTTTTGCAACGCAGGCTTTCGCGAAGCACAGACTAAGAAGCCAAGACGCTGATTCACGTGACTGTCGACTCCCTTGGCAGCAGTTGCGAACGTCTCCTAATGAACCTGAACTTTAGCAATATTGGAACTGGGAGCAGAGTCCCCTTGACGGAGACGAAAGACCTATGTCAGCAGACTTCACGACCTGGACTGGATACACGATATGGCCATCCAAGAATGTCCGCTACCCGAAGTCGCAGAGGCCCTCAAGCCATATATCAGACGCCGCGAGGAAGTAGCAGAGATCAGAGGCAACCTCCAGAAGCATCTCCATGACCACCTGGACCGAGATGGTTCCCCTCTCACCACCGTCACTCTCAGCGCACCAGGAGTCACCCACCTGGGTTCGCCTCCTTCCTCTTTGACCGGCGTCCGCAGGGCTTACTGGAAAGCACTCGAGGCCCATTCCAAGGCACAAGCGAAGTACGACGGGTTAAAGCAAGAACTGGATCAGATCAGACGGGGCGTCAATGGAGGTCACTCCGATTCGTCCTCAGGCACCGCCACCGAGGACTACATCGCCCTTCTCCGCCAAAAGGAGAAGCACCGCAGGCTCAACGTCATCAACAATGCGCTGTCAAAGACCTCTGGAAGCACGGAGACTGCCTCAGCCAGCAACTTAGACGACTCAATCAGGAAGAAAGTTGGCGAGCTTCCGGTACCACCAAGCACGCAACCGTCCTTCAGCCGAAGCCCAGAGGTGGACGCGAAGATGATGCAGCTGAAGAAAGCGGTGGTATCTTCGAAGCGCCGTGTGGACGAGCAGCGGAGGAATGCGGCCGAGCAAGCTACGGATGCCAATAGAGAAGCTACTACTGCAGAAGCTGAAGTTGCCGGTCTACAGAAAGCACTACAGGAGCTCACCACCTGGATGGAAACTCAACTGACCACCATCGCCGAATCAGAAGCAGATGCACAGCCGGCTGATGGAGGCGCGCGTCAGAACGGTGCAACTGCTGACCCTGAGATTGATCTCGACAATATCGAAACCTTGTACGAAAGCTACCTCGAAGCGCGGCATCGAGTAGTACAAAACACGAACTCTTCCCACATCACAGAAGGCAACACGGAAGAGGCAGCGGAATGGTCGAACAGAAGCAGCACCCAACGAAGTCAGAGCCCGTCGCATCCCAACGCAAAATCGTCTGCTGTAGCCGCACTACCATTCATACGAGCCTTGGCAGCAGCGAAATCCGAAGAGCAGTCTCTCGTGCAGCAGACAGCTTATGTCCGGAAGCAGCTATCTTCCGCCGAAGAAGGCACTGCTCGCCTCATCGAACGCTTAGCAGACGAAAGCCACCTCGTCCATCCCGGTGCATCAAGCGGCAAGGACTGGGCGGAGGCGGGGGCACAAGCGAGTCGAGCGACGAAGGACAGTGTTGCGGACCGCCTGAGGAGTGGTAAAATGTATGCAGGGTCTGCGAAAGAGCAGTATGAGGCCATCGAGGCTCTCCCAAGTTCACTGGATGGACTACATTCTGTAACTTGAGCACGGTACTTGAAGCCATGAGATCGTGTCGTTGTGTATATCATGCTGCTCAAGTCTGCTCAAGCCATGACTGCTTCTTTAGTGGACAGCCGCTTCTCCACGATCATCAGTCTCCTAAGGCGAACTCGTGGCAGTACAGTAGCATGAGGTTCGTTACGCCCGCGGAGAAGAACATAAAGATACTTCTCGAAAGAGATGTGGCAGCCACTGCTCCACCACCACCGGGATTACGCTCCGCTCAATACGACCCTATCCGACTAATCGGACTAGGTCTTCTGAGGATCATGGCCCCAGTTCTTCAACGATCGCGCGCCTGGTGAGAACGAATTGTTAGTCTACAGTCTTCTCAAACATCTGCCTAGAGTGACAGCACTGCAGAACGAGGCATAGCAGTTGATCCGCTTTTGGAGAAGCCTGCCAGTGGTCGATGCGACTTACTTTTCGAATCAGGATCTTGCTTCGCTTTGCCCTCCTGAGCTAGATGGCGTTTATTGTACGAGACTACCTTTCGCATGTGCTGGATGTCATCCTCTTCGTACCTGTATCACCACTGCATTAGCGCACCACTCTGTCAAAGTGATATGCAGGCCAATTGTAGGACGTACTTGCTCGGATCTTTCTTGGGATTCTTCTCCAGAATCGCGATGATCTTGCGGCCACTGTAGAGATGTTAGCACTCTGATCAGGTCAGCTTCGTGTCCGAGGGACGAGGAAGATACCTCTCGTTTCCGACCGTCTCGCCCGAGCCGTCGTCCTTGCTCCAGCCGGAGTCGCTGGACTCTTCCTGCTTCAGCCAGTCTTTTAACTCCTGAGCTGTCATGTTGACGAGCTCGTTGAACTCCCTGGAAGCAATGTTAGCAGTGTTGATGTTGACGGGGAGTTGAGTATGTCCGACTTACTGGATGACTGTTTCGTCGTCTTTTACCATCTTGGGCTCTGAGTGTTGTTGATGTCGTTGCTATCGATCCGAAGGTATCTCAAGCCTGTCTATCTGTCTGTTCTGTGATGTAGAATTCACCAAAACACGGAATCAAGATAAGGAGACAACAATGCGGTGGATGAACCACATCGCGAAAGCATCACAGTACTGTGGTAGAAATGACATCACGACTTGCGGAACGCAGCTTACGATTGTCTGCACGAGGACCTCATGGGCGTAAGCCATTCAACATGTCTCTGGCTTCCCGCTCACCCACACAGAGTGTTTGTGTGTTCGGTCTGGAGATGGTATGAATTAACACGCTGATGGCCTTTCGGCTATGTCAATCCTTCGAGCCTGCCGAGACGGGACGTTAAGTGTTGCGATTCACAATCCCGGCGCAGCATCATTCCACGGATATTGCTGCCGGCACGTGGCCAGCGTGGCCAGATCCTGGCAGTTGGGTGTAGTGCATTGTGCTCGTTAGACTGTTATAAGAAGTCTGCCCTTGGATGTCGTTGTAGCGGCGTGTCCCAGGGCGAAGAGGAAGCCAATATCTCTTCCACCATCCAAGATCGCCTGTCACGGCGCGGTGACGGGGAAGATCTCCCGGCAGCAACCTTGAAATGTGAAGTGGGACTGGACCCATTTGCTTGTTACCGCATGAGCGCGGCGTGCTTCGGAGCCTTTCTCGCGGCGCCATGTGCCTGGTCGTGCATGTGATGAAACACAATATACCGCGTCGTCCCTATAAGCTCCAATCGTAGGCGCGGTGGCGGATGCAATTCGAGTGAATGGTCTGTTAGTGGATGTCGAGGGATAAGTAGATCTTGCTATTGGAGCTAACCTCAAGCGAGGCGGCTCCGTCTGTGCCTTGACCTTCTGGAAAGAAAAGGGTCACTCATGTCCAGCACATGAACGCGATTTCACCTCACTTCTTCTTAGTTGCAGCCGTTCCTTACTCTTCTCTATTCGTACAGCGTTATAGCGCGGCTCTTCACATTTTTCACGGCCCACCGATGCGGCGTAGCAGCAGCCTTGCCAAATCGAGCGGCATATAATTGACGGAGATATAGGAGACGCGACGCGAATGGTAGCTTGCCAGCACATGCGCTCTACCAATATTCCGTCCTTCGAGCACTCACTTCGGCCACCATTCACCTACGCCACTACGCACAGGCAAGGGACACACTTTATCCTGCGCAACACTCCGATCGGCTCGATCACGTATACAGCATTGAAATCGGCATCCGTCCAGCACCATGCCGGGATTCCTCTCGAAGCTTAAGAACAAGGGAGCGCAACCGTCGTCGAAGGGCAAGCACACGCCTGACCTCACCAACGGCAAGGCTACCGAACCTCACAAGCCCAGATGGCAGACGCAATGGACCAGCAAGACGGTGGTGCCAGAGGAGGTGGAGGAGCTCATACATACTTGCACAGCGGAGATGAAGTCAAGAGGTAGGCTATCCTCTATTGAAGGTTGGTTCCAACCAGGCCGCTGACATTTGAGCAGCCGAAGCACTTGATGCGCCATTCCTGCTTCTACCCTTCCGCCCTGCGACAGACGCCAGCGGCGCACGCAGCTTCATTCGCAACTTCTACAGATCCAACGCAGAAGGTTCACACCAATATCGCGGCTCGAGTCTGCAGCAAGAACTGAGGCTCACCGAGCCGATTGTCTTGTGTTCTATCATGAAATGGTGCTGGAGCAGGATGCCTGATGGAGTCGTCGGCTGGTCCGTATATCAGGGCTTCCAGATCGGCGAAAGCGAGTCCAGCTTAGCACGGAACGCATTCGATGAGTTCATTCCTCTGAGCGCAGACTCCACGTCTCGCAAGAACATCATTTACGACTTCTACGATCTCCTGGCAGCAGTAGCTGCGCATGGCAAGACGAACGGTATGGGTGGTCGCAAACTATCACGGCTTGCTGGATGGTGGGCTTTCGATCACTCCGACGATGGAAAAGGTTTCGAAGGAGGGTACCGCTCATGGGCGATGGCTGCGGACGCCTCCAGTCACTTATTCTTCGCCTACCTGCGATCACTCTCGCCCGAAGCCAACCCAGCGATGAGCCTGATCGAGAGAATACCTCGCTCGCTGCAAGCGCTCCTCGCGTCGACCGAGTACCCTCCAGAGACACCCACTCTGATGCAAACGCCGACACCACGAGTGGTCATGATTGTCGATTCGGTCTCACCAACCCCTTTCGCTCTTCTACGCCGAGCCAAGCACTTCGAGTTCAGAGACAGAGACCAAGTTTTGCGCGAATACTCCGAGTTCGAGGACCCGGTGGATGCGCTTACGGAGGAGTGCAAGCGGGTGCTGTATGCAATTTCCTCTACCAATTCATCGGTGGCGCGCTCAAGACATCGAAACCTCACCAAGACGGACGAGAGCTGGTCTGCTTTCCAGAACCTTGGGTTCGGCGACATGGACGAAAAGGCTCTGCAAAAGACTCCGGCGACTCTGAACGGCTCCGCAGCGAAGCCACAATCTGGAGGCCTGCGTTCGGAGCCACGCTCGCGAAATGCTGACCATGCTCGGCCAACTACACCGTCCTGGGCAGATTTCCTATCCTCTGGCTTTGTTGAAGACGATCAGAACCAGACGCCAACTTTGCTCATGCCGCCTGACCACATGCTGCCTCCACTCGGCAGCAGGGCACAGACACCTTCACACATTCCCGAAGGTGATGAGATCGTGGCGCCTGGAGAGCTCGCCGCCATCACTGACATCAACCTCGACGATGCCTTCTGGTGGGTGTGGATGATTAGCTTGGCTAGCGAAGAGCCCCAGGAGCGTAAAGCTGTCTTTGGCCGTTGTGCTGTTATAGAGACCAGCATCATGCATGGCAGGTGGTTGATCATGGAGGAGCAGGTGAAAGGTGCCTCGCCGGATCCACAGGAGGGAGCCTACATTGCTCCTAAGAAGAGCTTTTTCAGCTTCACGAAGCGGGGACGCCTCGGGCGCAAGAGATCCACGAACAAGAAGCCATACGACTCCGAACAGCCGGCGGAGCGCTTGACCTCCGCTACACCAAGCAGGACTAGTCTCGCGCCTGCTCAGCAGTCGAAGATCAAGCAAGCTGCGGCGGCTCTAAAGAGACAAGACACCAAGGATGACGAGACCGCGACCCGACGTGGACGACACGACGATCCTTACGCTTCGAAGACTAACAGCACGTTGACGATGGGATTGCAGACCGAGGCTGGACCTGCGATGAAGTGGATGGGCGCTTACGACAAGCATACCTTGAGGGCTCAGTATCTGGGCGACACCTATGCAGGCACGGGTATGAGCAGAGAGGACCTACTGCTCCGCAAGACTTCGTCGAACAACGTCATTGGCGATCGCACAAGCACGATACCATCCCCGGCTCCTCCGGCTTCACCAAGTGCCAACAATCTACCGGCAAGCTACATGGAGCGCGAGCTTCCAGCTGTGCCTCCGCAAGAACGGACTGTAACCAGCACCACAATACCACAGGAAGAGCAGCCGTCAGCACCACTGCCACCAGCGTCTCCCGAGCTTACGGCTACACCTGCTCGACCTGAAGAGACCCAGCATGACGCCGAGAATGTTCCGATCCCCGATATCGCGGCGCCAACAGCAATGGACAAGGAGATGGCAGTGGGTCCTTCGACTTCACCTACTCGCAACCGAGTATCAAGGAAGCCTGTCTCCCAAGCGCATCCTGCGTTCAGGAAGCAGAGCGTCGATCAGCCGACGTCACCACAGACCCCAACAAGCCCTACCAACAATCTTGCTGCCATCGCTGCTGTAAAAGCGATGCAGACGAGCCCAGAATCCCAGAAGAGCGGCAACGCCAAGCTTAAGAAGCAGAACGCCTCTGGCGCTCCTTCTGGACTGAAGAAGATGTTCGGCCGCAATAAGAAGGACATGTCTAACCGCCAGTCCATGGATGTCAAGCAGAGCAACGGTCTCGCACCTCCAGACCAAGGGCCGATGCGTCGCTTGTCGCTCATGCGCAAGAAACCTTCGCAGCCGCCTACGCCCAAGGATAGTAGGACAAATCTGTCTCATCACTCGGACGCATCCGAATTGGAAGCAGTTCCCGTGATGCCTGCGGCACACGGTCAATTCGACAATCACTCTTCGGCAGCTATCTCGACGACTGAGTCGCAGGATCAAAGGCATGCTGACCAAGAATTCGCACGCTTCGATCAAGGTCCCGCGGACCTGCCAATGACTTCACCTCAACAATCGCCTCCGGAGATCGTTGCCCCGCAGGCTCAGCGTGTCGCCAACCCGCGTATGGATTATCATGCCGGCCCTGAGAGCGGCTACGAGGCTTTTGAGACGCCGTTGGAGCAGCCTGAGCCGGAGATGCAGGACGATGCGCAGTCTGAGGCTACAATGGAAGAGCTGGATGAGGCTTCACCAGCGGAGAAGGATCGTTGGGCCACTATCCGCGAAAACGCTGCACGCAGGGCCGCAAGAGCGAGTGAAGAGCAGAGCATGCAGAGTCGGCCCAGCCAGAGCGCCAGGACGGACGATGGAGAGACGAGTGGAGAGGAGAGTAAGTTGTATTTCCGCGAAGATGGTTGAGGTGGCTAGCTAACGTTCGTGGTAGCTATCGAGTCTCGCGTTGCTCGGATCAAGGCGCGGGTCGCCGAGCTCACCGGCGGTATGGACGGGCAGAAGGGTAGGGCGTGAGCTTCGCAAGCCTTTCGAGATCCCAACGCTCTGCTACCGGGACGGCCGACCCATGGATGACGCGCCCCAAACCAAACTACGATACCGCATTTCCACTCCCACGGTTCACTCTACCGTGAGCTCGAACATCGCGTCGACTTCCTTTTGCATCGATACCCCAAACACATTACACCACTGTCGATACCAACCAATTTTACGGCGTCATGCTAGCGACACACCCTCCCTCACACACCACGCGGACGGGCTTTTCTTTTGTCACTATCGATGGGTATTGAGATACCACTCAGGTTCCGAGCGGGTGTGGACGGGGAATCTTGGAGCGTTGATCTTTTTTGCAGTGACTGTTGTCTTTTCTTGCGAGATACCAATGGAGTGCGTACGTACGTATGGGTGTGTAATTATCTGTAATTATTCTCTATAGAGATGATGTGGACTCTCGGCCATCCTAGACTTTTCAAACACTTTGCACTCCTCAGGCTAGACATCGTACGTACCGTCTGTAGACCGGTGTTGACCTGGCCGGAGGCATCGAATGCATTCCCTTATAGTTATAGAGTTCAGGAGAGTGTCGATCGTACTTGCCCTCAATTTCGAGAAGCTGATTTGGGAGACAAGCTTATCTTGAAGCTTATTTCGACTAGTTCCAAAGGCTCCATAACAACCTCGCTAGAGTTTCTACAGCCCGTAAGAAACTGCGAAGCCCGGCTCGGTAATGGGCTATGGAGCGTTTACTGGATTCTCAACTCAATTTCTCTGGCACTGGAATCCTCTCCGCTGATCCTCACGGTCAATGAACCCAATGGCGGAGAAGGTTACGGCATGACATACTCTGCCTCAATCTTCGACCAGACACTTCAATCCATCTTGAGTTTGCACGGAGAAGACACCTTTTCGAGTTGCTGCTAACTCCAGGAACTGGTATGCTTTCGATGCTGGCTTCAAGTATCCTTCCTTACACATGCATGAGAATGCATTTCCGTGGGCAGCCTGGGCTGAGGGATGTGATAACACGTGCGAGCCTGTGTGTCTGTGGAGGTAAGTAATCTTCTATTTGCCCTATATACCGTTGCCTCTCCCACATAGCAACGGTGTTACAGCACCTTTCCCTCCAATACAGCAGCTGTCATTTGATCCGAGACCATATCAGTCAACTGTTGGTTTCTTCGATTCCCTTCTTCAAGATGTTATAGACACACTGGGATCACCTCAAGGAGTTCTTCTCCGTCGGTAGAAGCAGAGCATCACCTCTCGACGACTCAGGTCACCACCTTTCGTTGAGACTGAGTCACTGAGATGAGCGAACATCGCCCCGACTCACTTGCCGGATCGGGCAGAACTCGGCCACGCAGCGCGGACATCTTCGCGGCAGCAGGCTGGCGCCTGAGCAAACACGGCGACACCGAAACCATCCAATCGGACTCAGGACTACTCTACGCACTCAGGAGACCAAGCAGTCCTCCACCGCCATTGCCGTCACTATCGCCAAATTCTATGGTATCATTGTCAACCGCATCACCTTGCCTCAAATCGAAGCGTGGTTCAGGAGGCATCTACGACGATTACGACGATGACAGCCCAGCTATACCCGACGGAGCGCTCACTCATCATCAGACCGGACACTCTCGACGGGATTCAGCAGCCGGAAGCTTTGACACCACACCTTGAAAGGCCTCCATCTCCTCAGCCATACACTATCAGATCTGTCGCAAACACCCATTACCTGATCGAGAAGGAAGGACTCCCCATCTGGATTGAGAAAGACGAGTGCTGGCTGGGCTCTTCCGCTAGTGATAGCGAAGATGAGAAGGCGACAGCTCCGAAGAAAAGGATATTCACACCACGAGAGATCCTATTCATCACCAACGTTTGCCTGGCTCAACACGTGTCCCTCGCCGCTCTGGCGCAGACGTTCGCCCCGCTCATCGATCTGTCGAGGTTCTACAACATAAATGAGCCCGGCCTGATAGCTTGGCCGACAGCATCCTACTCCTTGACACTCGGCAGCTGCATCTTACCTTCGGCAAGGCTGGGCGACATGTATGGCCATAAGAAGATGGTCATCATCGGCTGGGTGTGGTTCTCTGTAACATCGGTCGCTTGCGGCTTCAGCCAGTACGGGACCATTCAGAATCTCACGCCATGCAGGGCTTTGCAAGGAATCGGACCGGCCCTCCTGGTGCCCAATGGACTCGCGCTGTTTGGGAGAAACTTTCCCATGGGCGTCAAGCGCAATGTGGAGATATCGCTGTTCGGTGGCAGCGGGCCTCTGGGGGTGGTGACCGGTGCTGTCTTCTCGAGCCTCATAGCCGAGACGGCGTCATGGCCGTGGTCGTTCTGGGTCCTTTCAACAGTGGCAGCCTTGATATCGGTACTCTCATACCTCGTCATACCTGCGGACAACCTCCCGCCCCACTTGGATTTGTCGAAGAAATCTCGCAAACATTTCGACTTCTTAGGAGCTTTTACCGGCGTCGGCGGACTAATTCTCATCAACTTCGCTCTCAACCAAGCGCCCCTGGTCAATTGGTCGAATCCATATATCGGAGTCACACTAGGCCTCGGCGTGATCCTGATTGCTGCCTTCGTGTACGTGGAGCTGGTCGTGGCACATCAGCCGCTCATCCCGCTCAAAGGCCTCAAAAAGGTTGCAGGTCTTACATTGTCCTGCGTTGCAGTAGGATGGGCCTCCCACGGTATCTGGTCTTACTACATGTTCCTTCTCATAGAGCAAACCCGACACCATACGCCGCTCGAGGCTTACCTGAGATTCTGGCCCGTTGCGCCGGTCGGGCTAGCAGCAGCACTCGCAGTCAGCTTCCTGCTCAAGCGACTGAGGGTGTCTTTCTTGATGAGCACGGCCATGCTCTGCTTCCTGCTCGGCTGCCTGTTCCTCGTGACGGCGCCTGCGGATCAGGGCTATTTCCCGAATACGTTTTTGAGTGTGATCATCACGCCCTTCGGCATGAACTGGAGCTTCCCGACAGCAGTAATCCTGATGAGCAACGCTGTACATCGAGAACATCAAGGCATTGCCGCAAGTCTGGTCTCGACGATGGTGAATTACAGCATCAGCACTGGTCTTGGTTTAGCCGGTAGCGTTGATCATATCTTACAGCAGAGCACGGCATGTTGGCAGGCTACCGCGCGGCGTGGTATCTCGGGATAGGCCTGGCGGGGGTGGGATTTCTGATCAGCTTGTACTTCATATGGCAGACTAGAGCGAGGAGGTAATGGGTACTTGATCAAGCCAGCTCGGCGAGAGGTTCTCGGAGAGGCGAACAATTTAGACATGTTGATCAGCACTCCGAGCATTTGAGAACATTCTGTCGCTTCGAGAACACCTTTTGTGCCATTCTCCGCGACCCCAATTAATCTCGTGGTATTATCCTGCGACTCATTTGCTGGGAAACCTGGAGATGGTGGAGAAGCGGTTGTTGGCCAGACGAGCTGTTGGAGATGGCTCAAGCTCCAAGGGCGTAGACGCGAGCAGCATTTACAGCGATTGGATCCTGTGACTTCGAAATTTACTTCAAGCAAGGGAGGTGATAACAGAGCAAATTCTCTGAGAAAGCAGGCATAGCAGAACTTAACAGCAGGCTCAACAGTGGGTGTTCGTGGGGGCACCATCGTTGAAGAACTGGGGGCGTGACGCGGGCAAAGACAATTGAACAGACGCCAATGAAGCACGGCCGTAAATTCTGTATCATATCGACAGCACCGAGGAGCGATCAGAACCCTAACCTTCCAAACTTTGACCAGCGTTGACCTCCCCTCATTGTAGCGACAGTGATATACTAACGGCAACGACAGTGCAGCATTCATCACTTAAACATCGTCACCCACACGCAGAGTGGCTGCTGCGCCTTCCCTTCCGCTTCTCCTGGGGCTGAACCGGCGCGATAGGAGCCCAATCATTCCTCAAAATCTCAGCATAACGCTCTTCGCCTTCTCTCTGCTTGTGGGTACGGCAGTGCTCTCGGATCTTGTCGCGTCGAACATGCCAGAAGCCCTCTACGTAACAAGCGAGCTTTGTGACATTTGGATCCGCGAAGCAATGAGCACTCAAGAAGTGCCGTTCGGCATCCTTTTGGCGGCTCAAAGTTGAATCACAATCCGGCTTGGGGCAGGCAAATCTGGATCTGCCGCTGGACGATCCGGATCTTTCGGAGGAAATGCTTGAAGTCGGAGTGTTTCTCGGGATCAACCGCTTCCCTGCCCACTGAGATGGGTTAGAGGGTTCAGTGCCGGCATACTCTTGTGAGGGTCGACTGGGATCGCCGAGACGTGTACCATACGGCATGGAAGCTGCTTGCGGGATAGGCTGATGTTGGACGAGGTTCTGCGCTGTCGGGAGACAAATTTGTCCCTGCATCTGTATACTGCCTGTCTGTATCAAGCGCCCGGGTCCTACTCCGTGTCAGTGTGAGACTATGAAGCGGTGATGTACATGCTGACCCTCGGATGCGGATCGCTGAGTGCCTTGCATTGATGCGATTTGACTGGTAAATTGATCCCACGGTGGTTCGTGTACAGAGCCTGCAACGGCACACCCGTAGTCATATTCGTAATATGATCCGGGTCCAGTTGGGTGCTGGATACCATATGAGGAGTCCGAGATACCGTATGGAGCTCCTTGAAGGGGTCCGAAGCCGACGTTCTGGAGCAGCGTCTCGCCGCCCGTAATAGTGCTCGTTTCCTGCTGCAAATAGCCTGTGCGGTATGGTATACCTTCGAAAACGTAGGTGTCGTCCTCGTAGATATCTCCGAGGCTATTGAAATACTGAGGCTCTTGCATGGTGAGACAGTTTCTCTCAGATGAGATCGAGTAGCGAGAAGATAGATCAGGACAAACGGCCTGTCGCGGGATCACTCAGCCTTTTACGCGGACTGTGCGCAAATCTGGTGACGGTCATGCTCGCACAGAGGGCGCTGCTGCGCGTGTTATCGGCGAATACGAGCAAGAACCAGATTTTGGGGACTCCACCACATACGTGTAGAGCGGAGGCTCGCAAGATCCGCAGTCGAGTCGACAGCGGAGCGTCAAGCAAAAACAGGGGTACTTCCTCCTCAAGCGTCGCCCTCAAGCCTTGATGGCGACCAATAAAACTTCGTGACCCATGCTGTTTGCTTGCGACCGTGTCGTCGTCTCCACCGATAGCACGACGTGGAGCCTGTCAGGTGGTGTCTAAGGTGGTGATGCTGCGGTCCAGATTTTGGAGAGTGTCTGTTCACGCGGTCTCGTGGTGGCTCCGCTGGAAGGTATAGGCCATGCGAACTTGCTCCAACTCCCCAAGGCATTGCCTTGCCTTGTCTGTGTGGCTGTGATGTGTGCCTTAGAGAGCTCTACCCGTAGACGAAGCACCCAATCGACGAGAGTTGCTGTTCCGTGTCACACACTTGCCATAAGAGTGCGGAGGGTGCCCTGGATCTCGAGGTTGCGAGCGTTGTTTGACATGGCGAGTAGCACGACGACCGGCCGTTAGCCAATGAGGGGCATTCGGGAGCTTCCTCCGGGAGAGCTTGACAATGTCCCGGTGAGAATGTCAATATCAAAATCATTCGCACGCCTCTGATTATGTTTTCGCCACAAGTGACCTCGAGCAGTGCCCGGAAGCGGAGAAAGAAGGGAAAGTTATATAGAGACAGTGAGAAGCCTTGTGCTTTGATAAACGGTGGGCACGAGAGAACACATGGGCCACGGAGTGCCTTTCGTACGACTCCGGTGACATACCTCTGTTTCGACACCACTTCAGTGGTCTTGTGTAATCATCACCGAGGCAAGCCCAGACGCAAGGTGTCGCTCGGGGCGGTGCACCGGTGATGCGTTGCATTCGCCTTTGAGCACGAGTGGAACCATGATAATGCCGCAAGGCTGCGCTTAGACACTGGACCGCGGCTGTGGCTTGGGGGCGGCCTCCCAAAGTGATGTTGTCGACCGGTCGCTTCGAAGCGGCACACGACAGACGATCACGGCAGTCTTGCATCTCTGCGCATAGCGCTGAATCCGGATTTTGGCACTTGGCGGAGGACGGAGGGGGGGTAGGGGTGGGAGGAAATTGTCCGGTGAGGTCAAAAGTAGAAAGGAGCTAGCCCAATCGGCTCTAGCTCAGTCACGTGCAGCTTTCCAGAAGTGAATTGGAAGCAACCAAGGGCCAACGGGATGCATCGACAGGTTCGGATACAGTCACTTATCTCATGCAAATAGGGCAAGAATAACTAGCCAGCGCCCTCGCTCTCTTGGTGTGCAGCTGACGATCACGCGCAGCCCGACGAACCATGGTACGAGAAGCAACACAGTGTAACCTCATCCCATACCATCGCTATGCAGGCTCTATACACAACGGACACTTATACTTCTCGTGCCTCGGGTTTTTCCCTTCCCTATAATCGGCATCCAGACACACTTTGTGAAACACATGCCGGCAAGCGAACACAACGAGCGCCAGCCTCCGTGCGTCCTCGTTGTGCGGCTCCTCTGACGACGACTGAGCAGCCTTCGCTTTGCCCCTTTCCAGCCTTCTCGCTTCTTCACCGCCTCCTCGTTCCACCAGCTTCCGTGCCTTGTCGGCCTCTCGCCCTTGCTCTCGGGCGATCCATTCTTCCCAGACGATCTCGCCGATCCCTGGACCCCAGGCACGGCGCTTGCAGTGCTCACAAACTTGGGTTCGGGGCCGCCAACCACGTTGACGGAGGTCGTTGGCTTCTTCGATGTCTGCAAAGACGTCCGAGCCCAGCAAGTCGTAAGCTAACGATAGTACACCCTCTTCGAATGTGTATGCCGAGAAGACGTCCGACAGGACAGCGCGCAGATCGGAGATTGAGGGCGCTGTAGTCGCGGCTCGCGTCAGGAAGGTGCGTAGCACTCGTAAGAAGCTAAGGTGGTCTCGTGCTGCTTTTCGTGTCGTCTGATCGCCGGTGCCTTTGATACTTGGTGTCGCGGTTGCAGCCAGCAACGCTGTGAACGCTTGTTGTACGTTCGACCGGAGCGATGAAGACAGCTTCGGCACATCCATGACCTCGAGATCCACTTCAGTGGGGTGCTCTTCCATATCTCTCAGCGCCTGCGATCCGCTTTTAGTCACTTGCACCACAACGTCCACCAGGTTGAGCCAGAGGTATTCATCAAGGTCCAGATCATCCTCCTTGATCTCCCAAGCAAGGTTTGTACGAGGCCTTGGTCGGCGCTGTGCGTTCGCGCTCTGCCCTTGGCACAGCCAGCTACCGACCTTGGTGTACTTTTCTATGCCGTCAACAAGATCTTGGGCCGCTTCCTGCGTGCCTCGGAAGTCTGGACTTCCGGCAGCGGCATCAATGAGCTCGACGAGCGTATGCTGCAGCCTCTGAAGGTGGGTTGCCAGACGGTCCATTGCATCTCGGGCGAGGCCATCGCGGGTGAGAAGCACAACAGCTGCATCCACGACTCCACTGTCTTCCATCACGGGTAGGACCTCATCAAGGCGTAGGTCGCCAGTAGGCAGTAAGCCAACGTAGTCAGCTACATGAGTCGGATCGTGCTTGCACATGAGCTGTACATAGTGTTCGACGAAAGCAGACTGTTGTTCTTGTGGCAGAGGGCCGTATCCAGAGGCAGTTTGATCTCGCAACAGTGTGGGCTCAAGTAAAGCGCGCAGAAACACAAATTGCGTATATGAGTCCTGCAAGTCCGCTATGCACCGCTGGAGCAGGTCGAATGCGTGTGTGGCAAGTGTCCTGGCCAGAAGCACTGTATTGATTTCGGCCAGCTCCTCTGTGTGCGCTTGGACGACGTCTTTGATGCTTTGCCGCTGCTTCTCGTTGAGTCCTGTGCTTGAACGCAAGCAGTAAGCAATACGATCAAAGACGCCGCCCTTATCCTTAGGATCCTCAAAGTACGTCTCAAGCAGCTCGTTGAGCATTTTGGCGCCCCTGTACACGGACTTCAGCACTCGATAGAAGCGAGCTTCGCGCAAGTCATTGATCAGCGCCGATTGGTCTGAAGGATGATAAGCAGACAGAAGGTACTCGACGCTGAGCTCGCATTCTTCCCGCAACTCTTCGGTAGGCGGTCTGCAGAGTTGCTGTAGAACAGTGTTGAGCAACGAGCCGGAGAGGACGAGCTGGCCTGGGTACTTCGGTAGACTTCGTGCGACGAACATGTCCATGTAGATGATCTGTTCTGGATCAAAATCGCCTTGCTTCATGACGTCGAGTAGAATACTGATCACGTACTGCCTCGTCATCTTATATGCCGGTCTGCTTTGTACGCCGTTGACCTTGCCAGCGCCATTGGTATCGGACTCATCAGGAGAGCTGTTCAGGAAAGCGTCTTCAAATGCTTCGTTGAGCATGCTCATGAAACTGGGTGTATCGAAGCGCAGCAGCAGAACCAAATAGGGGAATGCAGGCTCGTCCTGGGCGTTCGTCGCCGTCCGGAATGATTTCTGGCCCCCTGGAGGCCATGAAGACGGCCGGCCGGAGAACAGATACTCGTAGAGATCAGCTTTGGCTTGGAGAGCAACATTGTCATCTAAAGACTCGCCGCCCGGATACCTCCTTCCAGTGAGCGAGTAGGCGAGGTATGGGTATGTCTTCATGGCAGAGTCGTAGAAAGGATTGGCGGTGATATCTTCATCGTCCGGACCGTCGTCGAGCAGCTTAATGACAGACATGAGGTCGATCAAAGGTGTTACAAAGTCGCCGATGCCTTGCGTCCAGATGTAGATAAGTGCATCGAACAGGCTGTGCTGTCTGCATAGCATAGTGATCTGGTCGAGATCGAAGGACAACGGTTCAAGCCTGCATAGAAGCTCTTCGAGTCGAGCGGCTTGATTTTCTGATATGAAGTAGGCGACCATGGTCTTGACGACTTCAGGCGGAATTGAAGTGACTTCGTCGTCCAACACAAATGGTTCCAGCGTCAAGGTGAAGATATCTTCCTCGTCGGCATCCTCAAATATTTCAAAGACATTTCCAAACAGGTGGTCTTGTTCACACATGATGACGCAGGCATCAAAACACACCGCTGCAAGTTCCCGAAGTCTGGTCTCGCGACCGTCATCGTGCTGCGAGAATGTGTAGTTGAGCGACGCGGAGATCATTGCAAGCAACCGCTCCCTCACCATGGAGTGGCGAGCACTATCGACGTCGGGCAAGCCTACGGTCACGTTGTGTGCACCTCCGCCGTAGTACTCTGTCGCAAGGCGGATGGCTGCAATGTGATCACCAGCTTCCATCAAGGCCATCAGACGGTCTGCCCAATTGGACAATGTACCCACTGTCAGGTCGTTGAAGCCAAGCAAGAATGTCCGGCCCTTATAGACTCGGAAGCTCATGTAGAAAGCATCCGCAACAACACCGTGTAGCGACGGCTCGGCGGAGTTGAGCTGTTCAACCACGCTCTTCAATTGCTGCGAGAACAAGTCTTGGTGATAGACGTGCCGATGGAGCAAGTCGATAGAGTCGGTGACTTGAAGCGACCCGTCTTCGACTATCATAAGTCGTTGACTGATCGTGAGCACGCCGAGGACTGATCTTCCCAACCACTGGACAGCGACTATGGCCTCTTCTGCCCGCCATCGACTCCGGGAGTGGAACTCGAGGCTGGCCGGCTTCGTAGAATCAACAGGCTCGCCACTGTCAACCACTTTCACGTCAAGCACCGTAAGCACGTTTGACCAGCAATAGACAAGCTTCGTGTCTGATGAGCCTTTGCCAGCGTAAGTTCCAGCGGTCTTCAGTTTCACAGCTGGAAACCAAGCAAGGCAACCGCTTAGAGTGCTGTGGGGAGAGATCTCCTTTGGTCTTGCTGACTTGTGCTGAGTCTGTGCCACCGGGGTGGTAGAAACAATGACCAGCAGATATGGGGTCAAGAGCGCTGTTAATCCCATGTTGTCTGTCGGCTGCTCCACGTTACCCAGAGGAAGCGGAGAGAATGCTAGAACAGAGCTGGGCTTGCGACTTCGTTCAATTTGAGGGTCAGCAGGTGGGTATCTGCCTAGAAGTCTCGTCGACTTGATTGTGCGAGTGACTGGACCCAAGCCGCGAGTTGCGAGATGTGAGAAAGCCATGCCACACGAGTCCGCCGATACCAGAGCAGTATGCCGTGTGCCCAAGAAGCCTACATGTAAGATCGCGCAATTGACGACGTGGCCATCCGGGTGTTCTTTCTGCTGCAAGACATTCCGCTCTAATGGCGGTATCCTGAGAAATGGCTGCGATGGTCTGTTGATCTCCCAGGTGAAGATATGGCCGTTTGCATGGCCTGCGGCAATGGTAGAGTAGTCCGCGGCAATAGCCAAAGCTGTCACACTACCGCACTCTGTTGCCTTTGTTCCCTGACCGATGATGATCTTCAAGGTCTGATGATAGTCGAACCCCAGGATAAGCCCTTTCGAAGTCCCAACAGCAATCAAAGCAGACACTGCGAGGCACGTCGGTCGGCCAAAGTTGCGTCTGCCTGCCTCAGAGAACGCTTGACTCGTGATCTTTCGCAGCTTTGTCCATCGAACAACATCCCATGGCGCTTCCGGCGTGTCAGTGTCTGCAGAACCTCCCTGAGAAGATATCTGCGAGATCTGCGAGGATATCGATATCTGGCGAGAATGAGGGGTGAGGAAAGCGGGCGACCCTGTTCGAGATGAAGGTGATCTTGCGGCTGCTGGTCGTGCTTCGAATCTCCTCTCGAATGGTTGCAATGCTCCAGATACGTTACGCATTGCACGCTTCTTTGGCAAAGGGGATGCTCCGCGATCAGGTGAAGACATGAGGGATCCATGTAAAGACGGAGTGTCGTCTGGAATCGAGCCGGAGCCCAATGGGCTTGGTATAGGGCTCTGCATTCGAGGTGTTGTTGGGCCCTCGTCCGGCACGACATCATCTGAGTCTTCAGCACGGCCATGATCAAGCTGAGCATAGTCCTCTTGCATCTCCAAAGCCTCGCTCCATTCGCCTTGATCCCCAGACCCTTCCTCTTCCGCCAAAGCCTCGTCTTCCGCCCAGATGTTGTGCTCTAGATCTCCTTCCGGCACGGCGCCACCCCTCACATCCACTTCCTCCTCTTTGATCCGTTCATCAAGCCTCGCATGGTCGTTTCTGCTTGCCTCGTCGGCCTCTATATCCTCATTGTCGCCGCCAGAGTGGCTGCCTCCAGCATTGGAGCTCATCGGTCCGTTCTGGGAAGTGACATTGCTTCTCAGATAGACACTTTTGTTGTGATGACCCGCAGCTGGGGCTACCCGCGTTCCCTAGATGTATTCGCCAATGCGTAGAGCGATGAGCCCTCTTAGATGTTGTCCGGAGCTTTGGTTCCTGAAGGATGAGGATGTGGCTGTGTTGTTCAAGGTCCCGGCATAAGACTTTCCAGTGATCTCAAGCGTTACCTGCTGAATGCAGTGACCCAGATATGCCCTCTTCCAGAAGGTTCGATCTCTCAGACCAAGTATTCGAGGTTTGAGGTGTTCAAGGCGGCCTTGACGCCGCAAGCCGCATCCGTGCTCCAAGAGCTTCAACTTCCACGGCGAAGCACACCCCAACCACTCCCCTTCCACATCACCCCTACTCCGCTCAAAAGATGTCGGACATAGGCCCAGAATTACCGCCACATCTACTCGCGAAGAGGAAGCGAAAGCAAGAAGAAGCTGCCGAAGCTGCGCCAACTACAGCTTCCGGCGCAAACCAGCCAGCGAGCCCTGGTGGCGGCGAGAAGAGACGGAGAGTGATGGGGCCGGCTATGCCTCCTGCACCGCTGGATGAGAGACCTACGGAACCTCCGAAGGTCCCAGAAGACTCTGATAGCGACGACGATGACGGATATGGGCCTGCATTACCCAGTGGTCCAACAGAGGTACGTGAGGTTCCAAAAAGCTCGTGGGACAGGGTTACTGACGTGCCCAGGCGAACGACGTAGACACAAATGATGGGCCAGGTTACTTGAATCACTCGGACTCCAAGCAAGCTCCAGAGGAGAAGCCAAAGCGAGACGACTGGATGATGATGCCGCCGAAACAGGACGACCTAGCAGCACGCATGGACCCTAGCAAACAACGAGCACGAGGCTTCAATACGGGCAAAGGGGCGAAAGCACCGCAAGCAGGAGGGGAGGACAGCTCGTCGTGGTACGAGACGGCAGAGCAGAAGCAGAAGCGGCTGGCGCACGAGATGATGGGAACATCGAAGCCCAGTACTGTTGGGCCGTCAGGGCCAAGCCAAGCTCCAGATGCGGCGAAAGATGAGGCGGCTGCGAAGAAGATACGGCAGCATACGGTACGCTTCTCCGCCCACGCTTCCGTCTTGGCTCCATCTGCTAACACTGCGTAGGAGAAAACAAGAGGACCATCACTCATGGACCAGCACACAAAGACGACTGGTCCGGACGCAGATGACGACCCGAGCAAACGCGCCTTCGATCGGGAGAAGGATATGGGCAGCGGCATGCGCATCGGACAGACGCAGAGGAAAGAGATGATGAACAAGGCTTCTGGGTTTTCAAGCAAGTTTAGCGGTGGCAGCTATCTATGAATGAGCACAGCGTCGACGACCCCTAAGCCTCACATTCGGACGGTGTTGCACTAGCGAAAGCAAACATTGAGCCGTTGTACGTGCAAGTCCCTCTTCCTTAGACGTTCAAGCGGAAGGTTTGATCTTGCCCTTCCGATGAATCCATCCGAACAGCGGGTCGTGATCCAACGATAATGCATGCACAACTGCACCTACACGTTTAGGATAGTTTCATTACCTAGGTATGTTCGCCGCCCAGAATAGTTTATCAAACAACCTGAAACACGCCTTCAATGAGTCCAAGCGCGAGGTTGAAACAAAGCGCTAGTGATTGACGACGACCCCGGCCACTTGCCCTTGCCGCAACGCAACGTTCATTGTGGAAGTAACCTGAACACACCACCTCGACGCCCTAGACACACCTTCACCCTTTTCTTCGAGCACGCATTGCACCCTGCAAGCGTGTTGGCGACATCTCCCCCTCAGTCCTCTACCCTCGCTTCGACCTCCACATCCCGCTCTTCGTTTGCTGGGCACGAGCAGGGAGCGACTGAGAAACAGCAGCAACGACGAGATTTGGCGAGGCCGACCAACCTCCATCATCAGCGAGTCTGCGTGACATTCTGCGACCGAGCCTACAATGGCGTCGACCCTTTGGAAGAGGCAAGGAGGTCCCATAGGAGACAACAACAACCAAGGATACGGAGGATACAACGGTTACGACAGCTACGATGATGGAGACGTCGACTGGTGGTGGACTTCTGTAAGCTATGTCTGACTGAGCTACATCTACACCGTCTAATAACAGCACCCGCAGACCGGTATGGCCGTGCGCTACGCCATCGTCGCCATCCTCTTCGCCGCCCTCCTCCTCTTCTTCGTTGGCGGCTATTACCACGCCCAACGTCGCGTCCGCCGAGGTCTCCCACCGCTCACATACCACCGCTGGATGGTGAGGAGATCGTACTACTACCCTCCGCAGCAGCAACCGCAGTACCCATATCCGGCTCGGAATAGCTACGGCATGGAGGGATACCCGCCGCCTCCGCCTGCGTACAACAACTATGAAGCGCCGCCGCCGGTATACCAGCCACCACAAGGAGCGAGCAAGGCGATGGCGGACCAGAACTGGCGGGAGACTGGCAGACCTGGTGAGGGGAGTGGTAGCGCTGGAGTTGCGGCACCTGGGCCGGCTGCGCAGTAGCGAGGATTGTGATGCATCTTTGAATTTTGGAGCGTCGGTGGCGAGCATTGTGCATATCATGGTGGAGTCTGGGTCATATCATTGCATCTTTGGCGTGTGGTGGATTGTAAGGGTGAGGTCAGGTTAAGGTCGGAGGACGGGCGATATCCATAGGGAAGGCACGACCATCGCTCCTACTCGCAAGTAGCCAGCATCGTATTCACAACATTGATCAAGTTCCTATTCTCCATCGCCGCCGCAACTCGCTCTTTATCGCCCAGCTGCTTGTTCACCTCATCTGCTGTATTCGACGTGCCCTCTTTAATCCTAACATCGATCCTGAACCGCGGCGGCAAGCAGTTCAGCAACCGCACCTTCACACCCAACCCAATGACTGTCGTAAGCGAGCATGCCGAAGTGGTAGGCGTGATCAGGACTGTCACCGTACTGATGCGCGACCGCGGAGACGTTGGCCCTTTGATGGCGATATCGTCCAGCGTCACCACGCCCAACGAACCAAGCGACAGCGGGTGTTCCGGGTCGGAAATGGTCGAGATAAGGTCGTACACCTCCTGCTCATCGATCTCCTCCCGCGCTTCCTCTTCTGAGTCAGAGTCAGAGGCTTCTGGGGAGGAGAGGGGATCCGCCAGGCTGGGGTAGGCGGGCGCGAGGGAGTCAAAGATTCTTGGCTGCTTCTTCGTGGGCGCTTCGCGTCGGCGAGATGGGAGGTCGGAGGGGTTGATGATGGTCGGATTGGCGTTGTCCTTTTCGGCATCCATGGTGGGCGGTGGTGGTGGATGACGCCAGGGGTGGGGATGGGTGTGGTGTCAGGTCAGCGTCGTAGAATTATGATCCTTCGCAAGCAGGTGGGGTGACGTCGCAAAAGGTGACTAAAACTCTCGGGCCGCCACAGGAAGATCATCCCAGGGAGAGCGATGAAGGTTTCGACGGTGGAGCCGCAACGGTGCACCGGCAGATGGTTTGGGCCGAGGATGTTGAGACGACAAGGATCTACTGGACAGCCCTGCAGGTCGATCAAATTGCTGCTACAGCGGACGAGGGGAGGACCTCCTACATCACGCAGCGGGTACCCGACCAACGAACGATCTGACATCCGGAGCAAAGCACAATCCGCGACACTAGCTGCTGGTTGACTGCACTTGTCTCCTTTTGCCGGAGCCTTATTATTAACTAGCACTCTCCTTAAGTCAGCCCAGTCGCGCAAAGTGAGGTCCTGGGCATTCTTGAGAGTAAGGTACGGACAGACCAGACCTCAACTTCTCGCGCCAGGACGATCTCTTGCTTCCACCGGGACAACGTGCATGTAAAAGGATTCCCGTCCCAAGCTCGCCGCACCACGGATAACGCCAACGCCAACGCCCACACAACCTTGAAAGGCCGGTTGGAGCAGCCGGAAGAGAGATCGACAGCGAACCCCCACCGCTGGTAACTGCATGCTGCAGTGACTTGAGCGACTGCACATAAATCTATATCGATATCTACACCGTCTTGGTGCGTTAGGAGAGGCCATCTGCGTTGTACGGTCACACATTGCTCCCCTCTGGAACCAGCAAACCTCGGATATCGGGCCATGTATCTCCTCGCTTCCTGAAGGATTGATTGGCACCTCGCAACTCTTGAAAACCGTTCCATCTTCTGGTATCGGACGAGAAACCTGGAATAGGCCATACATCCGATGGAACAGCCACCCGCGGGCTCGGCTGCGGCCGCCCATAAGACGTACGTCTTTGTGGACGAGTATAACCGCCACAAGCGATTAAAGGTAATGCGCGCCTGCGATGGCTGTCGCAAGCGGAAGATACGGTGTGACGGCGCACTTCAGAACGGGCCGTGGCCTTGCGGCGCATGTACGCGACTGAAGTTGAAATGCATACCTCCAACACTGGACAACGATGACGAACAGCAACTACCGGACGGCACGATGGGACCGGGCCAGTTCGTCTTCTCGACCGCAGCTCAACCGAGCAGCAGTAGAGCGCAGAGCGATCCTAATCCTGCAGCGCCCCAACAATGGAGCGGATATGCTGCAGCAATTGAAAAACCCGATCTGTCATCGACCGTCCGGCACGATGTGGGTGCCAATGCGTTCTCTTCCCAGATATTCAGCAATCCGCTAGGTCCTCGCCTGGATCGAGGCTTTACGGAGGCAGAATATTTCGCTAGCAATACAGCGCCCGTCCAAATACAACAGCCACGAGGGTCAGCACCACATGTGCTTCGAACACAGTCTGGTGATTCTGGGGCCGACCCTCAGGAAGTGGACGCGAGGGTTCGGGAGCTGTCTGAGCAGATGGGCGAGCTCGCGATTGATCTTTCGTCTGCTGCACCCTACATCACCAACGAGAAGAAGACTCTCGCTGAGACTCCCGCAGTCGAGGAGCTTGATGTCGTACTTCCACCTTCGGTCGGCTCGGATCTTACTGTGAGGATACCACCGGAGATGATGCCGTCAGAGGAACGCGCCATGGACTACTTTGGCTACTTCTTCGAATACGTCCATCCCTATGTGCCTGTATTAGATCGGCATGCGTTCTACGAACAATGGCGAACCGCCAGACATTCTATCTCGCCTCTGATACTGGAAGGTATCTTCGCATGTGTGGCGCGATATCTGGAAGAGCCGATCGAAGTGCGGAAATGGCTGGCTCTGGCTTCGAGGCACGAGGAAAGTTTTCGTGACGTCCCTCGGATAAGCACGATCCAAGCTCTGATGATTCTGACAAAGGCGAGGGAGTTTGTGCCGAAGCGAGGGTACTACTACCGCTCTTGGATGGCTGTGAAGTACATGACTACCATGGCATTCGACCTGGGTATCCACGAGCACCTGGACAAGCATCAAGCAGGCATTGGGTGCGGGCTGAGCACCTCCGATTGTACGGTCCGCACGCGGATGTGGCAGACTCTGTTCGGACTCGAAGTATGGGTTGGCGCTCCTCAAGGACGTACGGACTTTGCCGTGGAGTATGAGACGATCGAGTTCCGGCTACCGACACCGTCTCCGGATATTGACCCATTTGAGCACAGAGCAACGCGAAGGAATACCTTCCTGGCACAGGCTGTCCAGAACGTCAAGCAGACCAATGTTCTCTGGCAGAGAATGCGAAGGCAGAACCCAGAATGGGCGCTCGATCCTACCTTTGTCAGTCGAAATGACCTGATTGCGACGTGGTACAAGAATCTGCCGCCCGACATGCAGATCCACTATACTGACGAGGATACACCTCCCTATCTCGGTGGCGACCATTTCGTGGCGGGTCTGCACACCTATCATCACCTCATCGTGATGATGCAGCATCGACCGCAGCTTCAGACACTGCTGGAGAAGCGGAACCCGAGCTTCAAGGCGCATCTGGACGTTTGCAACGATGCTGCTTCGCGTATCTGCCGGCTTCATGAAGCGTTGTATCGTGACTTTGGTCTACATGGGTTGCAGTTCATGCAGCGAGGTATTGGAATGACTATATACTGCGTGCTGACTTGCATCATGATGCACTTGGTGAGGAATAATCTACTGCTTTAGCACGCATGTACTTCAGCTGACCAAAAGTAGGCAAGCATAACGTCTCCCGACTCCGCGACCAACTCAAGAGCACGCAACCTGTTCACACGGCACATGCGAGTACTCGAGCTATGCGCGCCCTCCGCTAGCCAGGAGGTGCAGGTCCAGATCAACGCCTTACGAGAGGCCTTTAGTCAGGATACCAGCCAGCCGTTTGAGCTTAAGCCGAACCTGGGCCTCCGGAGTCCGGCCTCTGACGAGTATCCTACGCCAGTCAATATGCAAGCGAGCCATAACCCCTCGCTGCACGCAACACCATCCTGGTCCCACCTACAGAATCCCACCTCATCGAAGAACATCAGCCCGGCTACCGACTTTGCGCCCCCATTCGAGGCTAGCACGGTGCAGCCAGTGATGCCCTATACCTCGGTTCCAATGCCAGCGCACCCCGCCTACGCACCACCCGGCGTCCAACAGACCTCCACCCCACCACAGACCGGCTTCAGCATGGCCAACACCGAACCAGCTCCTGTCTGGGATCCGTCAGGCATCTTCCAACAATGGAACACCGCATTTGGAGCTCAGCAGCCACCCCAGCAACCCACTGTCAACGACCCGAGGCTGGCATCGACGTCTGCGTCTATCATACCACCACATCCTGGAGCCCCGCAGGGGGCAATGTTTGCTGCGCGTCAGACGCCCCCGAATGCTGTGCCAGAGATGTCGGCTGTGCCTACAGTCACGCCGATGATGTGGCAGGATGCTTTTACGAATGCTTACATTTCTGGAGGCCACAAGCGGACGCGGGATGACAGTGTTGATTATGGGAGTTATTCGAAGAGGAGAGGATGAAGGATTATTGTTCTATTTGGCTCACTCGAAGTACAGTACCATCAAGCCAGATCGGCTGACCATCTACGAGCAACCACCCATGCGTGAGCCATCTACAAGCCACCTCAGAGGACTGGAGGTCTTGCAGACCTTCAGGAAGCGGGATCCTGTGGTCTGACTACCTTCGCACCTACGAGATCCAGCGGCAACGGTTTGGCTTGGTCAATATGACAGCTTCGGCTTTCGTCGAAGACAGAATGGTCAGTCACCGATCCGTCCTGAGCGAACTGTTCGACACATGCGACGAGCGGCTCTTTGGTCGTAAGAAACTACAGTAAAGCATTTCTGAAGACCTTCCCGACTCCGTTGCCGAACCCTTGTCACCAATCGCCGATCAACACCGACTTCGGCGTCTACAACCTCACCTTGTGGAGGCACTTCGCGGGGAGCCATCAACGTCACGTCAGACACACGCCTGTCGATGATACCACACACGACGATCGACGTAGAGGTTGCGAGATGGCCTCGTGCGAATGCTACGCCGAAAATGTAGATCTGTAGGTAGGCAGCATTAGCGTGTACAGCAGTCGACATTTTGCTCGATAGAACTTCATCAAGAACTATACCATCCAAGCCTCTTCCTCTCACTCTTAGCTTTCTTGTCATTGCTTTGCTTCCACAAAACTCTCGGCCAAGCAGCTTGCACGATGGGGCTATGGAAGCGATCTGCTCCCACGGCGGGAGACGACATCACCCAGTTGAACGGCGACAACAAAGATGACTATGGCGCTCAGAACGAGGAGACTGGCAAGTCCTCTGGCTTCAAGCTAAACAAAGCCGGCGATGGAGATGAGGCAATGGGGCTGTTCTCATCGTCTGCCGATGTACACGAGCCTATCGATCCGCAAGAGGAGAAGAAGGTGGTGCGGAAGATTGATCTGATGATCTTGCCGGTTCGTGTAACTTCGTATCCAAGAGGGACCAGACGCTGATCAACATACAGTACCTGGCAGTCTGTTACTGGTACGCAAGAACATAGATGGCACCGTCAGACGTAACAATGCTAACAGAGACAGCTTCTTCTACATCGACAAAACCACCTTAAGCTATGCCGCCATCTTCGGCATCGAAGAGGACCTCAACCTCCATGGCTCCCAATACAGCTGGCTCAGCTCAATCTTCTACTTTGGCTTTCTCGCCTGGGCGTTACCAACCAACCTACTCCTCCAGCGCCTGCCGGTCGGGCGCTACCTAGGCTTCAACATCTTCCTCTGGGGCTTCTTCTTGATGCTACAGGCCGCGGCGCATAACTTCGCTAGTTTAGCTGCCTTGCGAGCATTGGCTGGAGCTGCGGAGGCAGTGTCGGATCCTTCGTTCATGCTAATCACGTCTATGTGGTATACGCGGCGCCAGCAGCCTGTTCGTATGGGGTTGTGGTATACGGCGAATGGATTTGGCATTGCGCTTGGAGGCCTGCTTGGGTTCGGGATCGGCCATATCCAAGGTGCCCTGCCTTCTTGGAAGTACGAGTTCTTGGTCATCGGTGCGCTATGCTGCGCTTGGGGTATTGTGATGTGAGTATTTCGTTCGTTGAAGTGCGACTGGGTGCTGATACTGCTCCAAGGTTCATCTTCCTACCCGATAGCCCAGTGACGGCAAAAGGACTGTCGCTTCACGAAAAGCGTATAGCCGTCGAACGACTGCGGGAGAACCAGACGGGTGTTGAGAACAAGGTCAGTCCATCTCCGAGACCAGACATCTTACAAGCAGTTACTTACTGACACACCTTCAGCACTTCAAATGGTACCAAGTCAAGGAGACGTTTACAGACTACAAGACCTACCTCTTCTTCATTCTTGGCTGCGTGTGCAACGTCCCCAACGGCGGCATCTCAAATTTTGGCACCATAATCATCCAAGGATTTGGATTCAGCACCCTCGTTACCACGTTGATGCAAATACCCTACGGAACGCTCATCGCCATCTCGATCCTCTCATGCGTCTTTCTAAACGACTACATGTCTCGCAAAGGCCGACAAACTCGGGTGTGGTTCGTTCTACTTTACCTCTGCCCGAACATTGCTGGAGCGTTCGGGCTTCGCTTCTTGTCTGAAGGAAATCAGGGCGGGAGATTGGTGTGCTATTACCTTACCGGACCTTACAATGCGGCGTTTGTTCTGCTGTTGTCGATCACTATTGCGAATACTGCAGGTGAGCTTTCACGTTCTATTTTACCATGTACTTCCATGCTAACCACTGGCTAGGACACACGAAGAAAGTCCTCACGAATGGTATGCTCCAACCTCCTTCTCAATTGCTGTTCAGCAAACTAACCACCACGAATTACAGCCATCCTATTCCTAGGTTACTGCGTGAGTTCAGTCACAACCCTTCCAGCCTCGCCCGCATACTGAAAACATCTACCTCACAGACTGGAAACATAATCGGTCCCTTCTTCTACCTTTCCTCGCAAGAGCCGCGCTACGAGCTCGGCATTTGGAGCATGATCGTCTCGCACCTTATCGAAGCATGCATCGTCTTGCTGCTCCGCTTCTTGCTAAGCCGAGAGAACAAGCGACGCGACAGAATCCAGAGTGCTGAGGCCGGAGGACTCGAGGGAAGGGACCTTGATGCGACCGCTTTTAGCGACATGGTAAAATCGTTGTCCCTATTTGTGGTTCTTGCAAGATGGGAGACATATGCTGACTGCTCTTTGCATACAGACGGACCGGGAGAACATCAATTTCAGGTATATCTACTAGAGGAAGCGTCGGGAGGCTTTGGAGCATGGCGGAGTTGGCGATACGCCATGTTATACATATCTAGAAGAACTTTGAAGACGAGCTGTGCCTCGCTCGTCGAGCATGGGTTCTCCGTCCCGCATAGCTGGTCGAAGGACGAATGGGCTCGCACTCATGATCTAGCTTTCCTTCTCAAGCCGGAGAACTTTCCCTTGGTTTCGCCGGCGGTGAGGTGCTTTCGAACGCAGTACTCCTTTTGATCTCTCAGACGCCCCCATCCAGCACCCCAGTCTCCCTCAACTGCCTCACCAGCTCTCCTTCCAAGAACTTCCCAACGCCCACATCTTCGCTCAAGCCCTTCCTCCGCCTCGTCTTCAGCACGAAATCCCTCGCCGTAGCCTGCGCGCCCGCTGGCTCTAACGGCCGCAGCTTCACACTCTTATCCAGTGGATCTCCAGGCACAACGCTCCATCGATCAAACACCAGCGACAACGTCACCGCGCCTTGCGTGTGGATTCGCAGATCCGTTTCGAAGCCGAAGCTGTCAATGACAGGGATGAGACCTTTGACGGAGTAGAGCGGTGTTCCTGGCACAGGAGCGTCGCTGAGCACGTGTCCTCGTCTCCGGCTTAGGACGGTGTAGAGCGAAGAGACGGCGTTGGCGGGGCCGAGCATCGTGCAAGAGTACATCGGCTCCATCAGACGCGGACCCGCCATCAGGAAGCTGGAGTAGCAGGCTCGTCGTGCTGTAGGGATGATCTGCGCTCCGCCGCGAGAGATGGCTTCTTGTGCCAGTTCGACATCGGTGATCTTGAACTTGACGTTGCGGATCGGCTCCTCGCACAGTGGTCCTTCTCGCGACGCCCACGAGAAACCTTGTTTGATGCCGTCGCGCACGTTTCGAAGGACTTTAGCGTCGACGTCGGAGGGAAGTGTATCGTTTTGCAGGATGTTAGGACCCCGATCGTCGGGACCGAAAGCCCAGATGTTGCGGCTGGCAAGGAGGTCGTAACCGTAGTTCTCTTCGAAGAATTTGCCGACTTTTCGTGCTGGGTCGCGAATGTCGACCTTGCCGCTTTCGATGTCTTCAGCGATGCCGTCGTCCAGTGGTTCGGCCACGAATGTGAGTTTGTTCTTCTTGTTCGGTGTGATGGCGTAGCACTTGATTGCACTCTGGTCAACGATCGTCTCGCAGAACCTCGTCACCGGATCTGAGACTTTGATCTCCATCTGCGCGTACATTCGCCGTAGGTCGTGGAGCACGCAGTCCATGTAAAGCTCGCCAGTGCCGAGAACTACATGCTCCCCACTTTCCTCGACTTTCGTCGTGATCAGCGGGTACGTCTTGTTGATCTTCCGCAACCCGTCCAGCATCTTTGGCAGTTCTGATGGGTTGATAGGCTCTACAGCGACCTTGAAGACGCTCTCAAAGAAGTGCGCAATGGGCCTGAAGATGTACGCTTCCTCATCTTCCGGTAGCTTTGGCGCAACGATCGTAGCAGTCTTGAAGATACTGCTGTCCACCCCACCCAGCAGCACAAAGTTACCAGCTGGGATGCCTGAAACAGGAACACTATATCTGCTCTCCGCGATCGAGACTGATGAGATGGTAGCGTTGACCATGTCTTCCTCGTCATCGATGCTGTAGTTTTCGCCCAGCACACGCACCTTCTGACCAGGACGAGCGGTTCCACTCAACACCCGGCCGAACGAGTTGAACGATTGCGCATCTTGGGTGTTGAAGAGCTTTGTGACGTGTACGATCAGCGGTCCATCTGAGTCGCATTCCTGCATCGCTTTCGCGGTCTGTGTATCAGTAGGGCCAGTGTAGTAGTTGCCGAGCTTCTGCTTTGCGCCTTCAACAGGGCTTGGGACGTGCTGGATGACCATATCCACGAAGCCTGAGGCTGGACCGAAGAACTGCTCGCATGCCAGCCGCAGCAGCTCTTTGGCATTCGATTTCAGTTGTGACGGCTTCAAGTGGATACCCAGCCCTTCGAGCGTCTTCTTCAGATCTTCAGGGCTTTCTGAGATGGTGTGTGAGTACAACTTGTAGATCGGCTCCAGCACGAAATGGACGAAACTTCTCTTCGCGCCTTCTTCAACAGCCTTCCGCGTGAACTTGCGTGATCGTGGATTGAAGAATATGTCACCCCATAATCGCTTGCCGAACTCACCACTGTCGAACTGTGCGTTGGGATAGCTCTCCGCATACAACTTTGCGAAGGAAGGCAGCGTAATGCACCAGTCCATTGAGCTGCATGAGAAGCAAACGTTGCCCTTTTCAGGACTGACTCGGAACTTCTCGCCTCGCCCAGGGATGACGTTCTCGATGTGCGTGTTGACCTCCTCCACGACATGCTTCAGCTTGAAGTATGCGTCAGTCGGCGGCAGCTTCAACTCCAGAATCAATCGATCCATCTTGTTGATCAAAAGCACCAGTGGCAGTCCAGAGAGCACGGCGTGCTTGATAACGAGCTCTGTTTGCGTCTGCACGCCCTCCACCACGTCTACAACCAATACTATCCCGTCCACCAACCTCATGGCTGCTGCCACCTCATCCGCAAAATTGACGTGTCCAGGTGTATCGAGCACATTCAACAGCTGGCTCTTCCCATTCGTCCCTGGCAACACCAGTGTCATTGGTGAGGATTTAATAGAAAGCCCTCTTTCTCGTTCAAGCAGATGTGTGTCCGTATACCGCATCAGCTCATCTCTTGCCTTGCCAGTCTTGCCCTCCATAAGCTTTGACACATCATGCGTCTGTCGCACCAACGTATCGAGAAAGCTGGTCTTGCCATGGTGCAGATGTCCGCAGAGCGCAATGTTTCGAATGCCCTCAGGAAAACTCATCAAGTCGCTCAAGAAGCCTCGGTCAAAGCAGACAGGCGGCAGTTCGCCCTCTTCCTCCTCGATCGTGAACTTCTTATGCTCGACAGGGGCGACAATGGGCTGCTGAAGTGTTTGCGTGTCTTCTTCCTGCACAAGTGTCTCTACGCCTGGGCCGTATGTCTGTTGCGCGGTCGGGTAGTACTGTTTGTCCTCGTGCAGGACCACAGCATTCGAAGGGCCATCCTCATCTATCTCCATCAACTCCTGACCTGTCGGCGCAGTGTCTGCTTCGGCCTCGTCGTCGTCCAGGTACTGCGCGCCGCTGTATGCGCCGGCTTCCTCTTCCTCTTGACTATCCCCCTCCGGCTCGCCGATGAAGTTGCCAAACTCATCGTATAGGTCGTCCATGATGTGCAGTGTAATATGAGTGGCGCGTCGTACTCTGGAGAGTTCCGGCGCAGTGTCGTGAAGCAAGTCTGAACTTTTGCAGTGATTAGCCTTGAGGCTCAAAATAAGCTTATCTTAGCGGCGAGAGACGATAAGCTTAAATCCAGGCTCGGGTGTGTACGGGCTCTGGAATTGTTCCCTCGTACGACAACTCGAACGATTCAAGACACGGGCCATTGCGAAGGTTGAAATACTCGAGAATTCCAGATCTGGTTCAAGAACCCCTTCTATCAACTTCTTATCCAACACGAAAGATCATACAGCAACACACCACCCACCATGGCACCTCCAAAACCCGTCTACATCCTCTCCACTACCCGCACCCCAGTCGGCATGTTTCAGGGTTCACTCTCTTCCCAAACAGCAGTCCAACTCGGCTCCCATGCAATCAAGTCCGCCGTCAAGCTCGCCAACATCTCGCCCTCTGAAGTCGAAGAAGTCTACTTTGGCAACGTCCTCCAAGCAAATGTCGGTCAGAACCCAGCCCGCCAATGCGCAATCTACGCCGGACTGCCTGAGAGCACCGAAGCGACGACGGTGAACAAAGTGTGCGCGAGCAGTGTGAAGGCAATGGCGCTAGCAGCGCAGAGCATTCTGTGTGGAACAGCAGATGTGATTGTTGCAGGTGGAGCAGAGAGCATGAGCAATGCACCCCACTATCTACCCAACATGCGGACGGGAGCGAAGTTCGGCGACCAGACGCTCGTGGACGGCATACTTCGAGACGGTCTCAGTGACGCATACTCCAGCCAACACATGGGTCTGCAAGGCGAGGAGTGCGCAGAAGACCACGGCTTCAACCGCGAACAGCAAGACGACTACTGCATCCGCAGCTACAAGAAAGCCCAAGCGGCGCAGGAGAAGGGATGGTTCGCAGACGAGATCTCACCCGTCACTATCCCAGGTGTGCGCGGGAAGCCAGATACTAGTGTGGGCAATGACGATGAGCCGAAGAATTTCAACGAGTCCAAAACCAGGACCCTCAAACCGGCTTTCAAGAAGGAAGGCGGTACAGTGACCCCGGCCAATGCTTCACCTCTCTCCGACGGTGCAGCAGCCATGGTCATTGTTAGCGAAGAGTACGTCAAGAAGCACAATCTCAAACCCATCGCCAAAATCCTCGGCTGGGGCGATGCAGCCAAGGCACCGTCGAAATTCACCACCGCACCTTCCCTCGCCATCCCTAAAGCGTTGAAGCACGCCGGTATCAAGCAAGAAGACGTCGACGCATTCGAGATCAACGAGGCGTTCTCCGTTGTCGCACTGGCGAACATGAAGATCCTGGGCCTGAAGGAAGAGAAGGTCAATCTGCACGGCGGGGCTGTGGCGTTGGGACATCCGCTCGGTGCTTCAGGAGCGAGGATCGTGACGACGTTGATGGGTGTCTTGAGGGAGACGAAGGGGAAGATTGGGTGCGCGGGCATTTGCAACGGTGGAGGAGGTGCAAGTGCGATTGTGATCGAGAGGTTGGATGGTGGTGCGACCAATGGTGTCAATGGGAGCTCCTAGTCAAGACGACTCCAGGGTCAAGACAGCCAAAGGAGAAACGCGTTGAGCTGGAGTAGGAACTCTGCTGTGCAGTTGCTATTGCCGCGTAGAGCTAGATACCATGCATATTGAATCAAAAGTCCTTGTCATTTGGTCCATCTGATTGGTCACAGAAATTAGCCGCTAGCCTATGTCAATTTATCTTGTGATAATCTTCTCGAGCGCTCTTTCCCTACACCATCTTCACCAAGATGCCGCTAATGTCGATTGGCTACAAAACAGCGGACGCTAACGGCTGTTCTCCGGGTACTTGCATTGTCCGGTGAGGTGCATGACGCTAGCCATTGTAAGGCACATAGACGAACATCAAGTAAGTCACTAAGAACGCCAACAATCATCATCATCGCAATACTAAAGAACACCCTGATACAACTTCCTTCAAAATGTCCTCCGCCTGGTTCACAGCCGCCTCCCTCTCCGCCGCCTCAGCAGTCGGTTTCGGTGCCTTTGGCGCCCATGGCTTAAAATCACGAGGTATCCCCGATGCCAAAATCGCCAATTGGGGCGTCAGTCTCCCATATCCCCAATCCAAAACCCATCGTTCTAACCCATCCCAACAGACAGCAGCCCACTACCAGCTCATCCATTCCGTGGCATTACTAGTAGCAGACCAAGCAGCCCCGCGCAACATCTGGGCGAAGTCTTTCTTTACGGCGGGCATTACGATGTTTAGCGGGAGTATCTATTTGCTTGTGCTGGATCCGCAGCGATTTAAGTTCATGGGGCCGGTGACGCCTTTGGGGGGAACGTGTTTGATCGCAGGATGGGTGGCGCTCGCGTTCGGGACGAGGGGGAGGATTGCGTTGAAGTAGATGATCTCTGGTGCTCTGTGGTAGGAAGACGGAATTGGAGCAGAGGGGGATGGAACGAGATGAAGATGTCGACAAAAGAGATCTCGATTTGCAGCGCCTCCGTGTCTAGTATATACAACACCACAAACCCCTCCACTTTCAAGACAGATTTTCACATGTCCTCCGATGCAGTAGCACCAGTGATAATCTCCACCAACTCGCCGGTAATCACAGCCTGTCGCGTTCGGTTGTAGAGAATGGTGAACTTGTCGATCATCTCGCCGGCGTTCTTGGTCGCGTTGTCCATGGCGTTGCGGCGAGCGGAGATCTCCACGGCGTGGCCTTCGGCAAGCGCCCAGTAGAGGCTGTTGGCGAGGGAATATTCGCGCATGTTCGCGAGGACTTCGTCGTCGATTTCGAAGGCGGTGAAGTTGGCTGTAAACGTTCATGTCAGTAAGGGACCGAAGACAAGATGAGGGGTGTTGACTCACGTGACTGAGTGATAGACTCCTCATCGTACGCCTCAAGGGTGACCGGGTGGTAGCTCTGTGCGTTGTCGAACTGGTTGTACATGATCTTGGTTTGCGCATAATCGCCCGGCAACAAGCTGATCTGGTCCGCAATGGCCTGCGCATCCGCGAAAGAGGGCACGTCCTTGCCAATGGAGTTGAAGCTCAACACAATGTCCTTCGGGTTGCTCCTGCTGATCTGCGCCTTCGACTTGTCGCCAATAACCACAACATCGTAGTCCGCCGGCTCTTCGTTCATCATCCGCCTCGCCGCACGCGAAAGACCGGAGTGCACACCACCGCAGAGGCCCTTGTCGGAGCTACAGATGACGAGCAACACCTTCTTGTTCTCGGACTCCACTGGCTTGGTCTCTGCCTCGTCGAAGACGGCGTTGGAGGTCTTGCCGTAGGAGCGGGACTCAGTCATGGCGCGTTGGGCCTTGGAGAGCTTGGTGGAGGCGACGATTTTCATAGTCTTCGTGATCTTCTGGATGTTCTTGATGGACTTGAGGCGGCCCTCAATCTCTCGGAGTGTCGCATAGTTGGCATTTTGGAAGGCAGGGACGGCGGCAGTTGCTGGTCTGGAGGAGCATTGGATGCGTTAGCTGCTGTGTTCTCCTTTGCGTGCTTGCGAGTTTGCTGGGTGTTGGGCCTGAACGTACCGGAATGTGGCCACCGAGCCAGCGCGCAAGGCCGGGCGAGCAGCTCGTGACAGCATAGTTGCTGCTGCGTGAGAATGGGAGATGGAGGAGTGGGGTGGTGGTGCGGTCGTCAGAGTATTGCTGTCTGGCTAGGAGAGCTGTGAGGTCTCAAGTTGCTTGCCGCAGAGCCGCCTCTGCCGATAATCACGTGATCGTCAGGAACCTTAGCATTTTACATTCTACTCCTTCATTGCCTAATTGTTTCCCTTCACTCTCGTCACACCCCAGAGCATATACTATTCACCACTCAGTCCTTACTGCGAGCCAAACCACGATTTCACTCATCTCACGAGTCTTATCGAGGCCCATCAGTCTCACAACTTCATCCGTCTTCCGCAACTCGCGCTTGCCACAGCGACAACGCGTCGGAAACTGCTTGTCCTTCTCAACACGACCTACGCTTCACAACAGCCTCCAACACACCGCGCGACGTGTCCAAAGGCCTTGGCCGTTCATCAAGACCATCATGACTGATTCCGAGGACGACAAGCCTCTGTTGAAGAGCGGTACGTACTCGAGTCCGATTCACTGCTGTTCTTCAAAACTGCGAAGTCCCCTTGCGCTCGTGGTGGGGACTTGGTGAAAACTTTCCCGGCTTCATCACATGTCAACCATCATCTCCTTCACTTTATTATTTGGCTGCCTCATCACTTGATCTTTGATCATCTGACTCATTGACACTTCGTGCTATTATTACAATATTACTGCTGCACAAACGTTCTCAAAACCACTTCTCTTACTGACTTCCTCCTCAGCTAAGTCAAGAGACACCATTCCTGCTGCAGTCGACCAAGCCATGGACAAGCAACTCCCCAGCAACGGCAAACTCGAACCAGGCATCAGCATGGCTATGGGCCCTATCGAAGACATGGACGTAGACAAGCCTACCACCAATGGCGCAACCAATGCCAAGCGAAAATCAGCCATGGGCAACGGCAAGTCCTACAAAGAGTCGACTGACTCGGAAGACGACGACAAGCCTCTTCAGAAGCGTCGAAAGACGACGAAGCCTGCCGAGTCTGACGACGAAGACGACGTACCGCTTCAGAAGCTTCCGAGAGCGTCCGCTGCTCAGATAGGCGAAGAGTCGGACGACGACATGCCTCTCAACAAGAAGCTGCAGAAGGAGAAGGCAGTCATTGAGAAGAGGGCTGAGAAGGAGGCCAAGGCTATGCGGACCGAGGACAAGACCGCCGATGCGAAGAAGAAGGCTGTGAAGAAGGAGAGTGATGATGAGGACGACAAGCCTCTCGTCAAGAAGAGGAAGCCTGCAGTGAAGCAGGACAGCGACGACGACGATGACGTGCCTCTTGTTAAGAAGAAGCCCGCGCCGAAAAAGCAAGCCAACGGCACTGCTAAGAAGGTGAAGAAGGAAGAGTCTGAGGATGACGAGAAGCCTCTGAGCAAGAAGGCTCCTGCGAAAAAGGGCAAGAAAGAGACCACAGCGGCTCCAGCCAAAGGCAAGGGCAAAGCCAAGACGTACGCCGATGCCGAGGAAGAAGGCGAGGAGGAAGAGGAGTACAAGTGGTGGGAGGCTGAAATGCAGGGCGACGGTACCATCAAGTGGAACACGCTTGAGCACAATGGCGTCGTCTTTCCACCTGAGTATGAGCCTCTCCCGAAGAACGTCAAGATGCTGTACGATGGAGTGCCGGTGACCCTGGCCAAGGACGCTGAGGAAATCGCGCACGCGTTCGGCAGCATGCTTCACTCCACGCACAACGTCGAGAACCCTACTTTTCAGAAGAACTTCTTCGCCGACTTCAAGGAGGTGCTGGATAAGACCGGACACGCAACCGACAAGAATGGCAACCGCATCAAGATCAAGGAGTTTGCAAAGTGCGACTTCAAGCCCATCTTCGAGCATGTCGATGCTGAGCGGCAGGCCAAGAAATCGCTTCCTGCGGCCGAGAAGAAGAAGATCAAGGCTGAGAAGGACGAGAAGGAGGGGCCGTACCTGTACTGCATGTGGGACGGCCGCAAGCAGAAGGTTGGCAACTTCCGTGTTGAGCCTCCAGGCCTGTTCCGTGGTCGCGGTGAGCACCCGAAGACTGGCAAGTGGAAGAAGCGAGTGTCTCCAGAGCAGATCACCATCAACATCGGCAAGGAAGCCATGGTGCCAAAGCCTCCGGAGGGCCACAAGTGGAAAGAGGTCAAGCATGACCAAGAGGGCACATGGCTCGCTATGTGGCAGGAGAACATCAACGGCGCCTACAAGTACGTCATGCTGGCTGCGAATTCCGATGTCAAGGGCCAGAGCGACTGGAAGAAGTTCGAGAAGGCGCGAGAGCTCAAGAAGCACATCGACTACATCCGCAAGGACTACACGAAGGAGCTCAAAGCCGAAGAGATGGCAATTCGCCAGCGTGCCACCGCCGTCTACCTCATCGACCAGTTTGCGCTACGTGCTGGCAACGAGAAGGGTGAGGACGAGGCAGACACCGTTGGCTGTTGCTCTCTGAAGTTCGAGCACGTCACTCTCCGGCCTCCAAACACCGTCATCTTCGATTTCCTAGGTAAAGACTCCATCCGCTTCTACAACGAGTTCGAAGTCGACAACCAGGTCTTCAAGAACCTCAAGATCTTCAAGCGGAGTCCAAAGGGCGACGGCGATGAGATCTTCGACCGCATCACCACTTCCGGCCTGAACAAGCATCTCTCGAACTACATGCCCGGCTTGACGGCCAAAGTCTTCCGTACCTACAACGCCTCTTGGACCATGGCCAACCTTCTCCGAGAGATGAAGGTCTCCTCCAAGGTGCCAATCCCTGAAAGAGTGAAAGACTACAACGACGCCAACCGCAAAGTGGCCATCATCTGCAACCACAAGCGCACTGTCGCCGCCAGCCACGAACAACAGATGGGGAAGATGGAAGACCGCATCAACACACTTCGCTACCAGCAATACCGCATCAAGCAGATGATGCTCGACCTCGACTCGAAGCTCAAGAAGAAGAAAGGCGCCGACTACTTCGCCCTCCCCGACGGCCTGGACGAAGAGTGGGTCAAAGAGCACCAAGAAGCCCTTGTCGAAGAGCAGCGCAACAAGATCAAGAAGAAGTTCGAAAAGGACAACGAGAAGCTTCTCGCAGAGGGTGAGAAGGAATTAAAGGCCAAGGTGCTGGAAGAGCGTCTTGAAGTTGCCGATGAGCTTGAGACGAAGTTCAAGCAGGAGCGCAAGAAGGGCAAGATAGAGGCTGAGGGGAAAGGGCCGAGCGTGGAGAAGTATGTGCAGCAGCTTGAGAAGCTGGATCAGCGCATCGCGACGTTGAAGACGCAGAGTGAGGATCGCGAGAATAATAAGGAGGTTGCGCTGGGGACGTCGAAGATCGTGAGTACCATTTTCATTCGAATCAGTGAGTGGGACCTGTTGCTAACGCAGACGGCAGAACTACATCGACCCCCGCCTGACGGTGGTCTTCTCGAAGAAGTTCGACGTGCCGATTGAGCGCTTCTTCAGCAAGACGTTGCGGGACAAGTTCAACTGGGCCATCAACTCGGTGGATGAGGACTGGGAGTTCTAAGCTGGGGTGCTCTTCTCGGCGAGAGGGGGTGGTTGCGGGTTGACGATGCATATGCGGATGGTACAGTGCTTTGAACGGGGCTGGGAGAAGACATATGGTGCATCACGGCTAGCTGGGTACAAGACCGGCGGTGGCCTGGCATGGGAGGCGTTGCTGAACAACATGAGGTGGGTGGGCATCAGTGATTCCTACGGGACCTGCTTGGAGGGTGGCACATTAGTTTGCTCTTGCTTTAGAGATAGCAGATCAGTTCTCAGAACATGCTCAAGCTCCATGCGTTATCTGTTGTGTCCTTGGTGTAATTTGAGCCATGCAAGCCTCGTTGACCGTACGCAATGCCTGCTGTAGCGGTCTCGTGGGCTTGGACCTTCCAATGTGTTTATCTCGACAGCAAGTTATATTTTCCATCAGCATCCTCAGTCATTGGTGACTCTCTGTGCCGTATTGATTTTGGAGAAGAGAGCAAGGTGATCTTGAGAACATGAAGCTTGGGTCCACCGCTGATGTCACCGAGCCAGACCAAGAACACTCTCTCCTCTCCTCATAATTCACTTTGTCTTGCCGTGAGTTCGTGACAGATTGGTAGCCATGATAAACTGAGACGACACCCGAGCATTAATACCGCAAGACATAGCGAAATGGCCGCTTCTAGTATGTTTCTCACCTGATTGAAAGCTGTATAGGCCAATGCTAACACGGCCTTCTAAGAGAAAGCAGCCTCGCCTTCCCTCTCAGAAAATGCATTGAAGCACTTCAAGACCTACAAATACTCCTCAGTCGACAAATCTCCAATATCAAAATACATCCTCAGACACTACGTACAACCTCCCCCATCCCAAGCCCTCACCACCCAAACTAACATCCCCCAGTGGAACGCCTGCGTCGAGTTCCTCCCACTATGGCTCGCCCCCAACATGGTTACCCTCCTAGGCTTCTTCTTCATCATCGGCAACGTCGCCCTTCTAGCCGTCGTTGACCCGGATCTTTTGGGACCGAAGCAGCAATGGGTTTACTACAGCTACGCTTTTGGGGTATGGGCTTACTCGACTATGGATAATATCGACGGCAAGCAGGCGCGCCGAACAGGGACTTCATCCGGTCTAGGGGAGCTTTTTGACCACGGCATTGACTCGCTGAACTGCACCCTAGCTTCTCTGCTCGAAACGAGCGCAATGGGGCTGGGAGCAACGAAATTGGGCGCCTTCACAGCCCTAGTCCCAACACTACCAATGTTCTTCTCAACCTGGGAGACCTACCACACCCACACCCTCTACCTAGGCTACTTCAACGGACCAACCGAAGGCCTCATCCTCGCCAGCGCCATCATGATCACCTCCGGCCTCTACAGCCCGCAAATCTGGCGCGAACCGCTGTCCAACATCATCGGGCTGGAAGAAATCCTAGGCAAAATGACAGCAGAAGACGCCTGGCTCCCTATCCTCCTCGCGGGGTTCTTCGTCGCCCATTTGCCATCGTGTGTCTACAACGTCGCGCAGGCGCGGAAAGCGAACAACCTCCCCTTGGCTCCCACGTTTCTGGGTTGGATCCCGATGATTTCGTTCACGACCTCCTTACTCGCATGGCTGGGGTCCCCGTACTCGCATTTACTGTTCGACAATCACCTGGCTCTGCTATGCCTCACGCTGTCCTTTGTGTTCGGGCGGATGACGACGAAGATTATCCTCGCGCACTTAACGCGGCAGCCGTTCCCGTACTGGACAGGCCTTCTGCTGCCGCTGATGGGTGGAGCGGTGCTGGTTAATTTGCCGGTGTTTGGTTTCGAGCCAGTGTCGGCGGAAGTCGAGCACTACTATCTCTGGGCGTACTTTGCGATCTCTGTGGTCGTATACTTCCGGTGGGCGTACCTGGTCATCAACGCCATTTGTGGCTATCTTAACATCCAGTGCCTCACGATCCCAGAGGAGAAGTGGAAGAAGCTGGAAGAGGAGAGCAGACGGGAAGCAGAAAAGAAGAAAAGTTGATCTGGGAGCATGTCGTTAGAGGGCTCTCAGCATTGGGATAGATTTAGTACCAGAGATAGAGCCATATTCAACACTGGCTGCAGTGATGCAGAGACCATTGGATTAGGAGGTAGCACAAGGGCCACCAGAAGTCTTCAAAAGTGAGACAGGGTGACAGTTTTACCGACTGCCATTCGATTATCTGGCTAACGCTGTTAAGATGAGAAGGCTGTTCGACAACCACATGGACTGCTCCTCTGGGCAGGCAGTACGTTGCTCAAGGGTACATTGTCATGTGGCTCAAACGGGTATCTGACATGGTGAGGCTGTGTGAGAGAGAATGCTGTCATTGAAACATTCCATTACACCCACCCCCGAACGCCATTCCCATGACGTCCGACGATGCTGTGACAATCTACTTTTCTCGTCCGAAAATGCCGTCTCATCATCGAAACACTCGCAGTCTAGACCATATGCATAACAGCGACGTGAAGCCTCTGAGTCGCTTGCCCATCGACTGTCCGCAGTGACAAGCAAGCAAGCAAACACCACTCGTCATCCCGAGAACCGTGTCCACTCTTAGCGAGTAGCCATGGCCTTCGTCACCAGCCTCTTCAACGCCAGCTCCTTCTTCCTCAAGTCATCACTGCCCGCATCCTCGATCTCGAGCTGTGCCATCGCATCGCTGAGCGCGCTCTCGATCTTCTCCTTCTGTCCGCGCTTGAGCTTCATGCTCATCGATGGGTCGCTGACGATCTCCTCGACACGGCTGATGTAGCTCTCAAGTTGCTGGCGGGCCTCGAACTTCTGGCTGAAAGCCTCGTCGCTGCTCTTGAACTTGGCGGCGTCCTCAACCATCTTGTCGATCTCGGCGGAGGATAGCTTGCCGACCGAGTTGGAGATGGTGATGTTGGCGCTGCGGCCGGAGGACTTCTCGGTGGCGGTAACCTTGAGGATACCGTTGACGTCGACTTCGAACACGACTTCGAGGACAGCGTCGCCGGCGCGCATGGGGGCTGTACACAATTAGTCTATGCCTCAAAGACGAAATGGGTAGTTTCAACTTACGGATTGGCGCAAGCGTGAACTCTCCAAGAGAGGTGTTGTCCTCGCAATTCACACGCTCACCTTGGAACCTGATAGCCACGAATTAGCATGACTGTGGCGAAAGGGATGAAGATGCGGCCTGCGAAGGGTAGAAGGTCATCTCGAGCCCCACACCAAGCTAGAAAACCCCTGAAGGAGAATATAGCCAGATGCTATCTCAGAGAACGCTTCCACCCAGAAGGACGAGCACTTACACCGGGAACTGCACAGTCTGCTGGTTATCTGAGAGGTTGTAAGCATGTGGGTCTCCAAAATCAATAGTGGTTTGAACATACCAGCAACGGTGGTGAAGGTACGCTTCTTGAGCGTGGGAACAGTATTGCCGCGAGGGACGACAGGCGCGAAGATGTTGCCCTCCATAGCCACACCGAGCGAGAGCGGGACGACATCGAGCAGAAGCAGGTCAGAGGTGTCAGCCGAAGTAGCCTTGCCGGACAGAATACCAGCCTGGACGGCGGCACCGTACGCAACAGCCTCGTCCGGGTTGATGCTCTTCTCGAGCTTCTTGCCGTTGAAGAAGTCGGACAGGAGCTTCTGTATCCGTGGAATACGTGTGCTGCCACCGACCAAGACGATCTCGTCAACCTTGCTCTTCTCAAGCGCGGCGTCCTTCAACACCTGCTCGACAGGCTGGATCGTGCCGTTGAATGCCTTGCTGTTGATATCTTCGAATCGTGCACGGGTGATGTTCGCGTTGAAGTCCTCGCCGTCGAAGAGGGAGTCGATCTCGACAGTGGTCTGAGTGCCGTTCGAAAGGGTGCGCTTGGCGCGTTCGCAAGCAGTTCGCAGGCGGCGGAGGGCACGTGGGTCGTTGGAGATGTCCTCTGCGCGAAAGTTAGCAAACGCTTGATAATTATTGAGGATGCTGTTGCGTACTCTTGGTCTTGCGCTGGAACTCCTTCTTGAAGTGCTCAAGCAGGTTGGTGTCGAAGTCCTGGCCACCCAAGTGCGCTACAAAAGGGTCAGCAAGTGTCTCTGGACTGCAAAGAGTAGGCATCGGGTCTCAGAACGTCGCAGGGAGCTCCATTGTGTCTCAGAGAACCCTTTTGCCCATCAGTACTTACTGTCACCAGCCGTAGCCTTGACGGTGAACACGCCACCCTGAATGTGCAGGAGCGAGACATCGAAGGTACCACCACCGAGGTCGTAGATCAGCACGTTCCTCTCCTTCTCAGACTTGCCGGAACCGAGACCGTAGGCAATGGCAGCGGCAGTAGGCTCGTTGATGATACGGAGGACGTTGAGGCCAGCGATCGCACCAGCGTCCTTTGTGGCTTGTCTCTGGTTGTCGTTAAAGTAGGCGGGGACGGTGATGACGGCCTTCTCGACCTTCTTGCCCAGCTTGACTTCCGCGACCTCCTTCATCTGTTAGGAGTTAGCATGTGACACCGATGTCAGACTACCATGCGACTGACCTTGCCCAACACCATGGCAGAGATCTCCTGCGGCGAGAAGGTCTTGTTCTCCCCGAGGTATTCGACCTGCACCTTCGGGTTGTTCTCAGTGTCAATGACCTTGAAGGGCCACGACTCGATATCCTTCTTGACGGTAGGGTCGTCGAATCTCCGTCCAATGAGGCGCCTAAAGTCCTGTTAGAGCCATTCCCGTGCGTCTGTTTGTCCATCTTTCCAACTCACTTCACATCGAAGACGGTGTTCGCGGGGTTCATGGCGGCCTGGTTCTTCGCAGCCTCACCGATCAATCGCTCTTCGGAGGTGAAGGAGACGAAGGATGGGGTGGTGAAGCTTCCTTGCTCGTTGGCGACTGGATGCCATCATTAGTATGGGTCCATCATTGCTTTTGAACATCCGGCGCACTCACTGATCTCGACGCCAGCGCCCTCATAGTTGGCCACACAAGAGTAGGTGGTTCCTGGTGAACATCAGCATCTGCGTCGCGCTCCGCTGCCGTTGCATGTTCCCTACCGAGATCGATGCCAATGGCACCATCGTAGACTTCGTCCGCCATGTTTATAGGTGTTGTGTGTTGTAGTGGGTGGAGAGTTTGTGGTGTCTTGAGAAAAGTTCCAAGTTCAAAAGTCCATCGAAATTTCGCTCTGCGAACTGCAAGTGGATTGGGCTAGCGCAAACCTTAAATCGAAGACGGTGAGGGCAGGGTCCGACATCATGTCTTTGAAGTTGGAGAACATCTGATTTCATGCTCTACTTTGTGGGAATATGAATGTTTTCGAGGCTTTGATGCAAGATGATCAATCCGCAAGCTATCTCAGCATATGCGTTGTAAGCTAATGCAACAATGGTCGATCGAAGGGGGTCCTTCCGCAAGCCTTCACAGCAAGTAGGCAATCCACTCCGCTTTTTCTCCTTGTACACTTGGCACTGCACCCCGTGAGCATATGGCTCTATCAAGCAACAGACGATACTCTCGATCCCGCGTGCCGTTGGTCACACATTCAACTGCCGACCTCCGGGCATCCTCAGTTCGTCCCCATGGCCTCGAGCACCCTACCAACACCCTGTAAGCGTGACAAGGCCATGACTACCTTAGCCTTCTTCTTGTCCATGTCCTCCATCGTGAGAAGCTCATCAATCGCTTCTGTATGCCTCTCGATGTTCGCAATGTGCTCGAGCAGCCGTCCAGCGTTGCTAATGTCGACTTGTTGGCCTCGGTCAAGCGAAGAGGCTGAATCCTCGTTACCCGGCATTCTGTTCATTTCGGCATGTCTCACAGTGTCGGCTCCCTTGCGCTGCTTGGCAGCCGTGGCCTGGTCTGCTGCGCGGGGCTTGTTGATCTTTACGAAGACCTTTGTGTTGAAATCGCAAACTTCGTCTCTATGTGTCGTCAGGCAGTTGTTGCAGCGATTGTAGAATCTTCCTGGTAGACGCTTGCACTTTCCGAACCAGCCGACGGCGGACTTAGAGTCTTCCCAAGTTGGAACACGTCCATCTTTGCCAAAGCATGTGTCGCAGCACTTGTTCTGCACGGTTCCTAGCAATTCACACAAGCACGCCGCGAGACCCCACCCTCTAAGGTCCGCGATGCTGCGGACTTGACCATTGCGCCATTCAAACTGGGCCTTGGGATCCTTGACGAGCGGAAGTAGGCCGGTGACGTCTTTTGCCGCGTTGTACGGGAGCTTCTTCACGTTGCCGTGCTCCGCATAATGCTCCTCGATAGCCTCTAAGATTTCCACAACCCATGCCTTGGTGACCTCTCTTCTTCCACTCGCAGCGAGTTCTGCCATGCGACGTCAGTCCTCAGTGAAAAGCCAAGCTGGAAGGTGGAAAGGCTTACTCTCGAAAGGAGACATCGTGCTCTTTGCACTCAGCGATCCGTTCTTGTTGCGCTTAGTCGACGCGCGAGAGTCAAATGCAGGCTCATGTTCCTCGCCGTCGCTGTCCTCTTCCTCCTTGATCGGCTGCATCGCAGACTGAGACTTCTCAGAATCGCTTTCTTCGTTTAGCCACACAGCTTTGCGCTTGAGTTTCGCACCCATCCCGGCAGGTACTTCGACCGTACAGTACAAGATGCGCCGAGAAAATGAAGAACGTTATGCGTTTTGCTGGCGGTTAAGCTGCGTGGTGAAGAGAAGTGAGGTGAGGTCAAGCGAGAATACTTTGCGGGAATGACGAGGATTGCGCGCGACACGCCACGACTGAACTTCATGCTGTTGAATGCACGCGCCTGCTCCCAGAAAGACCACGTGCAATACTCGGGAGGACTGTCACAAAATTGTCAAGATTTACCTGTGATATGATAGCAGTAGGAGTAATGTGCAAGTGAATTGGCCGGCAGCCTTCCGTCAATCGCGACGATGGACTGTCACACCTACCCTGAACATGCGCATCCTGCATTTGCCAACAGGTACTTGCAACCACGCACTCCAATAATGCTGGTCGGACTTTCAAGACCGTAATATGATTGCAGGAATGGTCGCACGTGATCGTGACTGATGAGTAAGCATATCGACGTCTTGGCAGCCGCTGGCCGTGTCAACAGCCAAACCGCGCGAAGGTGGGCGTATCGCTGGCAACGCGCAACGCATTCAAGGTGTAAGATTCGCCTGCGCAAACCGATATCGTACTTCCGCATACCGTGCGGACCCTGGGTCGAATTCACCAAGGCGAACGCGGAAGATGGACGGCTCCCGGAAACGAAGAGCGACCAACGCGACACCATCCTCCACCGAGGGCAGCGCATCCAAGAGGCTGAAACTTTTGGTATGTTCCTGATTCTTTCATTACACACGCGTACCTCGTTCGGATGTATAGCGATGCATCGAGACGATCGCGCTGGCTCGCAGCCTGTAGAGGGGAGGTGTGGGCACAAGTTGCGATGGTGGACGGAGGAAGAGGAAGAAGAGCTTCGCGACATTGGGTCGATCTAACGCAACCCTCACCTCCGTCACTCCGCATGCCAGACCTCACCACCTCGCAATGCTCCTGCAACTTGCACATGCGCACAAGCTAACATTATGCGCCGCACCTAGAACTCCAGCGCACCCTCGACCAAATCGACCGTACAGCAGGTGGGTGAGAAGCTCTTAGAGCAACTGCACAATGCTACAGACAAGAAGTGAGCATCTTGACCATGCCAGTCATACCGCGCGACTGACCGAATCTTGCAGCGGCCGGGAGATCGCACTCCAATTCCTCACGCTTCCCGACCGAGATGAACTACCGGAGTACTACGATATCATCAAGCTCCCCATCGCCCTCGACACGATCGAAGAGAAGCTTAAACGCGATGCATATCCCACCGTTACCACCCTCGAGAGCGACTTCAAGCGGCTAGTTCAAAACGCAAAGGACTTCAACGACTCAAAGAGCCTGATCCACGAAGATGCCGAGAAGATACGGAAGCTGGTCTTCAACCACATGAAGGTCCACAATCCTGCGTACAAAGAGGATCCAGGATACTCTGCCTTTGCCACACCTATACCAGAAACACCAGCACCGCCAGCGCAGAATGGGGTGAGGAATGCCAACACTGATGCAGCGCCGGGGGCGCGGCGGGAGAGCAGTGCAAAGCCGAAGATTGTGCTGTCTGCGCGGACGTCTGAACCGCCAGCCAAGCAGGTGTCGATAGCTCCAAGTGCAGGCACTGGCGAGGATGACGAGGGTGATGAAGGTGCTGAGGAAGGCGGCGACGGCAGCAACGACATCGACTTCACGGGCATGACATTCCAGGAAGCGCAGCAAAAGATGATTGCCTTCCTGCTCAGGTATCATGACGAGGAGTGAGTGTTGTTGAGCTCTTGGTCTACATTCGTTTATGCTAATAAGAGTACAGAGGCCTCGAGATTTACTTCCCATTCGGCAATCTGCCCACGCGGAAGCTGGAAGATTACTACAAAATCATCAAGCATCCTGTCTCGCTAAAGAGCGTAGCCAAGCGTGCTCGTGGTCAGCATGGCCGCGCGCCATCGACGAACATCACCGACTTCAAAACCTGGGACGCTTTCGAGGAAGAGGTATCGTTCATCTGGCGCAACGCACAGGAGTACAACGAAGACGGCAGCGACATGTACAACCTTGCAGATGAGTTCAGGGTGAGTTCCGCGATCCTCAATCCTATCGCGTGTGGATACTGACTCGCGGATTCGCAGGAGCACTTCCAATCTTTGCTCGCTGAGGCCAAGGAGAAAGTCGAAGAGCCAGCAGGACCTAAGATAAAGCTGGGTGGACCCAAACCCAAGGTCATGCTCAATCTATCACAGAACCGGGGCTCGCCTGCATCAGGTGTGTCTGTCGACAACGAAGCGCTTCTTCGCCAGCGTCAGATGGTGCAGGCAGGGGTGAACGGACAACAGAAAGCCCACCCGCCTGCCGTCAACGGAAACCATGCTAAGCCGGTCAATTCGATGCGACCTTCGAGCAGCGGCTCGCCACTGGACTCAGGCATCAAGATGGAGAAGCCGCTATCGCAATCGCCAGGACCGCCCACACTCATGCCATCCGGCTCTTCCACCAATGGCATGATGCCGCCCCCGGTCATGCGTCCAACAAGCAGCAGCCCATACCCCGGACTGCCACCGCCCAACTACACAGCTCCCGCGTACCTACCGCCTACACCTCTGCGCAGCTATCCAATCGAAGCTGCTCTTCTACCATCCGTAACAATATCAACTCACCCGCAGCTGAAGGCCGCGAAACCTTTCAGCATCTCCATCTCGCCACACCCGACGCTCAGCCAACAGTCGACAACGCTCTCCTTACCACCAACGCACTACTTCCTGCAGATCCAGCCCACGATCTCGAAGCAGCTAGCCATGGGTCGACCTTACAAGCTCTTCGTCACGGTCAATGGCACGCGATTGACACAGCGCGATACGCTGCTCAACTCCGAGACCAGCAGACGGACGCACGTGTACGAGGGTAGTCTAGCAGGAGGGGTTAACAGGATAGAAGTCGAAGTCGCCGCGGCAAAGGGTACGGTGAATGCCGAGGGCTTGGATGTTGAGAAGGTTAATGTGTTTGTTAACCTGATGAGATGAGATGGGATGCTTAGGCTTGAGACGACTTGATGTACTATACGCTGCTTTGATGGGCAGTGCGGCGAGCTTACTCCTTTACGCCGATGTATTCTTGAGGTGTTGGAAAGCAGGTAGATGCCATGCTCCAAACCAGTTTACTATCAAACCACGGCCCTATTCCCAGCGTCCAGAGCATATCTTACCAGGTGGCTATCAGTTGCTGGCGCATGCAATGTCCCGATAGGTCCCTCCTACTCTCTTCATCCAAGGCGAAGGACAAGCTACGAGGTCAAGCAATTGCTAGCCAGAGCTTGTATTCCCGCCCTTCGGGGCGGGACGTCGGCAGATCGACATTCCTCTGATTCTTGGTCATCCGCTTTTCGACCTCATGCCCATTGCACACACGCTTGGTCAAGGAGATGCGGTCATTTCGTGTACCCTTCAATCTGCATTACAGGGAGGATACTGTCGCGTATATCGATCTGTGCGGATGGACAGCAAGCACAAGCTCCATCGCCACGAACCTCTCGAGGACAACGTGAAAACATTGGACGGCTCCAAGATGATGTACACGATATCAGGCTTTACTGGAAGACCATTGAAAAGTACTTGAGCGTACCAAAATCAACTTGAGCTAGCCCGGAAGGCAAACTCAACACCTCTAAAGAATGGAGAGACGGCCCAAGAGGTGTGTTGTACGAACACTTCTTCTTCTTCGCTTGTTCGTGGGGCCTAGGTGCTTGGGCCGTCACGGGAGAGATATTCCCGCTTAAGGTCCGGGCAAAGAGCTTATCGATATTTACAGCGTCGAAGTGGTTGTTGAGTTGGGCCATTCTATATGCGACACAGTATATGGTGAACGATGATCCGGAGACGCTGCGCTGGAGCCGAAGGTTTTATTTATTTGGGGCACTCTTTGCCATATTTGATTCTTTTTCGGTGCGCCTCCCCACAGCATAATCATGACCTCTGCCCACATCCATTGGTCTACGCCATGATCTACGAGACGAAAGGTCTCTCGCTCGAGCAAGTCGATGAGCCCTACGCCAAAGTACCGCACGCTTGGCAGTCGCCTGGCTTTAAACCGACTGTAAGCTTTCAGGAGGTCAAGGAAGTGCAAGGTGCGGCTGTCATGGATGCTCGAAAAGCTTCGTTGGTGGACATGAAGAATGCCGCGATGCGTAGGAAGTCTGTCGGCTCAGAGGTCTGAGATGTCGACACTGAGGAACAGCGGAAACAGCGAGCTGAAAGAGTCAAAGAAAAGGGATGGGCAGAAGTGTGAGCGCACTCTTGCGGTATGTGGGATGATGCTGTGGTTTGATAGGATATCTTATTCATAGCTTTTCGAAGCTAACGATTTGTGCTTATCTTCTCCTGCCCTTGATGACAGGCTTAACAACCGCACTCCCCTTACTCACAGTAGCCGGCTTCTTCGGCACAGGCTTCTCCACCTGCACAACACCATTCACAACCCCCCTTTCCCTCTCCTCCTCCGCCCTCTGCCTCGCACGATCCGCCGCAATCCCCCTCTCCAACTCCTCCCGCTTCGAGTACTCAATCTCCTTCTTCCCTTTCGCACTGAAACCTTTCTCTTTGACGCTGTAAAATACCCCGCCCAGATCCGCCAGCCAATGCGGGTCGACAGCCGTGACGCAGCTCATGTACTCCTTGCTCGTCAAGATCAACTCGTGATACACCACGTAGTCCGGCGGGTCCCCACTATTGTAAAGAGCAGAAGTCGGATGTAACTGCACAGAAACCGACGTGCGCAGGTTCACGTACTCGCCCAGCCCTTTCCGCTTGGCAGCTTGGTGGTAGTACCCGCTGCAAATGCACTCGCGGACAACATCCAGGTCGTAACCGCAGGACACGAGCTCCATTTTGTTGGATTTCATGATATCCGTGATTTGGTTCCGGATCTCCTGCGCTCGACGCAGCGCTTTAGGGTGCAAGAAATGCTTCACGCACCAGCCGTCGCGGCAGCCGTTGGCGGTCCATTGCTGGTAGACTGTCAAAAGAGTGAGGTGATCGGAATCGTGCACGAAGAACTTCTCGCGCGCGGCGTCGGACTCTTCGAGGCGCTCTTTGGGGCGGTAAAAGACGGAGGGGACGCTGAGCATGGACACGATTGTGACCATTTCTTCGCTGCAGCGGTAAGATTGGCTCGACTCGATGACGAGTTTGGCCAGGCTGGGATCCATCGGGAAGGGCGACATTTGGCGGCCTAGGTCGGTGAGCTCGCCGAGGTTTGAGAGTGCGCCGAGAGCCCAGAGGTCGAAGAGGGAAGTAGTGATTGTGTCTTGCGGTGGCGGGTCCATGAAGTCGAAGTCCAGCAGGTCTTTGACGCCGAGACTCTTAAGCATGAGGACAGTATTTGCAAGATTCGTCCGCTGGATCTCGGGGATGGTGGCGATGTAGAACTCATCCCGGAAAGCTCGCTCAGTGTAGAGATGAAATGCTTTGCCGGGGCCAGTCCTGCCAGCTCGGCCAGCTCGCTGAGAAGCGTTGGCCTGACTAACTGGCGTGATCTGAAGCGTATCCATGCCCATACGAGGGTTATACACTTTCAGCTTGCTGAAACCGCAGTCGACAACATACATGATGCCATCGACTGTCAAGCTTGTTTCAGCAATATTCGTTGCGACAATGCACTTCCTTACACCAGGCGCCGCTCGGTCAAAGATCTTCGCTTGCAGATCCGCAGGCATCTGCGAGTAGATGGGCAGGATTGACAGCTTCGGTGGATCGTTGAGCTGAGCCAAACGTTCTGCGATCAGCTCGCAGGTGACCTCGATGTCTTCCTGGCCGGTCATGAACACCAGTATATCGCCTGTTGGCTGGCTGACGTGGATCGCAAGCACCTGTCGCACTGCGCTGTCAACGTAGTCCTCGCAGGGTGAGCGCGAGTATTGGATATCGACCGGGAACGTCCGACCTGGAATGAAGAACTCAGGCGCTCCGCCATAGAATCTCGAAAACCGCTCGGCGTTCATCGTAGCCGAAGTGACAATGAGCTTGAGGTCTCGTCGTCGTGTCAAGACCTTCTTGAGTAAGCCCATCAGTATATCCGTATTTAGCGCTCGCTCGTGTGCCTCGTCCATGATAATGCAACTGTACTGGTCCAGATCTGAGTTCGAAAGACTCTCCCTCAACAGCACACCATCCGTCATATACTTGATGACCGTATCCTTCGAAGTGCAGTCCTCGAATCGAATCGCATAGCCCACCAACCCTCCCAGCGGAATTTCCATCTCTTCACTCACCCGCTTGGCCACGGACATTGCAGCAACACGTCTGGGCTGCGTACACCCAATCAACCCATCCTTGCCATACCCATCCTCGTAAAGAAACTGCGTCAACTGCGTCGTCTTCCCCGACCCCGTCTGTCCAACCACAATCGTAACCTGATTGTCCCTCACTACCCGCAACAACTCCTCCCTCACCGCAAACGCAGGCAAATATTCCCTCTGCTCCCTCAAGCTCTTCGACCTCGAAAAGTCGCTCTGCCCGGTGTCCTTCTTCATATGCACACCAAACTTGCTCCCCTGATTCTTCTCTTCCGCTCCGTTCGCATTCGGAACAGCAGAATCAGTATCATCCTCCTTAGCACCCATGATATTCCCCAACGCCGTCCCCGCCAGCCCCGTCGCCTCTTGCGCCTGCTTCTGCCGTTCCTTCTGCTGCCGCTTCTCTTTCACCACTCTGCTTCCCTTCCGCGAGAAGACAGCCATATCGCTCTGTGGATCCCGCACCGCAGAGATCGGCTCCAACTGCTTCGTAAACACCGTCTTGCCGTCTAGAAAAGGCGGCTTGAGATCATGCACCAGCAAATGCATCCGCATATCCTCATTATCGTCCTGGAAATCATGGTACTGATCCCGCGTTTGTGCCACATTACTCGCGAGCATGCGATTGGCTTCCCAAGCATCATTGTCCTTCTGCCGCTGTAAATGTTTCGGGTTCACTCTACTTCGCACCGCCATCTTCTTCTCCAGTAGTTGACGCTCCCGCTCTTGATCCGCCCATGAGATGTCGTCCGTCCCGCCGAATGGGTTGTGCATGTCGTCGCCCAACACCGCGCCTTCTTCGGCGGTGTTGTACCAGTCGCGGTCTAAGGCGGCTGCGTCTTCGTCGTCCACGCCAGGCTCGGGGCCGTCGAACTCGGCGTGTGGTCTCGACGGGGTACCATCGCGGTAGCCTCGAGGGGTGGAGGATCGCGAGTCGCCGTTGCGGTTCCCATCTCGGAGGTGAGGTGCAAATCGAGGCTTGATCGAGAGGTGTTCGTCGGATTCGTCGTAGCGGCGGCGTTTAGGACTACGTTCGCCAGACATGATGAAGTGTCTTTCAAGGACTATTTGGCTTACTCACATTCAAGCTGCTGTTGGTGACTTATGGGTGTCTTAAGACTGGAAGACGCTGTCACATGCAAAACGAATTTCTGAAAGTGGAAGTTGGCTTAAAGTCTTATTTGATACAACGACTTCTGTCCAATCGCCGATTACATTATACTACACCACCTCACGCCGACACCCTCCTCATCCCGCTTCAGCAGCATCAGCTTCCCTCTGCTGCCTCTCCATATCTTGAATGAACCTCTCCCAGATACCAATGTTGCCCTTGAAGAACTCCATATGCGCATCGGCCAGCCCGGTCAACGTGTCCCGGAACTCCACCGCCTTAATCCGCTCGAAATCCTGCACCTCCTTGACGACTTCCTCATCAAAAGCCTCCGAAGTCTTCTTCGCATTCTCCACTTCCGTAGTAAGCCGCGAGATCTGTACCTCGAGCTTCCTTGTCCGCTCTCGCCGACTCTGCTCGTGGTCCACACCTCGTACGTCTTCAATCTTCTGCCGGATGAAACCAGTAGCGCCCGCGCTGCCGTGAGAGGCAAGGGTATCGCGCTCGTAGGCAGCTTTCGTGAGGTAGTCCGTCAGGCCTTCGAAGTCGAGTTGCTTTTGCTCGCGGGTCTTGAGCAGGGATTTGACGGCGAGGATATACGATTCCATGTCCTTGAGCGAGCCGAGGTAGCTGTAGTCGGTGTGCTCTTTAAGGCCTTTCCAACCTTCGCTCGTCTCTTGCACGCTCGATGCGAATTTTGTCAGCTCGTCTTGGACGCCCGGCTCCAGCGCGGCGAGTTTCTGGAACTGCACTGCGAGATCCGCATAATCCGTTTCAAGGTCCGACTCCCGCTTAGCAACCCTCGCAACAGTCTTCGAGACGGTACCGAGATCGTTGTCGAGTTTGGCGGCTCGCTCGTTGACATCCGAAAACCGTTTGTCCGTCTTGTGCGGTTTGGTGAATGCGTTCAGAAAGCCTGCCATCATCTTAGCAACCGCTCCAGACATCGTAAGGCGCTGTCGAGGGACACGCTTACTGTCAGTCCAGGTCTCCAACACACCTGAGCTTGCACCCTCGCTACCACCCGACATGCCCCTTGTAGGCCGGCTCTTCATTGTAGCATTCCAATCCGAGCTTTCCAAGAATATGGTGAGGATCGCAGCTCGCCTCAGCACCGGGTGCAGTGCTAGACGCTTCAAGAATCGGTCCAGCGAATGCGCCCTTCTTGACATGAATTCTTCTGTGAAGCTCTGTCCTCGCGCGTATGATACATTGTGTTTGTCGGGTATAGGCGGGACCGCGCATTGTGGGTATTCTCTGCTCAAGGTCTTGTAGAGGAACACAAAATCCGTGAAGCGCCGCCGTACGGTGAAATGTGAGGATTGGAAAGACTTGAAGTCGGTCTGCAGCTAGGCGTCAGAAAATCGGGTAGCATGTGCCCTCTCGTATGCGCTACTCACGTTTGTGGTGACAAGGTAGGAAACGTAGGCGTTCTGTGTCCCCTCGCCCTCCTTCTGTGGATGGTCTACCGTGCAGTCAAGATGGCCTTGTGAGCCCGGCCCAGCCAGGTCTTGCGCAGTGGCATCGTGTCCGGCCTGCTGCCAGTCCGCATCACCGTAGTCGTTACTGCTGCCGGCATCCATGGTTGCGAATGCCTGGCAGCTGGAGGGGCTTGTCCAGACTGAGGCCCAGCTACGATCTTAGCCTGGGTTCTCCTATGCCCCTAGAATCGTTCAAACGCGCAATCGCCTCGCAGTCGCAAGCCCAAGAGATGGCGCGCCTGAGATCCTCGTATTCGTGGGTTGGTGCTGTTATGGAACCTCCGCTCGGTAGACGAGGTCGCTGGTCGGAAATGCTGCAGCTGGTGCTCGACGCTGTGCTCTTTCACCAAGTATCGCCAATTGTGGTGTGTCGGCTCGTAGGATGTAGTGCGAATGGTATGGTGAAGAAGGCAGCTCCAAGAGCAGGTGGAAGCTGCTACGGTGCTCGGCGAGCGTCATCGGGCCTCAGGATTCTATCAACTTTGCACGTGGCAGCAGGGGCATAAGTTACTATTGAGACTCCAACGAAACGAGTCGCTCGGACTAAGGAGACATTGAAATATACATATATGGAGCAAATGTAATCAACGTCGAATTCGGAATGGTCTTCTGAAGACTCCTAACGCTTCCAGCCCCCTGTTGCTATCCCACAAGAGCTCTCTTCTACTCACCCGATCTGGCCCTACACACCGTCCTCCTCATCCTCTCCCCCAAATCCAAAAGAAAATCCACCCTCCTCCTCCTCCTTCAGCGCCTCCCACTTGCCCTTACCATTCGCTACATTCGTGAGCCGCTCCAGTTCCTTCAACCCTTCCTCAAGCAGTTCCGGATCTGATGCCGCTAGATTCTCAGCGAACAGGCCATACGGATTCTCAACATCATCGCTAAAGCCGGAGATAGATTGTTTCTGATCTCGCAGAAAATGCAGCACGGCTCCTACTCGTTTCCGTGGGACGAAGTTTTGGGTGATTGCGATGCTGGGTTCGAGGTTGAGGACGAGGTGATACCTGGAGCCGATTAGCACTGAGATGGCGTACATGCACTTGGTAAAGAGCTTACCAGCCGGAGGGCACATGCAGTACTTCACCCTCACCACAGATGCCTTCTACGCAGCCTGGCGTGGCTCTAGCCTCTGCATGGAAGCCGAGCAACCATTCTGCAATGCTTAGCGGGCTTGTGACCTCGCTTTGGTCTTCTGACTGTGTCACGTATGAGTATTGTTACTCTCTCAAGCGGTAGGTCACGGTAATACATACGACATACACCCCAGGCGGCGGAGGAAGTGATGACGAAGAAGGAAACATAATCCAGTACTTGCTGCCTTTAACCACCGCATTCCAAGCACTTGTGGCATTTGGGTCCTTGTGAAACGTGCTGCCGCTGCGCTCAGGGCCGACAATCAGCCACCTATGGTCCGGTCGGTGATCACCCAGCACAGAGAAAAGGTCTGAACCGAAGCAGGTAGGCGGCCAGTAGTCAGCTTTTACGTCTGGTGAGGACGACACTGTCAAGCCCATCTTCTCCACGAATGCTCGATCGAAGAGGTAGAGGGGCGACTCGTCATGGCTGTTGTTCATGTACTCGAGATAGGTCTTGAGCGGCCAATCCACGGACTCTGCGCGAAAAGCGGCGTCCCCGTACTTCTGCTGGAGGCGTTCCGTGGACCATGATCTGTAGACTGGCCAATGCTTGACTGGTTTCGTCAAAATGAAGGGCCTGTTCACCCAGTCTGATGCGAAGTCTTCCGCCGAAAGATCTTCGAGGCGTGATATCTCGTTCTCCATAGGAATGTTCCGAGCATAAGGCGCCAAAGGCACGTGGGCGCAGTAGAATGGGCGGTGCAGCACATCTGAAAACACAGACGAGCAGTTGACACGGGGCTCTTGTGCTTGTGGCTGCGAGAGATACGTAGAACGCCATGTCCCTCGCCATGTGAAATGAAAAGGAGGAGACCTACCGTTGCTCAGCTTGCTGCTGAGGCTTGGAAGATCAAATTGTATACTTACTCTACGAACAGCGTCCGCCACAGCTCCTCGCTTCTTGTGAAAGCATGGAGGGCTCTGCATGTACTCCCAAGCCTGAGCAGATGCGGAACCTGGAGGATCTCTAGGAAGTGCAGTAAGAGCTCGTCCGGGAAGCGGGCGAATATTCCGCAACAGCTCTTTGCGTTTGTATTTGAGGTCAGCGCATTTCCAGCCGGCCTGACTCCAAGAGGATGTCTCCGGACGAGGGTGCTGTTCTCCGTGCTCTCTAGATGAGTCCCGTTCGTGCCCGTCTTTCGCCTCTTCGTGACTGGCTCCTCCGTAGCAGGACTACCTCTCAGCCTCGCCTCGATTGGACTGCCGTGAGGAGTCATCGTCCAGGAAATGGTGAGGTCGAGTCCAGCGAATCACATGCTTTCAGTAGGAGATGAGTCGAGGGTGAATGTGAGAGTATTTGGCTTGTGTTCGGTTGGCCCGCATCAGGTGGCGCAGCACAGACCACCGCTTAAAAAGATTTCTGCGATTTAACACAGCCGACCTCTTCGCACCACGACCAACTTCACACACACCACAAACCAAAGACACCAAACCACAACTAGAACCACACGACTCTCAACTACGAGGGTTCGGTATCTAGTTTCTTGTACACCCAAAGCGACCGACCGGCGGAATCCAGCGAGGATCTCCACCGCTCTTCACCTCCACCAAACTTTCCACCCGCTCACAGCGCACCGCGTGTGAGCAGTGACCCAACACCGCAATCATGGCCGACAAAGGACTTGAGGACATCGATGCCAGTAAGACACCCTCTTCGTACATCGCTAGTGGAAGAGAGGAGGATCTCGTGAGCGGCAGCTGACACTCGCGCCACCTACAGCCCAGATCGAGTCCAACTACGATGAGACCACCGACAGCTTCGATGCGATGAATCTCAAGGCCGAGCTCCTGCGCGGAGTCTACGCCTACGGTTTTGAGCGCCCGTCTGCGATCCAGCAGCGCGCCATCATGCCAGTCATCAAGGGTATGCCCACCCCTCGGCGCTTTCACGTGCGCACGTCCTCACATTTTTCACAGGTAGCGACGTCATCGCTCAGGCCCAGTCTGGCACCGGCAAGACCGCCACCTTCTCCGTCTCCGTTCTCCAGAAGATCGACCCGAACATCAAGGCATGCCAGGCCCTCATCCTCGCACCGACCCGTGAATTGGCGCAGCAGATCCAGAAGGTCGTGGTGGCTATTGGCGACTTCATGAACATCGAGTGCCACGCCTGCATCGGTGGTACCAGCGTAAGAGACGACATGAAGGCCCTCCAGGATGGCCCACAGGTGGTGGTTGGCACGCCCGGCCGTGTCGCGGATATGATCCAGCGCCGTGTCCTCCGCACCGACAGCATGAAGATGTTCGTTCTCGACGAGGCCGATGAGATGTTGTCTCGCGGTTTCACCGAGCAGATCTACGACATCTTCCAGCTTCTACCTCAGTCCACCCAGGTCGTCTTGCTCTCAGCCACCATGCCTCAGGACGTGCTTGAGGTCACCACCAAGTTCATGCGCGACCCGGTCCGCATTCTCGTCAAGAAGGATGAGCTCACCCTCGAAGGTATCAAACAGTTCTACATCGCCGTCGAGAAGGAGGAATGGAAGCTCGACACGCTTAGCGATCTGTACGAGACCGTCACCATCACCCAAGCCGTCATCTTCTGCAACACGCGCAGAAAGGTCGACTGGCTCACCGACAAGCTCACCGCCCGCGACTTCACCGTCTCTGCCATGCACGGCGACATGGACCAGGGCCAGCGTGACGTGATTATGAAGGAGTTCCGCTCCGGCTCGTCTCGTGTCCTCATCGCTACCGACCTCCTCGCTCGCGGCATCGATGTCCAGCAAGTCTCGCTCGTCATCAACTACGACCTCCCGGCCAACCGCGAGAACTACATCCACCGCATCGGACGTGGCGGCCGATTCGGACGTAAGGGTGTGGCCATCAACTTCGTCACCGCCGATGATGTTCGCATGATGCGTGAGATTGAGCAGTTCTACAGCACCCAGATTGAGGAGATGCCCATGAACGTGGCTGGTAAGTCGAAGTCTGACTATGACAAGCAAGACATTGTGCTAACAAACTTCAGATCTCATCTAAGCGCAACACCCGACAAACACACATCCGTCCTCTCGACTGGCAGTTCCCGAAGCTCTGCATCGCCTTCGGGCACTTCTGCTGTCGGAGAGGGCACAAATCACTACCGAAAGTTATTGAGAACCGGCACTGAGGTGTACCGCTGGCGATCGAACGCGAGCAGTGCGCTATGGCTGGTGATGATGAGCATCTGCAGGGCAGGGGAGTTGGCAGCGACTGCTTTTTCCCCGGCACAGTGATGTTTCTGTTTCCTAGATCAGGTCCCAGGCGCGTGCTTCTTGCAATGAAAATGTTTATGCTTAGACTGCATTCAGATTGGGTCCGTAGGTTTTATGGAAATTGGTTGAAAATGATCTGTCCCACGTCTCCTTGTTGTGTTCTCGTGAGGAAGGCGCGATGCACGGACACGTTCTGCGACCTCACCTCATCTCCAATTCTCCATCCCTTTTCACACTCATATTCCACACTTCCAGGTTCATTCCGACATCAAATATACCACTGGACGGGAATTCACATCTCACCCTAAAACTGGCCGATTGAGCAGGCCGCGAGCTAAACACGCTAAATGCCGCGAGGCTTATAGAAAGAATGGCACCGCCACGCCCCTCATCACCAACCTCACTCCTCTGGGCCCACCAACTGAAACGCGAAAACGGCCACCTCCTCAAACGCATGCAGGATCTCGAAAATTCACACCAAACCCACGCCGACCGCATCAAGAGCGCCGAAACAGCGGCAAAATCCATTGCCAGTGGCGAAATCACCTCCCTCACGCAGCAGGTGAAAACCCTCCAGGACAAGGATTCTGGCCTAGAGAAACGTGTCGACGCCATGGAGCAGACCTTCACCAACAAGATCGACAACGTTGAAGCAGACTCCGAAGCCCTGACCATCCAACTCGCCTCCATCCAGCGCGCCGACCGCGTGGCGGACGTCGAGCGCGAGCAGACTCTGCAAAAGGACAAGGCTCTCCTCCGCCGAATCGCCGAAGTGGAGGAGGGGTTGCGCAAGTATGAGAAAGGTCTCGAAGCCGTCGGGAGGAAGGTCAATCATGAACAGGTGAGTCTGATTAAGGAGCAGTTGGTGGGGTTGACGAAGCGGGTCGAGAGTGAGGGGAGTGGGATGAGGTTGTTGGAGGAGAGTTTGGGAAAGATGCAGCGGGTGGTAGGGGATCTGAGGAAGGCGGTCGAGGGGTTGGAGACGAAGGCTGCGGAGAAGAGGGATAGTGCGAGGCCCACGACTGCTACTCAGGACGATGTGGAGGAGGAGGAGGATGGTGCTGCGCCTGCACCTGCGCCTGCCGCCAGTGTCAAAACCAAGTCACATCGCTGGTCTGGTGGTGGTGCGGATCGGGATATTGTCCAGACGGGCATCTCGCAGTTCGGCCTCCCAAAAGCTTTAGCAGCACCGAAGAAGGAAGCCGCTCCTGCGAGGAAGGCGCGAGCACCACCCAAGAAGCCGAAGAAGAAAGGCCCCGTGCCCAAAGCTCCGCTCACGCCGGGTGTCCGTAAATCGCACAAGTGGGGTGGTGGAGGCGCGGATCGGGATATTGTGGCGATTGGGGAGTCTGAGAGTCTTGGACGAGGCAAGCGCCAACGCTCGTCTGATGTGAGTGTGCCGCCGCCGAGCAAGAAAGCGAAGCAGGAGGTGGGTGGGAAGGCCGTTGTCAGGTCTGGGAGGGGATGGTATGAGGTCGTTCAGAGTTCGAGTCCGGAGGCTGAGGAAGACGGGTGAGACTTGCTCTTCATCCCTCGAGTGAGCGTATGCTGACATTCAGCCCCGGTAGATCAAGGAAGCTTCCAGCTCAGGCTGAGGCCGGGACGCAGACGACCGGTGCCAAACGACGCAGCCTCTTTCCAACGCTCCGAGGGGACGAAGCGGACCTAATCGTGGAAGGAGGCGGAACCAGGCAGACGAGGGGCCAGAGGCAGACCCAGATGGCGGTCAAGGTGGAGGACGAAGACGAACCTAAGCAGAAGGCTGTATCTGACACGGGACTCGGTAGACGCGCGAGGGCACAAGTGTTCAGCTCATCTGGCAACTATGGGCAGGTCGTTGGGAGGAGTAGGAAGAGTGATCCGGGAGTGAGCAGGCCGCAGCCGAGAAGGACGATTCCGCAAGATGATTGAATGTGTTGACGACAGATGTGTGGAAAGGAAGTGTCGGCTTTGCTTGAGGATGAATTGCTTGTAACCATACGACAGACGATGGCTGAATTGCGCATAGATACCCAGCATCTGTATTCATAGCCTGTACTCATAGCTTTCGACCAGTCCACTCAGGACTCAAGTCTCAGCATACTCATAATCACCACCCCGATCCTTGACCTCCACCCTCATCTTCGCCTCCTCAACCTCCTTTCCCCCAATCCTCATCCCCGCCTCCATAACATCCCCCGTCACTACGGGGCCCACCCCCTTCGGCGTCCCCGTCAAGACGATATCCCCTTGCTCCAACGTCATCACCTTGCTAATATCGCTTAACTGCCTCGGAATCTGAAACAGCATCAACTCCGTCGAATCCTGCTGCTTGACATCCCCATTCACACTCAACCACAGTTCCACATCATGCGGATCCTTAATCTTCTCCTTCGCAATCGGCCCCGCCAGCGGCAAAAACGTATCGAACCCTTTAGCAATACTCCACGGATACCCCTTCTTCTTCGCCTCGTTCTGGACGTTGCGCCCGGTCATGTCGATGCAGAGGAGGTAGTGGGAGATGGCGTCCTGCCAGCTGGCGTCGGATTCTTTCAAGTCGCGCACGGTTTTGCCGATGACGAGGCCGAGCTCGATTTCGAAGTGTAGCGTCACGCCTGAAGGGCGCAGGACGGGGCCTTCGCTGGGGAGGAGGATGGAGGAGGAGGGTTTGAGGAAGAAGAAGGGTTGTTTGGGGCGTTGATTATTAAGTTCTGTGACGTGGTCGGCGTAGTTGCGGCCTGCATCTTCATCAGTTGTTGATCCTCCAAGGGTTGAGTATGGTTGGTATACCAATGCATATCACCTGTTGTTCGCTTTAGTCAGTGTTGTTGTTGCAGGTTGAGTGAGGAATTGGACTCACCTTGCGGCAGTTACTTCTAATGGATGCTAAGGTGGCCATGTTGGACGATTGACTTCAAAATGCCTTGCTAATAAACGACCTGCGAGGTCTGGAGTTGAAGCCATTGTATACTGCTTCGTCTCATATGCCCTACTCAATTGCCGGAGCGACACCGGCGGACCAAAGCTCGCCCAAACTGGCACAGGTCGTCGGCTAATCCGGATCTAAGAACAACCTCGACTTCATATGTCTTTCTTTGGCTGCCATTTAAGTTCCTCGACACTGGACGGCTTGGGATACGGCAGAGCATTGGTTGGACATGTGAAAGAGGCGGCACCATCAACCCGACCTTTCCCCGTTGCTGCTTTACGTCCCGGGCAGCAAGGCTGAGTTCCTTCTTTCGACCCTCTGTCAACAACCCAGGTCACAACACATCATTTCAAGGCGTACGCACGCGGTGCAAAATGGCCGAAGATCCAGTTGGCCATGGACGTTCAAGGTCACTACGAACCGCTACCGAGACGTCTGGGACCAGATGGCTTCAGGCTTCTCGACCTACAGCCTGGGCAGCCAGGAGATCCAGTATCCTGTCGACTTCGCACCGTCCTGCTACCAGACCATCGTGACAAGACCCGACCTGTGGCTTCTGAGGCTGTGAGCTATGCCTGGGGACCAGAACAACCTCAGTTTCCCATCCGCTTGAACGCCCAGCCTCTCTACGTCCGGGAGAATCTATGGCGGTTCTTGCGGCAGCGGAGGCATCCTACCCAGGGTATTACGCTCTGGATAGACGCCCTCTGCATAGACCAGTCTGACCCCGACGAGAGAGCTCGTCAAGTCCAGTTGATGGACGAGATCTACAAGGGTGCTGATCGTGTTCTGGTCTGGCTCGGCGTAGCCGATGCCGATAGCCTGACGGCAATCAATGTGATGAAGATCGTCGCTGAGAGAACTCTGACTGTGGCCAGAGTTACACATTCAGACCGACAGGCCTCGTAGGCGATGGGCAGTGATTACCGGTTGAGACGACATCGTGATTGTGATTGACACTGATCTGGCTATCGTGAAGAATGCATGGTGATTAACGAAGCCAAGGTGTCGTGAGCTGTCGGCTGTCAGCTCGACTGGATGGCGGCTGAGATGTCCTCATCCACGGTCAACTTGATTATACCTTTACAAGTCTTGACAACTCGATACCTAGCTGACGTACTTCTGAAGCTTCTGCGCTCGACGATACCGTCCCAGTATCAACCAGATCTCTCCCCGTTGTTACTGCTGTACGTAGACCTCGTACACTCGCTCTCCCCCTCATCCACATGCCGACACAGCGTAACATACCACTCCTGACATACCGGCCGCTTCACCACGACCTCATAACCCGGCAACTCTGGCGCCGGAACCTCGATCAATGCCCTCGCCCTGTTCGCCGGAAGCAGCTCGTACGAACCATCCCTGAGATCCACCACCAAACCCTCCGCCTGATCGTACGCAACAGGCTCATCTCTTAGCCAGAACCAGCGACTTTCACGACAGCCGAGGAACTTCCTGACGGCCTTAATGACGGAGAGCCCAGGCCAGTAGTACCTGGTCCCATCGTCGGCAGTCATCTGCTCCGTTGCTCGCGGACAGGCCATCACCAGGCCCTGGCGAGCGATGTTCCGATCCAGGTCCATCGCCGACTGGGAAGTAGACTGCAACGCAAGATATGCAACCGGCCTGCGCCACGGGGGTCGGAATCTCTGGAGGCTTTGGTTGAGGATGGTCACTCACTGTTCCAACATACGGTATCGTCTCTAGATCCGTCTCTGCGCCACTCACTTCGTCTGGCCCTGCCGCTCTGTACCTGAAGACTTTACCGTCGCCTTCGGCAACGTATCTCAACTTCGGCGGCGCTGTCAACATGGCGACGAGCAATACTGGCGATGTGCTCGTAACAGCACTTCAACGAAGTCCCTGTTGTCGTACATCCTTGAGAGACGTCCTTTGCATTGTCTCTACGCAGGCCGCTCAAGAGTCTTCTCGCGGAAGCGCTGTAGGCTGTGAAGTGTTTGTCCATTGTCTCGTGTTCGATCGAAATAGGCTTGACTAGAATGTTTGCGACACGCCGTTCGGTAAGTTGCTGACTTCGACTTACCCTGCCTCTTCACCTCGTCGCAATGCGTAGAACCCCCGGAACCGTCACAATACCATGCACCCCCTCGACACCCTCATTCCCCACCACTATCGTTGTAGGCAGATCCTTTACACTCCTTCCCGTGTCGACAAACCTTCACCAACCACTCGCCCCCCCTTCTCCCCTTCTCCACCTTCTTAAACCCCTCCATCTCCCGCGGCGGTATCCCATCCCCAGTCCTCTCCTAATCATACCCAATCATCCGCGCGCTCCGGTCCCTCAAATCGATCACAAAGCCCTCCGCCCGCGTATCAGCCACCGGCTCATCCCTCAGCCAAAACCACCGACTCTCCCTACAACCCAGGAACTTCCTGACAGCCTGTACGACGTACGTCCCCGTGAACCGCAACACGCGCCCATCGTCACCGACCGCTTTGTCCGTAGCGCGCGGACAGCACATTTCCAACCCCTTCCTCGCCACCGCGCGGTCCAGGTTCCAGTCATGCCGCAGTTCGTAGTCAAGCAGACGTTGCAAGACTTTATCGCGGAGCTGATGGCATTCGGTTTCGGTAGCTAGCATTGTGCAGCGCCTGTTCTTGCCTATGCAGACGAGGGCGGAGATGTGGGCGAGGAAATGGCTGCCATGTTCGTCGCCGAGAGGGAAGGAGACGGCTAGGCAGGATATGCAGCCGGCCTGTTCTCCCTCAGGCCCAGTTAGCGCATGTGCTCTCTTGCAGCAATTTCTCCTGCGGCAATTCAAGAGAGTGAACTTACGTGTTCCGATGCACGGTATGGCGTTGAGCAGGTCCTCCTTATTAGCAGGCCCTTGTGGCGGAATAGGACGGTAGTGGAAAGTCCGTCCGTCCCATTCGTGGACGTAGCGGAGTTTCGGTCGTGCTCCCAGCATTGCCATGCGCGGTCCCAATGGTGTTTCCTACAGGAGAATCTCATCACGACCGTGAGGCCGTCGAAGCTTAAGAGACTCTCCATCGCATTGTCTCATTTCTAGACCGTCAAACATGGGTTGCGACTCGAAGCTTCCAGCAGACCGGAGAAGGCGGATTTTCCATTGTTCCTATCCGCTTACCAAGGACGGGATTGGATTTGTCCTAGGCGGAGTAGCAAACCATCTGATCAACAGTCTCCCCTTCGTCTCGAACGTGCTCTCAAAGCCTGGAGCCTTTCTGTTCGAGCCACGATCGTAGCCCTGAGCGGATCAGATCAGCCCCATCGAAGAGCGCCTACCAGCTGGTGCATGCTGGCACGGGCGAAAAGCGCCCATACGGCTTCCTGCGACGGTGGCGTCAGAGCTGAAATCCAACGCTATGGTGATGGGGGTAAATGTCAGATGTATCTTGTCGACGTCAATTCACTCTTCATCCACACTTCAATCGCATGCCATCATCGCTTGATGAGATCGCTGCTGAAATGCGCTCGTTCGTTGAATACGGCACGCAGAAAGACACCTTGCTGTGGTATCCGAGCGGTGGGACTCCCATGCACTCCTCCGGGAAGTCGTACAGCTCGTCCTTCGACAGATCCGTCCGGCGCATGGATTGCGGTGGCTCGGAGTACGCCGCCATGGCTTTGCCCGCGTGCTGTGAGCGTGTGGTGATGTTGTGGTAGGGCACTTCGTTGCTAGAAATCATGCTGACAAAGGTGTTGAAGAAGGGAATGCTCTACGAGCGCAAAGGCGCGTGCTGCTGACGTGCTGTTGCGTGTCAAGAGAGAAGGTTGTGGAAGTGCAAAGATCAAGACACGCAGCCCCTTCTTGTTCTCCATGTCCAACGCAAGGCTCTGGAAGTCCTGCACCGAGCGAGGACGACGAAGTGGTGTGCCGATGTGCGTGCCGGTGCGAGTTGCATTGGTCCCCAGCTCCTTGTGCAGCTTGTTGAGGCCTTGTCCATGCGGACACACTCTCTCTCCGTCTCGCCAATGCGCTGGTTCCTCAAGGCCTCATCAACCTCAGCCAAGTACCCGTTGTACAGCGTGCAGACGTGCCCGACGCACAGCTGGATGGGTGAAAAAGCCAACTTGGACTCGGACGGTGCAGGTTCATGGGCAGTAAATAGGATAGGCTGACCTATCTTCAGTTGCAGCCGCTGATGAAGTTTTGCTTGCCCCTTGCCAACGACGGCGAAAGCATAGGGGACCCGAGAGACCAGAGACGCATTGAAAAGCATTCCTTGGCCAGACAGACGAAAAAGTGCCAGCGCAGGCCACGGTCCACGTTTTCCATATACTCATCCTACTACCATCCAGTCTAATCTACTCATCTTCCCCAATACAACGCACGCTCAACCCCTCCTCTGCTGCCCCTGTCCCCCCTGCCCAAAATACGCCGCCCCATACGGCTGCTGATACACCTGCTGCTGTCCACCCGGCGTGAAACCCTGACTAGGCGTATAAAACCCATGTGACCCAGGACTCGTCGGCTGTCCAGGCGAGTAGACCTGCCCTTGCCCTCCCATCCCCTGACCCGCCCACTGTTGTTGAGGTCCAGGCGAGTACGCCCCAGGCGCTTGCCACGAGTTCCGCTGCTGCACGCCTGGCCTCGCGGTGACATTACCGGCATATTGCTGCATCCCCGGATCCACCATCCCGTTCTGCGCGACCACACCCTGGTTCCACTGCATTCCCTGCTGTTGCTGCTGCTGCTGCCACTGCGCCTGCATCATCATCATCCTCTGCTGATGCGCCAACACCTGCACCTGATAAACCTGCTGCGCGTCCGCCTCCCTCGCCGCCTGCGCGTCCGCCTCCGCCCGCAGCCGCCCCTGCTGCCGTTCCAGAATAGCCTGTTGCACCGCGGCGCTATTCCTGCCCTCTCTCGACGCAGCCTTGTCCCTCTCCCTTGCCGCGACGTAGGCGAGCATACCCGGTTGCTCCGGGTGTTGCTGCTTTGCAGGCAAGTTGAGTAATGGGGTGCCGGTGGCGCGGGAGACTTGCATCTGCTCTCTCGCGGACAGGTTGTGCCCTCCCATGTCGAGGTGGGCGCTCGGACCGCGTGAGGCAGGGCGGTCGGGGGTGGGTGTGCGTCTGGCTTGCTGGGTCCAGTCGCCGGATAAGGTACGGCCGGGTGGTGGAGTTTTGGTGAGGCGGTTGCGCTGGCCTTGGGCGCTGTTGGAGCGGCCGTGGAAGAGGTTAGGGAGGCCTTTGCGTTGGGGAGCGACGTATTGGGGTTGTTGTTGTGCCATTGCGGCGCGTTGATGGACCCATTCTTCTGGGGTGACGCTGGTCCTACTGCGGTGGAGTTGGCCTGGGCCGGGAGATGTTGAGGGTTGCCAGACCATGCTTGATCGGTTGCCTGCGGTGTCAAAGTCGGGCGTGAGACGTCCAGGCGAGGCGCCCGCTTGCCACGCCATGCTCGACCGTTCTCCAGCAGCTCCAAACTCAGGCGTCATTCGTCCCGAACTAGGCGTGGTCCTCTCACCACTGCCGAAATACGAAAGCCGTTTGCCCTCGCTCGGACTTGGCCGCGGGCTGGCTCCAAGCGCGCCACTCATCATACTAGCAAGACGATCTGCCGACCGCGAACGCCTCTTGTACGCCATGTCGCCCGGAGTCATCGTGCCGCTGGTCCCGGGCCGAGAGCTAGGCTTGTAAGCATACGTCGGCCCAAAGTCAACGCCAGGAATCTCGCTCGACTGAGCAGCCTGATCCGCCTCCCAGGTGTCGAGCCTACCGGCACCTCCAGAACGCGGGTCAACCGCGGGAATGCCAGGGTCACCGACAGTTTTCAGTTTGCCAGCTCGTGGACGCTCGAAGGACTGTATCGGTCCTTTCGCCGAGTGGTTGCTGATCGTGCTCGCGTAGTCCGGCACAGAAGAAACGGTCGTCATGGTAGCGCTGCGGCCGTCAGGCTGATTCAAAACTCGCTCAAGCGCTTCTTCGTCGATCAGCCCGCCCGCCCAGCTCTCGTCATTAACAGGAGATTCAGGCGAGCTAGGGTCGGACATGGCCTGCTCAGACGGCATCGGAGGAATAGGCAGCGATTTGGGCACCGGCTTCCTCGCAATACTACGGCTCGAGTGTAGCGGTACCGGAGGCCCCGGTCTCCCATCCTCACCAGACGACGTTTCACCCCTCTCATCAGCCGGCGGAACCTCATGCACCCCATCCAAAGCCGGCGCCGCCATCTGCACCGGCGACTCAAACGTCTGCGAATCATCACCCACATACGGCGACCCGGGGATCGTGCTCAGGCGCTGTCTTGGGTCGCGTTGCTTCCTGTTTACTATGCCTTGCGAGCGATCAGCAGGCACCTCGAGACTCGCGTTTGTGTATGGTTGAGACGCTACCGTGTATTGTTGGCGCTGCTGCACGTCACCGTTCCAGGTCTCTTCGTCGGGAGTGCGGCTGTCGGGCGTGCCGTCGCGGCGCGAGGCCTCTTGCATCTGGTACAGGGTGGCGGCATCGACATTCGAGTGCGCTCTACGCAGCTCGGGAGCCGCCGTAGGCCTGTGGCCTGGACGGGCGTTGGGCGAGTGGACGAACGCTGGGGGAGCACCCACAGGCGCCGGTGGCTGCAACATTGGGTCGGCTGCTCGGTTCGGCACCACTTGATTGTCCAGCGTTCGCATGGTCGGCACTTCAGCTCCGGACTCTATCCGCTCAAGCTTAGTGCGACTGGTAGATGCTGATGCAGGACCATAAGATGGCGCAGCGAGCATACCGCCATGTGCAGGAGGTGGAGGTGGCAAGTCGTCTTCAGCCGGTCTTGTGGCTTCGTACGACAGTCGGGATGGCGTCTCCGTCTGATACTTCTTGTAGCCGAGCGCCTCCGACATTGAACGCTTGTGCGGGCTTGAGTATGCGCTCGGCGGCGCAGAATCGGTGCGTGGAAGTGGAGCGCCATTGGGCGGTCCTCCGGGCGACTGAGATCGAGACCCTGGTGTAGAGTGCGCATTCTCATCATCTCCAAAGCGGACGCCCATCGGTGTCACCGACGTTCTGCTCGTTGTATTACGACGGCTAGTCTGTCGGCTGGCTGGCGGACCATCTATGCCTTGCGATACACGTGAAGCGGTCATCTTCTTCATTTCGAACCTCCACTTCCTCTCGCTCCACGCGTGGCTGCCCTTGGTGTGAATCAGACTCGACACATCCAAATTGTCAAGGTAGCCATATCGACGATTGCTTGGCATGGCGAACATGAGCCCACGCTGGTCCAAGGTATCCGCAATGAGCTTGGTAGGCCGTCCGTAAAGCGCAAAAGTGTCGTAGACTGGGAAGAGCCACCGAAGCATCATCTCGAAGCCAGTCACTGCTGCGTGCACCTCTGGCATGACGAAGACGAAGCCTTCAGTGGTGCTCTCAGGAGACATATGCATGGTGACTTGCCCTTCAAGCTTGACCAGAGTCGACTGATCGATCAGTGGCTTCGACTGAGGATAGATGGCGTATGCTGCGTAGGCATCCGTGACCGTAGCAATCGGCCTCGTCTTCTTCGTGACCTTCCTCGTGTCGTAGAACTTGATATCACCCGTTGGCAGTCTCTTCTCTCCGCGATCGTATGCTGATGACTTCTTGGACAGCTTGTGTGCTTTGCTGTACTCTTTCTCGTCTGGCGGATTGATGACACACCAACATCTTCTCCACGGCGTTCCTGCGCCAAACCTGACACGAGCCCAATCTTCGTGAGCGAACTGTGTTCGAAACATGATCTGCTTGATGTTGTTTAGATACCGTCCTTTGCCGGCTATGAGTGAGCCGGTGTATGCTTCCTGCAGTGAAGAATGCTCGAACATTGCGAGCCTGATGGCTGCCGTCCATTGTGTGAGGGAGGCGAGGTTGTTGAAGTGCAAGAGGTAGCGGTTGTTGGCCGCAGTTGAGATGCTGAGTACGTTCTGGAGATTTCCTCCCTGATATCCGCTCATAGGAAGGTTCTCGATCTAGTACTTGTTAGCTATTGTGCGATTTACCTCAGAGATGGTTATAAGCTCACCATCTTAATCGAAGCATCGCTCAGATTGATGAAAGTCGGTATAACCGAATCATCCGCCGCAGCCACGTCCAAGGCAGTCGCATCCCACAATGACAGCACCGTTCCAGTGAGCTGAGCAAAACATTCCACCCAATTCCTCTCTAGGCTCGGCCTCCCTCTGGCGTCCAGATCGTGGAGCTTCAAAAAATAGCCCTCCAAGTATAGCTTATTACTGTGGCTGTTCAAAAAGCTGAAGATGGGCGCGAGTTCGGGCGGGGTGTCCTGGGCGACCTCCACCTGAGGCGGGTTGTACGTCTGTATCATGCTCATGGGTCGAGGCGGCCTCGAATCTCCTCGTGCTCTTGATGGGGTGCCGGCGGGGGAGCCTGGTGATTGCTGGCCTGCACCATCTAGTTTTGCGGCTGAGGCTTGAGGGGTGGCCGTGTCGATGTCGGCCGGTCGTCTGCCAGCTGCCAGGTTGTCCGTCGAGGCTGTTGTTGTCTTTTCGGGGTCTGCAGTGGTAGGAGATCGCGGACCGCCGAATGTCGACATAAACGACAATACTATTGGGAAATGCTTGTCAGCCATGGTGTCCTTCACGTGCCGTGGAAGGGCGACGCAAGGGATGGGCTCGTCGGGAGCGGCCCTGAGTTTAGCTTCTTCTTGAACGTACCTCGATTGCGAGGCATCTTTGCTGGGCTTCTCTAGTAACACCTGTGGCACAACGTTCCTGGCCCCAGAGCGGATAGCCGCGTCGTCCTCCTCTTCTCAGCAGTCAATCGGGGCGCAGCACTCTGTGCGTGGTTGGACGACGTCGTCTGGCGTGGGTGGTGAATGGGGGTATAACAGATGCAAAAGTGAATGTACAAGAGACGACTGGACAGTCTATGGGGGAGGCAAAAGGACGAGTGGTCAGTAGCGAAAGACGGAGGCCCAGGCCTTGGAGGAAATATTGGTTTGGCTGCTGCTGCGGCTCGTGACGATCGATCTCCGCGAAGCAGCGGCAATGACGAAGCTGAAGCCAAGCAAATGCTATATTCCACTCTTCTGTCTCACCACCAGATTGCTCTTCAACGGTCAATCGAGCGATGGACGATTCATGGAATGGATAGGGGCTGCTGTGACGTCCATTGAGATCTGTCAGCGAGGCGGTGGAGCGTCTGACAAGGCCATTGGGAATGATTTCGATTTCTTCACGACCACATGTGCGGACAACCTTCGCATCCGCCACGCGCCGGAACGCCTGGCCCAGTCCCTGCTGACGACGCTACACATGGAAGATCTCAGAGCTTGATGCCACCTCCGAGGGCTCGCTCTCGCTCGCGCGCTCGGCGGAGTTGATACGCAGAGTAGATTGGCAGGTGCAAAGTCGCCTGCTCTCAGTCAATTAGGCACCGGTAGAGGCTCGTCCCCAAGATCACTCTCCTTCATGTGCATCTCATGTGAACTGCGCAGCACCGTCAAAGGGCTCACAAACATTCATCGAAATCTGGCCTGCGCATCGTTGGTTGATACCTGAGCGTTGGCCCATGGGCTTGTTTGCTCGTCCTCATTCTCAGGTGTGCTATCATCGTGTTGCGAACCTATCCAACCAGCCGGCACACCATCAAATTGCAACTGTTGTCCCTCGTGCAAACAGAAGAACTTTCATACTGCCGGTGTAGGTAGTTTTGGTGTTCAAACTCCCGCGGCCTCGGTCTGCTGTCTCCTCTGCCAAGACCTTCCCCAGACGGGCTTTGAGTCAAACGCGCTTCAGCGCGTGGACTTCACTTCACTTCCGCGTTGTCACGTCCTTATGAGCTGCTGCGGCTCGTGCAACCCAGGCAAATCCAGTGAATGGGTTGAGAGCTGTCTCTGACACACACTCTCACGTGTAAAGGCGATTAGCACCTTGGAGCAAGACAGCGCCCGGCCGAGCCACCTTCTCCCACCGCGTCCACCAGCCTTTGCGCCGAAACGAAAAGCGCGCTCGTACTCCCTCGACTGCCTCCACCACCATATGCAAAAACTTCCCCACCATGGCGCGCACAAAACAAACCAGCGTCCGGAAACCTGCCGCAGCACCGTTGACAACCCATAAAACTGTATCCCAATCGACGAGCCCACCACAAAGCAACAAGGCACAAACAGGGAAGAAAGTTCCCAGAGCCAAAGCCGAGCCAGCAAGCACACCACGAAGCAACAAGGCATCAGCAGCAACAGCCAAATCACCCTCGCAGCCCTTAGACCTCTCAGACGACGACAGGCAGAGACTGAAGGAGTGGCTTGATAAGAGCGAGAGACCGTTCAGCGTCGCGACCACAGCACTCTCAAAGAAGAGGAAGAGACAGTCAGGCGAACCACAACCCGCGCAGACGGACCTGTACGAAGATAGGTTGAATGTGCAGTATGAGGTGAAGCCGAAGAATAGCTGGGACTCGCTTAGGCGGTATAAGAAGTTCACTGGTATGAATACCTATGCTCCCCGATTACAAGGCACACCACTGACGATGTTTCTCAGTCGGCTCGGAATCTATGGCAGTCGGCCAAGTCATTCTCGTCAAGCACGACGACTCGGAAGAGGCCAAAATTGACGTTGGAGCACAATGGAAGGGCAAGGTGCTCGAAGTCCGTGCGCTCGACTCGGAACACGTCTACCTCCGCGTCGCATGGCTGAACCGGCCTGAAGACTTACCTGGCGGTCGCAAAGCCTACCATGGAAAGAATGAGCTCATCCCCACCAACCAGATGGACATCATTGATGCGATGTCCGTGAACGGAAGCGTGGAGGTGATGTTCTGGAACGAAAAGGACGACGAGAGTTCGTTAATGAACGAGGAGCAGTATTTCTGGCGGCAGACGTTTGATTACGCGAACACAAAGACGTTTTCGGTGAGTCGGACTTGGGTGAGTTTAGCGATCAGGACGAAGTTCTAAATGTTCGAGCAGAAACTACGGCAGATATGCGTGGACTCAGCACCGCAGAACCCGGACGAAATGATCGTTCAGTGCGGGAATAAGGAGTGTCGGAAGTGGTTGCACGTCAAATGCATCGCTGAGGCGGCGGTGGAGGAAGCTGGTGAGTCTCATCCTTCCAACTTACCATCTATTATACTAACACTACCGAAGCCAGCGAGAAGAAGAAATCCAAAAAGGCCAAATCAAACTCCGTCTCCACCAGCACCAAATCCTCCACACAATCCTCAGCTATCGCTGTAGCGGAGAAAAACGACTACCGCGCTGAAGTATTCGTCATGGGCACTCCAAACGATCCGAAACTTGTGCCCGCAGATACGACGGAGATTGCTATGTTCCTCCCAGATGGGAAGAAGCTGACGAAGGCTTTGGGATGTCTGTTCTGTGGGGTGGAGATTGAGTGATGGCAAAGTGGTGGGGAGACTGTACATGGTTGTGAGGGGATATTTGAGCGCAGGCGCTTGGGACTGGCAAGTTGAGTGTATCAAGGGAGCATGTTCAGAGGGTAGAAGATGGGAAGCGATGGTGTTTGGTAGGTGGTATGCACAGCGTGGATGTACTGATGATTAATGCGAGTACTTCTCACAGACTAGAGTGCTTACTTGTTTCATCTCGATTGCACACACACCCGCTTCTACAATCGTTCTGCGCAAGCGAGCCGCCCACCTGCACGCCCAAACCTGAAGCATATGCAAGGTACAGGAGATCCCGCATTCAACCACACCTCACCCCGTCAGATCTTCGAGAACAAAGCCCCTCGGAAAACTCTAACCCAACCACCACCGCTCGCGCCGAAAGTCTCTACATAGTACAGTACAACAAGGTACGCACCGCGAGCGGGATGTGGGTCGTGGACCATTGTTCGATTGCTACCTTACATGTACTCTTCCATCGGCATTCGTCATATGCGACTTGTGCATGTGCTAATGCCGTTCAATCTCACGTTGCAGTAGTGCATGGGTTCCTGCATAGGGGAGTGCATGAACGACCTGCGATGATTTGGTGGGAGCGGAGGGGAAGCCGCACCGCGCCGGTAGTTCTACTTTGTTGCATCCTCTGGACTTGGTTTCTTGATTCCATAAGGCACTTGTACATATCTTGACCACATCGCTCACTCACGCTCACTGTCGCTCTCGCCTACCCGGCGATATTAGTCTGTCCCTACCGGTTTCTTGTTGGCGATACTTCGGTCGTTGGGAGAAGGAAGCGAGATAGCCCCGCTGTTGCGGACGATATATCCAACCGACCTCACGTCCTGCTTTTGAGCGCAACACGGTAGCTAGGGAGCGCTCGCACTGAGATGGCGGAGGAGAAGCCTTCGGTGCTGATTATCGGAGGGTTGGGTACGTCTCCCCACCACAACACCACTACATCTTCCCGCGTAGCAAGCCATTGACAGAATTCGAAAGGATACATCGGCCGCTTCCTCGCAACCCACATCCACACGCACGCCCTCGCGTCCACGCTCCGCGTCATCGACAAGCAGCTCCCGCAACTCGCCTCCCTCGCCCCCGAACACGAACCCGCCTGCTCCCCCAACTTCCTACAAGCCGACGCCTCGCGCGAAGCCTCGCAGGCTCGCATCTTCGATCTTCCACCAACCGCTTCTGGCGCACAGCGGCAGTTTGATTATGTGTTCAACTGCGGGGGTGAGACGCGGTTCTCGCAGGAAGATGAAGTGTACAAACTCCGCTCGTACCAGTTGAGCTTGACCGTGGGGAAGGAAGCGGCGAAGAGGGGGGTCAAGGCGTTTGTCGAGTGCAGTACGGGACAAGTGTATAATCCCTCGCGGAGCCCGCAGAAGGAGACGGATAAGACGAGTAAGCCGCACACGAAGCAGGCGAAGTGGAAGTTACAGGCCGAAGAGGATCTGGCGAAAATCCCCGGGCTACGGTTGGTGGTGTTGAGACTCCCGCATGTATATGGACCGTACGCGGGACGCTGGCTAGGGACGCAGTTGGCGCTGGCGAGGGTGTATCAGAGCCGCGAGCCGAAGGAGACGATGAAGTGGCTGTGGAGCAGCGAACTACGGACAAACACCCTCCACGTCGAAGACACCTCGCGGGCACTCTGGATGGCGGCCGAATGGCGTTCCAAAAACGACCGTCTCCCCTCCGGCCACTCCGGCCCCACCGACCGCATCGTCTTCAACGTCGTCGACCGCGGCGCGACCTCGCAAGGTTCCATGGCCGCGATAATCCGACAGATCTTCAACATCGAAACAGGCTTCCAGAATACTCTCGTCAACGCCTTCGCGAAGATGAATCTGGAGCATGTAGTCGATGACGTGAACGACGACACGCTGGACGACTGGGCGGACCTGCAGGAAGCGGCGGGTGTGCGGGATAACGGGAGTCCGTTGAGTCCGTTTATGGAGAAGGAGTTGCTGCGGGATGCGGATTTGAGCGTGGATGGGGGGCGGTTTGAGGGGGTGGTGGGGTTTAGGTGAGCTGGCTTTTTCTCTTCGATCTGAGGTTGGGAATGGGGGTGTGGGTGCTAATGCTAATGTTGGGGATGACAGGCCGCTGCACGAGAAGATATCGAAGGAGGAGGTGCAGGAGGTGATTGAGAGTTATAGGCGGATGAACTGGTGGCCTTGACCCGAGCAGACGCTTGCGGCGGCGGCGGCGGCGGCGAGGCGATACGGTACTTTTCGAATTGGCCACACTTTGCATAGCGTGCTTTTGGAGGAAAAGGGAAAGGGTTGGTCAACAGCAAACCCTGAACTCCCGTGATGTTGATGTTTTGGTTTTTTCTAGCGTTTGCATGATGTGCATGGATGTTCGATGAGACGAGCGAGACGGCTGAGTTTTGTACTGTTTGTATAGGGGTTTTGTTCAAATACTACTTTGCCCTGTATTCTGTACTGGATTTTGACTGCTTGTTTTAGACTGGAGGCATTGGTGTCGCCCAGCAAACACTCGTGTCACGTGCTGGTGATGGTGATGGGCGATACGAGGACTAGGCGACTATCAGTTCGGTTTTTTTGGGCTGCTGGACCAGCGGTGGTGTGTACCGAAAGCGAAGTACCAGAGGCATATTGGACTTGGAAGATGCTGGTGTGGATCTGGAGGGCCGGGAGGGCATGCAAAAGCCGTTGACCTTCGTTCGCAGAGAAGCGCGTACTCAATATTGGGAGAGCTCGGTGTCACCGTCGACGTACACATCGTACGATCCTGCAACGAACATCGTGCCGCTACATCGCCATCCAATGCAATCCGGCGCCTGGAGTAGGATGGAAAACCGTGCGCACGTAGATTTACTCAAAGCGTCAGTTCATCCTCATACATAACCAACCTCCGTCCCAAGAAGCACCAAGCCGCCCTATACACACCCTTCGTCACACTACTTCCACTCAGAGCCTCCCAGCCTTATGCGCCTTATGCATCCTCAGATGCCTATGCCTCGTTCCCCTCTGCACCGGCGCGCCGACCACGTACGCGCCACGTCCAGTATCGTGCTCCTGACCCCAGTTGCCTCCAGATTGCCATGGCTGGTCGCCACCCCATGTGTGGCTCGCGTGTGGCCAGCCGCCCCAGGACTCTTCTGGGGGACTGCTGGGTGCGGCGGGTGCGGAGCTGGCAGCAGGCGCTGAGCTTGGTGCGGGGGCGGCGGAGGTTGGGCCGGGAGAGACCATGACGCCGCTGCTGCCGACGACTGGCGCCCAGCCGGATGGCGAGGAGTAAGGGGCTGTAGATGAGGCGTTAGTCTCGTGTATTGTGAGCGGTGGGACGCGATGGTACGAACCTCCAGAAGGAACAGTGACGAACGAGCTCTGCGCCTTGCTGCTCGGTGCTGCTGAGGGAGCAGGAGCACCCCAAGACCCAGGAGCGGACGCCGATGGCGCGCCCCAGGCGGTAGCAGAAGGTTGACCGTGGGATGCCGGCACAGAGGTAGATGGGGCAGCAGAAGGCGCCGGCTCGCTAGGCGAGCTCTCACCGCCGTTGTTCTGGTAGACCTTGAGCGCTTTCACTGACCAATAAGCGTCCTTGAACGCCTCCGGGTTGTTCGCGACGTAGTCGTTGCAAGTATTCGCCTTGGACGAGCATGTGCTGTCCGACCAGGTCGCGCCGGCCCAGTCGCCGCAGAAAGTGGTGTCGAAGACAATCTGTTGGTTTTTGAACGTGGAGGAGAAATCGCAGCCGCCTTCGAACTTGGCCATGGGCTCACCCCAGGACGAGGGGTCGGGCGAATCGCTGTTGATGTCGGATGGGATGGAGTTGCGGGGGAAGAAGTAGACGGCGATGGAGCTGCCTGTCCATTCGGTAGCGTAGACGCCGCCGCCGTTTTGGTTGAAGCCGGCGCCGTAGGTGTTGGTGTCGCTAGTCGTGATGCCGCAGCCGGCGTTCTTGTCTTGGCCTTGGGCATTGACGTCGCAGTTGTCGGTCTTGATGGTGCCTGTGAATGCGGAAGAAGTGGCAGAGTTCGAGCAGCCAGGACCGGTGTGGAGGGTCATGGCGTTGGAAGATTGATCGTTGACTCCCTCGATGATGTCGATCTCGCCTTGACTTGGCCAGTCGGGACCAACCATCCAGAAGGCCGGCCAGGTGCCGCAGATGCCGCCCGGCATGTGCTCGAGGTCGAGTATAACAAGGCCGGACTGGTAAGACTTGGTGCTGGTGAGACGGACGCTTTGGCGTCCCTCGTTCTGCACGGCGGTGTGATTTACACCCATGTAGATCTTGCCTCCATCGTTGTTGATGAGGCCGGTACCCTGCGCAGTACCTTGATCCACGTAATCGACGAAACCATTCGTCGGGTCAGCGTCGTCCCAGAAGCTGAACTGGCCGAAGAAATCGCCAGACATGTAATCATCTTCGCAGGTGTAAGCAGCCCAACCAGGGGCGCTCGCCATAGCGATGGTAAGGAGTGTGGTGAAATGCATCTTGCTTGTAATGAATGACTAGCGATCAACGCTGGATATGGCAAGAGAAAGAAGAGCACAGCTCTGGACGACTGAGAACAGCAGAAACGACGAAAGATCGGTGGGAGAGGAAGAGATGGGAGAAACGCGAGACGCTTTCTGCAGTTATACAAACCTTCGCACGACTCCTGACGAGGAGGTAGGACAGTGGAGCAGACGGGCAACGCGGCTACAGCGACACACACCACCTGGCTGCACCGACTGATGGGTGGCCTGCGTCTTCCATTCGTGGTGCTTGCATCGTTTCACAAGGCGTGCGGGTGAGCCGAGGCCCTGCCCGTTTGAACTTCAGACTCCCTGGCGGCGCTCAGCAGATCTTGTACTAAGCTGAAGACGAACGGGGATGCGTCGAGGAAAGATGCAGGAACCCGTTCGGGTGGTTGTTCCTAGATCGCCAACACCCATGCTGAGTGGTCGGGCGGAGTGCTGTCCAAGGAAAAGGCGGTTTCGAGACCGGGTTTGGCAGAGCGGCAGCCGTTTGCAAGATCTCGACGGCGACATGTCTCGAGCCAATGCGGGCGTGGCAGCTGGGAGTTTCTCGACAGGTCATCACGGAGAAGGGAGAGAAAGGGAGGTTTGCTCCACCGAGTCGATGTCTGAAGAGCGTGCATCTGATTTGTCCGAGGCTTCTGCAGGGGTGTGAATTCGATCGCGCTAAACCACTCCTGACTGTCGATTGGTGGTTGTTTGGTATTTCGAAACACGACTTCAACGCCTGTGTCACAGCCTCTTTTCCACGCTGACAACCTGGACAACTACTTGCTTAGAAGAGGCATATGTCCTTCGCTTCGAGACGTGATATGTAATTTGAGGGTGCCGCCATTGAACCATCGTCTCAAGAGATTTCCAAATCACCAGGGTGGCTCACATCCATCAATACGTGTATGAGAAGAAAGAGCACAGCCCGAACATGCTCTGCAGGCCGGTGCACTGTCTTGATTCTTTCGCACCCTCCACATTCCGAGGTCGTATCTGTGGCGATGCGTTGGCGTTGAAGCTGGTGATGTCCAATATCTTGCGGCACGCGGCTGGCCTTTCCTCTTCATGATGGAGGTATTACTCGCGTTCATGGCCCGAAGCCCACCAAGAACAACACCACTATAGCAAACCATCTTGCCAGCCACGGAGCACTCGTATTGGACCCCGAGCGCACCGTCGTTGTTGTCGGTGTGCTCGTCGCCGAAGACGCTGGTCCTGGTGGTGGGGCAGAAACATAAGTGATCTCCGGCAAGCTGTCACTGCTCGATGCAACATTGCTCGAGACGTGACCATGCTCAAGCATCCTCGTAGTCGTTCCATCCACCCCGACCCCCGGCCTCCCGCTCACACTAATCATCCTCAGCGTCGTCCGATCGCCTCTATCCCCAACCGTGATAGGCTTCCCATCAGCCAACGTGGTCCCGTGGAGGACGAAGTTCCCATCCGAGGCTTTTGTGAACGCTAACGGGTCAGCGTCGGAAGTGGTTGGTATGAGAGGCACAGTAGTTGTCGTGCCGATGGCGATGAAGGTGCTTGAGCTGGCGGTAAGCATGCGAAAGGTGACGGGGCCGTCGTTGTCTTCCAGAGTAATGGGTGAGCTAGGTGCGAGAGTTTGGCCGGAGACAACGTATTGGGTTTTGCTGTTCAAGCTGACAAGATCGCTAGTCGTTGGTGCAATGTTTGTCCGGCTCTCTAGGCTCGCCTCTTCGAGTGTGGTGGTTGAGGTATGGTTGTAGACTACGAATGTAGATCCTGCACTTTCGTATACACTGACGATTGCGGTAGCTGCTCCATTCCCGATCGTCTTCTCTTCGCCAGGCTGTAATGTGTGCTTACCAATGATCACTCCTCCGTCTGAAGTGATCGCATGAGGAGCAGGCATCTCGTCCGGTAGACTTTGCGATGTCCACCGACTGTCATTTTCTGTCCCATGTGTCGTTCGTGACGGCGAAATAGGAGTTGTGTCGGTGGGGCGAGGACCTGCTCGGGAATGGCTTTCCACAGCTGTAGATGCTGGATCAGGAGACCATGAGGCACCCGCGTTCGAATTCTGCGCGGTCCTCTCGGAGGTATCGCTGTCAATGCGGGTTGAAGTCGACGCTACATTGCTCACCTTGGAGGCGTTGTTATCCAGGGAGTGCGTGCTGTGCCTCGTGTGATGCGTTGGGCGAGCTTTCAAGCCTGACTTCACAATAGTAGCAAGTGGATCAATCGGTGCCACAACCTCCGCTGAGGTCAACGAGGAAGCCTTCGGATACCAAGTTGCCTCTGGTCCAGTCACGGCCAACGAGGGTGATGCTTTCGGCAAGTCTGGATCCGCAAACGTCGACACACGGGCTTCCACTGCCTTCGGTGTAAGAGCTATCGGCGGATCGTAGCTCGAAAGATGTCAGCAATCTCCATACAAATGGACTGGGTCAGACACCTACAAGCCTTCGAGCGCCAATCCACACCCAGCCCACTCTGGATCAATCGTCCTCACCTGCTCCGGCACTTTCAACGTCGGGAACCACTGCGTGTTATAGATCGTCGGACACCCAAATACATAGCACTCCGGCTGCATCTCGTACTGCCACGCCGGCGGCGGGCGAAGCAGATCCGTGTAGTTCAGCTTCCCGTAACGGTACGCGGGCTGCTTAAGGCCGATGTCGATTTGGGTTGAGAGCTGGTCCGGTGGCATGGCGAGGAGAGTCCCGGTGTGACGGGCGCCGACTTGGAGGCAGGTGTTGGAGGCGTAGATGGTGGGGAGGTGGATGTAGACGGTGGGGGAATAGAGAGTCGTGCCATTGAGGATGGTTGAGCGTCTGGTCGTGGTATCGGAGGGACCGGCGGTCTCTAGAGGCCAGAAGTAAAGGTCTACGGTGCCGCCGGTTATGGTGCATTGACCGCAGTCTGTCGATGACTTGACTGACATCGTCTCGAACTTGCAGTTGGGTGTCGGTCCAGTGAGCTGGGTAATTGTGTAGGCGTTTGAGTCGCTGGGGATTGTGGTTACTGTTACTTTCTGTATCGGCGAGCCAAGGGCATATACCGGCGTGATCGTCGTCGGAGTGATATGGTTGCTTTGCCATCGTCCGAAGCCAGAGCTCGCGGTGCTGAAGCTAGTGTATACTTCGATCGCCGTGGTAGTCCTGCCTCCCGCACCTATGGTGCTAAGGACAGTAGACCATGCGGGTCCTGGCGTGCTAAGGCCATTGCGCACGTTCGAGTATGACATCCATGAAGGGCTGCATGTCCTGACAATAGAGCTCACTACTTGAGCACATGCCGGGTCGCCGGGTTGGCAGAATGCTGTGCATGGCCAGTCTGGTTCGGAAGCACAGTAGGAGCTCCAAATGCCAGGTGTGTCGGCGGTAGTATTCAATGTGAGTTGCGATGTTGTTTGTGTGATAGTAGGTGAAAGGATAGACGATGTGTTGGTAAAGTTTGGTGCAAAGTTGTCAGTGCTGGATGAATGCGACGCCAAAGTTGATTGTGCAAAGGTGACGGGAAAAAGGTGTAGAACGAATGCAATGTTGAAAAGACAGTACATATCGAATGAAGGATCGATCAAATGGTAGGAGCAGACATCATGAAGAGCAGACCAGATTTTTGTTCAATGAGCAGCGTGTTGACGCCCATGCGGCACAGCATTGATTGACCCGGGTTGCATTCGGTATGGTACAAATGCCTGAATTGCTCGATGCCCGGAATGATGAGTGTCCGATAATGGAACAACAATATTCGTGGATCTGGACTGAGCAGGTTTGCAGTGTAGCGGCCATGGCGGCAGACCGATGCATGTTGTTGGCTGTGCAAGCGCCGGGGTCCAGAAACTCCGCCACAGGTTTGACACCGAGAAGACGCCCTCGGAATCAGCATAGTTTTGGAAATACGAAATCATAAACGACAGACTGCGCCGGCTTCTTGCTGAGAATGAGCCGCGTCTAGCATTCGCCAACAACCCGCACAGTCACCAGATTTCTACATCCCATCTTACCTCAATAGCTTCCTGGTTCATTCCCGATGCTTCCGCCATCCACGAGAACCACATTGCCATTCGAGAATGCGCCGGCGCGGGACGTGAGGAACAGAATGGCGCCTGCCATGTCCTAGAGTCTGGATTTAGCACCTGTAATTGTGTTGCCGGGGATGAAGAAAAGACGACTCACTTCCGAAGTCCCGGTCCTGGTCATCGGCACCATCTCAGTCGGAAGACTGCCGGGCACGCTCCAATCGGCGCCTTGGGCAACGAACTGCAAGGAACCATTGAGTAAAACGATCGGATTGGACTAAGAAAGGTACGTACGTCCGTCATGTCAGTTAGAAACATCCCCGGCGCAATTGCGTTCGCTCGAATGCCCCTTGGACCAAAATTCGTAGCCAGACTTTTAGTCAGGTGCGCCAGCCCGGCTTTGCTGGCCATATACTGGAACCCGACATTCTCCTTGCGACTGAAGGACGCGAGGCTGAGGGTGGTGATGAACTGGCTCTGAATGAAATCCTTCTTGCCACGGCTGTCGGGGTGCGTGTTGCCGGCATCCAAGAGGCCCATGAAGGCGACAAAGGTGTAGAACGGGGCTACCGTGTTGACGTTCATGACGCTCTGCGACTCTTGGAGCGAGGTGGCCCATAGCGCTTCCTGCACCGCCGAGAGGGTCACGTCGGCCGGACGAGGGGGAACGGCGGTGAGGGGTCCCAGAATGCCAGAGTTGGCTACCACGGCGTTCACGAATGGGGTCTTGGCCTTGATCACGTCCACGGCGGCTTGCAGCGCTTCTTTAGAGGTGACATCGCATGCGACAGGGATGACAGACTTGTTGATCTTGCAGACGTTAGCCAGGAGGGCCATCAGGTGGACTTGCAGTGATCGCTTACCGCCTTGTCTGCCACCTTCTGCAGGCTTTGCACCCTGCGACCAAGAATGAAGACACTCTTCGCCCCGTTCGTGTCGAGGGCAAGCGCCATCATCTCTCCCAGACCGCTTCCGCCGCCAGTGATGACGAAGACCATGCCTTCGACGCCAAAAAGCTTTGCAGCTTTGAAGTGGTCCATGTTGTTGGAGTGAATTGGTAAACCTGCAGCAATCGATGTGATGCTTCGAGGGAGGAAGAGTGTGTTTGACTTGTTTCTGTTCCTGGTACCATGATGCTCCTGATAAGGCGGTTCTTAGGGCCCGTCGGATCGGTTTAATCTACACTTAAGGCATCTTTAAGAGTTGTCCTGCTGGCATCATTGTTCATTGCTGACCACAGATGCCGAAACGACGTCGTGTGTATTGGTGCTTTCATAGTCCATTCGGATCGGACATGGGATGGGTCGGAGATGATTACTTGCTGCTTGAGGTTTGCGATACAGTCCTGTCGGATCTCGGAGGATTGGTAACACATGTCCGAAGAGTAGTTGTTGTCAAGGCTAAGGATACCTTAGCGCTCGAGTTCTCTCATCGATTACATCTTGTGCTTTGGTAGCTACTATGTGCATGGTCTGAGTAACTCGAGCCGTTGTGAACCTGATCAATGAGATGGAAGTTGCGTATCTATGTGGTGAGGAGCTGAAAAGTCTCTTGATACCGCCCTGTGCACTGACCATCTGTCACGTGATCAATTCAGAAATAAACACATGCACACTTCCAAAGCGAACGTCCTACTGCTGTGTCGTTACCGAATGTGCAGACAAAACATTTATCGCATTGACTTTGGTTGTTGTTGGACCGTATTACTTTTAGTCGCAAACCGAAGTTGACCACAGAGGCCCACCACGAGTCTGTAGGCTACATACAAGTAGAGACCAGCTGCGGTCCGAACACTAGGAGATCCCTACACGGCACATATCGCGGTCTTGCACCGGTATACTATCTAAAGGAACGTCCTTCGTACAAGCTCTGGTGATGTTCAATGCAGGGCAGGGTCCTGTTCCATTTCCTGCTCCGTTTCCTGCTGTGTTGCGCTCGGTACGGCCTCATGCGTGCTCTCATCTCTCGAAGGGGCGTGGATGAGGAACGCTGTGATGACGAGAGCCGCTGCAGCCGCAGCGGTTGCACAGTAAAAAGCATTGCGATAATCGGAGAGAATGGTCTGGGGTGTGGCTTTGTCGATGAAAGAGCCTGATATGGCGTAGAAGATGGCGACCGACACTTGTGCAGCGCTTTGCATGATTCCCGCCACCAAGCCTTGATCGGGCAGAGGAGCACTCGCGACCTAAAGCAGTACGTTAGCCGATGAAAAGCAGCTCCGCGGTAGTGGCGGCAGTAACACTTACAGCGAGGTTCAAGAAGTTCACAAAGAAGCAGGCCACGCCAAGGGAGATCAATATGAGCCCTGGGAATGAGTATGACCAATAGTGGGTCCGTTCGTCGTTTCGAGAGAAGAGAATGCACCCGGCGATGGCCAGGATCTCACCCATCATGATTGTCCACTTGGGGTTGATCTTGCTGTACAGGGCACCCAGAATCGGCATTGCGATCAGCGGCGCGATCGCAAACGGGAGATACTGGATTGCAGCGGTCAATGCTGGCTTCTGGGATCAGACGGTAGGGTCAGCATGTCGAACTATCTCGCGAGAATGGTTGATGTGGACTAACTCCTTGAACATTGACCAGGAACTGTGAGCCGACTAGGAGCATCATGAAGCAAGTCCCGTACATAAGCGCAGTCACCGGGACCAGTGCTGCGAAATTCTTGAAGGTCCATACACGAGGTGGAATAAGCGCCTCTGTAGAAGGGCTGGTTCTCCGCAAGAAGATGTTCTCATATGTGATGAAAGCTGCGAGCATTGCGATGCCGACGAGAAGTGGCGATAGTGCTCGTGCAGCTTGCCAGTCCGTGGGGCCTTCGCTGAGGCCCAGGACGATGAGCAAGATGCTTGCAGTGATCAGAAAGGTCCCGAAAAAGTCGATCCGTCGGAATAACGCCAGGTTTCGAGGCGTTGGAGGTACGAGTATAGCCGATAAGAGGGCAAATACGATGCTCAGGGCAAATGAAATCCAGAAGAGAAGCCTGTAGCCCACTTCAAGTTTCGTGACTGCCCCTCCGACTGGAATCCCAGCAATGGTCAGCAGTGTACAGGAATCTTTGACAAGGTAGACACCGACCGATGATCCCCACGGTAGAGCCGGTGGCAATGCCCATGCCCAACATGGATAGAGCCATTTCACGTGCCCTCCCTGTATAGCTGATAGAAACGAGGGCGTAGGCGGAAGGCACTGTCATTGCAGCAAATGCCCCCTGGAATGCTCTGACAACGAACAAACCCACGGCAGTATTGACACCAGCCGCCAGCGCAGAAAAGACGCTGAACAAGGTCAGGCCTAGAATGTAGACCTCTTTGTGGCCCACAACATCGCCTACAACTGTCAGTAGGGTGTCGACGACAGCTCGAGAAAGGCGACACTTACCAAGACGTCCGACAACTAGCAGAAACGCTCCAAAAGTCAGCGCGTATGCGGATAGCATCCATGTTGCCTCGGTGTACGGGAGGTGGTATTCTTCAGCGACACGTGGAAGGATGAACGTAACACCCGTGCTATTCATGACATCGAGGAGCAGAGATGAGGTGTAGATGACGAGAGTCAGGGGCCGCAATGCGGTTCGAAAACTCTCGAGCTTCTCGTCGCTGAGGAGCATCTTGGTCAAGGGTGAGGGTTGAGATGCTGGAAAAGAGCTTGAGGACTGCAGTAAATGCAGACTTTTCTTACAAGAAAATGGTGCAACAGCTTGGAAGATGTAGGAAAAACATGGTGTGGCGACATGTCGTGCACTGGATATCAATGGAATAGCCAACCTTGCCTTAGCAACCTACCGACCGGCTCCATAACCCATTATAGATCTTCTCCGCTGCGAACAGTCTCCTGTGACGATGGATGAGGATGGGCTGGAATGGAAGCGGAACGGACTTCGGATCCTGACGTGCTCGGGGGTTGAGGTAGCTTTGTCAGCGGCTCCGTCGGAAGACAGACCATCTGAGAACGAGGAGAGAAGTCGTTGTGGTGCTGCTCACCTGGCCCAGAGCATGGAAAGGCTTCTTAAAATCCGGCAGATTCTTCATCATCGCTGTTGGGAACACCACGAAGCATTGCGTAAATCAATGCCTCCAATAAAATCCAGCCATTGATTCGTTCTAGTCTACAGTCTCACCGTAAGCATCCACCTTGGCTTTCTTGAAACCCCGAGCCGGGATCTTGTGACTGAAGAGGACATCGAGCTCTTCGTATGTGCGGTCCTGTGTGAGTTCGCTGTCAGTAACAGCACACCCTTTTCTCGAACAGGAAGCGCAGCCCTACCTTCGTCTCCGGTAGTCTAAAGAAGATCCATACTACCATCAAGCTAGCAGTGCTTGCCCACACAAACGCGGTCTTGCCTTGAAGATTCCATTCAGTGGGGTTGATCATGTACGGATTGAGGATTCCACAGATAATGTATACAACATTATAAGAGTTGCGAGCGAGCACGACCGTCTGCGGACGAAGCTGGACGGCTGAAGTTTCGGAGACGATTGCATATCCAATGGGCCCGACGCTGAGGGAGTAGATGGCCTGCCACAGCATCATAAAAGACACCTGAACCCAGAGGGAATCTTGAGCATTCGGTGCCGCGGCCGAGCTGATTGCAACCACGAACAAAACGATTGCGTCGCCCAGCATGCCTGCCAGGAAGATGGCCCGCCGGCCAAAGTAGGTGAGGAGGATCCAGGAGAGCATTGTTCCAACGAAAGCTAGAGCAGTGCCGCCGAGGCCGAACTGTCAAGAGTCAGCGTGGGTCCGCCACAGTGATCATCACGTTCGTTCTTACGTTGTACGCATCTTGTACGCCCAGTCCTGCTTGCAATAGAAAGTAGGACGGCGAATACGCAAAGTTCGATCCGGAGAGCTGTGCGCCAACAAAGACCATGATGCAAATCTCCGTGCGCCGCAGATTGACGCCCTTGAAGCAGTCCAGATAACTTACGCCGTGGTTCATTTCATCTTCCAGTCTTGTCGTGTGCTGGATCTGGCTGAGACTGGCTCTGCAGTGTTCTTCGGATCTCGTGGTCAAGCGGCAGAGCACGTGGAGGGCTTCGTCAAATCGGTCCTTGCGAACCAACCACCACGGCGATTCCGGCGCGAAGATGATCGCTATGACAATGGGCACGGGCCAAACCCACTGGACGGCTATGGGTATGCGCCATCCCCACTGAGTCTCGTTGGAGACAAGACCCTGGATGATGCCGGAGCTGATGAATTGACCCATTGCCCAGCAAAGATTGACGTATACGGTCAGATACCCGCGCAGGGCAAGCGGACAAACCTCCGAGGCATAGGCGGGACCGGTTGTGGCGTACACTCCCCAGGTGAGACCGCAGAGCATCTGGCCGACCAAGAGCATCTCGATACTCACTGCGAAGAAGGAGATGAAGATGAATCCGGTCTGACAGACCAGTGCCGCCATGAGTGTGCGTCGGTAGCCGTACCGAGACGAGAACCAGCCGTTCATGAACCCGCCGATGATGACGCCGGCGTTGGTTCCTTGGACAAGACCCGCCTGCCAGGCGCCGGTCAGCTGGTTCGAATCGCTCCCTGGGTCGTAGGTGCCGAACTTGGCCGTGAAGGAGGGGTAGCCAAAGAAGTTCTGCATCAGATTCAAGTCGTAGCCTTCCATGACGATGGTCAGAGAGACGATGGCCGACCAGATGATGGCCATATAGTTCTCTCGTAGAGCTTGCTTCAATGTCGTCTCATGCTCAGCCTGTGTCGCTCTCTGGGCATCGTCCAGGTCTTCCTTGCCGTGTAAGCCGGGCACCTTCTCGGTGGCATCGTCGACTCGGTTGGTCTCGACCGGGGGTTTCTCCTCCTGCGAAGCCATGGTTGATGTTAGGGAGGCAGGATGGCAATGAGGTCGGCAGGCCCGCCTCGTAGCTGCGCTGGTCTTTATTCATCTTCGACCGAGGTCGCGGATGAGCTAGGCGGGGGCTACAGTACTTCGGTAGGGACATCCGCTTATCAGTGTACACATGCGATGGCTGTGCAAGACTCATGGTCGATCGACAAGCACAAAGTCGAAGGATTCGCCGGCACCTGCAGCCGCTCAGTGATATGCCAAGCTCCTGGCCTAATTTCTCAGAACGAGAACGCACTTCACCGCGTACATGATATACTGCACTACACCACAACCCAAGTTGGAGAGGTGGAGAGATTGGAACTGATTGACTGATAACAACGTGTGGAGGATCGACCATGGGACTGCACCTTGTTGATCAACTGAGTCAAGGTTAACTGGGGCCCCTTATTCTCCACGAATCAATGAGACCTCGCCTCCGCGGTATGCAGATAATGCCAATGTCTCCTCTCTGCGACCTGCGGATGTGACATCCGCGAAGATGGGATGGAAACCGAATAGCAGCGCTCATGGCCTTCAAGAAAACGGCCATACTTCAAAGCCGCCATGGCTGGTATCCAGCAGCACTCAAGACTGAGCTGTCTTTCCTTCCGCTCGACACACCGCCATCCTAGAGTGCACGATGCGAAGCTCCATCTTCGCGGCCATGGCCGCCCTCTTCGGTGAGGCCGTGCCAGCCATACTCTCGCCACGGAACCCACCACAGGCACCACGGAACGTGTCCACCATCTTCACGCCGTCAGGCGCACAGATCCGATACAAGGAGCCCGGGAAAGCAGGTGTCTGCGAGACCACCCCCGGTGTCAACTCCTACAGCGGCTACATCGACCTCAGCGATGATGTTCATGTCTTCTTCTGGATGTTCGAGGCCCGGAAAGACCCTGCAAATGCTCCAGTCACGCTTTGGCTCAATGGTGGGCCAGGCAGCGATTCCTTGATCGGTCTATTCGAGGAGATTGGTCCCTGCCATATCACGAAGAACCTGACTTCTCAACTCCGCGACATTGCCTGGTCGAATGAAGCCAACTTGCTCTTCTTGTCCCAGCCTGTCGGTACGGGCTTCTCTTATAGCGACGATGAAGTCGGATACCTCGATCCAACCTACTTGACTGTCAAACATCCTAAACCAGGGCAAGAGACCGGCAGATGGTCGGTCATTGATCCTACCGTGAACGATACCACGACTCTTGCAGCTCATGTGTGCTGGGAGTTGCTACAGGGCTTCTACAGTGGCCTACCTCAGATGGCTTCTGACGTGGAGTCGACAGCGTTCAGCCTCTGGTGGGACTACGCACGGGAAGGATGAACCGAATACAGTGCTGATTGCTTCTCCACAGGTCGGAGTCCTTCGGCGGCCACTGGGGTCCGGCTTTTATGTCGTACTTCTACGAACAGAATCAGAAAATCAGCGAGCAGAATGCTACAGGCCGCAAGCTCGACTTCAAGTCTTTCGGCCTTGTCAACGCCATTGCCGACGAGCGGATCCAGACGAAATATCTCCTGGAGTTCACACAAAGCCATACCAACACATATGGCTTGGATATGCTTAATGAGACAGTCTATGATCACGGCCGCTTCAACATGTATCGGCCTGGAGGCTGTCAGGACGCTCAAGACTACTGCGCTTCTTTTGAGAAGGACTCCTTGGTTCGCCGATCGCAATGCTCGCTGGCGCAATTTCTGTGTCAGAACTCGGTCGAGAATCTGTTTTACAACCTTGGCGGCGGTCGTGGGACCTATGACATTGTAAGCATTCTTGAAGTAGTCACTGACTTGAAGACGTGGACTCTACTGACGGCCAATCTCACTAAAGAGAGCATGTAGCGGCGATGATGTACCACCTCCACAGTGGCGCGACTATATCAACACTGCAGAAGTCCAGAACGCCCTCGGAACAAGCCTCAACTACACTTCGTCGAATCTAATCTACAGCGCCTTCTCTCTGTCAGGGGACTTCGCTGTCAGCTACCTATACGGCATCGAAGAGCTTCTCAAACACGATATCCAGGTAAGCCTCGTATACGGAGATGCGGACTTTATATGCAGCTGGCCAGGTGGAGAAGATCTTTCCCTTTCCGCAAACTGGACTGGTCAAGAAGCCTTCAGGTCAGCGGGCTACACGAACTTGACCGTGGACGGGCAAGCGTACGGCGAAACAAGGCAGTATGGCAAGCTGAGTTTCACGAGGGTCTGGGAAGCTGGACATGAAGTGCCGTGTACGTTTCGATCACACCGCCTTCTTGCCATCTCGTGCTGACAGCAGGAAATCGCAGAGTTTCAACCCGAGGCCGCCTTTGCCATCTTCAATCGATCGTTGCACGGTCTGGATGTGGCGACCGGTATGGAGGATACCACGGGAGGAAGCAAATATTCGACCAAAGGCACGAACCGCACCACGCACTTCCGTCAGGCGCCGCCTTTGAATTGTTCCAGTGCGGCTTAGGAGGCCGTAACACTTGCTCTCGGTGAGTTAATACGATAGGATAGGTGCTGGTATTTGCACTAGGCCCAAGTCATCGTGTAAAGAGGATAGTCGAACAGTGCTCAATGAAGCCAATCGTTATCACGACTTGCCCTCTCACGCTAGTCATGAATTGGGCGAATGTGTATCTTCATCGTTCAATTTGACTCGGGCTTCTTGAGGCGAACGTGCGGAGAGAAGCGGTTTGCCGTAGACATGATTCAACTTCCCAGCGCACATCTATCTTCTTGCGCAAGCTATGCGTCACGGCACAGGTCCTCCCGGGGAACGTCGGGGAGGTTAGAGGACAAACGGGTCAACAGCTGCCATCTCCTTCGCCGCTCTTAGCCGAACAATGCGACACTCCGGCCTTGATAAACCCAGAGATCAGAGTAGACCTAGCCGAACAACATGGCAAAGGAGGGGAAATTGGAAGGTGACCATTGATGCAAGTATGAGGTCCAGCTATGCCTCACAGTCGACCTGCAGAGGCCAACACTCGTCATAGCAGGCGCATATTGCAGGCGTAAGTTGATTTCTCATGCAAATGAACATACATGGACTGCGACCTAACTCTGCGTTCCAGATGCGAGCCGTGCAGGTCGAGAAAGATCCGATGCTCCGGCAAGCAGCCGTGCTCGCATTGCGAGCGTCGAAAGGTCGTCTGTAACTTCCCCGAAGGTGCTCGGCGGATTTCTGTATCAGCGCAGTATCTCAGGAAACTTGAGAACCATGTCCATCAAGACCGACAGGACCAAGCCGGGGAGGTGGCCGGTTGCGGTGATGCCGCAGTCGACGATAGCAGGAGTATTCACTCTGCTATGTCCGGCTCGCGAAGCGCTGGTGAGATGACTACGCCAACATTCAGTTGTCCAAGGCCAAGGCAGGAGCAGCAACACAATAATAACGACGACTTCTCGCGGAATCTTCTTGTCGACGATCAACCTCATGTCCAAGACAATAATTCAGTGCAGTCGCAGCAGTGGTACTTGGGACCTTCTTCGACATGGTCGTTCAGCCGTCGTGTCCTTGCCCATCTGGAAGAGTATGTCTCGCCTAACGCTGGAACATTCCCATCAACGCCTCTATATCTAGATGGCGCCGCCTACCGCTTCGATCCAGAAGAGCGACGACATCAGACCTGCGATCCAGCATTGGATATTGCAGCTGGGACGACCCAGACCGCCCCTTGGCCGGCCTTCGATCATGCGTTGTACCTCTTCCACACGGTACAGTTTCGCTTGGGCCAAATTCTGCATTTTACCGACAGCGAACAAAGCTTCTCGAACCTGTACAGTACGCTGCAAGATGATTGTGCTCCCACAGAAGGTCATGCCCCTTTTCAACGAGCGTACATACTGCTCATTCTTGCGTTCGGCCGAGCGTTGTTGTGTCATGCTCACGGCGGTCAGTCTTCTGCGGCACCCAAAGGGTCCCAGTACGCTGCTGAGGCATGCTCGCTTCTTCCAACGATTCATTCACCCGACCAGGACAATGTGCTGGCAATTCGAGTTTTCGGATTGGCGGCTTTGTACCTTCAATCATTGGACATGCGCGTGACTGCATTCGAGTTTGTACGTCCACACTTGCGCTGATTTTCCGATGTCACGATACTGATGTACCCGTTTTCCAGGCGGGTCGTGCGCTCCGACTCTGTTACGTGACCGGCATTCATCGTGGAGCGGCTTCCAATGTCGCAGATGAGGCCACACGAAGCTCGATTGACAAACTGTGGTGGAGTGTGTACATGCTGGATCAGCACCTGTCGGCGTTGATGGGGGCTCCGAGTGCGGTCCAAGACAACGACGTGACGGCGCAACTGCCTTGCGCCGATGCTTCATCCCCTCAGGACGCAGCGCTCGGGGTGCAAGTACGTCTTTCCAGTCTGCTTGCAAGGTTGACGAGAAGTGAGTAACGATCGGGCGACAAGGCGCCTTGCAAGTATGACTTCACGCTGACCGGCGCTTGTCCATCTGGCAGCCGTCTACAGCTTGCAACCCTCGCTCAACGGATCATTCTTGTCGGAAGCGCAGACCATCCTGCGCCAGCTAGCCGAAGTCTCTCGATCGATGCAGGCTCAAAACGATATCGGTCACTCACTCCGCTCGAGCCACCTGTGTCTCTACTACCATCATGTATGCCACGACGCCTCATGCAAATCGCCACCTTAGTGCCCGATTGACTCAATCTCTCGCAGTGCATCCTTCTTGCCACTCGACCGGTGGTGATGAGCGTCCTCGTAAGCTTCACGAAAGACCTGCAGGTCTACGAACGAGCCCGAAACATGCTCCTGTCGGAGCCAGTGTCAGCATTGCTTCATGCATGTACCACCTCCGCCGCTACCATTCTCCGCGTGCTCCTAACCCTCAAAGAAGCTGATTTGCTTGGTAAGCCGTTCGCTTCTCCATTTGCGAGGGTGCGTGAGCCAATATATGTCCAACGCACCTCAACTGACATCTTGGGTGCGGCACAGACACGTTCCTGCCCTTCCATCTGGAACAAGTCCATTCCTCCGCATTTGTACTCCGCTTGATCGCCGCAATGTTACCCGAGAGAGTTGATCAAGAAGGCCCTCGCGCGGGATGGGAACTCTTAAACACAATTGCAGCGCACGGCAACAATCTAGCTTCCCTTCGACGACAGGAATTGGATCATCTAGACCAGCTTCTGAGCCGCACCACGGTACCGAGAATTCGACTTGCTGCGGGAGAACGTCAAGAAAACTCAGTGCCGGTCCGGTCAGGCGCAACACACCCTGATGCGACATGTCTAGACTATTCATTTGACACAGCGCCCACATTGGCTGGAAGTGAACCGTTCTCGATGGATGACTGGAACTTCGACGTAACTGGAGGAATTGGATTGGTCGACTTAGCGGGAATGGTTAACTTTGGCGACGTATCGGAACAGATTGCATTCGATGATCTGCTGTAAGATGCTCTGATCCTCCGACTGGTATGTTGGAATTAAGGACACACTGGAAACTGCGCCATATGTAGCTTCGCACATCCAAACGGGATGAACCTCACTTGCCTCTTCATTCCTGTCCGTGCGGCTGCAACATCGATGAAAGCTGGGTCTGCCGCAGTCCCGTTGGAGACCGGCCAGTCCAGCTCCTCTACCGCTACTTCGATGTACTCTCTCACGGTCTCTGCAGACCAGAACGACCGCCCCTCTACCGGCTCGGACTGCAACGGCGAGATCATTCCATACCTAGGAGCGATCGACAGGTTGAGTACATATGCCCATTTCGCACCTTCCGCAGGTACTAAATCTGAATCCCGTACTTTCTGCATCCAAGAAGGGCTGCCAGCAGCCGTGTCGACCTCTCCCACGGTGGCCTTCTGGTCCTTGTAGTTACGTGGGATGCGCATGGCCTTCTGCTCGCTGGGAATGTCGAGAGCATAGAGAAGTGGTCCTCGACTGATGGCTGCCGTATTGCCCGCTAGCCGCTCAACGATCACCCCTGCACCAAGGCTTACTTCAATCTCTGTCGTTGTATCAGCCTCAATGGAGACTCGGTGTAGCCGGACACTCTGCCGTCCGACGTTGGGGATAAAAGGCCTCGCGGAACCTGTAGAACTTCCTTGGCGGATGGTCGACGAGTCTGTAGCCCAATTAGGTACTCTAATATAGAAATCAAATGACTTGGTGGCTTCAATCCTGTACTTGAGCTCCAAGGGTGCGAAAGGATATGTTGTGTCGCATGTGATAGAACCGTATTCCGTCTTGATGCTGGCACTCATTAGGTAGGCATGCAAAACACCAGCGGTCAAGCCTGCTGCAGCATCTTGCGGGACTGGGAGGAAGATGTTCATGGCCAGCTTGGGAAACGCCGTTGGATGGTTGACAGTGCAGCACGGCTGTTCCTCCTGTTAGTCTGGTTCCGGAGAGAGTACTAGCTGGCGCTTTCAATGGAAGATTTCAACTTACAAACTCAGGTTCTAAGCCGAACACGTTGGCATAGCGGCACACATCGTAGAACGGCGTCTTCTCGCCTTCACCAACCTCAAACTCCTGCGCCCACGGCTGGTTGGTCTGTGTGACATACTGATGGCTGAACCAATCGTCGGAGACAGCTGCTGGTATGGCATTGAAAGCAGTCCTTTCTACGCGGTCTGCGAACTCGCCGTCGCCAAATAGGCGATGGAGATACGACAGCGAGAACATGAGTTCCACACCGGTACATAGCTCCGCACCGCGCTGAGAGGATAGACCTCCAATATACTCGTCGCTGGACAACGAGCCAAACACTGTTCCATGGAACTTGAAGGACAAAGATACCGCCTCATGGCATTTGGAGATCAACTCTTTAGACTGGTGCATACGATAGAGCTGAGCTGGATAGCGAATGCCTGTTTTGAATTGCGTTGCTTAGATAAGGTTCCTTCTGGGACAGATAACTGCTCACCTTGTGCCACATTCACTCCGTGCTGAAAGTTTGGTGCTTCACCTCTGACGGAGGGTTTTTGAGGGAACGTCTCCTCCGAGAAAAACACAGTCCAGTCCCGTCCGGCCTTGCGTGCGCCTTGCCATAAAAGTTCCATAATCTCCCAGATCGCCGGCCGGTCACTGCTCGCTTCTGGCTCCTCATACAACCATTGTAGATTGAGAGACAGCTCATGCGCTCGCGCCACTCCAAACCATTGCAGGTCGTAGACGTCTCCAGGGCCAGGCAAGTAACCGGACAGCTGGTCTTTGAGCATGCTATGGACGAGCCGGGAGAAACGAAGCATGGCTTGAACTATTTCAGTTCGACGATGCGGCTGCGCTTGTGCATGATTGATCATGCCCTGCAGCAGCAGGCATCGACCCCAGATGCCTCGTGTCTCTCGCGTGCGCTCCGGTCCCAGCCATCCATCGGACGCTTGGTGCTCGAGAACGTAGCCGATGAAATGATCGGCCTGCTTTTGCAACCGCGAGGCCAGCCCCTCGTCCTGCACCGTATACGCCAGAGGCACAATGTAATTGTACCAGTACGGCGCGGCTTCGTTCAGAGGCGTGTATTCATGCGTTCCGCCGAGCCAGGTACTTCCATGGACGAAGCGGTAGAACTCGAACAAGTGGCCTGCCAGTCCCTCTCCAGATGTGTTCAGCTCATGCGCAAGCCAGCCGGTGGGCGTAATAGTTCCTAGAGGAAAGGACTCATATGTGAAGGGAGCCAAGGATGCAGACTCCTGCCGGTCCAGGTAGGTGGCCATCTTAAGCAAAAGAAATGTTGGTCCAATGGTGGTCTTGAGGACTCATCGCAGGCAGAGTAGTTCTTCTAGTATAGTCACCCATCGGGCGCGTCTTCCGGCTTGCAAGTGCATTACGCGGATGAGCTGGCCGCTTGTGGAGCAGGGGGCTTCATCTTCACGTGCTCGTATGTCTCGACCCACGCAGCCATCTTATCTTCAATGTTGCTTGTGTGTCGTTGTCGAAGTACACCTCCCATCTCCTACTCCTGGTTCGTCTTGTCTCTTTCGGGCTCTTTCGGGCCGAGAATGTCCGAGATGAACCTCACCTCAGTTCACCCTTCTACTCCCCCTCCATTTCAACCCAAGACGATCTGAATGCCCAAAAGGTCAGCGCGCCTGCGAACAGCATCCATACTGTCGGAGTCTCTCCAATCTCTGGGCTGTCTCAATGATGGGTTTCCCTTTCGGAACGGCCTTCGGGCTTCAGGGGGTTAGGTTTGTCAGCGGTGCCGTCGGAATACAAACCTCGAAGCGTCCGGTTGTAGCGCTTCCGACACATCGTCCGTATTGACCATCTCCAGCGTGTTCCATGTATTGAACAGTGAGATGCCCGGGCCTCGCAAAGTGAGTCCCCCTCAGCGCTCTGGGGTTGGCCTCGTGACCCATACTGACTTGCCGTACTAGTCATGTGAGCGCTGCCGTTTGCGCAAGGCCAAATGTGTGTGGCCGGAGAACTCGACTACGAGCTGCACTCGATGTCAACAAGACGATGAGCCATGCCAGCTGCCTCCCCGCCATGCTCACTCTTCGTCCAGGCGAGAGGCCAATGCATCAGTCACGAACAGCTCAGTACTCATGTCAGTACTCAAAGAGAGCCGTGCTGCCACCGTCGATAATGCCACCGGTGGTGGTCTAGCTTCCGCGACGTTCGACCAGCGACTTCGCCGGCTGGAGGATGGCATTCTGAGGCTTGCAGATGCCTCATCCATTCCGGCAAACCGGACAGACCATGGCAGTGGCATTGACGAAGCTACGCGGCCAGGGCGTATGGCCTCGCGTGGCATAGAAATGCCAGGACTGGATCCTCCGCATGTTGAAGCGCATCGGATCTATTCACTGAAAGCAAACCGCTCCAAGTATGGCGGATCTCATGCAGGAAGTCGGACGTTGTCCACGTTCGGACTCAGTCCTGTGCCGGACGTGCAACCAGTGGCGACTCATCCCGTGGCAATAGACACCTCGCACCTCCCCACAGGCAAACCATTGCCGCGCTGTTACCTCCCGGCCACCGATGAAGGTGTCTCCCTCTTGACAGAGTTCTTACACGATTTCAACAGCAAGATCCCGCTGCTCTCGCCCATGATCATCGTTAATCATGTCAAGGACTGCTATTCCGGCGCTGCGGACAAGCTTCCAGAATCTTGGGTTCTCACTTACATTACATTTGGCATCGCACACCGCATGCGGGCAACGAGCATGTTTGGCTCATCTGAGGATTCGGCAATGGCGGACTTCTATATGAACAAGTGCCTCTGGAAGCTCGCAGACCTACTGCTCGGTGAACCAACCTTGCAACTCGTACAATGCCTTCTCGGCGTTGCAATCTTGTTGCAGACGTCGGACAGGTCTCAGCGTGCAGCCTCGTTCGCTTCCATTGCAATGCGCATGGTTCAAGATCTTGCGTACAATGACGAGTCTTCCGCCGCAGATGAAGATAGAGATCAATGCAGGACGAAACGATACACATTCTGGATTGCTTTCTTCCTGGACACTGACTTGGCTTTTGCAAAGATGCGACCTTCTTCGCAAAGACTCGCAGACATCAGAACTCCGTTGCCAAACACGCACGATCAAGACTGGTGGGGACTAGCATCCTCTTCGGATACAGGGGGTGATTGGAGCATCAACGTTTTCTCTCTCCACGCCAGTCTTGCACTTATCCAGGCCGAGATGCTTGAAGAGGTGTTCTCGGTGAAGGCCCGCCAACGAACATCGAGTCAGACGTTTTCGGCGTATCGGGCAGTTGTATCGAAGTTGGCGGCGTGGCGACGAAGTAACGTACTGCCCAGCTTGGATGCCACAGAGCTGTCGCAAAGCACGTATCGCTCCGATATGGTGCATCTCGTCGTCCTCGAGGCAATGTACTTTCGCACCCTCTTCCACCTCCACGCATCGCATACTCTGGGTAACTTCACCACAAGTATAGACGTGCTGTCGACTGAGGCGCTTCATAGCCTATCACTGACTGGTCTGCCGGCCTGCGTAGAGGATGCTCAACGATTTCTTGCGCTGGTCGGCTTGATACCTGACAGCGTTACCCCGCTCACTTGGTAAGTCTCTCTTGGAGAATTTCTGCTGCTGATCCGAGACTGAGATAGTGTGCTGCGCCAGGATAACCACTCGAGCAACTCTGGCCGCACTCTTTACGGTCTTGAGCTTCGGCGTCCGCTCACTTGCCACTGAAGGAGGGCTCCTCATATCCTCAGCCGACGCATCATCTTACATGGCTATTCTCAGCGCGCTGGAGTCTGCAGCTGAGCAATCGAATGACGTTGGCCTGGCCAGATCAACTGAGCATTGCCGTCGGGTGTACATGCAAGGGGGGATCAGTTGAACATCGGAGCGGACGGGAAATTTTTGCTCATCACGTCTGCAACGAGTCTACGTTGCTTTCCGTTTCGGAACCTGGTCCCACCTGTATACGAACATTCGAACCACTTCATCGATCTGTATTGATGGTCTTAAGTCTTTAATTTCCTATCGTGAGAGAATACTGGTGAGCCTCTGTTCTGCGATAAAGACACCTGACTGAGCATCAACCGCGGCAGAACATCGTATGTCAATGGGCTCATATCCTCAAGCCCTCGACGGGGACACAGGAAAGCCTAGATCAGCTCATGCGCGGCGCCGGATAGTGGTTCTTGGTCATCGCCGTCGGGATGATCTAAGCATAACTGTTTGGGTGTTATGATGAGGAAGATCAGGTTCCCATGACATGACCGGAACTCCGTCTTTGCTGACGGTAAAGAGATCAGGACTGCACCCAGTCGTTGGCCGGCGACGGAATATTAACAATCGATAGTCTCCTCTCGCGACAGAACCAGACATATAAATCACGCCTTCATCGCACCTCACCACCAGCCATTGAGCTTGCCTTTCACCAAGATACTCTCACATCGTCTCTAAAGAACTTTGCTTGAGCTTCATCATGTCCTACGACAGGAGCGATCAGGCTTTGGCCTATACGGTGCCGTTTCAACTGACCAAGAAAATCCACCGGAGCGTCCCTGACGCCCTTCAACCAGAAACGAAAGAGGCCCAAGCTGCAGCACAAGGAAAGATCGTTGTCATCACGGGAGGCGGCACCGGCATTGGAGCGGTATGGCCAGTCATCGCCGTCCTCTCTTTTATTTTCTAACATGATTTTAGGCATCTGCGAAGGTATGGGTCCGCGCAGGTGCAGCAGGAGTCGTCATCGCTGGCCGCCGGCAGGAGAAGCTCGACGAGACGGTTTGTGAGCTGGAGAAGCTCAAGAAGACCGACACCATCATCTTCGGTGTCTCTACCGATGTGAAGCTGGAAGCCAGCGTGGACAATCTGTTCAAGCAGGTGAACAAGCGGTTCAACCGGCCCGCCGATGTCGTGTTCGCCAACGCTGGAGTCGTTACGGACCCGAAGCCATTGACTGAGGAGACGGTAGAGCGGTGGTGGAACGTTTACGTACGCACGCCGTGAATTCAGCAATATCTGATCGACCACGTGCTAACGCCAACAAGGAGATCAACGTCCTCGGCGCTCACAACACAGTTCGCAGCTGGATCAACAGCCAGCCAGATCCGAGTAAGCCCGTCGGGACAATCATAAACGTCAACACCGGCCTCGCCGGCTTCATCGCACCTGGCATGTCCGCCTACTCGACTTCCAAGCTCGCCGCGCACCGCTACATGGAGTACGTCGCTGCCGGTACGTCTCTCCCAACCCTCTGTCCAGCTCCGCAGAAGAAATTACCGCCGACTAACAGATGCCATGTTCAGAGTTCCCAAGTCTCCGCACTTTCACCCTTCTCCCCGGCATCGTGGCCACGGACATGGCTACAGAAGCCACCGACTTCGCGCCGTATGCAAAGGATGAAGGTGAGCAGACGGGCGCGTTGGGGCTCTATCTAGCGTCGTCGCGTGGCGACTGGCTGAACGGGTCTTTGACTAGCGTCAACTGGGACCTGGAGGAGATGGAGGCGCACAAGGACAAGATCGCAGACGGGATGTTGAAGATCAAATGGGTGCCTGTGTTGCCGTGCTCTGGCGGCGAAGGCATTTAGGGCTGGCGAGGCATGCCTGGGTTTGTAATGTGTGAAGTCTGTAGACCGTTGAAGATACGCTCGTTCCACCTCTAAAGCGGGCTCTCGTTGCGTTGTAGGGCATTGTATTTGCCCCTGGAGCAGGACAAAGACTGCCTACCTTCGTACAACAAACCACGTTTGAATGCATGGAGTTGGGTTCTCGTGCGTACTCAAGCCCTTCACAGGGCAGCAAGATGTGTTTCCTGAAAGCTCATCACGCAACACTCCCTCCCCCCAGATCCACTGCATCAACCCCACCGTCTCTCCGCCTCGTAAGGAGGAACAACACTCCCTGCACGGCCCCAAACTCCAAATCATCCACCGCCGCCCAGCCCACAAGTTCATACCACGTCCTGAAATAAGGCCAAAAAAGCCTCGAGATCCGAATCCTGTACGGTATCGTCATCCTGAAACCCCAACTAACCGCAACCGCTGTAAAGACCACGGCCTGGCATCGCAGTCCCTCTACGCTCAGTGCACCGAGTGCAGGGCGGGATACTGACGCGTACGCTTGCGCGAACAATGACAAAAAGCCAAGACAGGAGATTAAATGGTTAAGGTAAAGCGTGTGTCCGGCCCAGTACCAAGCAGCGGCCCAGGTACGGTCGTTGAAAGCGTCAGTGTCCGGGCCTTCCGCTGGTAAGATGGCTTCTATGATGAGTGGCGGAATGTGCAGGGTGAGGTGGCCGAGGTAGATGAGTGCAGCGGCTGCCGTGGACCATGCGGTCTGCGGGAGGAGATAGAGGAGGTACAGGAAACTGTTAGGAAGGTAAGAGGCCGTTATCGAAGTTATTGAGGAGACGGCATACAGTGTGAAATGTCCAAGCCAGACGGCGGCGAATTGGGTGAGGTTCAGGTAGTCTCCGAACGAGGGCGGGTCGTTGATCATGCCTGCCGGAGCTCCTTTGTATTGGAATGAGATCATGTGGATGTAAAGACCGAGCTGTTGAGTTGCGACGATCAGGTTGATGAGCACGTAGGTTAGAGAGATGCCCTCGGTGTCCTGGCGTGCTCTGATGAGGTGTAACTGAGGCCAGAAAGACATCAGCGTGAGGAGTATGAGCAGTCTAAGAATGTTAGCTGTCAATCGCTGGTCTAAGGCTGGTTCATGGCGGACAGTTTAATCGCAGAACCACGTGCAGTCATGGCTGGTGACCCTTCGTTGGAGTTGGATTGCGGCTCGACTGTCGGTCAAAGACTAAGCTAGGCACGGTTTGTTCCTTCTCTGCTCTTCGATCGAATATAGTTGTTCATGGAGCAAGTGGACGAGTGAGGCACAGCAAGAGCTTGGGTAGCAAGGCCTTGGCATCATAAGGTACTTCTAGATGTTAGGCCGTAGATCATCATTCAGGCCGTGAGCCCACGGCAGTAAGATGTTTGTGAGAATTCCCATATCAACTCGGACCGGAAGCTGGTGCTCTCAGCTGTCGAGGTCAACTCTGAGACTTCATTCCAGCTTCGCAACAGTCTCTCTTGGCGACCATTTGATCGGTCTACCTCCAGTGACCGTGGTGTAACGTAGTAACCAGCTACTCGGCCGGACACGGTGGGCCATTGGAGGACCATTGGTAATTGAAAGACCGTCACCCATGAGCTCGCGGTCAGGAGGCGGCTGAGGTTCGGCTATCCTCTGATGAAGACCTCTTCAACCGATGTCCATAGCATCCGGGTCGTCCTCCAGCTCCTGGTTCGGAACATATCCAGCACCATACCCATGCGCCGTCTCCGCGCCACCGTCTTGACCACTCCAATCATACTTCCTCTCCATATCCGCATACCTCGCCTCCTCCGCCGCCTTCTCCCTCGCCCGCTGTCGCGACTCAATAATCGCCTTTCTCACGGAGTCATGACCCTCGTCCACGGTCAGCGACTTGGGCACACTATACAGCACCAGCTCCTGGCCCTCGTAGTCATCTTCGCGACCGCCTAAGACCTGTCGCGGGAGCTTGCTGAGCTTCTTCTCAATGTCGGGGAGGTAGATGAGTTTCTCCTCGTCGGACTCGATGTCCGCTAGTTCGGCGTCGAGATCGTGGATGTAGACTCGATCGCGTGTGTCGTCTACTTGCATCGTGTCGTTCTCGGGAGATTGGGACACGTGATTGGCATTTGAAGATGCTCCATTGGGAGTGGTCGTGGTGGGGGAGTGGGAGATGGGGGTGTAGAGGTTGCTCTTGCCATTGTTATTCTTGCCGGAGTTGCCTGTGTCAAATATCAGCTTCTCATGCACATGATACAGCCAAGTGAATGCCGACTCACGTAGACTGAGCAAACGCAATCTCTTCTCAAACCTCTCGAAGTCGGACAAGTTTGAGTCACTGGCACCGCGCTTGGTCCCGCGCAGACCCATCTCCGCCGCTCTCACCCCTCCTCCTCCATTGACCGCGACTGAACTGTCTGCCGCCATCCTGCATACCGCATATGCGCCTTTCCGCTCCTTTGCAAACGAAAAGATAGAAGACGGCTCGAGGTGTGACTTGATCCCGCGCGGCTGACGAGTGGAAGCTTCCACGGGTCGTGCATGCAGACGTCGAAGTTCTGGAGAAGCCTCTCGAAACGCACAAGACCTTTCTGGACAACTACATCTTTGCGACCACTGCACGCCAGAATGGCCTCCACGACGGGCCAGGAGCCCGAGTGGGTGAGTTAGCATCCACGTCAAGCTTCATAATATGTCACATGCTAATCTTGATTGCAGACGGCGTCGAAGGTCCGCTCTACTTTCATTGAGTAAGTCGAAAGAACAGATTTTCACATACTTCGACGCGCAATGTCCGGGCTATGGACGACAACTGTCGCTACGGGAGCTTGCGCCTGATTGTCTTCCAAGAAGCCATTCTAACTTATTACAGCTACTTCAAGAAAAATGGCCACACGGCGGTACCCAGCTCATCAGTGGTGCCCCTGGCGGACCCAACACTCCTCTTCACCAATGCTGGCATGAACCAGTTCAAATCGATCTTCCTAGGAACAGTCGACCCATCCTCGGACTTCGCAAAGCTCAAGCGTGCCGTGGACTCACAGAAGTGCATTCGTGCGGGTGGCAAGCACAATGACCTGGACGATGTCGGCAAAGACAGTTACCATCACACCTTCTTTGAGATGTTGGGCAACTGGTCATTCGGCGACTACTTCAAGAAGGAAGCCATTGGCTTTTCATGGGAGCTGCTGACCAAGGTCTACGGACTGGACCCTGACCGGCTGTACGTGACCTACTTCGAAGGCAAGCCGGACGCTGGACTAGAGCCGGACAACGAAGCCAAGCAATACTGGAAGGACGTCGGTGTTGCGGACGACCACATCTTGACCGGCGATATGAAGGACAACTTCTGGGAGATGGGTGATCAGGGCCCTTGCGGACCTTGTTCGGAGATTCACTTCGATCGCATTGGTGGGCGAAATGCTGCGCATCTGGTGAACCAAGACGACCCGAACGTGCTTGAGATCTGGAACAACGTGTTCATCCAGTACAACCGCGAGCCGGACAGCTCTTTGAAGTCGTTACCAAACAAGCACGTAGACACTGGCATGGGTTTTGAGCGGTTAGTCTCCGTTCTGCAGAACAAGATGTCGAATTATGACACAGACGTCTTCACACCAATATTCGCTGCTATCCAGGAACTCACAGGTGCACGAGAGTACCGCGGCAAGTTCGGCGACGAGGATCCGGATGGTATCGATACCGCATACAGAGTCGTCGCAGACCATGTACGCTTGCTCACCTTTGCGATCTCCGATGGGGGTGTCCCGGATGCCGTTGGCCGTGGCTACGTTGTGCGTCGTGTGCTACGGCGTGGAGTACGCTACGCTCGCAAGTACTTCAATGTCGAGATTGGCGAGTTCTTCGCCAAGCTGCTCCCTACTCTAACCGCGCAGATGGGCGACATGTTCCCTGAAATCAAGGCCAGGCAGTCTGATGTGTCGGAAATTCTGAAGGAGGAGGAAATCAGCTTCGCGAAGACACTGGACCGTGGCGAGGCGATGTTTGAGAAGTATGCGCAGAAGTGTAAGCTGCAAGATACGAAAGACCTTGCTGGCGCGGACGTGTGGCGATTGTATGACACGTACGGCTTCCCGGTCGATCTCACACGCCTGATGGCTGAGGAGCGTGGTTTGACGATCGACGATGAAGAGGTCGAGAAAGCACAGCTCAAGGCTAGGCTTGCATCGAAGGGTGAGAAGAAGGCCGGCGCTGACCTCGTCAAGCTCAATGTGCACGACATCAGTGCGCTGGAGAAGATGGCTGACGTCCCGAAGACGGACGACTCACCAAAGTTCCAGCGGGACAACATCCACGCCACCGTCAAAGCGATCTACCACAGCGGCAAGTTCGTCGACACCACAGAAGAGGTGCCAGAAGGCGAGCAATTCGGCCTCATCCTGGACCGCACAAACTTCTACGCTGAGCAAGGTGGTCAAGAGTTTGACACCGGCCGGATTGTCATCGATGGCGAAGCAGAGATCAGCGTGCACAACGTCCAAGTCTACGCCGGCTACGTGATGCACACCGGCTACATGAACTACGGCCACTTCAAGCTCGGCAACGAAGTCCTCTGCGACTACGACGAGCTTCGCCGCCAACCCATCCGCCACAACCACACCGGCACCCACATCCTCAACTTCGCCCTCCGCGAAGTGCTCGGCGAAGACGTCAACCAGAAGGGCTCCCTCGTCGCTCCCGAAAAGCTGCGTTTCGACTTCAGCCACAAGAGCGGCTGCTCCGACACCGAGATCGCCAAGATCGAAGAACTCACCACCAGCTACATCCGCCAGAACAGCGAAGTCTACGCCACCGACGTCCCGCTCGCCACGGCACGCAACATCGAAGGCGTCCGCGCCGTCTTCGGCGAAACCTACCCCGACCCCGTGCGCGTCGTCAGCATCGGCGTCCCGGTGGAAGAACTGCTCGAAGACGTCAAGAACCCGCAATGGCGCTCCGTCTCTGTTGAGTTCTGCGGTGGTACGCACGTGAAGAACACGTCAGAGATCAAGGACCTGATCGTGCTGGAGGAGAACGGCATCGCGAAGGGTATCCGTCGTATCGTCGCTGTCACTGGCGCTTTGGCGCATGAAGTCCAGCGCGAAGCGGAGGAATGGAACACCCGCATCGCCGAGCTCGAACGCATGCCCTACTCCGCGGAGAAAGAGGCCAGGACGAAAGAGCAGCAGCACGAACTTGGACGGATCGAGATCTCGCTACTGTCAAAGTCGAAGCTCCGCGACCGCTTCGCTGCGGTCGTGAAAGCAAACCTCGACCAGCAGAAATCCGCGCAAAAAGCCGAAAACAAACGGGTCTTGGACGTAGTGACCCAGCATTTCGAAAAGGACAAAGAGAACAGCACCCTCGTCCTCTCCGTCCCCGTGTCCGCGGGCTCGAAGGCGATTCAAGAGACGATCAAAGTCGTCGGGTCGAAGCAGAAGGATAAGACGGTGTATCTCCTCGGTAAGGCGGAGGATGGGAAGGTCTTGCACGGATGTCACGTTTCCAGCGATGCGCAGGGTAAGGGCGCGGATGCGAGTAAGTGGGCGAATGAAGTAGCGGGTCTGGTTGGAGGCAAGGCGGGTGGCAAGGGGCCGACGAGTTTGGGTCAGGGGACTGAGGCGGGCAAGGTGGATGAGGCGGTGGAGGTGGCGCGGAAGTATTTGGAGGGGTTGGGGCTTTGAGGCTGTGCGGTAGTGGAAGTGGATGATGGGCGCAGTGAGAAGGTGGGGAGTTTAGCTGATGCCCGGAGGCTCTACAAGCGTGTTTGCAATCGGACGTCAGCTCGTATCACATCGCTATTCCACTAGAGCTCCAGTTCATATCTCCCAGATCAAACCCCCCACCATCCGCCATCAAAAAGTCCCAGCCCTCGAATAACTTCGTATCCATGCCCAAATCCCCCATCTCACCCACGCCACCATCGTCGCCTTGAGACGGCCCCTGCACGCCCAGCTTACCCTCCAGCACCGAAATCCCCACATCCATCGCCTCCTCTGCCCTCTTTACTAATAGAGCCCCCATCTCCGCCCCGTTCAACCCACGCGCTAACCCCTCAATATGCGCCGCGAACAAGTAGATCAACAAATACCCCCTCACACTCGGCTCCCCCGCCTCTATCGTGCGGAGGTGCCATGCTTTCGCCTCCTCGAGCAACGCCGAAAGGTCACGGCGTAGCGGTACAGGACCGAGCGATTGCTCTTCTTTCAACCGTGCTCGAGCGTCGAGGGCGAGGAGGAGGGAGGACTGTTGTACTGCGATGCGGAAGTAGCCGGATGTGGTGATGGCGAGGTGGGAGAGGGTGGTGGAGGGGGTAGTGGTTACGGACCAGAGCTTTGATGCGGTTTCGAGGACGGTGTTGCGGGAGTAGGCGTAAGTTTTGTCTTGTGCGTCCGCGCTGGAGAAGGGGAGGTGTAGGGCTAGAAGGTGGCGGGAGAGAATTAGGTCGATGGTTTGGAGTTGGAAGTCGTTTGGTGAGGGCCCGGTAGAGGGGTTGTATTGCTGGAAGGTTTGGCGGAGAACTTTGTAGGCTTCCTTGTACTCTGCGTCTAGGCGGAGAGCTTCTTCGGATGTGTTGCTAGAGCGGAGGTCGTTGAGGAATTTGGTCATCTTTAGGCGGAGTGGGAAGGTGTGACGTAAGGCAATGGCTATAGAGGTATCGGAGAATGCTTCTGCTGGCGTCGGGGTAGGACTATCCTGGTTGAGCTGCTCATCGTCAAAATTGGCAGGAGCAGCGGTGTCGAAGTCGTCAAGCGATATCGATGGCGGTCCACCGGACATGAAGCTCGAACGCAACGACAGCTCCAGAATCGTGTTCCAGAGCCTCCGCTTCATCTCTGCCTGAAAAGGAGTAGTCTTGGGCAGTCTCGTCGGATCTCTGTGCAGACCCATATACATCGCCGTTCTCTGCAATGTTCCCACGGTTGTCCAGATGAACTGTTCCCCGATGCCAGTGACTTCGCGAGCAAGAAGGGCCAAAATGTTAATCTGAAGGTACTGGATGCCCAATTTAGACTTCATGGATGGGTTTGCGAGCCATGTCTGTGCCTCGTACACCCACCGAATAGCGGAGGTACGTAGGGAGAAATTCTCGTCGTAGGTAGCTGAGCCGATGGCAAGCACGAGCTTCAGCGGAACCATGAACCCCTCGCTTGGCCGCTCATTTGAGGTCCACAAGGCTTCGTAGTCGGTCCTGAACGTTGGCACATGAAGCACTCTATAGATGCTCTCGTACGTGCCGAGATAACAGCGGATCAACGCATCTGAGACATCCCTCGAAGGCAGGTCCATGGTAAGCGAAGTGGGCCATTCTGGAGTATAGCCGGCCTTGATCTGCCTCGCAAGACTCTTGCATCTGTGGACTTTGACGAGCAGATCAGATCTCCCGCCTTTGAAGTGCGGCTCAAGCAGCTCGAAGAGGTCTTGACAACCCTGAACGCGATGCTCAGCTGGAGATAACTTGAAGGAATTGAATCATTCTGCAGCCTCACCACGATGCTATTCAACCAATGACTCTGCCCAAACAACCTAGTCTTATGCCACACACTCCTTGACGCCCCGCTCGGCCTCCCTTTCCCTTGTTCGGAACGAATCGCATGAAACTCGCCACTCAAAGAGGACCTCGTCATGTTGATTGCCGGCTGATCCTGTTCTCCAAGCTCAGTACTCCGTAGATACTCATCCAAGTGCCTAATAGTATTCTGCGTCACGTCGTCCTGGTGAGACGCTGGGCTAGGGTAGGCAGAACTCGTTGAGCCCGCAGGATGTGGACCGGCACCAGAGTACTGCCGTGTTGCTGCATCGTGTCGTCCATCAAGACCGTCGGTTCTCCCTGCTCTGATAGGGACCGGACTGCCAGCCGACCTAATACGATCGCAGGGGAATCGTTCAAATACACACTCGACTTGTGCTTTGGAGCAAGCGGCGCATGGGGACTCACGACTGCACTTGAGCTTTCGCTGGCGGCAGAAGGTGCATGAGCTGTATTTTGGTAGACGTCAGTCGGACCTTCCAAGAGGCAAGGGACTTTAGGATGTGGTGCCCCCGATTTCGTAGTGTTCCAGGTTGCTTGCTGGCGCTGATGAGGCCGAACGAGCGGAGATACAGCGCGAGGATTTTGACCGGCGAAAGCGAGGAGTGGTGACTTACAATGCGGGTCGCCGGCGACGGCGGACCTCCTTCTCGGACATACCCTGGAACGGATGGGGCCTTCAATGGCATAAAAAGGGTACAAGATAATCGTGAGTAGGAGAAAAGGTAGAAGTGGAAAATGCGACGGAGCTGAAAAGGCCGTATGCGGATCTAGGAAGGAGCTAAAGGATTCCCGGCAAGTACGACCGTAAGAACGATCAATAGTTATATTAAAACGCTGCATTTTGTTCGATTGTAGCCTTCCATTCTCCCTAGACTACATTGCAGCACTCAATCTCTTCACAACTTTCCTCCTTCTAATAGAAAGCCAAAGTCAAACAACAATGGCGGACACAACCGACCCTCGCCCATCGACCGACATCGAGAAACGATCCCCAGATCCCTCCTTGGTCGACAAAGCCCCCGACGGCGGTCTGAGAGCCTGGCTGGTAGCTTCAGGAGGGTTTTCGATCCTCTTCTGCGGCCTCGGGTTCGCCAACTCCTTCGGGACCTTTGAAGAATACTATGTCAACAATCAGCTCAAAGGCCATTCGCCGGATGATATTGCATGGATTGGATCCTTGGGTATATTTCTGCAGTTCGCTGTTGGGGCGTTTGCTGGACCGTTATTTGATCGATATGGCGCCTGGGTAAGTTCGGTTCCTATCCTCACACGGGAACGGAGTGTCGCTGATGTTCGTTCAGATGCTCCGGCCAACAGCAGTCGTCTACATCTTCTCCATGATGATGCTCAGTCTTTGCAAGACGTACTGGCAAATCATGTTGACCCAAGGCGTGCTGCAAGGTATCTGCTTGGGTCTGCTGATGTTCCCGGCCTTCGCGGCTGTGTCGCAGTACTTCGACAAGAAGCGTGCTGCTGCGCTGGGAATTGTGGTTGCCGGATCATCCGTCGGAGGCATCGTCATCCCTATCGCCCTGTCGAAGATGCTGAACAGCTCCAGACTCGGCTTCGGCTGGTCAGTACGGGTCATCGGCTTCATGATCTTACCACTGATGCTCTGGTCTTGTGTGGTAATCAAGGCACTTCTGCCTCCACGAAAGACCAACTTCTGGATCGCTTCAGCATACAAAGACATCAAGTTTGACATGCTCGTTGCAGCATCCTTCTTCATGTTCGTCGGCTTTTTCACGCCACTATTTTACCTCCCAACTCTGGCAGTCTCGAGGGGGATGAGCCCGACATTAGCTGGATACATGCTTGCCATTCTGAACGCTGCATCTACCTTCGGCCGGATCATCCCGGGCATACTGGCAGACAAGTATGGGCGGCTGAATATGTTCGCGTTGGGCGGCATCTCGACCGGCATCATCGTGTTCTGCTTCAGTTCCTTGACGAACAACGCAGGTGTGATCGTTTACGCGATCGTCTTTGGCTTCTTTTCGGGGACCATCATCTCTGGAGCATCCGCCGCCTTTACCACTTGTACGAAGGATCCGAGAGAGATTGGCACGGTAAGTAGGCGCTCGCCCTTGAGTCAAGGAGACTTTGGTTGATGAATCTTTCCAGTACATGGGCATGGGCCTGGCTTTTGCTTCGTTGGCCGCACTGATCGGTCCTCCAGTCAATGGCGTACTCCTTAGCAACTATGGGTTTATGCCACTAGCCATGTTCAGTGGTGCCATGTGTCTCATCGGAGGCCTCATCGCTGCTACTAGCAAGGCGGAATCGCCGGAAGGGATTTTTGGGCGTATCTAGCAGCCTTGAGATCGAGGCTTGTGATTGCACGTGGGAGGGATTTTGAGGATTGGCATCTGAAAGTGACGACGGACTTTATAGAATAAAGCTTGGCTCAACGCTAATTTAGTGGGGTCAAATCGATTTTTGCAACACGTCGTGTGCCCGCACTTCCACCCACGCACTCGATACATAGAACAGTCATTCATCCCCCCATGTCCACACGACGATTCATACACCATGGTCTCTCTCGCTTCCCCGAGAACGACCATGCCGCCGCCGGCAACCCCACCCGTTAAACGACCTACGCTCGGCGCACTCAAGCGCGATAGCTCATACCTCGATACCGACGACGAGGCCGGCCTCTCGTCGACCACGAAGAAGCTGAAAGTCACCTTTGATCCGAACGTGGATGTCCGGACTTTCGACGGCGCGGGGGACAAGAGTTTCGACCTGGTCAAGGAGGAGGTTTCCCAGGCGCTCGAGCGGCATCTGGGGGAGTCGCAGGACGATGAGCGGTACAACAAGCTGGTTCAGATGCTAGAGAAGGATGCAAGGTCTTCGGAAGCGCTGAGCCCAAGGTTGTTGAGGAAGTACCTGGTTGCGATCGATGCGAAGGTCAACCGCCTGAGGCGATGCGGTTCGCTGGTCTCTGCTGTGCTGGGCGTGCAGTGGGTGGGACGAGACGATGCTTTCGTGGAGACGTACACGAAGGTGCTGTGCGATCTGGCTTGCGCACATGGCAGATTTATCCCGAGCATTCTGGATAAGCTGGTCTCGCATTTCGTCAAGCTTCCCGCTTCTCTTGGACGACTGCCGGAGGAGACGCCTGTACCGAGGACGAGGATGTTTGCGAGGGCGCACATGCTTCTGAGAGCACTGATCCGCATCGTACCTTCCGCAAGTACTGCTCTGGTGCGGTCTATAAAGCTCGCATTTCCCACCGACCTGGAGACGACTCGATCCTACTTGCAGTATCAGAAGCATGTCTTGCGGGTGGCGGAAGAAATACCTGAGCTGAAGTCTGAACTTCTTGCGCTTGTTGCCCAGAAGCTGGTTAGCATTGATGTACAAGTACAGCAAGACATAGAAGATCTGGAGGAGGAAGCGGAAGAGAAGCTGTTACAACGGCCCAGCTCGAAAGATGGCAGCCAAGAGGAGTCGGATGATAGTGACATCAACTCTGTCTCCGAGTCTGAAGAAACGATCACAGAGGAGGAACAACGACTACGAGACCTGCGCCTCAAGGTCGCTAAGATGGATGGAACTATGGACCTACTCTTCGAATACTACACACCGCTGATCGAGTCGGACCCAAACCCTCGCTCCAATCCAGCCTTCTTGGAGCTCCAGGCGCACTTCGCTGCGTTCATCCTACCAAACCGCACACGCCACGCGCAGTTTCTCCTCTTCCATTACTCGCAGAACTCTCCAGCTCATACAGCCGCCTTCGTCCAGCAGTGCCTACAACTTACACTCAACAATAACGGCCCTTCCATCCACCGACTCACCGCCTGTGCATACCTCGCCAGCTTCACCGCCCGCGCCACCCACCTCTCTACCGGCGCTGTCCGAGACGTCTTCGTCATGCTCACCAACTACCTCAACGACCTCCGCCAACGCTACGAACCCACCTGCCGCGGCCCCGATCGAAGAAACTATAGCCTCTACTACGCCATCGCCCAAGCACTCCTCTACATTTTCTGCTTCCGCTGGCGCGACCTCGTCACCGGCTCTGCCAGCCCGGACTACGAAGACACCAGCGACTTGAGCGAAGAAGACGCGCTAGCCGAAGGCCACGACCTGCGCTGGCTCCCCGGGATCCAAGAATCACTGCGGCAAAACATGCACTCCAAGCTCAACCCGCTGAAAGTCTGCTCCCCATCCATCGTCGCGCAATTCGCGAAGATCGCGCACCACCTCCGCTTCGTGTACGTCTTCTCGCTCATCGAGATGAACAAACGCGTCCGGTTGGCGAATTCGACGAACTACTATGGATCTTCCGGGCTCTCGGAGATTGGGCGGAGGGAAACGGCTTTCGATCGCAAGACTGGGGAAGCGCATCATCAGCTCGAGGCGTATTTTCCGTTTGATCCGTATGTGCTGCCGAAGAGTAAGAGGTGGGTTGAGGGGGATTATAATGAGTGGAAGGTTCCGAGGGGCATGGGTGGGGATGACCAGCAGGATGAGGGGAGTGATAGTGGGAGCGAGAGCGAGGACGAGGAGGTTGATGAGGAGGAAAGTGAGGATGAGGAAGTTGAGTTGGGAGCTGTACAGCCGCAGCAGCCGGGAAGGATGGTCTCAGTATGAGAACGAGATGTATGCAGTAGTACTAAAGCCATACAATATCCATTATCCCTACATCACCCCGTTACACCTCGTCCTGCCCATTACTACTGCTACCACTACCCACTATACCCCAACGGATTCGACGCGCTCCCACCTCCGCCACTCCTAATCCCCTGCTGCGTCTTCCCCCCCGGCGCATTCGCCTTCCCACTCCCCATCCCCGCCATCCCCAGCGGATTCCCTGCCGTCGCGACGCGCGCCCCGCCCACGCCGACGGAGTCTTTGATGTCGTTGCCGTAGCCGCTGACGCCTTGGCCCCAGTAGCGCGTTTGGTCTGTGATTCTACACACCCCACTTCGTTAGCAAGACATCATTGTGAAGGGGTTATGAATGGATGGAGGACGTACTTATTCCCAATCCCCTCCCCGACCTTATTCACCCCGCTCCCGACGCCGTTCACCCACCCCCCCGCGTAATCGCCCACCCGCTGCACTTGCCCTTGCACCATGCGGCTGATCCAGTTGCCGGATTGCTGTCCTCCTTCATCAGAAGAAGGCGCTTGCGCTTTGGCCTGGGGTTGGGAGGCTTTCTGCAGCGCGTTGGCTGTCGAGCTCGATCGCGGGGCTGGGGCTTTGGAGGCTGCGGAAGTGGATTTGGGCGCCTGGGGTTTTACGGCGGGCGGGGCGGGTTTCTTCGCTGCTGTGTTGCTGGGGGGTTTGGCTTGCGGTTTTACGGGGGCCGGGGCGGGTTTTTTGGTGGCGGTGGTTTGCGGTTTGGTGGAGCTGGGGATGGGTTTCTTTGCGGGTGTGGATTGGGGTTTTGCTGGGGCTGGGGCGGGTTTCTTCGTTGGACGGGGGGGTTGGGTGGTTGTTTTGGTTGACATTGTTGCGGATTCGGGGGTTGTTTGAATCGATCGATTGGTTTGAAGGTGTAGATGAAGGTCCGGATATGAGCTCGAGATGGGGAGTTGTAGTGACAATATGTGGCTGAAGGGTGCTAAGAAGATGGAGAAGCTTCCAGCTGTGCCAACTTTCGTGTGATCGCGTTGCCCGTTTTCGTCCTGTGATCGACAGGGTAGGTCGACGTCACTGGGCGTTATCACCACGTGAGCGTTATCTTAGCGTCAGAAAGAGAGTGAACGGCGTTCTCCGTGTATGCCCGATGTTTTGGGTGACCACAGGAGAAGGTGTGGTGATGACTTGATGAGATGAACGACCTTTGAAGACAAATGAGACGCTGAATTTATCTTGCAGTTGCTGCCAGATGATAAGAAAGCCGGTCTTTCGAAATAAAGAGCTATTGCATGGCTTTTGAACATTCAGGAGGCGAATGTCCGAAGGGGGGAGGAGAGGAACACGAACGATGATACTTGCCCACCACGCACATGCAACGAACAGATGAGAGAAGATACTCACTTGAGGTTGGGTTGTTGGATGTGAAGGTCTAGAAACACTCAGGTAAGCTCATGACCGTCCAATATCACCTGCAATATCACCACGACACGATATAATCCTTCTGTTCGTGGTGATGTCGCCTTTCAATGGTCAGCACCGTGCTAATGGACACGGCAGAACAATCAGCGGCGGCGGCTGCGGCTGCAAGAGGTACGTTCAATCAGGCGCAAGCCATTTTCCTTTCTTCCTTCAGAGGCACGGCAGGCGGGTGGGCGGTGGATGGCAGACGGTCAGGCGGACAGATGACGGGTGAAGGTCGAGGGCATTGCGTGTGGCGTCTGTGGGTGCCATGGCAAGGAGGTAGTCAGGTTGACAGCCCAGGAATTGGCAAATGCCGGAAGCAGTGCTTTCGGCGTGAAGAACGCTGGCGTCGATGAGCATGAAACCTTCGGGTTGATGTTGTGGTATTCGATTCGAGTACACGGTGCTCTCTGGGAAGACAGCTAGTGAGGTGCTGCTGCACGTCATGAAGAAGGCTCCGCGCAAGGCAAGAGCGAAGGGAGATGACCATCCCCATTGGCTGGCGGTGGTGGCGGGAGCAGCCGCATAACAAGAACATGACACGGTATGAGCATCTTCAGCGTCACCGACTGACAACTTCACAGAGATCCAGGAGTGCATCGACCACTTCTACGACGACAACGAGCCCGGCACCATGGATCCCACACGGCTGGCCCCCGAGTCCATCGACCATGAGAAGAAGCAAAAGGCCGTCCAAGATGCCCGAGACATGTACCAGTACATCGTCCAGAACTGCGAACGGGCCAACTCTCCTGTGCCAGCTTTCGACTTTATCGAGCTCATCGGCAAGGGCGCGTCTGGGCGAGTCTACAAATGCAGAGACCGGAGGACCAACTCCCTGGTGGCCATCAAGATCGTCAACACCGATGATGTCGACTACACCAACAACACCCTCGACAAAGATGACACCATCCGAGACTTCATCAAAGAAGTCAACACTCTGCAGCAGCTCAAGGATGCCCGAGCCAAGAACATCAACATGATCCGAGAAGCATTCGATCTTCAGACACAGCTGTGGATCGTCTGCGACTACTGCACTGGAGGTAGCGTTCGCACGCTGATGCGAGCACAACCTCCTTCCAAACCAGGACTGGAAGAAAAGTTCATCATTCCAATTGCTCGAGAGCTCGCTCTGGCCATCAAGAACGTTCATGACATCGGCGTCATTCATCGCGACATTAAAGCGACCAACGTCTATGTGACTGAAAGTGGTGAGATCCAACTTGGTGACTTTGGTATCGTTGGAGTGCTCGAGGACGAAGGCAATAAGCGTCGCACTATCATCGGGACACCCCACTACATGCCTCTCGAGATGCTACCGCCGGACTCCAGCTTCGAAGGAAACCAGGCTCCGCAGGCGTACGGCAGAGAGGTAGATGTCTGGTCATATGGCTGCACCATCTTCGAGATTGCCACAGGAGTGCCGCCAAACTCCAGGACTCATCCCGAATTGCTGACGACAGTTCTCGATCGCGCCCCTCGTCTGGAAGGTGGCGACTACCCGCAAGAGCTACGCGACTTCGTTGCGTTCCTTCTTCAAAGCAACCCCGAAGAGCGGCCCACCGCAGACGAGATCGTCAAGCACCCTTATGTCGCTGGCACGCAGAAGAAGTATCCTACTGAAAGCTTGGTCGACCTCATCACCCGGTTCAAAAGCTGGGAGTATAGTGGTGGCTATCGCCAGTCACTGTTCATGGCTGGTGGTGCTCCACCGGTTCCTGGTAGCAGCGAAAGCCCTGTCACCCAAGGAGAAGAAGACTACGACGACTGGAACTTCAGCACGACCGACACTTTCAACGCAGACTTTGGCAGAAGATATAGCAGGATGATGGACCTGTCAGAGGACACCCCTGATCTCAGCCTTGACACTTCGGCGTCAACGAAACTGCCTCCAATACAGACGGAGAACTTGACACCTTTCGACAAGATGCAGCAAGAGATCAGTGCAGGGCGCGGGGAGCGCTCCCTCCAGCGGCTGTGGAATGCTGACACGAGTGAATACAAGTTGCATGATGCACTTGACGAGCAGGACGACCTTCCGTTGCGAAGAATGACAGCAGGAGCGCCGACACGCGAGAGCCAGGTCATCATCGATCTTGATGAAGTTGGCGATCTTGATGCAGCTGCTCCTACTCTGAGCTTCGACTTCGGTGACGTTCCCACTGTCAAGGCTGCGAGAGCCAGGAACTCGAGATATGAAAGCATGAATGAGGATGATGAGGAAACCGACTTTGAGCCGAGCTACACAGATGAAGACCGTGAGAGACGTGCTACAATGGAGTGGACGTTTCCGACGGCGAAGAGAGCCACCATGGACTGGACCTTTCCATCCCACGAGCCATACGAGCCAGAGAATCCAGTCGACCTGCAGATGAGCTTGCCGCCAATTGGGGACGCCGATGGAGAAATGGCACCAGGCTTTCGCCCACAACTCAAGCACACCGCAACCATGCCCATAGGCGACTTCAGCGACTTCCAAGACTTCGTGCACTCCCAGCACACCACCCCAGCCTCTGCCTCACCCATCCGCAACTCCACCGCCTCCATGATCGACCTCAACATGAGCTTCGTCGACGCCTCGGACATCCCTCCGCGCCCAGGCACCGCCACCTCCACCACCGGCTCGACCATGACCGACATGACCTCCGGCAACCCCTTCGACCTCGAAGAAGACCCAGCCCAAAAAGCCGAAGACCAAAAACGCTTCTCCCACCACAAACAATGGCAATCCGAAGGCGGCGGCCGTCGCACCTCGCACCGCCAAAGCCGCCGCAGCATCCCCATGCACGCCCGCGGCTCCAGCCTCAGCTCCAGCACCGACGACGACGACGCCTACACCTACCAGTACAACCGCTCCCTCTCCGCGCGCATGGGCCACCAGCTCAACGGCTCCGCCGACTCGAGCACGATCGACATGAACGCCTGGCCGTCCTTCGACTCCACGTCCGGTTTCTCTGAAGTCCCCGGGTATCACGACGAACTGGACGAAACGGCCCTCGCGCCGCGCACGATCGATTTCCCGCGTTCGGCTGCGCCAGCGCCGGGGGTGCTGGTGGAAGGGGCGGATTTGGCGTTGGTGGAGGCGGAGCTTGGGAGGTTGTTGGAGGATTTGGAGGTGGGGTTGGCGGATATAGGGGAGGCGTTGCAGGCGAGGGGGGAGGCGTTGGGGGGTGCGGAGGGGAGTGGGGATGAGAGTGAGTTTTAGGAGGATGTGTTAGAGGGAGGGAGGGAGGGTGTTTTGGGGCGTTCTGGGGGTTGGGGGGATGGGATACCCATGGGTTTTGTTAGGTGTCGTGATAGTGGTGGGGTTAGGTAGTTGGACGTGGGAGATGCTTGCAAGTGGTTCGACTGTGTCTTCTCTTCCTCCGTGAAGGATCTATGTTACTAGCTCAGGTGCTACACTGGCGGGGCCACAGTTGCAATGAGCAAAGGACAGAGCAGTCGCCTACAGTGACGTTGTTCCTCCGACGTCCGAACGAACGACTGTAGAGTAGATATCCCCAGCAGGCGTACATGTACGTCTACCTAAGTAAGGTAGCCAGCAGCTGGAAACCAGACCTGACCGACGAACCCGATAGGTAACGTACACGTACCCGTACCTTGGGAGGTGGAAGAAGCAAAACTCCAGTCAAAAGCCGTCAAGCCGTCAAAACAACAGAACGAGCAGCGCTAGAAATTCGTGGGTATCTCAAACACAACTCGAACACACCATAACGCTCCCGTCCTCTCGACTCTTGCCGTCCCGTCTTCTCAAGACCGACGTCAAGCCCGCTCTTTCTCCAAATTATCACCTCTGCCCTGCAAAGGAAGGCGAGCCCGCTCAAGTGCCAAATCGTCGGCCGTCAATGCAAGTAGCGCAGCCGTAAAGAACAAGACAGCCAGGCCGCAAGTCGCAGCAGCCCTTTCAATCCCCGTCGAACGCCTCGCAAAAAGCCACCAAAACAAACCAAAAGGGAACAAAAGGATGAATCAATCATTTCCGACTCCTGCCCCAAAGCGACCTTGCCCGCGCCCGGCCGGGGGTCTTGTCCTTCTCCTTCTCCTTCTCCTTGTCTTCTTTCTTCCCGCCTCCGTCCTTCGCAATCGACGATGCGATAGAGGATAGTGAAGCATCAACGTCCTTTTTAACCTTCTGTCCGGCGTCCTTGTCGTCCGCGGGGGAGGGCATGTATTTTTGTTTGTAGATCCTGCGTATCCCATTAGCAAACCACATCCCCACCCTTCACCAGAAAGTATAGTGATACATACCACGAATTCCCCGCCATCCCCATCCCCCCCTCCGCCGCCCGCCGATAAAGCCCGGCGGCCTTGCTCAAATCCTTCCGGACCCCGATCCCTTTCGCATGACAAAAACCCGCCTCTGCCAAGGCATCGACATCCCCCCAGCTGCCCGCGACTTCGTAACACTGCACCGCCAAAGGCCTGTCTTTGTCGCAGCCCCAGCCGTTCATATAACTTATCCCCAACTCGTAGATGGCGAGCGCGAACTGCGCTTTGCGCGTCTTCTTCTCCAGCACGTCGAGGCCGGGCAACAACGGGGTAGACGAGGATTCGAGGTCCGCGACCTGCAACCCCGAAGAGGAAATGGCGGCGCGCAGCCAGCGCACGCCTTCCGCCTGGTTCGGCCGCATGCCCCAGCCGTGGCGGCACGCGAGGGCGTAGAGCAGCATGCCCGTCGGACTGCCCTCGCGCGCGGCGATGCGGAGATGGTAGGTGGATTTGCTGAGTTCGCCTGCACTGTGAGTTTGGATTCCTATCTCGAGGTGTTCTTCGGCGGTCATTTCGGAGGAGGAGGGGGTGCGGGTGTGTGTCGAGACGCCCCCGGGACGGATGGTGCGATCGGTGGAGTCGGTGTTGGCGGTGCGGACGGAGGGGGTGGATTTGTGTACGGCGGTGGCTTTGGGTAGAGTGCGTGGTTCGGCGGAGCGGGAGCGTGTCGCGCTTGACGTTGCGCGGGTGCGGACGAGGCGTTCTTGGTGGGAGGGGAGGGTGCGTTCGGAGCCGGCTTGGGTGGAGGGGCGGAGGGGTGGGCGGGCGAGTGTGGGTGGCGGTTCTAGGATTTCGGATGAGGGTGAGGGTGAGGGCTCGGAGATGGGTGGTGTAAGCTCTGCCGGGGGAGGAGGAGCGAAGTGCTTGACAGGCGTTGTGTCGCGAGGTGATTGCTCCATCTGCGCTGGTTCCTCTGCCGGCGGCGTAGCAGCATCGTCCCAGGTAAACTGCTTCTGGATCCATGACTCCCTCGTCCCTCTTGAAGACCTCTCCACCTTCTTCCCCCGCGGCAGCGTAAACTTCGCATACGTATACGAAGTAGTCGGCCTCTCATCCCCGTTCTCATCAATAAACGCCCCCGGAATCTGAGGAGTCTGCCGTCCATCCTCCGCATCATCCCCTGAAGCCTGCCTCGAAGGCACACCAGAAGAAGGCTGCGTGCTCCCCGACATCTGCCTCAGCGGCATCTCGACCGACCGCTGCGTCTCAAAAGAGGACCGGCTGTCGTATGACGGCCTATGCTCCGGCTGCGGCCGCATACTACTACTGCTCAGCGGGCGCGAGAAGTTCATCCTCCGCTGCGATCCTGTCGCAGAAAACTCCGACGACATGCTAGGCGACCGCGGCAACGGCGGCATGTACGGCGAAAACGGCGACTGCGGTCTCGACATCCCACTGCTCCCCGAGAACTTCCGCGACGAAGAAACAGGATACGAGCTGTTCGTCGAGCCCTCCTCATCCCCACTATCCGGCGGCACAGAGCGTATACTCTGCATACTCCTCGGACTCTTCGGGTACGCCGGGCTCTTCGGCGGCGCCAAACTCCGCTGACTCCTCGTCGATCCGTTCGTCAGCGTCCTCGCCTGCGGCGCCGACTGGATCGAATCCACACTGCTCGTCAGGCTAGGTATATGCGTCGGCGTCGCCGCCTGCACATTGACCATCCTCCGATCCACGGGCTCCGGACTCATGGCGCGCGGAGCACCCAGGTTGAAGTACCCCTGCGTCTGCTGCGCTTTAGGAACCTGCTCCTGCGCATCGTAGAAAGGCGTAGCCTGCGCGTTAAAAAACGGCGTAGCACCCGTCTCCTCTTCCTCCTCAACCGACACCTCGCTGACCTGCGACATGCGACTCTCCTCCCTGCTCTCCCGTCCCGCATTGCCGAACATGGGATAATGGCTCATCGGCCTATCCTGCGCCTTGCCTCCTTGCACCACATTCCCCGTGTTCGTATTCCCCGTGGGACTCGTCTCCTCCGGCACATCCCCCAATTCCCCCTGCTCCCCAGGCGTCATCAATCCACGAAAATAATCCGGCCGACTGGCGAACTCCCTCGCAACGTCTGTAGCGGGTAATCTGCTAATGCGCCGGCCGTCTTCCGTGGGCATTTGAAAGCGCAGCTGCAGCTGGCGGGACTGGGCGGCGATGGCATCGAGGGGGGAGAGGGCGGGGGCTCGCTCGCCGGTTCGCGGGGAGGGGAGATCGAGGTGGAAGGGCGCTTTGGGGGGTAATGGGGGGTGGGAGAGGTCGTCGCTGGTGAGGGTGAGGTGGGTGGGTTTGCGTTTGGAGGCCATGGGTGTGGTCGTGGGTGGTGTTCATGCAGTGGTGTGATGTTTTCGTGGAGTCAATGGGTGTGGTTGCGTCCTTGAGTGAGATATCGCTGTTTGCTGATGTTTCTCCCCCTCCAACCGTCCAGTCCAATCAAGCAGCTGAACACCAATGTCCTCCTCGACAATAAATAACCCCCTCTTTCAACGAACGTATACCTCTCAAGATCAACACCGTCTCCAACACAGCAACCCTCCGTGGTCGTAGTCGTAGTCGTTGCAAAGCCTCCTCCAAACGTTGTACAGTAAAACGGTCTCCACCAAAACGCGCCTGCCCCAAGAATCCAAGAATACAAACCCAAAACCTCCAGGGGACAAGCGTCGCAGCTTCCGATTGGCCCTACCCAAATACAGGGGCCAGACGTTGCCAAGCCCCTTCTCTCACGAGCAATTGGATTTCTGCTGACAGTGCATTTTGACTGGTCGACGGCGATATTCGAATCAATTGCTGTATTCCGTTCGCCAGCGAATGGACTGTCCTATCCGTAACGTCTACGGCTTCGCTGATGGGCGCGGCCTGACGACAGCAGCTCGAGCCGAAGATTTACAGAGTGGGAATGAGGTGTTGGGTGCTGCTCGATATAGCTGCCACAACCCCCGGTCCTCCTCTAAACGCCCTGCTGCAGGGATCACCCTATCGCGATCGTCTCGAGATCGCGTGGAAGCCGGTGCCGGAGATTGGGGGGAAACTCGCCTGTTGTTGCCGTTCACGATGAACATTGGTGTATACAGTACAAGATAAATATCATTTGAGAGTGGGGATGGGGAGCACAGTCCGAACAGTCTCAATCGCTCCAGCCCGAAATGACAGCAGGCGAGCCGAGTTCAAGTACGTATATCTACACGAAAGTTTCCATCCATCGTTCCGGTATCGACGATTGAAGCCTCGAAGTCCCTTCCTTCATCCATGCCGCATGATAGTGAGCAATCTGAGCAGCGATTCGTGCCTTTCCCATATCCCTCCATTCCCGTTGCCATACCCATCATCCAGCCAAAATCGCACTTCCATGCCCTCGCTGAAACCCATGACCATCCCATCCCCGTCTCTGCGCCTGAGCCCTCATCTCCCGTCCCTACGCACCCCCCACAAAAGCCTCCCCGGGCAAATTCCCCTTAACATTCGCAAAAGCCTCCAACCCCTTCTGGAAATCCCACCCAACCTGCTCCAAACAGTCTTTCGCATACTGAATCGTCATATTCGTCTGCTTCTGCAGCTCCGCGACCATCTGCTCCGCCATCTCGATCGTGAGCCCCGCTGGTAATTGGGGGACCGCAGGGTCGGGAGTCGCGTCGGAAGTCCGTGCTGCTGTTGCGTTCGCGTTCCAGCCTTCGAAGTTGTCCGGGTCGTAAGACTGCGCTCCGCCGTAGGCGCGGAGAGTGAGGAGGTCGTTGACCACGCGGACGCCGGAGGGGCCGCCGGGGCCGATGATGAATGTCCGGTCGAAACTCCGCTTCTTCCCTGCTTGGCCGGTCGTGGCATCGAGTTCGTCGAATTCGCCGTGCACGGTGATCATGAAGCCGTCCACTCCCGATGCGCTCTGGCCGGTCGGATCTGGGACGCCAGGCTGGATGTGCGCTTCCACCATCCACTTGCGGGCCTCGGTCGCGAGATCTGGGTGCTTCGTCTTTGGTAGTGTTGCGAAGGCATCCGCCACCGCCTTCGGACCACGAAAGTGCCTGTTCTGCCGCGCCTGCGGCTGCGAAATCTTCTTAAGGTTCCTGCTGCTCTTGATATACTGGTCCCACTCCTGCTTCTCGGTCGCTTGTGTAGCTTCCGGGTCTCGTGGCGCTTGTGTGTTGACAGCAAACGAGAAATCGGACAGATTGTCGTAGTAGTGTGCCGCGAGTGCTGCGCGGTCGGTGTCGAAGCCGGCGAAGAAAGTGCGCACGAAGCCTTCGGCAATGCCACCTTCGTCCTGGAAGTTGGGTGTCCTGATCGGAAAGGGAAGGTCTGTGGGTGCCGCCTTTTGTGTAGCTTCCTCCTCGGTGCGAACTTGCACGTTGTTGAGAAAGCGAAGTGTGGGGTACCACTTGACCACCTCGGCGGGGTATTCTGGTTCGGCCTGCTCGAGTGGGTTGTTGGACAGGACGAGGTGCTGGAGCTGTGAGAACCTCTTACGCCAATTCTGTAGTGATGACAGGCCCTTGAAGTTGTTGCTGGACAGATCAAGGTTCTGGAGCTTCGGCAGGGTCTGCGAAAGGCTGGTGACGTCCGCAAGATCGATCAGGCCATTGTTGGCGAGAGAGACTCCGGTGACGGCGGCGTGACGCTCCGCCTCAGTGTCGAAGGAGAACTCGAGCACTCTCATTAGCGCCGGGAAGATCTTGCGTGTTGTGGAGTTCTTGTCGAAGACGTTGGCCTTGTTGAGCTCTTCGTCCTGGCCGAGTGCGCTGAGGTCCAGGACTTTCGTATCCGCGTTGTACCGCCGTTCAAGTACGCCTCGGAGCATCGCTTTGGTCTCCTCCGCCTGTGACTTCACCTCGACGCTCGAGTTCTTTGACCCTCCCAGTCGCTCGATGGTCACATTCGTCCCCGCCCACTCATACCCGTTCATGCGTATCAGGGCGCCCACATGCTCTGATGGCACACTGATGATTACCGCACTCCCCTCCTTGCGTGACTAGATACAAATTAGTTACTGACTCGGCATGCGATGCCGATCATTCCTTAAGCCATCACTAGCCATAAGCTTGAATCGCGGTCGTCGTTCTGAGATTGGCTGTAAACGAGGGCGGACCGGATGTGGCAGCGTGGAAGTGTATAGATCGGCGGGACTCGGCGAGGTATTGGCGACAACATACCTTCTTGACTTTCACGTCTCTTGTTCTGGAGCCCAGGCGGTGGCTGGCCTTCTTCTCGAGCCACCCAATGAGTGAGCTGACTCCGCCGTCTGCGTTTCCGGATGCCTTGCTCTTCTCCCAGCCTGTTATGCTGAGCTCGACCAGTCCTCCTCTTGAGTTTGTCGGCTTAGGCTCTCGCATGGAGACATCGCCCGCCGCAGCTTGCCGCAAGATTGCTCTGCGCGCGGTGCCGCTCAGCATGCCACCTCTTGCTTCGCCTCTCGAAGTCCGTGATGCCGGGTCTCTGCTGCTGCTCGGTGCTGATGAAGACTTTCCTATCCGCCCGCGGCCCTTCACCGCGATGTCCATCTTCAAATCCCCATCTCTGTCCGATCGTGCCCCGCCTCGTCGTCTCGATGCTGCCGGTCCGCGCGGTGCGTCTCGTGGGCTCTGGCTGCGCGCTGCCATGGTGGAGGCAGGCATGGTGATGGTAGGTAGTCGGTGAGTGAGGAGCAGGTGGTCGATGAGGAGGTGGTGGTGTTCGAGGGAGGTTCGGTGAAGTCGCGAAAGATTGGTGGGGTATTCGAGTGACGCCGGCGGTGGTTTGCTGGCGCTGGCGACGCAAGCGGTAATGACGGGTGTTTGCGGTGACGAGGTGTATCACCAGTTGTATGCTGTGTCGCAAGAGGAGGTCATGCGAAGAGGTCGGAAGGGTGTGATGTGCGATGGGTGAACAATGGCCGTGAGCTTCTATTGTCAAAGAGGCAGCCGCAAGGCCGCAGGTCTAGCGCGAACTTTATTCTATGGCTTGGCAGATTAGTCACGCTTCCTGCCTCAGTAAGTCCAGCAAGCAGATTCTCGACATCGTCCCCAGTGCTGAGGGAAGAGCACAAGACACAAGACATCCAGGATACATGTACATCGTCTAGACAATGCCATAGCTCTCGGTAACAATCTGTACGACGCCGTGACACGACGAGCGAGATGCTTGCTACAACGAAGACCATACAGCCACGTTTTGGATGGTTGAGACTCTATACATGGAGGGTGTATTCCTCAACCTTGTCTCATCCCAACTTCGTATTTCACAAACCGACATCCGTTGCGACCAGTCTTGCATGTGATGACCAGGCGGAGTTCACACGCAACTCCTCCGCAGTTTGCCCGCGGCCAAGGCAGGTGAGCAGCTCGCCGCTGGCCGGCTTGATAGGGCGGAGCAACATATATCTCATGATCGCTACGATATCGCTGCCTGTTCGCTGCTTCATATCTACTGCTGACTGTCCGAAGGTGAGAAAGACACATTAGCAAAAGACGATGTCGGTTGTAACGCTCGGCCACAAGGCGCCCAACCTTGATCCATCCACGCTCGAGACACTGACTTCAAAGGCCGGCATCAGAGTGAGAGAAGATCATGCTGGTGACTTTCTGAAAGTCCTAGGAGCGCTCGATGAGAGCTGCCAGGATGTGTTGGACGAAGAAGACTACACGCCTGAGCTTGACTTGTCAAAGTACCCTCGAACCGACGTACATCGGCCTGAGGATACCGACAAAGGTGGCTGGGCTATGAGGTGCAATGCATACGCTACGTCTCCAACAAACGACCTTCTCAAGGCCAAGATGGTGGCCTTGAAAGACAACATCGCCCTGGCCGGCATGAAATGCACCAACGGCACCGAAGCACTGGACTGGACGCCGGCCTACGACGCAACGATTGCCACTCGCATCATGGACGCAGGAGCTACCATCACCGGTAAAGCTGCCTGCGAGAGTGCCTGCTTCGAAGGTGTCAGCGATACCAGCTGTACCGGCAAGGTGCACAATCCGTATGCCGACAACTACAGCTGTGGAGGTAGCAGTAGCGGCAGTGGGAGGCTGGTGGCCACCGGCTCTGTCGACATGGCGATTGGATGTGACCAAGGTGGATCGATCAGGATTCCTTCCGCCATGTGTGGGATTGTAGGCCTCAAGCCGACATGGGGACTTGTGCCATACACGAGCATCATATCCTTGGAAGCCACGATCGATCATGCTGGCCCCATGGCGAGGTCGGTTCCAGACGTTGCGAGGCTTCTTCAAGCTATTGCTGGCAGTGATGGCATCGACGACCGGCAGCCGCATTTTCTGCCAGACGGCACGCTTGATTACATGGCCAAGCTGGACGGGTTTCTGAAGTCGAGCGACAGCAGCAAGCCTCTAAGTGGCACGAAGATCGGACTCCTCGAAGAGGGCTTCACAATCCCAGGCATGGATCCAAACATTTCCAACCTCTGCCATTCCGCTGTCGACAAGCTGAAGGACCTCGGAGCAGAAGTGACCTCCGTCTCCATCCCAGGCCACCTCAAAGCCGCCATCCTCTGGATGGTCAGCGTGCCCATCGCAGGCACAAGACAAGGCTTCTTCACCGATATGACCGGCCGCAAACAGCTGCACATGCTCGACCGCCAGCGTGCGTCGGGCGAGTCGATGACGCAGGACGCCTTTGACAAACTCGGTCCTGGCGCCCAGAACGCTTACATCAGATATTTGTATATGATGGACAAGTATGGGCCGATCATACATTCGAAATGCAGCAACTTGCTCAGGAAGGTCAACGTATGTGGTCAAATCCGCGGGGTGGCGGTTTCTCTCGCACGAAAAGCTGGACTGATTGGTGAGAGCAGGACGAGTACGACCAAGCCCTAGCATCGGTAGACGTCCTCGTGATGCCCACGTTGCCTTCGCCGCCCTGCCGGCTCTTCGACGACCCTCCGGCTCATGGCCCACTGGCACGCTTGTCAAGAAACGTCGGGCTCGTCGGCAACACTTCGCCCTTCAACAGTATAACGTTCTTCCAAATCGTTTCTTGGCTTCTTGACGCTGACGTACGAACAGGTACCGGACACCCAGCAATTACATTTCCCGTCGGCTTCGTCCCGGCCCACGATGACGAGAGCATCAGACTGCCGACTGGTCTGCAGGTTGTGGGTAAGAAGTTTGCAGACTCCGAGTGTATGAAGGTCGCCGCGGCTTTCGAGAGGGCGTACGATTGGAAGACGTTGTAGGCTAGATGGTGAGTGGGATGTAAGGACGGCGACCCAATCACGGCGATGTCCATTCGCATGAGGTAAGCTAAACCACGATACCGTGGATGAGGCTGAGGTCGTAGGGCTCTAAATTTTGAGTTTAATTACACCTAGCAAGCCTCTGCGGAGAGCATTCCGACACCGAAGCTGACAAAAAATATCTGGTCTGTCGTCAGTGCTCTTGGAAACAATGGAGGAACCATGGGTTTGCTGCGCGCCGTTGACGATGGGCAGAACTATCGTCTTGTTCTCGACTCCAGCGCAACAGCTTCGCCCGCAGTTTTGTCACCTTCTCCCCGTGTGCTTTGAATATAGTGAGTACATTCGCTTTTCGTTAAGATGCAAATAACACTCGGCAGATTAGGCAAGTCGGTCTGAAGCCACGCACCAAAAGGGCAAGAGCACGACCATTTCGACATCAACTAGATGCCGATCGACAGGCACAAACCCACCATCCCGGCTTCACTTCAGAGATCGACGATGATCTCCAAAAACCTTAGCTACCTTATTCTCACCCCTAAAACTCTTTCTCCCTCCATCGCCACAAACAGCATGGCCAGCACTCGAATATAGCAACAGATCGTGGACCAACCAGGCGATGCTCATTCCGCTCACCCAGCCCGTGGCATCAAACTCCGTCATATTAACACGCCAACTCCAGAAACGGTCCACTACTCTCGCTACCGTCCAACCCAAAGCACGACTACTCCTTTCCAAATCATGCCTGGCTGTGAACATTCCTGATCGCTCTCTTTCCCGGTTGGTCTATGTGTCGACGCTAGGATCGTGCAACTGCCGAATGCGGGCAGTGACTGTCTTCGCGGATACCAACCACGCCTTGGCCATGTGGAATGGTTCCGGCAAGAGCTAAAATAACGATCGTGAGCATGGTACGGCAACAATCGAGACGCATGGACGACGATCGATCTTGTAACCACCCCTGGGGCAAGTCTTGGACCAGACCCAGAACCACTCCTTGCTCTGTCGATGTTATATATCGGCCACCCTCTCCCTGTCCCCAACTGTTCCTCCAAGCGTAACTGTCTTGTCCTTCTCTACACTCTCTCCTGTTGTCTTGTTCTTACATTTCTTTCATAATGAAGACTTCCTTTGTTCTAGCAACGGCCGTTGGCCTTGCGTCCGCCTTCCCAGGCATGGCCGGCATCAACATGAAGGAGGAGGGCATGAAGATGCTCAAGGAGAGGCACGATGCCGAGCAGCAGGAGAAGCGACAGCTCGGCGACGTCCTCGACGGCGTGGGCGATCTCGTTGGCGGTCTGCTCGACGACGTCAAAGGTCTGCTTGGGTCCGTTGCATCCGCCGTCGACCCGGACAACAAGCGTCCTGAGCCGGGATATGAGTTCCAGGCCCCAAAGAAGGGCGACTCCCGTGGCCCCTGCCCGGCGTTGAACACGCTTGCCAACCACGGTTACCTGCCTCGCGATGGATACGTCAGCTTCGACCAGATCCTTGAGGCCACAGCGTACGTACACCATCCCTCATGTCGACGATGCCTGCTGACGTCTGTAGCCGCGGCTTCAACATGGGCGCCGACCTTGCCACGGTCCTCGGTGTCTTTACGACCCTCACCGACGCAAACATCACGGAGCAAAGCTGGTATCTGGGTTCTTCGCCGGAACACCTCGGTGGCCTGAACCGCCACGATACCGTGGAAGCTGACATTTCCCCGAACCGCGAGGACTACTACCTCGGCTGCGGCGACAACCACCACCTGTCGTCGCGCCTCTTCAAACAGAACGTCGCGCTCGCCGCTCAGAACCCCAGCAAGGAGTTCGACTTCGAGACCATGGGCAACCAATTCGCCATGAACGCCGACTTCAGCCTGAAGAACAACCCTTTCATCTATTACTTCCCCTTCCCATCCATCGTCAGCGTCGTCGCTTACAACTTCTACCCCCAATTCTTCTCCAATGGCACCTTCGGCGCCGGCGGCGTCGCCAACTACGAGTCCATCTCCTCCATCCTCGGCGCCAAGCTGAACAAGAAGACCGGCGAATTCCAATACGTGCCTGAAAGGTTCCCGGACAACTGGTACCGCCGCGCCACCCCCTACGGCGCCGTCCAGGCCCTCACCGAGGGCTTCACCGGCATTTACCCCTATGTTCGTCACAGCACCCCACCACCCGTCTTCCCACAACCAAGCTAACCCCACCAACCCAACAGAACCCGGTCCCCATGCCGATCCCCCAAATCGGCACCGACAACTTCTCCCCGCAAACCCTGCTCTGCGACATCTACAACGGCATCAACTCCATCACCCCGCTCGCGCTCGGCGGCGCCCTCGAACAGACGGGCGACACCATCTCCTGGGCCGTGCAGAAGCTGATCGACGTCGGTCTCGACGCCACCACGCTCGGCTGCCCGAAGAACAGCATCAGCCCCAACTTCAAGCTGTACCCGAACAAGAAGCAGAAGGGCGGGCCGTTGCGGTTGCCCCGGTCGCAGTACAGGTGGACGGGGAGTAACAAGTACAACCGGGTGTACTTTACGGAGGCGCCGACGCAGCCGATGTGTAAGCATGTGTCGAAGCCGTAAGGGGCGAGGGATGAGAGTGGAGAGCAGGGGAGTGTGTACATATACATGTAACTGAGAAAGTACATAATGTCTTGGGATCTGAAACATTAGACATACAAATGTCTGGCCCGCCCCCCTTTTTGAGATAGGAATGTCAGCCTACCCACTTTCGATTTGCAGATTTCACGGAGAAGCCCTGAGAGCACTGCAGCATGCTCCATTCGTAAGCCATTAAAATCGACGGTCAAGATGCATTAGCCTTCTGCGTTTTCTCCAAGACCATCACAAGAAAAAAGTCGCAGTTATAGATAGTCAGTCGGAAGTGTGTCTTCGGCTCGCTTGGAAGCGTTCAAGAAGGGTGTACATGTACCTAGGAGGTACCCTGCATCACCTGCCTGCTCGCCTCGTGGCCTCAACTGCCCTGCCTGCGAGCTACTACTGCCCTCCAGCTCCATCTGCAGCCCGGCATGAGGAGAGGACAGTGATGTCAGATTCCGATCACATGTCCCTCCCGTCCTGCATCCAGAAGTATAGCCGTGACCCAAAAAGCACCGAGAATAACTCCACGCGAGCTATCGGATAGCTGGGAAGAAGCAGAAGCAAGCTTCGTCATTTGCTTGCTCGTGCCTTGGCCCAGAAGCAGAAACGCGGGTGTCCCGCGCGCGGTGACGTGGAGGCAGCTCGAGGGATTGGGCACATGCATGTGCCCCTCCTTTGCTGTGAGATTGCGAAACACTATTTGATCCGCGGGTAGGCAGGTTGTAGTCTTCCTTGACTGATACTCGTACATACTATCTATTGGCAAGGCGTTGAAGAAAGAGCTGTATAAACAAGCACACATAGAACAGCACGTACTTGACCAACAAGAGACGGAAGCAGTAGCAATCATGTCGACAACAGGTATGAGTCCAATGCCTACACCTCCAACCCTCCCAAGTCCGACCGTTCGCTGACCCCTACCCTCTCCCCTACGCAGAAAACAATCCCGACGTCAACGTCTCCTCCAACCCCACCCACCAAGAAGGCATCGACCACATCACCGCCCACTCCTCTGCCGGCGGGGGCTCCGCACCCCCAGCCAGCAACCCGGGCTCCGACGACCCATCCGCAGGCATCGCCAAGGACAACGGCGGGGTGAGTGGTGCCGCTTTCGTTGGCAGTCCCGTCTCTTCTGAAAACAAAGGCTATGTTGCTGGCGCGGTGGAGATGGCGAGGAGTTATTTGCCCGCGAGTCTGGCGGGGATGAATTTGGGCGGCGGGGCGGGGAAGGATGCGGATGTGGCGCCGGCGGAGACGCTGGCGCCGGAGGGGGGTGAGAAGCAAGAGGACTCTGGTGTTGCGGGAGGCGCGGTAGCGGGTGCTGCGGCGGCTACGACGGCGGCTACGGCTGCGGTTGTCGGCGGCAGCACTACAAGCGGGGAGAGCGTGGAGCAAGCGAAGCAAGACAGCAGCAGCAGCAGCACGGCGCCGATTTATTCTCCTCTTGTCCCTTCTTCTGAGCCTGAGAGATCCGCGACCGAAACCAAAGACGAACCCATGGCTGACGCTGCGCCGCAAAAGGAGAACGCCGCTCCCGTTTCCGCTCCTGCTCCCACCGAGGAGAAGAAGGACGATGCCCCCGCCGAGAAAGAAGGCGGCGAGGAAGGCGGGCGGAAGGTCTCGCATGCGATGAAGGAGACTTGGCCGAAGGAGAATAGGGTACGCTATCATCGATGGACAGGAACTTGGAATGTCCAAGACAATCGCTGACCAGTCTGTCTATAGGATGCCATCCCCACCGCCGGCGGCGAGCAGCTCGGCAAGAAGCACTGGGGCGAGAGCGACACGATCCCCGATGCTGGAAAGAAGGAGGAGAAGGTTTCCAGCGCTGAGGGGCAGCCGGATGGTAAGTACCAACTCTTACCTTCAGACACTTTGGAAATGTCAGGTGGAGGGGTGGATTTGCTAACGCTGCCGCGCAGAGAAAACCCAAAGCAACACCGCCGCCAACACCGGCGGAGCCAAACCGCCCGTTTCGGGCGATGTGAGCGGCGACCACAGCGAGAAGGAGACGGGCGGGGAGAAGCCGAAGTTCGCGGACAAGATGAAGGAGAAGTTGCATATGGGGTCTAAGCAGTAGGGGATACCTGCCTGACAAAGGTGGTAAGATGGTACGGAGATGGAATGGCTGGACAGATTGCGCTTGTGTTTTTGACGATTTGACGAGATACCTGCTACGCACGAATGGAGATCTTGGTTCAACGTGCATTCAAATCATCTCAGAAACAAGAAGTAAGTGGTATAAAGCTGCAAAACCGAGTGGCGTATCTCCCAAACCTGATACCTGGCCCCATCACTCCTCCTGCTCAACCTTCTCCCACGTCAAACTCCCCGCACTACTCCCCATGCCCTCCTCTTCCCTCTCCTCCACCCCCCTCGCCCTCGACCGCCCTCCCATCATCCACCCCACCACCCCCTGCGGCACCCAATTCCCCACAACCTCATACGCCAAGCTCCCGCGCCCAACATACCACGTTCCCCTCCCCCGCCCCGGCCTCGCCACCAACGCATCAAACACCGCATCCTGCAGCTTCCGCACCGGCGTAGCTTTCACCCTCGAAACCGCCTGCCCTCCCGCCGCCTCGCGGCGCTGTTTTGCTGTTACGGCGGGGATATCGATGTTGCCCAACTTGAACTTGGAAACGCTCACGCCTTCCTCCAGCATTTCGGCGGAAAGCGTGGAGGTGAAGCCTTCGAGGGCGCCGTAGACTGTACTCTGCACCGCATGTCCGGGGAGTTTCAGCGCTGGCGTTACCGAGGGCGCGAGGAGCAGGATCTTCGCTTTCTGCGCGACCACGGCGGGGAGGAAGAGTTGCGCTGTAGCGATCGTGTTGAGGACTTTGGCGTTCAGCGCGTCGCTCCACTCCTCTGAGCCTACCTCCTCTATCCTCGCCGGCTCTGGGGAGGATGTAGACGGTACGACGACCAACCCGACAAACCGCAACAAATGCGCCTCCGCGCCCTCAAAAGCCCTATGTTCCCGCCCCAGCAGCTCCCCAAACCGCCGCATCTGCTGTCCAGCCCTCCCCGGATCCACGAGATCCAATTGCAACGGCAGTAAATCCGCTCTTGACTGGGAGCGGATATAGCGTTCATCTTCCGCCGTGTTGGCGACGACGTACACCACGTAACCGCGTCGTTCCAAGTCCAGATACAGCGCTGAAGTCAGCGGATCCGCCACCCCGCCTGCCACGACCACGACGTCCGTCCGAGCGCCACTGGGACTCTTCCTCGCCCTTCTCTTCCGCCTGCTACGCTGACTCCTCACGTACACCCAACCTCCAACACTCCCGGTGACGAGAAAAGCCAACACAGCAGCGCTAACCGCGCGATTCCGTGCGATCCATCGTTGCGCGACCTGTAGCGTAGTGGGAGGAGGGAGAGGGGCGGGCGAAGGGCGGGAGAGGGGCGTTTCGTGCGGGATCCATTCGCGGAGGTGGGAGGCGACGAGGTCAAAGTGGCGCTCGACGTCGTCGGCGATAGAGTCGAATTGTTTGCGGGCCTGGATAAAGAAGGCCGTTAGTAGGGCTGCTGGAGGGTGGAGAGGGGGGAACGGACAATGTCGAAGAGGTGTTGTGCGTCCGTCATGGTTGGGGAGGGTTGGGATAGAGATGTGATGTTGAATAGCTGTTGGTGTTAAGAGTAGCGGGTGGTGATGTTGGCTGATGCGTAAGGTGGCATACGACCCTGACTAATGGCGGCGGGGAAACACGATAGAATATGATTCCATATGAGTTTGAAACGTTTCCATACTATCCACAAAACCGAACGTAGACTAAATCGAACACCGCTGGCCAGGTGTGCTCCCATCCACCACGTCCCATCGTCCGTATGCCACCCTAAACACAAACCCTCCCAAGCACCCGTGCCATGAACCTATCGCTCAAATCACAACCATCAACTCCCCCCTCTTCACCCGATCATCCTCCAGCGACGGATAATAAGGCACCATCGCATCCGCACTCTGCACATACGCATCGTTGTACAGCCTCCAGTAAGGCGTCCTTACCTTTCTCGCAGGATGGAACAGCCCAGCCCAGACATAGTTCATCACCACGCCGGTGCCGACAGCCAAGCGGACGGCATCTATGGCTTCGATGACTCGATCGATGACGTGCGGGGAGGTTTCGAAAAGGTTCGGGTAGAGGAGGTTGAGCAGATGGAGCATGGCGTCTTCGCAGCCCAGGCCGACTACACCGAGAGCGACGTGCTTGACGACGGAAGCGGCGGTCTGGCGATGTACTTGGTCGCGATCGACGAGCGCGTCTTCGAGGAGGGGTGTGACGGCGTAGACGTAGTCTTTGGCCATCTCACCGATGTACTCGAAGAGGAAAGAGAGCGATTTGAGCACGCCGTTCTGAACGTTGAGCTCTGGTACGCGATACTCGTTCATGAGCGCAGGCAGGACAGTGAACGGCGCACAAGTCTCGGCCACGATACCGATGGCGACGGCAGTGCAAACACGGCTCTGACGCTCTTGCACACGTAGATTGTTGAGTAGCGTTGCAAGGACGTCCTGAGGACCGATGGCCTTTGCGATGAAGCCGAAAGTGTTGTTGGCGGCGCGGCGGATACCCTTCTTGTGTGCTTTCAGCATGTCCAGGAGTTCGAAGCAGATACGCATCCATTCGCGCGCGTTGACGCTCTCGGGGCCGCGGTCAGCGATACGGCCGACTAGGTCAATAGTGTTTTCCTGGACCTTTTCGTGTCGGTTGCGAAGGATGGGAGTCAGGCGTGGGAGGAGGTCACGAATCGGCGGCTGCATGCTAGAAATGCCGACAACCGTGACGATGCTCCTCATGGCGCCTAGGATCGATCCCAGCACTTCGGGGTACTCTTCACCCAGGTACTCGTAGAGGACAGTGCCCAGCTTGCCCATCAGGCCGTCTTCGCCGCACTGCTTCATGACGATAGCAATCCGAGTGACGAGGTCGGCGGCCTGTTGGCGGACAGTAGCGGACTTGTTGTTGAGGCGCCAGAGTATGGTGGAAACAATCTGCGGCAGGTAAGGCTTGCACCTCGTGCCCAGGGCATTGACGACGGTCCCGAATCCGTTCAGCAGAACGATGTCCTCAACACTCTGCTCCTGGAAAGCGTGCAAGATGCCATCCACAAGTCTCTCCTCCAGGCGCTCGTTGATGTCGGCAGCACCCATAGCAGAGATGACTTTCTCAATAGTCTCCACCGTCATCTTCCGGTAGGCTTCGCTCTCGTCCTTCAGATTGTTCACGATCCTCTCCACGATTTCACCTACGCCCACCTTATTGCCAAGGTCAACCGTGGTCTCAACAACCTGCTTGTAGTTCCTCTTGTCCAAAGCCATCCTGCGCACCCAGAAGCTCTTGAAGAAGTCCGGTAGCACAGTCTCCTTGAGATAAGCGCTCGTAACGCCACTCGTGCCGGAGCACTGGCTGATGACCTTGAGCACGACCTTCTTCATCTCTTCGTCGGGGCTCTGGAACTCGCGCAGTAGCACCTCCATGATCTGGGAGGTGAAGTAATTGCTGTACTCCTCGTCCATGAGCGGGATGATGTAGCCAACGGCTTTGAGGAACCCGGCCAAACCTTTACCACGCTGCTTGCGTGCACCAGTCCAGAGGGAGTGAAGGATCGGGTCGAAGCTCTCAATACCGAATGGGTTCGACGCTTCTGCTAATGCTGCAAGAGCGAGCGAAGTGACTGTCCGCACCTTCATCTGCTCATCGTTCAGGTTGTCGCCTATGCAGTCGACGAGACCCTTGAGATGCGGGAGTACAGCACATCCCATAAGAATAGGGATTTGTTGAATGATTTTCACACCAGTATGTCGAGCTTGCCACGACTTCTTCGACTTGCAAACAGCCTTGAGGAATGGGAGTAGAGTCGGAATGCCGAGTGCTGAAGCGACGACGGCGAAAGCGCGAGCAGTAGTGTTCCTCACGTACTCATCTTGGTGATCGATATCTGGTCGCATGGTAGAGATCATGTGCGCCAGACCGGCAGCTTTTGACAGATTGGAGATAATTTCGCGGCCTTCCACACGAGCATAGTAGTCCTGGTCGATGAGCAGTGGCTCGATGACAACCAGGATCTTATGGACGTACGGTCGGACCAGGTCGTCAAGCTTGTACAGGACACGGTCAATAACCTTGACAAGGAGATGGCGTTCTTGGTCCTCCAGTGACTTTTCCATAAGAAGGGGTAGGATTTGGTCGAACAATGGTCCTGCACCGAACACACGAGCGTTGTCCGTGATGTGGCGGAGAGCAGTCTTACGCATTGGAGGAGTGCCGTTCTTGACTTTGAGCAACAGGCGCATGATCTTCCGCTCCTTGAGTTCGTCGACGCTCATCTCGTTCTCATCGGCGTTGTCAACAAGCTTGCCAAAATAGGCCATGTCCTCTGCCTTGAAGAACTGGAGATCACCAACACCAGGGATGTCAGACGGCAGCTGCTTGCCCATCTGGCGCGCATCGACTGGCTCTTGCATCATGAAGCCGCCAGTGTTTACTGGTGTCTGAGGTGGTGCTAATCGTTTGGCCGGTGCCCGAAGTGGCTCGTATCCGGGGGGAGGGTCGAGAATCTTGTAGCCCTCAGAGGGGAGCATCTCATTGAGCTCTTCGTCTGAAAGGGGTGCATTGCGACTCGAGACATCAGTGCCGAACGTCATGACTCCAGGAGCAGGCGTTGCTGCCCCGTTGACCCCGCCGTTTGGTGCTGCACTATCTTGCGTGGACACCATGTCCCATTTCGAACGCTTCGTAGGAGCGGCAGGTGCGCTAACAGGCTCAGGCTCGACATTCCATCTTGACTTCTTAAGTGGGCCTTCGCCGTCTGCGGCATGTCCATTGGTGTCCGCTTCTCCGTTGACAGCTGCATCGCCGTTGGCTTCGGAACCATCCACCGTCTTCGCTGTATCCCATCTCCGCTTCTTTGCTCGGGGTTTGGGCGCTTCGACAGCTTTGGTACCATTCGCTCCGTTCTCGCCTGAATCATCCTTTAGCGTAGCTTGATGCTCGACGCCATCCATCTCGTCATCGTCACCCTTCGCTATCGCTTCCTTCTTCTTGTCTTCGAGTAACCTCTGCACACGCTCTTCTTCTCTCTCAATTTCCCGCTCCGCCATGACCTCTCGATAGCTTCTGTCCTCGCCACGCCCGGGGCTCAGCTCGCGCTTGAACCGCCTCTTCTGATAGTCAGTCTCACGGTTCGCAATCTGGGCCTGCTTCTCTCGGCTGTCGAGGATATCATCCTCAGCAGTCCCGCCCTGCGCCCATTCATTGATCTGTGCCGAGGTTGCCGTATACTGCCCGACCAATGTCCGCCCGCCGCCGCCGCCTTCGCCGTCCATGTCCATGTCCTCATCTTCGTCGTCTGCCGCGGGGATGGAGGAGTGGTAGCCAGCGTACTTATCCTTTGATTCGTCACCGTATAGTTCCTTGTCGAAGTTCTCGCTCAGCGAGACCTTGTCGGAGTTAGTGCGCTGACTGGATGGGTCGAAGCCTTTGCCGCCTGTCTTGCCTGTTGCGTTGCGCTCCGCCTGGGCCTGGCGCACGCGCTCAAAGTCGGCTGCGAGGTCGTTGTCAGCATCGAGGGGTATATGGAGTGAGTGAGGGGCGCCTTTACCATCAGACATTGCGGCGGTCCGACGCCTTGCGCTTTGCAAAGGTTAGATACCAACCCCTAATGTAGCAGGTCTGATGAAGTTACCGTGTTCGAGTGAGGTATGATGCGGGTGTTGTTGGTTGCTGGACTCAAGGTGGTGTCGACTTCGAAGCTCGAAGAATTGCTCTGTGAAGCGGCCTTGAGCGAGGGAGACACGACTTTTGCGCTCATGACAAAATTCATCACGTTCCTCAAGAACCCGACCTATCTAGTGTGCATCGTTCTGATCCCAATAATAAAAACAATCTCAAAGCTTGGTTAGCCTGAAGTGTCTCCAAAGACCACGATGCAGGTCGCCGAGATCTTGTCCGACCTGATGTCCTTGCAAGTCTGCGTAAGTCAGAAACATCCTCAACCAGCAGACGCAGCGCTCATCTTCTACAGGATCCAAATGCAGCACTGGTATTGGTCTCTGCGAGACCGGAGGGCACCATCAAAGACGAGCAAAAGCGTAGCGAAGGAGGAGCTCAGGATGATCCGGATCTAAAGCGAGCAAAAGACCTCCTTCATCTCCACTCCACTGTCAAGCTGGCACATCAAGATGGCACCGATCGGGAGCTTAACGAAGCGCGTGAGGCCGTCGAGAAAGTGTTGCGGGCGCTGTGATGCTAATGCTGATTTCGTGGCTTCCACCAAGCGTTGCGCGAAGGTCCAGCATGGCGACTGGCAGGAGCAGGATGGAAGTCATTCTCTCAAGGCTGGTTTTCACCTTCGTGTTGCACTCTGGATTTGCATACGAGCAACGACCATCTATATTGCCCACAGCATCCATGGATGAACCTGATTACATCGATACATCAGCGATAGACGAGAACATCGACCCGGATGGCCTCCACGACGGTCTTGTCCGGAGGACGGGCGGGTTGTGGCATGGATATGAGGATCTGATCGGAGCGGAAATTGACGCGAACAATGCGAACCAAGCTTTGCTACCAGAAGAATCAGAAGAAGACCCCAGCTCGACCAGATGGTGGATCGCGTCTGGTCGCGACCGGACCCCAAAGCACCTCAAGAAGCCAGGTCCAAGCCGACTCCCACTCAGTTGGAGTCGACCTCTTAGACCTGTCACCGAGTGCAGTGGAACAATCGACCGTGGAAACGAATATCGCGCTTGCGATCAGCCCCTGAACCAGTATCGGCGGATCTGCAACTCTCCCAGCTGCGGCAGAGCGTTCTGCTTCTCATGCGCAGGACAGCAACCAGGTGCTGGTCCAGACACATCCGACCCATGTCCTTACTGCAAGCTGAGAGGCCTGTCGCTATTCGCCGAGCAACACGACACAAAAAGATCCGACGGAATTATCGTGCAAGACCCAGAGATGATACGACTCGCCGAAGAGCAACACGACCTAGATATACATCACTTCCTTGCGGACACTCGTGCAGACGACGACTGGTCCAAATTCTGTGCTCGGCATATTCCCCAGGTGCCTGCAGACTGGCTGACTCGGCGTCACATGGGTCGTGAAGCAGTTCAGAATCACCAACAAGACTTTTGGTCGCGGCTTCAGCTGGCAGAGACTTGGGCTAGGATGTGGGAGCTGGAGAGAATGCCGAGGCCTGATCGGGTCATGAGGTAGCTGTGATGATTGGGCCCGGGCCGCGCTCTTGCGGGAGACATTCTTGCCAATGCAGTGAGCTGTGCTGTATGCTACATGAGCTTTCCTGAGTTGGGTGGACGGTTGGGTCAGGATGGGCAACGGATCGCATTCGTCCTCCGCATGGATCGAGCAAAGGAGCGAGCTTGGTGGATCAAACAGTGTGTCTTGTTGTCAGACGGCATGCAGTCTTCCGTTCTTGATACGACTGTCAATCAATTTCCACTAACCTTGCTGCTTCCTTCCTCAGTGATACCGAAGCATGGAAATGACGGCTGTCACAGCTGTCGGTATCTTGATCGACGTTTAATCATTTAACACAAGGTTCGGTCCGGTTCCCGAACCAAGCCGCTGGAAACAGTCGATCTCTCAGCCTCAAGCTCGTCCTTGATCGCATCTTCAAGGTCTGGCATCTACACTGACCACACCTCTCTTTGGATCCAAAACAATACGTGGATCTTTACGAACTAGTCGCCCCCTACGCACCAGACCAGGCCAGCAGCGTCAGGGTCTGGCACGCAAGAGATGAGCTCCAGTCGATCAAGATGAGGAAATGGACAAAACCAAATGGCCCGCCATAACTGGCTTAATACTCGGGACAGTATGGCTCTCGCAAACCGTTCCGACCACCTTTGCTTTCGACAAACCACTCCTCACGTCTACGGTCACTCTATTCAGCTTAGCGCTTGCGACACATGCGCTCAGTCGGTTACTCAGACGATGGCGGGATGGCTCTGGTCTGAGCAACAAGGACTTCCAGCAAGAAGAGGTGGTGCCATTGGACGATCTTGGGGATAGTAATGGCCACATCGAGCCGTCAAGCGGTCGTTCGGAGCCTCCCACGAAGCGTCAACCCCTCTTCGCACTACAACGGCTCCAGCTACACCACGTTCTGATCGCAGCGATCGTTCTCCGCGTCGAGATTCTGCACGTTGTGCTCAGGAACACCCAATGCACTGCACTGACGTGGGAACCACTGATCCCATTCGTCTTCGCATGCTGGGATTATTGGTCGACTGACCGCACTCAGAAGCTTCCAAACTATGAGGAGCGTCCCGATGCGAATGTCTACGAGGCATTGGAGCAGCGCGCCATACGGTCGAGGCTGCGCTACGTAGCAAGCGTAGGGCTGATGAGCTTTGGGAGTTTGGCTGCGATAGCCTCGACGAGAGGGCCTCGATCGACCTTTATATGTGCGGCGACGTTGCATAATAGCTGGTTCATCCCGTTTCTGCAGTGGTGTGGTACGGCCGCCGATGTAGCTGTCGCGTCTTGTGTCACGCATTTGCTACAGGATGGTGCGCGTGACGAGGGATCTGGGCCAGCTTCGGATCTACTCGCTAGGGTCAGATCTTTGAGGTCATCGGTCGTGGTGAGCTCGAGCACTCTATGCACCCTGTATATATCTCCTACTGACAGAGGTAACGCAATTAGCGAGCAGCGCAGATCTCTACGGCATGGTCCATCCTTCTGTTCGTCGTCTATCTCATTGCCGCAGCAAAACCGCAGGAACGGTGGCGCATGCTTGAGCTCCCTGGGCACTATATCTGGAGTCTCGTGAAACTCGACATTCTCTTCTGTGTAACTATATTATGTGCACTATTGTCTGTAAGTGTTGTCGATTTCAGAGCGTCCCGTGAGCTCACGCTGACTCGATCTGCCTTCGAAGATACCACAACTTGGGATTCTGTCTGTCACCATACTTTGCACTTTCGTGTCTATATGTACCATTACGACGTCTACGGCCTTGAACCACCTGCACGTATATCCGCCCACACACCACAACACCAGCCTAACCTCACTATGCATCACCATGCTCGCCTTTACAGTATACTTCCACATCTCAACATCCGAGCATCGGAGTTTCAGCAACGAGCGCACGTCCAACCGTGCCGTCCTATTTACCGAGTCCATCCCAGGGTGGTTCTACTTGATCTTTGTGGTCTTCTTCCTCTTTCGAGGCATCATATGGGCATCCTCCAGTGGCAACAATGTGGGCTACCACCCAATCGATATGCTCATCTACGACGCCCAGTCTCAATATGACGCCTACCTCCGCGACGCGGCTGCCGGCACGACTCTTGATCAGGCGGTGGAGAACTACCGCAAGCGCTATTCCAGATATCCGCCCCCTGGCTTTGATCACTGGTATAGATACGCTACGGAGCGGGACACAGTCATCATCGACAGCTACGACAGCATCCACCGCGACTTGGTGCCGTTCTGGTCGCTCTCGCCAGAAGAAGTACGGTACAGGACGAAACAGCTCTTGCAGAACCCGTGGCACAACGCAACTGGCATCAGTGTCCGAGATGGCAAGGCTGCTACCAGTACCCGGGTCGTCGACGACCATTGGTCAACGATGAGCAGCTTAGTTGACATGATTAGCGCGTTCTCCGAGTGGCTACCGGATATGGATCTGGCTTTCAACATCAACAATGAGGGCAGGATTGCTGTGCCATGGGAAACTCAAGCACGAAAGCCGCAAAAGGCAGAGGCTGCCGGCGAAGTCTCCGCTCCACGACCCCAGTTTAGCACCAACCGAGCGGCGCAATGGGAGCCACTCCCAAACTACAACACTGAAGAGCAAAAGATGCAAGACCTGGGCTGGCAATCCATATTCCATTCTCACGGCAGCGCACACTGCCCGCCTGGCTCTCCGGCGCGCGAACAACGCAACTGGGATCGTGGCAGCCTCTGTAGCAGTTGTGCTGCGCCGCATTCCATGGGACTCTTTCCCGCGAACTGGACCGAGCTGTCCGACGTATGCCACCAGCCAGACTTGGCTGAGCTGCACGGCTTCTACAACTCACCCTCAGCCTTCAGGACGAGCTACGAGCTCCTGCCGCTCTTTTCGCAGTCGAAGGCTCCTGGCTTCGACGACATTCTTTAGTAAGCAGATATTCAATCTCTAACATCAGCTGAGAGTTTTGCTAATGAAGACTCCTCATGTGTGATAGCCCCAGCGCCTGGAACTGGGCTTCGAAAGCCAAGTACGCCCCTACCCCCGAGTACCCAGACATCCCCTTCATCAACAAGAACTCCTCGCTCTTCTGGCGTGGCGGCACAACCGAAGGCATGTCCCCGGACACGGGCCAATGGAAAGGCCACTCCCGTCAGCGCTTCGTCCACACCCTCAGCGACATCAACGTCGGTTCTGCCACCGCCGACATTCCTCTCCCATACGAATACCGGATCTCGCCCGACCAAAAGGAAGAACAACAACCGGTCATCAAGACCCGCTATGAGTACACGCCTGTGCCGATATCCACGCTCACGGATCTGGTCCCGGTAGACGTCGGTTTCACCAGTTTCACCAGGTGCTGGGACATGGACTGCCCTGATCAAATAGCCGAGTTCCACCGCCGTGAACCGGTAGACTTCCAAGCCCACTGGCAGTACAAATATCTCATCGACCTCGACGGAGCAGGCTTCTCCGACCGCTTCATACCCTTCATGCATTCGCGCAGTTTGCCCTTCAAAGCCGCTCTGTTCCGAGAATGGTGGGATGATCGCCTAATCGCTTGGAAGCATTTCGTTCCGCTCGACTTGAGGGGACATGGTGTTTGGGGGACGCTGGTGTACTTTGCTGGTCTAAAAGGAGTACTGGGCGAGAAAGAGGTGGAACTTGAGGCACATGAGGCCATGGGGGAGAGGATTGCGGAGGGTGGGAAAGAGTGGGCGCAGAAGGTGTTGAAGAAGGAGGATATGGAGGTTTATTTCTTCAGGCTGTTGTTGGAGTGGGGACGGGTTACAGATGACAGAAGAGGGGAAATTGGGTATGGGAGTGATTGACGGCTCTGTTCTAGGAACGACGGCTCCAGTTGGCATGATTTCATGCCCATTTCGATCTTGCCGGACTGCTACTCGCGGCCGGTCTCAACTCCATTTGCTTCTCACCACTACCGCTGCTATACCACATTAGCTAATCGAGATCAACGACAACCACACGCGACAAGCTTACCATACTCTAAGCACCCAGCATGCAAGTCCCGCCCGCCGGGTCAATATGGCAGCTCGCCTCCTGACCCGGGTTCTCGTTCGCGAACTTGAACTCACCCGTGTCGAAGTTCATTGACACGGCTGCACTCCCGCATACCTCCTTGGACTTGACACCGTTGCAGCTTCCGCACCCATCCTGGAGCCCGAGCAGGTTGGAACAGAAGGGCTCGCTGGTGCCGCTGCAGCCGTTGACGTTCTCGAGGATGGCGTAGCAGCGGTCTTGGCTTGGGTTTGCGTCGTTCGCCGTCGCTTGGAGTGTGACTTTGCCGGCAAGGGCTGGCGCGGCGAGGCCGAGGAGGCCGGTTGCGAGCAGAGACAAGTGCATCGTGGTTTTTGGTTGTTGTATCGACTGAAGGTATTGGGTGGTCGTGAAAATCTGAATTATGTTGAGAGTACTGACTTGTAAAATCTAGATGGATGTTAAGTTTAATTGCTGATGCAGCCTCTTGTCGCTGGAATATATATATCTGTTGCAGACGGGACATCCTGACTTGGGTGTCGGTAACACTTCCGCCGCAGACTCGATCACCAGATACCTACCTACATCTCCATGGCATACAGCATGATGTCAAGTCCGACCATCCCAAAAGTCGATCGACCCTCAATGCAACGTCGGCTGATGGATGCTCATATCATCCATGCTCTGGAGGTGAGTACATATGAGGCTCAAAAGGCTCTCACGGCAAGACATGCTTGGCCCTTCCTTCGGGGCTTGGCAAAGTGGGAAAGTGTCGATGCACCATCATCATACAGGAAAGCCGCCAGCTACGCCTGACACCGTCGGTATCCAACCCCACAGTCCACAACCCATCCGGCAGGATCGATTGACTGGTTCTCCAGAGTAAGTGAACCGTCAATCCCCCTCAAGCAACACGCTAGCTGACTCGTCAGCAGCCCATGGGATCCAACACCGTACCATATCCCGTCCGAGAAAAGCCCGTAGACGCACATCCACATGGAGCACCCCAGGTACCTGGGGAGTTAGTCCACAGGGTCGTCCTTGGCAATTTCCAACCTGGTGACTTTGGTCGTTGAAGGATTTGCCAGCAGCTCGATCGGACACTGCCATTGGTGGCATAATTGTCTCCCTGCGGCGCAAAGCTCGATCAGTGCTGACGACTTCTCCATACCAGATGAAAGCTCGCTGTTGCAATAGTGACGAGTCCTCAAGGCGAAGGATCGTTGTCCAATTGATGTTCAGCACAACCATCTTGGACAACGTCAATCGACGGCTCGGAGGCAGCAGGACGGTCGATCTGAATCCCTCATTGCCTGAATCAAAGAACGTAGGTATAAAGGTTCCTTCCGTTGACCATGAAATTCTTCCGTGCATCAGTTGCATGCGTGGAGCAATGTTCAACGCGAAGGATTGTTGACCCGGGGCACGGCACGGTCTATCAACCGCTCGGAGGCGCCGACGAGGTTGATCTGATTCCCCCATTGCCTGAAATGTGCCGATGGGGCTCAGGAGAGTACGGAAGATTTCTTCCTCCTCATCACAGGTGACATCTTGCCGTTGCATCTGTTACGGATTCTCAGGGCAAAGGATCATTGTCCAATTGAGGCACCACAATAATGTCAATCACAACTGCTAGTGCTCAACATACATCATCTTCGGCCACGGCACCGCACACCTTCTTGGTATCGAGGCGGTATATTAGACTGGCTGCTGTTCCTCGTTGCACTCGTATCTTTCCATCACCATCACTATCACCGAGCAATCTTGACAGCACAAGCACCTCCAACAGCGTACCGCCACCATGAAAGCCAACATGAGGAACTTCGCCGCCGGCATGGCCTTGGCCACCTTCGCATCGACCGGCATCATTCTCGGCATGGCCAACGCCCATCCACAACGCCTTCCACCTCCTCCAGGGGCACCTACCAAGTGCGCGGGCTCCGACGCTAGCGCAGAGCATGTACGTTTTGCATAATGTCAGCTCACCAGTAACATGAAGCTGATCAGTATCCCCATCCCAGTCCAACGTCCTCTCCTGTCCGCTCCAGCCAGGAGCCGTGGACATTCTGTGCTCGGGACCGGGCAGCGATTTGCAGGGAGGCACATGCAATCCGAAGGGGATGGATGAGAGGCCGCCTTCGACATTGTGCTACTGCACCAATGGCAACTTCTGCTGCAACCTGTCGGGTGGCATGGAGGTGCCTGGCGGAGAGAATCCGGTGGACTACTACAACGATGTGGCGTGGAACTGCAATGGCTAGATTGTCGCAGGGAGCAGTCGGTGGTTAGGCAGGTCAGATTGTATGCAATTTTTCCTGCAGACCGTGCGCCAGTGTTTTTCATTCTGCTCGTGTTGTAAAGACATGGATGAGGTGATGTTGGAATTGGCAGATCTGCACTTGGCACGTGGAGTTAGCGTGGCGCTCGTGCCGTGCCTGCCGACCTACCGAATCTACTCCGAGTTGCCCACCCCTGCCACCATTCGATAACTTGGTCGTCGTGATACGCAACACGTCGAGAACTGCATACCGCTTGTTTGCTTCTGTGATTATAGTCATGGGTTCGATAGGACTATTCGCACTAGCCCTTCCCCAGCGCCTTGCTAAGCAACTTTTCATACAAAGCGCTCATGCTGCCTTGCTATGCTGTGACACTTTCCAGGTGCGCCTCCGCTAGAGAACAGATGCTATTCGCTTCAAGCACCCAGGTCATCGCAAACTGTTCATTCCCAATTCTCCAACCAAAAGGTCGACCACTCAAAGCGAGATCCAATGCCTCCCCACAGCCCCCAACCACTCCTCCTCCCCCACCGCATCCCAACTCCCCTCCTCCTTCTCATAAACCCCACTCGTCCCATAGGGGCCCTTGGTACTCGACTGTCTTGACGCGGGCCACTGCCCACTCGAACTAATCTCCGCCAGCGCAAAATCCCCATGCACCAGCCTCTTCTCGGGCTCGAAAATGCACCCTGCGAAGAAGATTTCGATGCTCAGACTATGTCCCATCCGCCGTCGAGCGGCGATTAGATCGCGTGCTGCGTTGAACATCTCGCGCAGCTTCTCCATCCGCGTGTGCAGGCCGGTGGACGCAAAGCAGTGGCAGATATCTGTGGTGCGGACCTGGCATTCGCCGGACCATTTGACCTCCAGGTTGGCGAAGAGGCGGGCGCACATGTAAGGGACGGACATGGAGAGGTCGCGCATCTGCGGGAGGTGGGAGATGAGGGTGCAGACGTGCGCGTCGATGTGGCCCGGGAAGGGGTGGTAGAAGCCGTCGTCGGAGCGCGGGGAGTGTTCCAGGACTTGCAGGGTGCGGGAGGAAGCTTTGACGAGGGCGAGCATGCCGGCGACGGAGATGGTAGAGAGGTTGGTGAAGTCGAGGATTTTGAGGTTGGTGGCGGTGCGGGCGATGAGGGTGAGGTCCTCGTCGCAAATGGGTTTGTGCAGCGTGTTGCCGAAGATCTTGAGGCGCTTGAGGCCGCTGAAGTCGACTGCTGGGTGCTCTAGTGGGCTTGGTGTGGCGTCCTTCTCAAGTGCGCCTGCTTGATCTGCAGGCAGGCACTGTGCTGTAAGCTCCAGAGAGTGCAGCGGCTTTCCATGACCGGTGTTAACGTTTAAAAGGTCCACCCAGTCGTCAACGGAGCCCCTACGCAAAACCGTCCACGGCACGCTCAGGAACTCCAGCGCATCGCAGCTCGCCACGACGGAAAGGATGAGCTTGTCGGTCTCCGCGGTATGGAAGCCGTTGAACCAGAGTCGTCGCACGTGGTTTGCCGCGGTGGGCACAGCATTGAACAGCCGATCTGTGTGCTTGAGGGAGCCAAACGGGTCACGATAGACGGCGTGGCCAGGTCCAATCTGGTTCATTTCATAAAACTGGTAGCTGCGGCGCGACATGGTCAAGTCCGCCCATCGTTCAGCCCCTCGCCACCGTCGTTCGAATATGCGCTCGAAGTTGTACTCGAGCGCCCACTGGTGCCATTCATGGCATACTTCCCGGATGGCCCTGGTGGCGTCCCATCGCAGAGAGTCCGTCGCTACCGGTCCGCGAACATACTTGGTGAGTTTGGCACGCTCGCCCGGTAGCGGAGCCTGAGACAGGCCATAGGTGAAGCTCTCGCCCTCGGCCTGGTTGGCGCGAGCGGCGCGGAGCAGGATGTCGGTGAGGATCTCGCTCGGTAGGTCGTTGATGTGCATACCTCAGGCCCGGCAGCAACCTAATGTATGGATAGAGTAGTGATAGTGTAGAGCTAGTGTCGCCTTGTCTTGCTGTAGAGGAAAGCAGAAAGAGGACTGTGAATGGGTGCAGATAAGGAAGCGGCAAAGGTGCTGAAGTTTCTTTGTGTCAAAGCAGGACAAAGCCACCTACCCCAAGGCCGGGCGGACGACTCATATACCGTAGACTTATCGCTGCCAATGGATGAAAGGCGTTTGCAGAACTTTAATCAGTATTACTCACGTGGTGCTTCGGACAGCGGTTGTGGGCGGAGGTGCTGGTCGCCACGAGCCAACGCCAGCACTTCTATTACTCACAGCAACTCGGAGACAGGCGCGACGAGGAAGTCGTCAGTGCTTCCTGCCAGAGCGTCCGGTGCGACGCTGGATGGTTTTGCTGCTTCGAGTGGTTCCATTACGTTTCCGTTACCCCCAGTGAATTCGCAGTTGGTTAGGCTGAGAGCGGAGAAAATCAAGAGGTGCGGTCAAGTTTAACAGCAGCGTTAGAGCCTCTCCCCGCAGAACGCCAACGGCTCGCTTCCGAGTCACGAGGACGCCACAAAGAGATTTTCTTACTTGAACCGATGCCAGGCGAGTGCTGGATATCTCCTCGGCTTCTACGGTCCAGTGGTGAAGACACGTGTGGTGATGTGCTGGCGCTGCTTCTGACGAGAGTAAAGTTAACACTTGTAGGTCGTCGCTATCTCGACGGGTGAAGAAAGACAATCCTCAGAGAAGTAGGCGAACGCGACAACGTTAAGGTAATATACTTGGCTGTGGAGCATGGCGTATTGATGAGGTTGTTGTAACGGCCGCAGGAGCCGCATGAGCACTGGAAGAACGTTGCTGTCACCAGCTCGATGAAGCAGGATCTTAGCTTGTGGCTGTCTTCTTCACACCCCCAAAGGCATTGTGTCGTGAAGATAAGTGCTCCGCAATCATAAACCGTCCTTTCTTCGGCCGTATGCACTCGTAGATGCCCTTGTAACGTCCATGGCACACACATTCGCGCCTCTGCGTTGAACCATATCGTCCAGAGTGGACCCATGCTTCCGCGTCCACGACCCACCGCTGAAGCGCCAAACTCCTCCGTTATCCTCCCACGCTGGAAGTACACACCGGATATGCAAACCGCGAATAAATGCAACTTCGACCACTTTTCACGCTCACTTCTTGCCCTTCCTCTTCCTCGCCCCCTGCTGATCACCCGGTCCTCCCCCGTCCACCAACACCGCATCATCGTCGCTGCTCGTCTTCTTCGGCGCCGCATCAGCAGGTTTGCTCTCGCCCTCCAGCTCCTTCATAAAGTCTGACTGTATGCCCGCCCGTCGCCCTTCCCACCATGCACGCTCACCCTCTAATTGCGCTGAAACCTCTGCGGCCCGCTGTTTGAGCAGGATGTTCTGGTTCATCTCGTTCGCGGATTGGAAGATCGTTTGGCCCCAGTTAGGCGCGAAAGCGTTGGCCTGTAGTAGTCCTTGTCAGTCTCCGCCCATTGCACTCCTTCCCATAGTCTCTACAAGCAAGTTGTTACTCACCTCATTAACCACATCCTTCACCTCCTCCTCCATCTCCTTCTCCGCCCGCAAAAACCGCTGCCACAGCTCATCCCCCACACTCCCCCTCTGCAACAACGTCTGCAAAGCCGGCTTCGCCCCTCGCAACTGCACTATCCGCTGTATATCCTCCAGCGCCCGTCTCAACAGGGCAGCCTTCAGCAAAGAGTCCGGCACCTGCTTCAACTTCTTCTCCCCCTCCCCCTCGCTCGCTTCCGCCGGGTCCAAGTGTAAGAGGCTGAGGTAGACATCGCGCTGTTTGTGTTGTGAGAACCAGGATTCTAGGGACGCGGCCCGTTGGAGCTTGCGTTTGCGGTAAAGGGAAGAGAAGGCGTAGAGGCTGCCGATGAGAATGGTGAGATAGAGAACGGGAAGGGTGAGGTTGGTCCAGAAGGATTTGGGGGGCCGGGAGGACTGCCAGGAGTCGTATGTGCTGTTTGAGGAGGATGAGTTGAAGGTGGTGTTGTTGGTGTCGTCCATGGTTCAGAGAGTGCGCTGGACGTGCGCTGTGGGAGGGAAGTGCTTGTCGGGGTCGCTCGTGGTTATGCTATCGCTCCAGTATGTAGGTGAATATGGATCTTATCAAGAACGGTCCCAAAGTTCCTATCATCGAAGAGTAAGAAGTCGACAATTGTCATGCGCATTCAGTCTGATATTAGATCTATTTTCATCAGCGGCCACCTGTTCCTGCCAATCTGGGGCTCGAAGGCGGACCGAGCCTACCGAGAAAGCCTAATTGCTTGAGTGACGTCTCGCGTTTGCCTTCAGGAACAACTTCACTGGCGTGGAAGACGATGGAAGCTCGCATACGGTGACCCGACGTTCTTTGCACCAACGTCTCCTGGCATATCTCCGGAGTCGAACACCTACAAACAGCTATACCATCACACACCACCGACACGATGATACTCCGGTTCCAGAGTAAAGAAGGACAGTTCCGGCTCAACGTCGAGCCCACCACCGACATCTCCACCATCCTGCCCGATGTACTCGAGAAGCTCCCCAAGGACGTGATAGCCTCCACCGTCTCCATCAGTCCCAAGCCTCACGGCGCAGAAGCACGAACGATCGAATCGCTTCAAGGCGTCAACTTCGGCAGATTAGGTCTCACCCACGGCACCCAGATCTTCCTCGACTTCACGTCGGATGAGCCCATCGCCAACGGCCACTCCCTCCCTGCGAACAGACTCAACGGCGGTGACGTGGCACCGGAAGAGGCTGCATCGAGCATATCGATACCTTCAAGCGCCTCGCAAGGACTTCTGAAGAATCCGTGGGAGACGGTCGTTCAGTCAGACCTCGACAACAGACTAGACCAGAAAGATGGCAAGATACATCGGAAGCTCGACACAAAACTGTGCAGACACGGTCCCAAGGGCATGTGCGACTACTGCATGCCAATCGAGCCGTACAACAAGGAGTATCTCGCTGAGCACAAGATCAAGCACGTCTCATACCACTCATACCTACGCAAACTCAACCAAGGAAAGAACAAGTACGAGTCAGGCAGCTCGTACATGCCACCTCTCAGTGAACCCTACTATCGCGTCAACCCCAATTGTCCTTCAGGCCATGCTCCGTTTCCGAAAGGCATCTGCACGAAGTGCCAACCTTCAGCCATCACATTACAGCCGCAGGAGTACCGCATGGTCGATCATGTCGAGTTTGCCAGCGCTGAGATTGTCAACTCCTTCCTGAACTTCTGGCGGAAAGGTGGGGCGCAGCGGATAGGCTTCATGTATGGTCGGTACGAAGAGTACGAGGCCATTCCACTGGGCACGAAAGCGGTGATAGAAGCCATCTACGAGCCGCCGCAGATCAATGAGGTAGACGGCGTGACGCTTGGCGAGTGGGACAACGAGGACTCCATCGATGAGCTTGCGTCCATGTGCGGGCTGCAGCGTGTGGGTGTCATCTTCACGGATCTCATACACCCTGAGGACCCAAGTGAAGGCACCGCAATGTGCAAGAGACACATCGACTCTTTCCTGTTGTCCTCACTCGAAATCATGTTTGCCTCGCGGTACCAGGCCAAGTACCCTCGACCAAGCAAATGGAGCGAAACCGGAAAGTTCGGCAGCAACTTCGTCACGTGCGTGATATCCGGCGACGAGGAGAACCAGATCGGTATATCAGCCTACCAAGCCAGTAACGCAGCAGTCGAGATGGCTCGCGCCGACATCATCGAGCCGTCGGCCGACCCTACCGTCATGCTCGTGCAAGATGAGAACGAGGAGAACGAGCTTGGCCGCGTACGATACATCCCCGAAGTCTTCTACCGCCGCATCAACGAGTACGGAGCCAATGTGCAGGAGAACGCGAAGCCCAGCTTCCCCGTCGACTACCTGCTGATCACACTCACGCATGGCTTCCCGAAGACCGAAGCGCCGCGGTTCGTGAAGAGCGGCTTCGCCGTTGAGAACAGAGATGCGCTGGGAGAACTGCAGGAGCCGAGAGATCTGCAGAAGGAGCTAAAGGCGGGTGCGAATAGGGTTTCTCTTGACACCGCGCAGGGTGTGCTCGCGGTGTCTGACTTTCACATTCTGTGCTACATCCGCAGTCTTGGGGTCTTGAGCAAGGTGAGTTCTTTCTCCTCTCCATCCAACAGCTTTTCGTGAGCACCCTACTGACCCGTACATCTATTCACAGGACGAAGAAGCCCTCCTCTGCCGCACCGCCACCACCCACGACGCCGCCCTCGGCTCCACACTCATGCACACACCAGGTTGGGCCACCCTCGAGACGATCCTGCAGATGTAACATTATGCATCATCACTGTCTCCAATAGCTCCTCTGTCACACACCTCATGTCACGATTATGGATCCGCTGGGACGCTGCTGCTGCTGGAGACCTACTGACTCTTTCTTCTTCTGGATATAGGATGGTTGTCGCTGGTCGCCATTCTGGACGAGTTGAAGGCGAGGCCTGCTAAGAGGGGGAGTGAAGTGGATGTGAGTACGGTGTTGGCTAAAAAGGTGAAGGGGGTAGATTTAAGTGGGCTTTGAGGATGGTGTGAGGGTGGATTTTGCTGGAATGGCGATGAAATGATGGCTGGCATTACCGACACTGCCACTGACTTGTGCTCGCAGCAGCCTGGAAATCCTACAGGATCTCTGACGTGGTAGACGATGGAAGATGATCGCTGGAAAGGGCATTGCTGCCATCCAACGTAGCGATACGAGCTTTTATTCCGAGGCACTTGCTACAGCCTCGACACTACAGTCCGTAAGCTTAACTAACCGAGCCATTACCGTCATCGCTTCCTCCCTTCTCCTTCTCCTCGGCGCCAATGTCTTCAAGCCTTTCCACACCCTCACCAGTCTTCTCGTCTGCTTGTACCATCTCGGTCAGATGCTTCTGCGGCAGCCGCTTCGCCACCTTCACCGGCTCAAGCACGCTGTTGCTCTTTGTGAAGATCTCATCGATCTCCTCCAGCGACCGTCCACGGGTCTCCGGGTAACTGTACAAAAGGTCAGCCCTCACCAACCCCGACCCACGAACAGGGCCAAGACTATACTCACAAGAAATAAACCACCGGAATACTACTAGCATTAACCGCCGCAAACACGACAAAATACCGATACCCAATCGTCGTAAACGCCACCGGTGTAATTTCCACCACCAAGAAATTAAACAACCACGACACAGCCGTGCTTATCCCACACACCGCGGCGCGGAGATGAACCGGCGCGATTTCGGAAGCGTAGAGGAACGGCACGCCCAGGAACCCGAGCACGTAGACGAAGTAGTAGAGGTAGATGAAGAAGACCGACGCTTTGAGGCAGCCGGTGTTTTGGGGTTGGGAGCCGAGGGCTGTGAGGGCGATTTGGCAGGTGGACATGCTGGCGGCGGAGAGGAGCATGAGGGTGCGGCGGCCGAAGCGGTCGACGGTGTAGCTGCAGACTATGCTGCCGAGGATGATCTGGTGAGGGTGGTTAGAAGAAGGGGGTTGGGGGAAGGAGGGATCGGGAGGGCGTACGACGATCTGGGAGGAGGCGGCGAGGATGTCGGCTTTGGTTGTTGGGTAGCCGAGATCTGAGTGGTTCATCAGCGTCCGGAAGAATACTCTCCAGAACGGGTTTGCCAACTTACTCTCCTGAAAGATCGTTGAAGCATACGAAGTCACAGAATTCACACCCGTCATCTGCAGGTACATCTGGATCGTCGCCGCCAGAACAACACGATGGAGGGTCCGCTGCTTGCCCATCTTGAACAGTGCACCGAGAGAGGCGTTCTGCGCAATCTCAATGGACAGCTGGATATCACGGATGTTGGTGCTGACGGTCTCGGAGTCGGTGTCGACCTCGTAGGTGGCGCTGAAGATGCCTTTGGCTTCGTCGATGCGGCCCATTTTAACTAGCCTGCGAAACGGTTACGTCAGCATTGGAGGAATGATGGGTGAGGGCAGCCGGTTCATACCATCGCGGGGACTCTGGCAGGGTGAAGATGAAGGTCATCACTGTGAGAGACAGGATGATCTGGATCAGGAACGGGAAACGCCAGGCCTAGGTGGACGTGTCAGCACAGGCTCGTCCACTTCATCAGTGGTGACTTACAAAAGAGCTCTGCACATAGTGTGCCCCGAAATCGATCCACAACGCCAACGATAGCCCCATACCACAGAAAATCCCGAAGCCGGAGACGTGGGAGCCCCGACTATGTGGTTTCGAGAGCTCTGCCTGCCAGACCGATGTCGTGGCGATGACGCCTCCTGTTCCAAGACCAACCAGTATCCTAGAGACGATGAACTGAGCGAACGCAAATGAGCTTCCCATCAAGACCACACCAACGAGCTCGGTCGCAGTGGCAGCGAAGATGGTCCATCGACGGCCCCAGACGTCGCCTAAGAACGTACAGGCTAGACTGCCGAACACGCCTGCTAAGACGTAGATTCCGAGCACCGTTCCTGGACCCAGTCAACCCCAACACCCGATCTCATGTTGGGTTGTACTGACCTTGGATCGTAGCATTATGCTTCTTCTCCGCCCCCTCCGTATCCACCGTATCCATCTGCGGGAACTGCTTCTGGAACGACTCCGACGTCAACACGCCTCCGGCTACCGCTTGGTTGTAGCCGAAGATCATGATGCAGAAGCACGCGAGGGCCCATATCGCAGCGTTGAGCTTCGAGCCGCGAAGGCCGAAGTAGGGTTGCATGGATGCTGGTCTTCAATTCGATCAATGAAGAGAGGAGGTAGCTACGCCGATATAGAAGTAGGAGACATGAGAAGAGTCTTACTTGGCCATGAAGTCGAACACAAGCAGTTTTGGGTTCCACAGAAGCTACTCTTTTCATCTGCCTTGGTTATTACGGCGGTGACCCCTCACGAACAAAGACGTCGACGGCGCTCAAACTCCGACTCGGCATGCGTAGGACCTGCATTGCCATACACGTGGCCGACTGCCGCTGACTGAGAATCAAACGGAACCTCTGGAAGTCGGATAGAAGTCAGTCTTGATCAGCTAGAAGTTGCAGAACGACGATTGTACATGAGGCCCACGAACGCAGGATCGGAGACTATGTTGACACTGGAATATCGTGGTACAACGATCACAAATGGAAGCCGTACTTCCGGTGTATCTGTACCTCTGCACCCGCGTTGCGTCTAACGACGTTGAAAATGGCTTGGTACGAAAAGCTTACAGACGCCATGTGGAGGGACGCGGAGAAGCTTGGGGAGCTTAATGCACGCCACGATTGAGCCGACGGTGTTTTCCAGCTTTGATTTGTGCCGACGTCGGTTCGCGTGTGACGTTCTGCTTGAACTGGAGGAACGGTGGGGGATGTGAGCAAGCTGGTGTAGTTGTGTCTGTACTTCTATGGCGCTCCGAGCGAAATGTAGAGTGTCCTGCTGAATGGGATTAACGCTCGACAAGCAACGCGAAATCCAGATCATTGCGATCTTACAACGCTCTACAACACATCCATCCTCTAATAGCGAGCAAGCCATCCAGCACAACAACGCCAACCCATGCGGGTATAGTAAGTCAGTCGCCTGTCTGCTCTACAATGGCTTCCCGCCAATAAAGTCACTCCACCTCCTCACCTCCGACGGCACACCCTCCTTCTTCGGCAGCTTCTCGCTCATGCATTGTGCGAAGAGCACAGCAGTCTGTGATCACTCATTGTCAGCACAACTCTCAAAAGCCGTCGTACCTCAAGGTAATGTTCAAACTCACCCTCGGCTCCATAAACAACGGCACCCCAAAATCCACCGCATTCCTCCTCATCACATAATCCTCATCCACCAAACTACTCGCCCTCCGCTTCGCCAGATTGAACACACCCCTGACATCGTACTTCTCGAAAACCTCTCGTAGCGCCCTCTTGTCGTCCTTCGGGAACTCAATCACCTCGACCGACACAATGCCGTCTTTGGACGTCTGCTCCAGGTGCTGCTTCACCTCCTGGTTAGCAGCGAAGAGCTTATAGCCTAGCGGGTTGAGGTAGTCGACGATAGCGCCTAGATCCGCTGTTGAGGTGTCGCCGCCGAAGAGCAATCCTTCACCGGGTAGTGGCAGGCGGAAGTTCATGGTGCTCTGCATAGCGGTCCAGTAGGCTTCAACGATGTCTTTGCCGAAACACGCCATTTCGCCGGTGCTCGACATCTCGACGCCGAGGTAGGGGTCAGCGCCTGCTAGACGGGTCCAGGAGAACTGGGGCACCTTGACGGCGAGGAAGTCGCGCTTCTCGGTCATCAGGTCGACGGGCTCAGGCACATCCTTGTCGAGCAGCGCACGGGTGGCGACGTCGATGAAGTTGGTTCCCAGCACTTTGCTCGAGAAGGGGAAGGAGCGGGAGGCGCGGAGGTTGCACTCGATGACTTTGAGGAGACTGTCGCCGCCTTCGGGATTGGTGGCATTGATGATCTGCATGTTGAAGGGGCCGGTGATGCTCCAGGCTTTAGCGACTTTCTCTGCGATGACCTTGACGCGGTCAACCACGTTTTGTGGCAGTTTGTGAGGAGGTAGGACGAGCGATGCATCGCCTGAGTGGACACCCGCGTTCTCAATGTGTTCGCTCACGGCGTGGACGAGCAGCTTGCCATGCGAAGCCACAGCGTCGACGTCGATCTCCTGTGCGCCTTCGATGAACTTGGTGATGACGACCGGGTGGTCTGGGCTGACGCTGCTGGCGGCAGTGAGCTTCTCCTCCAGCTCTTCCTCTGATCGGATCACCGTCATGGCGGCGCCGGAGAGCACGTAGCTCGGACGGACCAAGACCGGGTAGCTGACTTCGTCCGCGAACAGCTTGGCTTCGCTGTAGCTCGTGAGCTCCTTCCATGCCGGCTGGTCGACACCGATGCTATCCAGGATCTGCGAGAACTTGTGCCTGTCCTCGGCCTTGTCAATGTCCTTGGGATCAGTGCCGAGCACCTTGGCTTTGCCAGTCTCCTGTAGCTTCAGTGCGATGTTCTGTGGCAGTTGGCCACCGACAGAGACCACAACGCCACTGGCAGATTCGAGCTCGCTGCAAGGAGAGAAGATCAAGTCAGTATGTGTCTCATGAGTACGGTGTCAAGAATGCATACTAGATATCCATCACTCGTTCGTAGCTCAGCTCTTCGAAGTAGAGTCTGTCTGCTACGTCGAAGTCGGTCGAGTACTAGGACACAGGTCAGCATAATTGCGAGCACGGAATGGTAGGAGGTCAAACCGTCTCGGGATTGTACTATGATCAGTGGTTAGCATATGGCGTCGAAGAGTTGGAACAGCAGACTCACGTTGATCATAGCAGTCTTCTTCCCCAACCCCTTCAAGCTCAACGTAGCATTCACCGCACACCAGTCAAACTCCACCGAGCTGCCAATCCGATACACCCCGGACCCGAGCACGATAATCCCATGGTCGTCAAACTTCACATCATGACTGCTGGCATTATACGTCGTGTAAAGATAGTTCGTATCCGCCGGGAACTCCGCCGCCAGCGTATCGATCTTCTTCACCCACGGGCGGATGCCGAAATTCTTCCTGCGCGCACGTACCTCGTCCTCGGTGCTATTGACCGCTTTGGCGATCTGCTTGTCGCTGAAGCCGAGTTTCTTCGCTTTGAGCATGAGTTCCTTCTTCACGCCGAACAGGGAGCCGAGGTCCTCGAGCTCGTGGGTGCAGTCGACGATATTCTGGATCTTGTAGAGGAACCACTTGTCAATCTTGCTGAGTTCGTGGACGCGGTCGACGGTGTAGCCTTCGTGGAGCATGGCTTGGCCGACCGCGAGCCAGCGGCGGTCGGTGGGGTTGCGGAGGACGTCGTCCAGGTCTTCTTCGAAGTGATCGCCTTGGAGGCCGGCGAATTTGGGGTCAACTTGGCGGATGGCTTTTTGGAAGCTCTCTTCGAAGGTGCGGCCGATGGCCATGACTTCGCCGACGGATTTCATGCTCGAGCCGATGGAGCGGTTGACGTTTTGGAATTTGGAGAGGTCCCAGCGAGGGATCTTGGTGACGATGTAGTCCAGGCTGGGCTCGAAGTTGGCGGTTGTCGTTCGTGTGACGGCGTTGGGCAGTTCAGGCAGAGTGTGGCCGAGACCAATCTTGGCTGCGGTGTATGCGAGAGGATATCCGGTGGCCTTCGAGGCGAGGGCAGATGAGCGAGACAAGCGAGCGTTGACTTCAATCACCCGGTAGTCGAGTCCATCGGGCTGAAGAGCGTATTGCACGTTGCATTCGCCGACAACTCCAAGATGTCGCACAATCTTGATCGACGCCGTCCGTAGCATGTGATACTCCTCGTCGCTGAAGGTCTGCGAAGGCGAGACGACAATGCTGTCACCGGTGTGCACGCCCAGAGGGTCAAAGTTCTCCATGTTGCATACAGTGATGCAGTTGTCGGACGCATCCCGGACGACTTCATATTCGGCCTCCTTCCAGCCCTTGAGCGATTTCTCCACCAGGATCTGAGGTGACAGCGTCAAGGAGCGAGCAGCCAGATTCCGGAGCTCCTCAGCATTCTCCGCGAAGCCAGATCCAAGTCCACCAAGCGCGTAGGCAGCTCGCACAATAATCGGGTACCCGACATTGTCCGCAGCCTCCAGCGCCTCATCAATCGTCGAGACAGCAATGCTCTCAGCAATAGGTATGTCGATCTCATTGAGCGCCTTCGCGAACAGATCTCGATCCTCGCTCGTCTTCAGCGTCTGGATACTCGTGCCGAGCACCTTGACGTTGTACCGATCGAAGATCCCCATCTCATCCATCTTGACCCCCAAGTTCAACGCAGTCTGCCCGCCGAACGACAAGAAGATGCCGTCCGGCCGCTCTTTCTCTATCACGTACGTGACATACTCCGGCGTGACTGGGAGGTAGTAGACCTCGTCCGCGAGCACGTGCGCAGTCTGGATCGTAGCGATATTGGGGTTTATCAGGACGGATTGGATGCCAGCCTCTTTCAATGCCTTCAGTGCCTGTGATCCTGAGTAGTCGAATTCGCCTGCTTGTCCGATTGACAGTCCTCCTGAGCCGATCACGAGCACTTTCTTGACGTCCACAAGGTCCTGTGCTCCGGCAATGGCTCCGCTGTCAAGGTAGGCCTTCGCATTGGGCGCCAGCTCCGTCTGGTTCTGCTGCGAGCATCGTGCCGAGCGGTGCAGAGCCCGGGCATGTTGCTGAACTGTCGGCTTGCCAGGTCTGTCATGTCTCGTGCATCGTGGTGTCTGCGAGACGAACGTCCGGCGAGCAATCCGTGGAACAGTCTGCCTCGTCTGCTGGAGGAGCTCGCGTTGCAGCTGTCGCGTGACGCGACTGCTGAGAGCCATTGGGTGTTACGGCGTTGTACAAGGAGTGTAACGGCACTCAACAGAGGCCTTGAGAGGCTCGCTACCACGATATCGTCGGGTGGATGGACGAGCAAGAAAAAAGTGACTCTACAGACCGCTTTGGTATGGCGGCCCAAGCTTCTGTTTTAAAGTTTCCTTATCGCGACAGCCTCTGCTGACGATAGCTGCTTTTACAAAACGACCACGTCAAGACGTGTTAAGGTACAGGAACTTGATGATCGTAGAGAATGACTTGAGATAAAATGCCGCTTGTATAGACAGAGCCGAGAACTTTCGCATTATCACATGTTTCTTTTGAAGCGCCAGGATAGACTTCTGCAACAAAATTTCTTGCACCTGCAGCCATTGGCGGTCCGTCTTCGGCGGGGGAGGAGCTTCAACAAGTGAACCATATGCACAGTGCGATCGTTTTCAACCACGGAGCTCATGTCTCAACTCAATTATTCGTCACAGCCATCTCAGACCAGCCAACTACACTCCAGGGGTATCTCAAAAGCAACACACTCCCACCAACGCCCAGCTAGATTCGTGAGCAAGATAGCAAACCCTTCAAAGCGCTGTCTCATCATCCGACGTCCCGTGCTCGATGGGCGTATCGTTGTCCTCCGTTGTACCATGCTTCATAAGTGCATCCCGCACCAGCTCGCCCAGATCCTGTACCATTTCGCCATCAGACAAGCGGTTGATGAGAAGCTCGTGGAGCCTGTCGGAAATTTTCGACATAGATTGAGAATCTTTCACAGAAGCGAATGCGTCATTTGTGTCGTCTGCCGACACCTCCCAGTTGAGCAGAGTGTGGTCTTGGTCGATCTTCTTGAAACCGTTCGCAATCGCTCGTGCAGTGGTCGAGAACGTAGAAACAATGTTGTGCGTGCCTTGACCAGCTGGCGTCCGCTCCAACGGTAAGCGTGATGACTTCCCCCTGCCCACTTTGTTGCCGTCTGTCGTTCGGCGGCGTTGAGCCGTCTTACGCCTCTCCACGTTTGGATCATTCTCATCATCGTCGCCGCCAACGCCCTCAGGGCCTGCTCTGGCATTGCTGCTTACTTCACGTAGCACGCGGCCCTCGCTGGTCCTGCGACGCTTGGTCGGTCGTTGCTCAGACTTCTCGAAGCCGCCCACATGGCTTTCGAGATCTGCAAGCTCGCTGGCTGGCATGAAGCCACGCGTAAGCATCGCACCATCAGCTGGCGCCGCGTTCTTAGAATCGTCTGTAGCTTTGGGAGAGTGATTGCGCTGCATCGACTGGCCACGCTTTGAGGCTGGGTAGTCGCGCCCTTCGACAATTGATGCAGCTGAGTGGTCTTGGGTGAGATCGATTGACTGAACAAAATCTCTCATGTCCCGGTTGTTTTTTGGGCGTGCTAGTGGGCGTAGTTCATCTGTCAAATCACCTAGCTCGCCCTGAGTTACCAGACCTGCCCCAGGCCCTTGCTTGACAGGCGAGCGGCGTGGGCGGTCAATACGCTCTAGATGATCGAACCAGACCTTCTCCCGCTCAGGTTCGCCTTGCTCGCGTTGAAGTGGCGACACAAAGGGTCGGTTGGTGTGCGTCTGCTGGAGCTGCTTCTTGGGGCTAGGGCTACGGCGCGCTCGGGGAGTGATCTCCGGTATTGAGGACAGAGGAGTACCCACAGGTTGCTCTGGAAGAGGCAGCGCATAGTTGTAGCCAGGAGCTCGACGCTCGCGTGGTGGTGACGAGAAACCTTCTGGCCCAAGATGCATTGGAGATGATGGTCGCATGTACGGCAGTGGAGGTGGCAGCATCTGCGATTCGATCATCCTGCCGTCTCTCCCAAAGTGCCTGCCAGGCACATGGTCTGAAGGATGGAAGTCGTTGGGTCGTACTGAGGGCGACGAAGGTCCGGGCGTCGGCAGTGCATTTGCCTGGTCGTCTGCGTCGCCTCGGATCCTGCGTTGATTTGAAGACGTAGGGGTGACTTCAGCGGGCCCGCTGCTCTCCTCCGCAGCCGCGGGCCGGCGCACGGAAGTGTGAAGCTTGGCCATGACCCATGGGTTCGATACGTTGATATCCTTGCGAGCTTGACGCAGTTCTTCGAAATCAGCTTCGGTGCGGCCAGTTGGTGGGCGAGCATCAGGTAAATCAGGATCTTCTTCATCGCATCCATACATGTTGGAACGAAAGAAGACTCGGTCATCTGTGTCATCTTCTGGCATCTGGCGAGCCGGTCTCAGATCAAACAGACCACGAGTCCTGTCCACTGCAGACTCTGGGCTTGGAGGGTGTGGGGTGTTTGATGTTGCGCGACGAGGCTCAAGGGATGATGTAAAGTCCTCTTCATCCGGTACCGAGAGGTGAGGCACGGTCTTGTGGTCTCTAGAGCTCATTCTCTCCGAATTGGGCATTTCAGGCTGAGCAGGATACACCGCCTCGAAGAGACGCCTCGCGGCAGTGACAACGACTTCCGGGTCTTCGAAGAGCACATCGTCTTTAGCTGGTTCGACATTCGCATCGTAGCTAGCTGGTGGGCATTTGATCTCCAAGAAGATGAAGAGCTCCTTCGCTCCCTGCAATGGAGATCCTGCCTTCGACAGAGCCTGTTTGAACGTCTTCGCCAGCTGCTTGGCTACACCTCTGGAAGCTGTTACCGGTCGACCATCAACGGCGATGAAGGATCCGATATTGCTGACCTTACTTGTATCCGCATCGGCACGAGGAAGGAAAGCATGAAGACTGAAGCCATTCTCCTCGACCACTGACCAGGTACATTGGGAAGCGCAGGCTGCACCAACGACCTTGAAAGCGGCGTCTTCTGCATTGCCACCAGGCTTGGGTGCGTACATCCAATTGCCTTTGTCGTGCTTCGCTTTCAGTATTCGGAGTGCGATCCGGGTCTGTGGCCTGGCGAATGCATCAGACTGTAGCAGTTGCTTGATCTTCTTCAAGGTCTTTTCCGTAGCTTTAAGCGCCACTTGCCTTCGCACGGGATGTGACTTGATGAAGTCAGTCACCTTGATCGTAGTGCCAACAGGCAGAGAAGCCCGATCCTGACCAGTGACCTCGCCCTGCCGGTTGATCTTCATGGCCGTGGCGACTTGCTCGCCCTCAACTCGAGTGCTGATGGTTAGAGAGCCGCTCACCTCGGCGACACTGGCAAGCGCCTCGCCTCCGAAGCCCAATGATGATCCACCGATGTCTTTGAGATCTTCTTCTGAGCCGATCTTGCTGGTGCAATGGGGTCTCGCCACCAGAAGTCGGTCCTCTGGCGGTATGCCATGGCCATTGTCCCGGACTTGTATGAGGTCTAAGGTGTTAGTGCTGATCTCTACGGAGATTGAGGTGGCGTGAGCATCGAGTGCATTGTCGATAAGTTCCTTGACCACTGATGCGGGATCAGTCAGGACCTGGGTCGAGCCGAGTGTGCGGATGGTGGTCTGCGGGAGTGCTTGGATGCCCATGTTGACGCTGCTTCATCCCTGCGCTCCTCCATCCATCAGGATACCTTAGATTGCTCTCTCAGCCTCTTTCGCGCAAGATAAGATGGAATAGAGATGTAGCAGAGAAATACTTTGTCCTTGATGTTTCGGAAGACGCGTTCTCACGCGTTGCCGATCGCTCCTTCCCCACGCTTCAACGCTGACGCCATGTCGATCATGAGAGTGAATGCAGCTTCAACTCTTCTAGATTTTGAGAGAACACAACACTTGAACTTCTGCTCAAGACTAGTACCACGAAACTATACCGAAATGGCGCTCAACCCAAGGTTCAGTGGTCAAAGGCTGGCCGCTGGCGTGACCGGAAAGAAGACCCTCCATACCCTCGAACTGTGTACGTCTACAACATGCTTTACAGAAGGACCTCGCTGACCTTCACCCGGTCCTTGACTATGTCTGCCCGGTATGAGTAACTGCTCTAGATCAACTGCATCATCTAGCTGAATGGCTACAGTTCTCCCAGAAAATGTTCGACACCGTCTACACTGGCGTCTACCCCATCATGGAGTCCAAGTACCAGGACAAGCTGCAGATCATCTTCCGCCAGCAGGTGGGTCAATCCATCCGTCAGCAGCACGCTATGCGCTCAGTTCGCTTACGTTCTTCGAGATCCAACCCTGGCACCCATCCTCTACCCTGGTCCACGAAGCCGGTGCAGCCGTCCTGCAGACCGACTCCGAGAAGTTCTGGAAGTTCAGCAAAGCACTCTTCGAAAAGCAGACAGAGTTCTTCGACGTCAATGTAGTTCACGAAGAGCGCAACAAGACTTACCGCCGGCTGGCGAAGATCGCTGGTAGTGTCGGTCTGGATGAGGAGACCATCTACTCTAAGCTCGAGGTCGGAGACAAGCCGGATAAGGATGGAAACACCAACATCGGTAATCAGGTGACGAACGATATCAAGCTGATGGTGAAGGTACGATAATGCCTCCTTCCGACCTCTGCCGCTTTGTCGAGCTAACATTTGATACAGGCCAACCGCTTGACTGGTGTCCATGTCACACCGACAGTGCTGTTCAACGTACGCACAGTCACGCATGGCTGTTGTCCGGACCTGCTAACGATCCAAAGGGGGTGGTTGAAGGGGGGATATCCAGCAGCTTCTCCAAGGACGACTGGGAGCAGTGGCTGGACAAGAACATCGTTTGACTCTCTGGCCCTTCCGATCTGGAGAAGCAACGATCTTCGAGGCTATGATTGTTCCCGCGAGTTGTTCTGGACTGTTCACCCAACCGAGCAGTCGTTACTATCCCGAGATGCAGCCGTAGTACCCACCAACCTCCTTCAAGAGCGGTCAGTAATGAATATGGGTATTTCTCCAAATGCTTTCTCTTTCTCTCCACTTTCAAACAGTACTCTCCACTCTTCCATGACCCAGAATGACGTCCTTCCGTCTTTCCGGCCCATCTTTCTTCCTGAGCCCAATGTCACAGCTCACATATATTATTATTACATATTCGTTCACTAATCATCGCCGGGGTAGCTCAATCGGTAGAGTGAGTATAAGCTCGCCCCTCTGCCCCATCGAATGCTAGCTAACGTCCTCCAAGGCGTGTGGCTCTTATTCATTAAGAGATTTACCTCAAGGTCGCGGGTTCGGTGAGTTTCAATCAATCCTTTGCATCCTACACCCATTCTGACTGTTAAAAGAGCCCCGCCTTCGGCTATTCCTATCCTGTGGTTCAACCACATTCAAAGGCAGCAAGGCTCGTGTGACCATTTTTTTGCATTTGTGAGATTCATTTTGGTGGGCGTTGCGAATTTTTGCTGTCCAAATTGGGTGATTTAATGGTTTTAGCGGCTATCGGAGGCGGCTCCGCCTGTACGACCTTTCGATGGTTAGGGGTCAAAGTCAGAAGCATGAGAGTAAACGTATGGAGTGTGTAGAAGCTATTAGAACATGCGGCGGACCAAAAGAATGCTAACTCTGTACCTATGAAGAGCTACATTCCGACTATACGTGCCAACAACGTCCTGGACTGAAACAAACAGCGACACAGCTCCCTATAACCACACCCACTCAACTCTCCTTAATCCCCGCCATATCGCCATCCTGCGCCCTCTTCAACGTCATCGCCGAAATTACCGCGGCCCCCACCCCCGACCCATCCTCCGCACTCGTAATCGTAATCGGATCACCCTCCCTATCCTCATCCCAACCCAACACCTCCCCCAAAGCCTTCGCCCAGCGCTGTTTAAACGTCGGATGCTTGTTCGCTACACTCCCATCCGCCGCCACGTGCCCGGACTTAATGCCTTTCTTGCGACAGATGGCTGCGATCCCGCAAGTGCAAAGTCGAGCACCCCGGACGGCGATGGCTTCGGCGAGGCGTTGGGAGAAGATGAGTTCTTCGGCGGAGGCTTCGAAGCCGAGGACGGTTTTGAAGGATTTGCGGGTCGTGGACATGGCTATGCTCGTGTCGTTTTCGAGGGCGGAGAGGAAGCCGGTGTCGAGGACGTATGGCGCTCTGAGTTTGGTGGCGTCTTGGCCTTTGAAGAGGATGTCTCTGTCGTACAGCTCGAGGACGACTTGTCGGTAGATCTCGCCTAGGTACAGACCAGCGCTCATCTTCTCGAAAGCCTGCTCGCCTGGCTTGGGGGACTCTTTGTCGATTTTGTGGTCGTACTTTGTCAGCGGCAAGACGTTGTGGGCGTTGTCGAAGGCTCCGTACTCGCAGTTGATGGCCATGGGTGTCTCGGGGGGCAGGTCTGTTTTCAGTTTGCTTATAGAGCCGACGTTCTCCATGTACGCTCCGTTGCACCCCGTTCCGAATATGGCTCCGATAACGGTTTCGGGGTCGTTGTATGCTGATGCGATCATGGCTCCGGTGGTATCGTTGATCAACGCCACAAGATGGATTGGAAGCTCCTGCTAACAGTCAGAGAAAGATGCCATCGGCAGGATGAGGATGTCTTGCCTTCTTCTCGATAGCCGCTCTTAGCAATCCAGCAGCATCCTCCCCTTCAACACCCGCAATCTCAAAACCTTTAGTCCACGTGACGAGCTTGCCATGGTCGATATACTCCTGGTGAGCCGGATAGCTGAAAGTAAAGCCCAGCTGAAGTGGATCTTCCTTCGTGCCCTTGAGATCGTGCTGTCGGATGAATTCACCAAGACACTGCGCGATGAAGTCGAATAGTTCCTCTGCCCCTCCAGTCTTGATTTCATCTGCAAGCTTATACTCCTCCTGGGTGACTTTGATATCGCCACTGCGCTCGGTGAGATGGATCCAGCAGACTCTGAGGTTGGTGCCACCGAGGTCGACCGTCAGGAAGTAACCATTCTCGTGTCCATCTGGCCAGCCCAGCACCCAGGTTACGTTCATCGACTGGCATCCTCTTTAGTAAAGATGCCATTTGAGATGGCAAGCAGTCCTACAATGTTGGCGCCATACTTGGATAGCCCATCCTCCAACTCTCGCTCAAACTGCAGACTGATTTCCTTCAATTTTTCGGCGTCCACTGAAAACTCCTGCTCCAATCGCTCGAGTTCCCGCTTCAGTCCTGGAGACAACGAATCGATGTCGTGTTGATCTATGGGTAGAGAAGGAATAGCGGACGCAAGCCCATGCTTCATTGTTAGGGTGTCCATGATGAATGAAAGAATGCAAGGAAAATTGTGCCTAACCTACTCGTGCAAGTGCCGGACCTGGGACCTCTTTTGAATGATGACTTCGGCAAGATGGAAGGTCTCTAGTCTGATGGATCACCCAAACAGCCTATCACTCTAGCATGGACGTGACGTAACCGAAAACAAGCAATGTCGTTAGGACGAAGCAGACGCAAGTAATACAATAAGAAAGGTAACCTGCCCATCTCCAGTGGGCCCTGCGGTACGGACTGCGGCTGCTTTTTCGTCTATGAAGATGGAGGACGCGGGACAATGAGATGTCAAGGAGGATAAACAAGAGGCAGGATGGCCTATCCCCAGTTAGGAAGTAGCCGCAGTGACGAAGTCGATCGTCTGGGGAGAGCTTGCCCTGCCTTACCCCGATCTCTCTGGTTGTTCCTGTACCTGACAGCTGTGTAGTCGGACTTGTTCTGACATCTGAAGATCCAACAAGAAGATGGGAGGGGAACAGAACAACATCATGGCATCCGCCTTCAAACCCACCTACCCCCAGCTGGCCGAGCGGCCAAAGGGCAAGCAGATCCACAACATCTACCGCGAGCGCTTACGCATGTTCACCGGACAAGGCCAGTACAAGAAGCAGAACTTGATGAGCAAGCTGTACGATGCACGAATGTCTGGATCGCCGAACATCGAGCTGCATGTATGGTCTGCCCCGAAGTTGTCTCGGCCAACTTTCGACGAGGCAACCAAGAAAGGCAACGAGTATCGCAAGGCGAAGAAAGGCGACAGCTTCGGCCCAAGCTGGAGTACGCATTGGTTCAAAGTGCAGTTCACGGTTCCCGAAGACTGGTCATACAATGGTCAACTCGAATTCCACTGGGAGTCTGGTTGCGAGGCAATGGTATGGAGTGAAGACGGGAAGCCATTACAAGGATTGAGTCCAAACAACCGCACGGAATGGATATTGCCATCCGAGTGCAGAGAAGCTGGGGAGGAGAACACCATATACATTGAGATGGCGTGCAACCAGATGTTCGGGAACCCAACAGGAGGAGATACAATACAGCCGCTAGATCCGCACAGATACTTCTCAGTCCGCGAAGCAGATATCGTCAGTGTCAACCTGGATGTCCGCGCACTGTACTACGACTTCTGGATTGTTGGTGATGCTGCACGTGAGTTTCCTGAAGATAGTTGGGAGGAGCATCAAGCTCTGCAGATATGCACTCAGATAATGGACAAGTTTATTGCGGAGGATGGGTCAGATGCCTGCATCAAGGATTGCCGGGAGATTGCAAAGCGCTATCTTGGTGACAAGATCGATTCTGCGGACGTCTACAAGAGCGACAAGATGCCTCTCGTGCAAGGGATCGGCAATTGTCATATCGACACCTGCTGGTTGTGGCCGTGGGCTGAGACGAAGCGAAAGGTGGTGCGGTCATGGTCGAACCAATGCGATTTGTTGGATCGGTACCCTGAGCATCGCTTTGTAGCATCGCAGGCACAACAGTTCAAGTGGCTGGAAATGAACTACCCGTACGCATTTGATCGAGTAAAGAAGCACATCAAAGAGGGCTCGTTCCAGACAGTCGGCGGCAGCTGGGTAGAGCACGACACTAACCTGCCTGGAGGGGAGTCCTTGGTCCGACAATTCGTCTACGGCCAGCGATACTTCGAGTCTCGCTTCGGTCAACGATGTCGTACTTTCTGGTTGCCCGACACATTCGGCTACTCCACGCAGCTTCCGCAACTCTGCAGACTGGCTGACATGAACCGCTTCTTCACGCAGAAACTCAGCTGGAACAACATCAACAACTTCCCTCACACTACATTCAATTGGGTGAGCTTAGACGGCAGCCAGGTTATCTGCCACATGGCACCTGCCGAGACCTACACTGCCATGGCAAACTTCGGCGATGTCACAAGATCCGTCACCCAGCACAAGAGTATGGATCAAGATGCTACGAGTCTCCTGCCATTTGGCTTCGGAGACGGCGGTGGAGGCCCGACTTCCGAGCAGCTTGAGAAGCTCAGAAGATGTCGAGGCATGAGCGACCAGATCGGCGAGCGTATGCCTCGTGTGCAGATGGGCGGCACAGTCGAAGACTTCTTCGACCGGCTCGAGAAGAAGGCTGCCACTGGCGAGACTGAGTTCGTCACATGGTACGGTGAGCTGTACTTCGAGCTGCACCGTGGCACGTACACGAGTCAAGCGGCCAACAAGCGGAACAACCGAAAGGCCGAGATCTTGCTCCACGACATCGAGTACTTGGCCACGCTGGCGACCATTGGCGGCGACAAGAAGTACAAGTACCCCAAGAAGGATCTTGATGAGATGTGGGAAAATGTTCTCTTATGCCAGTTCCACGATTGCTTGCCCGGAAGTGCCATCGAGATGTGCTACGACGACTCGGACGAGCTGTATGCGAAGGTGTTCAAGACCGGCAACAGGCTGCTGGAGGACGCAATGGAGGCGCTCGGCTTTGATGATGGGTCGAGAGGCTCTCTGCCAAAGGCTGTCAACACCTTGGGCTGGGAGAGGAAGGGACTACTGCACATGCCAACTTCTACCGAGCCCAAGAGGTACGGGTTCATTGATGGCGGTATCAATGTCAGCAATGTGCCGAAAGACATCGCTGCGTCCGTCGAGCAGGTCGATTCAGACGTCTTCGTGCTCAAGAACAAAGATCTCGAAGTCAAGGTTGAAGGTGGCGCCATTACGTCTCTGTACGACGTCAAGGCGAAGCGAGAGACTGTTCCGAAAGGCTCCAAGACCAACCAGCTTGTCATATACGACGACAAGCCTCTCTACTGGCAAGCCTGGGACGTCGAGGTGTATCATCTGGAATCCCGCAAGGAACTCAAGGCGACTAGTGAGGCTAAGATCACGGAGGCCGGGCCAGAACGTGTGGCTGTCAGCACCACCACTCAGATTTCAGACAAGTCGTGGATTACGACGACCGTCTCGCTCGCGGCGTCCGTCGATTCTAACCAGCCATCGCAGGTCGATGTCGACGCCGAAGTGGAATGGCATGAGACCATGAAGTTCCTGAAAGTAGAGTTCCCCACCACAATCACAAATACCGAAGCATCATACGAAACGCAATACGGCATCGTCAGGCGCCCCACACACTACAACACGACCTGGGACATGGCAAAATTCGAAGTCTGCTGCCACAGATGGGCCGACCTCTCCGAGCACGGCTACGGCATGAGTATCCTCAACGACAGCAAGTACGGCTTCGCAACCGCCGGCAAGACAATGCGTCTGAGTTTGCTACGAGCTCCAAAGGCGCCAGACGCGCATGCGGACATGAAGAGACATCACATCAGATGGGCCATCCTGCCCCACGCAGGCCCGCTGGACGAGAGGACGGTGCGGGCTGGATTCAACTTCAACTATCCGCTGCGCACTGCTTCACACCCGAACCCGGCGAAACTTGATAAGTTGCTCTCTGCTTTCAAACTCACTTCTGACTCTTCGCCATCGCTCATCGTGGACACTGTCAAGCGCGGCGAAGACGATGAGGACGCGAGCAATGGCGATATGCCGGCGAAGAAGGGCAGGCACGTCATTCTCAGGATGTACGACAGTCTGGGTGGACTCAGTCGAGGCACGATTAGTATGGGAGGCGTCAAGGTGGGCAAGGCGTGGAAGTGCAACTTGCTGGAGGACGAGCTTGAAGAGATGAGCATTGGGGATGAGGGGCTGGAGGTGGAGTTGCGGGCTTTTGAGGTCGCTACTTTTAAGTTGCGGCTGGAGTAAGTCACCAACGAAGAGGGTATTGTCCGGCATCAGGGATTGTCCGGCATCATGCATAGGAACAAGCAACTGTATTCATACTGAAAGACGATGGACAAGAATCTGCAACTTGGAGGAGTTCCCTGGTCTCATAGCCAAAAGCTGGACGACGATGTAAGTGTGGAATCTCTTTTCTTTATCCATCTGTCATAGGGAGCAAATGACTCCAAAGAGGTGGTGGCGATGCTTAAGACCATCACGTTTCCAAGGCTCGATTCGGCAGTGGAAGGCCTCCGGCTGAGGAACCTGGCAACCACCAGGCTGGACACTGTTCCCAGGCTGCCTCGCTTCTTGCTGCAATCACCCAAGATTGGTACAGAGCTGTGACACTCGGGATAATTCGAGCGGCACATGGCTCCAAGGATGGACTAGCTCGTCCAATGGCCAAGACCTCAAAGCCAGCAAGCCCCCGGTGGCTTCGAGTCGAATGCAGGTACGAGGCTGAACAAGGAAGTATTTAAATACCTACGACGACTCCAATAGCATGTCGCCGTCCTCCACAAGACTGCAGAGAACTCTGCATCCGGCCCACAGTCTTTCAACATGTCACTATTCATTTTCTCGGCCGCTCTAGGCCTCTTCGCGACTGCTGGCGCAGTTCGTCGACAAGCTGGCCAGACTGGCATCGACTTCCAACCTTGCCAGGAGCTGAACAACAACATAACCAGGATCAATGGCGTCGAAGGCACCACATTTGAGTGCGCAACGCTCAACGTCCCATTAGACTACACCGATCTGTCCTCGCGCCCGTTGGAGCTGGATTTGTTCAGAGTGCCGGCCACGGAGGAGCCGGTCTTAGGAAGCGTTCTCATCAATTTTGGAGGTAAGGTGCATGTCATTCCTATAACGAGGTCGTTGTCAGCTTACACCTTTGGCATAGGACCTGGCGGTACTGGAGCGGAAAACCTGCCTGCGTACGCTGCAAATGCACGCAATGTCATTGGAGCTCAGTGGCATCTGGTGTCTTGGGATCCTCGAGGAACGGGCAACACGATACCGTTCCAGTGTGACGTTTCTGCTGTAGCTGGTAAGTACTGACGGCTGGTGGAAACGTCTGAGAGAGGCAAAGGTGCACGATACGACGTGCCCAACTGCCTCCAGCTCACCCATTTTGAAGTTCTTGCTGACACACTCGTCTATCACATCAGGCATAACAGTACCTTCTCGAAAGCGTGATGAGCTTGGAAACCTTGTCAGCACAAACACAACCGAAGTCTTTCTTGAAGGCGCATGGCAATCAGCTGGTCAAGTCGCAGATGCTTGCTATGCACAGAATCGAGAAGACGAGACGGCGACGCTCATCGGCACGGCTTTCGTCGCTCGAGACATAATGGAGATTGTAGACGCGTTGGATGAAGACGGTCTGCTCCGCTATTACGGCTGGTCGTACGGAACAGCCTTGGGCAGCTACGTGGCCGCCATGTTCCCTGACCGTGTGGAGAGTATGGTACTCGATGCCAACGTCAATCCTTACGACTACCGAGCAGGCCATTACGGGAAGTGGACATCTGACACCGATGAAGCATTCCAAGGCTTTATACAAACGTGCTACAACGCCACCGACGACTGCGACCTGTACACCCTTCTCCAGCCCGACTCGCCGCAAGACATTCTCGACGCCATCAACCTCGCTCTCACACCATTTGCACGCAACGCTACCAACGGTGACCAAGCCTATCTCGCCTACCTCGCCCTCAAATTCTCAATAATCAATCCCCTCTACTTCCCCCGAACCTGGCCCATGCTCGCCTCAACAATCGCAGAATTACTGAACGGCTCCACATCCGCTCCACCATCTATGGAAACCTACGGCACAGCAGAAAACGCCATCTTGGGAATCCGCTCGGGAGACGCCACCTTCATCGCTAATTCCACTGAAGAGTACCTCCCGCAAGTCGAGTACCAATCCACCATCAGCCCGGGCTTCAGCGACATCGCATACTGGCCCCTCTGGATCTCCGCGCAATGGCGGATACCGGCTCGCGAACGGTACTGGGGGGTCTTCAAAGCTACGACTAAGACGCCGATCTTGTATATTAACGGCGAGTTCGACCCGGCGACGCCATTGGTAAATGCCTACACCTCTAGTAAAGGGTTTGAAGGGAGTGTTGTGCTACCGCATAGTGGGTATGGACATGGGATCTTTGCGGATCCATCGGAGTGTGTGGCGAGGTATGTGAGGGCTTATTTCAAGGAGGGGACACTGCCGGACGGTGGGACGCGCTGCGAGCCCGATCAGAGTGTGGTGGAAGTTTGGAGGAGTGCTGTGAGGGCGGATGAGGCAGCAGAGAATTCGTCAACCACTGGTGGATCGAATGCTACGAGCTCTGCTACTCCTGCGGCGACGAACGGTGCAGGCCGTGTGCGAGGCAGTGTTGCGCTGGCGATTGGGGCAGTGGTGGCTGTGGCAGTTATTGGTGTGCTGTGAACGCTGCCTTGGCCTTCACACCTGGTACTGTTGTCTGTCAACGTAAGGTGCAAATCTACTTGTCATGCCCGCTCAACACGATGGTGGAGAAGCTCGAGAAGGCACATAGCGATCTACAAAGGCAGTGCATCGTGTTCCGACAGGATGAAGAAGCGATTGACGGTCGACAGCCACACTCAATGAGGCTGTGTTCGCCAATGCCATTGAGACTGAGATACTTCCGAAGAAGCCGTTATACCAAGTGAATCATGTTCGTTGCAAGAGCGGGTCTTGATGAGCAGGCAGCCGTATTCCAATGGTGATTGTGGTTTCAATGGCCCATATCGTTGCGTCCAATGCCATGAATCGACCAGCACATACAGACCAGATGAATGTTGCACCTGATCGTTTACTAACTCATTATCTAGAATTGGCATCGGATTGTCCAAGCAACCTACTGCAGCATGGCGGGGCCTCAAGGCCAATGAGTAGCGGGAGAATTTGGCAGCCTTAACCCAAGGCCTCGGAGTCGTCCCGTCTTGTGTACTAAACCTGCTTGCAACACCTTCTTTGAACCACCTCCTTACAATGGTAGAGACTCCCAAGACTCGTCCGGCCGTGGCATGCCGTTTCAATGACGGGTATGACCTGAGGGCGGGGTTGCGGGTATGGAGGTACAATAAGATTTCATAGCCTCCTTCTGCTGTCCATACATCTATAGGCTCTGTTCGACCGCATAACACGGGCAAGTTGCGCACACACCCAGCACCACCATGGCCGTCCACAACGTAGACCACGCGTTTTCAGCAAAGTCGGCGAAGTTCGTCTTCGCTGCCCGCTTGATCCAGGTAAGCGGCAATCTCTTCATTGTATGTACTTACAAGACCGCTAATACCTCGCAAAGGTCACCTTCGGAACGCTGTTGATAGGCCTCACCGCCGGCCTCATGGTCTATTGGGTCGCAGCGTACGGCCTGCAGGTCTATGATTATCCCGACACGTGGACCTATAGGCAAATGGCATGGACGCTCCTGCCTGCAACAGTATTCTCGAGCATGACCGTGCTCGTGGGTGCCATTGGCTTGTGTGAGTAATGTGGAATGCCGAAGCAGCAGCTCCGCCAGCTTTGAATACGCTGACAACTCTGTCCGCGGTGCAGTCGCGCACAAGAGACCGAACGATATCCATTGGCACCTAACCCTCGGCCTCGATTGGTTCGCGTTCGCCATCAGTCTGGCCAACCTCCCCGTCAGTCAAGCATACCCCTGGTCCTCGTGAAAATGGCACTTGCTGATTTTCCACCAGCTCAGCACCGTCCTCATTCCTCCCGGATATTACGACACGATCCGCTACGTCGCCATCCCCACAACTATCGTCGCTCTTATTGTCTTCCTTGCCAGCTTGGTAAGTACTGATGAGAGCTCGTGATGATTTTGGGCGACACCTACTAACCAATCCCTCTTTCTGTTCTCCAGGTCCCCATCATCCGCACCCACCGCCTCAAGAAGCGTGGCATGCTGCCGCCCCGCAACTCGCCCAAGGAGAACTGGTACCTGATGGAGGATGCAGTCTCAGCGTACCAAAGGCCGAGCTCAACGTACCCAAGCTCGACGCAGCAGCCGAGCAACTATGTTCATCAGCCTTCCCAAGCTGCTTCCAGGGCCGGTACGACGGCACGTTGGAGTGGAGTGACGGATGAGACGGCTTTCAACAGCATGAGGAGCGAGACAGAAGCGCCGCCTTATAGTGAAGGGTCGGCGAGGAGTGTGAAGCCTTATGTGTGACGACATGGTTGAATCGTCAAGTGAGAGAGAGGTAATAAATGTGAAACGAGAAATATTATGTACTTCAACGTGACGAGCAATGACTTCGAGATGCAAGAGATGACTTTTCTTCAACAAACTCAATCGATGGTAAGGGCGAACATATTGGACAAACCCCGGACAATGTTATCATATATCGTATAGTCTACCATTACCTTCGCAACTCAGAGCGACCTCACACTTTCAAGTTCCCTGTAATGTAATCATCGAGACGGAGCTCCTGTGCAGCATGTCAGCAATTCACTCACGGAAATAGACCAGAGCCCAGCAAAACCGAGGCGTGCTGACCTCAAAAGATGAGTCTCGGAAACGGTCATGGAATGTAAGGCTTTGATACTCAACACAGTCGGTCCCTCCATGCCAGTTGGGCTCCCATGCATGTACTAGGTTAAATTTCCAACTTCGGGTGCCGCGAGTGCTCGTGTAGTACGTAGGAGCAGATGACTTACCAAAGCTCGGCCAGGGTTTCTGACCACGGTCTCCGGATGCTTGGGCGGCAGCGCCGCTGGATGGCCGACTGGGAGAAGGCCCAGCGAACAGACCGGTTGAGCGGACATCGGTGGGTGCCGCTGGAGCAAGTGATCGGTTGAAGTCGAAGATGTGTTGCTTCTCTGGCTCTGGAGGCGCTTCGACATCGGCATCGCTTGTCGAACGGCTGGGAGGAGTTATAGCAGAGGGACCCGTGTAGTCTCTCTGGTTGCGGGATTCGATAACTGGCGCTGTTAGTACAGCCCAGAAAGCGTTCTGGCTCTGTTGTGCCTACATCTTCCGTGCGCCGTTGAAGCTTGACAGGTCTTGATCACTTCTTCTAACGCTGTTTCCTGTTTCTTCGCCCTCTCGCGCTGTCAGCGAACGTCCGCGGGCTCGGCGGCGATCTCGGTGATGACCGTGTTCTCCATGATGGGTACTTGATCGGCTGGGAACAGGTCGCCGAGATCCGCGAGAAGGCATCTTTGGATACCGAGAGCGGCCACGTTGTCGATGAAGGTGTTCAAGGATATCTACACTCCGGTTAGTCCGATGGCTTCTAACTAATGGTCTTTGGGTTTGAATCGCAAGACAGGGTCCCGGGACTTACCCGATAATAGTCCTGCGCATAGTCCAGCTCAAGCGCAGCCTGTACCATCTCTTCTGTGAAATTGGAGCGGAATTTCTCAGCAATTGAATGCCAGTACCCTTTGGACTTGCGGTTCCCGAGACTTCGGTTCGCTGTCATCGGATGACTGTGATTGAACGGCCAGATCAGCTCCTGCAACTTCGACTCCAGTAACTTGCGCCTTGCCTCGAGGCCAACGCTGTTGTCTTCTGGGTACAGGTAGGCACTAACGAAAGCCGGTCCAGTGTGGTCACCAGCAACATGCTGAATCGCCAGTGTCAAGAAAGCTGAAGTCGCATCGAGACATTGCCCGAGGTACTCCTCAGCGATGCTCTGCCATGGGACCGACAACTGGCGGAAAATTGTTCGCGCAGTCCTGCTCGACGGGAGACCTCGCAGATCCTTGCCTCGTGTGCGCTCAATGTGAGTTGCTAGTTCTGCAAGATAATCGTCGAGAGCCACTTCCTCAGTACGAAGACCAGTCCCTGTCGTATAAGGGGCAAAGAAGTTCAACTCCAGTGCTTCCGTTGATTGATCCGACTTATCATCCCTGCTATCCATAAGTTTTTATTGGTGTTTCAATCGTGGGCAGACGCTTACCCGGATTCTTCTCCGTTTTCTTCGGCGGTGTCAACCTGATCGGCGTCGTCTTCGTAGAGGCGGCCGTCCTCTCCTCTGTAGACGATCTTATATTGACTGCCGTGTTTGCGTATGTCGGCCGAAAACTTCTCAGTCACCGTCGTGATCCTGTTGCCTAGACCCTTCTCTGGTTTTCAGTTGAAGAAATCTCCAAACTCCCGACCTTTGTAGTCTCCCCCATCGAGTGCAGCCTCGATCAGCCGCCGTAACCTGTGCAAGATGTCCGACAGATACTTCCTCTGGTCCGCCTGACCAGATCTCTCGGGCCCGAGCCGCTCAATGGTCGCCTTGCATGAGTTGCGCTGTCGTTGCATTTCGGATATGAGAGAGGGGAGCGTTGCCGTGATGCTTCTGAACAACTGGTCGCTCAACTTTTTGCGCAGCCTGTAGATTCCCCGAGCATCGGGACTCAGTCGAGACCAAGCGCTGTCTTCAAAGAACTTGCGCTCGACCGCCTCTCGGTGAGCCGGACTGCGATCGCTAGACTCATCGTGACGAATGTTCCTGAGAACATGCCAGCACAATCGCAGTTCGGGCTTGGCGCTCATCGCCATGCCGATGACATTGTGCTCCAGGTCACTACCTTTCGGAACCCGATCAGGCTTGGTGATGACGCCCATGGTACGATCACTCGCCCCTTCGACCCGACGGACGAGTCCCAGGATTTCTTGATTCTCGACGTTGTTTTGAGCATCGGTAACGGCAAGTACAGTTGTCCTCGGACTTTTAATGTATTCCAGAACCAAGTCTTTGATCTTTTTCTTGTCGCCAGGCTCTGCGATGTCTTTCGGCTCATAGTGGATTATGCCCGGCAGATCAATCAGAGTCAAGTGAGGCTGCTTAGGCCCACTGACTTCGACGCGGAGACGGTCTCTCCAGAAGTGGCATTGCGGTTCCAGCAGTTTGAGATGATCCGCCGCTGCTTTGATGGCGACGCCGAAATGTTCGGGATCAGTGATGCCCTCAGGCTGTCGGAATCCTTTGATGCGTGCCTCCATCTGCAGTTCGCGGTCTGAAGCGGGGACGATGTCTATCGTGAGACTTTCTGTAGACGAACGGCGAAGGATGACTTCGGTTGCGAAACGTGTGGTTGTCATTGCGCCCAGTGGAAAGGGAACGCCGGCGATGGCCTCTAAAACAGAAGACTTTCCGCTTGACTGGTCGCCGCATACCACGATTTGCGGCACACTGATTTCGGCATCAATGTGTTCCGAACGAAGCCTGTCAATGGCGTTTAGTAGCTTTGCATGCGGAGGGGACTGAAGCTGGCTTAGATCAGAGTTTGTGTTCGCCATTTCAGCGCTGGGAGCCTTGTTGCGAGCCGTTTCGCTGCTCATGGCAATGGGAGGTTTGTTTTGTGCTGTACCACTAGCCATTCTGAAAGGGCTGTTCATGATGGGCAACATGGAAGAACGGCAAAAGCAAGTGGTCTTTCTGGGTAGAGAAGCAAGAAATGGTACTGTTGCGGAATTGGGAGTTGAGGTCAGAACAAGAAAGAAAGGTCTTATACCTTTACCATGATCATCAGCTGGAGGAGGACGAAACATGCCAGAGCGCATGCGTTCTGGAGGCGCAGCGCCACAACGCAAGTCGCCAGGGCTGTTGAATTGCGTCCACGAATGACACCACTTCAGTCATGGTATCCTGATAACGAGCGGCTGGAAGGTCGTCTGTGCCGCACAGTAGGACGGTTCGCAGGCACACTTGGCAGGCACCGATACTGCTGGATTTGATATCGGGAATATCGACGAGGTAGAAGAGCACGGAGATGCTGGAAGATCTCAGAACTGGTGTATCTCAGTTTGGTCCAGTCTCCATGGCAAAGTATAGTCGAATATACTGCCATCAAAAGACATTCGTCGCAGAGAAGATGTTCTCACGCTGGCCTTTGAACAAAGCAGTTTTCAATCATGCAAAGCATCAACCCTTCTCCATGTCCATTTCTTGCGCAAAGCTGACCCCAGGCGTTCGGAGCAGGGGTGGCAGTGGGCAGAACGCGGCGGCTATAGCAGCCACCATCATGGTCTTGGGCTGGAGGGACGGGATGTCTGTTTCAAGCGCTCGCGTGTTGTTGCCGCCAGCCGCCTTGATGGCCATGTTTTGCGCGAAATCGGTGTTGATGGTCGTTCGAGAGAAAGGATGAGGTTGGAGAGATAAGGTTTTTGAGCTGATGGACGGGACGATGGGGATGCCAAGCCACGTCTCCGGGAAGGGACGAGGCGATGTTCGTCGCATGTTCGTTTCGAATGCGACAACATAGTGTTAGCGATGGAGAACTCGGACTCTAGTGATCTTTGGCTGTTTGGCTACGGGTATGATCTGCACAGTCCGGACGCCTCCACTCGTAACGTAGGCTCATGAACTCGTAGGTCGTTGATATGGAAGCCGCCACCGCATTACGGTAACTCTCCATGTGACTGAAGACAACCAAAGTGGTAAACTGATATACGCGCTTGATATAGACCTACGTGTCCCCGGGTATATTGAGGGATACGTCCGCCGGTTTTGGCAGGTATGCGAGTCGTCGAAGAGTCCATCATCGAGCGCTGGCTGAAGCGTTCAACGGCAGGCCAGGTACTCTATGTCTTCGGCAAGAACTTGCATCGAACTTGAGCTGAGCAATGGTGCAGTCAAGACCACCGCGGCACCCCAGAAGCACCCGGACGCGTGGCAACACTCATTGACCGGAAGCTATGGGAGACCTTAACGGACCATGTGAATCCTTCCCCCTCCCCTTCGCCACATCCACCGCGCTGACAACCCCCAGCACGCCACCGCCCCTCCTAAAGTCTGGGGCGCCGCCTACCGCGTCCCCGCCCCCCGCGTCGCTGAAGTGAAAGAGTACCTCGACATCCGCGAGATTAACGGCTACAGCATCCAATACACCCCCTTCAACCAGGACATGTCCGCTACCTATCAGACCATCCACGCGGCACCGGACAGCGATGCCAATTTACCAGACCAGATCAAATGTCTGGTGTACATCGGTCTGCCGGACAATCCGCAGTTTCTGGGGGTCCAGGAGCCGCAAGCGTTGGCGGAGCATATTGTGCAGAGTCGAGGGCCGAGTGGGGAGAATGTGGAGTATTTGTTCATGTTGGAGGAGGGGCTGGAGGGGTTGAGTAGGTGAGTGCTCGTGGATTATGGGTTGAGGTGGGTGTTTGATGTGCGATATGGCTGACCTCTTGCGTTCTGAGGGTGCAGGGAGAGTGGGGACGAGCATGTTAGTGATCTTGCGAGGAGGTGTCGGGAGATTCAGGCGAGAGAGAAACAGTGAGGAGATCTCAAGACACAGCACCATAGACGTATACAGGCGCGAACTGGATGATTTGCGCTCAGTGTTGTCAATTTCTGTGTCCTTCTAGACTGACCTGCTACCATGGCTGTCTTGCAAGCAAGAAACAGTGAAATGGGCGACCCGGGCACATGTGGCAGATTTATCCAAGACGAGGTTGCGGTCAAAAAGGTCACATCACTCTCGTCAGCGGGCGGTCATTGTCTCTGAGAAGGTCTCTTGCACGGCTCACTCTGACCTGATCATGATAGGCCGCTTGCACTGTCGACAGCTTGTTTTTGCTCCTGGTGCATCGGACCAGAGAACGGAGGGCGCACGACATAGATTGTCACGAGACCGGATTGTGTATGGAAGTGCTGATCTTGTTGATGGGCTCTTGCGTCTCTCATAACCACGACGGCCGCCCAACCTGTAATCGAAGACGTCAATCGCACATCAACGCGTGCTTTGACAGATTGCGGCGGGTCAAGCGAGTCATGGTAGCAAGGTCACCCAGCACAGGTCGAAAGGAAGCTGTACATACCAGGTAGCTGGCACGAAAGCTACCACACAAGCGGACTGGCTTGCGCAGGAACACAAATCCTAGACATCGGAGTGGCCTTCACATCCGCGGAACAGCCCTTTGAGTTACATGTATCTGGTAAGATCGAGGCCTACTCCACGTGGTCCGAACCTTCTCCAGCAAAACTCAAAATAGCCTTGTGATCGACGGCCAGGATGGTGGCTCGAACGCTTTTTCGAGAAGCCAACTTCGCTGGCTCCATGTCGTTTGCCCGCATTCGCGAGTTGTGTTCCTGGCCCTTCATACCGTAGTGGATGCGACATCGTGATAAGGACGACATATGCGTCCTATGTCGATTGCAGACTCGCAGTGGGTTGCCAGCGGCAGGAGGCAGCAAGGGGTCGGTACATGCTCGGTAGTCGTAGTAGTCGCATATGCGTAGACCAAGGGCCAGAAGTCAGTGGCGCCGCCTTCGTTGTTCGCTCCGTTGGAAGGTTTTGGCAATAGTCGTCCTCGTGATACCAAGGAAGTCTGTGTGGTTGTTGTGAACGCGTCTTTGGAGTGTGATGAAAGCGAGGTGGTGAATTGAAACAGTCCTTGTTGGAATTTCCTTGCTTCCTTCGACTCGACAGCTCCGCCACCACCTTCTCAGCCGCCGTCCATCCCTGCGCGAATGCAGGTGCCGGCCTAATCAAAACCTCCGATTGCTCGGTCGCACTGCAGCTCTCTTCCCCTTCTGGCCGCTCGTCGCTTGCATTCTCGCCTTGCGCATCACCTGCAGTTTCCTGTTTGTGCGACGAGAGAGACCGACTCTTCTGCCCTCAAAAGCATGCGTGTGCCACCCTCTTGACCTCCGGACGACGAAGCGGTGACTCTGGAAGCACACGCGACGCGATGGAGTCGTCCCTCGAGTCTGGAAGTGAACACGACTCGCTGGAACTACGCTGCGTCAAGGCGCTGTTTCTGGAAAGACAGTATCGGCAATGCATCACCACCTGTCGCAACGCCTTGGAGGCCCATGACAACACTCATGGCGCAAACCCACTACGCGCCACCTTCTTCCGCTTCTACCTGGCGCTCGCACACGATGAACTGGCGCGCGCGATGCACAATTTCTCCCATGCGAAGGTGGTAGCCTTTCAGCAAGCCGCGGAACTCTACGATGAAGCGCTGCAGACCTTGCCATCCGCCCAGGACTGCCTGGCCTCCATACCGAGGAAGACAGCCACCAGCACCCGTGAACCTTCGCCTGAGATGAAGGCGACGTCAAGGCACGACAGTCTGCACTCAAATGGCGCGAATGACCGCTTCCGCCCAATGTCCGCTCAAGGCCTGATGCCACTTTCGCCACCGACTCACATGCGCAACAACAGCCTACCAGTCCGCTCGCCACCGCGAAGCACATCCGCCGACACCCTGACCTCCGACCTCGACGACCTGGAAAGCCACAACAGCTTCAACGACATCATGACACCCACACGCTGGCCCACAAGACTAGAACGGGACTACTCATCCATGTCCCTTCTCCAGCCCGCGCAAAGACAAATGTCCCACCACCTGATGCGACCAGTCCGCATGGGCTCACCCGCGAAATCCTACCACCTCCCCTCCATTCCCCAGACCCAGCAACGCGCCCAACTCCTCCGCCTCAACACCGCTCCCACCCACAGCTCGCCAGTGCGCAAACAACTCCTCACCCAAAGCGAACAAGCCTCCCCCGTCTGGGAACAATTCTCGCCCGTCTCACCTCTCGACTCCGACGACGAGGACAGCTTCTCCGACACCGGCACCATCTCGCCCATCTCCCCCGAAACGCCCTGGCACCACGACCACTGGGTCTCGGCCCTCACTTCCCGTTCTCACCACGTATTACTTGAAGAGCACCTCCACGCCCTGCAAACGCAGATTCACACGCACATCCGGCTGTTACAAACAGCGCAGCAACGCACACTCGAAGCCAAAGCCGCTCGCACGCTGGCGCACGAATCGATGTTTAAGGGGCAGCGAGGGCAGGCGCGGGCGAGAGGGAGCGGAAGCGGCAGTGAGATGGCAGGCAAGAGGATGTTGTCTGAGCGGAGTTACTGGAGTTTCACGACGGAAGAGGTGCGGCAGGTGGAGAAACGGAATCGGATACTGGCGGCGAAGGTGCGGGGATGGAGGAGGGAGCGGTTTGACGGGGAGAGGTATCGAGAGTTGGCTGCAAGGGCGTTGGCGGAGCTTTGATGGGGAGGGATGGGATGATTCTGGGAATGGAACAATTGACATGATGGATTTGAGATGAGTACTGCAGCGTGGCGTTTGGGAAGGGAGTTTGTGAGATTGAGATACCCAGAGCATGAGGCGGACTTGCTTGCGCATAGCGATAATGCAGTTTTGACACGATACGCAGAGAATGAGAGATGCTACCTGATGCTGAAACTAGAGCTTCTTGCAGACCTAATTCAGATTCTCTGGACAAGATCAGTGAATGTAGTGGCCCCAACATACTTCAAGATTTCGAGAGGAACGACCAGCAACGCTTGACAGCCGCTTATTCTCCTCCAACCCTAGGATCTAGTATGCGTGCCACAGTCGCTGTGGTCCCGGCATCACCAGCAGCCTTGCGGAGAATGAGCAAGAGATGGAACCAAAACCGCCTCTTCTCCAACACACGAAAAGTGGCACAAAGAGAATGCTGCACTCACCTCCATTCAACTACATACTGGAGAAGAACGCCGCTTCACCCCATCCCACCCAAGCCCACCTCATTCCAACGCTGCCCGCCTGCCCGCCGCCCCATCTCCACCGGCCCCAAAACGCCCACAAACAACACGACAAGGGAACACGCAGTACTTACGATTGAGGAGAAGCGGCCGCGCCCGCTCTCCCGATCCCACTGTCCTGACGCCGCAAGTCCTGTCGCGCGAGCAAGGCCGCCCTGAGCGCCTTCTCGCGCAGCAGGTTCCGCTCGTGGTGCGCGGCTCCGCCGCTGCGCTGGCGTGTGAGGGGTTGCTAAGGAGGAGAAGGAATGTTAGCCTACCTGTCTTGGTAAAGGAAAGAGTTTCGATCTGTGATGCTGGTGATGTTGGTACAGCAGCTATGTAGCCAGTGAGGTGAGGTCAGCTCAAGAGTCGTTACCCACTTGTGCGCCTGCCTTCGTCTTCTCCGTGTCGGTCTGTGGTGTTACACTCGGAGATGTGCTGGCGCTTGGCTCGCGTGAGAGGCGACCGGCTTCTTTGCGGAAGCTCTCCTTGCGGCGGTTAGTGGACATTAGGTCGTTTGACGCGAGAGCTGTGTCTTTCTTCTTCTTTGCTGCTGGGGACGGGTGAGATGGTGCGGAGTCCGAGGTAGATGGACGTGCTGCAGAGGGCGAATCTCTACGGTTGCGCTTGGCGGGTGGCGATCTGCTGCGGTCGGACGATGAGGGTGATCTGCGACGATGGCGTCTTGGAGATGGCGAGCGGCGTCTAAGGGCGGAAGAGCGCTTACGGCGACGGTCGGAGCCTCGATCACGCGAACGAGAGCGCTCAGTGCTAGTGTTGCGGCTTCGGCGTGGTGGGCTGCGAGAGCGTGACGGGTCGCGTCTCCTGCGTCGCGGAGGCGATGGAGATCGGCTGTAGGATGGCGAGCCTCGGCGGCGTGGGTTGCTGGGAATATAGCTGTCGGTAGCTCGTGGCGGCGGTCTGCGATAGTCGTCATCGTCATGCCGACGTCTTGGAGGTGGTGATCTCGAGTCACGAGGCGCACGGCGATCGAAGTCACGACCACCGCGGCCGCCTCTACCTCGCCCGCGCTCACTGCGCTCACGGTCTCTGACGCGAGCGACATCACGCTCTCTCTCGCGGTCGGCTTCCTGACGCTTCAGTGCATCTTCGCGCGCTTTGTCCTCGTCGGCCTGGAAGATGTCAGCTAGTTTCCGAGGATCAACATTAGCAATCTCACCTTAGCCTGTGCGAGTTCCGCCTTCTTCGCTTCGAGGAGCTCTTTCGGCACGCCATGCGGGCTGTCTTGTGCACTCAGACAGAGCTTCCACAGAGCTTGGCAGAACGGAGCAGCATCTTTGTCGAGGAAGCCCGTAAGCTGGATCTGGAGCTCTTTGATGTTGGGCTGCGTCGCACATTCAGCACTTCCGCGTACCTCTGCCATTCTGATATAGACTCACATGTTTGGAGGAGTCAAGTATGTTGTTCACCAGCTCAGTCACGACATCGTCCTCGCTCTTCAAGATTCTCGCAACCTCGTCACCGACCCATGCTTTGATCAGTTGCACGTTGACCTTTGCCAGATTAACCTTGGTGTTAAACTCGGGTGGGAACTTGGTCGTACGAAGCAGCCGCTGATCGACGTTGGTCGTCAATGCGGCCGACATGACTGCTGGTGGTGTGCTTCGGCACTGTGTGGTGGTTGTGGTGGTCAGGAAAAGAGGAAGAAGAAATGCGGGAGAGAGTGAGAAGTCATGGCGCAAGTGAGGTTGTTGTTGAAGATTGAACGAGGTGAGCTTCAAGGAAAGACCGCATTACTAGCGGCGGGTGTTGCCGTGCTCGGCGGGCCTTCCGACGCCGACCAAGCCGACGACAACTTTGAGATTGAACAATCCATCCGTCTCGACTTCATCTGCTAAACAACATTGGTCTCTTATGGGTGGGAACGGGCAACGGTAGGAGAAAAGACTATATGGCATGCTAGCTGGTTACTCTCCGGATATGGAGGCTGGATCGCAACAAGGCAAAGTACTGTATCTCGAAGTTGCCAGGCTGCAGTACATTGTCTGCCGCATCTCTCACTCTTCCGTTCAGAGGACTGACGAGTATGGAAGGAAACCACATCATTCGGACAAGGCGCAGCTTGCCGTTGCTGATATGCCTGCTCCGAAACGGGCAGGTCGCAGCCTCTGAACCGTCCTATCCGAAGCCACCAATATTTATCCCCAGGTTTGCTGCATTGTAGATCATGGCGCAGCGAGCCCGCGGAGAACATATACAGTAACGATATGAGTACGCTCGTTAGTTCTCTTTCCTCCTTTCGTTCTTCTTTCATTGAGCCTTCTATCCCATATTTTCCCTACAATGTTGGCAAAAATCGCTGGGTTGCTATTATGCCTAGCCTTCGCGACCGCCTCCACAACGGACAATGATGTGCAAGAACACATAACAATCCCGCTTGTCCAACACCAACCTGAGAAAAACGATGCCTTCGAGCAAACCATCCACGCAGTCTCCCGCCATGCAGCCCGCGGATCCAAATACGCCGTCGCCCCAGAACACCAAATAGACGCCGGCTTCTGGCTCGGAACCTTCGACGTTGGCGCCAGCAAGAACGTCGACCTCCTCATCGACACCGGCTCCGCGGATGTTGCCATCAATCCAGACCTCTATCAGCCCTCACCACACGCCCAGAACTTACACCAAAAAGGCGAGCTCCAATACATAACCACCAACTCCGACGGCTGCGGCGTCGCAGACATCAAATACCAGACCTTCACCGACACCGTCTGCATGGCCGGTCTGACGTCGCACAATCAAACGCTCGCTAAATTGATCAAGACCAAGCCACCGAACGCCGGAACGATCACTGTCTTCCGACACGGCGGCCTCGTAGGTTTCGGCGGCACGAAAGCGAGTCAGACGCAGATTGGCGGGAAGCCGTTTTTCCAGCAACTCTGCGACCAAGGGGCTGTGAAAGCGTGTCGTTTCGGCCTCGCGTATGGGACAGAAGGGCGTGGGAAGCAGATTCTTGGTGGTGTCGACAAGAGCCTGTTCAAAGGCGATCTCTCGTTCTCCCCCATCAATCCCATCTTCTCTCCTGTCGAGGCAGACGGCAACGTGGTTTATTCGAACGAGAACGGGTCCGGCAAGATCAAGAACCAGTACTTCATCTTCGATTCCGGGACAGCCAATATCGTTGGTCCTCGCGTTGAAGTACGCAAGATGTTCAAAGCGCTTGGGATTCAGATTGTCAAGCAGACTGCGGAAGGCTGCGCGAGCGTGATCTATGGCTACTACGCTTGCGACTCGCCAGCCAAAGTCGGCTTCACGCTCGGTGGCAAGCCATTCTACATCGAACCATCTGCGTTCCAACTGGCGAATAACGGAGAAAACAATTGCACTGCTACTATCACATCTTTGGATGGCGATGCTCCGTACTGGATTGTTGGGCAGTCGTGGTTTCAAGGAAAGTACGTAGACTTTCAGCAGCCGCATAAGATTGGGGCGGCGTATTTGAAGGATAAGACAATGGCGAATTAGGATGAGAGCCGAATACACAGCTATAGTACAGCATCCATGCTTAAACGAGCAACAGATCACTCATCGCTATCGCTCTCGACAACCCTTGTCTTCTTCTTCTTCCGCCTCGTTGCACCAGTAGCAGCCTGCGGCGCATCGACCTCCTGTATGTCATCACTGTCGTCATCAACAATATCGTTGAAATCGTTTAAGCCAAGCTCATGATCATCATCTTCAACTTCATCCTCTGAAAACAGTACAGTCGGCCGCTCTGCCTTCTTCTTCAGCCGCAGATTTTTCTGCGGGCGCGGCGGCTGCGTATCGTCCGGCAGCCGCTGCGACGAGCTCGCCATCTCGATCGGCTGGTCGCTCCTAACGACAAACTCCTCGAGCTCGCTGTCGGGCTCCTCGTCGTCGTCTTCGCCGCTGGTGTCTTGGGTTCCAAGATCGATGCCTTGCGTACCGATGCGGAGGTGTGCTGGTGTGGGCTCTGGTGAGGACTCAGCACCTTCGGCGGCTGCAGAGCCATAAGAAGCCGTTCGGGCGAGTGGCTGGTTCTTTCGTGGACGGCCGCGCGGTTTCTTCGCAACGGGTAGGTCGTTGTCTGAGGCTGTGGCATTGGACTGGAACGACTTCGTGCGTTGGGCTGGTGTTTCCTTCTTTGAGCGGCCTTTGGTGGCGGCTTTCTTGACTACTGGTGTCGTGGAGTCGGCAGGTAGGTCGCGTTCAAAGCTGCGCCTTCGAGCTGCTGGGCTGACGATCCTTCGGCGGGCATCTTGGTGGCTAGCCAGCAGATCGTCCTGCTGCCCTGCAAGTGTCTTCCACCTTGCAAGCTTCTCGTCGTCGATCGAGCGTATAGCCTTCAATGCTTTCTCCACAGCATGAGTTGCTCGACTGTGCGGAACATACTTCGTGCGACCCAACAATGTCCAGCTGGTGAAAGATTTGTCTGTATCCGGAGGTCGTATCACCCCGTCCGCCTCGTCATCATCAGCGGTATGGGCATACTTCCTCTCCAAGTCCTTTTGCTGGACTCGGGTCAGCAACACATCTTCCAAGAATGGCAGTTGCGCGGGTTCAAGGATGCGCTCCACCGGTGCCTTCGAGGCCTTTGGCGTTGCTTTCTTCTTGGCCGGTGCCCTCTTCTTCGGAGCAGTGTTCTCCTCGCTTCCGCTGTCGTCAGACTCCATTCTTGACGCCTTGACAAAACCAGTGCGCACGCCATCAGGCATGTGAAACTTCTTCGGTGGCCGCTTAGCCTTCCCTTTACCCTTTGCCTTTTTCGACTTCTCGCTCAGATCGATGGGCTGGCTGTTCTCGACGGGAATCTCAATGACACGCCTGTCCACCACCGGCTGAACACCCTTCGGAAGGATCCTTGGACTCTTGTCTTCGTGATATGTGTACTTGCTGGCGTCCGCAATGGTCTTCTGGATGTAGCTGTAGTTGTCCTGCGCTTTGGCGTAGTCGTTCTCCTCTTTGCCTTTCATCAGCAGTAGTTGTACACGACCCACGCGCTTGCGTCCGGTTCGACCGATGCGCTGCAGCATGCGAATGGGGCTCGCAGAGGCATCATAGCACACAATGAGATCGACGTCGCCGATATCCAGACCCTCCTCACCAATGGACGTGGCCACCAGAGTGTTGTACTTGCCGCTCTTGAAGTCTTGGATAACTGCGTTTTGGCGCTTCTGATCCATGCCTTCACTTCCTTTGCTTGCTGCTTGTCCGACAAAAACATGCGGTCTGATCATCGGCTCATTGCGCTTGAGTACACGGCATATCTCCTCCGTACTGTCGCGATAAGAGGCAAACACCATGACACGGGTGGCAGATGGCGGCACCACAGACCCTTGCATGCCTTCACCGGTGTCCAGGAAATGGTTCAACACGACTTCTCGCAGATATTGCAGCTTTGGGTGGCCGATAAAGTCGGGATTGTTCGTCCAGCTGCGGATGTGGCTCATCATTTTGGTGAAGTCTTCCGACTGCACGATCTGCGCGGCGTACTTGCCCTTCATCTCGCCGCTGTCGACCTTTCGTTGGAAATCACGAACGCTCGAATGGAAAGGCCCAATGCCATGGTTCTTCAGCAACGGGATGCTGTGCGCTACACTCATCAAGACAGTGAACAAGGCATTCACCATCCCTTTAATCGGCATGGCAGCCTTCCGACCAGCGTCAGAGCTCATATACTTCTGGCGTCCGGTCGTCAAGCCGTACGGTGTGAGGCCCATCGGATCACGTTGCCAGTAAGCATTCTGCGTACATAGCTTGTCCAGCACAGGCTTCAATGCCTTGCTCATATGCTCCATGATGAGTATCTGCTCGTCGCTGTAGTCGAAAAGCTCGGTCTCTGTGTTCTTGCGATGCGTGTATTGCCTGATGTCGAGGGACTGCTCGGTTCGAAGCTGGACCCTTGAAACACCAAGATTGTCGATTACCGCTTGCACTGACTCAACAGTGGAGCCAGGTGTAGCCGTCAATGCCTGAATGCGGAAGCTGTTGTTGAACCTGTGCATGAACTTGACAACCTCAGTATAGGCGTATGCTCCTGTGGCCTTATGTGCCTCGTCCACAACAATGAGAACGATCTTCTTCGGATCGCAAATGCCAGTCTTGAGGTCGTTGATCACAGTCTGAGGTGTCATGAAGAAGACCCGCCGCTCCAGCCACTCTTCGGCGCGCCGTGCAGGTTGAGTCTCGCCAGTCATGAGCACAGTCTCGTGGCGAGGGATGCCAACAATGTTGTAGCAAGCTTCCATCTGCTGTGCGATGAGCGGTTTGGTGGGGGCCATGAACACGATCTGGGCGTCCTTCGTCCAGCGGAAGTAGTTCAGCATGACGGTTGCTGCTATGAAGGTCTTTCCCAGACCTGTGGGCAGTGCGACTAGAGTGTTGTGAAACAGGCTGCGTGATACAATGTTGTACTGGTAATCTCTGATAGTGCCTAGATTCGTGGGATAGACCCATGTCTCCATGGCCTTGTCGTCCAGCTTGTGATGGGTAGGCTTCTCTTCCTTGTTCTTAAGCGGCCAAGCGTGCTTCTTGTTAGCTGTTTGAGTGGTCGAAAGTTCTTGAGTAGCAGCCTGGCCAAAGATGGTCATCTGCTTGAGACCGTGTTGAGGGCCGCGCATCCCATGGACTGGAGCTTGCGAGGCCGTGTACTGCGAGGAGATCTCAATGATATCTTTCTGCGGCGACTTCTCCGGAGAGGAGGAAGAGAATGCATCGGAAGGCAGATCTTCCAGCTCATGTGATACAGCGTGCTGGCCTATGCTGTTGTCTGCCGGGCGAGACTGATTCGTCCGACGATGTATTGTCTCCTCTTCAGCCTGCAAGCGTGCTGCGAGTTGCGCATCGCTTTGATAAGTCATGCCGCGGGCAACAGTGCGGTTCTGTTGCAGATTGTTCAATGTGGTCTGCCTAGAACCGACTGCCCCCTTCATGAACCTGCCATTGACTTGTCCGACACCATTACCAGTACTTGGCCTCTCTCCAAACAAAGGAGGTGCAGGAGGTGGAGGTTTTGGCCGTTTCCAGACCGCTCCTCGGAAATGGCTTGGACTTGAATCAAGACCAACCTGCGTCTGTGTGAAGATCTGATCCGGGAACTGGGCCCCATTCACCGGCGCATGTATCCTGTACTTCGACTGCTTCGCAGCAGCTTCACCTCCATCCTCCCCAAGCTCGCCAGGGAAGTAGTACTCCGGATCTTCTTCCGCTTCGCTGTCTGAAGCTGTGCGGTCCTGTGTCGGTAAAGTACTACCTCCATCGGTATGCTTGGGCAGACTTGGTGCCTCATCATCCGTTCCGCTCCATTCGAGCTCTTGCGAAGCTGGCCCATCAACTTGCGAAGGACCTGGCCCTGTCCGTTGCCGTTTCGCGGGTCGAGGGCTATTCTCGAAGCCATGATGCTGAGATGCTTCCACTTGTGTAGCCGCCGCTATGAACAAGGTGTCATCGTCGTCGGATCCGTAGTCCTCGCTGTGCGGCATCGTGTATAATCATTGCGCGTGGTGGATGTCAGAGGTGAGGTCGGCGTTAAACGCGAAGCCATTAACGCGGTATGCGCGCGAAAGTCATGTGATCTCCAACGTCACTCTTGGCATGAGCACATCTTCGAGTCCCGGGTATCATGAGATGGAACAACACTGCATCAGGACTGCCTCGTGCATCTCAGGCTTTGTCTGTACTGGCATCCTCTTGAAAAGGTAAGATGCGCAGTCTTCACGAGAGACAAACATAGAGTGGGTTGTCGGTCGACGGCATAAGCTCACAGTGCGAGCTTACCAAGGACAGATGGAGACATCACCTATCTCCGCACCATTTTTCAGCCCGTGGGGGCGAGGTATAAGTGTATACCCTTTGAAACATCTCGTTACGTTGCGTCGACATTCTTCATCAGGGTAACAACGTATCCTTTCGAGCCATCATCCATCAGTTGATTCCGTTCCACCATGCCAAAAGAACCAACCGGGGACCCGAAGTCCCATCCGACCTCCGAGTTTGCCAACGGCATCACTGGTTCCTGCCTCTGTGGAAGCATCACGGTCACCATCAACGACAATGAACTCTTCTCCAAACAGAGAGGCCACCTCTGCCACTGCGCCAATTGCCGCAAGGTGGCCGGCTCGTACGTCTCATCAAACCTCCTGATCGAAGTGGGTAAAGTCGAGATCAAAGACAAGAACGGCACGAAGAAGACGTACGAAGATCGGGAAACTCTCAGCGGCAACCCAGTCTACAGGAGCTTCTGTTCGGAGGACGGAAAGTATGCTGCTCACGACGGTTCCTTCTCGATAAACGGCGCTTACTGACTCCATTCAGCCCCATCTGTTCGGAGACGTCAAACTACCCGGGCAAGATCATCATGAAGCTCGGGATGTTCCCACGCATCCCGCAGCCGGAGGTAGAAGGTTTCGGGCTGCACAAGCATCCATGGGAGGGCGGTCACGATGGCGTTCAGGTCTATGAGATGAAATGGGCTGGTCCTGACAAAAAGCCGATGGCTTGAACTCTTCACGTAGTTGTGGCAAACAGCTTTCAGCCTCTCTAAATACAGTGTCGAATGCGAATCGCAGGTTGAACATTACGCTCGAAGTCAGATCATTACGGCTGTGGAACCGCACCAGGCTTCGGCCTCGCCATTTCTCCCATAGCAAACGGCTCATCAACATCAAAAACACTCCTCTTGTTGGTCCGCCGGCCCCGTCCATTAAGGTAATTCGTAGCATAAGTCCTGCACGTGAAACTGCTCTTCGAGCTACTCGGGAACACATAGCTCACCACTGTCGTCGCCGGAGCCGTAACAGTAATGTACTGCCCTGGTCCAGCCGTGATCGTAATCTCTTGAGCAGATGCGGTGACCGTTGGACCCGTGACTGTCGAGATCTGATTCGACACGCTGACGCTGACTGTTGTTGTTGTGACAGTCGTGGTGCTGGCAGGAAGGTAGACGATGCTGACGAGGCGGGTCACACCGTACGAAGTCACGTAGGAGACGCCGTTGGAGACGTAGGTGCTGACGAGTGTGCTGACGGCGTATTCGGTGTAGGGGACGAGGGAGACTTCGGTTCCGTAGCCTGTGCCTACAGTTCAGATGGGTTAGCGGTTGATTCAGCAGCAGCGAGGAAAGACTTCTCAAAAAGCCAGCCGCAGCAAAGGCCTTTACTCACCTGGGCCCGTTCCTGGTCCATTTCCGGGACCATTTCCAGGCGGACCATCTCCGGCCACTGTTTGAGTGGGGGCTGGAACGTAGATAATGCTAACTCCCGTCGATACACCGACGGCTGTTGTCTGGGTCACCCCGTTCGACACAATCGTGCTGTAGACAGTCCGGGTAATGTACTCGGTCGTGGGTACAAGTCCGGTGCCTGCCAATTGCTATATTAGTATGCTGAACTTTTGTCTCTTGCGATGGGAAACGCTCACCTGGTCCTGTGCCTGGCCCGTTGCCTTGGGTCATGTCAGTGAGAGCTCAGAGTATAGATCGAGGGATACCACAAACATACCTGGTCCAGTTCCCACGCCTCCGTTGCCGCCGCCTCCGTTTCCAGATCCTCCGCCATTGCCTCCATTGCCTCCGCTTCCGCCACCGCCCACAGTGATAGTTTGAACGACCGTAGAACCACCGCTGACGTAGGTAGAGCCTCCAACAACCGTCGTAGTCCCTCCGCTGAAAATTGTTGATACTACGGTAGATCCTCCATCCACGATGGTGGACAATACTGTCGAGCCGCCGACAACGACAGTCGAACCACCTGTGACGTAGGTAGATCCTCCAGTAACGACAGTAGTAAGAGCAGGAGATGCCGTCGTAATTCCAGAGCCTCCGTTCCAATTGCCGCCATTGCCTGGACCGGTACCATTCCCACCGCCCCCTGGTGGAGTGTAAGGAGTCGCCAATCGAGCGCTGTCCACGCCGCGTTGGCGAATACCTGTACTGCCGGCCTTGAGCTCGCAGTTCTCATCTTTCCGATTGCTATACCAGCTAACGCCAAGGCAAGGTGATGAGATCATGAAAGACATGATGTTGTACATATCGCAAGAAGTAACACAGCTTGCTAAGGAATCTTGCGTCTGCATGTCGAGTGAATCGTCGGTGAAGTATGTGCTGCACTCAATCTGGTAGATCATTCCCATAGGTGAAACGAATTGAGAGTTGTCGCTACTCGGGCAAGTTGGAAGCCCAGTCTGAATAGGCCCACCGCCAGAGCCGCCGCCATTGCCCCCACTTCCTCCAGAGCCGGTTCGAATCTGTGTGTACGTCACAGTATGGCCATGATTGTCTGTAGTGGTCACGATAGTGGCACCACCCTGGCCAGGAGTACCGCCGATGATGTAGCCAGAGGCGGGACATACGTTCGGTATGCAGCTGGTGATTGTGTGCGTGGTCGTAAGGACCGTCGTTCCATGGCCTGGGCGGCGTGTGCACATTCCCCTTGTGATGGAACCGTCTCCAACACCACCAGAAGGCATTGAGCCGCCGCCGCCGCCAGAAGGAGCTCCAGTAATGACAGTTGGTGTGAGACCGCAAGTACGGCACAGCATCGCACTGCCGCCTCCCGCGTTGCCTCCAGCGGGCATCGAGGAGCCTCCGGTCATAGTGTACACATAAGATGAACCGCTCAGGTCTGACATATAGCTGCCGCCTGGTGGTACAGTAGACATGATCGTCGTTGTGGGAATGACGGTGACTGTTGCACCAGATGGAAGGGCTATCAGTCGGATCAGTCAGGCCATCTCAACCAACTTGAAAGGACAAATCTTACACAGTGTTGTCGATGGTGTCAACGTGGGATTGATCGAAGTGCCACCAGTGGCTGCCCGATTCTTGACACCATATATCAGGTTGGTGTTGGAGGACTGTGTGCCGGAGAAAGAAGACTTCAGAGTGCATTGATTTGACGTTGTGTCAAACTCCACCCCGTAGCATCCACTGAGCGCATCGCAAAATGCCGCGCAAGCGGAGAATGAGGCTGCGTTGAGGGGATTGCCAATGTTGTTACCTGCGTAGTCGGTGTAGCATCCAATGCTGTAAGCCACACCATTGCTGTCAGTGAAGACCTGGTTCGCCGATCCTGGGCAGACGGGATCCGCAGTTGAGGTTCCTCCTGAAATTGAAGCACCAATAGCGCCTGGCACGTACGATGTGCCCGTGACGGAGCTGAGAAGCGTACAGTTGGTGCCAATGTAGTTGAGTGCCACGCACCCTGTCGTCCCATCACACAACGACTGGCAGTCGTTGAAGGTAGGCTCGATTGCTCTCTTGACTTCGCTCTGACTGATTCCCGAGGTGTCGATGACCGTTCCTTCATACACGATGCCGCACGTCACATCGTAGTTGTTTCCACTTGAGCTCGAACATGTCGACTTGGAGTCGCTGCTTGCACATAGAGAAGATGCTTCCGTCCGACACGGTGGAGCGGTGGTACTCGGGCTTGTGCTTGTCGCAGCGCCGCCAGTGGTAATCAAGCCGGAGCCAGACGTCCCTGCAGTCATGGAGGTGACAGAGCCCATGGGTGTGCTGACGTCAGAACCCGAGTACCCAGGATTCCCCATCGTATCCCTCAATCTGAAGCACGAGGTGCGGTTGCTGGTGGATGGGACAAAGATGCCCGATGACGACTTCAACTCGCAGCTCCCGGTCTCTCCATGCCCACTGTCGCCTTTGACAAACGTGAAGCCAGCGCATCTCGAATCCAAACTGCAAGAGGTGAAGCATCCATCGAAACCGCCATTAGGTTCCGTAGAGTAGGAGATAGCATATGCTTGGGTGGTGGTGTCGGTATTGCAACGCACAGAATATGCTGCCCCTGTCTGATCCGTATAGGCGGAGTTGCAGGGCAGGGTAGAAGCGGCCGCCATGCTGCTGGTACGTGTCGCAGATACTCCTGGAGAAGTGGCTGGTGCTGAGCTGCTCTTAATATTGCTGCTCATGATCTGGGACCCAGCGGTATACGAGATCGCGGAAGCTCCAACTCTAGCCGTCGATGATGGCATTGCGGAAGACCTACTGGTCGGCAAAGAGACGACGAGTGTTCCAGCAATCTCATCAGCAGTCCCTGCTACAAAGGTGGCTCCCTGACGCTTCAAATAGCACACGCCGCCAGGATAAGGATACGGGACCCACGTCCATGCTGCACACTCGTTGGTTTCGTCGCAGAGAGTCATACAATGAGCATAATCAGTGGTGGTGAACGTCGCCTCGGAAAAGCTTCCCTCAGTGGTGTCGGATCCACACGCGATGGTGTAGTTGCTTCCGTTGACATCGGTGACGGTCTGTCCGTCTATGGCCGGGCAAGGTCCCGCGGGAGAGGGCGTCGATGCCGAATCTGAGGTTGTGGTCGTGCTCGATGCCGGCTCAACCAAAGACGCCAAAATCGCAGCCGCAACGCTTTCCCCTGGCAAAGTCGAAAAGTACTCTGCTTTGAAGAAACAGCCACCGTCGAAGTAGAAGTTGACGCCAATGCAAGTATCTGTTTCGTGGCATGCGTCGATACAAGATTCGAAGTCAGGCTCGCCATGGTATCCAATGTCTCCAGGGTTTGTCGTAACGTCGCACATGACGATGTAGCGAATGCCCGATGGATCGGTGTAGGCGGTGCCGTTTGATGCAGGGCACTGCAGACCGGCTGATGCAGAAGGATTTGCGGAACTCGAAGTTGCTGATGAGATTGTGGTCGACAAATCTGCCAAAGACGAGCTTGTTGACAAGACTGCTGCGGAGGAGCTAGATGTAGAACTCGAGGGTGATGACACGGCTGCTGAAGATGAGGAGGACATCACTGCGGTTGTCAAGGCCGACGATGATGGAGAAGCGGTAGACGACGAAGAAGACGCTGAGGAGGTCGACGAACTCGAAGATCGTGTTCCCGACTGCGAGGTGGAGGCAGAAGCCACCGATGACGATGAGAACGATGCCGCCTGACTCAACGAAGAATATGCTGGAGACGTCGAGGAAGTCGATGATCGTGTCCGCGTGCGCGATGTCGAAGATGACGCCGCCGTCTCGCTGGATGAAGACTTTGTCGACGAAATAGACGACAACGAGCCGGTGTACGCTTCAGAGGAAAGACCGGATGTCGTAGCACCCATACCTCTAGGAATGGTATTCGTGCTCGCGGTCGCCGAGATGGAAGACAGGCTAGTGCTGTAGGATAAAGATGGCCTCGCACCCATTGGCATTTGGTATACCCTGACCGAGTTGATGGACCAGTACGCCTCAGTGAAGGCGGAAGGGTTGTCGCCAACATAATTCACGCACGAACCCCAGCTGTTCTGGCCTGGCGATGACGGACAGCCTGCGTACTGTGTGAAAACATTCCCCGCCCAGTCGCCGCAGAAGTCTGTGTTGATGATGATGCTCATGTTGTTGAAATGCTGATCAATCGGACACTGGCCTTGCGCGTTGTAGACTGGCACACCGAATTGCGACACGTCTGGTGCGCCGATCGTAATGCTGGTGGGAATGTTGTTGCGACCAAAGAACCAGACCTTGATGTAGTTTGACGTCCACTCCGTCGCATACACACCACCATTCGCGCGGTTCAAAGCAGCGCCGTAATTGTTCGGGGTGTTGGTATTGCTCGCAGATGAACCGCAACCGGAGTTCCCATTCACATCCTTGTTACAGTCGCTTGTCTGGAAATCTCCGCTCTGTTCGGCGCCTGAGATGGTACAGTTGTTGCTGGTGTGCAGGGACATGGAGTTGTGATCAATAGTGTTCACCCCTTCGATGATGTCGATCTCTCCATTTGATGGCCAATCCGGCCCAAGTAGCCAGTATGCTGGCCATGTTCCGCAGCCATATGGCATGTGGACAAGGTCCAAGATGAACAGCCCGTGGGTGTACGCATTGTTGCTCACCAGGCGCACTGCTGGCCGGCCTGGGCCACCATTCGGATAGCGATTCGTAGTATCGACACTAATGATTGTTCTGCCTTCTGGCGAAGTGGACGCCAGGCCGTTGCGTTCAGCGACCGTTTGGTTGACGTATCTAACGATAATCAGCCATCACTTCCAATCCTGACTCGGAGGTGCTCACTGGACGTGGCCGTTTGTAGGATCATATCCCTGGGACGTGTGAGCTGGCATTTAACCTTAATGTTGCTCACACTCACACTGTAGAAGCTGAATTTGTCGAAGAACGTTGTGCCCTCATAGTCGTCCACCAACTCATACGGGGCCGCGCTGGGTGCTCCATTGCCGTCGAAAAAAGAAGCGCCTGGGAGATACTGAGCTGAAACAAGTGAACGAATGGACAGATAGCAAGCGAATGCAGCCCTCGAAACGAGTGGCGAGGTGCGCATCGCGACAGACGGAGTATGTGATGCTTGAATGTGTTCTAACTCGTCTCCAACAGGTCGAGGACCTTGGATGTGTCTGTGGCTCCAGACGCGTTGTTGATGGACCTACCTTACCATGTCATTCCAGCTGGCGGGCCGAGATGGCGGACTACATGCACCTACGCATTCCAGAGCCCTTTGACGAGATTGTGGTCATAGCATCCACCCAATGCGACGAAGCAGGGCAGGTTGCCATGATCAATCGAAGCAATGGGATGGACAAAAGGGAGTCTCCAAGCTCATGAGAAGGCCCGACGGCCGTTGCAATGGCTTTTGGTCCGCAGAGTCACGGGAAATAAAGCCATCATGTAGTCTAAGGCCACAGTCTCAGGCTTCATAGTGGTTCTGAGCGTGAACCGATCTTGCAGAATCCGAAAGTCGAGGTTGTGTAAAGAGCTATGGAGTAAGAGGCGCGGTGGGCTGGAGTTTGGATTGAAACGAGAGCTATTTCAATCTTATCCAAAGCACGTGACCGTATTGACGATAATCAGGCACCGTGGGAGTCGAGCACCATAGATCATAAACAAAAACGTGATTGCATTGATGATAGTCCAATGACACTGTAAGAGTCGAGCACCGTATACCATATCAAGAATGCTACCTCTCGCCTACGGGAACTCAAAGATAGCCACGGTCTGACAGAACCCATTCTTGTTTTGCGCCTGCGGCACCAGCGAAACGCCATCCACCTCGACCATGTTCGCCGCCGCCTTTGTGCTCATCGCGTACAGGTAGATGCCCTCGCTCTGCTCCAAACTAATCACCTGAGTCTGGCAGTTCTCCGTGATCAGACATCCCTGGTCGTAGTTGTTGAAGAAGGAGTACAGCCCGCCGCCGTATACGTAAATGTACGTGCTGTTGAAGAAACGCAGGCCGAAGGTCTTGTAGCAGGTCGCTTGGTAGCACTCATCGAACGTCGGGTCGGAGTAAGCCGGGTTCGTTTGCCAGGTCGACAGGGCGTCTGGGTTATTCTGCATGTAGCTGCGACAAATCGTTAGGTCGCTGACAGCTTTGTAGAAGCATGAATGACTTACGCGGTCTCGCTCTGAAGAACCCCAAGATAAATGTCCTTTGCGTTCGCGATGTTGTAGTTGTAGAGCATACTGTGCTCGAACGAGCCCCCATAGATCCAAACGGGTCCCTGGCTCTCAACAAGCAGACCCCTGCCATTATATAAGTCAATCTGGTTATTCGGCGGCAAATCGAGCTCGTGGTCAGCGACCCAGCCCCAGTTGTTCGACATCATCAGAGAGGCGGTGTGTGTGAGATGGAGAAGCGTATGCGCCGCCCAGCAAGTCTTGTTCGCGCCATGCGCAATGTTCGGGGTCTTCGTGCACCGGTCGGCCTGCAGCAGCGTGCCGTTGCTGCCGCCGATGCGCCAATGCGTATCCCATATGCCCGTCGAACCCGGCGTTTCCCCCGCGAGGTTCCATTCCATCAGAATCGCACCAGGCGCTGGCCCTCTGGTCTCAAACACAATGTCGACGATCTCGGTGGTGCCGGTGTCGCCAGGACGTCCAACGACGACGGCCGGGACAGGCGCGAGCTCGTTCTGGAACACTGGACTGGAGCCGTCAATCATGATTAGAGGCCAGATCTCTCCTTGAATTTTGATGTTGTTGGGGATCCGGATGGTGTCCCTGATCAGGTACGCCCCGTGGTCAAAGTATGCAATCTCGTCTGGTGCTATTGAGTTCAAGAAGTTCTGAACATTTGTAGTGTCGTCCTGAAGCCCATCACCGTGACACCCGAAGTCGAATGAGCTCTTGAACTTTTCGACGGGAACGCCTTCGTACTGTGGCCGGCCTCGCTCCCGCCATTTGCCCTCGGAATCAAGCAGACTGGCAGGTTTAGGTGGAGCTCGTACCTCGCCTTGCATGCGCGTGTAGTCTGCCGTCGCCTGGTAGCACGTGAGGTTTTCAATGACCACCTGAGATTCGTACGCGGTGTAAGCACTGCCCTGGATGAAACTGTCCACTTTGCGGTTACCAGGGAGTAGGACGGTGTTATTCTTGAAGATGATGGCTGGGTTGGTGTTCCTGAAATCGACGTTGTCGAGGACCATTGTGCCGGCTGCAGATGGTGTGCTGTTGCGGGAGAATGATGTGACGATTCCGTATTGAACGTTTGTCATAACGCTGTCCTGGAGGATTACACTGCCGGTTGCAGGGACCAGGCCTCCTTGGCTTAGATCGAGTCCGATCCCGCAGTTGTTGATAGAGATACTCTTGTAGTTGAAGACCCAATTCCAGTTTTGGAAAATCGCAGTTTGGCAGTTGTTGAACGTCAGGTTGCGACAGGTAAATTGTTGGTTGCCGGAAAAGAAGCCCACTTCACCGCCATTAATGATGATGTCTTCGAGCAGGCCTCCAGATCCATTGTCCATAAAGATACCCTGCTGCTGAGTCTTTTCGTTGGGTCCGCTGACTACCATGTTCATGACCAGATTCTGGAGAGACGTAGCTTGCGCGACCTGCCAATGGATGCAGTGTACAGAGCGTGCAGGATCGACCAGCGTGATATCAAGCACGAAATTCCGGATCTGGCGCCAGAAGTTGTTCTGGTTGGTATACCAGTTGTAGCCGTAGGGTAGATAGACGTTTGAGTCGAAGAGCCCGATGCCAAAGAAATTGGGCAAAGCCTTGATGACTGGCAGGTTGTTGGCATCACCAATGAATTGCGTGTAGTACCATTGGACCAGTGGTGCGCTGATCATATATGTGCCTGGAGGGAAGTACACAATGGCCGGTGTCGTGGTCTGACTGTCGCAACCAAGCCCACATCGATTGCCATCCGCAGTCGCATTGTTGATCGCATAGGTATCATCCGTAACGCCGTCACCCTTGGCGCCATAGTCCCTCACATTACGCCATAGGACGTATGATTCGTTGCCGTAGGCTATCTTGCCTTGTCGTTTGATCTGCGACATCCAGTAGGGCTTTCCAGAACCGTAGCGCTTGACGTGGCTGTGAGTGTTTGGCGGTGCCTCTACTGCGTCCATGTTGTTCAGTGCTTGGATCTCTGGTCCGACATATCGCATGGCACCCTTCTCCAGCTCAGCCGCGGTGTCGGGCGCCGTGAGAAGGCTGTCTTGGCCCCCAAAAAGTGGTACATCTTTCGATGCTGTGGAGCTCGCGAGAAACGAAAGAAAGACTGCTAAAAAGAGTGTTGGACGGCCCATGTTGCCTAGTGATATCGTTGATGGCACCAAGTATGAGCTGAAGAGCACTCAATCCCAGCTTCTCCCAGAAGCATGCCCGCGACGCGTTCCAAATGTTGTCGTCCGTCCGAGGAATGCACCATCCAACGCCAGACCTTTTCCTCATCCTGGCGAAGCAAGGAATCGCCGACAAGTCCAGAGCCCGCCACTTTGTTCAAACGACTGTGTATCGAGACATCCTCAGCCATCACCCTCTCCCTCCTCCAAGTCCCATCCGCTGCTCACGACTCACTTTGGCTCTAGCCGCCCTCGTCTGGGCTGCAGGAGTCAGATCCTCTTCTCTAGGATGAGCGCCGTTCTCGACGGTGCTCTGTTCACTGTTCTGCGAGCTATCGAATCCTTGACTTTGCATAGCATCTCGAGCACTCTTGCGCTGGTCGTACGCAGCAATGTCCGCGGTGGTCAGCGAGATCTTCGTGGCCTGGCGTGATAGCATGTTGTATGGTGATTGATCTGTAGTGAATGGCAATACTGGATATCTATGAATGTCTGTGTTCGCCAGAATATGTATGTGTGAACGAGGGTACCGTGTCCGCGAGGAGGTACGAAGTCAACTTCACGCTGGCTGTGAACTGAGGTGGACCGAGCGCTCAAGGCACGTGACTAAGCATGTGAAGGCGAACCTGACTTTGAATCCCGATACTTACTTGGGTACTCCCAGACTGAACTATCGCTTCAACACGTGCCTCGAGTACTGAGGATTTTCCGCTATTCACTATGCCCAACGTATACGGTACAGTGCTCCAAGCATTTCTACCTCTTCAGCTCACATTCAAGCACTTTCAAGATTCTCTCAAGACATTTAGCCGACCTGCACACATAGCCCCACCCCTGCCATCTCATATCATTTCCTGTTCCTGTCAGGCTTCTATCATCGTACTCCGCATAGCAACCGCACAATGACGGACTTGCGGAAATGCTCTTCTATTTTCCCACCAACAATCGTCCACAATGTCTCCTCGGGCTCTCCCGAAGAGGAGGGCAGACCACTCCTACACACTCACGAGACTCCAGCAATGGGAAAATCTTGGAGTCTGCGGGACAGGGAGTTTCACGGCAAGGAGGACGGTTGTTGTCCGGCTTAGGTGGGTGATTTAATAGCCTCGCAAGTCCCAGGCTATCAAGCATCCTGATGTGACAACTTCTTTGATCGACCGCGCACATGATGCTCAAGTCGTTACTCTCAGTATCAGCCCTTGCGGCCGCTGCTGGGGCGGTGACCTTCAATGTGGGATCATCGGGCAATGCTACCGCCCCGACCCAGTATGGAATCATGTTCGAGGACATCAATAACTCGGGCGATGGTGGAGTCTACGCAGAATTGGTACAGAACCGAGCATTCCAAGGAAACGAGATCTTTCCAAGCAACTTGTGGTGGTGGCACCCGATTGGGGGTGCCCATCTCTCCCTCAAGAAGCTCTCCAACCCGCTGTCAGATGCCCTCCCTACCTCTATGCAGGTGAAGGCCGGATCTGGGGATACCATTGGTTTCTGGAACGAAGGCAAGTTGCAACGCTGGTCCGCAAAGCGATCAATAATGACAATTGATAGGTTTCTGGGGCTTCCCAGTCAAGGCGGACTGGCAGTACAACGGCTCCTTCTACATTAACGGACGCTTCGATGGTAACGTCGATGTCTCTCTGGTCTCGAACACCACAGGAGATACATACGCCTCTGCTTCCGTCGATGTAGCCTCCAAAGGCAATGCCTGGACGCAGTACCATTACACCTTCCAGCCAACGTCTGATGCACCGGACAGCAACAACACCCTTCGATTCACCATGCCAGCGTCCGGCGTCAAGGGTCCGCTGAACTTCAACTTGTTAAGCTTGTTCCCACCGACCTACAACGACCGACCCAACGGCAACCGTATTGACTTGATGGAAGCCATGGCCGGCATGAAGCCCTCGCTCTTCCGTCTGCCAGGAGGCAACAACCTGGAAGGTAATCAGCCGCCGTACTACTGGGACTGGAAAAAGACTCTCGGCCCGCTTGAGAACCGTCCTGGCTACCCAGGCACGTGGGGATACCAGAACACCGACGGCCTCGGGTTGGTTGAGTACATGCTCTGGGCTCAAGACCTCGGCATGGAGCCTATCCTCGACGTCTGGGCAGGCTTGTACCTAAACGGCACCCACGTGGCGAAGAGCGACCTACAGCCCTACGTCGACGACGCCCTCGACGAGCTCGAATTCCTGACGGGCGACGTCTCCACCCCCTGGGGCTCCAGACGTGCTGAGCTAGGCTATCCCGACCCCTGGCCAATCCGCTTCGTCGAGATCGGCAACGAAGACTCCTTGAGCATGGGCGGTCACACCTACCGCCAGTACCGCTTCGACATGTTCTACCACGCCATCAAAGCCAAGTACCCCAACATCACCATAATCGCACGTCGAATCCATCCCCATTGGAAAGAACTTGACTAACACTCCGCAGGCCTCCTTCTACGACGTCGGCGAAGTGACACCACCCTACGACGCCGCAGGCGACTTCCACGAATACGCCGTCCCCCTCCAAATGTCCTCCCAATTCTCCTACTTCGACAACTACACCAACACGCACCCACTCTTCCTCGGCGAGTACGCCGTCGTCGAATACGATATCCCCGGCTTCAGCTCTCCACAATGGGACTCCGGCGCTTTACGTGCAACGTATCCGTTCTGGTACGGCAGTGTTTCGGAAGCGATATATCTCCTTTCTGCTGAACGCAACGCGGACAAGATTATCGGCGCGGCGTATGCGCCGGGGTTCATGAATTATAATCGTTGGGAGTGGGTGCCGGATTTGATCGAGTATGATGCGAATCCTGCCAATACCGTGCTATCAACTAGCTACCACATGATCGCACTCCTCTCCGGAACCCGCATAACCGAGACTTTGCCCACGACAGGTGGCAAGTACGATCCAGCGTACTGGGTCGCTGGCCGCAGCGCCGTTACGGGATCGCACATCGTCAAGGCGGTGGTGTACAATAGTACCCACGAGGTTCCGTTCGCTGTGACGTTCGACCAGGTTAATGCTGGAGCGGAGGCGACGTTGACCTACATTACGGCGCCGAAGAATGCGTCGAATACTATTGGGAATAATGTCGTGCAGACCACGACGTCGAGCGTGAAGGCGAATGGGAAGGGGTGTTTTCATTTCAAAATGCCTGAGTATAGTGTTGGCGTGTTGGAGGTGCATGGGGACTCGTGTGGTTATGGTAATCCAAGCAGTCGTGAGGGCTGGAAGACGTGGGCGGATTGGATTCCTGGGAATGGGTTCAATGCTGATTGGAATGAGTGGGGTCAGAATTGGCCATTTGATCAGTGAGACTACATGATAGAAGCACGAATCGAGCTCCGTGAGCTTATGCAGATTTTGATGTAGTCGACCACGCTCAACTCCTTCTAGGTAAGCTTGCCTTGAGTTCCATTGTCTCCTCGCCCACCCAGCAACACCACGAGCCTTCGCCTCGTCCGTCCATAGAGCCCTCAATGTGACCAACCTCCGTCTCTCGGTCCCTGTCATCCCCACAGCACCAGCGCCACACCTCACGCAGAGCGTCCATCTAAACACCCCCGAGAAGCCAACTCAAACTAGAAACCACATACCACATCACGACTCCCCCCAGCAACCTCCCTCCCCTCCGCCCTCGCCTTCGCAATCTCCTCCGCCGACAACCGCAAAAACTCCTCCTCGGACACCTGTCGGCCGTATCCGTCGTGATGAGATACCGCAGGCAATTCTTCCTCGGGCTGGTCGTCAGCGGCCGACATAGGGTCTTGCGGTTGTTGCTGTTGCTGTTGGTCGAGGTCGACACGGATCACGTCGCCTTGCAGGGGGCCGGAGGTGAAGGTCGTGATGAGGGTGTTGCCTTCGCGGGTCATGGTGTAGGCGAGTGATTCGGAGCTCTGGTCTTGTTGGTCGTTGTTGTCCGTATTTTGCGGCATTGTGGGTGGTTGGTTGGAGTTGTGCGAGGTGGCAAGGAGTGTTTGTGGGATGGTGATGAAGGTAGGCTGGCTCTCTTTGAATCCACAGAAAGGCAAGTGAGTCACACAAAGATGTCGTTGCGCATATGTGGTGAGGCGTTCATCACGACTGTTCTCATCCATGCAAGGCACAGGCGTTGCCAAGCGGGGTTTGTGGGGTTGGATAAAAGCCACGGGATCGTACGGGAACTCGACTCACGTGTCGATCACCCCTTCGCCGTGTCCGTTTGAGGCGTAGCCATCGACAACGCAGTCGCTTGGTAGACTTACGATGTTTACGCTGGCGTCTCCGATCGTCGGGTGACAGACACCAGCCTTTGGTGCCGGCACGAAGATCTAACCACAGCGCCAGACGCTTAGCTCCCTGCGGACGACGGTTCGCAGTCTGTGATGCTGTCGAGCGCCAGATGTAGCTGAGGCTGAGGCCGATGCCGAGCTTCAGTGGGGGGCCTTGAGAGGCCTTTCCATCGCCGACAACGGGCCCCGAGGCGAATTCGTGGACCACATCAGTGCAGCAAGCAGATCTGCTTGGGGTTGCTGACCCGACAGAAGTCCAGCGGAAGGGCAGTCGACAGTCCCCCGCTAGCACGTCGAAAAGATATTCTGCCGTGGTAGGAGTTGATAAGGCTTAGCATCCTTCGGTAAGCAGCTCATGACCAGGATCCAGATGTCCTGTCTGCACGGCTATAGCCTTCGACGACTCGGGCCTTGCTGCTGTTGTCTCCCAACCGTCTCGTGCAAGTTGCAACAGTATCGCAGCCGGATTCACGAGAAGATGAAGTCCTTCAGCATCGGCGAGGCGGCGAACTCCGGATTCAGCAGTATGCAGCTACTAGATGTTAATCGAGAATACATGTCGTGAAGTGTAATTGTACATACTTCAGAAAGTGCGAAAGACCATTCTTCCTATGTTCCAAGAACTTCGGCCTGAACCTGCTCACCACGCTCTTCCGCGGCAGCTCAGGAATCATAGCCTCGGCGTGTGGGAAAGACCGCACGAGATCTGTCCGCAGCTGGTCGAACTCGCTATATCTGAGGTCGAGATTAGCCTTCGGTTATTGGCTGCCGGTGGCAAGGCGACGTCTCACTCACCTCTTCCGTATCACCACGTCGCCACCCTTGAGCGTCTGCACTGTGCAATGCCAGACGACGTACGCTCCAATGCCCGTCGGACCAGATACGAGGACGTACTCATCAATACTCGCCGATTTTGCCCAACACCCCCGCGACAGCTCATGCGTCTCCTCAGAATGGTCCTCCAGCAAAATCGGTCCACCTCCCGGTCGTCCTATAGAATGATAACTCGCGCTCGAGATCGTTCTATCATGTCGTGTCCAGTACGGGGGCGCATCAGAAGTCTTCCTCATAAGCGGAGTCCGTGTCTCATCGCCGCGTTCCTCCCTTGCCTCCGGGGGTGGTGATTGTGGCGAGAGATGCCCCTCTGCAGGCGGATCTGCGTTGGCGGGTTGCGGCCGACTCGTGGGTTCCATCCATAACACAGCTCTCGATTGCTCGTTGGAGGCAAGAGGGGGAGCCGTGAAGCTATGTCCGTCTGACTGCTACTAGTATGCGTTCACTCGGGTCGAGATGCGGTCAGAAGAGGTAAAAGACGAGATCGCTTCTACGATTTAGACTGACGGGAAGAGGGGTTAGCGCCTTTTTTATGCATAACATCCCTGTTTGGGGTTGGTTGGGTACACATTTCGTCTTCACTGCAGGCCATAGCTTCTATATCACTTGCATGTCGCCACTCTAAATGCTGCAGCTGGCCGGGCGAGATGGGTGCACGCGTGGGGCTCTCGACCGGGCTGGATTGTGTTTGATGAGTCTGTGCTCGAGCTTTGGGGAGGAATAAAGATGGAAGAGTCGCGTTATCGTCGAGTTGGCCCAACGGTTCGACAATCCGACACTGCAACCAGGGAAGCCACGAACACACGCTCGTTTGTCTTGACTGCAAGATCTGACTCTCGCTGATACCATATATCAAACCAATTGCTTTATCTGAACAAGATTCGACAGGTGCTAGCATTGTTATTGCAACAAGTAGGTGGGCGGTCGTTTGCTGACTTGTCAGCTTATAAGGTATACTGATCTCTCCATCGTTCTTGCAGCATACATAGGTCCAAGAAACGAAAAACTGCATTCCAAAGCATTCCACCACCCGAAAAAACACACAGAATATGAAATACCTCACCATCCTCGCCACGCTGGCGGCAGCAACCCATGCCCAACAAGAATATGTCATCAACCCGAAGAACGTACCCCTCGACCTCCGACAATACTAGTGTGACAACCAGCAAACCCAATGCCCTCTGTGCGTCCCCCCCTTCTCCGTCTTTCCCATCCGCGGAACCACTAACATCACCCAGCATCTGCCTCCAAACCCCCGCCCACTCCTCCGAAACCCAGCAAAACGATTGCAACGCCACCCTCCTCACCTACGCCTGCGTCTGCTCCAACGGCCTCTCCCCAAATCTGACCCAGTACTCGCAAACGCTCCCCTTCTTCATCTGCCAAGAATGGGGCAACGAATGCGTGTCCAATTGCCGCTCCGACAGCGCTTGCGCGAGTTCGTGTCGGCAGGATCATCCGTGTGGGGCGCAGCATCCGAAGTTGGGGAATAAGACGTTGGAGACGATGACGAGGGGTGAGGGTGCGCAGGCGAGTAAGACACAGGGTGGGGTGAGGCAGACGGTGTATCATGGGTTTGCGGGGCAGGGGAGCGGGAGTGCTGCTGCGGGGGAGGGGAATGGAGCGGGGAGTTTGAGGCCTTTTGGGGATGAGAGGGGGAGGTGGGTGGGGAGTGTGATGGTGCTGGGGGGTTTGGTGGTGGGGTTTGGTTGGTGTTGTAAGAAAAGTGAAGTGGTTGGACGACGGGAAGTGCAGGGGTAATATTTGGTCCGGTTTGCAGCGTTCAGCTTAGCGAGTCTCGAGAGCGATGGCGCTGTGGGAAGCATTGGGCAGGATTAGCGTTGCAGCGTTTTAGCGTTCACACGACGGAGACGGGATCAATGAGTGAGAAGCCTTGATGGCGGTAATGTTGATGAGCTTTGTGTTCAGCCGGGATCTCGTTTCTCATTGAGATCTTGAGAGTGAAGTTGAAAGAGCCTCCACCTGGACCCTGTCCGTACCACTCATCGCAGCCATAACAGGCGATATCTAGCCATCACTTCAAATCATCTCGGGTATCGAAGAAGCATACCTGCGCCCGCCTTTATCTCAGTGCATCTCGAGATCCACATTCTGCCCATCTCACCCAGTCTTAGCAGCCTCCCTCGCCCCCTCCTCCACACCCATCCCATTCACACCATCCGCCAGCATCTCCACCTCCTCCTTCTTCGCTAGCCTCGCCCTAACCTCCTCCACCAAATCCTTCATCTCAACCAACACCCCGTCCTTCTCGGGATGATCCCCCGCCAATCCCATCTCCTTAATCTTACACTTCCCCGCCGCCAGCTCATCATCCCCCAGAATAACCGCGAACGGCACCCCGTTCACCTCTGCCGCTTTGAACTGCTGCGGCAGCTTCGGCTTCACTTTCCAGCTGAACTCCGCTTTGATGCCTGCGTCCCAGAGGCGCTTCGCGACGTCCATGCGCTCGGCGAGGAGGCCTTCGAAGCCCTTTCCGCCGAACGCCATGACGTAGACGTCGACTTCGTTTGTTCTTATGGGAGCAGCGGTTTTGTCGGCCGCGAGGCGCTGTTTGGTGATGGAGAAGATGCGCTCAACGCCGAAGGAGATGCCGACGCAGGGGATCTGTTGCTTCTTGCTGAAGTCGGAGACGAGGTTGTCGTACCGGCCTCCTGCTGCTACTGAGCCGACGCCGACAGAGGGGTCGTTGCTGCGGTCCTCGTCGCCGTCGATGTTGGTAGGGCCTTTGTTGGGTTTTGCTTCTTTCTTGCCGGCTCGTTGCAGGTCTTGGCCTTCTTTGGTCTGGGGGGCGGAGCCTTCGGTGATGACCTCGTAGATGAGGCCGGTGTAGTAGTCGAGGCCGCGCGCGAGGGACAGATCGAAGGAGACGCGGTCGAGGACGGAGAAGGATTTGAGGTAGGTGAAGAGGAGGTCCAGGTCTGCAAGACCTTGTTTGGCGGACTCGTTGGCGGAGAGGGTGGCGTTGTTTTGCAGCTTTTCGAGCAGGTCGCGGCCGCCCTTTAGTACGGCATACTCCCCTATCCGATCTGCCACTTCGCCGTCCAGGCCTTTGTCTTCTGTCATCTCTCGCCGCACTTCTTCCCAGGGTGACTTGTCCAGCTTGTCGACTGCTGATGATATTGTCCGCAGCTTGTCCTCGGGCACACCGCAGACCTGGAATATCCCGTCCAGGATCTTGCGGTGATTCAGCTTGATCGTGTACCTGCCCTTCCATCCCAGCGCCTCGAAGATCTCGCACGTGATCCGCAGAATCTCCGCATCAGGTAGCATAGCATCGTATGTGCCCGCAATGTCGAAGTCGCATTGATAAAACTCCCGCATTCGTCCCTTCGTCATAGCAGGCTGATCTCTCCGGTATACCTTCGCGATGTGATATCTCTTGATGTTCTGTATACTCGAGTTCATGGCCAGCCATCGTGCGAAGGGGACCGTTAGGTCGTATCGCAGCGAGCAGATTTCTCCGCCTTGGTCTTTGAGGTCGTAGATGAGTTTGCTGTCTTCGCCATACTTGCCGGTGAGGACGTCTTTGAGCTCAAACACTGGTCTGTATGAAGCATAACGTATCAGTACGTATGCGATGTAGCGTAGGACTGGGAAGGTTGACCAACGTATCGATTGTCACCGCGCCGTGACGCTTGAAGACTTGAGTGATGGTGCTGAAGATCTTGTCGCGGATGACCATGTCCTTGCCATCCCAGTCCTTCGTACCCTTCGGCACCTTCAGCACCACGCTGTTCTTGTCCTTGTCCTTCCCCATCTCGTCGGCGTCAAATGCTTCTGTTGTGTATCTTCTTGTTTGGGGAAGCTTTGTGATGGTTCGCGGTATGATTGAAACTCTAGAGAGTCGCGAACAGCGGAGTGACAGTCGGAGTATAGGTTGCATGCAAGGGATCTGAGTCAATTGCTGTTTGTTCGCAAGCTTGAGTCAATGTTCAGACTCTCTTGAAGTCGCGAAAAAACCGGATGCCTCAGGTATCTACGCCCCCAACCGCATCTCTTCGCCTTGACGACCATCTCTATTTCCCCAGCAATGTAATGGCCGCACATCCGGCCGTGAAGGCTATCAACACCCAGGAGATCACTGAGAAGGCGAGGCGAGGTCTTCTCCAGCTGCTGGAAGCCGTGAGTGTGCCCTTCCCAGCTCACGACAAGATTCTTGTGCTGACATCAAGCAGGTCCGGGGCAAGAAGAACCTGGTCATCGAACGCTCCTTAGCTGGAACCATTGGCCTCTTCGTCAAGTTCAGCACGCTCCAGGAATATGGCGTCGACAAGATCTTCTTCCTTGAGAATCACAATGTCGACTCCAGCCAGAGGAACATCATCTTCCTCTGTCGGGGCGAAAGCGCGAAGACTGCACGAATGGTAGCTGGTATGTCACTTCCCGTTATGCTCTGACCCTCATTCTTTTCTCCTACACATTGGGGATCTTAAAGTAGAGTACCTGGACTACAACCTCTTCCACTCTTTGTATTCAGTCTTGATCCCCAAAGCAAAGTACGAAAGTACTGCCAGCATGCCTCATAGTCTGACGTGCACCTCTAAATCATGTCAAGACCAACAGTACATGCATACATCACAACTTACGACAACTATGAACTCAGCAGAAGAGCCGTCAGTGTCATCCTGTCGAGTGACCGCTGACGAGAGCAGAGCAGATCAAACTGGTCCGGAGCGAAAGCCAGATTGACCATGAGTTCTCCATCATCTGGGTGCCTCGACGGACTCGCGTCAGCGACATGGTACTCGAAGAACACGGAACTCTCGGAGAAGCAACAATCTCCCAGCTGCAACTGCATTTCATCCCATTGGAGCAAGATGTCCTATCACTAGAGCTGGACACCGCCGTTCACGACCTTTACTTGCGGAAGGATCCGACCTGCATCTTTGCCTCTGCACAAGCGTTGATGCGTCTGCAAAAGCAGTACGGACTGTTTCCACGAATATTGGGCAAGGGTGACAATGCTAAAAAGCTGGCCGACCTCTTGCAGAAGATGCGAAGCGAGGAAGAAGTCAACGCTGCAGCAGACTCTAACAACTCTTACCTGACCTCGTTCGGGCTGACACCCAGCTCTGTTATTGAGAATCTCATCATCATTGACCGAGACGTGGACTTTCCAACCGTGCTATCTACCCAGCTCACCTACGAAGGGCTCATTGATGAAAATTACGGCATTACCAACAATCAGACGGAGGTCGAGTCTTCCATTCTAGGCGGAGCCCCTGCGCAACCTCAATCGCAGAACGGCACCACGCAGGCACCAGCAACAGCTACGAAGCGAAAGCTCCAGCTTGATACCAGCGATAAGCTCTACCCATCGTTACGTGACGCCAACTTCGCCACTATAGGACCGACCTTGAATCGTACTGCGCGCCGACTGCAGTCGGACCAACAGAACATCCACAACCAGGACCAGTCAATCGCTGACCTGAAAAGCTTTGTCTCGAAGCTACCATCTTACCAGGCCGAACAGGCCAGCTTGAAGATACACACAAGTCTTGCTGAAGAACTCATGAAGGTCACCCGTAGTGAGCTGTTCAACCAGATGCTTGAAGTGCAACAAAATCTCCTTGCTGGCAGCGACCCGAGCGCCACCCATGAGAACATCGAAGAGTTGATCGCCCGCGACGTACCTTTTAAGACTGTTCTACGCCTGCTCTGTCTCGAAAGCTGCCTCAGCAACGGCATCCGGTCTCGCGATCTGGAGAACTTCAAGCGCCAGATTCTGCAAGCATACGGTTTCCAGCATGTCCTTACGCTTGCTAACCTGGAGAAGATGGGCCTACTCGTTCCTCGAGAAAGCCACAGAGGCTACCTCAACCCAATCGGCAGCGCTGCCGGTCAAACTGCCACCGATTGGAATGCTCTTCGCAAAGGCCTGAAGCTTTGGGTTGACGATGTTCAGGAGGACGACCCGAACGACGTTGCATATGTCTTCAGCGGTTTCGCTCCTCTCAGTGTTCGACTCGTGCAGTGCATCCTGCAGAAGAGCCAGCTCTACAACTTGGTCAATCAACCTCGCCAGCCTTCGTCCGCTCCTACGGGTACTGGCTGGAAAGGCTTCGAAGACGTTGTGGCCCGGATTCGTGGTGCCACAGTCGACGTGACGCAGAAGGGCCATGACGCCGATGCATCCCACGCGAGGAAGACGTTGCGGGGCAGTAAAGAAGGACCAAAGATCAGTCTGGTGTTTTTCCTAGGCGGTGTTACGTTTGCAGAAATCGCAGCGCTGAGGCTGGTGAGTGCGCAGATGGAGGAGAAGGAGGGCAGAAAGATTGTTATCATGACTACAGGGTTGGTGAACGGAGGTCGAGCAGTTGGGACCGCTGTAGAGAAGAGAGAGTTCGGGCAGTAGAGCTGGCGAAGAACCATCAAAGGACGATGGCATTGTTATGTATATGTTGTCACATGCGTATGGTCGACGAATCAAGCAGGAGGAAAGAACAGGTTAGCGGGAGCTTTTCTTTCTCCGACGTCACTTCATCTGACACATCAAAACAAGCCGGCAAACACCTGCTGTACTTTTTGATATCGTCACTTCATTGAGACTTGTTTTCACGCACATCATTCTCCACATAACCATACTCCCTCGTTGCTTCCACACCCTCTCACAGCACTACTCCGCCATCAACATGGGCGCACCCGACTGGATGTCAACTACCAACGGTGCGGGTGGCGCGAAATCTTCGGTGAAGGACTACGTCCAGAGCGGCCACGAGCCTCTGGCCCCTACCAGGAAGAAGAAGAAGAAGAAATTTCCGTCGCACGAAGAAGAGGATAGCAACGAGCAAACGAATGGCGACACCATCGATGCACTCTTCTGCGGCCCTGACGCTGACCCATCCGCACTGCGCGTGAGCGAGCACACCAACGGCTATGGGGATGACGATGAAGGTGAGACGCTACAAGGACAAGCCTCATCTACTCCAGCTAACATCTGCATTAGAAGAAGACAAGGCGTCCACCGCCGACGGCCACACTAACGGAGGCCCCGTCGACCTGCGCAGACTCCGTGGTCAAGTATCCGCTTCCAGGTTCAACAACGTCGACGACTCCATGCCCATCTCCATAAAACAGCTCATCAACAACACCAGCCCCATCCCCCGCGAGCCCGAAGACCCGAACCACATCGCCATCGCCACCTGGTTCTCCGAACAAACCGGCCACCAGTACCAAGTCAGCCCGCGCCACCGCGAGAAAATCATCGAGCACCTCCTCAACCACAAATACCCCGGCACCACGCCCGACTGGCTCGCCGCGACCCGTCAAGTCTTCTGGCGCGCCGTCATCCGTGCGAGCTACTTCTGGGTGAACCCCGACACCAAGACGGAAGCGGGGAAGCCGACACCGATCCATCGTCCCGACGGGCTGTACGAGAACGACTTTAAGACATTCGTCCTGTGCTGCGCCGAGCGGGCCGACAGGGTGGGCAGGGACTTGCCGTCGCCGGAGTATGTGAAGTGGGTTGAAGATCAGGTGCGGGATTTCCTGGGCAAGGCGGAGAAGATATTCAAGAAGGAGTTGGAGCATTTGGCGTTTCTACTGATGTGGGATGAGGAGCACAAGCGGATTTTGAAGGAGGGGGAGATGGTGGAGAGGGTGATGAGGGTTTTTGGGAGGCTGAAGTTCAATTGGAGAGGGTGCCAGATGTTTGCGCCGAGGGAGGTCCAGAGGGCGAGGGGTGGGCATAGGAAGGTGGAGGTCGGGGTTGATTATGCGGAGAAGGTGTGGGAGGATGCTATGGCGGCGTTGTGAACGGTCGGTCTGCTTGCGGCTGCACAGGAAGTTTCCTTCGGCAGCAGAATACGTATGGGCGCGGCGAGTGTTCTGCGACAGGGCAGCAAGGATAACCTGGAGACATGCACAAGCAAAGACTGGAGAAGAAGAGCAGTCGCACATTGCCACAGCTTCTTGCATATGGAGCTTAGCCTTCATATCCTAGCAGTCTAGACAGTGCAGCCTCAGTCTTCGAGATCAGCCTCCTCCATGTTCCTCACAAATAGCGTAAACCACTTCACCATCCCAATATGGTTCACCATACTGATATGCTCGTCAACAGTATGGATTTTCCCGAGCCCGGGTCCAACACTAGGATCATAACCCGGTCCAAATCTGAAGATGTGCTTTGTCAGCGGCCAGTAAAATCTTGTGTCCGTGTTGCCGGTCGTCGAGCCCGGCGAGACAATGATGTCTTCGCCGTACACTGCTCGCGTCGTACCGGCCAGGATGGAGTAAGGTGTGGTTCTGTCGATATCGGTTGGAGTGATCGGTGCAGGCCGCAGCGTGGTTGGGGAGTCCCAGAGCGAGATCGATTGCGCTGCCTCTTGTGTTCCGTCGAAAGCGTGGAGGGTAAGGTTGTACTTCTTTGCGATCGGCTTGGCCAAGGAAGTGAGTCTCCGCCAAACCATCTCCGGCTCATCACCATTGTTGATGCGGTGGTTGACTGTCACGGAGACACGTTCGGGGAGCGCGTTGACCTTGACACCGCCCTCAATGACATCTACCGCCTGCGACGTCTGCATGAGGTATTTGATACCGAGACTCTCTTTGGCGGCTTCAAGAGCGAGGTGGTCTGGCTTCGCCCTGCAGCTGTGCGATTCTCGCCGACCGAGCAACTTCTTGATCTTCTTCGGGAAGTCTGATGAGTGTGCCGCACCGCATTGCAGTTGTTTTAAATATGGATTTTCGTCTGTTAGGTACGTCGGATATTGATCAGCTTCGATCTTAGTGATCAGCTCGCTCAAAACGCCAATGCTGGTGTGATCGTAGGGAATGGACGAGTGTCCACCAGGCATGCGGATGGTGATGTGGACGTCGGTGTATCCTTTCTCGCCGGTACCGGGTGCAGCAAACACGGATCCCCACGCTTCCATAAAGCCATTGCCTTCGTCTACGATCCCAGCGATGCCATCTTTGCCATAGCGTTTCAGCAAGTACGGCCCAAGGTAGCCGGCTCCCTGACGACCACCCATTTCTTCGTCGAATCCGAAGGAGAGCACGACTGTACGCTTTGGCTCGTATCCAGCGTCGATGAAGAGCTCCATGGTCTCCATGATGGCGATCAGCGAATTCTTGCAATCGCTAGACCCTCGACCCCAGACTGACTTGCCGTCATAGTAGCCGCTGTATGGCGGGTGCGTCCAAGCATCAACCGTAGCGTTCGGCACAGGCACGACATCCTGATGTGCCATAAGAAGCACTGGCTTCAGATCTTCGTCCGAGCCCTTCCATGTGTATATCAAGCCGTATGTATGGACGAATTCCAGCTGCATGTGCTCATGAACTCGTGGGAAGGTCTTCTTCAAGTAGTCGTGGAAGGCATAGCGAGTCTCCCACCTAGGATCCTCGCCCACTGGCCCAAGGTCATCGTAGCTCTCGGTTGCTATTTGTACGGCTCCAGAGAGCCGCTTGATTGAGTCGGTCTTGAATTCGGACGTGGAGATGTAGTCGTACATGTCTTCGAGGCGACCATTGTTCTCTGACGGGAAGAGAGGATCGACCTGCGCGCACTGGGAGCTCGAGCTGTCATTGTGGGAGTGTTGGCTGGGGAGAAGGTCGAGGACAGGTTGCTTGAGGATGGTAAAAAGGACAAGAAGAGGGAAGAGAACGTAGGAAACGGATCGCAACACACTGCCCCGTGGCTGTCTCTGAGGCACTGGAGCTGGCAGCTCGTACGGCTGCGCTGACTTCTCCATTGTTGCTGGAAGAAGGAAGACAAGTGAAGGAGTCCGACATACCTTTCTATCCGTTGCTCAAGCGGTATATCTCCGATCACGCAAATGCTGTTGTTTACCTTCCTAGCTGGGTGATTGATATTCGGCTCGGCCAAGCTTTGCCGAGCGGCCAAACTCTAACCGTAAAGCCTAAGGCAGATGCAACGAAATACCACGACACGTCTCTTACCGCAAAGTCTTCCTCTCCACACCCCATTAGTACATCTCGCCTCCCGCCCAGAGACGCCGGAGAATACGCCACAGCGACATCAGTACGTCTCAGAGCAGGGTCGGCGCACAATCATCCCATGGCTGTCTCACCTGCCGCCGTCCGGCTCACTGGCCTTCTGGCCGACTTCACCTGGTCTTGAGGCTAAGGACTGCACCTACGAACAACGCGAAGGGCCTTCCCATCAGTCTGCACGACCAGCAGAGCTGGACGGCGCCTTGGGCTTCTCTACGTCCCCTCCGTCGTACAGCAGTTCAGGTCCTACCTCTCCGTACCGTCCTATCCGCTAAGCGATCGTATCCTGAATCGAGTGTGCCTCGACAGTATGCAGCCGTGCGGCACAGCTCAGCCATCATGCTCTCTTCACAAACGACTTTGGAGGCCAAGTGTCGCTACTGCACTCCGCCTTTCAGCGCACGTTTGAGACTCTGAACATGATCTCTGAGGATGATCCATGGCCAATGAAAGACGATGCGTCTGTCGCACGTGCTCGATGAAGAGCTGCCTGCCTGCAGCTGAGGGTTCTTGCTAAGCATAGGCGATTTGTTCTTACTGATAAAAAGCTTCGTGGACGTCGTGCCCATTCTCTCTTCTCTTAGTCTTTCAAGACAGCTTTTCATCTCTGAACATTACAACCAAAGACTACCTACTCTTAACTATCTTGAACACATTTACATCGAACTAATCAACATCCTCCTTCACGGTGTCATGGCTGACTTTAAGAACACCCACTCCGCTCTTCATGAACTGCAATCTGGAGACCAGGCAGAGCTTCTGGACGCAACCGACCAGCTTCGTAAGAACGCGTTCAATGCTGAGTTTGACCCTACCCAAATCATCGTATGCGGCGATCAATCCAGTGGAAAGTCCTCCGTGCTCGAAGCCATCTCGAGGGTTCGCTTTCCCTCAAAAGACACCTTATGCACAAAGCTCGCCATGGAGCTGGTCCTTCGTAGAGCACCCCAATCGAGCTTCGAGGTCCGCATAGAGCCGGCCTCGGACCGGACTCCTGAGGAGAAAGAAGAGCTCTCGCAGTTCGCGCCTGGTGATGATCTCAATGATCTGCAGCATATACCAGGGGTCATCGAAGCAGCGACTGCGCGTCTGGCGGACATTGACCTTGAAGGTCATGGTGGCCACGGATTCTACAAAGACAAGCTGGTGATCACCATTCGGCGCCCTGACTTGCCACCTTTGACGCTCGTGGACCTTCCCGGCTTTATCCAATCCTCGAACAGAGACCAGCTGCCAGAAGATATCGACACCGTGAAGCAGCTTGCTATGTCGTACATGGCTCGGGAGAACAGTATCATCCTAGCAGTCGCGGCGGCAAACAACAATGTAGCTAACCAGATTGTCTTCGAAGAAGCTCGCCAGGTCGACCCGGAGCGCGAGAGGACTCTCGGTATCATCACAAAGCCTGACCTCGTCGATGCAGGGTACAGCGCGGAAGCAGAAGACGTCAAATTTGCGCAGAATCGTGACATCGTTGTGTCCATGGGCTGGCATGTCCTCAAGAACTGCGATCCCCAGCATGCAAATGCCACGGCTGACGAACGGGACGCTCTTGAGGCTGAGTTCTTCTCTGCCGCCTCGAGCTTCCGTTGGAAGGACCTGCCAAAGTCTGATCTGGGTGGCAGCAGCCTCCGGGAGAAACTCAGAAAGATCTTGCTTGCATCAATCCGGACGAGCTTGCCAACACTTGTGGGGAGGATCGAGAATAGGGTGGAAGAATGCGAGAGGTCTGCGACAAAATTGGGGGAGCCGAAACTGCTTGAAAGCGAGCAGAGACAAGAGCTGACCGCGATTGCTGGACAGCTTGAGAAACTTGTCACTGCGGGTATCCAAGGATTTCACCGCGAATCGTTTCGCTTCGAGCCTTTGAAACTTCGCGCTTCCATGCGACAGCTCCTTGATGACTTTGCACAGGACATGCATAGCAAAGGCCAACGCTTTGCCGTCGCTAGTCGCCGTCAGCGCCCAACGACTTCCAAGCTGGACCTTTTCACGCCCAGTCCGGTGGTCGACTCGACACTCTCCAAGGCCCTGAAGTGCTTGAGTTGGACGTCCTGTTGAAGATGATGACTTCTTACATTCATCGAAACCGAGGATAGGAGCCTGATGGTTTCTTTCCAGTTGAGATCATCAACGATGTCTTTCGACACCAGACATCCAAATGGGCTCGCTTCGCCAACACCTACGCCAAAACAACTTGGCATCTCGCAGAGAGCTTCCTGAAATATGCCTTGGCCCACGTGGCACCCTCTCATACAGCTGAGGCGATCTCGAACGGCATCCTCGAGACTAAGCTGGCTGCAAGCAAAAGCAAACTCCTTCTCAAAGTCGAGGAGTTGTTGAAGCCCTACACCCGCAGAGCTGTCTTCATCCTGAACTCTGCCGAGCTGCAAAAACGGCTCGGCGAGGCTCGAGAGGTTCGTCGAGAGGCTTCGTGGGCAAATGGGAAAGACGACCCCGAACAGGAGAAGACGGGGGCACAGCTCGGGCAGGCCGCGATTGTACTGGACTATGTGAATGCACAGTACGCCATTGCGCTCGACACGTTCCTCGAGAACTTCGCCAACTTGGCCATCGAGGGCTGCCTGATCGAAGACCTGCAAGAGCTCTTCACGGCCAACGTTGTCGCTGGCATGGACGCGAGTATGGTCAAGCAATCCACTGCAGAGCCTGACTACGTGGTCAGGGACAGAGAGGATAACAAGCAGCGGCTCGCGATCTTGCAGGGTATCTTGAAGACGTGCAGTAAGCATGTCAGCCGCTTCGGTAAGTGCATCTGCATGAAGAAGTCACAAAGACGCCACCACTAACTACCTCCAGATGACTTTCAAGGCGGCAGACCGCCGCATGCTTCAGCCCCCACACCTGCTGACCCGCCAGAAATCGTAGCGACCTCGCCCTTAATAGCTCATCCAACCGAAAAGACTCCATCGCCGAAACAGCAGTGGCTGTGTCGACGTTCCCGCGCAGACTCAGGCTACGCCTCCCCACGAAGGATCTCGTCGTCGTCCTCACGTGGACGGGCCAAAGGGTTGGCCCCGGGCTACAACACCGCGCCTGGGAGGTCACCGTCGCCCTTGCAGAAGATGCTAAGGCCGGATGCGCAATATGCGTCGTTCAATGGCTCAGAGGATGAGGATCGGTCGGAGGAAGTGACATCGCGAGGGACATAAATTCGCGGTGTTTTCCTACTCTCTGGGTACGTTTTGGGGAACTATCAGGGGAGTTCATGTACCATTACCAATCCATGCCAGCGCTTTTCCTTCGCGGCTTTACTTTCATGTCGTTGAGTTGCACATGAAGGAGTGCATGTATACAGCAACCTCCGAGATCGGCTACTCGGTTATAGGCCAGTGGCCCCTGCTCAGTCAACTCCAAGCAACTCCAACTCCATATATTGTTCCCTCGCAGTGATGCCTGTAACGTAGCTGTGCGTCAAGAGGCGTATATATAGCAAAGTTGCATTTTGCATTGAGCATAGCCTGGAAAAACGGCGAAACATCATGGCGGCCGCAGCGCAAGTGATCCGAAGGGCGCAACTCTACGGTATGCACACCCCAATCCAAGATCAAGAATGAATCTTTTCGTTCCAGAGACAAAACACAACATATATAAAACTCTCTACTAACACCACCAAGTCCCCGGCTCCTCCATGCGCTTCCTCGAAAAATCCCGCGGCCTCACCGTCGACTCCATCGCCTACGACCTCGAGGACTCTGTCACGCCCTCCAAGAAACCCGAAGGCCGCCAGAACATCCTCGCCGTGCTGAACAAAGACCGCGTGCCTAATGTTCGCGAGCAAGCCGTCCGCATCAACCCCGTCTCTTCCGGTCTGGCTTTGGATGACCTCACGGAAGTGCTCAAGGGCACGAACCTGGATTGCCTAGTCGTCCCTAAAGTTGACGCGGCGAGTGATTTACATTTCGTCACCGATGTGCTGAAGCAGAAATTACCGGAACGACATACGCCTGGCTCGCCTGGCTGGAATCCGGTCAAGATTGTTGCGTTGGTGGAGAGCGCGAGGAGCGTGATGGACTTGTCTGCAATCTGTGCCGCGAGTCCCTTCTTATCCGGCATCACGTTCGCGGCGGAGGACTTTGCGCTCGATCTTTCCATCACGCGGACGCCGGGGTTGAACGAGTTCACGTATGCGCGGTCAGCGATCGTGACGGCGGCGAGGGCGTTTAATCTGCCCAGTACGTTGGATTTGGTGTCGACGACTTTCAGAGGGGAGGAGGGGAGGAGGTTCTTGCAGGAGGAGAGCGAGAATGGGAAGAGGTTTGGGTTCAACGGGAAGCAGTGTATTCATCCGGATCAGGTGTCGACGGTGCAGGAGGTGTTTAGTCCGAGTCAGCAGGAGACTGAGTGGGCTGTGAGAGTTGTGATTGCGGACAAGAAGGCTGATGCGCAGGGGCGAGGAGCGTGGACGCTGGATGGGAAGATGATTGATGTGCCTGTGGTTGGCAAGGCGAAGGCTATCGTGGCGAAAGCTGAGCTCTGCGGGATGGACGTCAAGGGCTTGCAGGACAAGTTCAAGGATGAGGAGCCGCAGTAAAGATGTGAGTATAGTCTGTACATATGGCTGCTTATACGCATCAATACCCTCTGTCTCTGTTCACAACATTGATCAGCTTCTCCCCATCAACCCACTTCCCTAGATTGACTGCGAGTACCTGTATCGCTCTGTCCAGATACGACACCCCACTTCCACTAATATGCGGCGTCAGCACCACATTTTCCAGGTCCCACAACTCACTATCCTCCGGCAAAGGCTCAGGATCCGTCACATCCAGCGCCGCGCCCTCCAACGTCCCATCCTTCAACGCCTCAATCAACGCCGGCTGATCGACAATAGGCCCCCGCGCAATATTCGTCAAAAACACCTTCCTCTTCCCCTCATCGCTCAACACCCTAAACTCCTCCTTCGACAAGAAATGCCTCGTCTCCTTCGTCAACGGCACCGCAACAACCACCCAATCTAAATCCTGCTTCAAAAAATGCCGCAGACTCTCCTTATCCAACCCGCTGAACCACTTCTGCGGCACCTCTCCCTTCTCATCCCCCGTCCCAGGCACGATGAACCCCGGATCCCGCCTCTTCTCCGGTGTATCCTTCGGCGTAGCCGTGTACGCATACACCTCCATTCCCATGCCCTTTGCCAACCGCCCAACTTGCCTGCCTATACTCCCATACCCCAACACCCCAAGCCTCAAACCCACGCGATCGCGTACGCTCGTCTGACGCTCGGCGTTGATGCTCTTCGGCCACTCATGCCGCTTCTGCAATTCGTACAGATGCTTGTAATTATGCGTATGCACCAGATGCGTCATGACAACCCACTCGGCGATCTGCGGTCCATGGATCCCACTCGCCGTGCAAATCGTGATATCCTCATCTTTCCAAATCCAAAGATCCTGCACATGATTGCTGCCCGCACTCAACAGTTGGACGAGGCGGAGATGAGGCGCTTCGGAGCGGGAGGCAGGAAAGCCTGCAAAGGTGCAGAGGATGGTGACGCTGGACCAGATGTCTTTCCCTAGTGACGCGCGGATGGCGGCGAAGTCGAAGGTGTAGGAGACTTGACGCCAGGTTATCTCGATTTGGGGGAATTTCTTGCGGAGGGCGTTGGTGGTGTCGGTGGGTTCTGGGGTGGGCACGGCGAAGAGGAGGTGTTCTTTTGGTGGTCCGCCGCCCATGGTTGTTGTGTCTGGTGGCGTTGTATTATGGATGGAAGGGGAGAGAAGAAGGCTTGATAGAGCCGAATCAGCAGACCTACCTCGAAATGAATATATATATTCTTACACAATGTCGATGATGTGATCTGATCTTGCTATCGGCTCCGGGCAGGGCAAGGTGCGATGTCGTCCGGCAAAGCTTCAGCCGCTTGCTCGACGCCAGAAGGGAAAGGCGTGTAAACTGAACGGATTACTCTGTATACTATCATAAGACAGCCTGGGATCTGCACACAGCAGCGGCGAACGCACGCGAGAGAAGAGCAGCCATGGGTCAACGGTATTCCATTTCATGACGTTCTTATTCGCCGTCTCCTCCCAGCCTAATGTACACGCCATCAAGCATAGCACCCAACCCATTGCTTCGCGGTACGGTGTGAGAGAACGCCTCTCCAGCATCGCTTAGAAGTGACCGAGGTCCTGTCCACCCTTGTCAAAAGATCGAGTCTCCCCTCAACAGCTTCAGCAATCGAGCCAAAGCATCCGCCAGCGCCTCCACGCTCGTTGAAAAGTCCAGTACTGCCACCTGTCTCGTCTCCTCATACTTGCCGTCGAACACACTAGCTCGCTGCCTCTCCAAACTACGGAGCATCAGCTGCCGCGGCGTCCGAAGTCAGAGGCTCCTCCTTGGTCGCAGACTCGTCCTGGGCTGCAGCCTCGACCTTCGGAGCAGACTCCTCCGGTGCAGCCTCGCCCATCTCGACGTCCTCGACATCCACTGCTTCCTTGGTCTCAGCGGGCGCGATGACGGGCTCCTCGACCTTCGCGTCGGCCACCTCCTCAACCTTCGCGTCGAGCTCCTTAGCAGCCTCGTCAGCCTTCGTCTCAGTCTCCTGTGCACCTTTCTTCGCCTCATCTTCGCTCTTCGGGGCCTCAGCAGCAGCGGATTCGCCGTTCGTCTCGGGCACGGCACTCTCCGCCTTTACCTCAGCTGCAGGCTCGACAGACTCCTTCGGCTCAACAGCACTGGGTGGCGCCACATCACCATCCGCGGCCATGCGCCGGTTCCAGATGTCTAGCAAAGACGCGCTGCGCTTCTTGAAGTTGTACTCTTCATCCTTGGGAATAGACGAGAGCTTGACGATGCCCTTGAGGACCTTGTGGATCTTGGTGGTACGAATGATGGACGCCTCGAGGTTCTCGTGCGCTTCAAGCTGGGAGAAGAAGGTCGCCATGCCATCCATCTCGTCTTCCTTCGGGGTCACGTCGCGGCTCAGGAAGCCCTTCTGAAGCCTATGGCGGAGGTAGAGGATGGCCTTCTCGCGGTGCTCGCGCTCCTGCTCTGCTGTGAGCTGCTCTTTCTGAACTTCCTCGTCTTCCTTGGGCGCCTGAACGACCTTCTTCTTCGACTTTGCCGCAGACTTCTTCGTTGAAGCCTCGCCGTTTGGAGTCTTTGGCGCGTTAAGCTTCGTGACCTTTGGCGTCTTCTTTGGCTGGCAGCAGTCAGCATAATTTCCAGATGGATAGAGTTAAGCAGCCATACCTTGCCCTCGCTATCGCTCTCAGCGTCCTTCTTGCGCTTCTTAGCCGACTTCGTGCCATCCGCGTCCACCATGTCGACATCGTCCTCACTGCCCTTGCTTTTGCGACTCTTCTTGCTCTTCTTCGCTTGCGCCTCCTCGGTCGCGGCAGCTTCGGCATCTACGGCCTCTCTCTCCTTGCGCGCGGCCTCCTCTTCTGCGGCACGCGCAGCTTCCTCGCGCATCTCCTGCTCGATCTTAGCCTCTTCCTCCTGCCACGTCTTCAGAATGCCCTTGAAGTAGGCGAGGTCGTGGTTCTCAGAGGCAATTTTCCACGCGTCCTGCAGAGACTTGATCATCTTGGACTTTGGCAGCGTCTTGCACTCCTCCGGTTCAAGCGGCTCGAGGTTCGTGTTGATCATCCACGTGCTGCAGACGCGTATGTCAGTTTTGCGCCATGGCTAGATAAGAGACGATGAATACTCACAACTCATTCGTAGACAGGAACATAACCGGGTAGGTTCTCTCTTTCGAGTTCTTGCCGCCCTCCTTGAAGTCGTCGCGAATGGACCCATCTGGCCTGGTCGTGCTCACCGGCCGTGTCGCGAGTAGCGACTCTGGCAGCATCTGCTCGTCGCAAATGACAGACGGCCATGGCGGGTAGCCTTTTAGCTTCGCCCAGTAGAAGTCGCCCGGCTGGCAGTTGAGGTGAAGCGTGGGCATGCTCTTCTTCTTGTTAAGCTTCTTGTTCTTGTGCTCTGGGACGGCACCGCTCGACTTGCGCTTCTCTTTCTTGTTGCTCGGAGCCGCAGCAGCCTCTGGGGCGGCGGCAGGCTCGGCTTGAGCTACCTCAGCGGTCTCGACACCATCTGGCGCAGTGGCTTCGGTGGTGGCCTGCTTGCCAGCGGTGTCCTCGACGTCCTTTGACACAGCAGATGCGTCGCCGTTCGTGTCAGCAGCCGGAGTGGGTTCGGTCGGGGCCTCAGTAGCAGGCTGGGTACGGTCAGCAACGACATCACAGATTTCACCTGTCACTACTTCACGACTCACCGCTGGCGCCTCTACTGGCGGTGATGTGGTGGGCTCGTCCACCATCGTGATCGTGGTGGAGAGGGTGTGGTGTGGGTGAAGCAGAAATTGCGACGTGCGCTGGGCTCACTGCGACGCGTATCCTCCCGTAACGCGGTGAATAATGCTGTGCTGTGATGGGGTCAGCCGAGGGAAGTGATAGGCACACGTGGTCGCGATGGATTGGCGACGTGTGATGGAGAGGCTGATGGCGGATGGTGTTGTGTGGAGAGAGAGAGAACAGCGGAAGAAGGCGCGCAGTCTAAAAGAGAACTCTGCGGAAAACGCACGGGCCAAGAAGTCTGTCGCACAGGCTGCAGTCACCCTGCTTCCACGTTGACCAGCGCCCGGCTCGTGATTTCTTGCTCGTTGCAAACAAGATGAGGAGCTCAAGTGAATGCTCTGCATACGCCTCGTATGTATTCGATCCAAAGAGCGTCCTGCTGAACAAGTTGTGCTGCTTGTTGTGGTGACGCTTGGCAAGCTCGACCGCAACAAGCATGCCGGAAGCCAATCAGAAGGTGGCGTGAGCACCATTGCCCGCCCAGCCGACGCTTCCGATCTGCCTTCCTTCCAGCGGGATCCTGCTCCTGAGGTCGAGTGTGTCGAGGAAGGCCAGAGTATGCCTTCTCGTGACCGTCCGGCCTGTGAAAGCCACTCCCAGCCAGGACCGTCTCAGCTGGGCGATTGTCACTTGAGCTCGCTGGTCGAGCTGACGCAGCCCAGCACGGTTGCCGAGCTGTAACAGAAACCCCGCTCCTGTCGAAAGCATTCTGCCGTGCCAGGATAGCCGTCTCACCACGCTCCTCGTAAGAAGACCTGGCCCAGAAGTACCGCAGGCCCTCTTCGGCTTTTAACCAGTGGTGGACTTGGACTCGGCTTGAAGATCGACCAGCATCGCAGGAAAGCTGCAAGACAGCAAGCCTAGCATTGAGCGCATCGCAAGTCTGCTTCTCTAGCGTTGCTGAACCATTCAACCTATTGCTGGGCCTGTCAAGGCGGACAATCAGGGACGTGTTCAAGGCTCGCGCTGCGAAAGCCACGCAGCAAGAGGCTGTCAAGCTGACTGAACCAGACCTGCAGAAACCTGTTAGCGTCACGATCACTGTCCTTCCTGCCTCCAATGATGAACGTACCGTTCCAGCACCCATCCGAGAGGTCTGGTGCAAACGCTCGATCTTGACATGCAGATCGCCGTGTGTGAGATTTTTGCGGCCAATTGAAAAACAAGGCACTATGCCAGTGAGAATTGCGAGTATTAATACAAGAATAGTTCCATCTTTTTGACTTAGACACCGGGATGTAGTGAAAGTAGCCGCCGAGGACACACCGTCAAGCGCGAAGAGCGAAGCCAGAAGGAAATGTGCGAGAAGAATGGATAAACAGCAAATAGGACTCACGACTACACCGGTCAGCCTACCGGTCCCTCCATGTTGCACCTACCTTGAGGTCGTTCGTCAGGGCAGATTTGGTGATACCGCTACTGTATGTGACCTTTAAGCGTGACCTAGACGTCGTCAGCTAGGTACTAACACTTCTTCGTGGACCCGGCAAGACTGCTCGCCCAGCAGTGCGATGCAGTGCCAGCTGCTTCCTCCAGCCATCGGTCGTCCTATGATTCATCAACTGAACACTAGGAACTAAACGTCGTGCTGTCTGTCATGTTGAATTCTGCGGCGCAGGAACAGACGGTCGCGCAAGACCATAGCCTGAGCTGACAGCGTCGTCGCAATTTGGCAGCCACCCGTGGACGTCTTTGTGTTCCTGTCTCCAAAGTCTCCACGCATATCGTGCAGGCTATTTCAACGGGCTGATGTTCACGTTCATATTCCATCAGTCCAACTCATACGCAACAGTCAGAGTGTTGGACTTGTCCCTGCTATCGTCGATGGTAGTCCGTTGGGACGCTGTTCTCCAAAATCTCTTCCGCTCCTTGCGCTCAGTCGCTGTTCTACTAGATGGTCAAATCGTGGTGATATTGCTGAATGACATCGATCTCCGGGCGAACAGTACGATTTTGTGAATACTGCGGTCTTTTCGATGGGTTTGTAGATGGTGTTGAGGAAGAAACAGCCTCGCAAGCAAGAAACGAAGAGGAGTGGGAGGTGCCAACGTCACGTGCGCCCCTGCAACCTCAGCTCCCGAACACGTCTCCCAACACGGACATACACGCTCTCTTCAAAAGAATCTGGTAGCCTGGTTGCTGGTCTACTACAAATACTTGACGATCGGGACTATGCATTGAACACATACACTCAACAATGGACAACCCAATCCCAGGCACCCTCAACTGGCGCCTCAGTGCCCACCCCATAACCCTCGTCACCTTCCTCGCCTTCCGCATCGGTACGCAACACTCCCACACCTCCTACCTTCCCTGCTAACCCAAGACGTACGAGTACAGCAAGCCTTCTAGTCTACCTCCTCGGCCTCCTCTTCACCGAAAACTTCGTCCTCATCTTCATCATCACCATCCTCCTCCTCGCCTCGGACTTCTACTACCTCAAGAACATCGCCGGGCGCCGTCTTGTCGGCCTACGATGGTGGAACGAAGTCGATGCCAACTCGGGCGAGTCGCACTGGGTGTTTGAATCGGCGCCGCAGCCGAATGAGCCGGGCGGGAAGTTGGTGAATGCGACGGATAAGCGGTTCTTCTGGTTGGCGCTGTACTGCCAGCCGGCGCTGTGGGTGGCGCTGGCGGTGGTGGCGATTGTCAAGTTTGAGTTTATTTGGTTGACGCTTGTTGGTGGGTGCTGCGTACCAAGGTTTAAAAGGGAGGCGTTGGGGCTGACAGGGGACAGTTATTGCGCTGGTGCTTACGATCACGAATACGCTGGCTTTCTCGAGATGCGATAAGTTCAGCCAGGCCAGTGGGCTGGTTGAGAGGGGGCTGTACTCTGGCTCGCTGGCGCGGAATGTCGGAGGAGCGTTGGTGTCAAGATTGTTCAGCAGTGGAAGATGAGCACTCTGCATTGGGTGTTAGAAGAGCATGTTGTCGGCTTTAGCGTGTACTAGTAAGTCAATATACCATACGGAAAGATCTGTGCGTCATGGACCACTTGACCAGTCGATTCTCTTCGGGCCAGAACTATGTCCGTACCATTTTACAGATCCAACTCCTTTGCATCTTGTACAATGGAATATGTGAGCAGTCTCCTTTGAATTCGCAGCAATCCACAACCTCCTCATGATCGAAATCCTGTGTTGGACTGAAGTTCTGCTATATGAACTGCTATCGACACCGTCAGGGTTCACCTCTTGACTCACGCAGGTAAAATGGGCACCTCATTGGTCCTGAAGAACGTAAGAAGTGAAGTCGAGCTTCTAAGCCACGGTTCGGTCTTTCCATGTGCAACTGAACTCGCGCTTGCCTGTGCTCGCTCAGCCTTTCCTGCTTTGCTCGTATCTTCTTCACTGCTTCCACCCCTTACTAAACTCCTGCATCCACAGGTGAACCATTCTCAACGAATGACATCTTCACTTCAACCACTCATACGCGTGAGCAGTACAAGATGCAGCCACCAAAGACTATCCTCAACCAAGCCAGCAGAATGTCCACCATTCCGCCACCCACCAAAACACATGACAAGGTCCACACCTCAAAAACTCACACCCGTACCATGGCCGCCACCACCGTTAACGTCTTCCCGCGCCTAAGCAGCTGCCTCTCTCTCGAAGCCGTGCTGGACATCTACGAGCTCACAGAAATGATCCTGCTCGCCATGCCGAAGAGCGACATGCTCCTCGCCGCCGCTGGACATCCTACCTTGCGCTACATGTTCCAAGCCTCCTCTGCTGTGCGTAGACGTCTGGAGACCGACATCGATGAGCGGCAGGAAGTTGCTTTCGTACGGTACCAAATGGAAGACGGGTCATTGCTGGTCATCAGGCGTTACGCGCGCACGGAAGTCATCGCGCTTATCTCGGAGACGGAGACCGGGAAGCGGAGGACTGAGATGGTGTGTGGAAAGGCGCTACGTGTTGAGTTCATCGACCCAACCAAGCTGGCAATAGGCCGTTTCGTTGACTGGAGCCTCCGCATTGTAAGAGAGGGTGGCAGCGTTCCAGTATCGCACAAGGAGGCAGTCTACTGTGGCCAGCTAGAGGACTACCTGAACAGGTTCCACGCATCCCCGCCAGCCTATCACTAGAAGTCAAAAGAGATGCGGGGGTCGCTGTCGCTGGACATGCTCGTTTTCGACCTCGTTAAACCGCAGTGGAGAGCCCAAGGATTGTGGAGGTGGCATGTCCGCCAATCGATCCCGACATGGGATGCAGCGCTGATGGTGCTGAAGTGCCCTGGGGAGACAGCTGAGTGGGTGCTGGACCACTTGATCAACAGGCGAGGGCTCTTCGGATGTGAGATGTGGGAGATGCGATGGGATGGGCTCGCCGAGTGCCACGGCTCTGGCAAAACGTCGCTGGACTCGCCTCGAGAGCGACGAGAGGATGCCATGCGCGAGATACCGTGGCTTTAAGTATTGCTTGTACAAACAATTCATACATCGAACCAACCATCAACTACAAAACACATATCGTACCTGAGAAATCCTTGACGCCTTTCTGTCTCACTCACTTCTCACACAACATCTACCTCCTGGCCGTCGGCCCACTAACGCCAGCACCTATGACCGACGGCAACTCCGCATCACCCATCTCCCAGACGGTCCCGACAGCAAAGCTCACCAGCCCCACCATCGCCACGGAGAAAAGCACAATGAGCCAAAACTGCACGCTCACATCCCTCTTCTGACACGCCGGGCCGCCATAGTACGTCGTCGACACCCTTCCCTGACTATCCTTTTTCTCCTGCGGCTTGCAAGTGCAAGTGTAGCAGTTCTTCGCCGGCGAGCGATCTGGGGCAGAGGAGTCGGTGTATTTGAGGCTGCAGCTGCCGTGGCCGGTGCAGTTGCGGGTCATGGAGTTGCAGGTTTCGAGCGAGGGGAAGCAGGCGGGAAGGATGCCCCGGAGAGGTCCAGTCGCGTTGGATGCAGCGGCTGCGCCGAGGTTGGTCGTGGTGGCCGTTGGTTCTTCGAGAGGTTGCTCGGTTTGTTGGCGTTTGTGGTGGAGGGGGAGGCGGGGCATGGAGTAGGTGCCCCAGAGGTCCTCCACGGGCTCTGGAGCTTCTGAAGAAGTGGAGGGCGAGATGGCGATGATGGTGATGTCGTTGCGATAGCCGCCGTCGTGGATGGTTTGCATCCACTTGCGCTCGAAGTCGTAGATATTGGTGCGAATGGCGCCGGCGAGCTTGTTGGGATAGTCGGTCGTGTGAGATGAGAGGCGGGAGAGGGCGTCCTTAGTGGATGGGTAGGCTTGCTGGAGGATGTCGGCTAGGAGGTCGTGGGTGCTGTCGGTGGAGGGGAGGGGGGAGATCTTGAAGCTGGAGGCGCGGTCGGAGTAACGTTCAGCTGTTAAGTAGATTGTTAGCATATCAGCGCGTCTTACGAGCTGATCCAGCACATACTGAAAGCCTCCTCATGCTCTTCGGGTACCTCTACCAAGAAGATGTACTGTTGCTGTTCCTTCTCCCCCTTCCCGGCCTGGCCTAGCAGATGCGATCTTACGCCAAAGTCGTTGATGGCCTGCATCGCCTCATCGTGCCGTAGGTCCGCCGAGTGATATTCCTCTACTCCCGCCCTCTGCGCCAGTACCATTCGTGCTGCGGCTGGCGATAGTGTCCTCCTCTCATCGCTGATGTCTCTCCTTTGCGATTCGTAGATGTAGACTGTCCCTGCCACCGATGCCGCCGCTCTTGAAGCACAGCATAACGCTGGCAGTAGTATGGATCGTGTCAGCCTCATCGTTGCTCCCAATCGTTGCTAGAGGGTGACCAGACGATGGACATTGAATGCTGCTGGCTATCTTGAGGTCAGGCTTGGCATATGTGTCGGCGGGCGGGATAGCGCCACCCGGGCGGGATGACCCGGATCCAGACTTCAACCCACCATTTACCTTTGATTGTCTTTACATTCGTCACCTCCTACATCAAACCCTCCCGGATCTCTGGTATTGGTACCAAAAACGCATTCACGTCGCGCAGAACGAATGCCGAGCCCGCGATAGGCCACCACCATGCATCGCCTCCCGCGAGCCCTTACACTCCGCCAGACGCCCCACGCCATCCACCGACCGCAACCCATACGAAGAGCACAGATCCCGCGCATACAGAGGAGACACAAGTCGCAAACAGTCTACTCATCCTCTTCTGGCGAACCCATAAATCTACGGACCGTCCGCTTCAAGCGACCCGGCTTCTTCACCTTCCGCCGGTTGGCCACGGTTGGCGTCTACACCGGCGTCGTCTACCTCTACTTCAACCTGCTATGGCGGTACATGGATATCGAGATCGAGTTTGTGGACGACGAAGAAGAGCAGACCGATGAGCAGAAGCAGGCCTCGGGTGACCCCTCGAAGGAGGAGGCGTCAGAAGAAGAAGATGGCCCACCGTTCTACGCCGACCCCGACTCTACATTCATCCCTATGACCTGGTCCAAGAAGCTGCCTAGAACGTACTACCGCGGCAGCGACCCCGAATGGCAAGAGTTCATAAAAATCGCACAGGACCGGACGAGACACAAAAAGATCCAGTCCGAGCTCGTACAGATCGTCTACACCGGCTCAACGCAACACCCCACCATCGCACGCCAACTTGGTCCAGAAGCTAAAGTCGGCAAATACTGGCTCGACATCTCTTTCCCCGACGGTCCACCGCCGGAGTACGAGCGTAGCGGAATCGAGATTGGGGATGGCTTTGTGGCGTGGAGCCAGCAGATTGTGAGTCAGGAGAAGCAATGGCGATTGATGCGGGCACTGTGGCCGAGCGCGGCGGCGCAGAGTAGTTGGGCGACACTGAAGGTGTTGGCAGGGATCCAGTGGCGGCGGGTGAAGCAGAGCTTGGGGCTGGAGGCGCGGGATCCGATGGCGCCGGAGGAACGTTTCAAGACGGCGATGGAGATGGTCGAGAAGCGACAGGCTGCCGCGAGGGAGGGAAAGCAGGGTGGTGTGGGCAAGGCGCAGACGGATCCTAGCGGGAGTCCAGGCGCCGTGGCTAGTAGTCGCGACGCTGCCTCGTCACCCTCCGCCACTCCCTCACCACAAGCTCGGCCGTCCTCATCCTCTTCGAGTGATGGGAAGAAATTCCCCATACCTCTCCCGAACCTCCCGCTCCCCTCTGCTCCCGCCTCCGCCTCCAGCGCCGCATCCACCGACCTCCCCATCGCCATGCACGTCTTCCAATCCACCCTCTCGAAAACATGGTCCCCCACCGCCAAAGCGAACCGACAAGGCGGCGTGGCTCCCTTCGATCCTCCACGGGGCAGCTTCGTGGTGCAAGGGTTGGTCGAGGTGCGGGGACAGAGGGGCAGGATGCTGTTCGATGTGCAGAGTGCTTATGACCCCAGCCAGGGGAAGTTTGTGCAGGTGAATGCGGGGGTGAGGGGGTATAAGCGGTGGAGACAGGGGCCGAAGGGAGGGCCGTAGGTCAGGGCGAAGTGCTTTTGTGTGTGTGCTGCGTTTTGAGCGATGGGTTTAGCGGGATAGTGGGATGACAGGGGTTGCATAGCGTTCGTTGAGCGGAGAGGCATTGTTACGACCACGATAAAGTTCGATACATATCCGGCCTTCGCGAGCGTTCGATCCATTGAGATGTCCTGCCGTACGTGGCCGTCGGCGTGCATTTATCCCACAGGGGTACACGTAGCTTACAGCCTGCTATTACCTTTCCTGTCATCGCACCCGTGCTTTTCGTGTATTTTGAGGCATTACAGGGTGAGCTGCCAGTACTTGACGGCATCGAAGATTCGTTCTCTTCTCCGGTCGAAGCCTAGTGCGCACTGGGTATTGCGGCGAGTAGAATGATCAGCTTGATACGACCGCATATGGGGATCAGTTGATGAGGTATTCAAAGTTCGTACAGCGTGCACACTCCCTCCTCCCCAAGTAGAGTATCAGTACTAAACAAAAGAGGCCACTCCGCCCTCCACCAACCGAAGGCCGTCCAAAAACAGCAAAAGAAAACCCCCTTTCGGAGGTGAAGAAACCCTGTCATTGCGATCTGTCCTGTCGACCCTGTCTTTGCGGTTTACTTTCTTTGGCAATTTTCAATTTGCAGCTTTCTGTCTTGAGACTTCACGAGATTCGAACTTGTGTTTTAACTAGGACCTTGTTGCGTGATGATATCACGTGCTTGTTTTTTCTGTTCTTGGTCGCTTATGGGCTTTGGTGCTTGTGGGCTGGTGAGGGAGGGTTTGTGGAAGTGGAATATATTACTTCACTTCACTTTCGCCAGGGATTGGGGGTGATGTCCGAGATTGGGCCGGTGGTGGTGGGCCGTGGTGTTCGTTTTGACAGTGGTGTTGTTTGTCGTGCGGCTGTAATCGAGGATCCTGCGACAGTGGTTTCGTGGACGCGGACGGCGGCTCGATTGAGACAAGTACTTGGCTTCAAGTAGGAACAGTGAGGTGATCTCTGATGGGTTGTTTCTGCTTACTGTTGCAGCACTGATTGTGCACGAGCAGTTTCGTCCTGTCATCATTCCCGCCCTTGTCCGCCGAAAGAGTGCCTCAGACCGCGAACGTAGTAAGACTACATGATGACCGTAACGCATGCATGCTTTATTTTCACTGTGCAACTTCACGTAACTCTTCCTGCCTGCGAGCCACAGCATGCCTTCCATTTAGGCTACGTGCGTACTCATTCAAGTTCGCCACCTCGAGACACGCCTCTTCGTCCGCCCTTGTCCCCTCGTTTACCCCTGCCTTTCGAACCACCTCAATGGCCTGCGAAGGACCGGTAGCGTACGACAGGTGCATGATTTGGGTGACCTGGGGTATTTGCGCTCGAAGAATGACATCCTCAGTTCTACGGCCAGAAGCACGGCATTCGCTGCTCAGCGTGACCATCCGATTCAGTGGTTTCTTGAAGATATGGTCCAGAAGGGTCGTCATCATTTCCATAATGCATCGGACAAGATCTAGTCTTCATTTCTTCCTTCTAGCAATGATGGGGAACCGACGTTGGTGTTGCTCCTTGTTCATGATGTCCAGATGCTGCGTCTCAGAGCGACATGAGATAGATGAATGTATATCCAATCATGCGCACAGCACAACTCCGTGCATACAGTAACAAGCAACACCTTGTGCGGCGCAATGCCTGTGATATTTCTGCGACAGAGAACATGAGACGACCTCTCAAGTGAGGTTGAAAAGCAGTTTTGACTTTCGCTTATCTGGTTGCTACGGGCAGGGATCTGGGGACGCTAGCGGCGCTTCGATCAACAGTCGTCAACTCCATCGTCTGTCGAGCATACCACAGTATTATACCAACAGGCGACACAGCGCCGTCATGTCTTCGATACATGCAGACCCGCCGCCTCCGATCGTGACAGAACCTGACGGAATACAATATGCGACGGGACCGGCGCTAGGCAAAGGCGGATTTGCCATCTGCCATCGGGCGGAACGATACAATGGCAGCAGTCCGACGGGACAGCTGGTCGCGCTCAAGATTGTCAAAACGAAGATGGAGCCTGCGAAGCTAGCGCAGAAGGTATAGACTTCACCATGCGTCTAAGAAATGGAAGACGATACTAATCCAGCTACAGTTCGTGACAGAACTCCAAATCCACTCGAAAGTGCTCCATCCAAACATCGTCACCTTCTATCGCGCCTTCTCCTTCCAGACGAGCACTTACGTTGTGCTAGAGCTCTGCTCGAATGGCTCCCTGGCGGACATGCTGAAGAAGAGAAGATACCTTACACTGCCCGAAATACGACGATTCGTGATCCAGATATGCGGTGCTGTCAAGTACCTGCACCACCGACATGTCGTCCACCGAGATCTGAAGACGGGCAATTTGTTTCTCGACGGCGATATGAACATCAAAGTAGGCGACTTCGGATTGGCAGCACTGTTGGTGACAGAGAAGGACATGGAAGCGAAGCGGCGGACCACTATGTGCGGCACGCCCAACTACCTGGCACCTGAGATTCTGGAGAAGGGGAAGGGCCATGACGAGAAGGTCGATTTGTGGGCAATTGGTGTCATCGCATACACGCTTGCAGTTGGGAAAGCACCGTTCCATGCAACGACCAAGGACGAGATCTACAAGAAGCTAAAGTCAGGCACATACACGTGGCCCGAACTCAGCGCGACGACGAACCAAAGCTCCGACCTCAGGAATCTTGTTGCGAGCTTGCTGGTTCCCGAAGAACAACGTCCGGTTCCCGATCAGATCGTCAGCCAGAACTTCTTCAAGATCGCATATGTACCCGCAAGCATTCCGGCCGGAGCGAGGGAGAAGACGCCCAAGTGGCCCGATGTTGCTCTGCCTTCACCAGAGTCAATACGAAGAGGCTATACAGACACTTGGTATGCTGTCTGCCGTGAATCTGGCGTCGGCGAATACGTAGAAGGACAATGCTTTAAGCTACCCGGCGGAAAGGCGAGAAGCATCATAAACGACTTTCTGGCCGAGGAGCAGATGGGAGGGCAGCCCACTATGCCTCTTCCCAAAGGTCTGGTATACAGAGGTAGAGCCCTTCCCATGGAGGCCCCCGAGCGTGAGGTGTGCCAGAGATTTGAGGTGCCGCATGTCAATGACTCTCGCCCGTTGACTGGTCATCAGGTCCCAGAGACTTCAGCGGCCGCCAGATTACCGCCTGTGGCCGAAGATCGGCCTTCAAGTAGCCAGCGACTCAAGGAGATCTCGGACAACATCCGCATGCCACCCCCAGCGCGGCCGAACCGAACAGCCACTGTTAGGAAGGCCGCCAGAACGATCAGCGAGGAGGCAGCGAGGGCGGAGAACGGGCTCAGGGTCGCGTCCGACGAGGCTGGTCCTTCGATGTCTGTCCGCCTTCCGAAGGTTCGCCAGACTGCTGCACCACCTGTCGTCCCATCTTCGGCCAACGCGACGATGGAGAAGCCGGCGCGGACACGCACGGTGAAGCGCAGCGCAGATGCCAGCCTCGCACGGCGACCGAGACAGACGAAGCCAAAGGAGCGACCACGATCGCCTGAAGACCCGGGTCCACTCGCCACTCTCGATGAATTGAAGCAAGTCTCTCCTCTTCGGAAACCAAGACACAAGGCAGCGGATGCCGAAGTCGTTGAGATCTTGTCGGATCCAGAACCTGAAGCAGAGCCCGAACCAGCGCCTGCACCTGCAGCCTCGTTCAATCCAGCAGACGCCATCCTGTCGCTACCACCTCCCCCTCGAATGACTGCCAACAGACTCCCGGTGCCTCGAAAGACGAGCTCAAGCTCCACAAACTCCGATCCAGACACAGTGACCGGCACCGACCCGAACGCCGTCCTCGAACGCCTGAACACATTCCGCTCCAATGTCTCAGCAGCCCTCTCCAACACCACCAACACACGCACTTCTTCCGCCGACGCAGCATCCCTCCCCTTCATCACCCGCTGGGTCGACTACAGCCGCAAACACGGCGTCGGCTACGTCCTCTCCGACGGCACCGTCGGCTGCATCATCAACGCCGCCTCTCGCAACGGCAGCAGCGCGCCCGTGACGCACGTAGTCGTCCGGAACGGGCAGAAATGGCTTGCGAAAGTCGGCAAGAACTCTGAGCGCATCGACGCGGTTCCGCTTGAGATTCTGGAGGATTGCGGAAAGCGAGGGATCAAGCGGAAAGTGTACAAGGAGCTGGGGAGCGTGAAGGAGGGTCCACTCATGCAGGAAGCGGAGCGGAGGCGGACGCTGCAGGTGCTGTGGGTCAAGTTTGGACGGTACATGTGCCAGACGCTTGGGGGCGAGGAGGCGGAGGGTAGCGCGAAGAGCGATAGTTTCGTGCGGTTTTACCAGCGGGTTGGCAGTGTGGGGATGTGGGTGTTTGCGGATGGGTGCATACAGGTGACTCCATCACCTCCTGCCGATGTTGAAAGTCGCTTGCTAACGTGATAACAGGCGCATTTCCCAGACCACACCAAGCTCGTCCTCTCCCCCACCGGCACGGACATCAGCGCCACCTGCATCTCCCCCGAAGCCGTCAGCTACCTGTCCACCAACGGCGACTTACTCCCGCACCACGTCAGCAGCAGGGAAGTGCTCGCCGATTCGCTCTCTGCTCTGCTGAACGAAGGCGGACGGGTGAGAGCGAGGATCGTCAAAGCGAACGCGATCAAGGAGAAGTTGGAGTTCTTGCAGGTTGTTGTTGGGCAGTGGGTTGAGGGTGGGGGGTTTGGGAGGGGGGACGTGGACGGGGTGAGGTGGAAGGGGGTTGGTGGGGGGGAGGCGAAGCAGGGGCAGGCGGGGGTTGTCACAGTGGGGAGGTACGGGGGTGATGTTGCTCTGGTGTGAGAGGTGCTCCGGGTATAGAGAGGGAAATTTGGGTAGCGGGAAGGTGTTGGTGGGTATGCATTGGACATTCGCGGTCTGGAGATGGACGACTTGTATACGACTTTTCGTATTTGCTCTCCTCGATCGAGGTCTTGTCTCACGCTGCTTTGGTTTCTCTAGCGTGCTTGTCGCGGATTTTTGAGGTTGTTCCGAAGAGCAGTTCCTCCTGTCGTCTCTCGAGACCTGAAGTCAAGAGCTTGACCTCACATCTGCGTTGTCATGCTCAACGTCCTTTTATGAAAGACCTACCCACCCTTGCCACCTCACTCTCCGTCTCATTACATCTCTTCCGCTTCCATTCCCTTATAGAACTACAACCCTTCCCCTTCAGCATCCGCAATCTCTCAAAAGTCCAACCCAATGGCCTCATCAACATCCCCACCCCTCCCAAACGCCAACTCCCCCGACTCCCTCGTCCTCTCCTCCGACCCCTTACACCCAGCAAACCACATCTGCGCCCTCTGCCGCAACTTCTACGACTTCGGCTGGGTCACCGGCACGGGCGGCGGCGTCTCGATCAAACATGGCGACAACGTCTACATCGCTCCCAGCGGAGTGCAGAAAGAGCTCATGCAGCCGACGGATATGTTCGTGAAGGACTATGAGTCTGGGGAGTATTTGAGGAGGCCGGCGGTAGGTGATATACATTCGCTTCGAGCCATCTCTCTCTCTCTCTGTCGCTGTTACGCGATACGTTGCTCTATGCTGTAGCCGTTCCAACCGTCCTTGCTGACGGCAGCAAGGTAGGCCCATAAACCCTCCGCATGCACCCCCCTATTCATGGCGGCTTTCACGACTCGCTCCGCTGGCTGCTGCATCCACACGCATTCCCAATGGGCTGTTCTCGTCACTCTGATCTGTGAGTCTACCAACTCCAAAGACGTCTTCTCCATCTCCCAGATCGAGCAGATCAAAGGTATCTCCCGGGGTGGACACGGCAGCACCTCCACCTCCAACTCCAACGAAATCCTAGAAGGCGGCCGGAAAGCAGGCAACCTAGGTTTTTTCGACACGTTAAAGATACCGATTATAGAGAATACAGCGCACGAGGAGGATTTGCGGGAGAGTCTGGAGGGCGCGATAAGGGAGTGGCCGGAGACGACGGCGGTGCTGGTCAGGAGGCATGGGGTCTATGTTTGGGGGAAGGATGTGGCGCAGGCGAAGACGCAGTGTGAGAGTTTGGATTATTTGTTTCGGTTGGCGGTGGAGATGCATAGGCTGGGGGTGGGGTGGGTGAAGGAGTAGATGGGGTGAAGATGACATTATGATGGTGTGCAGCTGTATAGATGACCCAATGATCGTGCATAGCTGTATAGATTGCTCACTTCGCCGCAGCCAACATGTCTTTGACTGTGTCCTCCATTGCCTTCGGCTTCAGCCCCTTCTTTGCCAGTAAGTCTTCCAGCGTAGGGTCGCTGATCTCACACTCATTGTCCCTCAACGCATCATACGTCTTCGCCCACCACTTGATAAACCCCTCATCCATCCCTCTATCCTCCACATAGACCCTCTCATGCTCCGGCCTCTCCACAACCTCCAACCTCACCTCCTTCCCCCTCGCCCTCGACACCATCCCCGCCACCTCCTCAAGCGTATGTGCCTTCTTCTGCGAAAGATAAAACGTCTTCCCCTCCCACTCCTCCCCGGGCGCCGCAATCACCATCGCACTCGCCAACCCCAAATCCCCAATCGCCGTCCACGAAATCTTCGAATCCCCACCGACCTTCACCACCTCCCTCTCATCCCCCGGGAACCCATAGTGCCCAAAATACAACAGCCAGCTCTCATTATACAACCCCTCCCGCAACACCGTCCACTTCAACCCACTCTGCTGAGCCAACCAGTCCTCGGTCCGCTCGTGCGCCTTCATCACGCGACTCTGACTCGGCTTCGCGAAGCCGAGGCTGGTGTAGTAGACATGTTTCACCCCGACCTTCTTCGCGGCTTCCAGGGCGACGAAGTGGTCGGCCTCCCGTCCCTTGCCCGGCGGGGCGTCGAAGAAGTCTTTCTGGATGCGCGAGGAGGAGATGAGGAAGAGTTTGTCGCAGCCGGCGAGGGCGGACTCGAAGGAGGAGGGGTCGTCCCAGTGCGCGGAGCGGATTTGGAGATCTGGTTGGTTGAGGCTGCGGAGCTTTTGGGTGCCCGAGTCGGAGGAGCTGGTGACCACGATTTGGGAGGCGGGGAGGAGGTTTTCGTTTAGGAGGGAGGTGAGGGTGGCGAAGCCCAATTTGCCGGAGGCGCCTACGATGGCGAGCATGTCGACGATAGAGAGGGTTGATGTTGGTCTTTCTGGATGTTGAGAAGAGAGAAGAGAAAGAGAGAGATAATACTTGTCCTTGGGAATTCTTGCTTGTTAATGCATCTGCCGAGTTGAGGCAATGATGATCTCTTGACGGCAGAGACGCCAGTCTTTACCAGGCAAAAGGTGAATGGAAGCAGACCAGATCAGCTGGAACAGCTTCTCCAACGCTATACCCGCGGCTGCTCTAAGTAGACTTCATCTTAAGGTGAGAGTGTACAGTACATGTAAGCGAAAGAAGATGAAGTGAAGAATCTACCCCACCACCGCCACCAACCACGGTTTCCATCCCACCTCACTCTACAAACTTCAACGCGTCACAACCTCCAATCCCTTCTGGTCCCTCACAACATCTCACCCATGATTCTCAACCCCTAATAACACTCCCCACCGCCACAACAATGGCATCCTACTACCACCCACCCCTCCAAAACGACCTCCTCCTCCGCACCGCCCGCGGCGCCAAAGTCTCCCGCCCGCCCATCTGGGTCATGCGACAAGCCGGACGCTACCTGCCCGAATACCACGAAGCCAAGGGCAAGCGGGACTTTTTCGAATGCTGTCGCGACCCCGAGATCGCATCGACCTTGACGCTCCAGCCGATCGATCGGTATGAGGGGTTAATAGACGCGGCGATCATCTTCTCGGATATCTTGGTGATTCCGCAGGCGATGGGGATGGAGGTTGTGATGGTCGATGGGAAGGGGCCGCATTTTCCGGATCCGCTGGCGAGTCCGCGGGATAAGCAGTACACCGAGGTGATGGAGAAGCAGGTGGATGTGGGCAAGGAGCTGGGGTACGTGTACCAGGCGATTACGATGACGAGGAAGAAGCTGGCGGGTCGCGTGCCGCTGTTCGGGTTCTGCGGGGCGCCGTTCACGCTGCTGTGTTATATGGTGGAGGGGGGAGGGAGCAGGACGTTCCAGGTGGTCAAGACGTGGGTGTACAAGTACAATGCCGAGGCGAAGAAGCTGTTGCAGAAGATTGCGGAGCTGTGTGTGGAGTATTTGGCGCAGCAGGTTGTCGCGGGCGCGCAGATTGTGCAGGTGTTTGATAGTTGGGCTGGGGAGTTGTCGCCGGCGGTTTTTAGGGATGTGGCGATGCCGTATCTGGAGTGGATTTGTGATCGGCTGCCGAAGAGGCTGGAGGAGTTGGGGGAGGAGAAGGTGCCGATGGTCGTGTTTGCGAAGGGGGCGTGGTATGCGTTGGAGGATTTGTGTAAGACGGGGTATGATGTTATTGGGCTGGACTGGTTGCATGATCCGAAGCAGGCGTATGAGGTGGCGCAGAAGCATGGCAAGGTGGTGCAGGGAAATGCGGATCCGGGTGTGCTGTACGGTGGGAGAGAAGCGATCACTGAGTGCGTAAAGACCATGGTCCAGGGGTTTGGAGGTGGGAAGCAAGGCTGGATCGCGAATCTTGGTCATGGTATGATATGTTGCCTTGTCCCTTCAGGTCGATTCTAACGTGTCAATCAGGCGTAACACCCGGTGTCAAGCCCGACGAGCTCAAGTTCTTCTTCGAGGAGATCCACAGACTATCAGGTACAGACACCTGACTCTCGAAGCTCTAAACATGCCAACTCCTCCCAGATGAATACCAAGAACGGGCTATGCCCAATGGCAATGGCATTGCCGCCGCCGAGCAACGCATGCATGAGAGGAATATTCTGCATGCCGACTGGTAGCTGTCCTCGAGGCTCATTTGCCGACACCAACATCCTCGTCCCTGTCATCGACTGTCAGCAAGCACTCCAGTCGCACCTCGCGTCAGCACTCACCAATCCTCAGGATGCTCACGAATGAACTTCGCCATCAGCTCCTCGCACTCCTTGCTCTCCAGATTCACGACCTCGATCCCGTTTCGGCGCAGGTGCTCTTCGCCACCCACAAAAGTTTTGTTCTCCCCCATGACGAGGCGGGATACTTTGTACAGGATACAGGCTCCTGTGCACATGTCGCAGGGCGACAGGGTGGTGTACATGGTGGAGCCTTTGTAGGCAGAGGCTGGGAGACGGCCTGCATTCTCTAGAGCGGATGTTTCGCCCTGTTTAAGGGTTAGAACGATGCGGGAGATGACAGTGAATAGTTGTCTATAGTTACATGGAGAATCGCGCTGCTTTTTTGAATGCGCATATTGTGGCCTCGACCAAGGATCTTGCCGTCTTTGTCTACGAGACACGCTCCGATGGGTATACCACCTTCGCTGGCACCGATCTTGGCTTCTTCGAGGGCGGCTTTGAAGCCTGCATCGTTGACGCTCATGTTGATTCAGTGAATACAGTGGCCGTGAGGAATGGTGATTCGACTGCGGCATTCCTTGCCTGCGCCATAGTCAAAAATCTCCGTTCAACTCCACTGCTCTCAGGAACAGAGCGAGATCGGCCAATCAAACCCTGCAGATTTGGGAACGTCATTCAGGGTTGCGTTTCGTTACACCGCCCACGGCAGAAAGGCACATCAGAACCTCCCTCCTGCATCTGGCGTCGGTCTGAACACACTGCATGTCTCGAAACAACCATTGGCAACTGCATATTTCAAAGGGCTGCGCTGGCGAACGGAGTTCTCGTGGCTTCGTACGGGCAGCAGAATACACATCCTCATCTGTGCAACGATCAGTAGTTGTGCGCCCAACCTTCTGATCTTGTTGTGCGCGTTGCACGCGAGCTGAAGCTCTTCTTCCACTTCGTTTCCACCCCACCACACCGCGACTCCTTCGATCGCTACCACTGTTCTGCGCTGAATAGAGAGTCCGTCGCATTGGAAGCGAGACAAGAGGCAGATCTCGGCCGTCGACAGAAGCGAAGGGAAGATGGAGCGCGGGTGGCCGCCGCCAGCGGGCGGGAACGCACATAGCAATCCAGAAGCAAACCAATCGAGACCAGCGTTTGGGTGAGTTACCAATATCCCGTTCATGTCTTGCGAAGGTTTCATGTGATCGTTGTCGCATGACGTTGCTGGTGACGGACGGCGAGAGCTCGCCCGCATCGCACCTTCCACTCTGCACCTCAACCTCACTTCACTTCGACTTCACTCTGTTTGCGCATGACGACACGCACTGACATTGTCACCACACAGCGCCGGTCAGCAGTCACCTCCACAAGGCCACTCCGGCCTTCCTCCTCCGCCGCCGAGTGGTCCCTTTCCACACTTCCACCAACAACCTCCTTCGATCGCGAATTTGACCGGCATCAGCCAGTCATCGCCCAGACAGCCCGGAAGACCTGAAGGGCCACAACAAGCACCGCCGCAAGGCCCACAACTCCCTCTGCCAGGTTTCAGTCAAGCGACAGGCCAACCTGGGCAAGCAGAGCGAGAACGCGACAGAGCGCGTGAAGAGACGCATATCAAGGAAGAAGAGGACAGGAGACAGCGCGAGCAGCAGGAGCGGCAGCGGTTTGAGCAAGCGCCTCCTCATCAGACGCAGGCGGCTCCGCCTATGCACTTGCATCAGCCGGTAGCTGTAGGACCTCGCTCAGTACACGGGCCAAACGGTCTGCTCGCGAATCCAGGGCCGCCCTCACAGCAATCCATGGGAATGGGTGCGCCCAACGGACCGGCCAACATGTTTCCTGGAGGACCTGTCCAGCCCACATCCCAAGGCCAAGGACCCACCATGCAGCAGCAGATGCAGGCCTCGATACTGGTGCCAGGACATCCTGGAGCACAGCAGCCCGGCCAGCAAGGACAACAGACTGGACAGCCTAGCCAAAGCCAGGGCCAGGGCCAGCAGCCGATTCTCAATGACGCATTGAGCTATCTTGATCAAGTCAAGGTGCAGTTTGCTGACTCTCCTGATGTCTATAATAGATTCCTGGACATCATGAAGGACTTCAAGAGCGGCGCCATCGATACGCCAGGCGTGATTGGTAGAGTCAGCACACTCTTCAATGGCAACCCGGAGCTCATCCAGGGCTTCAACACCTTCCTGCCGCCAGGCTATCGCATCGAGTGTGGGCCCGGCACCGATCCGAATGAGATTCGCGTGACGACGCCCATGGGGTCTAGCATCCTTCCCATGCCGCAGCCGCAGCGCTTACATCCAGATCAAGACGGTGGGCAGGATGCTTTGCGCCCGCCGAATGGCACATCGACGCCTCAGCCAGGGCATTCAGCACCCAGAGCGCTCAGTCCGGGTGGGAGGCCAGTACCTGCAGCCGAAGCGCCATATCTGCGTGCGATTGAAGCAGCTCAGCGGCAAGAGCAGCAACAGTCGATGCACCAGCAAGAGCAACGTGGAGTGAACTCGCTTCAGAACGCTGTGTCCGCCGCGACTGCAGCAGGTGGTGGGCTGCGCGCTGGCATTTCACCAAGAGCGACCCCGCTGCCGGGACAACAAGATGCGAACCCCATGGCAGATGGCCAGGCTGGTCAAGCTGGCATGGAGAAGCGCGGACCGGTTGAGTTCAATCATGCCATTAGTTATGTGAACAAGATCAAGGTGAGTTCTGGCTTAAATTAACTTTTGGGCGCTGTCACATGATTGCTTCACAATGGCCGCTACCCATTGTCAACTTCCACGACTTCACTACCTCCAACCTTCACACAACAAAAACTAACATTGCTTCTCACATCAGAATCGTTTTGCTTCACATCCAGATATCTACAAGCAGTTCCTCGAAATTCTTCAGACCTACCAGCGCGAGTCGAAGCCGATCCAAGACGTATACAGCCAAGTCACTCGTCTTTTCGACGGCGCGCCAGACCTACTCGAAGACTTCAAGCAATTCTTACCAGAGTCGGCCGCGCAGGCGAAAGCAGCAGAGAACGCGCGTCGTCAAGCCGAAGAAGGCATCATGTACTCGAACATGCGCGGCGAACAGGCCTACGGCAGTCCAGTCATGTCCCGCGAAACGCAGATTGGCACGCCGAACCAAGGTCGCAACAACCTGCCACCGGTCGGCAACTTCGCACCCACGCCACTCGGCAAGGACAACAACAACAAGAAGCGCAAGGAGAGGCAAGGAACCGCTGGCAGTAACATTGACGGCGCGATCGGGCCCAGCGCTGGCAAAGGTGGCATGTATGGCGCGGGGGCGCAACCGAACAAGCGCGTCAAGCAGACTCATCAGCCGGCTGCGAAAGGTCCGAATGAGGCACCGCCATCTTCACCTACTCTCGCGCCTCGCCTCCCCGAGCCGCTGCCACCGACTACGTCATCCGCTGCCACGCCGGAGGAGCTTGCCTTTTTCGAGCGCGCGAAGAAGACCATTGGCAACAAGAACGTCATGAACGAGTTCCTCAAGCTCTGCAACCTCTTCAGCCAAGACTTCATCGACAGGACCGCCCTCGTTCACCGCGCGAAGCAGTTCATTGGAGGCAACCCTGATCTCATGAAGTGGTTTGAAGACTTTGTCGGCTACGACGAGAAGGATATCACCATCGAGAACAGAGCTAGGGAGCCAATGGTACCCGGTGGCAGAATCAGTCTCAGCAACTGCCGTGGTCTGGGTCCGTCGTACCGTTTGCTGCCCAAGCGGGAGCGGGTGAAGGTGTGCTCTGGCAGAGACGAGCTGTGCAACGCGGTCCTCAACGACGAGTGGGCTTCGCATCCGACGTGGGCGTCTGAGGACTCCGGCTTCATCGCGCATCGTAAGAACCTTCACGAAGAAGCTCTTCATAGAATCGAAGAGGAGCGTCACGACTACGACTATAACATCGAAGCAGCCAACCGCACTGTTCAGTTGCTCGAGCCGTACGCGCAGCAGCTCCGCCGCATGGACCTTCAGCAGCAGCGTGAGTTGGTGTTGCCACCAGGCCTTGGAGGACAGAGCGAGGCGATCTACAAGAGGACGATCATGAAGCTCTACGGCCGCGACCGTGGCGCCGAAGTCATTGAGAGCCTGATGGCGACCCCATACCACGTCATCCCGGTCTTGCTCAACCGCCTCAAGGAGCGTCTTGAGTCCTGGAAGCTGGCGCAGCGCGAATGGGAGAAGGTCTGGCGTGAGCAGACGCAGAAGATGTTCTGGCGATCGCTCGACCACCAAGCAGTTGGCATCAAGGTTAACGAGCGTCGCCAATTCCAGACCAAGGCGCTGCAGGGCGAGATGGCGGTCAAGTTTGAGGAGATGAAGAGCAGTGCCGACAAGACCAAGACGGACGACCTTCGTGGCAAGCCGCAGATTGAGCTTGGGATTGATGATGGGGATGTCGTCGTCGATGCTACGTGGCTGATCCTCTCTAATGCGAAAACGCATGATGTGTCGGAAAACCCGAGGCTGGAGCCGTTCCTGCGCGAGTTCATTCCTATGCTCTTTGGCATCGACGTTGATGTGTTCGATCGCAAGCTTAATGAGAAAATAGGTGGTACACCGGTCAATGGCGATGCCGGTGGTGACGACAACCAGAGCGGCGCCGAAGACTCCGCGAGCGAGAAGCGTGGTAGGAAGAATGGTAAGACGACGTTGCTGAGGCAGGCTGTTGATAAGGGGCCAAGAGGCAGGATGGGCAGGAAGGATCGCGAGGACAGCAATACTTCTGCATCCCGTCAGAGCACACCAGATGTGGCGTCCCAGGTCGGTGACGACTCTATGGCTATCGACGCCGTTGGCACTCCAACCGAAGAAGGCGCCGAGAAGAAGGCGGCTGTCAACGCAGGACCATCCCGCCGCTGGCTCGACCACCCCAGCATTGAGAACGACACCGGCACGAAGCAGATCGCTCCCACGGAGCCACAGGAGAGGCACGTCTTCCGCCTGTGGGCCAACACTCCCATCTTTTGCTTCGTGCGCATGTTCATGACGTTCTACGAGCGCCTGCACCGCCTGAAGCTGGCCGAGCCGACATGCCGCGAGACTGTCAAGCACGCGAAGATGCCCAAGCCAGCAGTAGATCTGGGCATCAACGACAAGCTGCCGTCGGAGTTCTTCGAAGACATCGGCCCGAACGCCAATTACTACAAACAGATGATGGAAAAGTTTGTTACCGTGCTCGGGGGCGACATGGAGTTCGTCAACGACGGCGTCGAGGAGTGCTTGAGGCGCTTCTATCTGCAAGACGGCTACCCGATGTATCAGCTCGAGAAGATGACGCAGGGGCTGGTGCGCTTCGGCGCGCAGATGGTGGCGCAAGATGGTAGCAAGGATCGCAGCTGGGACATTCTGCAGCTGTTCAAGAAGGATCGCATGAAGAATGAGACGAGTGCGCAGCAGATCATGGACTACCGCAAGGCGGCAGAGAAGCTGATTGGCAATGCGGATGCCTATCGCATCGAATGGGTATGTTTTCCTCCACCTCGTTTGACCCACACGAGCATACTAACCACTGCGCTTGTAGGACGATATCAAGAAGACGGCAAAGATCTTCCTCGTGAAGCACGGCGACTGGTTCTACAAAGAAGACTTCCCCTCCGACCGCGACCTCGAGGACCAATGGCGCTTCTACATCGCCAGCTACAGCCAGACCGAGCCGACCGAAGGCGTCGACCGCACCCTCGTCACCCCGGTCCTGCTGGCGCGCAACATCCACGCCATGGGCGCCGATCCGAACTCCGACATCTTCCCGCCTGAGATCCACGATGGTGGTGGCGAGGGCGTCGACTCCATCATCGCCTCCGACGGCTCGGAGGCTGCCCGCGCAGCCGTGCGTCTGCATTCGCGGCTGCAGAACTCGGATAGTGATGAGAGTTTGATTCTGCGCATTGCGGTGGGGAAGTTCTACCGGGTGTTCCAGCCCGGGACGGCGGATAGTGTGTATCAGCTCCCCTCTGAGCGTGAAGGTGGCGAGGACGGCGTGCAGAGTGCTGAGGAGGCTACGGCGGAGAGGGGGGCTAAGATGCGGGAGCGGTGGGTGCAGTTTGGTGATGGGGTGGTTGGGGATGTTGAGGCGGGGGAGGCGGGGTTTGCGGCGGTGGTTGAGGGGGAGGCGGGCGAGGGGATGGAGGTTGATGGTTGAGGGGGGTTTGCTTGGGTGTCATGCGAAGATGGGATCGGTGGGGGTGGTGGATGGTTCATGTGGCGTTTAAGGAGGAGGTTTGGGATGATACCATGGTGTGTCTGGCGAGGATGGAATACTTTCTCCGCTTCGCAAGGCTTGCATGTGGAGCGATTGTGCTAGTTTCTCGGATTACATAGTCTGCGCATCGCGGAGAACAATGCTGCTTTAGACTAGTTGTCTCCTCTGAGATCTTACGTCTCTCTACTGCCTCTGCAGGCTCGTCCTAGCGTGTGTCGCCCTGCTCCACGCGGAAGGACTGACACCATGGACGTCTGTCGGTCGCCCTTCTCTGCTTTGCAAATGCCCTCAGATGAGGCGATCATGCCAGTGACTCGCCTCCACATCCTCCACGCCGCAGAGAGCCTGTCATTTCTCCCTGGCCTCCTCAGCCTTCTTAGGCTTGTTCTGTCTAATATCGACCCACCCCAGACCCCATGAAGACACAAAGCACGCCCCCGCCAACCCAACGCACATATAGAACACCCGATCAATAGACTTGGAGTAAGCCACCAGTACATCCGCCAAATCGCCCTTCGGCACCACTCTCCGAAACGCATACGCCCCTGCATGCGCCACAGTCGCTGCGTTGGCGCTGCCCACGGTGCTGGCGACAAGAGAGCGGAGACTATTGGTAAAGATCGTGTCCGCGAAGCTCAGGAACACCGCGCCGAAGAACGTCTGCGCCGCGATGGCTAGACTCATCGCCACGGGGATCTGGGCCGGTTGGAGCGTATTCTGGATCGCGATGAAGGGGATCGTCATCGCGAAGCCCCGTCCGATGCCAGCGATGATCTGGTAGCCGATCCATGCGCCTGCGCTGCTGTGGGGGTGGAGGGTGGAGAGGAGGCCGTAGCCGATGGCTTGGAGAGCGCCGGATGCCACGCCCCAGGGGAGGTAGTAGCCGAATACGCCCATGAGTTTGCCGACGGCGACGCCGGAGATGAGTTGGGAGAGGATGGAGGGGAGGAGGTAGACGCCGCTGATGGCGGGGGATTTGTTGCGCACGCCTTGGAAGTAGATTGGTAGATAGCTTTGCCGCTTCATATTAGCTTGGGAGTTGTTTTGGGGTGGGAGAAGGAGGACGTACTAGGAATTGCAGTACATCGCCGCACCTAATGATCCACCTACCAAACAGCTAGTCCAAACGTTCCGACGCCGCAGCATGGGGAACGGCAGCATCGCATCGTCGCCTTTGCGGTAGTTCCACACGCCCCACACGAGCGCTGTGGCGACAGAACCGCAGAGGAGACCGATGACGACGGAGCTGTCCCAGGGATAGGCGTTGCCGCCCCATTGGACGGCGAGGAGGAGCATTATCGCGGCGGGGGCGAAGATGCTGAAGCCGACGAGGTCGAGTTTGTGGTGTAGGGTTGGGAGGACGGAGCGGGCGGGCGGTTTGGGGATGGATTCGGGCACGGGCGTGAAGACGAGGAGGGCGGCGACGACGGCGCCGAGGGGGAGGTTAACTGTTCGGTTGTTAGGCAAGAACGTCGTTGATTGAAGCAATAGTAGGTACTGACTGTAAAAGCACCATCTCCAAGATGCGAATTCGGTTAGCACGCCGCCCTGGTGTGTGATGTGGTGTCAGTGCTGTTTTGGAGAACGTGGGATGCCACACTGATGCTTGTCGGTAATACTCACGATAAGCGGTCCAGCGACCAGGCCGAGTTGACCGAACCCTATGACTACGCCCAGAAGCATTGGACGCTTGTGCATTGGCGAAGCGTTGGTGATGATTGTGATGGCGCCGTTCTGTAGTCCGGAGCCGCCTATGCCTGCTACGGCTCGTCCGACAATGAGCATGTTTGACGATGTAGCAACGCCGCAGAGCAGAGAGCCGATCTCGAAGACCAGGAAGAAGGCGAAGAAGGACCATTTTAGGTTGAATTGGGTGTAGATTTTCCCCGTTAGAGGTTGGAGGGTGGCGCTGGCGAGTTGATAGGCGGCACCGTACCAGCCGACGTTGGTGAGAGAGTGGAAGTCGCTGGTGATCTTTGGGGTCGCCTGTAGGTAGTGTTAGCGAAGCTGTTCCGTTCTCCGAGAGAGTGGTGCTGATTGGGGCATACTGTGCTGACGATTGATATGTCGAGGAGCATGAGAAAGCAGACGAGCGTGACGCCGGCCATCATCGTCCATAGCTTGAAGCCGGTGACATACTCTGGTTGGGCTGGTGGCTGTTCAGGCTGCTGCTTCTCGACGTCGGTTGGTAAGGGTAGGGGTGTTGCTGAGGGCTCTTCTTTCTTCTCGGCCTTCTCGAGACTCATGATTGAGGCTGCGGAAGACATGTTGCTGCAGCTGAGCAGGTATATTCTTTGAGACCAGGAGACTTTGACAACCTTGTTGAAGCGAAGAAGTCGCTGGAGGGTGTGGTCTTGGAAGAGTCAAGGAAGAAATGTTTGTACTTAAGTGTTGCCTCCAACGGACGTACGTGCTTCACTTACCACTCACGTTGTTATTTCACTTACCACTGTACCGACGGGTTTCGAAAAGTACAAGGGTTGAAAGGCCGTCGCTGTGGTTGTTTGTTGTCTAAGCAAGGCGTGGAACGGGGGCGGGCTCCCTGAAGTCCATTGGGCTTCGTTGACTGAAGTCCGAACTCCTGTTGTTGCCTTCTCCTTCGACGGCTGAACAGTGAAGGTAGGACTTCGAAGACCTTGTTGTCCTCTGGACTTCCAACGCACTCGACAGGCTCTGAAAACGTTCTCCTGGAAATGGAAGACTCGTTTGGTAGCATTGCGGCCCCGTACGGCAGGTCGTGTGTTGTTTGTGTTCGAGCGAAGTGCAAGTGCTTTTACAGGACCGGTCAGGCTCGCTGCGAACGCTGTAACCGTCTCAACAAGGAGTGTCGGCCAACGGATACCAAAAGACGTCGTCTCGATTCTCGTAAGAACGACGAAATCTCCGACGACACCCCCGATGACAGCAGCAGAACAGCCAGGCTCGAGGAGAAGCTGGATCAGGTGCTCGCTTCGTTGAAGCCACGAGAAGGTCCAATCACTCCTGCTTCCGACGCCTCGTCGGCCAGCTTCTCATCACACTTCTCGGTCGCCAACCCCCCAGCAGAGCCTGGGATCAATCGCTACAGCGGCGAACTGCTTGTCAACTATGCAGAGAAGGGCGCTGCCGCCGCCAGCAATGGGTTTCCGCAAGAATTCGGGCCACCGCCCTTTGCTGCCGCCAGAGCGGACCGTGTATGGAAGCTGGCAGGCCTATCGGTCACTGAAGCAGAGGAAAATTTAGCAGAGTTCAGGACACGCTTTTCTCCATGGTTCCCTGCGATTCACCTACCGCCCGACATGACCGCGGAGCAACTGAGGCTGCATCGGCCGTTTCTTTGGCTCAATATCGTGCTTCTAGCATCTCACTCGTCGGTCAAACAACGGTCACTCGGAGAGGTCGTCAGGCGCGAGATCGCACAGGCTATGGTCATGGACTCGGAAAAGTCGCTCGATCTCCTACTCGGCTTGCTTGTTTTCATGGGCTGGTAAGGACCTCGAGACTCTGATTGAATGAGAAATTTGTACTGAATGGTCTACCAGGTATCATCTACATTGCCAGTGTGACGATGGATCGGTCAAGCTTTCGCTGGCTCTTCTGACGCAGATGGCGTTATCGCTGGTCTTCGATCTCCAGCTCAACCGACAAGAGCTCAGGTTACCTGTCCACCAGACTTTAGGCGTGACAACGCACAAGTACGCTGGACTCGCGTATCCTCGGACCAAGGAAGCCAAAAGAGCGGCTGTTGGTGCTTTCCTCCTCGTCTCGATGTAGGTTCCGAGCCGTTCATCTTCGGATGAATCATGCTGATGAAGACTCTAGGCTTTCTTTCTACCTCCAGCGCATCGACTCACTTCGATGGACACCATACTTCGGCGACATACTGCGCGAGCTCAAGGAGAGCCCTGAGTGGGACGGGGACACCGTTCTCGCACATCAAGTTCAACTACAGTTGATCGTGGAAAGGGCCGTGGCCATGAGCCACTACGACGCGGCTCTGGGATCGGAACATACGACTTTGCCATCGTCCGCGTTCGTAGACATATTCCACACACAGCTCGAGGCGGCGAAGAACAGCATTCCAGCCGGTGTCTGGGCGAAAGGTAGGCATTCTGTCTCCGACTACCAGCGGAGCCTATCACTAAAGTATTTCCAGAGGCCGTCCAGCTCCACTATCTGATCAATCGGATCAACATACTTGATCTTGCCCCTCTTGGAGCTCACGCAGGCACAGTAGATCCCGCTCGAACCAAACGCCGCTGGTCTACTTATCAGACTGCTAAGACGTGGCTCGATGTTTTCTTCACGCTGTCACCGACCACGTATAGGGGGTTTAGTTTCACTGTTACTACGCAGAAGGTCCACTTTCTAGGTAAGAGGAATTTCTCTGAGATCCCATGCAGTGCTATGCGGTACTCTGAGGGGTTATCCAATTATGTAGAGGTCCGAGAAGCTTGCTAATCTTTGGACATAGGAGCTCTGATCGAGCTTGCTACATTGGATGAGCCAGGCTGGGACAAGGACCTCTTCCGATCTCACGTTGATGTGGTCGAACTGCTGTAAGCGCCCTTCTCCAAGCATGAACTCGAATGGGTACTATACTGACCTTGCTGGTTGTACGCGACAGTGATCGCATGACGGAGAAGTTCGCACAGGCGGCCCCTCTGCTAAGTACGGGCTCTGGGGACAACACGTTCTCCTTCTTCTGCAAGTTCTTCCAGGCAGCTCGGGCATCGCTTGTGCAAAGACTGAATCGCGTGGACGGAGAGCCACCAGTCAACGAGCTTACAGCGGCCGCGGACAGCACAGGATTCCCAGGGATGTTCGACCTGGATTTCATCGACAACGAGTTGTTCTGGAATTTCCCGACCGGGCAGGATGTGACGATATAACCCTCTCAGGTCAGACAGACTGTCGTTATTACGTTGAAGCTATCCAGGACGCTCTCCATAGCACAGAACGAACGGCACATCCACCTCTTCCCCCTGAGAACCATCCGCTGGCTTTCCCTCCGCACCAAACTCTCCCGGAAACTTCTCAACCGTCTTCGGCATACTCCACTCCGGCTGTACGCTGACCTTCGAGAAGCCGACCTCCTTCATCAGCGCGCTCATCGTCTCACCATTAATCCCGTGCCTCTCGACCCCCTCAAACTTCGACTGCGGATGGAAGCGCTTCGCTTCAGGCCCATAATCCTGGAAATCCGTCAACATTACCCGCCCACCAGGCGCAAGGCAGCCGAGCATCGTCTCGAGCACGCCCTTCAAGTCGGGAATGTGATGGAGGACCAAATGCGATGTGATCAGGTCAAACTTCTGCCTCTCTCCGTCTGGCTTCCCGGCATCAGCAGGCGGAAGACTCCCGTCCTCGGGATCTTCTAGCAGAACCGCCACGGGTAGGATGTTCTTCGGTGCATTTGGCCTTTCGATCTTCTGCTTCAGGACGTCGATCATGCCCTCCGCAGCATCTACCGCCACCACTCGGTCGACATGCGGTGCGATCAGGAAGGACAATATGCCAGTCCCGCAGCCGATCTCGAGAACCTGCTTGGGATGCCAGTCAATAGCTTTCCACTTCGCGGTAATGGCTTTCGCGGCGGCTTGGCTGGCTTCGTTGACAAAGGGGCGGGAGTCCCAGGACAGAGCTTCGTTGTTGAACCTGGCGTTGCCTGCATTGACTGCGCGGAGGTTTGCTACGGCGCTGGCCATGTTGGGTCTCGTTGAGCTACTGAGGTGACATCCGCTGGCGGATTGCACTTCTACCGAGTCGAAGAAAAGAAGATCTCCAAGTCAATGGAAGCGTACAGTCCTCTTGGTGATTCGCCGACTTCGGGAGGCCGACCAACATCAGCCTCGGTCCGCTCAAATGTTATGTTGACGAGGGTGGACGTATGCGTGAATGTTGATGGCTCAAATACAACTGCGAATTCTTTCTATCATGTTCTGTAGTGATCTGTAAAGCCAGTGGTCTAGAGGACGAATGCAGGGCGGTTTCTGCTCCTGCCTCTTTGGGCTCACCCCGCTCGAGGTTGCCGAGCAGGTTGGTACCTAGGCACATTGACAGCGCTGGTATAGCTCGATGGAGAGTCGAAAGCTGAGCGAAGTGGCTCTGTGAAACTACCTCTGCATACCATTTCCACAACGTCAACATGCCCTTCCTCAAACGCGAACACCGCACTCGAATCTACTACGAAGTCCACGGCTCAGGCACCCCATTGCTCCTCACCCATGGCTACTCTTCCACCTCTGCCATGTGGCAAGGCCAGGTTGATGCGTTCACCAAGGCAGGCTTCAAGCTCATCATCTGGGACATGCGCGGTCATGGCCGAAGCGCCTACCCCGATGATCAGAGCGTCTACAGCGAAGCACATACTGTAGCAGACATGGCTGCATTGCTCGATCATATATGCGGCGAGGGCAGCTCCGCCATCGTCGGAGGCCTGAGCCTAGGAGGTTACATGAGCCAGGCGTTCTATCGTGTCCATGAAGCAAGAGTGCAGGCGTTATTAATCATAGGTACGACCTCTGATCGTTCGCCTGCGATCAGATCTATTGCTGATGCAGTACAGACACCGGCCCCGGCTTCAAAAGCTCCAAAGCCCGCGAAGGCTGGAACAAGTACGCCAACGAAACAGCCGACCAATTCGACCGCGAAGGCCTCAAACAGTTGCAGAACTCCACGCCAGAGCGTGCGCAGGTCAAACACCGCAATGCGGAAGGCCTCGCGATGGCGGCGAGAGGCATGTTGGCGCAGCGGGACGACTCTGTGATCAACGCTCTGCCAGCGATCAAAGTCCCGTCGCTCGTTGTGGTAGGTGCGGATGACAAGGGTTTCCTGAATGCGGCGGAGTATATGGCGAAGAAGATCCCGGACTGTAAGAAAGTGGTGATTCCTGGTGCGGGGCACGCGGTGAATATGGATCAGCCGGAGGCGTTTAATGCGGCAGTGTTGGAATTTTTGGAGGCTGTGAAGGGTCGAGGTGGCTCCAGTAGGCCGGCGAAACTTTAACGAGGTTGTGCGGTGACTTGTTTTCTTTTCAGCCGTGCTGGGATATCTTCCAGCAAAGTAGTCGGTAGCTGGGAGGCTTGATCTAGACAGCGTGGCACCTTGCCATTACTTCGTGAAGTCTAGATTGTGCAACAGCGCTGTGACATGTGGCCAAGCTTCGTGAGGCACCGTGCCTCAACCATTACTGCCTGACTGCTGCCCATGCTCCGGGTCCTGCTGTCCGGATTCACCAGAAATCTCCGCTTGAGCACCGCGCTCATCCTCTCGAATCCTTCGTTCAGTCTGCTGCCATCGATGATCATCCGTAGTCGAGTACTCCCTATCCAGCTTCTCCATGAGTTCCTCTCCCGGCAAAAGCACCGCACGGTCAACCGCATATGGTAAGATGCGATGTCTGCCACGAAGCATTACCGTAAGAAGAATGAGCTTAGACAGCACATGCCATGCGCCAGAGAACGAGAAAGAATTATAAGGGACGCCCAGAGAGAGCCCGATATTGCCGTACGCTGAGACCGTCTCGAACATGACGCTGAAAATCGTGAAGCCCGGCTTTTCTGTGCGCAGCTCCTGGTGTTCGATGATGCAGACTAGGAAAGCCGCTGCGATAAGCCACCAGATGTCGTAGGCGAGTTGTTGGCGGATGTGCACTCCAAGCTGTGACTGAGACTGCCTCGGTCTACCTTCGTCGTCCACGGCGTACTTGCTCCGGTCGTCTTGTCCGAGTGATCGCTCTTCGTAGATGTTGGTCGAGCGGAGAGACATGATGATGGGGTATGCTGAGATGTACATGACGACCAGGAAGAAGAACTGTAGAGCTGGTGCCATGTAGCGCATTTCGACGATGTAGAACCCACAAGATCGCAGACCCAACGCTTGATATAGGCCATCCATTGCGCGTTGCCCGCCGCCAAAGCCAGGGTCGACAATCGGTTGGTCGATGTTGAGGAGGATCCAGAAGATCCAGGTTACCAGTGTGATTGAAACTTGGACTATGAACAGGTTCCAGGTGCTCTTGCCGGGGAAGAGAAGGAGGTAGCATCTGCGAGGGTGCTGCAGTAAGAAGCTCAACGAGTGATGAAGCTCCGTCTGCTTCCTCACCACTTTCGACAGCGTCCAGACCGCAAGACGCAGAAAAACAGGGTACAAGGTGTTGCCTGCTAAGATGGCTGTCCCCGTGAGGATCAGGACGAAGTAGTCACGGCGCAGTGCTGGGTCTTCTATCAGTATTGATCTGTGGTTGGGAGAATGAGCCTCACTTACGGATCATGCTAGAGTTGAGGAAGTTGAGCCCGCTATTGGAGTAGCTCGACAGGCTCGTGAAGATGGCCCACCATATCGGGTTGATCGTTGGGTACTGTGCATTACGAATCTCGCTTGGAATGGCGAGCGTAGCGTACGGAGTCAGCGCCACCACAACGACCAGGAGCCAGCCGAGCGTGTAGAGCGGGAGGAGCCAGCTCAAGACTTTCAACGCTCGATACTCCACACCGCCCAGCTCGTTGCGTTGATGTTCGTCGAGTTGGGTGATGCGTCCCTACAATCGTCAGCCGCTGCCATGTCTTTGGGGGGTGCTGCCCACCTTATGGTCCAACCTTGGCTGGAAGGACAGATAGTGATGCTCATGCGGTTCCGGTCGCCCATGACCCCAGTCGAAGCTCTTCTTGACCCGACTCGAGTGCCATGGTGCAGGAAAAGAACCATACCCGGCCAAGTGCGTGTCAGCCAGCGGTGCGTCACGTTTCCGGCGAGGTCTCAATGGCTCCCGTTCGCCTCGTCCGCTATGCTCAGCCTGGTTCTTCGCCGGAGTCCAGTCGTGCGAACGACTCCTCCCAGAAGATCCGTTACCACCAGAGCCCTCTGGCTGGTCCTCGATATCCTCCGCAACCCGTCGTGCCGCGTTTGATTCCTGAACCAGCTCTGACATGCGCCTCGAAAAGAAGTATCTCCTGATATAGACAACCGATATGGTAACCGTGGTGAGGTCTCCCAGAAACATCAGCACGAACAAGATAGATTGCTGGAAGCCACTCAAGCTGCTGATATTGACCGGGTTGAGCCCAGTATTGCACATTGCAGAAGTGCACAGGAAAAGAGCGTCGGCGTAGCCGATCTGGAAAGAAGCTGTGTTGCTGCCATAGAGAATGACTGATGTGATGAGAATTGTAAGGATGAAGTATAGGAGATGAATGCGGTAGAAGTTGAAGTGGAAAAGAGACTTGAGCGTCTTCTTGACGGGCTGCTGATCATCATCTTGTCCCATCTTCGTACCGAAGTGGGATGTAGTCTCGGGTGAGAGAATCACAGGAGATGGCCATAGATCTCGCTGTGTTCGAGACTTCCATGGCAGTCCAGCTTTTTTGGTGGAGCCCGACGTGTTGTTGACGTGCCGATTTCACGTGATAGACTGGGATAGAGTTCGGGGCCGGGACCAGCCGAAACTACTAACCACATTCGGCATCGACACGCTCCTCGAAACTTGCTGCTGCTTCTTGCTCTCAACTCATAACTACCTCTGCATTCAATAACGTTGGTAATGGCTAGGTCCCATCTCGCGCAAATTGCTCGTTATATATGCACTGCCGCGACAAGACGGCGTTGCCCGCTCGACCATGCATGTGCTCAAGTCGCGATGGGGCAGCCGCAGCAGTGCGTATGACGACCGGTGAAAACAATCAAGTATTGGCCACTCAGCATCCACACTGGACGACAAACTGTGTCTGGAAAGTTGCTCTGCTGCATACCGGCCTTCAGCACCGAGCCCAAGAAGCAGGAACATGCCAACCGGGCCCCGCACCAGCAGAGCTGCTAAAGCTACCCTTACCGAGGGATGCCAACTTACATCCGCTGAGTTGCATAACTCAGCTGCAATACGGCGAGTACCCAGATGGTGGGCCCCGAGGTAGGTATTCATATCTCCATACGTATACCCACTTCCGTTCCATCGACAGACCACGAACCCAGTCCTCATCGCTTCACTTGTCGGAGGTCCCACCTTCATTTCCATCGAAGATTAAAGCACCCGTTCAACCATACCTTCCCTTCACTGCCCTCCCAACCCATTCCCCAATAAATGGCAGAACCAGAGATCCCCCAAACCTGCCCAGCAGGCGTCGTAGTAAACCCCGGCCCCAACTTCCACCTCGAAGTCCACGACGTCCCTGTCCCCAGCCCAGGCCCTAACGAGCTACTTCTCCGTCTCAACTGCACCGGTCTCTGTATGAGCGATGTGCACTACATGCTCAACGACCTCCCTTTACCGAAGCAGATGCAGGATTTCGGCGTCTACTCGCCCGGGCACGAAGGGGCGGGCGTGGTGGTGAAGGTTGGGGAGCAGGTTAAGGGGTGGAAGGTTGGGGATCGAGGTAAGGGATTGGTGGGGTGAAGCTTTGTCGTTTCTGGGGTAGTTACTGATTATTGTTTTGACAGCGGGCGTGAAGCCTATGTGGGATGTTTGCCATAATTGCGAGCAGTGTTGGACGGGTATCGAGCAGTGGTGTGGGAGTAAGTTGAACACGGGGATTGAGGTTGTCGGGACTTATCAGCAGTATATTGTATGTGCAGCTCACTCGCTTTCCGGCGGCGGCGACTTCGTTGTTGATACGTCTGACTGACGATGGCGTAGACCAGCCCCGCGCTCTACACCACAAGAATACCAGATGGTGTACCTGACGAAGTCGCCGGACCGATCATGTGCGCTGCCAGCACGATGCATCGCGCTCTGACCGATTCCGGGCTGAAGGCAGGGAAATGGGTCGTCTTCCCAGGCGGCGGAGGTGGCGTCGGCATTCAAGGAGTGCAGTTGGCGAAGTATGTCCTCCTCGACATGCTCCCAATCTCGCACAACACAGCTGACAGGAACTGTCAGAGCCATGGGGATGCGCCCCATCGTGATCGACACCGGCGACGCCAAAGAAGCCCTCGCAAAACGCTGCGGCGCCGTCTTCATCGACTTCAAAAAGGAATCCAATGTGGCGGCCAAAGTCGTCGAGACCGCCGACGGCATCGGCGCGCACGGTGTCATGGTGACTGCGTGGCAGACTTACAAAGGTATGTCGACTTCTCACTAGAGCCGCCAACGCAAAGCTGAGATTAGACAGACTCCATCTCGTACATCGGCAGCCGCATCGGCGCTATTATCACCTGCATCGGCCTGCCACCCACCGACGCCGACGTAACAGTCGGTGCAAACCCGCTCATCTACGCGGCGCTGAAGCTGACGATCACCGGCTCGATTGTGGGCGACATGCAGGACGCGGCTGCGGCGTTGGAGTATGCGCGGAGAGGCGAGCTGCAGAGTATCTGTGAGGTCCGAGGGTTGAGCAAGTTTCCGGAGAGTGTGCAGCAGCTGAAGCGTGGAGAGGTGGCGGGGAGGATTGTTATTGATTTCAACAAGGAGTAGGAGCTGCGGTGTTGGGTTATCGCTTTGACTTGAGGCTGACGACGTTGACGTCTTGTCCGACGCGGACTTTCACCTCGCTGAAGTTGATGTCGAGCTCACACAGCCGCTGTATCAGCTCGTACGGGATGCCCATATCTTCTTCTTCGTTGGTGCCTGCCTCTGAATGCCGCCTCGTGTCCTTCGTCCTCGGAGCGTTCAGTGACCACGCAATGCTGATGTGGAACTTATCGCCTTTTGGCTTGCCCTTCTCCACGTAGAGAAGCGACTGCTTGAACTCCTTTGCCACACTGTTGCAGGTGGCTAAGAGCTTGTCAAGCTCAGGTGACTTCTGAAGCCGGATAACGAGAAACCAGCGGGTCTTGCTCTCGTTGGGGTGCCATGCCAGTCCTTTAGGTATGATCGCAAGTGCTTTGATGCCAGCCTCGGTGATGGAGTGCTGCAAATGAGCAAGAAAGCTCTCCTTTTGCGCGTTCTTCAGGGTCAAGGGGCGAGAGAGCGAGATGTGTAGCGGCAAAGAGACGCCTAAGTTGTTCTGGAGGAGGCTGTTGATCTCAGGCTTGGGCTTTGCTTGCTTCGAATCCTCGGGCCGGGTGGCTTTTATCAATTGAGAGAGCAGCTCTTGCTCTGTTGATGATGGGTGCCCTCCAGTGGATTAGTCTTCGTTCACAACAGTTGGCCCAGTGTTTTGGCAGCTTGAAAGGAAAGCAAATAGAAACCACAGTCCACCGACTTACATTCCAAATAGACATGCGTAGGCCAATTACCCTCGACATGCGGCGTTACACGCTTTCTCCCACCATGCAGCGATGGCTCATCTTGCGTGCTCGTTCTCACCGTCGACGAGTACTGATCCAAGAAGGCGGCCGGCAGCGGCGGAAGCTCGTTACCACCTTTTCCCGTCAACCTACGCTTCTTCTGAGGCGGAGTAGCTGGCCGCGCATCCTCTCCCTCGGAGTCTGAGTATTCAACCAAGGCCATTCCGCGGCGTCGTCATGTCAGGATGCCAGTAATATGGCAGCCTGATATCGGTTCTTATCACGCTCGTCAATAGCGAGGGCGCAAAGGGAAAAGCTCAAGAGATGACGTGAATTTCATGGCACGTGCGAGAAGTTAATTTGGACGTCCCTTCTCTCGGTGACGTCGGCGTCGTGGGCAATTGCACGGCAGGCCCACGCAGGTACGTCCGGCCACGCGTATCTCGAGGTAGGTGCATCCGCTGCTTTCCATCTTGTCTGTCACTTCTCTCAGTTCTCTGTATACTCCTTCATCTCCATACAGAGTACCAACGTGAAGCTTGCGACGGCGACTGAAGACTGACCACCATGGCACAAGCGTACGACTCGAAAAAGGTAAGCAACAACGACGAACCAGAGCTCGGAGGCACCATCTGACCGTGACAACAGGGCGCGGAAGCGCTCATCAATCCCCTCAATGAGCCCGAACCATCCGCAGAGACTGGCCTGGGGACACACTTCGGCAGCACCATGGCTCCCGCCAATGCCTCCAACAGTGCCGCCAATGCCTCTCCAACATCGTCCAAGAACCCTTTCCGCTCCTCCACGAACAGCTCTCCACCAAGTGGGAGCAAGTCCGGCGCCAAGTCTTCCGTTCGTTCGGCCAGCAACGACCCTCGCAGCCGCGAGCGCTTCCCAGACTACCGCGCGGATGCTTTCTCCGAATACTCCCTACCATCCTCCTCGAACCGTCGCCGGGCAGGCAGCCACGGTCAGACGCCGCCGTCTTACCAGGACGCAACGTCTAGCCTTGGTGGTACAAGGCCGCGTCGAGGCAGCTCGCTGAAAGAACGCTACCCAGGAGACAAGTCTCACCAGCCTTTGGACATCATTAGGCGTGATAGCAGAAAGGCCCACCGCTCTCCGCACCTGCACAAGAAGTCTATGCCCGGCGCAGACTCGATCGACAAGCTCGACCCTGCCGTTGGTGGAATTGCGTACCATCACGAAGGACCGTATGATGCCGCGCTCATGAGCAGGAATCGCAACCCGAAGACTGCGCCGCTCGGAGCGGTGGAGAACACCAACCAGGAGGCATTAAAGGCTACGCCGCGCGAGAACATTAAGGATGCTGTTGAGCGGCACAAGCCTTTGGATGGCACAGCGGTGGTGCCTCCAGGCGAGCAGGATCGCTTCGGCAGGGTGTACCAGTACCGTGAAGGTGCAGATTTGATGCATGAAGGCAGCAGCGGAGATGCTGGATACAAGCGCTGGCCAGGAAAGGTATGCTAATCTTTCATACCCATGACATCTTTCATCAAATTAACACCATATCCAGGACTACGACCCAGAAGACCTCAAAGGCCAATCCGAGCCCGGCTTCTCCCTCGGCCGCGCCATGCAAGCCCACAAAATTGACGACCAAGGCATCGAGATGGAGGACCGCGCCGGCATCGACGACTCCTACCACGCCGCCAAGCGCAACGACACGCTCGACGACCGCGACCCCGTGCTCATCGCTGGCGACGACAGCAAATATGTCGACGCGGAGATTGCCAACTCCAATGATGCGGATGTTGGCAACAGCCGCCACAAGAGGGAGGGAAGCAAGACTGAGAATCTGAAGCGCCGGATTGGGAGCTTGAGGCATAAGGGGAAGTCGCATGAGGAGTAGCATCGCTACAATGATGCGAAGGTTCGACGTCTCGTGTAGACACCGACGACCGGACTGCTGCTGACTCTCGGCACGACATGTAATATACTGTATAGTAGAAGATGGGGTTACGAAAAAGCAACATAGACGGCAGACGAGTACATAGCGATGTCAAAACAATATTCTCCTTACCAGCATTGCCACCCCACCTCTCAGTCGACCACTACTCCAGGCTCATGGAAGCACTCACGCTTCACAGAAACTCCCAAGCCAACCCACCACACCCCCAAACCTCCTCCCCTCCCCCCTCGCTTCCAACGTCACCCAAATCCGCCTCGTCTCCGACCTCGCCGCCTCCGCCGTCCACTACACATCTAGTCTACTCAGCAAAGCGCTCCAGAAGCCGAGGATGAGCAGTGCTTCCGGCTCGCCGGCTTCGAGCAGGTAGTTGTAGGCGAGTGGGAGGTGGGAGATGAAGGTTATGAAGGTGGAGACTGCGTCGCAGGTGGTGGTGTTAGTTAGTGAGAGGAGGGTGGGGAGGAGTTGTAGGGGATGGGCGTAGGTGTGTTGGTGCTGGGGGGCGGTGAGGGGGATGACGGATTGGAGGGTCCTTAGTGCTTCGAGGTTGGCTCGGTTGATGGCTGATAGTTCGGGGTGCTGGAGGGTTAGCATGGGTTCTGGGACGGATTGAGCAGCGATTGTGTCCGCCCATATACCCTGCTCTAACGCAGCGCGCAGTTCGGTCCTCTCGAGCAGGAGCTGCGTTCCTTGAAACGACAGCAGCCATGCAGAGCAGAACCTCGACTCTGACGGAGAAGCTTTCGTCCTCCGGGATTCGTGGATGGAGGCAAGCATCGTATGCAGCACCGCAGCGGTAGAAATCGCATCCGCATCTCCCGGCCCCAGACTCTGCTCGATGAGACGTCCCAGGTACTGCGTCAAGGAGAGGGAATAGCGCATGGTAGCCGCTACGCTCCACTTCTCCTCTGAAGGGTAGAGGCAGCTGAGGTGGGTGGCGAAGAAGGCCAGGATGGTGTGTAGCAGGTAAGGGGCTTCCATGGCCAAGCGGAGGGCGTAGGCTTGCATCGTGATTTGGGCGAGGGCTGAGCCGATCCAGGGGGTTAATGTGGGAGTGAGGAAGTGGTCGATCAGGACGAGGGCGTTGGGGCGGCGGTGGCTGGGCCAGGGTGTGTTGGGGCAGGGCACGCCTTCTTGAGTAAGGATCTCGAGGACTTTGGCCTTGATAGCCTCGTTTCCGTCGTATGCGTGGGCTGTTGTGTCAGTACCAGCGTCGTCTGCATTGTTGGACGGCTTGGACGGAAGTGGGTACTCGCACAGCAGCCGTCTTCGATGGCAATATGAGCGTTGCGGCAGCGACTCATCGTACTTCAGATGTCGCTTTTGCGCAGAAGACATCCTTTTCGAGACTTGTTGTGCTCTCGTCTGGGCCTGAACTCCTGCTTATCCGGTCTGTTTTTTGCAGGTGTTCTGTTTGTTGGGTCTCCGAAGATGAACAATAGGGTTGTTGTGTTGCCGACCATGGTGACGAGCTGGGAGTTAGTAGTGAATGACGTTGTGTGCGCTTGAAGACATTGGTAAGAGTAGTAGGATACAGATCTTTCGTAGAGCGCTATATCGTGTATTAGTAAGCGGATGTATGCGGCTTTTTTTTTCTAGACTGCACGCCAGTCCTTCAGCTGAACCCTCCAGACAGTCCAGCTAGCAGCCGTTCAGCATACTCAGGCAATCGCTTCGAAGGCCACCGGATCCCTCCTCCCTACGCCAATCCCGGCACCGGCTCCCTCGTCCAGATATTCACACTGTGCTTACCTTTGGTCGAAGTTTGCTTCGTTGTAGGTGAAAATGGTTTCCAGCCAACCAGCATGTTCCGGACCACAACTCACCTGGCGAGAGTCCCGATTCTTGGTGTTCTGGCAGAAACTCGCAGAGCTTCATGCATATCGATTGTTGCAACACTACCTTATCTCCAGCCTTGCTCATCGTGGCTTATCCCCAGCAAGCGTGATCCGCTGCATACTCCTCTTAAACCCATGATAATCATTGATCGGATTATGCAACGCCGCTCGGTTGTCCCAGAAAGCAATACTACCGGGTTCCCACTTGAAGCGGCATGTAAACTCCGGCTTGACTTGGTGGTCGAACAGGTATTTGAGGAGAGGCGCGCTTTCTTCCTTTGTCCATCCATCGAAGCGTTCGGTGTGCGCGATGTTAACGTAGAGCGATGGCACGCCCGTCTCAGGGTGCGTGCGGACTGCTGGGTGGTGTGAGACGTGGTCTTCGGTTTTGTGGCCGGAGTCTTTGATGCGATCTTCGCGGGTCTTCGATGCGTCGGCTTTGGCTGAGGTGTTGACGCCGGTTAGTGTTGAGAGCGTCGCTTTGAGTCCATCGGATAAAGCATCGTAGGCAGCGACTTGGTTGGCGAAGAGTGTGTCGCCGCCGTACGGAGGCAACTCTTTGGCGAGCAAGATCGTCCCCATCGGTGGTTCTTGAAGGTAGAGGGTGTCACAGTGCCATACTCCGCCAAAATTTGTCTTCTCATTCTCTCGCTTTAAAACCTGGATTATCTCCGGATACCCATCGATACCTTTCACGAACGGGTACTCCACAGGCTTGCCAAAATGAGCGCTGAACTTCAGGAACTGCTCCGGGCTGAGGTCCTGGTCGCGAAAGAAGATGACTTTGTTGTCCAGTAGTGCTTGTCTGATGTCCTTCGTTGCGCTGTCGTCGAGCTCGCCAATGTCGACACCGTGAATCTCGGCACCGATAGAGCCGGCTATCTTTTTGACCTGTACTTTGTTGTGACCATTTTGCGAGACGGTGGCCATAGAACGCTGCAAGGCACCCAGATGCTGCGTAGTCCGGAAGCCCTTAAGGATTGCAGGCTTCAATCTTGATTTGAGCAACATCGATGGTCAATCGTTGAAACAGAAGCCTCGTTGTTTTTATTACCAGTCAATTCGTAGGAAACATCGTCGACGACTTTCTATACCGACGTTGTCATTGTCCTACATTCGCGGTCGACAATAGCCGTCCCCGCGTGTGGAGAGGTTGTTGACGCATCCGAGGTCGGCTGTCTTTGGGAGCGCTGATCATCCCGGCGATTGCTCAGCACGCCTAGTATTCAACCGCACAAGAAGACGTTGACCTTGCTATCTCGGAGAGCCGAAAGAGAGGACGATGGTGCGAATGAGAAGCGCTGACAAAGAGCATGAGCCCATTCACGCTCTTGGCCCCTTCGGAACACAGTTTCAGCCGAGCTGATGAATCCAGGGCTGCTTCGAAGCGCAGAAGCGCAAGTAATGGTGGAGCGCGTGTAGCCATGAAGCAAAGAACGATTGGCGTGTAATTGAAAGTTGGGAGCGGCCACTCCGTTCTTTGATGAGAGTCTCACTGCGGTCGACATATGGCACCATGGAGCATTGACGTTTCTCGAATACGACGCCCGGTGGGGTTAGCCTCTGACATGGGGACGCTGTACTTCTGCTCGTATCTGACTGCAGGAACAGGAAGCCCTCGAAGAACTGTGGAGTAGACCTGAGTACTGAATTCGGGTGCGAAGGGGCCAGCTGTATGCTGCTTGACCCGTATAAAGGCTTGATGTTTCGGCACGGAACAGTGCGGTCCAGCAGCACTGAGTGTCCAACCCAGTTCCAGATCCACCTTCGTGAAAACGGAATGCCTCGAATCTTCTTTGTCACCGGCTGTTCCACCGGCTGTAAGTCCAGATTATCTGTTCCCATAGCCGGAGACTGACACCTTCTGTAGTTGGCCGAGAGCTTACTCAAGTCCTCCTCGATGCAGGCGAGAACGTCGTCGCAACAGCCCGAAGGCTAGAGACACTCGTGGGCTTCAGTGGAGCGAGCGAAAGCAACCTTTGCCTCTGAAGGTCGATGTAACCAGCAATAGTGACGTCGATGCGGCTCTGAAGGCAACTGTTTCTAAGTTCGGCCGGATTGATGTCCTCATCGCCAACGCCGGATACTGCGCAGCTGGTCCATTCGAGACACTGTCGGAGTCGCAGATCAGGGCTCAGTTCGACACCAATCTGTTCGGGGCCATGGAAATAACCCGGCGCACACTCGAGATCATGCGAACGCAATCACCACCTGGTGGCCTCATCATGATGAACTCGTCCATCTCCGGCCAGCTCAGCTTCCCGCTCGTCAGTATCTACTCTGCTTCGAAGTTTGCTCTTGCGGGCTTCACGGAGTGCGTCGCGCAGGAGGTGAAGTCGGAGTGGAATATCAAGTTCTGTGTTGTCGAGCCTGGGCCCCTCCGTACGCCTGGCGTTGGCTCGAAACTTGTCGTCGGGGAGCTGGAGAGTAAGGATTATAATCATTTGGATGCGAGAGCCTTTTTCAATGATATGGATGGGAAGCAGCCGGGAGATCCGACGAAAGGTGCAAGGGCTATGTACAAGCTGGCTTGCATGCCTGACCCGCCTGCTCGTGCCATTCTCGGGAAGATGGCGTACGAAGCGATACAGGCGAAGGTTGCGGCTGATAAAGAATTGTACAACAGATCGGATATCGTTGAGATCGTGACGGATTGCGACTTCGATTGATCAAGGAAGGCAGCTGGAAGAACGGCGCATGTAGAAGCGCGTGCTAAGAGATGGCCGTGCGTCTGAAGGCAGAGTAGCGTGTTCTCTTATACATGATGATTCATGAGTCTTGTTCGAACAGAGTAAAGCCCACACTTCCTTCATAGGCTTGGTCTTACTCTTTCTTGTCGTGAGCAGCTAGGAGCTTAAATTCTCTCCAAACCATCCAAGCAGTACCAGCCCATACACCAACGGCTGTCGTCAGCATCACTGCTGTCGTGGAGATACTTTCGGGGTGGATCCAACCGACGTTGCCTTCGTAAGAGCTGAAGGCGAGAGCGGCGGCATCGAAGAAGCCACTACATTTAATCGTCAGTGACGAACTGCGTTATCCAATTCGTAAGGCCTTAATCCCGAAGGAATCTTGCTTACTGGACGAGTACGGAGGGACCAAGTACTTTCCACCAGCTTAGATGCGTTTCTCCACAGTAGTCTCTTCGCGTCGCCCTCAGTGCTGACAGCACCGCCATGAGGATATGACCGCATGAGCCCAGGACCAGCCGTTCGAGGACAGTGAGCGCGAGCTTCGAACCACTTTCGCTTCCACGTTCACAGGCTGTGTACAAGAACCCAATCCCTTCCACGACGCCAAAGGCGAGAGATGCCGCCATAGCATAGTCCAGGTACGCACGATTGCGCGGTTCTCTCTCCTTCGGAGGTGACCGACGGTGCGCATAGACTACCGGAAGGAACTTCAGAACCTCTTCTCCCAGCCCAGCAGCGGCGAAGCAGGTCAGGGAATAGAAGCCAATGTATCTCCAGGAGGACGCCATTTCAGCTCGACGAGTGATAAAATCTGGAGAGAGGCCAGCTACGGTGTTGCGCATCACTTCTTCCAGGAAGAGGTTTCTTCCTTCGCCGTTGCCGTAGAAGAGTGTAGCCAAACCATATCCCACACCCGCTTGCAAGGCGGAGACGGCGGCAATGCCGGCAGTGCACATCAGTGCATACGTCCATACCAAAGGTTCCAACGGCGCTCGTCGCGAGGGCTCGCTGGCGTTTACTTCGCGCCATTTTCTGTAAGCATATGCCGTGGGAACAAAGGCAAGCGGTGACAGCAGTCCGGTCTTGGGTGAGATGTAGGAGGTGGCGAGCACGACTGATGGCGGTCCTAGGTAGCAAAGCAGACGTGCTGAAGTGGAGAGGGTAGTGTTCTGGCCTGTTTGGGCCATTCTTTCGGTATTGTCGGTACTGATGCCGCCGTGTCGTTGGGCTCTCCCTGTTGGCAATCACACTGGACGGATTTTGACCGCTTATACCAACAGCGACATGACTTCTGATTTGCTTCTTCTATACCATGGCCCCATGTGAGTCAGTCCAGCTCTGGCGCCGTGGACGAGGATGCACAAATACGTCGCGTCCGAAGCGAGATGCGTCGACATCCAGATCCCGACTTGCCCCGACGTTGCTCCTCGCAGGAGGTAGCGTGAGGTGACGAGGCTCGCTAGGACCATCCTGCGACAACAACATTGTCATCACAGATATCTTTGGTCAAATGATTACACGGCGATTGTGCACATAGGTGAAGAGGGGCAGGCATGCGACCGGAACAGAGAAGACTGACTGACGAAGGTCCTTGGTCGCTCTCTGGTCTGTGTTGAAAGGCACGCGTGGTTCAGTTCTTCCGCGCGTTGTGACCAACAAATACATCTACCTTAAACAACGACATCCGAGGAAGTCTACTTGTTCAGGAAGGAGACGACCGATATCTTCACACAACTCATCTCCTAAGATTACCATGGCCCCTCTGCTTCAAGGCCAACACTCGGAACGACTGTCATCGCACTAGCATGTCATTCCACCATCGATCACCTATAGGAGACAAGTAATCAGCTCTGCTATCAATTCTGTCCGGGAAACTGTTCACGTACCTGCACGGATCCAGTTATGAAAGATGAACCATCGCAAAGCAGCCACGCGATGAGCTGTGCGACTTCTTCAGGCTGGCCTTTCCTCTTGATCAGCCATGTGAAGTCTGGTGAATCTCCGCCTCTGATCTCGTTCGACTGTCGATGCATGGGAGTGTCGATGACGCCCCTGTTTGGTACCTATCAGCCAGGCCTTTGAAATCTTGCAGAGAGCCGGAAAACCTACGGAGATATACAGTTGACTCTGATCCCTCGATCAGCGACCTCTTTCGCCGCCGACCTCGAGAGGCCGATCACTCCGTGCTATCGCTCGTCAGCACATGAACGATGAGTGAGTATGGATAACTCGCCTTCGCCGCAGTGTACGCAGCATTCTTCGCGAAGCCTCTGATGCCTGCTACGCTCGATGCGTTCACGATGCTGCCTTTCTCGTTCATGTTCTTGATCTGGGCGCGCATGCAGTGCATTACTATCCTGATCAGCGGCATATCTCAAAGCGAAGCGAGGACCGACGTACCACCATTCAGATTCACATCAATTACAAACTGCCAATCCGCATCCGGCATATCTTCGACGCGATCGATATTGATGTTCTTCGGAATCACACCAGCCATATTGACAGCTCCATCCAGCTTTCCGAACTTCTCGACCGTTCGTCTAATCCAGTCATCTACCTGCTCTGGTTTGCGGACATCAACAACAGCCGTCATGTACTCTCCTGAGGGGGATGCCGCTTTGAGCTTGCTTTCTGCTTCCTGCAAAGTCTTGTCCGAGATGTCCGCGATGGAGACCTTCGCGCCTTGGGAGACCAGTAACTCGGCAGCTGCATATCCTATGCCTACGCCACCTCCACCGGTGATGGCGATAACTTTGCCTTTGACTTCGAATTGAGAGGGCATGCTGCTGTGGGCGTTTCTGAGTGGCGCGAGGTAAGTAAGATGAAAGAAGAGGCAAGTGGCTCGCGGACTTACTGCTTCTACTATGCTGTGCATCAGTATAAAGTGCAGAGCTGTCTTTACTATCACATTAACAGAATAATCCAGATGGTTACCGGCACCAGCGTTGGAAGCTCGGCTGTCTTTATCCTGGAGTTACAAAGCCTACACACAGGCATCGGTACATCAACACATGAGTACTTACAGTAGATCTGGCAGCGGCAGTCAGCAGGACACTGGCTGCTGGCCATCCTCTAACAAGGAATGTTGGAAGGTCTGTACCTGGGATGGCCAGCAAAGACGGACAACGGCATTTACAAATCTTTTGATGATCTCTTCAAAGCTCAATGCACAATGGCCATCGGGGCCGTCTAGCCAGGAATGGACGTACCTATACCATTGAGGCTCTCACCATCAATGCTACCGCTATATGGAGGCTTATAACTCGGCAACCTCTCCAAGGCGAGGTTGGAGACCAAAATCGTTGCGGGGCTGGTCTTGGAGTCCGGGGCTTCTAAAGCGCAAGGCCATCCAGATGCGCAGGACGCCAACGACGGGCTCAATCCAAGCAACACTTCACAATGGATTACAAAGACCAGACCGCGTTTGTGACCGGAGGAGCCAGTGGAAGTAAGGATTCTGCATATCTAAGCTATCTCATGCTCTGACCCGTAACACAGTTGCTCGCGCGCTTACTCAACGATTGATCGATGGAGGGTACCACTGCCATGAAGCCTTGCCAGCTGTGTCAAATGGATCTAATGCATTTATAGCGCGCGAATCTTCATCGCCGACATCAATCTAGATGCGGCACAATCTTTCGTTGACGAAATCAACCAACAACGACCAGACACGGCATTCTGCACCAAATGCGATGTCAACTCGTGGGATGAGCTGACCTCAGCCTTCTCCAAAGCCATCGAAATCTTCGACAGGGTGGACTATGTTTTTCCGATTGCAGGCTTGACGGAACGCCAGGTGATACCCAAGCCGAGCGAGCAGCAGGATGTGAAGAAGCATGGCTTCGTCAAGCCGGACCTCGCTGTATTCGACACTAATGCAACTGGCATGATAAACTTGGTCCTGATTGCGGTGCAAGCGTTCCGAAGGCAAGAGAAGAGGGAGGAGCTTGGCGGTATGAGAGGGAAGAGTGAGTATTCCGTTTTCTGAAAGATGGCAAAGTATTTGATCGCTGATGCACAACGCCCAGTCGTCTGCGTATCCTCTACCTGCGGCCTCTACGCAATCTACGGTGTACCGATTTACACCGCATCTAAGCAGTAGGTCCCTTCAATTGCTCCAGACACGGACACGCTGACGATTCTCAAAGGGCAATGGTCGGCATCACCCGCACCTACGGCGTCCTGCTCCCATCCGAGGGCGTGACTCTAAACGCCATTTGTCCCCACGTTGTCAAGACGGCCATCTCCAAACATACTCCGTGGTGGTACGATGATCTGGAGAAGCGAGGGTTACTTACGGACATTGGCCAGATCGTTGCTGGGTTCGAGGAGTATCTTGGGAAGAGCACGAGGAGTGCTGAATGTCTCGAATGTGGGCCTGAAGGGCGGCGTGTGGTTGAGTTCATTGTGAGTGTATCTGTTGCCATTGTTCGTGAATCAGTGGCTAACGGAAATTTGTTCAACAGGACTACATGGGCGAGAAGACGAAGCTCGGCTGTGAGGCCGTGATAGAAAGGAGTGCTCGCACGAGCTTGTGGCAAGATCAATAAGTACTAATCATCGAACTTCGCATTATCACAACGCTCCACCTTTCAGCCTGCCTTCACGAAGTGGTCAAACAAATTGACCGCCTGCAAGAATGCCGTCTCCGTCGCAAACCTGACCTTGGCGTCTTTCAGATCGGCCTTGAACGCAAACCCATGATCGACATCGCTATACAGGCTGATCTGGTATGGAACATCCATATCCTTGAGTATTGCTTCGGTCTCATGGCGTTTTGGCGCCGGGAACAAGTCATCCGTCTCTGGCCATGCCGTCAGCAATCACTCCTCGTTCTGCCAGTCTTGCGAGCAAAGAGCACTCACCAGCGGCAGCAATAGCCAACGGGCCCCCAAGCCCTCTCACCTCCTCCGAAGTCACGGCCGTCGGATGCGCAATGAATCCAACATCCAACCCCTTGCCCTCCGCCAGGAAACGACAGACATACTTCGCACCGAGACAGTAGCCCACCCCTCCCAACTTCTCGACACCATAGTCCTCACGCATTGCTTTGATAGCTGCTTCAGCGATCGGCATCACGGTGTCCGGGCCATGCTTGCCCATCCATTGCCCGAGGTTGAATTGCCTGCTGGGGTTCCAGTTCAGGGGGACATTGTCGCCGAGCCAGATGTCCGGGATGATGGTGAAGTAGCCGTTGGCTGCTAGTTGATCGGCGATGCTGGGTTAAGACATTTGGTAAGTATGTGTGGGTGGTGGGAGGAGGGGAGCGAACGAACAGTCTGGCGTTAATAAGCTCGTAGCCCATGAAGTCCGGAAAGATGATGACGGCGTTCTTGGAGCTGCCGTCTTTGGGGTAGGTAATGTAGGCATCGTCTGGGTGGGTTGAGGAAATGAGTTATATGCGTTGGGCAGCAAGGGAGCAAGACATACAGCCTCCGACCTTCTCTACCGTCCCGACTGCTTCACCTTCGTGCTTTACTCCGACGATGCAACACTTGCTTGGTGGATGAGATGCCATAATGCAAAGATCAAGGACAAGTTGCAACCCGATATCGATGATAGCCACCGTCACTGATCGTATGTTATGTAGACAATGCCCTTCACACGCCTTGGACTTGGCTAGATCTCGACTGACATGCACGCAAGTGCCAATACTTCTACGAGCATGATTATTGGGCCATCCAGCTTAACAAAGAGCTGACAGATCTCTAGCATGAGGAAACGATCAGGAGACCGTTCAGTCTTTGGCGGAAAACATGGCGTGACCGTCCTAGTTCGCTTGCAGCAGGCAACGTTGTGGCACGTATGCAGAATAACCGAGACTTTCAACTTTTTGAACGTTCAAAGGAGCGAATTGTCTCCTCATCGAAGGATCAAAAGTTGATTCCACATCACCGTCACTGCCTACACATGTCTTCCAACCTTACATCCACCCAGTAGTAGACCGCCTCTTAAGCCCAGGCGCCTCACTCCTCTCGTTCGGAACGACCTTAATCACCTTCTTCAATTCCTCCCTCCGCTTCTCCGCCCGCACATCCTTCCAGCTATCCAGTAAGCCGCCGAAAACACTATTCTTCCTTCCTCTTGGGCTTTCCGGTTCTCTCAAACCAATCCTCGTCTCGTCCAGCGGCCTCGCTGGAGTGGAGATGTGAGTATACTCAGGTATCGAAGGCGTCTGAGGCTGGCCGAACAGACGCCTAGATGAGTGCACAGAGGTGCGAGCTTCGTCGAACGCTGTCTTCGTACGTGGGGACCAGCCGAGATGGTTTTGAGCTGGTGGGAGATGCACTTGGGTAGAGACCAAATGCGGCGAGCCTGGTGCGACGGTAGCCGATGTAAGGTGCTCGTAGTTGCGCGGCTCCGGTACCTCTAGCGGACTGGCGAGCAGGTCTGCGTACCGTGCCGCGCCTTCAGCTAGCCGTTGGAACAGCGGCTGCTTTATTTTAGCCGTCGAGCCACTGCCGCGGCGCTGCCAGAAGCCGTCGTCGAGACTGCTCGTCCGGATGGGATGGGGTGGTGGGTGTCGAGACGTTAGACCTGCTGTTGCTAGCCGGTCAACTACGAAGTCTGTAGGTCGTGACGGTAGTGGTAAGGTATCCGTTTCGGCTCTGACGAACTTTGGTTTCGGGCTTTTGCTCTGGCCCTTGCCCTTGCGAGAAGCGACGAAAGGGTAGAAAGCTGAAGCGCGAGCGTCGTCGCTTCCTCTCCTGCACCGAGGCCGTGAGATGTTCTGCTGTGGCGATGGTCTGGTCGGAGCTGTCGAGATGACAGATGGTGGTGATATCGGAATAGACCCGCTCGTACTCCGCCTCTGGTGAGACGAACCCCTACTGGCAGAAAGCCGAAATGGATATGAGCTGCCGCTAGACCGTCTCGAACCGTTCCTGCTTGCATCCCGTGTGCTCCCTGCACGCCGTGGCGATATGGATGAGCCGCTTGGCGATGCATTGATCGCACCTGGAAGCTTTGCCGGAGGCTTCGTTTGGAACAGAGGTCGAGGAACCAGCTTCATCTTCATCTTGATACTGTCGTCCGAGTCAGTATCGTGGTGCTGAGAAGTATCTCGTGCTGGTGAGTCAGGGAATCGATACTGTTTCGCAGCTTCCCGCTCACTGCCTCGAGTAGGCGAAGGACTCTGTGGTATCTTCCACTTCGTTCCGTAGGCGGAGCGCTCCACTGCCCGTTGGCCTCGATATCGTGGCCTTCCGCGTTCTTCATGTGCGTTGTTGTCGCTGGTTCTTTGAGGACCTGATGTCGGTGGTTGCATAGTCCTCTCTGGTCCCGTGCCCACTTTAAACGCCTGTAGGTATGGGCTTCGCACTGTCGATCCAGCTTCGGGTACAACGGACTCGATGCGTACACTAGGAGTCTGACGAGGCAATGCAATGCTCAGATGTCTGCCATTCTGGTCAAGAAGAGTCGGTGCTTGGGGTACTTGCGGCGGACGTTCTGGCATGAGCATGTCCATGGAATCCTTTCGAAGTGGCTCGTGGGATCTTGATCTCTTCCCCGTCTGAGCACGAAGCTCTTCCGGGAGAAGGTGAACCGCCCCTGGTGCTTGGACATTTGCTTTCGCTTGTGCTAAAGAGATCGTCTGGACTGGCTTCTTGGGCGCTTTTCGTGAAGATTGGCGCGCAGAAGAAAAGCTTGGTGACTCCTGGCGTGCTGGTGAAGATGCAATGGTGTCCCGACTCTCAGTAGGCGATGGGGTAAAAATGAGCGGACTATATATCCGAGGCTGCAGTAATTCCTGTACAGGCGACTTCTCACCCAGATGAGGTGTACTCGCGCTGTAAGCCACCGGCTGAAGGACAGGTAAGGGTGGCATAGGCTCGTCCGCGAAGTCCGCGCTGGTCCAGGAGAAGTCATCGTCGCCATTTCCACCCCATTGGCTGACAGTTCGACTGTATACGCTTGATGACCGGCGGCTAGCGTATGAAGATGGGTTCTTCGACCGAGCTGGGGAGGTGTGTGAAGTTCGGCGAGCGATGAGCGGAGTTGGCGGTAGCGGTTTGGCTGGGTTGGGAGGCGGAGTACGCTTGAGGAACTCCTGGAAAGACGGGACGACGTTCTCCATGCCGGTAAGCGATGGCGATGAGGAGTCGTCTCTGGATGCTGGTGGCCGTCTGAGCGTGCCGTTTGGTTGTGGTGATAGCATGCTGTGACCAGACATCTGTACCGGTCAACTCCCCAACCACTCCCATGAGTGTCGTCTCGAACATTGAGTAGAAGGATGACTCCATAATGATTCTTTCCATAAGACAAAGGGCATTCGCGGACAGCTTAGGTTTCACGCCTAGTCCCATTGCGGTAGAGACAATAGACTGTTCAAGTGAACAAAGAAAATCTTTCCCAAACCGGCGATATCTGGTATCAAACATAACAATGTGTCCTGCTGGACGGTGCAAGTGCGCAAGTTGAAGTCACAAGGGTCCTGCAGGCCTGAGGACCGTAAGTGTAGTGCCATATCTGTAGCAAAACGCCCGCATTCCAGTGACAAACAGCATCAAGCAGACCCGTTCGGTTTACTTGACACACTCCCCTCTGCATCCTCGGACTTGTTAAACTCCTCTGCTCCGGGCGTTTGCGGTACGTCAACCTGTCTCCTCATTAGCTGAGTCCTGCCGCAAGTCAGACAACAACCTACCAACACCGCCGCATCCCTCAACCGCTCCTCCATCAATTTCTGCCTCCTCTACCCAAACCACACCATTAGCCTACCACCCAAACTGAATGACTCAGGGGCCCGATCATCTCACCTCCCTTTCTTCACTCGTCATCTGCATCAGCCCCTCCGCCTTCGATCCCCTCCGTTCCCGCAGGCGCTCGGGCGACGTGGGCGTAGCATCCAGTTCAACGGGCTCCGTGTTCACGTCTACTGTTGGTTTTGAGAGGGTCAGTTCCGGATGTTTGTTACTGGAGCCGCTGACTGGGGAGACTGGGGTGGCGGTTGAGGCCATGGCGTTGAGAATTTCGAGCTGAGATGGAGAGAAAGAATGTCGGACGAGACACGCTGATGTCCGCGGATGGAGATGGAAGACTTCAAGCGAACATGAAACAACGCCAGACGAAAATCAAGAATGTAGAAGTGTGTGACAGGTTGACAGCGATCGACGGTCAGGTGCTGGAGCTCTCAAGGCTGTGTATCGTATCCTTGTGCTCGCACACCCTTCCGCCCCACAGAGCCAACTCTTACCAATGAGGCTGACGGACCGCGCGTAAGAAGGAAACAATCAGGGAACGGCAGCAAAAGGAACATGAAATAGTGCGACAATGAAGTGTTCAATGCAAGCTTCGTTATAAACATCCGAAGTATATACTTCATAGCCAGATCCGCTGCGCTGTGCTACATGGGAATCATCGTATCCAAAAACCAAAACCCAGGGCCCCCATCCTGTACAACACCAGGCCAATATGCCAAAATCCCAAATCTACTCGCCCTTATCCCCCACCGGCTCAGATTGCTCGGGCTTAACCTTCAATGTCTCGATATTCTGAATCGCACTCTGCAATGCGCTCGTCAGATCCATGTGGAAGAATGGCCGATTCAGCCCTTGCACGACCGCCGCCTTGCCCATCCGGAACTTCTCATCGTACTGGCTATTCCTTTCGCTATCCTCGTTGATGCTGTCGATCTCCCGTGAAGTGACTTGGCGCATGTGGCCTTGCTCGACGTCCTCTTCGGCCTTCGGCTCATGCGACAGGACGCGGTTGACTCTCCGCTCGGCTTCAGCCGCGGCGCTGTCGCTACCACCTAGCTCGGCCACGGAGAAGAGAGGTTTCCATCGCGAGAAGTTTTCGTCGTCCTCGGGTGTTGCGAAGCCGAAGCCGGCAGAGGCCAAGGCACGTTTGGTCCAGCGATTGTTAATATGGGCAAAGTGCCATTGTACCTTGTCAGGTGCGGCGTAGCGATCGAGCTGGTTGCGCACATCGATCAGGTTCTGGACGGATGTGAGGTCGACGTTGTTGACGGAGGCAAAGTCAAGGATGATCGCTTTGAGGTGAGGACGGCCATGGTCGACATGCTCCTGGCCACGGCGTGGGCCTGGGTCGTTCCAAGGTCGGTCGCCTTGGCGTCCGTATGAGTTCGGGTTTGTCCTCTGAGTCTCCTTGAAGATGGTGTCGAGCAGGTAGTCAGTGTAGTGGTTGGCGTTGGGGTAGTTGAAGCCTTCCGAGAACCGGTAAATGAATATGCCAGGGTACGGGTGCTCCGGCTTGATCAATGGGTTGGAGCCGTCTTCATTCGTAATCGGCAAGAAAATGTTCCTCACGCCAGCATCCGGGTCGTTGTCAGGGTTCCTGGCATTCATAATACGCCCATCATTGGTCTCAATCAGGTGATCGCCGATGACCGAGTGGACCTTCACCTTGCCAAGGAAGCGTCCTTGAGCCTTGAAAGCACGGAAGAGGTATAGAGCCATCGAGCAGGTAATGGTGACGTAAATGCCGTTCTCGATGGAGCTGAAGATGGTGACGAAAACGCCAGCGAAGAAGATTGGCACTTCCATTGGCGATGTTCTCCAGAACTGGTAGACTGTGTTTGGTGGGGTGATCAGGTCGCCCACGGCGTGGATAATGATGGCAGCGAGCGATGCTTTCGGGATGTAGAAGAACACCACTGGCAAGGCATAGATGGCCAGGAGCACGACCATGGCAGTGATGAAACCAGCGAACGGCGTTCGCACACCAGCCTTGGACTTAATGGCAGTACGTGAGAAAGATCCAGTGGCAGGGTATGCTCCAAGGAATGGACCGAGGAGGTTCGTGATGCCGATGGCTACCATTTCTTGCGAAGGGTTAATGGTGTAGTTGTTGACACGTCCGAAGGACTTTGCGATGGAAATGTGCTCGATCAGGATTACAATCACCGAGACCGGGATGTAGCTAACGAACATGCTGACGATGTTCGAGTTCATCTTTGGCACGGCAGCATTCTGGAAACCTCGCGGCACTGGTCCGACGAGTGAGAATGGCGCCGCGTCGGCCGAATCCGCGCTGCGATCGGGAAGGTTCAGGTTCACCATCGCGCTGATGAAGGTGTATAGCAGGATGACGAAGACAGAGCGCATGGTGTTCAAGAAGAACCATAGCTTCCTCTTGGCTGGCTGCTTTCTAGCCAAGGTGTTCAAGGACCATCGGATGAGGTACAGCATGAAGAGTGCGGTTAGACCCATGGCTGCGTCCAAGTTGCAATTCGGCAGGTTGCGTAGCGTCTTGATGACGACCCAGTATGAGTGTTGTCGTGTGTCAAAGTAATCGGAGATACCCAGCAGCGTCGGCACCTGCCCAATGGCGATGAACAAGGCTGATCCAGTCATGTAAGCGGCGATGGCGACGAGGGGGATAAGCTCGACGAGCCATCCCAGTCTGGCGAGCCCGATGAAGCAGATGACTCCTCCGCAGATGACTGACAGTGCTGTAGCAATAATATGGGGAGGGACATTGGGCTCGATAGTCTGCGCATGAAGGATGACTTCGCCAGTGACCGTAGACATGACAGCGACGGGCTATCAAAGACGTTAGTACCCCATCACGAACACATGCGGGACGTCGAACTTACGCCAATGGTGATATCCTTGGATGTAGCAAAGAACCAGTAGAGCAGCACGCCCATGAAGGACGAATACAGCCCGAACTGCGGTGGTAGCTCAGCCAGCGATGCGTAGGCCATACCCTGCGGCACGACCACAGCTCCGATGGTGATACCAGCCACCAGATCTCCTGCGAACCATTGCAAGTTGTATCTTCCTATCCAGTGCAGGAAGGGGAACAAGTCGTAGAAGTACCGACCAACCTGGCGACCAGTGGGCGTGATGCTCCGAAACCAGTCGGCGACATGAGGTTCGTCTTCGAGATAGCTGTCCGCGCTGCCCACCGAGAAGGTCGACTCGCCTCGAGTAAGCTTGTCGTTGGTAGGGTTGCGATAGTCGAGCTTGATGCCTAGGCCCTTGGCCAGAGTGTGGCCGACCTTGGAGGTGGACATCTTCGAATGAATCGTCGAGGCGAGAGGTCCAGGAGTGGCTGCCGGAGACACGAGACGTGCGGCGTGCTTGTCTTTATCGGCAAACCGTAATGGTGGGATATCTATGTAAGATGCGCCAAGGAGGGCTAGATATAGCCACCGTGCGTGAGCTTCGCTGATGGGGCACTGAGGCGCTCAATGAACGACTGCAAGTGTGGTCTCGCCACGGGATGGGCTCGTAGGTCTGATGCAGCCGTCCGAACAGAGCGCGCCGGTCCGATGTGTGAAGCGAGCACGCAAGAGCACTCAACTGGCAAAAGAAACGTGCAAAGACGTCGACTGGTCCAGGTCGTCGGTAAGGAACCCTGAAGGCGCGCCAACCACCGGAAATGCTCGAAACTGAGTATCAAGGCGTGGGAGACACGCGTGAGCACGCAAGAAGGCTTGCACTCGCGCAATAGCACTTGAAAAGGTGTTGTAGAGTGCTGTCAAGCTGACCGACACGTGGTTGTTGATCCCCAGACGGGCACGTCTCGAGTACCGTTGGAGCGGTAGGGACAAAAGTGTATTGTTGTCAAATGAGGACAGCGGGTTGGAGGACAAGAAGTGTCTCTGGGGGAGACAGAAGTCACCTCGAGGGCCATCTTCGCCATTTCCATAGGAGAGTGGATCAACAGGGTGAGCCTTGGTGTCGATGTCGTGATTCTGGGTGCACGCTTTGGGAATGGCCTGAAGCCGGGGCGCCGCAAAATCCCAGACAAGAAACCCAATCAGAACGTCGTCTGAAGGCGTCATTGTGAACCGACCCCTTTCCGCGTCGACCGCTCTTCTCTCAACGCCGGCAGAGTTCGTCGACAAACTTCGAACGAAACTCAGTAGAACGATGGTCCATTGGCGGGAACAATTCGGCCCCATTGCGCACTTCCAGACTTTGTTCTTACGTCGGCTCTTACGTCGAGGATACGAAATCATTTCATCGACGACCCATCATAAACAACCCGAGAGTTGCCGCGGCGGCTGTTCTCAGTAGATTGACGAGTGATGCGCGCATGGTCTGATGCATACCACGACAGGGCACGGTACAGTAGCGACAGCAACACCTCCTAGCTGCAGGCGGCATCTGTATGCATATGCCCGCGAGGCATCCTTTGCAAATCTACCAGTCGCTGGAGAACATCTGGCCACGTCGTGGGTGGTCGTTGTCATCGAGCTATGCGTACTCCGGACAACCGGTAGTTCTGCTCGCACCGGGCGCGCATGCGACAATGGAGCTTCTGAACAGATCTTCTATCGCACAACAAATCCCAAATAGCTGTTAGAGCACGCGATTGTGCGCCATGCTGGAGCCCATTCCGAGGTGTGCGTCGTTGTCACCGGTGGTTGTCGTTATTTCGATACTCCAGGTGCCGATGGACGTATCGACTTGTCAAGGCAGTCAGCTTGGAAGGTGACCATCATGGCCTATTGACGGCGACGGTAATGTCGACAGTCAGTTGTGAAGAAGTGAGGTGATGTGGCGGATGTGCCTTCCATCATCGTTGACAGCTCCAGCCGTTTGACACTGACAGCTTCAAAAGCAAAAAGCAGCGTTGAAGCCTTGCCAAGATTTCCGATCACGTGGCGACTTGTTCTCAACTTCCACACCAACACCGATCGAGTCTTTCCTCTCTTTGATCGGGGAGGTAGTAGACAATGCTACTGAAAAACGTTGAAACAAAAACATCGTATCAGCTCTGCTTTCCAGCTTCCAACCCCTCGTGCGCTGGACGTTTGTTTCCCGCCCTTGAAGTGGCATTGTCAGACACGGACAACAAGAACTTTGCGGAAGGTAGGCACTGTTAAGCATCTGAAGCAGGCAGTGGTCGTTCCTTTCCGCTGTAAAACGCCGAGAACACGAAGACCTCATCCTCTCAGCCTGTTGTCAAGCACTAGGTACTGAGTAGCTGGAGTGATGAGATGCAGGTAGGTGGTGCAGGATGAGAAATATCATTTGCTTATGCTTTTGGTCCGGTGCAACGTCCAGAGATAGCTATGTTGTGTCTGTTGCCAACCCCGTTTCGGGACTTGCACGACAAAAACGTACCAACTTAAACAGAGCAAGCGGATCGAGCAGAACTTCAGGAAGCCAGCAAAGGCTGCAACAGCGACCTCTCCCGCCAGCCAGCCGACGAAGCCATTATGGTTGCTTCCATCAACATCGTCGCCTTGTACTGGAACTGCCTCGTAACGTCCACAGTCCCACCACCCGGAGATGAGAAGGTCGAAGGCACAGTTCAGCTCTCTAGAGGTATGTCAGCATCTCTTACGGGTAAGGACTGGTCTCCGACAAGACGAATTTGCCGTCAGTACGCTGCGATCAAGGACAGGTCGCAAAGCTCGAGGCCAGGCTGCGGCGCGACGGCGGCTCTCTCACCGTCGTCAAACACTGCTGGGACTAACGCGGTAAGGATACAGATGTCTCTTGTTGACCGATGATCTCTGATTGTTCCCACAAAGCATGCTGCCATCGGCTGTATCTTCAAAGGAGAGTCTTCCAATCTCTTCTGCGAGGAAACGCCCCTGAGTCTGCAACACGCATGCCCTTCGAACGAGCTGATTGCCGCTGCCGACCTTCCAAGACCTTGCACACCGGTCCAAGACTTGGACGTCAATAGCCTCTTGATCTTCGTCTGCCCCCCTAACAATGCTACAGACGATTTGATCGGTCCCGGATGTGGGTTGGATGCATCTTGGCCAAAGGGCTTCCAACATGCCCGTAATTGCCTGCTCGATGCGAGTAATTAGTTGTTGACCGCAGTCATGAGTAGATCCTTCACGCCTGAACAAGACACAGACTCAACGAGCAACGGACAGGTAAGCTTGTGGGAATGTCCTGTCGATGTTTAGGTTTCCATGGTTCTGTTGCGTTTGAATTGCGTATGTACCTCAAAGTTTCTTCCTCCAACCCCACGTTGTCTAGGCCGGGATCTACCTATAGTTTGTCCATACAGCCGGTGTTGGAAGTTAGAATTCAGGATGTAGGCGGTACATGTACTTTTAAAGACTGTGATAGGGCACGTGAGCACGCGGCAAGTCAATAAAATATTGATGGGAACATTGATAGAAATATTGATTGGCTGTCCTCATGCATGACTGCATGACGCGACTTCACCTCACAGTCACGCATCCTCATTTAATCTGCGTACAGATACTCTGTCTATATGCCTCGTCAACGCATCGACCTGAGAAATGCTGCAGAATAGCAGCCCATCCAAACACAATGCTATGCTAGGAAAAACAATCTTGCATCCTAAGTCAACCAACTACGACGAAGGCAACGAGGAGGACTTCAAGACACCTCCAGCAAAGCGAGTCAAGCGGAGTACGGTCCAATATGAGAGTCCGAGGAAGAGAAACGTCGTACCAGACTCTGATGCGGATAGCGAAGATGAGGTCTATGATGAAGAGCCACGGAGCAGACGAACAGATCTCGAGTCTGCCCTCCCGCCCATCGAGACAGACAAGGAAGCCATCGAGGCCTACGAGGCTACAAGAGCAGCTGAACAAGCGGAACTGGGACTGAAAGAGCGGTTGGATGGACGGAAGTGGGAAAGAGGGATGACGTCGATCTATGTCGACGCCTTCAACCTTGCGCTCGATACGGTGCTGGAAGACGAGAGCCACTTGTTTGACGAAGCGGAGCATGCTGTCTTCAAGACATGGCGCGACTTATCATACGAAGCGCAGTATCTGTACGTGCGCCTGTTCTTACGAAAGACTTCGAGCTGGTTCCGGATCAACAGACTGGGATACCATAGCGACATTGCGGATCTGCCGAAGGCCATCTCAGACTTGCAATTGGAGCGCGATCTACCAAAACCATCGTCGCAGGTCGAAAGGCACGCCGGCGAGTTCGAGACACCAGAGGGAACAACTCTTGGATCGTCTTTTACCTTTGCGGATCGATCAGAGGACTGCATCAGAGATCTTGAAGAAGCTTCGTCGTTGCTGCTTTTGGATGAACTGAAGGCGTTAGCAAAAGACTTCAAAGTCCAGGGAAAGAATAAGAAGGAACTCTTGAGAGCGTTCCGGAGAACGAGCAGTACGCAGACCGGACTGGGCTTTGCGTCCTTGAAACGGTCAAACACCGAAGAGACCACTGCGTCGGAGGGTGTCGAGCAGGACAGCAGAGAAGCAACTCCAGCGAGAGGTGAGAATCGCGATGCCTACTTCGTCGGAAAGATTATGGCCGAGACAGGACCTTGTATTCGTCTGTCGCTGTCAGTTCTGCGACTCTTCGAGAGAGTACACCTGGTGTTTTACCGGTCTACGGAGTGGACTGAGAAGTCGCTCACAACCATCATTCTGGCCCGCATCGCACGGCGTAATTTTCCGCAATACATTGTATCGCGCTCAGCCAATATCTTCGCATCACGTCCACTACTGCTGGAGTTTGAAGCGGCCATCCGTACACAGTTCAAGGTCGACAATATTCTCGAGTTTAATGGCACGCCGCGAAAGGATGATCTGCAAGTAATTCTTGACATTTTCAACGACGTGTACGACAGATGGAAAGTCTTGCTGGCCGAAGAGCAGACGAAGGAAGACAGCATTTACTGCACAGGCGAAGGCGCGTACCTACGCCGCCTCAGCCCTGCTTGGGTGTACACACGTATTGTCCACAAAGGCGCCTTCGTGCTGGGCAAGTTCAAAGACCACAAGCGGGAGCACCAGATCCTCAGCGAGCTTCTAGCACAAGGCCTATTCCACACCAGCCGACGAGGCGACTGGTACCAGCGCAAAGCACTTCTGGAAGAACACTACATGCACCTCCACCTCCCCTCGCCACCCGAATGCAAAGATGCCGAAAGCAAGAAGAAACACTGGCGTCGCATCGCCCTTCAAACCTGCGAAACCGGCCTTCAAGACCAACTCACCCACCTCATCTACCACCACGACCTCCAAAAGCGCACCACCAAACTCGAAAAAGCCCTCAAAATCCCCAAACGCGAACAACACGAATTCGCGCACGTCCGCCTCACCAAACCCGCCGAACGCACCTTCCACGGCATCCGCATCGAACGCGCCCCAACCCTCACCCGCTCCTCCTCCAACCCCACCTTCCGCCGCTCCAGCTCCCAACCACCCACCACGAACCGCGGCAGCAAAACCATCTGGCTTGACCCCGCCTCCGCAGAAACCGACACCGAATGCAGCGTCGAAGAGATGTGCCTCTCCTCCTACCGCGCCCTGGGTTGGAAAGGCTACCACTGCGAATCCGGCATCCTGCGCACCCTCTTCGCCTACCTCTTCCTCGACATCCTCTTCCTCTACATCCCCAACGTCTTTCAAACAGAATTCCAAACGTGTCCGTTGGACTTACACACGGATGCGTTTTACCCGAGTCGCATGAGCGAGGTGACTGCGCGCTTGAACGAGGTCTCGAACGGCGGGGCGGAAGGGTTGGTGCGGAGCGTCTGGGAGGAGCATGCGGAGAGGAGGACGTGTGTGGTGGGGTTGGATTGGGGGTTTGAGGTGCGGGATTTGGTGGAGATTTGTCGGGCGTGGGAGGGAGGGGCGTTGGCGAGTGCGATGAAGGTGCTTGTGCAGGAGTATGGGCAGAGAGGGGGCGGGGTGCCGGATTTGTTTTTGTGGAGGACGGGGGAGGATGAGGGTGATGGAGAGGGCTCCGGAGAGTCTCGGTATGTTGGAGTGGAAGGTGTGCAGAGAAAGGGAGAGGTGATGTTCGCGGAGGTCAAGAGCGAGAATGATCGCCTGAGCGACACGCAGCGCATGTGGATTGATGTGCTGTCGGGTGCTGGGATACGGGTGGAGCTGTGCCATGCTGCTGCCAGCGAAGTACGAGTCAAGACATGATGAAGATACCTTAGCCGCGTAGCCTTGGATACAAGACGAAATGCTTCACAGAAGCGTCCGCGATCCACGTTTGACAATGCCGACATCACTTCATCGTCCCTTGCCCTTCGATTGGCCACAGATATTATCGCGCTAGCTGGCGTTCATCTTCATGTGACAGTAAAAGTGAGTGTCAGTTTTCCCCTCCCAGCGACATGGTCATAAGTTCTCCATGCCCTGAAAATTGTAAATTCTCCATGCCCGCTCACGCTGCTGCAGTTGATTGCGTATGTATGTGTCCCTCGGCTTGCGTGGAGACTCGACATGAATCATCTCGTTGATGCATGGCTCGTCGACGTATGCCTCGTGATTCTCGTGACTTCGTAGTCATACTGTCGTACTGCTCATGAATATTCATTGCCGCCATCCCACTTCAAACACTTCACTTTGCATGCGAGAGCATCTGCTCGTAAACATCCTCCGGTATCTTCCTCGCGAAGTTGACGGTGTAGTCAATCACCTTCTGCGCTCTGAGCGGCTTGAAGTCCGGCTTTGGACTATCATCTGGTCAGCCTCAATCACACATCCCTTTGTCCCGTCACACTCACCTCTGCGTACTCAACAGCTGATCCCTAATCAAAACAACCTGACTAACAATACACAACAAATTCAACCCCGCCCCATACGCGAACAGAAAATCCCACAGTCTCAAAACCTCCGGCAACGGCGGCGTACAAGCACACAGCGTCAACACGCTCGGAAACGCGTAAATCTCCGCCTTCATACCCTTCCCCAGCAAATGCGACGCGAGCTTCGGGTCCACGATCCCTAAGATCTGGTCTACCAAAGCGAGACCTTTGTGCACGCCTTCCATGCTCCCGCGCACGTAGCCGGGGCATTCGTGCGTGACGTACCGGTCGAAGGCGGCGAAGGCTTCGACTTCGCTGCGGGCGGCGTAGAGGAAGGGGGCCGCCATGACGTTCATGCCTTGGACGTAGCCGACGCTCGTGTGGGCGGTCGTGGAGTCGGCTTCAGAGTCTTCCGTGACCGAGCCGCGAGCGAAGCGGGACGGACGGTCGTTGTTACCACCACCTGCGCTGGTGACGCTGGCGGGGGAGTGGAAGATGTCGCTCCCGTTGTCGGGGACGTTGAGGGACAGGTTCATCATGGGCGGGGAGTTCCAGCCTTCTCTTCTGCTTTCCTCTCTGTCGCACAACTTCCATGCTACGGCGTTGAGGACGCGGGTGAGGCTATTTTCGCTCACGCGCCGGCGGAACAGGGGGTCGGTGGTGAGGGTGCGGAAGGTGTCGTCGCGGATTTTGGCGTAGGCGGGGGAGGCGCCTTGGCCGACCAGGTCGAGGTAGGCTTTTGTGGAGAGGGGAGGGGCGTTGAGGAGGATGAGCCAGATGTAGATGCGCAATTCGGAGAGGCCGTCTGCGCTGGAGGGGAGAGGGTCGAGGAGGAGTGTGCGGCGGAGGTCTTCGAGGCCAGAGGCGTGGGTGGTGAGCGCGGGGTTGGATGGGTGCGGGTTGGGGCCTTTCTGGAGGAAGAGGTCGAGGTGTGTCATGATTGCGCTGATGATCGGTGTTCAGTATGGATGGTCTCGGTGAAGTCGCTATCCTCTAGCGATCATGATACTTGACCGTCTTCCGTTGCGCTGCGAGCAATGTGTTGGTTGGAGAATGGCTTCATGTTGCAAGTCGCGTTCACGAGGTGAAGTGAGCTTCGACTAGCGCCAATCACGAAAACAACCACGCGGTCACATGTTACCACTACCAAGGCATTCGAACGACTCTTCTTGGATGCTGTGGGGTACGCATTGTGTTCTGCTCAAGCTATCGACGTCGTATCTACATCCTCTCCATACATTCACGTCGTCCCTCTCACTTCTTCCCCACCCTCCTCTTCCTCCTTCCCTTCTCCCTCTCATACTCCTTACTCTCCTTCCCCTCCTCCCCCTGAATCTCCGCAATAAGCCGTCTCTGCTTCCGCTCATACTCCCGATCCTTCTCCTTCTTCTCCCTGAGCCCCTCTCTCGCCAGGAAACTCGCATCCTTCCTGAGCTCCCTGATCGCGCCCTTCCGCTCGCGTTTGTACTCCTTCTGCAACTTCCTCGCGTCGCTGCGGTCTTTGTCGGGGTCGTAGTGTTTGTCGGGATCGAAGGAGTCTTCGAACTTGGGAATGGAGGTGCGGATGGCGAGAGGTTTGTGGTGGTGGAGTTCGAGCGGGCGGCGGGCGGTGCGGGATTGGGCGAGGAGAATGCGGAGGTGTTGGAGTATTGGTTTGGATTTGGGATGTGTGGATAGAGGTGTCGAAGTGAGGGCCGTGTTGAAGGGAGTGAAGATCTCGATGAAGGCAGGTTTCGCTTTCCAGAGGTCGAGCATGGTCCTGAGGTTGGCTAGGTGGGCGGAGGTGTGCTCAGTTGATGCTTTGGCTTTGGGCGATAGAGCGCAAAGTGTGAAACGGATCGCCTCTGGGATGTAGCGTTTGCTCAATCGCTGGTAGTGAAGTGACAAGGCGACCAGGAACAAGCCTGTCGAGTGCTTCTGGGGCGAGTCGGGAACGTTCATCGCAAGCCACTTAGCCATGATTGTCATCGCTGGCGTGACGACCTGATGGAAGTGATCGCTTGTCGGGTAGATGGAGCCAATGGCGGTCAATACGACCATGTCTCCGGCGTGCAGGGTCTTTCCCGTATGTGCAGACTGTAGCTGAGCCCGGAAGGATGTGGCAATGATCTCAGAGTATGTCCGGCTTAGACTATGGAGATGTCGAATGACTTGCTCTGCCACAGGAAGAGGTTGATGATGCTCGCCCATGTATGATAGATGCTCGACAAGGGTAGCGGAGAAGTCGGCCATCGATTCTTTGTTGGTGGCTGACAACGAAGGGTGATGCAATGCACGTATCCGTTGGATGATGGTCGGTAGCTGGTCAGCGGGGCTGTCTTTGACTACTGCGAGTAGCTCCTGGTGGGATCGAGGGCAGGGGTAGGTAAACGCAAGACCTTGTCCTCCGCCAGGCGCTACGAGCTGCTGGGAAGCTGCTGCATCGTTCTTCTCGCCACCACCTAGTATGCCCTTGACAAACTCGTCTTCTTCCTCGTTCACCGCCGGCTGCTCTTCATCCTCGATGTCCGATTCAGCCTCACTCATAGAGGCATCGCTCACATCGAGTTCCGATCCACTAGCGACCAACTCATCGTCAAGAGCAAACTCGTCCTCATCTTCCAAGACGATCTTCTCCGGCTTCGTGTTTTGAGGCGCATCAGCCTGTGTGAATCCAAACTCGGCAGCCTCGTCAGGCCTCTCGTCCATGTCGTCTCCATTGACCGCTCTAGGCTCTTGCTGTTCATCATCAGAGACTTGTTCGCCACGCATCCTTTTCGCCCTCCTTTCCTCAAGATCTTTCAACCTCTCCGCCTCTTCCTTGATCTTCTCCTCCTCTGTCTTCGTCCGCTCGGAGGGCTTTGCTCTCTGTTCTCGAGCCAACTGCTTGATGCGCGAGTCGTAGTCCTTCTCAACAGCCTCGCGATCCGCGCCCTCTAACAACTTCAACCGGTCTGGATTCACTGCCGTCGCATCGCCGCCGTTGGTTGTGGGCTCGGCTGGCTGCGGTGGAGCTGGTGCAGGTTTGCGTCCACGCAGCAAAGTAAGAATGTCGCCAAATCCTTTGTCCAATTCGTCCCTCAAATCATCGTCGTTCTCCTTTGCCTTCTGCCGCTCGTATTTGTGGTACTTGGACTTCGCGATGACCTCCTCCATGACCTCTTTCCGGCTCTTCTTCCTTTCCGGCTCATCGTCTGCTCCGTCACTAGCTTCCTCCTCTCCTTCGCTTTCGGGCTTCTCAATGTCGCTACGCCGCCTTTTCCTCCTCAACAGCCCTCCACTTCCTTCGCTCCCTTCGTCTTCACTTCCACCAGCAATCTCGTCATCCCCCAGATCGTCCAGCCGCCTCCCACCATGCGTTAAGCCCATACCCAGTCCACCCTCCTCGTCATCACTGCCCTCTAGATTAAAAACATCCCCCGCCCGTCCCCTTTGCTTCTCCTGCGCAAACCTCTGCACCGCCCTTTCCTCAGCCGTCAACCCCTCATCGCCCTCCCCAATTCTGCGATCCACGAGCCCACCAACTTTGTTCCGTCTCCGTAGCTCCGGCAACAGCGTCGCTTTCCTCATCTCCTCGCCCGCCGACTTGCTAACCCCAGGTCGGTGCAAGACATCCTTGTACTTCCCACCAGTTCTGTTCCCATTGGCTACCGGGCGGTCATTCGCATTCGAGAACTTTGGAGGTCTTGAAGAAGGCGCGCGGAACTCGAAGGGGTTGAAGGAATCTCGAATCTGTTCGAGGGCAGCATGCTTCTGGATGCGGTCGTTGGTGCCTTTGGCGGATTTGGCATTTTTCTTTTGCTTCTTCGATTTTTGAGGGCCGGTGATGCCTTGTTCGCGCAGTGAAGATTTCAGGCGCTTCAACTGCGAAGGCGGCATGGTATGCGATCGTTGTTGTTGGAGGATGGTGTTCGACTCTTCACTTTTTCTGGAGCTTCGGATGCGATAAGACGGGTAAAGCCGCTAGCGTCGCGATAACAACCTGGATACATATGAGCCGAAGCAAGTTCAACCATGCTTCATGCAAAGAACATCAACGAGATGTAGATGTCTCCCGAGCACGAAGAGACTCATTCCAAATCACGACAAAATGAAAGATGCCGTCGAGGATCGATGACCGCTGGCTTTGGCTCAGTTTTGGGGTCATCTCGATCGCCACAATCTACGGCATTCGTCTCGCCTTCCAAGACCTGATCAGTTTGACCAAACTCGATCCCCATGACGATGAAGAGAGGAAGAAAGATGAAGAACATCCGGAAGATGGTAATAGCTACTCTGCAAAGCAATGTGTTATCATGGAATGAATGGCTGATTCCCTCCCCAGCCATCTCCCTAAAAGACCTCAAAACCCTCACCACCTCCCCCAACTCCGCCATAGCCAACTCCGCCATCTCCCTAACCGTCTCCCGCGTCCAGCGCGACCCCTCCGTCACAACCTCCATCCGCCGCGACCTCCGCTCCGCGGACCCCCGAACCCGCTTCCTCGCCACCACAGCCCTGGACTTCCTCTGCCACCACCCTTCCTACCCCGGCCACGACGCCGACAGGCCCAGCCGACGGCTCCCATACGATGACTTCGGCCGCTCGACTCCCGATCGCGTCCCGAACGAAAGCGAGACGGAATGGGTCGTTGCGCAACTGGCCCGGCGAGCGGAGGCTAGTGACCCCGTTGCTGGGCAGATGATGGGGCTCGTGGAGCGCGCGAGGACGATCGATCCGGGTGGTATGTTTGGCCCGCCGGATGAGAGGAATCCGTGGGTGGGGGAAGGGGAGGAGGGGGTCGTGCCTAGTATTGAGGATCCGGTGGCGGGGTGGACTAATGTGCCAAGAGCAAGGCCGCAGCCCGGTGGTGGGACTGCTGAGGAGGATGCGGCCGAGTTGCGCAGGTCGAGACGGGAGGCAGTGGTGATGATTGATCCGCATGGGCACGTTATCGTAGAATAGAGAACGTTTGGTCGGTAGGCAGAGGTTCACAGGATCTGACTAAACGTGAGAGGCGACCTCGAATGATTCCCATACCAGTCATCATTTCGAAACAAAGTGAATGGTTGATAGGCGGCTATGAACTCTGCTCCATCTCCCAGCTCAAGCGAGACGTGCGGCAATCACATTGACCCATTCCAAATATTTCACCCGCTTCCGCTTCGTCGCTGGAGCACTCTGTGTCGCCAAAGCAGTCGGTACCGGCAGACTCAGCGGCCGACAACACCCAGGCAACTCCGGACACTCCCTACACTTCAACCACCCCACCCCTCCCAGAAACATCACTCCTCAACCCCTTACTCCTCTCCAAAGCAAAGTACCCCAGCGCTGGTTTGATGACGAAATCCAACATCGCGTACACGGGATCACGTTGCTGAACCCGCGCCGCTGTCCCAACGACCTGCGCGTGGAGGTTGAAGAGGTCATAAGGATCGACCGCGTTGCTGGCGTGAGCGAAGATGATGATTTTGTACGACTTCATGACACCCGGCGCTCTTGGGACGTGACTGTACTGGACCCGCTGCATGACAGCCTGAGCGAATCCCTTGGGGTTGTCGGCCCAGCAGCGAAGCTCCTGGACACAGTACGCTGCGAGGACCTTCTCGCCGTTCAAAGCGGCGTCTTGGTGGGTGATGGGTTCGTAGAACGCGCCGTCCTCGAAAGCCCGGTGTGTGACGCGGCTCGGGCAGATGAGGGCTTGCTGGATGTCGTCGACTTCTACCTGATCCTAAGGGCTCCGCTGGTAGCAGGGGATGGTGAAGGCGAAGAAGAGACACTCCGTGCGCTCGAGATGGCGCCAGCCGATTTGGAAGAAATTCGGGGGGCGGGTGAAGGCGCCCTCCCATGCGTTTGAGAAGAAGTTCCGGAGGTCCGTAGTGATGTCGTCGACGGATACTTGAGTGCCTTGCGGTGCTTGAGCGAATGTTACTAAGTTTACCTGAAGCATTTCGAGCAGGACATGGCTCGTCAGGTTCTGGTCCAAGTGGATCCAGATGTGAAGGTCCATCAGCGGATTTGGCCGGAGTTGCGTCTCCCTCATCCATTGCTGGTATGAAGTAGGATGCCGAGTGTACAGACGGAGATCCTCGAGGTTGAACTTGGGACCCGTCAGCGCCTCGAGGTCGACTCCTCGGTCCAGCCTGCTCGACAGGTTTCTACGATAGGAGTACTGGGTAACCTCTGATACACAGACAAGGACGCCCACGCGATATGAGAGGTGGAAGCCACGGCAGTTATCCGATTGCACTTCTCCCTCCTCCCGTGGCGGCGAAGCAGCGAAATTTTGCTGGAGACCTTGCTCCTGCCACACTTCCGCACGAAGCTGCATGCGCCTGATGATTCGAGGTAGGTCGTCATCCGCGATCCGAGTGATGTAGTTGTTGAGCTCATGAACAAGCGGATACGAAGATCGTGCCAGTGGTAGGCCCCCTCCACGGTTCAGAGTCTGCTGTATCTGCTCGAGGTTGACCTGGTCATGGTGACTGGCGGCGTAGATATGCACCTTGACGATAGCGAGGTGGAGCATGTGACAGTGCCCGTCGAGAGGCATTACTGCGGCGAACAGTTGCAGCACGTCATCACGCACGTACACCTGGAGCGCTTTCCTGTCGTATTCGAGAGACCGCAAGTTGACCTTTTCCAGGACTACGCCGGGGTGCATTTGGCCATGGAGGAAGACCACCGCCAGGCGTGATATGTGATCGTGCGTAATGACAGACATGTTGGGAAGGCCTGGTGGATAGTGGTTAGCGGATGTCTTCATAGATCAAATTGGCAGCACAGTGAAGCGCTGAACAGCCCTTGACCGTGTCGCCCAGGTGTCCCTATACTTACTTTGGAAGCTTTGCTTGAGCCTGCGCACCTACGACGAGCGAGCGAGCGTTCTGGTTTTGTATTGCTGCGATCAATAGAGTTCCAAACAAAGCCTTGTGGTGCGAATGTGTGTTAAGCTGCAATAGAGTTCATATCGAAGATGCTGACCATCAAGACCCATTCCTCATCTTCTCCATCTGCTCAGCCTTTGGAGCAACATCGCAGACCTCACCGCACTTCTTGCAGGTGCGAGCGGCCTCGTTGCTCTTGAACTCATTGACAGCTGCCTTGATCTGCGTCCCAAGATCCTTCATGTGGAAAGAGGCTTCGTGCACCTTGTCGCCGCAGTTCTGGCAGTACCAGCGCAGGGTATCCACGCTGTCTTCAGGTCGCGGTTGTTCGATCACGATGCCGACGGTGTTCTCGAAGCGGACCGGGTTATGCGGCACATTGCCTGGTAGGAGGAAGATCTCGCCTTCGTTGATGTAGACATCCTTGAATGCTCCGTCCTGGACTGTCTTCAGAAGCATGCGGCCCTTGTACTGGTAGAAGAACTCGGGAGTTGAGTTGATGTGGTAGTCTGTCCGCGCATTTGGACCACCGACGACCATTACGGTCAGAGGATCAGCGTAGACGCAGTAGTTGTTGATTGGTGGTTTGAGGAGGTGGGAGTTTTCCTCGAGCCTGCACTTCCGATCAATAAAGTTCAAACATAATCCTTAGCAATTTCTTACCACTTCGGAAGGTTGAGTGGACTGGTCAGTGCCGCTCTCCTGCTTGACACAGAGAAGTTGGCTTGCTGTATCCGTTGTTGTACTCGACATGTAGCAGGGGCCATCGTCGGAGTCCTTCGAGATAGTCGGTTCGCCACAGCGAGCGGCGCTCTTCGTACAGACTGCATGGTCGTTGTGCTTGCTGTGTAGCGTTTATGGGGAGATTACGTAGATAATCAGACACTGTAATGAAGAGGGTTCAGATGGACGTCGATGATTTGAAGACGCCTCTCATACGTCCATTTGTAATCGAGACGATGATTCAATCGAGGTGATGTCGAAGCACAGGAAGGCCCACAGCGAGACTTCCGGCACCGGCGGATCCCTCCTCTATTCTACACGCTGATCTGCCGTTCTTCTGAGGCCCTGTCGGAAGCAGTGCAGTCGCTGCTATATAATATAACGCTTGGTGAGAAGGGCATGTGAATGGTCTGCAGAACTGTCGCAGTGATGAAAGTGTTTGGGAGCGAATTGACAAGACGCTAAGGTAGGTAGGCGGCCTAGTTCGTGTTGCATGTGAAAGTGTGAGCTTGGATCACGCGTCGCCTAACAACAACACTTCCGAATAACTTCCCCATACATCTCCATGCCTGGGAAAGATGCCATGGCCGCCATGGGCCTTCTGGCGTCACGACCAACCCACCGCGTCATCTACCAACGATGACAAGCAAGACAGGAGCACCGTTGCTCCCAAACCAACCTCATGGGCCACTCGCCTTAATAAGACCGAATGGACGACCACCCAGACCATCCTAATAGCCGGTGTCACCACCGCAACAACCCTCGCCTTCCTCCGCTTCTACAAGACTCACATCCGCCGCGTACCCAGCATCTCCCACCTCAAACCTGGAGCCCTCCGCAATCGCAGCTTCTACGGCCTCGTCACCCGCGTTGGCGATGGAGACAACTTCCACCTCTATCATACCCCCGGCGGTCGGCTCATGGGCTGGGGCTGGGCGCCTCGTCGAAGAGTCAAAGATATTATGGAGCGCGCGAAAGCGAAGGGGACGCAGACGATGCACGTTCGTATTGCAGGGATAGACGCGCCGGAGATGGCACACTTTGGGCGCCCGGAGCAGCCGTGGGCAAAGGAGGCGTTGGAATGGCTGAAAGGATGGATTGGAGGGAGGTATGTCAGGGTGTATCCATTCCGGCAGGACCAGTACGAGAGGGTGGTAGCTTCGGTGTACCGACGGAGATGGGGCGTGTGGAAGCAGGATGTGGGCTTGGTGATGCTGAAGAGGGGCTTGGCGACGGTGTATGAAGCGAAGAGGGGAAGTGAGTTTGGAGATCAGGAGGAGGTGTATCGCGCTGCTGAGCTAAGGGCGAAGCAGAAGGGAGTCGGGATGTGGCAGGACCAGGGCCTGATCAATCGTCTACTTGGCCGTAAAGGGAGCTCTGAGAGTCCTAGGGAATACAAGACGAGGATGGCGCAGCAGGAGAAGAATGGCAAAAGCGCAGACATGGCTAAGTGACCTGCAACTCCTCACGCTTCGATCCCACTGAGTCCGAATGAAGTGATCTTCCCCGTCGAGTCCATCGAGCCCAAATTGAGTGACCTTCCCCATTCCCTCCTGCACACGCGGCAAACGGCCCAATCTCAGCGCCCCTCCAATCAACTTACCTTATATATCTATTCCTCAAAGTCCCACATCCTATCAACCGGGCAGCCCAGGCCCAGGTGATATCATCCTCAAGCCGCGATCATCCTAAGCGACACCAATGAACGTCATACCAGGGCGTTGAAAGAGGTGACACAGAGGGCGCAGGGATCCTGGAAACCTGTGTAATGAAGCAACGACTTAATTGCAGTTCTTCTCCTCCTCCCCCTGAAGGAGGTTTTTTTTGCTCTTCTGAATTCCGATTTCCTTCTTTTTTCTTTTGGTTTGTTGGGGGTGGCGGTCGTTTCAAGGGGGTGTGCGAGAGAGCATAAGATAGGAGCAATGATATGATGACTTGTCATGACGAAGGATGGCCTTTTGCACAGAAGTACCTCCTCGAAGTAAAAGGTTGTCTTGTTGATGTTCTAGAATAGTGCAGTCGCGGCAGTGCCAGTCGACTCACTCTCTCATGTCCTTCCATTTTCGGAGTGCATACATAGTTCTTGTTGCCATAATCACAGCAACGCCGACTCGCATTAGGAGCCCGGCCACACCGTCGTATCTACGCACAGTCATAACTCATAAACCATCAAACCATTCCCACCCTCTCTAACCCTCATCTCTCATAATCCACCACCCCATCAACAACCCACACCTCCCCATTAGCCACCCTCTCTACCACCCTCTCCACCCCCACCCCCTGCGGCATAACCACCGCCTTCCCCTCCTTCCTCTCCCACCACACCTCCCCACCCCCCATCGTCTTCACCTTCACCCCTTCCTCCCAAGGACTCTCTGGCACCACATGCGCTTCCGCGAACCGCTTCATATTGTCCTGCGCGCGATCATCTCCCTTTGCGCCTTTATACGCCGCGGCGCCGAACTGCGAGTAATCCTTCGGATCTTCCCACGGTTTCCTCGGCAAAGAAGTGATCGCTTTATTCGACGGCGCGAGCACGGTCGTGTTCAGCGCACTCGTCTCGAGCCGGGTCGATACGCTGGGCACGGAGCGTGTGAAGGAGGCGAAGATGTTGATGCTGCTCTGGGCGCCGATGACGTCGGAGAGGATGACGGCGGAGTTGGACTCGTGGTTGGAGGTGGTGGAGGGGTCCATGGGGTGTTGGTATTTGTTTGGGCGGAGTTTGGGGTTGAGGTTGGCGGGGACGGCGCGCTCGCCGTGGGTGAGGAAGGGGATTAGTTGGGCGCTGGTTGTTGTGAGGAGGATCGAGGTTGTTAGGAGGGTTGTTGGTTTCATTGTGGCTGGTTGGGGAAATAGTTCGTTATCAAGGCAAGAACATGAACAGGAATGTGGTGTCGGATGACGGAGTGGGCCGTCTGTAACTTCCGCTTTCGGACATCAGAAGGAAAGCTCATCACGTGACAATGGTAAAGCTGGGATCCTGAGATTGAGTCCTTCAAGTGCATCCACGATCATGAGAGGTCGTTAACAGCACAACGAGATCGTCTGCCCTTACAGAACCGAACTGGTCATCGGACATGCTGCATCCACAAAAAGTCGCCCATCGTATGCTCCCAGAACCCATCCAAATCATCCCAGACTTACGTTTGCTGACCCTTCTCAAGATCCGCACCCCTCTCTTTCACAGAGACCCCAGCCTCCGCCGCCTTCTCATAATACTCCCTTACAGGCGTACTAGCATTCGACTCCGAGCCCGTCCTGCCATTCCCTGCCCCTGTGATGAACCCCAGCAGATCCATCGGCCGCTCTTTCAGGACCGTCCTCATCGTGCCGCGCATCTCCATCTTCCGGTGTTCGGGCGTGTTGAGGCCGTGAATTAGATCTTGCGACGCCGCCAGTGAGTATGCCATAAGGTCGACCGGGCGCAGTAGATTCCACGTATCCGACCCAAAGCCGAGCCGGTACGTCGCCATCGCCCAGCGGGCAGCGAGGGTATATGCGTTTAGCGCGATGAGCACGGAGAGCACGAGACCGATATAAGTCGTCGGAGTCCAGCTCATGCGAATAACGAATAGATGCGGATACATGGTCATCACAATGGGCTCATCCGTCACCCTTGCCCTCTGCATCGCAAGGTCGTAAGTCTGCTCCGACCAACTCGTCTGGATAAGATGGTAGACTTGATTCACGATCTGGTCGAAGCGCGACATGTTCGCAAACACATCCGAGCCCGCGCCGGTGGGAGGGTGGTCGTTGAAGAACGTCGAGTAGCCGTCCGGGCCGGAGATGACGGCTCCAGCGCCTTCGAGTGCATAAGGCAGGTCTTTGAAGCCGGAGAAGCCTTCGCCGCCGGCGGAGCGGCCGTTGGGACAGCGCTCTTCCGTGACGTTTGCCCGCAAAACGCCAGCGTTGAGAGTGAAGTCTACTTGTCGCCAGGAAGAGCCGAGGTTGTCTTGGTACTTGATCTGCGTCATCTCGCACCGCGCTGCGAAGTCGTAGGTAGAGCCCTCAGGGACGTCGGAGATGTCGGGGTCGGCGCCGTCGTACATGAGGCGATGGAGCAGGGTGGCATAACCGACCTTGTCCTTCCATGGGTCCGCGGCACCGATCATGGTGGTGAAGGGGTCTTCGGAGTACATCTGCGATACCATGACGCCCAGGCCTTGGTTGTCGATGCGCAATTTGGTGGCGCCGTAATTGTAGACGCCGTTGGGATAAGGCGAGGCAATTTTGTACAAACCGGTGTCCTGGGGGGTGTCTTCTCGGGTGTATTGGTTGTACTCGGAGACGTTGAGAGACTTGAACTTGACAAACTTGCCGTCGATGGACTCGCAGGTCGTGTGGTTGATGGGGACTTCAGTGCATTTGATCAGGTGAGGATCCAGGACTGGCAGGCAGTACCGACGGCGGGCATTCTCGAAAGGAATTGAAGCGACTTCGTCCGCGAAGTGCTTCATGGCGTAGTAAGGCAGGCCCATGGTTCCATTCCGTGGATCGAAGGTCACTCCAGCGATGGAGTAAGATTGGTACGTGACGAGTTGTGAGCTCATGGCGTGCAAAGCCAGCACGTACGTGCATTTGGGGCTGTTGATGTCGTCGGTACAAGGATCGACAACAACGCCATCGAACTTATATGGGATATCGATGCTGAGGGGGATGGCGACAGGTACTGGCTCGCCCTTGTCGGAGATGATGTCCTCGATAACGAACTGAGGTCTGTGAGCGTATGTTTTGATGTTAGGAAAGGGGATGAACATACGATGACGGACAGAACCGAATGGATGAATGCAAAGATGATCATGGCGGCAAAGTAGAACGCCACCAAGCGATAGACAGACTTGTTGCGGATGACGGGAAGGCCCATGGCCACCTTCGAGCCACTGGCGGCCTCAAAATGCACATGGAGGCGTGGGATCGTGAGTTCCTCATTGCGAAGTTCAGTCTTCGTTTCGGCTTCGTTGGTCAGACTAGGAGAAGGCGACGCTGTTAACGCACGCTTGTGTACGACATGCCAGGGTGCATGCTTACCGGCGGCAGTGGCTGAAGAGAATGCCGATGACTGTGGCCAGGATGGTGATAAGTAAGTTCACGACTTGCTGAACGTCCTTCTCGGTGTAGTTTGTAGTGTAGCGAGGAAGGGTAATTTGCGAGTAGGTGAGAGCAGCGAAGAGAAACAGCACAGCAGAGCAGATGCCTACTGCCAGCAGATGGGCAAAGGCATCTCGGGCAATGGCTGCGTTGAGGGTACTGAGCTTCATGTTGAAGGTCGTGAAAAGATGACTTATCTGGAGTTCTAAAACCTACCCGGCGTCTCTGAGGCGTCTTTTGAGGCGTCTTTATCTGCTTTGGAACCTGGGCAGTAGTCTCCCGTGCAGCATGGTGGTCCGACGTGACAGCTCATGTCGAGACAGCTTCAGACGGTCGGAAGCGAAGGAGCTCCTTTCAGAAGGCATTTGGTATCGATCGAACCGATCGAACCTATACAAGCGGCGAGAAGATGCATAAGCGATGCTGCAGCTCCCAACGTCTAGGCTGCATAGACGCAAGCCAGCCGTCTGTCAAGTGTCAAGCGGCGGCCGCCCACGTGGAAGCGGTGAGTAAGGTGCTGTCTAATCTGGCCCAAAGGAGACATGTCGCTGCGAGTGCTGTAGCTCGACTCGATAGTTGGCTAAGGCTGTGGGCCGATACGTCGGTACTGCAGGGCTGTTGTCGTCCGGACCATCGCCCTCTTGATATGGTCTCGCCATGTTCATGCACGGTAATCAGCTGTGCAGATAGCTTGCAGCTTGCTGACCTCGCGCTGGAGGACATGACTTGCCTGGACGGCGCGAAGGATGAGCGTGATATCTGGGGAGCGCATATTTGCCACCGTAGGCGTCGAGGTCGACCAGTATGGTGTGTATATGTAATAAAGAGTGGAGGTGAAGTCGAGAAGTGTGGGAGATGTGACTTCAGAGGGTTGCGGACTGTGATTGGCTGTGAATTCTTCCGCGCTAGTGTATGTTCAATTTTCACAAGTTCTGGAAGCGTTTTCCCTCGCCTTGCAGGCTCATGGGCACTTTGCAAGTCGGAGAAGGTGTCAAGACGCTCGCTGGCTCAGGCCCAGAGCTCGCCGTCGTGAATTCTGAGGATGTTGTTCTTCTCGAAGACAGCGACAACTCCGTAAGCCGATAAGACGGGCAAGTGTCGAGACTTTGCGTGACGGAGAAGCGGCGACACCGCCCGGCGGAAGATTTCGAGATGCCTCGACACTCTGGAAACTGCCGCGGCACAAGTTTGCCTCTTCCCCAAGAACGCAACCGCTCCTGCGCTGCTCAAGAGCTGCTCAATGTGTTGCCAAGCCGAGCGTCCACTAGCGTCCCGAGATATGGACCAATAGCATCGAGGCGCGTCTTCTAGACTCCGACTCCACCTCACCTAATCTCAGACTGTTTAGCTAATCCATCTTGTCTGAGGGAATGTATGCTACGGCGCGCCGCTTGAAGAGCAATGAACAGCAGAAGACTAGCTGTGTGGATGATCTAAGCCGACGATAGCACATCTTCGCCTTATCTTCGTCTCCTGTCGTCTAGCATTGGCAGCTCAACGTCGGCATCCAAGCAGTGATCGAGACTGATCCGGCAGAGAGGTCAATTAGGGACTGTACTACCATCAGTCTCCCCAGCCCGATATGGACCCTACCACATCCTACGGCGCCGTCAATGGCAACGGCAACCAGGAGCATACATCCAGCATCTCTCCCCCAGCCGGCGGCAAACGCCAGCGTGCGAAACGAGCATGTGAGCCATGTCGCCTTCGCAAACGCCGCTGCGACTCAAACCAGCCCTGCAATATGTGCGTGTCTTTTGATTATAGATGCTACTATGAGAAGCACCCTCGGAAACGAAGTAAGATTGTCGAGGCCAGCGCGGAGCAGGATCTGGACCGCCAACCGGACGCCTTTGAACAGCCACGACATGAGATGGCTCCTGAAGACAGGCCGAATTCTGAAGATGTATCTACCTTGAAATCCATGGAGGCGAACTCTGGTATTGCTTTCACCGGCCTGTTGGGACAACGCCTGGATCCTGCGCAGGGGAAGCGGCTGTTCACTTTTGGGTGGAACGTTGGAGGTGGACGAGATGAAGACGCAGAGAAGGATGATGTGAAAGGGATGATGGACGTAACCCACTATCTGAATCGAGAGGAAATGATTCGACTGGCCGACCTGTACTTCGAGAATGTCCACCCACTGTACGGCTTCGTGGACAGATCTTTCGTCACCGAACAGATCAACCTCCGCTGGTCGCCCCAACTCTCCACCACCAAAATACCTGACCACTTCTTCGCCAACATGGCAGCGGGCGGCAGCCTCTTCGCCCCGGCCACGCTATCCAACCCCACCACCATCCCCACGCTCTTCGAAGCCGCCAAACACAGTCTCGACCGCACCTCCCTCGTCCACCTCCCCACCCTCCTCGACGCCCAGTCCTGGCTCCTCCGCAGCATCTACCTCCGCGCCACCTTCCACCCCCACGTCGTCCACATGGCCTCCTGCACGACCCTGCACCTCGTCGAAGCCCTGGGCCTGCACCAAGAATCCCGCTCTACCCCCAACATCCCCTCCTCCACCACCTCGGCATCCCGCCACGACACCCCAGAACTCCGGCGTCGCACCTTCTGGATCGCTCGGATGCTAAACACATGGGTCTCCTTCGAATACGGCCGCACGCGCGTCCACCTGCGCGGCATCAACGCCCACCTCCCCACCCCGCAACCCGGCGACTTCACCACCGACTACATCCACCTCTACTCCCTCTCCTGCACGCTGGACCCGGAACACACGCCCGCCGCCTCCGGCGAGGGAAGCTGGGACGACTTCCTCCGCCACCTCGACGCCTACAACCCCCCGCACGACGCCATCGCGCTCTCCGTCTCCAACCTCGCCATGTGCGGGTACCGCCGTCTACGCTTGTCAAACCCCAACCTCTCTCCCGAAACCACCACGCGCGTCATCAAACTCGGGCTCTCGGGCGTCGAAGCCGCGCGCCGCATGAGCAAGAAGGGCATGCCGTGGTGGCACGTCGGGAACGTGCCGTTCCAAGTCGTCTGTGTGTTTCTGGCGATGGATGTGCGGGAGTCGCTTGCGCGGGTCGGGGAGGCGTTGAAGGTGTTGGAGGAGGTGAGGGGGCGGTTTGGGACGAAAGCTTTAGGCGAAGCCGTTCGCACGGCGAGGGTGCTGGTGCGTTTGAGTAAGAAGCGGAAGGATGAGGATTCCGATGTCCTCAGCCGTAGCTTGATCAAAGAGCGAGGTGATGCCAACGCTAATGCGAATGGTGGTGCGCATCTTCCAGAGCCGAAAGCAGAGGACGCGGGTATGATGAACGAAGGAGGCGGCATGGACGTCCCGTTCGAGGAGAACCCGACGACAGGCTCGAGTGGGGACGATTGGAGCTGGGATGTGCTGAACAACGCGGACTTGGACTGGAACTTCTTCTTGACGGCGGATATGCCGGCGTTTGAGGGGTTTGTCGCGCCGGATGGGTTGATGTAGCATATATATCGTTCGTGCAATTGTTAATTGCCTTTTGCGGATTGTACAGCAATACGATATCGGAAGGATATTTGACAGTTCGTTGGCTACATGGCTATCACAGCTCATCCCTCTTCCTCCTACTACCACCCGCATTCTCGTCCTGCCTCCTCCGCTCCGCCTCCCTCGCATCCTCAACATCAGCCTCAAACATCTTCTTCTTCGGATTCGCCGGCTCCTCACGCTCCTTCAACACCGTTCCATCCGCTCTTCTAACCTTCCCATCATCCTCTTCACCCACCCTACCTTCAGCTTTCCCCCTACTCTCCTCCGCCATCTGTCCGATATTCTCACTCATTCTGCCTTCCAACCCCTCCTTCCCCCTCTTCGCTCCCTGCCCGCCGCTCCCAGCAGGGACGTGCGCACCTGACATTCCCTCGGGGAACTTCGGCTGACTGCCACGTTTAGCGGACGGCTGGACGATCAACGGTGGTCTCGTTGTTCCGCTGATACCTTGTCGGGCACTGCTCACAGCAGCCGTCCCAGCAGCACTACCTCCCAACAAGCCGGTAATGCTCAAGAGCACCGAAATCGGCGGCCACAAAAACCAGTTGAAGAAGAACCTCGGCAGCAGGAAAAACGGTCCCCAAAGCAGTCGTCTAAAGACCAACCAGCCAAGCGTAGCGAGTAGGATGTAAAACGCTGTCTCCAGGTACCACGTATCGCTCTTCTGACTCCGCAGTAGCGTGCCGAGGAGATTCCTACTCGCGGCCAACACGGAGTCGAGATCTGAGTACTTCTCGCCAAGATCTGCTAGCGCTTGTGTGGACTGGTCGAACGTCTCTTGCGCGAAGCGCGAGCGGGAGAGCTCGGTCGTTAGCAGTGCGTGCGTGCGGCGGAGCGCGGAGGTGACGGTTTGGGAGGCGTCGAGTTCGAGGTCCTGTTTTGATAACTGTTTCTGGCTTTGGTTCTGATTGGGCCCGCGACGGCGGGCGGAGAAGAGGTCCGGGGTGTTTCTGCCGCTGCTACTGCCGTTGGAAGTGGGTTCGGGAGGGGGTTGGTTGAGCGAGGCGAAGACGAGTTGGCGCTCTGTTTGCTTTGCGGTCTCGGCGGCGCGTTTGGCGGTTAATTGGGCTTTGCGGAAATGTTGGCGTGAACGACGGAGGTCTTCTCCTAATCTGGTGACCTGGGCGGATAGGCGTGCTTTCTCCCTCTCCCGGTCTGTAGACTGCCGACGCGCGGAGACGGGGGCGGGGGTGTTGAGGTCGTCGGCTTCGGTGGAGAGGAGCTCGAGGTCCTCTTCTAGCTGGGCGAGGGCGTCGTGGATGTCTTGGGCGAGCTCGAGGCGGACGGTGTTGGGGTTGTTGTTGTTGGAGTCGGTGGCGAGGGGCTCGCTGCCGGGTTGGAAGGAGAGTTTGGCGAGGCGCGTGATGAGGCTGTTGGTTTGCTTGAGCGTGTCGGCGAGGGTGGAGAGTTGGGTGGTGAGGGTGGTGGGAGAGGTGGGGTTGTTCATTGTTGGCATGCAAGAGGATGACGTAGGGGGAGGGGATTTGGTGTTGTTGTTGTTCGCCGTCCAGGCCGGGTGGACAGATGTCAGTCGTCGTTCGTTAATTCGTCCTATCCATCGTCCGTAACTTGTCAATCATCCAACTCATATCGAAGCAGTATTTCCATCTTGAAACGTGGCGCATCGGCCATTGAAAGTCAAGCGAGACCCTGCTTCTCCACCCACGCGATGCGGCTCCGCCATCTGCAGAATCTAACCAAATATTGATTAGGGCGCTGCACATTGATTGAGCTTGTCAAACCTCCAGCTGGCAATATCACATGTCAGACGACTCCACTCCTACTACAGTCTGACAAGGCATTGAGGGTATAACATCTGTCGCAGAGACAGCAGACAACCCATTGGCCATGATACCACCCCATTGAACCACCACACAACCTCTTCCAACGACAACACCACCCCATACACCCTCCTAGTCGTCGACATGTCCCTCACCATGCCCGCCAAATCGCGCTTCGGCCGCCTGGACGCCTTCACCAAGACCGTCGAGGACGCCCGCATCCGCACCACCTCTGGCGGCATCGTCACCCTCGCCAGCGTCCTGCTCATCCTCATCCTCACCTGGAGCGAATACGCCGATTACCGCCGCCTGATCATCAAGCCCGAACTCATCGTTGACAAAGGCCGCGGCGAGAAGATGGAGATCCACATGAACATCTCCTTCCCCCGCATGCCCTGCGAGCTGTTGACACTAGACGTCATGGACGTGTCGGGAGAAGTACAGAGCGGCGTCATGCACGGCGTGAACAAAGTGCGACTCCAGAGTGAAAGCGACGGGGGGCGGGAAATCGAAACCAAAGCCCTCGACCTCCACGAAGAAGGCGGTCCGCATCTCAATCCCGACTACTGCGGCGAATGCTACGGCGCGCCCGCCCCTTCCAACGCCGCCAAACCCGGCTGCTGCAACACTTGCGCTGAAGTGCGGGACGCCTACGCCAGCGTCTCGTGGTCCTTCGGCCGCGGAGAGGGCGTCGAGCAATGCCAACGCGAACACTACAGCGAGCACCTCGACGAGCAGCGGCGAGAGGGGTGTAGGATCGAAGGCGGCATTCGCGTGAATAAAGTTATTGGCAACTTCCACTTTGCGCCGGGCAAGTCCTTTTCAAATGGGAACATGCACGTCCACGACCTGGACAACTACTTCAACTCTAACGGCGTGGAGCACACCTTCACGCATAAGATCCACCACCTCCGCTTCGGGCCTGAACTGCCAAAATCCGTCGTCGAGAAGGTCGGCAAAAAAGGCATGGCGTGGTCGAACCACCACCTCAACCCCTTGGACGACACGGAGCAGAAAACGGACGAGAAGCCGTTTAATTTCATGTACTTTGTCAAAGTCGTGTCGACCGCTTACTTACCCCTGGGTTGGGAGAGGACGGGCAGTATCCTGGATATCCCGCATGAGCTCGTCGAGCTCGGGGGGTACGGACAGGGTGATGATGGCGGGAGTATCGAGACGCATCAGTATTCCGTTACTTCTCATAAGCGCAGCTTGACTGGTGGCGATGCGGAACAAGAGGGGCATAAAGAGCGCTTGCATGCGCGGGGCGGGATCCCGGGGGTGTTTTTCTCTTATGTACCTTCCCCTATAACCCCTCCTTCACTTCCCTTTATGTGGTACTGTGCTGATATACAGCAGGACATCTCCCCCATGAAAGTCATCAACCGCGAAGCGCGCGCAAAGTCCTTCTCCGCCTTTCTCGTCGGCGTGTGTGCGGTCGTGGGCGGGACGTTGACGGTGGCGGCTGCCGTGGATCGGGTGTTGTATGAGGGCAACCAGCGGATACGGAAGATGCATACGAGCTGAAAGCTAGAGAGATAAGGGATGATGTGTTTGTGTGCATGGCGAGGCGTTGGGTGTTTTAGAAGGTGCGGATGTCTGGGCATGGCAGGCAGCCTTGTGAGGTGATGTATGAAAGACCACTAACTTGCTCACACTCACACTTTCTGAGACTTCCGTGCTGAGGTGAGGGACGTTGGACGAATGAGGAGAGAGACTGGAGGTTGGTAGGTGAGTATCAGGATATGCGCGTGACCGGTAGGTGTCATGTGAAGCTCTATCTTCACTTGCGACTTCACATTATTTCCTCACATCACGTATCCTTTCAGATATCTTCACCGTCCGCATCTTCCTCAAACTTTCATCCTCGACATCCACATCTTTCTCCACCATCCACCACCCACCACATACCAACATCCATCATCCATCATCCATCCTCAAATCATCTCCCCTACCCACCACATACTACCACACCACCAACTCCCCAACCACCAAGATGTCCACCTTCACCGCCCGCATGAAATCCGTCGTCTCGGAGACCGAACTCCTCCGCTTCGCCAGCTGCTTCTTCCACTCCGAAGCCGGCGTCATCAACTGGGACGCCGCGGCCGCCGCGTACGACCCGGACGTCAAAGTCGCGAGTTTCAAGACGGTGACGATGAAGGCGCTGAATCGGGCGAAGAAGGCTGTTGCTGAGGGTGCTTCACCGACCAAGGCGGCTGCGAATGGTGGTGAGGGCGAGGAAGGGGGGAAGAAGAAGAAGGCCGCCGGGAAGCGTAAAGCGGATTCCGAGGCGGGGGGCAAGAAGGGCGGGAAGAAGGTGAAGAGTGAGAAGGGAGGGAAGGCTGGGGGGTTTACTGCGGTTAATGGGGAGGATGCCGATGAGGGCGAGGAGGGTGAGGGTGAGTTCTTTCACATGTTTGCGAGCAGATCTTTTTCTTCCTTTCTTTTCTTTGGGGAACGGCGATGCTGACTTTTCGTGATGTGGTGTAGGGTCTGCTGCTTCTGCTTCTGCTACCGGCGATGGAGAGGGGAATGAGGAGACGGCTGTGAAGGCTGAAGATGAGGGGGAGGAGTAGAGGAGTGCATCGGTTCATGGCGAAGGAGGTGATTTGTGGTATGGTGTGGAATCGGCATTCGATGGATGTGTCGTTCGGGCGGGCGATCATGCTGGGGGATCTTCACCACAGCTGGAAATGATGGGACGAGTTCCGGCTATGGTGTGAAGGCCGACCGCCCGGAATGCTGTTATCACCAATGTCATTGAGCTCAGTGCAAACAACATCACAAATCTTGCTCTCACGCTTCGCGTAACCTCACCTCGCCAGCCCAGAGAGCGATTGGCAATTAACACGTAAATCTAGCTGGCCAGAGAAACAGCCATCTCACGGTCATGTGCACAACGAGATACAAAACTGCTCATCCTACTCACGTACAAAGACTCCAGTTCCTACCCCCTCCCAATCAACCAAAAATACCATCCCCCAGCCGGCACCACTACCACCACCAAATCCAGCCCAAACTCCCACCCCACCCTCCTTACCCTCTCCTTCCACCCCCAAGGCGTCCGCGTCCGCTGCCGCCACTTCCACTTCGCCTGACTATCGTCCTCCTCTCCGGCTCCATCCACCCCGTCAACACCCACAATCGACTCCTCGTCCGACTCCTCGTCCGCAGGGTCGATCCACTTCACCGCGGGGAAGAAGCCGGCTTTGTCGATCAAGCCGCCGGTGGGTTGGGATTTGCTGGGTTGAGGGTTGGTGGTGTAGGACCCCGGGCTGACGCTGCGGGCGCGCGCGGTGGTGTTGCGCTGGACGCTGGGGTTGGCGGTGTCGGGGTTGGTGGTGCTATGGGAGGAGGTGGAGGAGGTGCCGCGTTGGTGGGTGGGGGAGGCGGGGGCGAGGCTGCCGTTCGTGAATTGGAAGCGGGGGAGTGGTGATTTGCTGTCTGTGTCCGAGGGTGGAGCATCGAGGCGGCTGGATTCAGATGATGTGCGGAAGATGCGGAGGATGGATTGGGTGAGGAGGAGGGGGAAGGTGATTAGGAAGAGAAGGCCGTAGTTGATGAAGATGCTGAGTTGGTCGGGGAGGAGGCAGTTGTGGATTTGGATCGTGGGGAGTGGTGTGCCAATCGTCTTGCCTTGAGCGTCGACTGGATTCCAGAGGCTGACAAGCAGGAAGCCGGGTTTTCGGACGCCCATGGCCCAGCTGAAGCTCTTGACGGTAATCTCTTTGATCTGCTGGTAGCGGGCTTTCAGGCTGTCATCATTCGGGAAGTAGGACTTTGTGCCAGGCTGCGGGACATTATACCGATGCGTGACGTCGCAGTAATCGTGGTCGTCGCCCGAGAAGACCTGGATAATGTCGCCGGCTGCTGAGACTTTGTGGACGATGTCTTTCGATAGTGTTTGGGTAACGACATTCTGGTACTGGTAGCCGAACTGCACTTTGATCGAATTCCCTCTCTCCCGCATGGGGCCACAGTCGGTGTCTGGGTTTCGGAAGAGCGGTACATGCGTCAGCAAGATGACGGGCAGGTGAGGCCTCTTCTTCGCGGCCTCGTTGACAGCCTTATGTGCTGCGATCTTTTCTGCATCCTCTGGGTCCACCACCTCGTGACTCCAGCCTTTTGGTCTGCTCTCCGGGAAGTACTCATGCAAGGCATCACTGACTGCTTTCCCAACTGGTTGATCTATATTGTCGAGATAATCCCAGGTAGGTTGCCAGATATGGTCGAGCTGTTCGGACTGCGCCGCCTCACTCTCCCAGCCAGATTTTAAATATTGGCTATGTGCCGAAAGGGACGGCGAGTCGATGCTGATGATCGTGTGATTACCGACAACATCGACGCGATTGCTGGCTCCAAAATGGCTCTCGAAGCGCTCCCGAACAGACAGCTGTACACCAGCTCCGAAACCGACATCATGATTCCCAGGCAAACTCGCTACAACCTTTCGTGACTTGCCGCCTGATGTAGCATACTCCTGCCACGACTCTCCAGTGGCGCCATTCGCAACACTCGTCGCATCCGCTGCCACGTCGTACGCCGCCAGCATCTGTCGGTGCGAGTCCGGATACACCTGCGCTGGATCGTAGAAGATCTTCGCAAACCGATCGAGATCGATATACCACTGCTTGCTCCCGTACTTCGCAAACTTCCCATAGCCACCCGGTATGAATGCCTTCAGATCCTCGCCGTTCTTGCCAATGTTGTGATCTTCCTTTAGCATAGAGTTGGCATGCGGCTTCGAAAGTGCTGCCCCCATACTACGCTTCTTCACTGCCTTCGGCTCCAGGACTCCCTGCTCCTCCATGTACTTCCTCCCCGTCTTGTCCACGATCCTAGCATTCTCCGGCGGCCATTCTCTTCCTCCGTCAAATAAATCGCCGAGGAAGAATATGCTGTCCGGGTCGAAGTTTGCGTTGATTAGCCGGAAGTTGCGCATCATATACAGGTCGGTATACCGCTCTGTCATCGTCGAGAGCGGCCATGGTCGTCCAGGGTAGGTGTGTGGATCGACGAGCTGTGGGTCAGCGATGAGCACGAGATGGTGTGGACTCGCTTCTTGAGGCCATTCTTCCCACTTCTCCCATGCGCATGCTTCGACGCTGCTATGGTATACCGAGCGCTCGCCCCAGTAGATTGCGTAGATCCATATCAGGGACAGCAAGGTTGTCGTAATCGACACATGGCGGAGGATTGGGGCGCGGTAGGAGAGTCGGCGGAACTGCTGTTGTATCACATGCTGCAGGCGCATCATCGGGGAAGAGTGGTGGGTTCGGAGTGTCTTGCTGTCGCTATGCACATGGCCGCGATGGTATTGAAGTGTTCAAGGAGTCTAGACCCATTGAAGTGACGATCAGAGTTACCTGATCGAGACCCGGCCACGCGGTCTTGGGTGCGGGAGGATGAGCTTATCTTGACCAGACCTGCAGGGGCATTGATTGAGATATTGATTAGAAACATGCGAGAGTAACAGAGGCTATCTGAACAAGTACGACCCTGTATTGAAAGACCTCCACTATAGCATCTGCCAGCCTACCATGGCGGTTGGAGATAGCATAGGCCTCAGCATCCGCCCAAGATGAAGCAAAGCACACAGATACGATCCCTTGCGATCACAACTCAAGCACCGTCCTCCCTCACCGCAGCCACGCATGTATGTGAAGCACAAGAAGCGCTTGTGAACCTGTATCGTTTGAAAACAGTCAGTCTCTGGTCTCAGAATGATGCGTGCTTTTCTTGTATGGTGTTGAAAGTGATTCCAGTCAGACTCCCTTTTGTAAGCAGCGTTACTGGAGGCATTTGTCGATACCAACCAGACCTCTTACGGCTCTTCCTAAAGCTTTTTGGGCGGATATCCATCATGTTGTGGAATTTGTGGTTGATGGGGTTGGAGGGGGAAGGAGGATACGTACAGTAGGATCATAGCTTCGAAATCTTACGGGCTCTTTCGAAATCCTTGTCGTCTACACAAATCCATGCCACCAGACCGTGCGCAGGAGCGGTGTTGGCTGCATATCCTGAGATATTGTCTTCATGTCGTGTTGAGAATGCTCTTCTCGCTGTTCCGCAGAGAGAAATTTGAGCAGCAAGACTAAAGTCGTGGTTGCGAATAGTTGTGGTCGTCAAAGGCTTCCCAACGAGCGAGTCTTCTCCAGTGGATCTTCTTCTCTCAGAAACTCACTCTAGTTCATGCGATGACTGCGGCCAGGTGTCTGGATGCTCTGGGTAATATGGTTCGATCCGCATTGACCTAGAGTGGCTGCGGTACACAGTACCAGTCTCTTCCTTCCATACCCGCGGCTTCCGCCATCCAATCTCCCTCTCCCAGCAAAGCCACACGCATTTGCGGACATTCTCTACCCTTGGAGTCGAATCATCTTTCCATTCGCCATCCGACATTCGTATCTTCAAAGTTGTCAACCCTACGATGGTTTGTGAGGTACTCGAAGTCCTCTAGGAGCAGATCCTCATGAGGTGAGTTTGGCCAAGTGTCTGTCGGTTTCCAGTAATGCCCTCCCTCCACTTCGATGTGGATGCGGAGTGCAATCAAGCTAGGCAGCTCTTTCGTCCAGGTTGGAACGTCCAGCTCAAATCTTGAGACGCACGAAGCGACAGGACAAGAGGGTTCGGGAACTTTGGGCTCGAGGCACAACTCACGGAGCGATAGCTCGAGCACGGTAATGGCATTCGAGATACGCTGGGGAATGGCTTCAATAGCCCAGGAGATCTCTTCCTGACCGTAAGCCAAGGATCCGTCGGTGGGCAGGTCGAGTTGCAGAGTTCTCGGCTCGCTGATGCAGTATTCTGCCTCTGCTTTGAATTGAGGACTGACAAGACGAGCGTTGAAGTTGAGAGCGGTCACAGTTCTGCTGCCTCAGGCGTGGCGTCTCTCTCCAACTGATCTTGCACTGGTCAGCATGCTTGCTTTCGAACGACGACTTTCATCACATACCGATGTCGACATCTTCGTACAGGTATCCATAGAACAAGTCTCGCAGCTCCCTTGGCAATTTAAAGAACGGGAAGACGCCTCCGTCAGCTGGCGAAGCGGACGTCATGGCCAGTGGTGATGTGGTTGGGGGGAAGGAGAATGTGGCAGTGAGAAGAGGCTTTGAACGTGTCAGCTTCGGGTCGCGCTTGTCAACTTGACGTCATGGCAACCTGAAGGCAAGAGACATGTGATTTCACGAGATCCATTCAAGGTTTCCGAGTTCTGGTAAGATGCCCTCTCCTTACGCTACCAAGTGTCAAGTAGCACTGAAAGGCCGCTGACCCGGCAATATCTCCCAGGCCGATACTGAAATCCGGCACGTTCGTCCTCCAGCCCGTTGGCTCGCTGTCCCTTCGTCCCATCGAGAGACCTGCAAGCTGCATCAACGATTCTCCCATCTCGATGCCCTTGCCGGCAGCTTCTTATCCGAGATCGTCGACCCTCGCCTCATCCGCAGGCGCAGCTGGGACGCTTGCTTCTGCCGCACACCATCCACCCTCGGCATCCCATCTGACGTAAGTCTCACAGAGCTGGAAAACTCGACCCCACTGCTTGTGTACTTCCAGAGATGTGAGCCCCTCGACTTGCACAACCTTTTCTAGAGCGCTCCGGAATCTGGAGCCGTGAGGGGTCCTTGGCCATGCGTCCCGCCACCGCGCCCAGGTCCAGTTGATGGTGAACGAGACATGCATCTTCTTTGAAGTCGGGATTCGACGAGGGAGGTTCTCCAGCCAGTACGTGCACTCTTCGATGAAGGAGCTAGTGTTGCATGACCAGAAGCCACCGAAACATTTCTAATCACAGATCAAGTTGGCTGTGAAAGTAACCTCGCTGACACGCTCTGCGATCGACGGACACAACTGCATCGCCCATGGCTCGAAGAGCTCCGGGTCGGTGAGACGCACGCACAGGGAGAGGCGTTTCTTCTTGAGGAGCGGCTCGATCTTGTCCTTGAACTGACGACTGACAAGGCGCAGCGTGGGAGCATACGTGTGCAGGCTGGTTTCGATGCCACGACACGGATTCGCCGTCTTGCCTACGAAGCGGTTAGAATCGTGCACCATCTGCGCTTCGTTTGGGTTACTCACTCAGCTTGATGTTTTCAGCGGCCTGTTTTAGAATCTCATCTCGAAGCTCCCGCGGCAGTTTGAAGAAGCGAAACGGCTTCCCATCAAGCCTCCCGTCCTTGGAGTCGGCCATGGCTTATGTGGAGAGGTTCGGCGCCTAGACGTCGAAAGATTGAAGACGGAGGTGAAATCAAGCACAGTAGCCTTGGTTCAATGATCTATGCAAGAGCGGCCCGCACTAAAGAATGACGTTTGGCCACAACAGGAAGGAGTGGTGGTCACACGTGCCGAGTCTATGCAGCCTTCCGTTTCACGAATCCAGGTGGACGTTCCTTTCGCATGCAGACCTGTCTAAGCACCGACGACCGTTTCGTCGATCATGACACACAGAGAGACTCGATTCAAGCTGCTGTGGAAACACGGCGTACTCGAGAGCTCACTTTCAGCGGACTCGCAGCCACTTCAGTATTCCATAGACGCTCTCACGCTAACGACGTCGCCCCGCTCGGATCGCACCACCACTCCGAAGGGACATACACTCGCTCTCTCTGACGCATATGATCCACGGAGGACGGCCCTCTTCCTGCCCTGAATGGCTTCTACGCACCTCGAGAGACCTGACGACGTCCACGAAGTCCATTAACGCGACCTGCAACGAGCTCAACCTCTCCTCTTGGCTCATTACTGACATATCTCTATACCACGGCAGTCGGCCGTCAGGCGACGTAGAAGAAGAAGTGGCAGTCACGTTCTGGCTTCTCCGTGACACTATCGCCAACAATGAAGTCTCCTGATAGGCGATGCTGTTCTTGCTGTCTCCCAGAGCTATTTTGTCCCTCCTATCTTGGAGAGCTATACTATCCGCCTATTATTCCTCGCCTCTTCTCCGCGAAACGATCTCCTACCCAGAGGTTTTTAAACACACTTTCCTGATAATCTAGACTGCGGAGACTGCCACTTCTTGCACTACGCCGCCTGCCGTGTTCCGGCAGCGGAGGAGGAGCAGGGGCTTCAGCAGGGCGTCGTGGACCGCAGTTCTCGCAGAAGCGCATCATCGTCACATGCATCGGTAGTTCACCGGCCCTCTCCGCAATGAACTTCTGTGTCGAGAGTTTGAAACGTCGCAAAATGCTCGGGCTAGCCCAGCATCTGTTGTTGTCGATGCTGAACGGTACTTCGTCCGCAGTCTCACGGATCCACGGGTGTAGGTCATGGGATCCATCGGAACACGGACACCGCCGGGGTATAACAACATCGAGGTCCAGCACGATACGGGCCCTGCTGACGAACTCGTCGACTTCGTCTCGGAACTGGCGACTGACAAGTCGAAGGCTTGGAGGAACGATGCTTGCCACTGTAGGGGCGTGCTAGCAGAGATGGCCCTTACAACCTGGCGCCTGTTAGATAGAATGTAGCTTGATAGTTCGGCAGAGGAATGTCGCAACAGTTCTTCATAACTTGGTCTTTCAATCCTTGCAGTACCTCCCTCGCTTGCTTTCACTCATGGTACTTCTTAAGAAAAGGTCACACAATGAGCTAGATGGAACAACGATCGATGACTGAAAATTTTAGGCATGGTGAAGCGCTATCTTGTGATACAGCAATACTGAATCACGGCATCAGATGAGCCCAACTGCAAGGCTGATATCCGACAACATCAAGCAGCAATGCACAGTGAGTCCTGGCGACTTAATCCCCGAGCATCCATTCCACTCCAGTCCTGTCTGCTTTCGTCCAGCATGTACTTGGTTTGCCACCCACTTGCAGACTTCGCTCGTCTTCTTGCCTCCGAAATTTTCACCCCTGATTCCCAACGTCTTCCGTGCCCTGATGCGCCTCAGTCTGATTGACGACCCATCCAGGCCCCCGGCTCCACTTCAACCAAGACACGCACTCGCCACCGCATTTTCTGTCTATGCGCAAAGTGAGCGGCCTTGTTGTCTTCGTGATTCCTATTCTCTCGAGGGTCGACACCAGCTCGTCGCGATTCACCTTCTCCGGCCACGCATCATGTGACTTGCACTCGTACGCCATCACGGTGACGGATAGGTGCGCCGTCGCGGAGAGTGGCATTTTGTTCGTGAGTCCAAAGGCGACGTCCATGCCTTCGATGACGGTATTGGCAAAGCGCCTCGCGTCCACAAACGAATGGCATAGCTGGCACGTATTTGCTTTGACCACGGTCCCGGCCTTGACCTCCTGAATGTTCTTTAAGAGCCAAGGGTGATACTGCAACATGTCTGCGGTGCGGTAGGTCATGCCTCCGCCTTCCAGGTGCAGCGTCGCGCAGAGCTTTGGTGTGATCCAATCGACCTCGTTTTGGAATTGCTTGTTGACACGGCGTAGAGCGGGAGCGATGGTCCAGACTTTGGCGCCGACTGTCCAGAGCCTGTTGCTGCGTCTGCCTGCCAAGATGTCAGTATGATGTCGCACTCCAAGCCGACCCCTTTTGAGGCTTGCGCCACTCACTGAGTCTGACGTCGGACTGCACCATTGTGTAAACGATATCGCGAAGTTCGCGTGGTAAGTCGAAGAACCGAAACGGTTCCCGCTTCCTCGTGAGCCAATGTGTCGCCATGTTGAAGTTGAGGGTGAGCTGAGCTGTTGCTGTGACGTGAAAGGAGTTTTGAAAAGCTATGTGTGTACCTGAGCGTTTCCGAGCCAGATGCGGTAACCGGGTCGAGCGTCACATGCAGATAGGAGACCGAAGACGAATCGTTATAAGTGCAGGTTTGATACCTTAGTGAAAACAGCTCGCCTCTCCTTGAGCGGTGTACCAAACCTAACGTCAGGTTGTTGAACCTGCGCATCTTTCGAACCCTCACTGCTCAGCTGAGATCTCTTCCGTCGCCTCCTCAGCCTCCGGAGCATACCACCCATGCCCTCGGTCCCAGCTCACCCACAAAACTCTTTCCAAGTTCCACCAAGCAGCCGCCAGCATCTTACGTACTTGGAGAGATGTGAGTCCATCGATCTCAATGAAGCGATCCAAGGCCGGCTGCAGTAGCCCATGGTGACAATCAACCGGGTGAGCCAGGCCCATGTGTTCCCGCGGAAAGCCAACGTCGAGAGTGACGTGCACCTCCCTGAATTCCGGATGTTGCTTGATCATCGTGACAGTCCAGCTCATCGCGAGCCCAATTCCCTCGGCACAAGGACAGTGCCACGGCCTGCAGGTGATGCTGTCGCCGTCGGAAAAGTATGTGAGGTAGACGGTGTCGATCGACTGTTGGAGTGGCATGGGAAGTTGGATAGTCGGATTCGTTAAATGAGACCCGAGAAGGCGTGCGATCTCCACACCTTGACCTCGCCTGGAAGCGGCTTGGTCGTATTCATCCTTGAACTGGCGACTGACGAGTCGTGGAGTAGGTTTTAGAGTGTGCACCACAACCACATCGCGATTTCGGACTATGGACTCGTTAGCTTTTGTGCCTGTGTATAGATCTACGCTGCGCGGAGGGCGACATACGTAACCTGAACCGCTCTTTGCAGAGTTCGTAGATGTAGTCTCTAATCTCCTTTGGTGCGTCGAAGAAACGGAAGGGCGGCGGTGGTGGAGAGTCGTGTTGGCCATCTTCACCAGCCTCCTCCCTAGCAGTTCCCGCAATCCTTTTCAAGGGCGAGAATCGCAGCGGCGGTTGAAAGCCGTAATCGAACTCATCGTCTTCATTGGTAGTGATCCCAGTCATGCTGGTCATTGAGGTTGTTGGATCCAAACTCGGCGAGAATATTGAAATGGGCTTCGAAGCTCGTTTCATGAGGCTAGCGGCGGCAGCGTCCGTGCGTTACCACAGGTCACGCGGAAGCAATCTTGACAATATGCTCCAGCCTCACTTGTGTAGGTAGGTCAAGGGGAAGTCGAGCAGGAAGAGCGTTGGTTCCGGACAAGCACCAGAGAGCAGGATGTCGAGGCTCCGGGCTGTGGGTAGCCGGAGGTGCTCCAGGACGCAAACAAGAGTTGATAGCCAGAGACGTGCCGTGAGGCAGCTGCGGTGATGGATATGAATTTGAGGTCTATGTAAACATCACACAGCGCTTTGCAATATGTACAATGCTTCAGAACGCCACGACAACACCAGGAACTCCGGCTTCTGTCAGCTACCAATACTCACTAGACATGGCCGTGCACGTCACCATGTCTCGCTGTACATCTTCGGATGACTGCTTCGGTGCCAACGGTCTTTCACCGCTGGCACCAGTTCATAGTGAGTCTTTCACTTCAACATCTTTTGTTGTTGCAGCCAGCTTTATCTGTCTACTTCTCCAAAAACGAGGTCCTGTCAATCCGTTAGAAAAGGCTCAAGAAGTTGTGAATGGGACGCTGGACATACCATCGTGCCAATGATTGCCACCGCATCGGCCAGCAGATGGCCCCTTGACACCTGATCGAAGCAAGCCAAATGTGCGAACCCTGGCGCACGGATCTTGCACCTGTAAGGCCTCTCACTGCCGTCACTGACCACGAACACACCCATCTCGCCCTTGGGTGCCTCGATCGCAGAGTAGGTCTCGCCAGGCGGAACAGTGTAACCCTTGCTGAAAAGCAAAAAGTGGTGGATCAGCGCCTCCATGTTTTCCTTCATGGCTGCACGCGGTGGCGGTGCGATCTTGTAGTCCTCGACCTTGACTGGCCCCGCGGTGATCTTGTTCAGGCATTGGTGGATAATGCGGAGCGACTGTCGGAACTCTTCCATGCGGCAGAGGTATCGATCGTAGCAGTCTCCATTGACGCCCACGGGCACATCAAACTCGACTTGATCGTAAGCGTCGTAAGGTTGAGACTTGCGAATGTCCCATGGTACACCGGAGCCACGAAGCATGACACCGGAGAAGGACATGTTGAGGGCCTCAGCTGCGCTCACAACACCAACACCCTTAGTTCGTCCGATCCAGATACGGTTGTCGGTGAGAAGCTCTTCGGTCTCGTCGATGCGATCCCCGAATTGGGTGGCCCACTGGTAGATGTCGTCGAGAAGGCCGAGAGGAAGGTCGGAAGCAACGCCACCCGGTCGCACATAAGCAGCGTGAAGTCGTGCACCAGAGACACGCTCGTAGAACTCCTGTTCAGTAGTTAGCACTGTCGTTGGCATTGCTCTAGGGTGAATGATAAACCATTAGCTTCTCTCGCTCCTCGAAGCCCCACAAGAAGGGTGTGAGAGCACCAACATCCATGGCGTGACTCAACACACTCATGAGGTGGTTCAATATCCGGGTGATTTCGCCAAACAGTGTCCGGATCCATTTCGCCCGCTCCGGTATTTCGATATTCAGCAGCTTCTCCACTGCCAAACTGAAGCATTGCTCGTTTGTCATCATGCTCACGTAGTCCAGACGGTCGAAGTAAGGTAGGGCCTGCAGATATGTCTTGTACTCGATCAACTTCTCTGTTCCTCTGTGCAACAGACCAACGTGCGGGTCCGCCCGCACGATTTCCTCGCCATTGAGCTCCAAAATCAATCGCAACACGCCGTGTGCGGCTGGATGTTGCGGGCCAAAGTTGACTGTGTAGTGTCGAATCTTGCGCTCCTCTGGGTTGTCGCCCTTGTCCCGAGCAAGGTTTAGATATTGCGGGTCGTTGGGGTCGACTGGGTGGCCAAATGCTGGATCGACCGGAATCAGGCGTGTGCCCTGGTGAGGCATTGTGGGCGCATCGCGGAAGGGCTGTGCTGGTTCAGGTGCCGGCGCTGCTTGTCGTCTTGTAGGCGTCGTCGACAGACTTCGGAGCGAGGATGTGACGGGGAAGGGTCGTTGGCGAAGGCACACCCGTTTGGCGCTGGTGCCAAAGGCCAGGCGAGTGAAGGGTGCTGCCATGGTGGCTGAGGTGATGACGGCGTTGATGGAGAAAGAAAACACAAGGAGTGGAGAGGATCTGAAATCGCAAAGGTCGTTCGGCGCTGAAGCGGGAGTCTTGATGTCGTCGACGACGATGTCTCGGTTAGGGTTCGTGCCGAGCTCGCCTAAGTTGCCTCAAGCGATTAGCACATATCAAAACTTTGAATCTTTGATGAAGTGAACTTCTTCACCAGAACATGAATCCACGATAGCAACAATGGAAGGGCGGTTTCCACCAAGCAACCCTTGGGCACCGCTGACGGCCGAAGAACTCGAAGCGCGCAAGGTCGTCAACGTGAACGCCGAGACTGTGACCAACACCGCTGCCACCGACATACCCGGACACTGGGGCCCCGAGCAGGACGACAGCTGGAACCTGGGCCGCTTTCGCGACAATCTCCGGATCGACTTTCACCAGAACAAACCACACGATGCGGCATTCTCTCTAGTTGGCGTCGATGCGTCCATCGCCAACGCCTTCCGGAGAATCTTGATCGCCGAGATACCTACCCTGGCGATCGAAGAAGTCTTCATGTTCAACAACACCAGCATCATCCAGGACGAAGTACTTGCGCATCGCCTCGGTCTCATCCCTCTGACGGGCGGTGAAAAGGGTTTGAAGTGGCTGCGCTCGTTCCGGAAGCCGCCTCCGAAGGACGACTTTGCCGCGCAAGCCGCTCACAACGACGACGGAGAGCCGAGCACGGCGAGCGACTTTAATACTGTGGTTTTGGGACTGAAGGTGGAATGTCGTTGGGCTACTGAAGCACTCGACGGCAGGGACGGGAAGAAGCTTGCCAAGGAGGGCGAGACAGATCCCAACGTGCGCTATGTGAACTCCAACGTCTATGCCCGAGATTTCAAATTCATGCCCCAAGGTCAGCAGGAAACTCAGTTTGCCGGCGAGGATGCGATCAAACCCGTCAACCCGGACATTTTGATTGCAAAACTACGCCCCGGCCAAAAGATTGAGTTGCAATGCCACTGCATCAAAGGGGTCGGCATGGACCATGCCAAGTTCTCCCCTGTCGCTACAGCATCCTACCGCCTTCTACCTCAGATCAACATCACATCACCTATTCTCGGCGCCGAAGCTAAGAAGTTCGCGCGCTGCTTCCCGAAAGGCGTGATTGGTCTGGAACCTTCTGACGAGTCCGACCCGAACAGTGAGCCGAAAGCTGTTGTCAAGGATCCTATGAAGGATACCGTGAGCAGGGAGTGCTTACGCCATGACGAGTTCAAAGGGAAGGTGAAGCTGGGCAGGGTGCGGGATCACTTCATCTTCTCGGTGGAGAGCACGGGACAATTGAGGAGTGACGAGCTATTCCTCGATTCAGTGAGGCTACTGAAGGCAAAGGCGGAAAGATTCAAGAAGCATCTGAGTGAGCTTGAGGAGGGCCGGTAGTTGGGCTGACCTAGGTGTTGAGGTTGCTTGGTGGAGAGACCCCCCTTTTCGGATTCGTGGCAGGGTGCACTGCGAAGGACCTATCGGCGCTCAACATACTGCAGCGATTGAATTCGACCACGATACCCATCTGGATGAGGCAGCGCTTCGAGAAAGCGTGGTGCTATTTTCAGCTGCTTCTCGTCGAACGAACAACCATGAATAGCGAATCATGAATTACGTAGCTGGCTCGGAAACAATGGTACAAATATACCGGCTGAAGATCACTACTCTACGGCTGACACATGGAACTTCGAACCAGGATCCGTCAATTCAACTAACACAACACAACCCCTTATTCGTCATCGCTATCGCTGCTTTGCGCCTCCCATTCTTCCCGGCATGCAGGACAAAGAAGACCACTCTTCATCGTGAGGATCGTCTTGTAGACAGTCTGGACCGGAGTAAGAGCACGAGAGCGACTAGTCACGCGATTGACTACGCGATTGCATGTTGTCATGCCGCAGACGTGAAGGACGATCAGTTCGCAGAACTACGAAGGACTGGGAGCATCGACCAGGTTAGCCTGCAAAACATGAATCGATGGAGTGGAAGTGGACTTGCGAGCTGTCGACTGTTTCCATGAATCTCATCACGGGTTCTGGGAGCCACCTGTTGAAGCTGTATTGGGCCATGCTGTTGGCCATCGCGGTGTAGTGGTGTGCTGGGGCAAGGTGCTGATGATTTATGTGAAGTCGACTGCAGGCAGTAGATTGAAGAATCTAGGCAAGTTCTATACTTTCGAGGAACCTCTCCGCAAGACCTCATGGTCTTCTTATACTGCTGAAACGCCATGTCACTTGGAGAAGAGCAACTTGGTAGTCATTGCAGCAAGCATTCGTGACAGAGCCTTCGTGACTTGGTGAAGCGTCCTTCCTTCACACAAGAAGTCATTCTCGTAGATATCGGTCATAAGGTAGCCGAACACCGTACTTCGCTCAGTGTCTCGCTGGCAACACGTCGGACTTCAGCTGCTACCGTATTAGTGCACCGCCATCGGGGGCCACATCGTGGACATATCGGCGCTACAACTGTCGACTGTGACTCAGCCTCACCTTTATCCGCTTATGTATTGGGACGCGGCCGTTCCAGTGAATACGTCCTGTAGCGAAACATCTGAAACTTCCAGCAAACCTTTCGCTGCACGCCTAATGCATCGTCAAAATTCGGCTCAGACATGTCCAGCCCAACACTCGCACCCAGTCTCCCAACGACTCTCAAAACGGACCGCTTGATATTGCGTTTGCTCGATCCAGACTCCGAATCAGACTGCCAGGAGTTCGTTGGACTGTACGAGCGCTACATTACTCGGAAAGTTGGACCTATACCCAATGTTCCAACAGTGCAAGACATCAGACTCAAACATGAACGCACAAGACCCAAAGCAGAGCTGTGCACATTGGCGTCTCCACCACGAGGGATGATCCATTTTATCTATTTGCAAGCTTTCGAAAACGATGGCCACAACACGAGCGATTCTGGACCTCTCGTCGGGCATGTACTGCTGTCGTTCCGAGATGAGATGCCTTTCCCAGACCTTGGCTACTCGATCCTCGAGGCGCATGAGGGCCGAGGGTATGTTTCTGAAGCTGGACGTGAGTGCTTGCACTTCTGGCATGATGAAGTCGGGGTGAAGGAGATATGTATTGCAACGGCTGTCGAGAACGTAAGATCGCAGAACACCGCAAAGCGAATGGGATTTGAGGAAGGAGGGCAATTCACAGTGGTCAATGGCCACCCACCGAACGAAGAGGTTGAGAAGGCGAAGGCGTTCGTGCTACCTGGGATGAATTGGCCTGATGGGCCTGAAGTGACACTTCAGCGTCCCGCTCGCCGTCAAGAGGCCCAGCTAGACTCTGACAAGCCTCTGTAGCAATGATCTTCCCTCTGTAGTCATGACTTCCCCAGAAGCTTCTTGCCTAGCGCTTTCAGCATCTGTACGTCCGCCGAAGGTGCCTTGCTCTCCTTCGACACAAGACCCGCCCTGCATCCATCACCGCAAGGGTAGTATAGTTCTCGAACCTTCTCGTCGTCCCCGCCTGACCATTCAAACAGCTGCTGGCGTGCTTCCTGCTGTTTCTGCTTCAACGCACCGATTGTCGGAACCCATCGGGACTTCGCAGTGGAACTGGTCGTCATGAGATTGCTAGCGCATCGCTCCGGCACTTCACCTGGAAGGATGATGTAGTCTTCGGTGCTGAGCGACGGCTCGTCGATAGGTAGGAACTCTCCGTGTGCATAGCAACATTGGCAATCGGTGCATGCGCCATGCTGGCCTCCCTCAAGGGCACACCATCTGCGGATGCAAGGCTGCTCCATGAGGCTACAAGCGACGCACACTGGCGACCTCTCGCACGGGATACCATGGAAGGCACAGTGATCGCAGACCATAGCATCACCGCTCCTCGTGAGCACGACCGAGTCTTTCCGAGATGGCTGGAGCGAAAAGTTAGCACTGGATGCACCTGCTGGCTGTGATGAGTGCACTTACGACCTGATGCTCGACACTGTGCAACCCATTCGCGGCGGCTACCCTAGCGGCGGCTTCGTGTCTGAGTGCAATCGAAGTCTGGAGGTTCTCGAGATCGTTGAGGATGCAACTTGCGGTGCTGATATCTTCGTCTCCTTCAATGTCTAGGGCCGTGAGGAAGTCGAGAAGCTGCGTGCGTACTGTCGGGAGTGCTGTACAGCTGTGGCATTGGCATGCCTGCTCCGCCCGTGCCTGTGGCTGCGACATGCTGGTTAGCGGATAGTGGGAATGATACAGCTGTGAAGGTCAGTAGAAGAAGTGAGTCAAGAATGAAGTGAAGTGAAAACAAGGCCTGCCAAGCTCCGCCCCTGTGCCGAGCATGGCAGGTACGACCTACCTTAGCAAGAACAAGCAAAATCTGAACGATGTCTTCACAATGGTTGCTTCAGTCTCAAGGCTAATGCTAAGGTAGACGAGCTTCATTCTACGAAAGCTCAACCTTGCACCCTAAACGTCCGCCCACTTGCTGTCTTCCTCTCCTTTTCCTCCGCCTCTGGCCGTGCTCTTCGCAGCACTTGCAGGAAGTCCGCTGTCCGTCTTCGCATGCGTGAGTGGATGTACGCTTTGCTCGCCTTGATGTGGTAGTGGAAGTAGTCGCGGAAGGTCTGAATGTGAGAGATGACGTCGGGTTGCCGTTGAGGCGTCAGGTGGCGAGGGAAGAGTACTGTCCGGCTGTTAGCATGGCGGTTGCTTGCAAGTGCCTGATTCAGGAGTCGTACCAAACGTGATGTATCCAATCTCGCCCTTCCCTTGCTGAAGCCCAGGCTGGCCTTGCAACTCAAGCGGCGGGTCGTTTCGGAACATGACCTGTGGTGCGTTCTGTATCGCTCTTCTCCTCGCATCCACGAACTCCTGCAAGAAGATCTTCCCAAACACTCTATCGGTCTCTTCCCTGAACACTGTCGAGAAGATCACCGTCACTCGGTCGTGGCTGGCCTTGATATAGATCGCTTCCTCATCCCGGTAGTGGATCGCCCGCACCTCTCCACCCTCCTTCACACCCTGCGGTGCAGTCTCGATTGACAAGCCACGCATCTGCTCTGCCAGTTGGCCGTACTCCTGGAAAGCCTGTTCGAAAGGGGCTGCCATTGCATTGCGCTTCATCAAGCTGATCCGTTTGACCAGATCATCCCGCTCTTCTTGCGATCCGGGCAGATTCTCCAGATCCACTTGCACGCTGAAGTCGTACCCTTGCTCTGGCTCAATGATATAAGGGCCATACTCGCGCTCGAGCACCTGTTGAGCGCCGTACTTGAGAAGTTCCGGGTAGCATTTGACCGATATGCTGACGACGATTTGGGTCTTGGTGTTTGGTGTGGAGATGTGGAAGGTTACGTTGTCGAAGTCTGAGACTACTTGATCGATTGAAGAGGGCGCTGCACTGTATGTCGGATCAGTCTTACCATCCAATGGCCGGGCTATACAACACATACTCAGGCGCAAACCGGTCCCGCAGCAGGCTCTCGATGAGGACATTCTGGTAGTCGAGGAGCAGCATGGTGGGGAGTAGAAGTGGATGCGTTGGCAGGTGTAACTAAAGGCAGAGTCCCCAAATGCAGGTGTCGAACACGAACAACAGATGTCGCTGTTGATACCTCCTACGACTGCCTGCGATGCTTTCTGAACACACGCAATCGCAGCTTCGAGGTGGGATGCGGCTCTGCGGTTCTTCCCGCTAGCGCTTTTCGAAGTGTGGGGGAGCGGCATTCGACATCGAAAAAGTTCAAGATCAGAGGCTGGCTTGAACTGCAACAATGGTGCGCTCTTACAGGTGAGCAAGTGGATTCCAGAATGCTGTCAGCCCAGTCGCTAATGTACACAGGAAGTACGAGCCCACTCAAACGTTCGGCACAGTCTGCACAGCGTCCTCGAACTGCATTTGGACGCCATCCGAGCCCTTTGCGACCACTGCACGATCGACGGGCGCAGGGAGGGCATATGTCGGCGCGAACGAAGCTGTGCTCGGCTGGGACATCAAGACTGGAGAGCTGTTGTCGAGATGGCATGATACGGACAACCGGAGCGAGGTGACATGTCTCTCCCAATGCGCCGCACAACCCGATCTGTTTGCCGCCGGATACAGTGATGGCGCAATACGAATATGGGATGCTCTGTCTGGCCAGGTCGTAGTCACCTTCAACGGCCACCGAAGCGCTGTCATGCACATCAGGTTCGACGGAGAAGGATCAAGACTGGCCAGCGGAAGTCGAGATACGGACATCATTGTCTGGAACCTGCTGAGTGAACAGGCAGAGTTCCGGCTGAGAGGGCACAAGGACTTAATTACTGGCCTGGAGTTCTTGAGGACGAGAGTTGGGCCAAGTAGGCAAAGTCCGCACACCGACGAGGCAATCGATGTAGGCCAGAGCGAGAGTGAGGAAGAGCACGAGGAGCAGTATCTCGTCTCCACCTCGAAGGATGCATTAATCAAGCTTTGGGACTTGCGAAGTCCTCACTGTATGGAGACGCACGTCGCACAGACAAATGGAGAATGCTGGGCGCTCGGCTTAAGTCCCGATTGCAATGGGTGTATTACTGCTGGTAACGATGGCGAGCTCAAGGTCTGGCGTTTGGACCTTGACGAACTCTCCGATCGTAGTACACGATCTGGCGCTGTGAATGGCAAAAAGCGCGAGGATGTATTGCAAACCCGAGGTATTTTGCGACGACAGGGCGGCGATCGAACAACGGGGGTGACATTCCATCCAAAGCAGGACTACATTGCCGTCCATGGCTCTGAAAGTTCTGTTGAACTGTGGCGCATTCGAGGATCGGACGAGGTTCATCGACACATGCAGCGAAAACGTCGCAGGCGGCGAGAAAAGGCTGCTACTGCCGGGGAGGCACCGAAAGCTGAAGCGGAAGAGTGGCTCGGTGAGCCTGAAGTGAGCGACATATTCGTTTCTCATGTCATCGTACGAACCGGTGGCAAACTGGGGTCGGTCGACTGGGTCTCGGGAAAGGGTAGTAAGGCAATCCAGCTGCTGGTGGCCACCAGCAACAATCAGATCGAGACATATTCGGTGACATCGCACCGCCAACAACAGAAGACGGCCACCAGGGAACAGCCAGATTACAACCGAGCACTGTCAGTCGAAGTACCAGGTCACAGAGCTGCTGTACGTACCTTGGCTCTCAGCTCCGACGATCGAATGCTGCTTAGTGCCTCGAACAAGCAACTAAAGATCTGGAACACCAAGACTCGCTCATGTCTGCGGACTTTGGAGTGTGGTCAAGCCTTGTGCTCTACCTTTCTTCCCGGTGACCGGATAGTGCTCGTCGGCACAAAGGAAGGCGACTTGGAGATGTGGGACATCAGCACAAGCAGCCTCATCGAACGACTAAAAGCACATGATGGCGCGGTCTGGACACTAGCTGTGCACCCGGACGGCAAAAGCATCGTCACCGGGTCTGCAGACAAGAGCGCCAAGTTTTGGCGGTTTGATGTGGTTGAGGAAGAGATACCAGGCACTAGAAGGACGACCCAACGGCTCCAGCTCAAGCAGACGAGACAACTCAAAGTGTCTGACGAGATACTCAGTGTCGGCTTTTCGTCGGATGAAAGGCTTCTTGCTCTCAGCACGCTTGACAACACAGTCAAGATCTTCTTCGTCGACTCACTTAAGCTCTTCCTCACGCTCTACGGCCACAAGCTGCCGGTTCTCAACCTCAGCATAAGCAGCGATAGCAAACTCATCACCACCTGCTCAGCCGACAAGAATGTCCGTATTTGGGGCCTCGACTTTGGCGACTGCCACAAAGCATTTTTCGCGCACAACGACTCTGTCATGGCTGTCTCGTTCATCCCTCATCCGATCGAGCAGGACGAGAAGCACATCTTATTCTCCGCCTCGAAGGATGGGGTTGTGAAGACATGGGACGGTGACAAGTTCGAACAGATCCAGCGACTAGGTGGCCACCATGGCGAGATCTGGGCGCTGGTCGTGAGTAGGACTGGCGAGATGGTTATCAGCGCTGGCAACGACAAGAGCATTCGCTTCTGGGAGGTGGGTGACGACCTCGTGTTCCTCGAGGAAGAGCGCGAGCGCGAATTGGAAGAGGTCTACGAAGGCACCCTTGCGCAGAACCTCGACCGCGACTTTCGTGACGAGGAGCAAGATGATGAAGAGGTGGCCGCAGCCAGCAAACAGACCATCGCCACCCTCACCCACGGCGAGAAAGTCATGGAGGCACTCGAGCTCAGCATTGAAGACCTCCGCCTGATGCAGACGTATGAGCGGGAGAAGGCGAAGAACCCTCGCCTCGCCGTCCCGCAGCGCAATCCGCAGTTCCTCGCACTGGGCAATATCTCCGCGCAGCAGTACGTTCTCAACACGCTGCAGAAGATTCCAACACCAGCTCTCAACGACGCTCTCCTCGTCATTCCTTTCAGTACTCTTCCGACACTCTTCACCTTCCTTGCGCTCTTCCTGCGGCAGCGCATGATGCCTGAGCTGACCTGGCGAATCACTTACTTCCTGCTGCAGGTGCATATGCGGCAGATTGTGGCGAGTCGGCAGTTGAAGCCGCTGCTAGAAGAGATTCTGGAGGCGTATGAGGTGTGGCAGGAGGAGCAGAGGAGGGTTGTTGGGTTCAATCTGGCCGGGTTGGGGATTATGAGCAGGGAGGCGAGGGATAGTGAGAAGAGTGGCTACATTGATGAGGTGGACGAGGTTGAGGAGGATATCGGAAAGGGGAAGCGGAAGAGGGCTTTTGGTAGTCTTGCTTGAGCGTGCAAACATCTGCGGACTCCCAGGGCTGTTCATGCTGTTCGTATAATACATACTGTAACTTGTGCCATGCATATCCTGATGTTCAAGCTTTCCTGGCCCTGCGAACACCTCATGCTTCTCTTTCCTGGTCGTACATCATCTCCAATATTCGTGCTTCAACTCATAGGACCGCTGTTCACGTTGATGCCCGGCAGCACTCCCCCGAACCCACCAGTCGACCCAAAGCCACCGGCTCCTCGTACTGTCTCCTCGAGCTTATCCACAACCATGACGTCCGGCGTCCAGATCTATCATCCAGTTAGCCTTGAACCAGCCTCTTCTCAAGTGGACTAAAACTCACCCTCTCGACGATCAACTGCGCAATGCGATCCCCCTCGCCCAACTGAAACTCCTCCCCACTTAGATTGAATAGCAACACCTTCACCGGCCCCCGATAATCCGCATCAATCACTCCTGCACCAGTATGGATACTATGCTTACTCGCCAATCCACTCCTCGGTGCGACCCTCCCGTACGACATGGCCGGCAGAGCGATACTTATGTCCGTCTCCACCAGCACTTTTCCCCACGCTGGCACTGTCGCCGCGCGGGAAGCGTAGAGATCATAACCGGCTGCGAAAGCTGAAGAGCGGGTGGGCGGTTTGGCGGTGGGGGAGAGGAGCTGGACTTGGAGAGGCGGTGGGGGGAGGGAGGTGGCCATAGGAGGCATTGAGGGGTGGGGGATCGAGGGGAGGGGTTGCGTGGACATTGGGTTGACGGTGGAGGCAGTGTCGGGGGTGGGCGTGGGTTGGTCGTCGTTGAGGATGGCTGCGAACAAGTCAATGGTTGTTTTGGGGAGGGAGGACGGAGACGTACAGGCGACGGTGAGGTTGGGGGCGGGTTCGGTGTACTTGGTGCGCTTTGGGTCGGGGGAGGCGGGGAGGCTTGGGATGTCGTGGTCGGGTTGTGGTGTTGCTTCGTCGGCCATGGTTTTAGTTGGGAGTCATGGTCGTTGTCCTTGCGTGGAGAAACAAGCGAACACTCAACGCGTAGGCGCGTGTACCGGGTATCACGTGTCCAAGCTAAGCCAGCCGGGCTGAACTGCAATGGAGTCGGAGAAACTCACCAAGCTGGAAGCCCGGCCCGGCCCAAACAAGATCTGTGCACGTGATTGCGGGGAAACTGGTTCTGCACCTCACTCCACTTGGTTGTCTCTGTATGGCATCTACACCCGCAGTCTTCCACGCTACGGCATCATCAGAAGTCCAGCAACATCTCGTCATCGTCCGCTCTCTTTTGCTCATCCTTCGCGAGTTGCTCACTCTCCGTCAACAGCATCTCGTCATCTTCGTCCACGAACTTCGGTTCCACTGCCGTCCCGAGGTCTACCCACACGTTGGTCGTAAGGTCGTACTCCTGCAACAAGCCCTCCTCCTCGTCTGTGTTCCTCGAGTCGAGACGCCTGGTCACCTTCTTCTTCCTCTTGTCCGTCCTCTCTACCGCTTTGCTCTTCTCTTGACCTGCGACTGCGACTCCTGGCTGATCAGCGCTCGATGTCTCCGCCAAACCCTCACGCCCCGATGCCTCCAAGTCGCGACGCCTTAGTGCCTCCTTCACAAACTCAGCCTGCCAGACGATCACCTCTTCGCCCTCATCATCCGCTTCGCCCACCTCGCCCTCCGCACCGGCTTCACCCTCTACTGCTCCGGACTCTGGCTGCCAGTCTTGGGCTTGCTGCAGGACGTCTTCGCAGTTTGCAAGCAGTTGTGTCTCGACTCGTCCGGCCTATCGGGAGCAAGTCAGCATGCAATAAACAAGGATGTTGGTCCTTACGCCTACCCTATCCCCAACGATATCCATAATAAGCTTCGCAACACGAACGGCTTCTTGGGCGTGTTGGAGAGCTTCTGCCGGCTCGTCGGAGGTACAAGTCAGAATCACGCCGGCTCGCGCCCGGAGGAGGAGTGGTAGGTCGGCGTGGGAGAGGAGCTCGCGCGCGGTCTCGTTGGCATGCAGGTAGTTCGCCTCGCCGTCGCTACGATACTTCTCCCACATGCTGTTGTCGAGCGCATAAAAGAAATCCAGGAGGTTCGCGTCTGCGTTCGTCTGCATGGCTGAGGATCTGATCGGGGGCGGTTGAGAGGTAGGCAAAGTTGAGCTTCCTAAGGTAGGGCAAGTGATGGGACAACTGCGAGAAGGAAAAACTCTCCTTGAGCGCCTTTTCGAATTTCATTGATCTCGTTTTCTTTCCCGAAACAACCTTTGTTTGCTACAGAAGTTCGCGGCGCAAATAGGCCAATGAACGGCCCAATGAACGGGCCAATGAACGGGCCGTCCCATTAAAATTGACCCACTTCAAGTGAATGCAGAGCGCTCTGCATGACTTGTCCGAGGAGTCGGTTCATTTCACGCCTGCAAGCCTCAAATATCGTTCCAGTCGAAGCAAGAGAACACGGTTAATCTCATGAAAGGTGCTGTCAGCCTCTTGAACAATCTTCTTCGTTCTGGGTGCCTGCATACGAGGGGTTCTTTACCTGGCCGGCGGTACGAGCACGTGCCTTCAGGAACAAACGTGCAAGCGAGAAGGTTCTGCACGTGAATTGGCTGCAAACGCTACCTCTAGCACCTCCTGCCGGCACACAGCATCACGTTCCCGGACACGAACTGCAGATCACCTTTTACTCTTCGCCTGCACCACGTCAAGAATTTCGGACACCCACCACAACTTCGAACAGACTTCCCACCTACCATCGATGGCGGCCGCAGCCCTAAAGGGAACGATGCCGTCACGGGATCAACCAGCGTCCGCGTTGTCGCCTTCAGGACCAGCTGCTGCCGATCCACTCCTCAAGCAAGTGGTCGTCTGTGGCCTAGCTGCGTCCAAGAGCAAGCGTGGCAGAGGAACATACGAGCTTGTTCGCATTCTCTTCGACCCGGCAGCTTCCAGCAATCTGTGTAGTGTGGAGTTGGACAAGAAGTTGCGTAACGACCGGCGCAGCGGCCGTTCCTCTAACATAGTGGTGGATCTCAATGGTTATGTCAGCACAGTTCAGTGTCGCGTAGCCAAAATCCAGTACGACCTTATTATTGGGACGGATTGGAGGCAGGAGAATGGCCTGACTGCTAGCCGCATTACTCGCACTCTTACCGTCGGCGGCTCTACTATGCTACGCTACGAGGCCGAAGGACTTCGCACACCCGACAACATCTGGCCATTGCAAGTGGCTTTCGTGCTTGCTCCGCTTCACAAGCGCGGCAAGGCTGGCTGTACAACCGCTCTGCGCGACGACGCCTTCGCACTGAAAATCGCCCTTTTACTTGCCCCGCTCCGCATCAAGACCGATCGTACAAGCTGCAGGCTATGGAGCAGTAGGGCCGGTATCAAGCAACATGCTCCCAAGACGGGTGAGAAGCGTCCTGCCGGGGAACCGCCATCGTCGTCTCGGGCTCCTCAGAGGGCTCGGAAAGCAGAAGGGCCTATGGACAAAGGGAAGGGGAAGAGTGTTTCAGGAGGGGCTGGCGAGCCGGGCGATGACGGTTCGGATGACGATGACGATGATGACGAGAATGATCCTGGGAAGAAGAAGCCGCCGGGGAATGGACCCGAGAAGGTGAAGAAGAAGGGTAGGCAGGGTGTACAGCGACCGACAGCCCCCGTAGGTGATAGGGGTATGGGGTCTACTGCGCCAAGGACAGAGGTCAGTTATCACGATTCGTACTACACCACCCGTCGTGTGCTAACCTACGCCAGGCCGACGAAGAAGTCGCCAAGCTCGTTTCACTGCTACTGCAGTCGACAGATCCGCATCTCAAAAACACTCGGCGCATTGCGAAGCTGATGGATGGTTTAACACTCCGCGACACCACAACGCCGATGCCTCCGCCAGCGACCCCTTCGCGTACTCCTCAGCAGTCGAGAGCACCGGCGCAGCCTTCTCATCCGACCGTCGCTGTACCATCCGCTCTCCCATACACCAGTCCTGCGCCATCAGGTCAACCTCTTGCTGCTCCTACACCAACCCAGCCTTCTTCCGCCGGTCCTACAATGGCCCAACAACCCTTCTCCGATCCTGCGATAACACAACCTTCCTCTGCAGTCGTTGATTCGTCAGCCCAGGTACAATTTCGAGCGAAGGTGTTCAACGCACAGCCGGTACCTGGACGGAATGTGCAGCTTGCGCAGGTCTCGCACTTCAAGTCAAGCTGGATGCTGGAGTTTGCGGACATAGGTATGTTGCACTCATCTAGCGAGCTCGCAGAATTTGTTCGCCTCTATTGGGACACATGCTAATGTTTCTGTTCGCACTTTAGGTACTACAAAAGTGTTCTTTAGCGAATCGGCATCACAGCAAGGTTCGGCAGGACAGCCGATGTCCCATCCACAACAGGGCATCGCCTCCGTTGGCTTCACCTCCAGCCGCCACCCCATTCCGTTCTCCGTTCTATCTCAGAATACACCTACAACCACAGTTCGCGACGTTGCAGGTCGCATTGCCACATGCTTCAACAACTGGCCCTGGGAGCTGGACTATGGCAAGTCCGACGCGCGGAAAGTTGTCAACTTATGGATCAGTCGCGCTCTCATGGAAGTTGTAAAACGCGATTCAGAGGCGGTTGAATGCAAGCTCAACGCAGCTGGAACAGCATTTTCAACCGATATCCACTACGTTGATAAAGCGACCGGCAAGCTGGACAGTGTGACAGCGATTGCATCGATTGTCGGTTACGAAACGGACCAGATCGAAGTTCCGAAACCACCGTCGCGGCAAGGCACCAGGCAGGCCGTCGAGCAAGCGGGTATGCAGGCCCCAATGAACGAGCGGGAGGCTCGGAAAGCGCAGAAGGCTAAAGATGTGCTGAGATGGCTGGCGTTCAACTTTTCTGGAATGTTTGGCACCCGCGCTCGTGTGGAAGAGTTGATTCGCACGTACAAATCGAAGCTGCAGGTGTCTCAAGGCCAAAAGGAGCTTCAAAGGCTCATAGCGAAGCAGCAGGAGGCGCAGAGAGGTGACAAAGCATCAACGAAGACCAGCTCTGGTGGAAGCCACCGCGCAAAGACGGCTGGCTCTGGTATTACTCGTCGTGGGACTACCAAGAATCCACACAAAGCTGGGAACTCTAAGCTCTTCAACTTGGGCAGGTGGAAAGGGGGTGGCACGGTCAATGCAGTGAGAGCGCCGTCAGCTGTCCTCAAGACTCTTGGATTGAAGACTCTCAACCTCTACATTTACTCCATCAACGCTGCGAGGGTGACTCCAGTGCTCGACACCCTGATGCAGTTCTACCACAGCGGGGCAGACGTTCGGCGAGTGTGGATTGAAGGCGCCAGGATTGCGGACGAGGTCAATCTTGCAATCAGCGCAGGGATCCCTCCCAGCTCACAATGCGATTGCGACAACACTGCTGCCATCTCCGAGATGCATCCATGCGAAGGGTGTGCGGAGGAAACGCTGTGCTTCAAGCGCGAGTTCGACTGGGCCGGCCGTCTGGTGTGTCCGGCGTGCTACGACCGTAGCAAAACAGTGGCAACGCGTCGCAAGATGACAGATCCAAGACTTGTCCATTGCAGGGTGGCAGAGTCACTCCTCTTGAGCTTCCGCAACGAGTGTCGAACGCGCGGCATCGACTGGGCCTCCCCTGAGAGTGAAGCCATACTCACAAAGGCGACCGATGATGCGAGAAGTCAGTTGGACAAGGATAGCATCACAGAGTACGTGGACCAGTACACCATGCTTTCTCACGATATGGGAGCGGCGAGGGCACCGATCGGCAACAATCCATCCCGTCGTCGATACGTGCCAGACCAACTCACTGTTGACGCTGTCTTCCCTGAAGGAGACGAGGAGAATCACGGCTTGAAGCACTCAGCGGGCAATGTCGAGATTACATCTGTGACATGCAACCAGGCAAAATGGATCCATCTTCCTGGTGTGTTGCACGTCATCGGAGAGTATCTACGATCTTCTCGCGATTCCACCGCAAGGAAGAAGCTGCTTAAGGCCCTCATGTCGCTCACGCAAGCAAGGCTGAAGCACAAGTACCTCCGCGGGGATTCTGAACGCACGAGATTTCGCAAGTGTATGGCTGAGATGATGCGAGGCGAGACTGTGCCGGGTGTGCATGGACCTTGGGAGGCTCACAGCCAAACCTTCACGGCTCACCGCGCACCAGCACTTTTCGACAAGGATACAGACAACAATCTTTGGGGCGAAGAAACGTACAGCCGCATCCAGAAGTGTGTTTCAAGTACTGCAACGTTCTTCGGGGTGGAAGACAAGCTGTTCAGGTTGCGCGATGACACACTATGGTTTGGAGACCAGCACAGCAACCCGGACCGGCTTGACCGTAACGGTCTATTCACTCTCTTCCGCGAGCGCATTGCAAGGATGCGCCTGGAATGCAACAGGAAGTGGGTGACCAAGGACGACGAGGAGACGCTCTGCAACGAGACCATGTTCCAGATGTGCGCTTCGATGACTGAGAAGCCTGAGCTGCAGTGGCTAAGGGAGAAGTATGGCGACCGCCTTGGCCTGCCACTTACCACCTTCATCAACTCTCCACTTCGCTTCAGCATTGCTCATAGACTCCACGGCTTTCAAATGACTACCGGCTGGCCAACGTCGCCGTCCGATGTCAGCGAGCGTGTCGATGCTGAGAACAACATACTCATCGAATCGTGGTATGTCAACATTGCTAAGATGGACATGGCAGACGAATACTACGACATGCTGGACCGCATTCTTGGAGCGACCCAGATCAAGACGGCCCGCTACGATCCAGATCATCCGTTCGTAGATGCCGATGAGGTGCGCACGTATGAAGGGGATGAAGACGTCTTCGCCCGCGATGATTATGTGCTGCCGGACTTCAACGACGATGTCGTTGAGGTACGTGAGGGTGAGGTCAATGAGGAAGCGGCTGATGAGGAAGATGGCAGCGACGTTGAGGGTGAGGAGGAGGGCGAGGATGTCGGTGACGAAGAGCAGTGGGCGGTGGGTAACGATGCTGGAATGGGCAACGACTTCGCACAAGACGTTGGTGGCACGACGATTCCGACATCTTCGCACGCGACGAGCAGCCTTCTGCCGCCTCCAGCCGTGCCCGCCGCGCCGTCGCCGTCCAGCGGTACTGGGGCTGACCAGCGCCCGGCTCCGAAGAGGATAAGCATGAGCGAATACACGGCACGCAAGACGGCGGCGGAAGAGGACGGACAGGCTCAGGCGGCGCAGGAGCACGACAGCTCGCGGTCTTCTGTGGCGGGCCTGTCGGCAGTTGGTGGAGATGTTGAAATGCAGGACACTGCGTACGGAGCTGTGCCGCAAGACACGGTGACTGGGTTGCAGCACGGCCAACCGCCTCAGCCGCCGCAACGTCCGGCCGCACCCACCACGCCTGCGACTGGATCACAGCACGCCCAGCCGCAACCGATGGATGAACATGATCGGTGGGTTGCACCAGGCGGTTACCGGCCAGTCTCGCCTGTGTTCGGCCCGCAACAACTTGCGTTCTTGACTCGCGAAGCCCGCGAAATGGTTCAGACCACCTACCCGCAACAGTTTGTCGAGAACGAAGAGGTGACGTTGGGGCTTGCTAAGCTGATCCACGTCGCGAGGAGTGGTGACCAGTATGCATGGAATGCGGCTTATGTGGAACTGATGGAAACTTTGGGGCGTCGTTGAGGGAACGGTTCATGTACCATAGTAGTCGCATCATGAGAGCAGCTGGAACTTTTCTCTGCGACAGATTCAATGGGGTTGATCCTGTAAGATTGTGCAAATACCTTATTAACCAAGATGTTCACACGACGAAGTCGATCCGGCCGGCTGAAATCCACCTCACTTCTCACCTGTACCAATTGAATGCTCCATGACAAGGTCAGTCTAAGGTACTCTCACAGCCACACGTAACTTCTTGACATCACCCTTGCACGAGCCAGCCGTGCTTGATGAGGCGGCGACTCTACCAGTCAAAAGTCGCATTGCTGGCCTCAGCAATGCCGAAAAGCTCCGCTCCAATCAGCGTAGCTGTTCGGCTTTGTCGCTCCTCTTCCTGTCACCCTATTGGCCACCTTGATGACCACGACTAATTGGATCGTGAGCACTAGCGCGCACTTGGAGTATAATACTTTCCAATCCTCCCATACCCTCTCTTCTCCTGCCAGCTCTCGAAAGTCGCCCTTTCCCCCCCTTTGCTCAGAACATTATGCTAACATCTTCACAGTTTGCCTTTTGGCTTAGATCAAGGTATGATCGATCTCCATGCCAAACAGACCGCCGCTAACCCCCCTCAAGTGTAGTATCTGTTCTTTTCAGTTTAATCGTAAGCAGCCCTCTTTCTCCTTACACAACCTCAACTAACCTTCCTCACAGTCTGAAACGAGTCTACGGACTCATTCAAGATTATTCTTATTTTTGCAACCCGTCGCCGCACCTCTGGGCTTGCTCATGTGCAGCGGCACCGTGCCCTTGGTATCGCACTACTTCCTTGCGACGCGAACACATCTTTTCATCAGTTTTTGAGCCTCTCGCTCGACTCTGGAGAGAAGTATCTGGTCTTGTGAACTGACATCCTCGTGACGCAGCCAGAAATGGAGAGGAGTGTCTGGTCGTGTAAAGATGCCGACATGATTGTGAAGGTGCCGGTGATGTTCTCGATGCTGGTGGTAAGGTGTTTGCAGAATCTTCATTAAACTCCTGACTTGGAATTGCATGAGCTGACAGTGACCGCAGGCTTCACGAACGCTGTGTTGAGGAAATACAGAGACACACCGACCTCTGCTGCTTGGATAATGTGAATCCAGCATCTCACACCTCATGGGTGGATGTCAAGAACGGAGACTGAGCGATGTGGCGGCCATGCTTCACGACCACAACTCCAGTCAAAGCACGATTACTCCCAGCGATGCGAGGCTCCCTACCGCACGCCAGTACTACGGAGATAGCCTTCGTTCGACGACATCACCCTCCGCGACACGCCCTCATCACTGCCGTGCCTCACTCGGACTGGCCAGTGTGCTCATGACACCTGAGACATGCATTGCGAGTCCTGTCTACAACATCACGGTGGTGAGATTGGACAGGTCAAATGAGTTGGTTCGAGAAGTTTAGAACAAAGGCTAATACTCGATGGATCAAAGCAGTGAAGTACGAATGTCTTTGTTCGGCCACGCGACCTTCCAGAAGCCTCAAATGAGACAGTCGCTCATCTCCAGAGACACAAAGAATGCTTATAAGGTGACAGTACGAACATTGATCTAGCAGCCTCATCCACCACTCTCACCACCACACCACACTACAAGCAGCCGCACCGTCCTACGCCGGCCGCAGGAACACACCAGTCCCTACCACACACAGGAACATCAGCACAATGGCCCCCAGCACCCGCCGCAACAGCGTCCTCGCAAAGAAGATCGCGACCCTCCAGCTGCGCCTCGCACCCCTCGTGCCACTCCCTTCAGGCCCACCACATCCAGCGTTTCCCAAGACACTCATGGCCTTCCACCTCCTCACCGAAGACGAGCTCGACAGCATAGCACACTACTACCACCAAAGCACACCCAGCATCTGGTCCAACCACTACCCGAGCAACATGAACTGGGACAAAGAATTTCTCGCCAAGCCTCCACCACCACCACCGTCACCTACCTCGCCACAGTCAGGAGGAGTCGAGAAATCACGCCGCCACAGCAGACGTCTGAGCCAGCAAGAGCAAGCCTGGATCGAGGATCTGATGAAGACGGTGGAAGATCTGCAGAACCCGATCGTGCAGTCGCAGCCTGAGGGTTCTGCGGCGGCGAGCAATCAGTATGCGGGCTTGACGGACAAGGAGCGGATACGGATCAAGAGGCGCAAGGTTGGGAAGTTCATTGGATTGGTGGGTATGGAGACGCCGGTGGAGGAGATTGCGGGCAGGATTCAGGCGAGTCTGGATCGTGCGGTGGAGAGGAGCAGGGAAGAGTTGAGGAGGAATGAGGAGGTGATGCTGAGGAGGCGGAAGGCGGCTTGAGAGGGGTGAGAGGTATCGGCAGTGTATCATAAGCATACGTTGCGTTTGCACATTGAGGAGTTGACTTTGTACATCAGCGAGGAGCATGTCTGTTGTGGTCACATATCTGGCTTGAGTTTGTACATACACGGTTGCTATTACTCATTCTGGCCACTTTTGATTCAGTATCTCATGCTCATTGTACCCTTCGTTGCGTGCTTGAATCTTCATGCTCTCCAACACTCTCCCCTTGACGTTCTTGTCACGTATTTCGGTACCAACGAATGCAGCATATGTGCTTTCGAAGTTGAGCGTCTTTAGAACTTGCCACATCTTGATCAGCTCAGACGGTGGCAAAGGGATCATGTTCGGGATGGACCACATGAAGGCGTAGCTGATGGTGCCTGGTTGGCGGTCGACGTGGTAGTAGGCGGACTGATACAGCTGTCAGCGCCAGACATGAGAGTTGTAGGCAAGAACATACAGGCGTAGTGACCATAGTGTCAGCAATGAACAACTTCTTCTCCCACGCCAGCACCAGACTACCAGGAAAGTGGCCACCAGGTTTCGCAGCCACCACACCACCCATCCCTTCGACCGTCTCCCGATCCCCTTCGATCAGCTTCCTCCTGCCCTCCCGATCCTCCCGACAACACCACTCAACATCCTCCTTCGCCAGATACACCGGACATCCAAATGCCCCCGCCCAGTCCAGATGCGTCGTGTAATAATGCGGATGGCTGATCACGATCACTTTCAGCCCTCCCATCCCCTTGATCCGCTCCACAGTCTCATCATCGAGCAGCGCGATGCAGTCCCAGAGGACGTTTCCGGAAGAGGTCTGGAGCAGGATGCAGCGCTGGCCGATCCCGAACTTCGGCTCGGTGGATATGCTCCAGATCCGTGAGTCGACAGTGTCTTGGGTCCAGGTGTTCTTGTGAGAAGATTGGAGGTCACTGAGGGTTGTCCAGGATTGGCCAGCGGCCGGGACGAATTGGCGGGGATCCTGTGGGCAGTGTTAGTTGTGACGAGACGGTCATGGGAAGGGTGGTGTGATGAGGAGTACATCGCAGATACGGCACGATTTGAGGGAGCCAGAGGATGGGAGGTCGAATTGAGTGCCGCACGCTGTGCAGATGGGGAGGTCGGGGTGGCCGACCATCGTTAGGATGTATGGGAACGGCAGGTGGAAGTTGTGATGGAGATATGAGATGAGAAGATCGAAGTGGAAATGGTCAGCGGCAAGGCTGCGTCTTGTGGTGTGTAAGGCGCATCTACATAACACTCAGCGCCTTCGATAACCTTGCTCTTGATGTTGGATGAAGTTGGCTCATGTTGAGCTCAGGTCGACGTCGTCGAGCGGCCGAACATCGGGCAAGCTCTGATGCTCTCGTGTCCCTTCAAGCCCGTCGCCATGCATCAACACGAGTATCTGAGTACTGTGATCGGGGGAGCATTCCTCGAAGTTTTGGCCAGGACGTCTGCAATCCTGTGGCTCATGACAGTGAAGGAAAGAGGCTTTGATCATCAGTGAGGACGGAGGCCTCTCCATTGCGGCGGATGCTCGAGCCTTGCTGCGGTCTTTGCTCTATTCGTGTAAACGACAACGCCATTCGCGTCGTGTCGTGTCCCCTCGGTCATCAACTCCCTCGGGTACGCAAAAATGATGTTGCTCCTCCCTCTCGTCGACCGGAGGTCTCAAGGAAGTCTGTCGACCTGCATGGTCCGACAGCAGGATGCAGCTTTGACGGAGTTCTATGGCCGGGAGCGGAGAGCAGCTCCCTGTGCCGCCTTCTTGGTGGAGCAAGGCGTCTTTAGATGAAAGGTGAGGCACATGTTATGAGATCTCCCAAGCCTTTCTGGACTCGCTGCAGACATGTATGGCTACAGCAAGCATAGAGACAGAAACCGTGGAGACCTTCGCCTTGAGGCATATGGCGAGCATGGATCCTTCGAAGTCTGGCGGCGAGATTGGTAAAAGACTGATCCCTCAGATCATAGATGCTTACGCGGAACATGAGCCTGACAGGATATGGGGCGCTCAGGCGCGTACTGACACAATCTCGGACGGCTTCAACAATATAACGTTCAAGCAGCTGGCTCATCTGGTCAATCACTTCGCCCGGTTTATCCACGAAAAGATTGGACCTGGCCAAGAGTTCGAGAGCATATCCTATATTGGCTCTTCAGACCTTCGTTATTGTCCGTTCGCGTGGGCTGCAGTCAAGTGCGGCTATCAGACGTTGTTGCCTTCTACGCGGAATTCGGAGTCTGGCAACCTGTCGCTTCTGTACAACCTCAATTGCACCAAGTTCTTCTGCTCCTCAGAATGGGTGCCTCAAGTGGAACGATTGAAGCAGACGAAGATGGACCTGCAGATCTTCGAGATCCCATCGATCGAGAACACGCTGGCCAGCCCTACGAAGCATTACCCTTACGACAAGACGTTCGCGGAAGCAGAGAACGATCCGATCATCTGCTGTCACACATCAGGTTCGACAGGCGCTCCCAAGCCAATCCAGTTAACGAATCATTACTTCGCAGCCTATGACAACCATCGCAAGCTTCCTCAGATCAAGGGCAGAGGTCGAAATGTCGACTACGCAACCTTCGACACTCCAGATTGTGCTTACTATTACAATACCTTCCCGCCATTCCATATAGCTGGCATTATTGCACAAGGCACGATTCCGATTCTCTACAGTACGACAGTACTTCTCGGTCCCGTCCATAGGCCTCCCAGCGGCGAGATTTGCAACGACATCCTGAAGCAAGTGAAGATACACTCAATTTACACGCCTCCGACCGTTCTTGAGCAACTACTGTTGGAGCCTGACGGCTTGGGACGAGCCGGTCAGTGCGACTTTATCATCTTCAGCGGCGGGCCTTTAGCACCTTCAACCGGTGATATGGTGGCGAAGGTGACCGACTTAGGACAGTACATTGGATCAACGGAGATCGGCATTATCCCCGGCATTCTTCCCAGTCCGGAGACCTGGAGATTCTTCGAATTCCATCCGACCTTCGGTTGCGAGCTCGAGCATGTCACGGAAGACCAGTACGAACTTGTTGTCCCTCACGACGATGCACTGGACTGGATCCGGCCAGCGCCTTACCGCATTGCACCGAGCAAATGGCGGACGAAAGATCTTTTCAAGCAGCACCACGAGAAGTCGTACGCGTATAGGTTCCATGGGCGGGCTGATGATATTGTCGTGCTTGGTAACGGAGAGAAGTTCAACCCAGTCACCATGGAGGCAATCGTTCAGGGTGCTCCATTCCTCTCCGGCGCGCTGATCGTTGGACAAGGCAAGTTCCAAGCCGCTTTGATCGTAGAGCCTAAGGAGGAGGCGCCACCTGGCGAGTCTCAAGACAAGCTCATTGAAACCATCTGGCCATGGGTGCAGAAAGCGAACGTCGATGGGCCTGCTCATGCTCAGATCTTCAAGTCGAAGGTTTTGGTCACCAGTCCAGACAAACCATTGGTCAGAGCAGGGAAAGGGACGGTCGTACGACAGAAATCTACAGATGCCTACAGTGAGGAAATCGAGGCTCTCTACATTGACAAGCTCGAGGATCCAACTACTATCGAGGGCCTGCCGACGTTGCAACCACCATTCACAGCGGAGAAGCTTACCGCATTCATATGTGCCTATCTCAGCACTCTGCTCTCCTGGGAGATTAAGCCGCATGATGATGTCTTCGTTCTTGGCATGGACTCACTACAAACGAACCAAGTGGTCAACGGGCTGAAGAGCCGGCTCCATTCCCAGGCAGACATCTCATTCCTCTCGCCCAAGGCTGTCTATCACCATCCGACTCCGGCGTCACTCGCACAATTCTGCTGTGATTCTTTGAGCGCAAATCGCATGGAAGATGGTGCGGTCGATCTGGAAGCGGAGCGGGTGAAGCGCATGGAAGAGATGGTTCTCCGACATACCAAGAATCTGCCACGTCCTCTGGCAGACCGCGCTGCTCCGAAAGCTACACGCACTTCTCCAAGAAGGAAGAAGGCACGGACTGACGCTGGCGTGACAAACGGTATCAATGGCGCGCTGAGTGGCCCTATCACTGTGGCACTTACGGGCTCTACCGGTACTCTGGGCACCAATTTGCTGCAAGAGCTCCTGGAAGACGAGGCGGTATCCAAGGTCTACTGCCTAGACAGGTCAGCTGAGGCCGAGCGGCGTCACAAGAAGAGTTTTGCTGATCGCGGGATATCTCAGCTGCTTGACAACTCAAAGGCGGCTTTTCTGAAAATCTCGTTCGGGCCGTCCAACTTTGGCCTGGAAGATCCTGCGTTCAAGACACTTGTGTCAGAGGTGGATGTCATCATTCACAACGCCTGGAAGGTCGACTTCAACCATCAGCTGGAGTCATTCGAGGCAGAGCACATACGCAGCGTTAGGAACTTCGTCGACTGGGGGCATCAAAGTCCGAAGCACCCTCGCATACTGTTTGTGTCGTCGCTCTCATCTGTCAGCCAGTGGCCAGTCCATCATACGGGGCCTGTCCCGGAGACAGCGATGGAAGACTATCACGTGGCGCAAACTCTGGGTTACGGGGAGTCGAAACATGTCGCTGAGCGCATTCTGCAAAATGCAGCAATGCAGTCCAACGTTAATGTCGGCATACTGAGAGTCGGGCAGATTGCAGGGTCGACTAGAGCAGATGGCACGATCTGGAACCCTGCAGAGTACTTGCCGTCTCTTATCCAGACCTCATTGGCGCTCGGTCGCGTTCCTGAGACTCTTCCCGGCGTAATCGACTGGATTCCTGTCGACGTCTTGTCCCACATCATCATTGACATTGTCCACGGCACTCGAGGGACAGACAAGCTGCAAGTGTTCAATCTAGTGAACCCACGAACTACCTCTTGGGATCATCTGCTTCCAGCGATGCAGAAGTACCGCGCATCGTCGGACACACCGCTTCTTCCTATCTCGTTCGCGGATTGGACGAAACTACTTCATCGCGTCGACGTAAACAACAAGCAGGAGCTTGCCGCCATGCCGGCAGCGAAGTTGATAGCATTTTACGAGGGTATGCAGCAGGATGACGACGAGCATGGCGGTCGGCTGTTGTGTGAGACTGCCAATGGGGAGACTTTTAGTAAGACAATGCAGACGCTGCAGCCGGTTGATCGGGAGTTGCTCGAGTTGTGGTTGCAGCAGTGGCAGTTTTGGTAGATCGTCATTCAGCAGATCGGGTATCTCGTGTGCTCCAACCGATGCGACAGCACGCAACCACACCGTGCACATCTATATGTCCTTTCGGACTGCCCCGTGATGATCACATGCAACTATAGTTAGGCCTTGTTCGGGACTTGAGACGCACGGCACAGTTCCCCGCAGCCAGCACCACGAGGAGGCGGAGGCTTCGATGCAGGCGAAGGAGGTTGTTTTGCGCTTCAGTGGGTCTTCTTTCGCTCTTAACGTCAAAGCCTCGTCTAAGTAAATCGGTATGTCATCTTGCACTACCGCATCGGCCTCCATGTCCGTCCCGAGAGAAGAAGTAGACGGGGAGACTTCGCCGCCGGCAGCGAAGAAAGTGCGGCGCACGCCAGCAACGTCGTCGGTGAAGCGCAAGCCGGCCTCTCTTGCTTGCCTTAATTGTCGGCCGAGGAAGATCAAGGTATGGCAGTCTCTCCCAGCGAGGCGGAAAAGAGTCGTACTGATGAGAAGTTGCTCAGTGCCTGCGGAATGATGGGGCGTGTGAGAGATGCCTGGCGCTCAACCTCGAATGCCGGATTCCCGAAAGGGATGAGCGGAAGTTGTAGGTATCTTCGATGCTGTCTATACCGGTGTATGTTGATCCCCGACGCAGGCGGTACTCAAAAGAGTATATAGAAGGCCTTGAAAGTGAGATTGAGGAACTCAGAGAGGCACTTCGAAATCAACAAGCGCGCAGCTCCGAGTCGGCGATATCTCCCACACAACAATCGGATACCACAGCTTCCAGCGCAGATGTTGACACAAAACTCGTTCGAAAGGAGGGATCTCCGCCGGACAGTCTCATCGAAAGACTATGTGGCAACAAACGACGTGTGAACAGCAATCCGGATGGCCAAAGCCGATATTTCGGGCCTACTTCATCCTTACATCTGACCGAAACTCCCTCCTCAATTTCCAGCTATAGTCAGAGCCTTGGTGCCGATATCGATATCGACAAGGGCATCCCGCAGGCTTTGCAGCATCAAATGCTTGATCTCTACTGGACATACCAGCACCCCATCTTGCACTTCGTCCACAAAGAGGCGTTCCTCAGTTGCATGGACGCCGGCAGAGGGCCGTACTTCAGCAAGTGCTTGTACTTATGCATCCTGGCTTCAGGCGCCCGACTGTCTTCTGATCCACATGTCCGAGCCCTTTCCATCCCCTCAGAAGATGACGACAACAAGAGCGATCGACGGCCGCTCATGAAACAGGCCGAAGACGCGCTGGAGAAGGAGATCACGAGCCCGTCGGTCACGACTATACAGTCCCTGTGTTTGCTCAGTATCATGTACTGTATCCAGTCGAATGATACGAAGGGATGGATGCTTTCGGGTGAGCATGTTAATGAGCAAGAAACCTGTGCGCTCTAACGTTTCGTCTAGGCAATGCCTGCCGTCTAGTGTTCGATTTGGGTCTTCATCAAGATTGGACGTATCTATCAGCGACCAAATTGTCAGGCGTTGACATTGAGCTTCGCCAAATCGTCTTCTGGGGATGTTTTAATCTTGACAGGTAAGCATCTATCCACCTGAGGTCCAAGAGTTGCAGACTAAATCGATATTAGGCTGTGGGCTCTGTATCTTGGGAGGCCTCCCTTCATCAAACTTATCGATGTGTCCATCAGAAGACCCGAGTGGAGTGCACGTACGTGGGACCTCAGGATTTTCGCGGCCTGGGTGCATCTGCTGGATACCGCAGGCCAGATCGCCGACAAGCTGTGAGTATCCTCGTGTCGATGACACCTCGTCCAACGCTAACGGCACAGAAACACAAATGCCTGTACACAAGGACAGATTGACCATTACTCTGAAGCTCTGCAGCAATGGTACAACAGCCTTGACCCGACACTCCACGTAGAAACGAATCCTACATCAGCCGTATACCATCTGCAGTAAGTCTGTAAGGTTGAGTTCGCGAGGATATACTGATCTTTCGGCAACAGTCTGCAATACTCGGCCATGACTATCCTTCTGAATCGACACAATGCTGGCTTCGGCAACTCAGAGAAGCGCAATCACCCGGACACGATAAAGTCGAGACAACAATGTCTTCACCACGCGAGCAGAGTTGCCCAGATGCTGCGAGACTACAAAGTCATGTACGGCGATGGTTCGACTCTCTTTGGCTCTGCACTCTACAACTGCACAATGGCGGCGACAGTGCTAGTTGCAGAAATATCGGAGTCACGGAAGGGTGGCGCATGCGACGAGATGCACTGCTTGATGGAGTGCCTTCGCACGATGAAGGAGATGGAGCACACGGAGATCGTGGCAAAGAACGTGTTCAACATCGTCCAGACCATCATGCGAGTATGCAATGTGCGAGAGGACACCATCGCACAGGGCCTTCTCTCGACAGACAACTTTGGCTCGCCAGTCCAGCGCATGGAACCTCCGGTTCAGCCACCCTACGACCCATCGGTCATCGGCTTGAATCAGACGACGTTGGCGATGTGGCCGGCTTATGACTTCGAAGGCATCTCAGGAGGGTTCCCATTTGCTTTTGAGCAACCGGTTATGACGAATGGGTATTCGGGGGTTAGTCTGCCTCCTATGGATCCTTATTACATGACATGAGCACATACTGTTCGAGATGATAAAATAGACTTCCAGGCCGTCTCCACGCTAGTCCAGCCTGGTGTCTCACTCTCCAACCTCACTTCCTCGACGACTTCTTCACAAGCCCCCTCTCCATCTCATCTCCATCTTCCATCTGCCAATCCAACATCGTGCCGTCTTTACCACATTTCTCGGCTTTTAGACGGCCTCAGAAAGAGGGGTATCAACGATCAGCGATCGAACTACTCCATTCGGACGATGAAGCCCGAGAAATCACGGTCGTCAATCACCGCAGAGATCCCAAATGCCAGCCAGAACTGCTGCTCAAACAGCTCTTGATGATGAGCAGCGTGGGGTAGATCATGCGCCACCGAACCGACAGCGAGGTTAGTCCTGATGAAAAGTATTTACAACGAAATTAGCCGAGCTCCCAGCATTTTTGTAAGGACATTGTTTCTGATTCCGCTTCATCTACTTGACCGAGCAGCGATTCCTTCCTCAAAGCTATCATGGAGCTCGATTACGACGTGATTGTTGTGGGTGGAGGATTTGGTGGAGTATACCAGCTTTACAACTTACGGAAGCTGGGCTTCAGTGTTCGCCTGTTCGAGGCTGGAGCGAAGTTGGGGGGGATCTGGTATTGGAATTGCTATCCAGGCGCTCGCGTCGACACTGAGGTGCCTGTTTATCAGTTACCAGAAGCAGAGTTGTTTGAAGACTTCAAATGGCAACAGAAGTACGTCCGCGCAACGCCCCGCCATGTCAATGTCAAGCTGACGGCGTCAATCAGATATCCGGGTCGAGACGCCCTCCGAGAGTACTTCGAGCACATGGACAAAGTCTGGGGCTTGAGCAAAGACATAAGTTACAACAGCCGGGTTACAGCATGTGAATGGGACAACGACAAGCTTCGATGGAACGTCAAGATTGCACAGATGCAACTCAACGGGCCGACAGAAATCGAACGACACTCGAAGTCGATTATAGTCTGCACGGGGTTCGCATCTCGACCATACTTCCCACCATACAACGGGATAGAGAAGTACAAGGGAATGATGTACCACACATCAGCATGGCCGCAAGAGAACATCAGCATGAAGGACAAGCGCGTGGCTGTGATTGGGACTGGTGCCAGCGGGGTCCAGGTGATTCAAACGATAGCAACAGAAGTCAAGCAGTTGACGGTCTACCAACGGACACCCAACTATGCTCTGCCAATGGGCAACAACGAGCTACCGGCCGAGCGGTTGAAGTACTACAAAGAAAACTATCCGGAGCTGATGGGCAAGATGAACACCACATTCGCTGGCTTCCTGTACGACTTCAACCCCGGCGAGTGTATGAAGGCCACTCCAGAAGAACGTGAGGCACTTTTCGAGGAGCTCTACACCAAGGGTGGTCTGCACTTTTGGCTAGGAACATACGCCGACGTTTTGAAGAACAAGGAGGCGAACGCAATGGCATACGTGAGTCTACACCTCCCGCTTCTCCTTCGGCTCCAACGCTGACACATTTGTGAACTGCAGGAATTCTGGAAGAAGAAGACGCATGCGAGAATCAAGGACAAGAAGAAGGCCGAGATCCTCGCACCCGAAGTTCCTCCTCATCCATACGGAACCAAGCGAGTTAGCCTGGAGCAAAACTACTTCGAAGCCTTCAACGACGAGAAGGTGGACGTCGTCCCCGTCAAGGACAATCCAATCTCGAACTTCACCTCTGATGGAATCATCACTGCTGATGGCGAGGAGCGGAAATTCGATCTCGTCGTGCTAGCGACTGGCTTTGATGCGATTACAGGTGGTGTCACGCAGATAAACATTCGTGGTGAGGATGGCATGCCGATCAAGGAGAGGTGGTCGGAGGGCACAAGGACGTATCTCGGAATGGCGTCCAGAAATTACCCGAATATGTGAGTATTCCGCCAGCCAACGTTTAGACCTCAGACTGAACAGAAGCAAAGGTTCATCATCTACGGCCCCCAAGCACCAACAGCGTTCGTCACCGGCGGTCTCAATGCGAAGATGCAGGGGCATTGGGTCGGTAACTGCTTGGCCTACATGCGGGATAAAGGTATCAGCAAGATCCAGCCGACGGCAGATGCGGAAGAGACATGGCGGAGCCATTGCGAGGAAGTGGTAAGATGCAATGGCCATGGACTCGCTACCGATCAAGACATAACTGACCTGCTCTAGGGCAAAATGGGCCTTTTCTCGGAGACCGAGAGCTGGTACTTCGGAAACAACATCCCTGGCAAGCCCAAGGAGGCGCTGAACTATATGGGCGGGAATCAAGCGTACAAGTCGTGGCTCAGAGACAGCGAGGAGAATGACTACAAGGGGTTTGAGTACCAATAAAGGTCCATGTGGATCTCAGTAGACTACCAAGCCGTTTGCGACGGCACTGTGCCAGTGCAGTATAGCATTCACCCCAGATACTCTCCGCGGTTGAGTCAGCGGTAGGAGGTAGCTTTGTCGAATGATCCCAAGACATGCACCCGCGGGCTGGAGAAAAGGCGATCAAGGCGATGGTTTACACCCTCCGCCCTGCCGAAAGCACGTGGATGACCGTTGACTTCTATCCTTCTTGGTCGGTGAATGATGACCGCCTGGCTCGAGCACGCGAGATGGAAGCGAGTCAGCCAGCGATCGACATCGGGTCTCACCGTTGCGGCACAGCAACATGGAGAACCTCGAGCTGATTCTTGTTATCAAACCGGAGTCTCTTTAACGCAGTGCTACACTCTTCCATACAAGCTCAGTCAGGACGACTATGGGAGGCCCACGAGCAACGGCCAACAGGTACGTTACGAATGCTAGAGTCTATGGCTGGGCTGACCCTTTTATCTCTCCGTAATGTAGGTACAACTTCGCCGTCGCCTTCTTCGTTGCTCTTGGCTCCTTCACATATGGCTTCAACTCTTCGATCATTGGGGCTGTAATTGGGCAGTAAGTATAGGATTCATTCTCGAAGATGGATGCGAGCGCTGACAAGGCTGTGGCAGGCCTTCGTTCTATACCTACTTCGACTTCACGCCGGAGACTAGCTATGGCGGCAGTATCATTGGTGCTTCGAACGGTGTCTACGCAGGAGCAGGTGTCATCGGCTGTTGGACTGTCTTCTGGCTGCTCGATATGCTTGGCCGCAAGCGCGCAATACAAGTAATTGCCGTGATCTGTATCGTGTCTGCAGCGATCCAAGCCGGCTCCGTCCATATCGGCATGTTCCTCGTCGGAAGGGGACTGAACGGCCTAGGTGTCGGTAAGCCTGCCACACCGTGGACGCCTGGCTGAGCTCGGCATTGCTAATCCGTCTGATGAAGGGTTCATCAACTGTGCCGTGCCTACCTACATTTCAGAGATCAGTCCACCTGGTCAGAGAGGTCGGATCGTAGGAAGCCACGGCTTCATCATCTGCACCGCATACGTAAGGCACCCCCACACCAGTATCTGACCGTGGCCGCTGACGATACGTAAAGGGCATCGCAGGTTGGTGTGGATTCGGCACCTACTACGAAGACAACCCACAAATACAGTGGCGACTGCTCGTGGCTCTCCAGATTGTTGCGCCGCTGCTGCTGTTCATCGGAAGTCCTTGGGTCCCAGAGTCTCCAAGATGGCTCATCAACAAGCAAAGAGACCAGGAAGGCCTCGCGGTGCTGGAGAAGCTCCACGCCCATCCGAACGATCCTGATCATGCTTCTGCTAAAGAGGAATTCCTCCAAGTGCAGCGACAGCTGGCATTTGAACGCACGCAAGAGATCCCGAACTTCTTCCAGTTGGTTGTTGGGAAAAAGTACAGGAAACGCATGTTCATTGGGTTCTATGTGCAAGCCATGGCTCAGAGTACTGGTGTATTGGTGGGTGATCCAGATTCCTCCTACTATGGCAAGACTGACCACAGAGCGAAGGTTATCTCCAACTACATGGTCCTAGAACTCAACACTCTCGGAGTGACAGGCTCGACGCCTCTACTCGTGCTCGCGTTCTACAACAGCTGGGCCGCTGTGCTCAACTACATCAATGCGTTGCTGATCGACCGCATCGGCCGCATTAGGATCATCACGATCGGCTTGGTATACTGCGCTGCCCTTTCACCTTATAGACTTCGCTGAACTTTTTGCAGACCGGCTGCATCGTCTGCTTAATCATTGTTACAGCATTGAATGCCCAGTTCGCCGGTACCGACAACAAGGCCGGGCAAGCTGCGGCGATAGCATTCATGTTCCTTTTCGTAACATTCTACGGATTTGGGATCGATGTCAGCAGCTACGTCTACTGCACTGGTCGGTGATATCGGAACTTGAACTGTAGAGGGGAATGCTAACCATGTCCTCTAGAGATTTTCCCGACCCAGATCAGATCAAAGGGCACCGGCTGGTCTGTCAGCGGTCTTTTCTTGATGACCACAAGTAAGCAATCGTGGCATCCACATGCGAACCACACTGACGAACCATGTTTCAAGTCTACACCACAGCAGCTGGTCCGGCTTTTAATGCCATCGACTGGGTAGGTTCTCGTTCGTGCTTGGCCTTGCTAAAACTTGCTCTGACCATCCTCAGAAATACTACCTCGTCTTTATCATTGTCACCAGTTTGATGCTGCCATACGCGGCCTTGAAGTTCCCAGAGACCAAAGGCCTATCGTTGGAGGAGATCGGAGCGCTCTTCGGCGATGAAGTGGTCTTGGACTACAACAACCTGTCCGAGGAGGAGAAGAAGGCGCTGGACGAACGTGTTGCGGCGTCCACCGACGCTGCTATCATTGAGAAGGGAACTACAGATGACAGATCGTCGAATGATGAAAAGGCGGGTGGAAACAGCGTGGAACGCTTGAGTTGAAGCTTGTTATAAAAGAAGAGCACTTGCTCATCTACGGGTCTAGCTGGTTCGAGTGTTGCATGGATCGAATGTATCCGTGGGTAGGGTATGTCACTTAGACTTTCAACGGTCGACGATGCAGTCGGAAGAGTCTTGCGAAGCCAGGTTTACCATGACTGTCTTGCTTAACTACACAAATCGCCATGAGTTCAGAAGACTACAGCCATCCGTGACTTCGACTTCCCACTCTGCATCAGATCAATCATCTCGTGAATGTCGTCCAGCTTGTACGTAGCAACTTTCGGCTTGATGTTGTGTTTGGAAATGAACTCCAGCGCCATGGGCATCTGGTGCGGAGGACCAGTACTCTCGGATCGAATCTGGTACAGCTTCCTCATCAGATCAAGCGCGCCGAACTGGATCGGCCTTGAAGGCAGTCCGACGACCATCAGTATTCCGCCAATCTTGAGAACCTTGCTGGCGGTGTCGTACGCAGCTTGAGCGGCGCTGAAAACGACAGCAGCATCTGCTCCTCCGTTCGTGGTTTTGCGGATTTCAGCCTCGTAGTCAGCGTTCTTGGAGTTGATGACCACGTCCGCGCCGCTGTCCTTTGCTTCTGCTAGAACTTCGTCGTTGATGTCGAGACCTATTACCTTGATGCCCATGGCTTTGGCAAAGCGGATGCCCATTTGGCCGAGCCCACCGCAACCGACGATCACCATCCATTGGCCAGGCTTGAGGTCGCATGAGTCGACTCCATGGAAAGCTGTTGTGTCATCGTCAGCTAGATACAGGCTTCTTTGATGACTGAAGCGCACCTGTGATCCCTGCGCAGAAGTAGGGAGCAGATGTCGCCATGTCCAGATTTTCAGGGAGGTGAATGGCGTTTCGATGGTGGATCGAGGTGTACTCTGCGAACATGCCGTCGCAACCGAAGCCTTGTAGCATAGGAGAGCCATTTGTGCAGTTTAGGTTGTGCACTGTTGCCAGATTAGAAGTGGTCTCATTCACCCCCTGGTGATATCCAACTCACCTTGACAACCATCACAGTCAACTGGTTCTTGAGGTCAGTCTTGGCCTCGCAGTTATGTTCAGAGGTACGGACTCACAGCAGACGCCCTTGATGTACAGGAAGCCTATCCGGTCACCCTCCTTGAAGCCAGTCACGTTCTTGCCTAGCTTATCGACGAAGCCCACTCCCTCATGACCCATTACAACAGGCTCTGAAGCTGGGATCGAGCCATCGAACAGCATCAAGTCTGAGTGACAGAGCGATGCCGAGCCAACCTTCACGAGAATCTCATCATCTCCAATACTCGGAATCGGTATGTCGTCGACATGGCATTTATTGTCTTCCTACGTGAATGATGAATGTGTTACTCTGTTGGAATTTCAAGCACACTTACTGGGTGATAGCGAGCGGCACGCATGGTTGTCCTGGGCTCTTCTAGGGCTTAAATAATAGCAATTGGATGCTCTCTAGCTGAACAGAGTAGAGTGATATGGTCTGAAAGATGCTGTTCAGCGATCACTGTACCTGTGAAGACACTTGACCAGAGTAGCCGGTGCTTGCTGTGCCGCCCAGCACCTCCACGCTCATCAACTCCATCTCCAAGCAACTGCTCATGGCAGGCGGGCAATGATCGCCATCCATCACCCTTCCCTGCAGCACGAGCTGTGCCCACGGGAGAAGCTGCGGGGTTCTCTAGAGCTCATGAGATTCGTGGCGGACATGGGAAGGGAGGATGGTTGCCGGTCAATGCTTTTCGGCCTGCGCATACCGGCAGCCTTGGGTATAGCTGCTGCAATGACGATGAAGAGCAAAGGAAGACGCGGAAGACTGATGAAGGTATGGTGGATTTGGTAGCGCACTTAATCAATCAAAGACCCGACGGGTCTGTTTCGTGTTTTAGCGTGGAGTCCAAGGAACCGAACCGTTGGACCTGTTCGACCACAATTTGGACCATCGACCACGACAACCCAGATCGCCTTCTGTGCTTCACAAAATCTGAGGCTCGTTGCTGCCTGAAACAGCACTTCGTACACTCCGCGCAATGTTGCACGCCAGAGAAAACGTCGTCGGTGTGGCAATCTTCAAATCGACCTCGGTACACAACCCCTGCTCGACAGGCCGAGTAACCGGGTGTATTCGAAGAAGCAAGACTTTTCAATATTGCATAGTCCGTAGAGGAGTAGAGGTCGAGTAGCGGGCAAACTGAGCGACCACTCGCCATTCATCTGCTGTTGGTCTCACACCTGGCTGTTGTACCACAATCTTGTCTCATCCGTTCAGACGACAATGCTCTGGAAGTCTCCGCACCCAGATCTTGACAGTAAGTGATGATTGCAACGATGCTAAGAAAGGCTTCAAGACTGATACTGTTCCAGTCCCGACCGATCTAACGACATGGGAATGGGCCTTCGAATCACCGGAGCACTCGCACGTCGTCAAGAATCCCAGTGGCCAGATTGGAGCTTATATCAATGCGGTGACCAAGGAACGTCTGGGCTTTGCTGAGGTCAAGGAGAAGGCCACTCTCCTCAGCTCAGCCCTCATCCACGACTATGGGCTCCAGCCGGATGACACGGTGTCGTTGTTCTCGACGAACACGATCTATTATCCAGTGGCAATGTGGGCGACCATTCGTGCAGGTTCGGTTACGTGCCGTATGCCCCGAAGGAGGAATTGCTGACGGTATCTAAAGGTGGATGCGTGAACGGGGCGAGTCCGGCGTACAATGTCGAGGAGATGTCCCATGCTCTCAAGACGGCGGGGACAAAGTTCCTGATGACTCTGCCAGGATCTCTAGAGGCTGCCGTGGCGGCGTGTAAAGCCGTTGGCAGTTAGTAACATCCACAGCATGTCAGCGATCGTTAGAAGTTTGAACTGATGGTTTCGATACAGTACCCTCCCGCCACATATTCCTGCTCGAAGGCCAACATCCCGACTTCAAAAGCATACAGGATCTCATCGAGGCCGGCAAATGGTGCACACCCAGCCCACCGCATCGGATACCCACAGGGAAAACAAACCAGGAGGTCTGCGCTTTTCTCAACTTTTCCAGTGGCACGACCGGCCTGCCTAAGGCAGTTATGCTTTCGCATCACAACATCATCGCCCAATGTCACCAATTGCGCCAGCTGCAGCTCGTACCACCAGGCCAGCGGTACCGGATACTTGCCGTAATGCCACTTTTCCATATCACGGGGCTGGTCAGGTTCTGCAACTATCCTGTCTTCATGAACGGGGATTGCGTCATGCTTCCTGGATTCACGATGGACAGCATGCTGAAGACCATCGTTGAGTTCGAAATCCCAGAGCTGATATTGGTGCCCCCTATCTTGATTCGAATAGTCCGTGATTCCGTCGTCGACAAGTATCTGCCTGATTTGCAGAGAATTGTCAAGAGATGGTCGTCCGGCTCTGCACCTACCTCACCTGAAATCATCGAGCTGTTACGGAAGAAGTTCCCAGATACTGGCTTCCGACAAGGCTACGGAGCCACGGAGTCGACCGCTTGCATATCTTGCCACCCTCCCTCCCACTACGACTACAAATATGCCACGACGGGCGGCTTGCTCTGCGCAAACACAGTCGCCAAGGTGATAGATCTGAATGATCCTACGAAGGAATTGGGGCCGGGCGAGACGGGCGAGATCTGTGCAAAAGGCCCGCAGATAGCGATGGGCTATCTCAACAACCCTACCGCGACCGCAGAGACCTTCCAGAACGGCTTCCTCCATACTGGTGATGTTGGCCATCTTGATGAGGAAGGCTTGTTCCGCATTGAAGACCGGATAAAGGAGATGATCAAAGTGAAAGGCCAACAAGTACCGCCTGCTGAGCTTGAAGATCTCCTGCTTGGGCACGAGCTGGTGGAAGACTGTGCAGTGCTTGGGATCCAGGATACATACGCTGGGGAAAAGCCCAAGGCCTTCGTCGTCTTGAAGAAGGGTGTGAATCCGAGTAGGGAGGTTGGCTTGAAGCTCATACAGTTTGTGAAGGATAAGAAAGTGAGGTACAAGTGGCTTGCAGAGGTGGAATTCACAGATGTTGTGCCAAAGTCTCCTACTGGCAAGTTGCTCAGGAGAGTTTTGAAGGCGAAGGACAGGGAGAAGGATCGGGTGAGAGGTGTTACCGTGAGGGATGAAGCGGAGAGAGCCAGGCTGTAGGCAATAGACTCAGATGTTAGAACAGATGTAGCATCCTACATATATTCAAGTCTCTTTCCAAAAGGCGCAAGAGACTTGAAGTCTGCCCGGATAAACCTCCTTCCGCTTCCGGCACGCTCAGACCACCCTTCACATGGCACCTTCCATTCATTCTTCACTGACCAGAGAAGCAAACATATCCTCTACCGCCACCACACAAACGAGCCCCTCCATCGCTCACACATTGCGCACGATTTGGACGCATCGCGACGAAGCACACGGACGCCATCCTCAACCTCCTACGACCCCGCGCATCCATCTCAACACCACTATGGACGCCAAACAGCTCCAAGAAGCCGCCATCCTGCTCAAGAAAGCCCACGAAAAGGACGAACCCCCAAGCACAATCCTCACCCTCCTCCAACCTCTAGAGAAATGGGCGCCGACAGAAGATCTTATGAGGAGCAGCAAGATCGGTGTGTACGTTAACAAGTGTCGCAACAGCAAGGATCCCAAAGTGAACGCTCTAGCTTCCAATCTGGTCAACAAGTGGAAGAAGGCTGTCCAGAAGAAGCCGGGGACAGCTTCGCCGGCGCCAGGAAAGGGTGGTGTGAATGGGGTGAACGGCACAGGGAGGAGTGGGACGAGCAGTCCCGCGCCGCCGGTGAAGAAGGAGGCACCTCCCAGAAAACACAGCGTTGCGCCTGAGAAGAGGACTGCCAAGGAGGACGGTGTCAATACTGGTCATACGGGCAATGCGGTGCGGGATGGATGCATCATGCTCATCTACAATGGGCTGTGCTTCATGAGTGAGGAGTCACCGGACGACGTCTTGGCCGCGGCGACACGAGTTGAGGAGGCGGCATTCCAGGAATATGCACCCGAGACGAGCGCGACGTACAAGCAGAAGATGAGGAGTCTGCATCTCAACCTGAAGATGAAGCAGAATACGGAGCTGCGAAAAGATGTGTATAGTGGCGCAATCGACCCGAAGCGCTTCGTCACCATGACCAGCGATGAGTTGAAGAGTGAAGATCAGAGGAAGGAGATTAAGAAGCTGGAGAAGGAGAACATGAACAAGGCCATGACCGCGGTGGAGGAGAAAGCGATCTCGACAACGTACGTTCTACTTCCGTGCTGTACTCACCTACTCGCAGGGCGCTCCAATGAACGAAAGACCTCATACTCTGCCTTCATCTTTCCGCACACACACGTACATCAGACATCTTTGCATGAGCTGTGTGTGTGTGGGAAGAGAGGACGGAGTATGAGGTCTTCTTTGCGTTCAGCCCCTCTATTCCCTCCATACCTCCAATTCACCACACCACTGCGAGCTGGTACACGTGCTGACACCAGTTTCAGGATGACCTGCAGCAAATGCAGAAAATCTCGTGTCGCCTACACCTTAGCCCAGACGCGCTCCGCCGATGAACCGATGACGGCATTCTGCGAATGCACTGAGTGCGGGCATACTTGGAAGTTCTCTTAAAACTCCTCACGACGATGGCTTCCGACGATGACATTCTTGCCTTATGTTCTTACGAGTTGCTCCTGTTAGCGAGGGTGGAGTTCAGGAGTCCACGCCACGGCGGCGTCTACGACGAATGGATGGTGTCGAGGCTACAGCTCAGCCATTGAGCGGCTGCAAGATGGTTCTTGTACCAATGGTCAGACGCTCCATCAACCCAGTATGTCCTATCGGGTAGCTGAGTACTACCTAGCATTTCATCATCACGCGCTCTAAGTGAATAGCAGCCCCACCTTCCCAATGCAGCCATATCTGTCCCGCTTTCACAAACGAACCTCAGCAACAGTCAGCAGTCCCCCCAAGCAGACCGCACTTCACCCACACTTCCTGCGCAGTAATCCACAGACTTCTCTCTACGGACACCTTGCCGGCTTCTCCCTGGTCGTCCCACCCACTCTACCAAAGTTTGCACCGCATACATCTCCTGATCGAGCGATCTACCCGAGATCTGGCAAAAGCGAATGCGCGCAAACCTCTTGTCCAGACAGCCTCGCCTCGCCTCGCGTTCGGGAAGTGGTCCCTTGATGGGAAATGCCAGTCGTGGAACGGCTACGCTGCCTGGTTTCGGACATTGCTTGATTCACGTACTTGATGTGAATGCGAGATAATTACGGTGCGTCGACGTGATTTGGCATGGGGGTCGGGTAGTAGCACGTCAATGAGATAGGTATGTATGGAAGATGCCGCCCGGGTTTGCGTCTGTCCCCTTCACTGCGTCCTTGCAGGAATCTTGTCTAGCTGTTCGTGAACATGGCGGAGGAAGAGCCACTTTGTATCATGGAGAGAATCATTCTAAGATTTCGACAGGAGCATCAGCGACCCAGAAAGTTGGACGGTGAACTGGAGACACTGAAGCTGGAACGAAAAGCACCTGAGCCCGTAGTAGTCGAAGACCACCGGACTGCGAGCTGGGTGGTCAATCAGCAGCCCTCGAACAAACCTCTCCCAAAAGCCAGCAAACAGCAGCCTTAGACCGTACGAGCTGCCACTCAGACTCTTCTTAGCAGCTCCACCATGGCCGTCCCACCAGAGATCACCATCCACAATCTCACCGGCTCCTACACACTCAACCGCACCCTCTCCGACTCCTCCCAGCAAGTCCTCAAGATGCAGTCCATCGGCTTCCTGGTCCGGCAAGCAGTGGCCTACAGCACAGTCACCGTCACCCTCCAGCAATACACGAACCCCACCACAGGCCTTCGACACCTGGACCAGACCCAGACCTCAACAGGCGGAATCCGCAACTTCGAAGACCCCATCATGGATTGGAAGTATACAGAAAAGGAGAATTGGATCTGGGGCAAAGTGAAAGGGCGCAGTCGGTACGCAAAGCTGAGTGAGGTTGAGGATGAGTGGATGAGGGAGGGGTGGGAGGACGGCAATGCTGAGGTGGTTGAGGGGTATGTGGAGGGTTTGAAGGACGGGTGGAGCGCGTGGCAGGTTTGGGGCTTTGCGGTGGTTGGAGGGGAGAGGAAGCATGTGAGGAAGATTCTGGCGAGGCGGCCGAAGTGGAAGGAGCAGAGGATACGGATGGTCTATGATTGGAAAGGCCCGGCTGAGGTGCAGGCGTCTGATGCTCAAGGCAAATGAGGCTCTGTCCATACAACACGAGTGTTTGCTGTGTAATGGTGTTCAGCAGTTCACGGGTTTCACTTCGAGAAATTTTCCGGCTTCCGTTAACATACCTGAAGGCCTGTCAGCACTTGCCATCATGAAGAGATTCCAACGAAACTAAGACGGCGAAAAGCGATCAGAGAGAAGATTAAAGTCGACACAAACCAGCTCACTGACCCGGCCGGGTAAGTAGCTGCAATGGCAGATCGAACCCAGACACAAGCACAGTAGCCAGCTTTCCGTCTAAGGATGACTAGAAGATTTCTCATCATTGCAAGAAGGAAAGCAAAAGTTCTCGACTCACTTGTAGCTTGATTCTTCCAGTGCCGTTCCCAGGCATCTTTCATAGGCCAGTCCCACCATGGCTGGGTTGCGCTCATGAGGTACTCTTGCTGAATGAGACCGGTCTAGCGTATTGCCGTAGCCACAATCGTCTAGAGCGTTCTCTCCTGTGCGGTGCTGTCTGCGTGACTGAAAGGCGACTCGCCGGCACTCCAGCATCGCCGATCGTACATTCAGTAATCGAGCTCGACGGCCTCTGCTTTTTGATTGTCCAGCTCTCTTCGTAGACGATTCTGTGTCATTGAGCCTTCCACTGGATCCTCCTTTTCAACGTAAGCCTCCCACTTTCGCTTGTGGCGTTCTGCGTATGGCACTTCTTCCTTCCGTTTCCGGGTCGCTCCAACGGATGGTTTGCTGTTGCTCCGACTGGTTGACGAAGGTATTCTCTCCTCCGGTCTTGAATGAACCTTCAATGCCTGAGCTCCAGAGTCCACCTCGCCTGCTTCCTTAGCCTCTTCTTTCCGTCTCTTCTCCCGCTCAAATTGCTGAACCTCGCTGTGCCTGAACATCTTGATCTGCTCGTCGGTGAGGGTGCGCTTCACACCATCTTCGTAATACCCCAGGTCCTCTTCGTAGTCTTGCACCCCGTTACCTTCTTCTGCTGGATCGTAGCTCAAGGCAGTGTCGGGGTCAATGAACCATGCCGCGGGCATAACGTCGTCGCTGAAGTGAGACATTTGAAACGCTAGAAGATGGTCCTTGTGAGAGTAGAATTAGTACCTACCTTGCGCCGTCCATGCGAAATCCATCAGTTTACCTCTGTGACATTTGGTATTGCTATTTCGGCCTTTGGATCAGCCTGTGCTGCAGCGGAAGCCTTTTTCGCGGCCCTCTTCATGGCTTGCTTTGCTTGTGCTTTCCTGATGTTGTTGCGGCGAGAGGCTCCTTTGCCAGCCATTTTGTATGCTTGGCTTACATTGCACTCTGTTGTCGGCGATATGGAGCTGTTCCGCTTGCAGCCTGAGATGGGTAGTCAGTCACGGCATGGGCTTCACGGAAGATGTGAAGAGAGCTGAATTGGTAAGACCAGCCGGCTAAATGTCGGGTATACTGCAGATTAAAGCCAGAGCTCGCGGACTTTCATGTGAAAGCGTAAATATGAGTTTGGAGATCTCGCTTCGAAGGAGCATTGCTCGGGTTCTGGGATCGTTGGAAAGGCGTCAACTTACATACAGGTCAGCGTCAAACAGGGTGTAGATCAAAGCATACTGCTAAGCATGCAACAACAGCGTTCCGACCAGTGCTTTCCTACGGCCACGGCAGCAGCCAGAGCAACGATGTATCCATTTTCAACGACCATGCCAGCCCGCAAGATACTTCTCGACCTCCCAGCGCCTACTCAAGAAGGGTGGCAAAACTGCTCGTGAAGAGAAGCAAGCAGCATCTCCCTCCAAGAGCGGACCCAGCGACGATCCGTATGACTTTTCCACGCTGGACGCGGACATAGCGACCGCTGTCGAGAGGCTTAAGAATGATCTGTCAAAGCTGCGTGCTGGCGGACGCTTCAATCCTGAGGTACTAGAGAACCTACGCGTACAGCCGGACAAGAGGAGCAATCAAACGGTAAAGCTCAACGACCTTGCCCAAGTTGTGCCAAAGGGAAGGACTGTTCAGATACTGGTTGGCGAGCAAGAGGTAAGATTTTCAAACTCATGTGGGGCTCAGAATGCCTGTACTGATAGTACACGCTCCGATAGCACGTAAAACCCATATCTACAGCCATTCAATCCTCCAGCCTCTCCCTGACGCCACAACCCGATCCAACCGGCATGAACCCGCTCCTCCTCGTCCTGAACATCCCACCCCCTACTGCAGAGAGTCGAAAACAGGTTGTCGGCGAAGCCACCAAGGCAGGGGAGAAAGCGAGCACGAGCGTACGAGACGCCAGAAGTAAGCAGCAGAAGAAGCTTCGTGGCATGCAATTGGCGAAGAGTGCGCTACCTGATGACTTGAAGAAAGCGGGGACGCAGATGGAGAAGGTGGTTGAGAAAGGCACTGCTGAGGTCAAGAGGGTGGTGGACTCTGCGAAGAAGGTCTTGGAAAGTGGGTAGGCACGCGTGAGGTGATGTACGAATATGGTATGGTCTTGTACTGCAGCACGCCTGCTACACGCACACCCCTGTGCAACTCTTCTGTTCCAACTATTTCATGGACGCCAGACAGAGCTTGAACCGTGAGCGCAAGACAATCCCAGTGTCATTGAGTGCGGTTTGAACTCGTGAACAGAGGGCGGAAGGCCGAGAACTGGTGGCGCTGGTAACTGATAGTGACATGGCGCAATCTGCAGACTGGTTGGCTGGTTTGAGACAGTAACGTGTCCAAGATGCATCTTAATGCAGGTAGCTAAGACTGTGCACAGAAATGGATCAGCAAACGGACACGCATGCGAGCTGCAAACACCTCTGTTCGTTGGCATTCGACCTTTTCTTGCTCGAAGCTCACAGGATATATGATCTAGATTACCTGGTCGAAGACGCCTCGGAGCATACCTGAACTACAACCACCACCAACTGCTCGCTGCCGTAGCCCCGAGAACAAACGCAATGTCCAACACAAACTCCCACGCCGAACCAAAGCACACTGAAGCCCAAGCCTGCAACGTCTTCCTCGTCAAAGAAGAGTTCAAAGGCTGCGACAACCTCAGCGGCCAACGCATGATCGGTATCTTTCGGACACTCGACGCAGCCAACTCAGCTGCCAGCGTCATGGTACGCAGCATTGAAGATGTGGCCCTTCGACACCTTGCAAGCCCGAGAGACGGCGAAACTTTCCAGAGCTTTGAAGGATATCGCAACATCGATGCGTGGAGGAACGACCAGGGCGGGATGATGTGGTTAATCAAGTACGGGAGCAGGCTGGCTGCACCCACGTCGTGACCGTGCGCGGGCATCCAGTTGTGGACACGGGAGAGCCGGCGGACATGATGGTACCCTTCACACCTGTCAGCGAGATAAGCGAAGGATGGTGAGCTGGGCATCGTGGAGGACAGTAAGCGTCCGATTGATGCCGGGTGCTTCCCGCAAATACGGCACGCGCTGGGAAGCCGGAAGGTACCTGGAAATTGCAGGTTGTCTTTCATACTCTTGTCTTTGCCGCGTGTCGCCAACTGGAGAGCCATTGGTGGTTATTGTTTGTCATGGAAGATACAAGCTGTACAGTGTCCGGCGCTTTCCAATGGCTTGTTGTGGCGCAATGATTGCCCTGCGGGGAGGCAGCAGCTACAGGACAGACCATCATGACGGAACAAAGATATGGAAGATCGAAGTGAGGTGTGTTGCGACTTCAAGCCTACGGCAAACAAGAACAAGAATCTCAACATATAACAGCCTGCTGGAGTCTTCCTACCTTCATCATCTCACTTGCAAACACACCGCTCAGCAACTTCCAACCACGGACTTCAACCAAGTCGCGCATGCAATCTACCGCAAGCCAACGGCCACATCCATCCCAGACACCAAGGGTCAAGGAGAGCCTGCACCTGCACCGACACCGACGAAGTACGTGTACGACGTTATCGAAGGGCATCGCTGGCGCGGAGAGAACACACTCTACCAATGCAGTCGAGCCATCTTCAGCGACCAAACGCAAGCCAACGAGTACGCAGAAGCACTGTACAACATGTGCATAGAGATCTGTAAGGGCGCCTGGCCCGCGGCCGGTGCGAACAGAGACGCGGCCTGACCAATCTTGTCGAAGTAACGCCTGCTGATGACGACGATGAAGTTTCCGGTGACGGCTTGCGTTCGCTTACCGTTCATTACGGTGACGGGAAGCCGCCGTACACCAACTTCTTCTGGGTTGAAAAGAGAGAGCTCCGGGATCGAGCGGACGGCACCACCATGTATGTCCCGATGGGCCCACAGGATGAGAGTGAGAGTCTTCTGCTCGCCCCGAAGAAGTAGTCACGAAGCGTGCGTGGAGCGAGTAATGTCTGATTGAGCGGAGGGAAGCATTGGCGGGAGAGTATTTGGCTATGGAGGAAACGTTGTCAGCACCATGTCCATCGTCTTGCTCAACAGCTAGTGTCCAAGGAGGTCAAGACCACAGACGGCTTGGGCAGTATCAACGGGTGCATGTATTGTAGAGTTAGTAGAGACGTGAAGTCGGCTACTCTCCCGGTCGCGGCAAAACTCACTTCCACTTTCCAACCGCTCACGTGATTTGTCTGACGCAGCGAAAGGACAGACCCTGTCGTTCGCTCCTGAAGGCGGTAAAGCGTCTGCCTTAGTGCTTTCCAGAGGACGAGTATACGGCGTGGTGATTCGTTCAAATCTCCTTATCTTTTCCATCCCAACTTCGCTGCCAGTTTGGCACATCATGCCTCTTACTTTTATGTAAAAAGTGCAAACCAGTACCTAAGAAAAATGCTTTGGCATGGGACTGTCTGGCGCTTGTGCTACACCCACGGATGAGTCTCCCTTGGCCCCGGGTGGCTGTGGGAATACGGCGATGGCATATGATAGGGTGTCGCGGCACTTTTTAATGTCGCACACGACCACATCGCGTGCGACCTGTATGTTCTTTGTTTGGACTTGATCTTGGATTCAGACGAAGCAGTCAATCTCTTGTGTTGAGGCAGTTCCCTCACGAGCTGTTCCAATGACACCGAAGACGCTCGATTATCTGATACTCCTATCCACGCTTCGAGGTTCTTCCGATCACGCCTAGCTCGGTGTTTGTGCGGGTTATTGCTCACTATCTTGCATATTCGGTGATAAGGCAAAACGCCTCTCTCGGACAATTCGATTGCTCAAGATAGGCGTCTATACATCTGGCCTGCTGATACGGTATCCTGCGCGTGGCCTGGACTGTCCCACGGATCGACTTGTACCTGAATTAGTACTGGTCCTGGAGCATATCAAGACTCAGACGTCAGCGTGCTTGGATCTGGACAAGGTAATCAGTATGGCTTCTGTAATGGCTGTGCAGCCGCTGGCACCGAGGCCGTCATCACACATGATCTCCGCGTGGGTACCTCAAAAGCAAATTATGGAAGGCAAAGAGAATCGGCCTGCTCTGAAACAGCTTCACCAAGCCACGCCCACCGGTCGAGCACGTCGTGAAAGGCCATGTGACGGATGTCGGAAGCGCAAGAGTAAATGTGTCTTGCAGGAGTCCCGGAAGTGCGTACTTTGCGAATTTCATAAGCAGGATTGCACTTTTGTCGAACAGGCCCAGCCACGGAAACGGAAATTAGTCGAAGGCAGCGAGAACCAGAGGTCGGCGAAGAAGAGTCCTGGTGCAAGTACGACCAACAGCTCCACGGCAGTTTCGTCGCCGCGCCTACCTCAGCAATCGTTTGCGCCGCAAGACAAATTCCAGGGCTCCTTCGTTCAAACCCATCTACCCAGCACGGTGGACGAGAGTCTGAGTCTTCAACGGCACCGACACTGTAAATATCTGGGCCCTACCACGGCACTCGACTCTTCACTCATCGGCGTCGGCACCTTCAACGACAAGAACGAGACGGCGTCGCAAGTCGGTACATTGCGCCAAGTCACCGCGACGGAGTACTTCAGCACCCATGCAGATGCGGACGTACCCATCCCGGATGATGAGGCCAGAGCACTGGCTGAGATCGATGCCATCATTGGCCAACACGGTCCAGCTCTGATCGACATTTACTTTCGCAATGTGCATCCAAGCTATCCGATCATCCAGAAGAAAGTCTTCCTTGACCGGTTAAGGCATGGGGACAGACAGTTCAACCCCCCTCTGCTGGCGTCGATGTACCTCCTGGCGTTGGGTTGGTGGTCACGCGAGCCTAGCCTGGCGCAGTACCCGAAGCCGGACACGGGTCGTCTGGAGTACATCGCTATCACCAGCTTGACGATTGCGATGCAGAGGCCGAAGATCTCTGCAGTACAGGCTGGGCTTCTTTTGCTGCAGCGAGCCAAATCGAGTACATGGACTTTGACTGTGCAGCTGGTAGCTTTGGCTCAGGACATTGGCCTGCATCTTGATTGTTCGGAATGGTCCATCCCAAGGTGGGAGCGTCGACTTCGGAAGAGGCTCGCCTGGGCTCTGTACATGCAGGACAAATGGAGTGCTCTGATGCATGGCCGACCCTCGCATATCAATGCAGCGGACTGGGCAGTTCAGCCGCCTACTGAGGAGGACTTCGACGAAAGTGTGGAATCGAACACTGTAGACTCACTGGATCCCGAGCTCGCCAAAGGCCGGACACTGTTCATGCAGATGATCGCCTTGACCTCCATCATGGCCGAGGTCTGCGCGACGTTCTACTCTCAGACAGCAAAGGATGAGTACGCTCGTGCCGGACAGTTCGCAACACAGCTGGTCCTGAATCGAGCAAAGCCAGTGCAGATAAAGCTGAAAGACTGGTTCGCGAAGCTGCCGGCTGAGTGCAAGATGGACGCCTATACTCCGGATCAGCTCTGCAGTGTAGGCTACCTCCACCTGGGCTACTTTGCAACGGAGATTTCCATCCACCGGCGCATCGTACAGTCGCTCGATCCAGCCACAGCAAACCCGTACATGCTTTACATCTGCCGGTCTGCCGCCAAAACCCGCCTGATCAGCGCAATGGACTTCGTCAACAGGCTACGGCCCGAACACCTTGATGCCTTCTGGTACTTCGCTTCGACGTCCAACTTCGCGTTGATCGGGACCTTCGGCGCCTTGCTCATGGCAACCAGTCCCGGCAAGGAGGAGGCGGAGTTCTACCGCTTCCGTCTCGCGGAGCTGAAGTGGACGCTAAGCGTGAGTGCGAAAAAGGCGCCATGGATTGGCAATGCGTTGGAGCTGCTGGATGCGAATCTGGAGATGCTGCAAGGTCTGCCAGAGAAGACAGAGGCGGCGGAGGTGGGCAGGTTTGATGCTACGACCATGCCGCCCCCGCCGCAGGGCCAGGAGCCGCAGTTTGGGTCGGAAGGGCAGATGGTGTTTGGACAGATGGATGAGGACGCTGGAAACAGTGAGGTTATGGATCTGGAGGAGTGGTCTACGCCATGAATGCTTTGAGCTTGTATGAGTAGAAGATAGATGGAACCTGCGCTTGTCACATGCCAAAGATCCGCCGGCTGAAATTCGGCCCGCCCGAATTAGCAGTTACATACAATTGGATATCTCTACGTCCCACGAACGAATCTAAACCAGCTGAAAAGCGAGTTTGTTCTTCGACCCCTCCCAAAGAATAATCGGCTGCCACTGGACCGCAGATAGAACCAGCACATGTGGTCGATTATATCCGCACGGAGACTCGAGATACCACCCCATCATTATGGGTGGTGTTGATCGATGTTTGCTACACTTTGAGACGAGGAAAATTGATTGACATGGCGGTGTCGGCGTTGGTTACCCCAATCAAATGATTAAAGGGTCCTAATCGATGCGTGGGCGAATTGGGGGCTTTTTCTTGCACATTTCCAATTCAAGGTCTGGGGTTCGAGTGCTGCCTTTTTGCGTATTGGAGGTTGAAAAACACCACGTTTCCGTCTCTTCCTTCCTCGTCCACCACAACTTGTGTCATGTGGGTACTTGTGCTTTGGATAACATGAACATGTAGCTTACCAGGTCCAGCGCTCCGAAGCCATCTCTGGGCATTCTTACCTTAGACTCTCCATCACCACGTTTGAGGGGTTCAGAAACAACGAGTAACAGTGGGATCGGAAACACAAGAACTTTGACTCAAAGGGCCAATTGTGTGGGTTGGCTCACTGCACGTTGGCAGCCACCCATCATCACGTACCTACGTCCGCATCGCCAGCGGCGGCATCACCTGCAGCAGCTTTCAACTTCGCCTCTTTCTGCTGCCGCTTCGTCTGTCTCTTGCTGATCGGTCGGACATCCTCGCCGTTAGCGGCAGCACCTTCGGTCGCCTCAATAGCATCCGCTTTCCTCTTCTGAGCATTCACCTGCCCTTTCCCTTTGCCTTTGGCGTTCTCGGCTTTCTCGGCTGTCGCAGCAGCAGGCTTCTCCCCACCGTAAACGACATTGATGACTCCTCTGTAGCTCGTCCGCTTAAACTGAGCAGCCACCACTACACTTCTGCACTCCTTGCTCATAGCCTCATAACCTCGTTCTTGCCCCAAACCCCACACCGCAGCCAGGTTGATCGCATCCCACGGTCCTCTGCAAGCAACAGAGCTCTTCGCTTCCGAGCTTATGATCAAGCCTCGTCCTCTGCTAGCTCTGATGAGCTGGGTAGCGTTGCTGATCAGATTCCTCCGCATTCCGCTGTCGCCCATTACCCCCGAAGCATAGCTGATCTCGAAGCGCTTGCCACTCTTGATCGCCTCGCTCATCATCTTGAACTTGAACCAGAATGGGAGCCTCTGTGTCATGTCCAGGCTGATGATGTCGCAGTCCAGGCTGCTGCATGCGAGCTGCAACGTTTTCTCGTCGACTGGTCGGACAGCGAGTAGGTCGTAGTTGCGACTGAGCTCGGTGAGGCGGGCATTCTGATGAGTCTCGGTCAGAACGAGTGTGCAGCGTCGTAGGATCGTCAGCTTCGCGGGCAGGTCCTTGTATGGGAGAGGATCTGGTATAGGGCAGCTCTGGCAATAAATGGTTAGACTAGAGCTTTCAGGACTCTCTTCGATCGCGTACCAAGTTGGAAGGTAGTTTCCCGCTGACTGTATGGTTGAGCGCTACCACGTTGTATCCAAGATCATCGAGAAAGGTGAGTGTTCGAGGAAGGTCATTCGATGCCCACGGGATGTTCAAATCGTAGAACATGGTGCGAATGCTTCCACTTGTCGCGCATCACTGTCCGATGCACTGGCTGCTTCTCTGAGTCGTCTCGCATTGCTTGTTGTATCAGTCATTCAGTCGCAACCATATCCTTTCTCGGCCACTGAGAGAGGTTGACTTTGAGGTCAAGCCAACCTCGCAGAATGGTGCTCAGAACAGCTTAGATCCAACGGCCCGGATCCAACCCTAACTCTGCGATCTGCACGCCGATCGATGACGCTCTCGACATCTCGCATCGCAAACTCACACGGGCACTCTAAACTGCGCGGACCGTCGGTCGTTCACTGCCTGATGGCTCGGTGATTTTATAACGGCCGTTGCTGGTCTTTCAAACGCTCTGCCACCGTCCGCCAGCACCAGTGGTAATAAAAAACCTGGCGCCCCTCTGCGTTTCCTTCTACAACCATCCCACAACACTACATCCAACGCGTTCTACTGATTGAGACCAACCGTAAAGATGGCAATATACTCGCCAGTCCACGTCCTGGACGACTACTACCTCGCCATCACTCTTCTAGTGACGGTGGCCTATCAATTAATAGGCTTCTCCATTGCCTTCACCTTCAAGTTCGACAAGCTCACGGATTTCATGGGAGGTACGAACTTCGTATGGCTGGCCATTTTCACTCTGGCAATGTCCGGAACGACCAACGCAAGACAGATCGTTGCCTCAATCTTCATCATGCTATGGGGCGCCCGGCTTTCAGGATTCCTCCTCTTCCGGATCTTGAAGACTGGCAAAGACGACCGCTTCGATGATAAGCGCGACAAATTCTTCCCCTTCCTAGGCTTCTGGGTCTTCCAGATGCTCTGGGTGTGGATCGTTAGCCTGCCGGTGACTCTGCTGAACAGTCCCAACGTACTCCAGTTCCCACAGCCAGCGTTCGGCAAAGCTAACGACATCATTGGAGTCATCATCTTCGCGCTTGCCTTTGTCCTGGAGAGCGTGAGTGATATCCAGAAATACCGCTTCAAGCAGAGCGAGGCAGGCAAGCAACCAGGCGCTGTCTGCAACGTCGGGTTCTTCAAGTACAGCAGGCATCCAAATTACTTCGCCGAGATCATGACCCAGATCTGTGAGTCATCTTACCCACGCTTGCATGTGAACACGTCGTGCTAACAAATTATCAGCCATCTTCATCATCGCCATAACGCCAGCATCATATCACTCTGTGCCTTCGGGATCTGGCGCCTACGCTGCCCTTTATAGCAGCATGCTCGGATGGATCTTCTTGACCGTCCTGCTCATGTTCCTCTCTGGCCTACCCTTACAGGAGCGTCCAGGAGCCAAGAAGCGCTACGAAAAAGGCACCGGCTGGCACGAGTATGAGAAGTACCTGCACGACACCAGCATTCTCATCCCGATGCCGCCGGCTGTGTGGAGGAATCTGCCTGTGTTTGTCAAGCGGACGATCGGCTGCGAGTTCCCGATGTACGTCTTCGACCCGAACAAGCACGTCGAGGCCGACAAGATGCAAGATCGCCAGGCCGAAGAGGGCCGGCAGCAGAGCAACGGCGAGAATCGACAAAGCAGTGAGCCTTTGCAGTGATGGAACAGCATCATTCCCATGAACGACTTTCTCGACTTTAGCGCGGCGCTGCGTGGTAGACGATAGATTGGGATAACATTAGCATAATGTATGAGCTCCAATTGCGACGAGCACAATCTGCCCTCAAAACCTCCCCCGACCAGAATATGTACGTTCGGAGAAGAGGCTCGGTAGGCTATTCTGTCTGCGTCGTGAGCTGGGAAACAGGCCCGCCGCGGTCGCTCGAGCCGAGGTCTGCTCCGCTTGAGCCCATCCATACCTTATATGTTTCTTGACCTCACACTACCGGACAATGTAGTTCCTTTGTATAGAGCCATTGGCAACATGGCAGGACAGATACGACAGCCCATCAACTTGGAGAATCTGGAAAAGTACATACGCGAGAATGTACCCGAGATAGCTGTCCCATTGGACGTTAAACAAGTACGGCCGACAACGACAACCGAACATCGCATGCAAGTAGCTCTGCTAACAATGCTTCATGATTTCAGTTTGGATATGGCCAGTCGAATCCCACATACCAACTCACCGACGCCAAAGGCAACAAATATGTCATGTACGCGCTTCTCCAACCCAACGACAACCAAGTACCCAACTAACCCCCATGTCCTCTCAGGCGCAAGAAGCCCCCCGGCAAGATCCTCTCGCGGACCGCCCACCAAGTCGACCGCGAATACCACATCATCGCCGCCATGGCCACAACCGACGTCCCCGTCCCGAAAGCCATGTGCCTCTGCGAAGACGACTCGGTAATCGGCACGGCCTTCTACATCATGTCCTTCCTCAATGGCCGCATCTTCGAAGACCCCGCTCTCCCAGGTGTCTCGCCCGAACATCGTTACGAGATGTGGCACTCCATCTGCACGACCCTCGGCAAGTACCACCGCGTCGAGCCGGCGAGCGTGGGGATGGAGAAGTTCGGACGGAAGTTTGGGTTCTTTGATCGGCAGATCAAGACCTTTAACAAGTTGATGGTTGATCAGGCGGAGGTGAAGGATAAGGATAGTGGGGAGAAGGTCGGGCCTATACCGCATTATGAGGAGATGGTGAAGTTCTTCGGGAACAAGGAGACCCAGCCGCGGGACAAGAGTTCGTTTGTGCATGGCGACTTCAAGGTGGATAATGTGGTGTTTCATGCTACGGAGCCGAGGGTGATTGGGGTGTTGGATTGGGAGATGGTATGTCTTAACTCTTCACCACGTGGATTTGTTGGATCGACTAACAATAGCTACGTGGCAGGCAACGATCGGCCATCCTCTCTCGGACGTGGTCAATCTCATCGCACCCTTCACCACCGCCTCCAACCCTCTGGCAGCCCGCGCTGGTCGCCGTAACCTCGGTTTCCTCCCTGGTGCCACCCCCGGGCTACCCACCAAGGAACAGTGCGTAAAGTGGTACGAAGGGATAGTAGGGTGGGAGGTGGACGCGAGGGAACTGAAGTGGGCCGAGGCGTTCGCGATATACCGCGGCGCGGTCATCATGCAAGGCATTGCTGCCAGATACGCGGCGAGGCAGGCGAGCAGCGAGAGAGCGATGGAGTACGGCAGTGCGATGAGACCGCATGCGGAGATGGCGTGGGAGTTTGTGCAAGAGGTTGAGCGACAGGGGAGGGAGCAAGGCATAAAGGGCAACGATGACTTGAGCGAGAAGGAGAAAGCGAGTGGGCAGGGGTACATGGCGAAGTTATGAGAGGTGTACTTGATGATGATCTTGATCAATGTCGTCTGACCTTCTTCCCATCTACTTCGTGTTATCGTAGCAAGCCACTATTCGAACATCCCATGTCTTTTGCGCGAGCTTCATTGTTCCGCTCTGTATCATCCGTCTCCTTCACTGCAATGTCTCCCCATCCCACCCTTGCCATGTGTTCTCTTTCATCCTCCCCTCACGTCCTCCCATTCAACACAGCATCCCCGAACCTGAACAGGCCAAACCCAGCCACAATGCTCAGCCCAATCGGCAGCGGCTTCTGCGTCTTCAGCGCCCGTGGAAAGCTGCTCCCCGCCAGCACCACGCTCGCCAGCAGCGCTATTTCCGAGCCATAGCTCTGTCGGTTCTGGATACGGTAGCCGCCGAGTGCGTAGAGGGCGCCGACGGTGCAGCCGGCTGCGAGGGAGGGGACGGAGCCGGCGCGGAGGTATCCGATGCTGCCGCCGCCTGCAGTGAGGGTTGCGAGGATGTAGGCGATTTGGGAGAGGGACTGTGGGGTGTTGTGGTTAGCTTGGGGGTTGTTGTGGTATGGTAGGCGGGAGTGGGCAGACCATTGTGTGTGTTGATGTTTTTATCGGACAAGAAGCAGGTTGTGAGATTCAATGTTGTTGTCGTGAAAAGTGAGATGACGTGCCCTTGCTTAGAGACAAGAGGTAACTGCCTATTGCGGTGGCTGTGGTCTGTGCAGGATCTCCAAAATAGCATCGTCTGGGACGATCACAAGCGACGAGGCTGGACCAACATGCAGACAAAGACTTCCGATACGACAATTGAAGACCTTGGTGTTGGTAACGCAATGCATGATTCAAAAAGCTATCTGTGTATGGAGAGAACACATTTCGGCATCGTCTTCAGCTCTGAGGGTACCTCTGCTCGGTCAACCGTTCGCCTTGCAGCGGGGTTGCCCCTCTCCATCACGCGCGAATGGACTGCACATGTATATAGGCTCGATGGTACTTTCCAAGTGTTTAGTAGCTGTGAGAACGCTGTACCGCAAGAATTCTTCGTCCCACGATATACTTTGCAATACGCCTCGATTATAATCGATCTGACGATCAACATGGCCGGCAAGACAGCATATGTGACAGGCGGTGCATCAGGCATCGGCCAAGCAGTGTCCGAGATGCTCGCAAGCAAAGGGTGAGCTATTCTATCGCCTCCTCTAAGCCCTGCGCTGCTGACGAGTCTACCAGCATCAAAGTCTGTGTAGGCGACATGAACCTCGAAGGTGCCCAGAAGACCGCCTCCCAGCTCGGCAACGGCGCCATGGCCGTCCAAGTCAACGCTGCAGACTGGGACTCCCAGCTCGCCGCTTTCGAGAAAGCTGTGGATGCGTTCGGAAGGCTCGACTACGTTTTCCCCATTGCAGGGATTGGCGAACGTGCGGCGATCAAGAACGATCCCAAGGCGACAAGGTTCCAGAAGCCAGACCTGGCCGTTGTTGATGTTGATTTGACTGGAGTGCTGTATACCTCTTTCCTAGCTGTGCAGCAAATGAGGCGGCAGGAGAAGGATAAGGATGGGTTTAGGGGGAAGAGTGAGTGTCGAAAGCAAGATGGCTCTTCGTTAGAAATTGGCTTGCTGACATTTCCAGTCGCGGTGACCGCTTCTGTCTGTGGGTTCTATTGTGTACCAAGTAAGCATTCGTGGCCATTCACTGTCTGCTAGATTTCACTGACCATCTACCAGCCGTGCCTGTGTACACAGCAGCCAAGCAGTAAGCATACCCTCTGTGGTCTTCGTGTTCTGACTGACTCAAGTTCTTCAGCGGCGTCGTCGGTTTCGTCCGAAGCTACGGCAAATACCTGCCAGAAGAAGGAATGACCCTCAACGCCGTCTGTCCTAACGTAGTCCGGACTTCAATCTCAACTCCGGCCTTCTACGACAAGGTCGACGAGCAAGGCGTGCTCACATCGATCAAGGACGTTGTCGATGCCTTCGCCAGCTTCCTCGATACCGATACGTCAGGCGAGTGCATGGAAGTGGGTCCAAATGGTGGCTTTACTCCGAAAGCGCAGGCACCGCATCTGGACAAGGAGACGACCAGTATCCTGAACATGATTGAGCAGAGGTCGCATCGATTGCACGAGCCGGAGCCAGACGCGGGTGTGTAGGAGTAGTAGTAGACGCAGAATGGTTCAGCGCGATGGCTTCGAATCGTCCAGATGACTTGCATGTGCCAGCAGGAACTTGCAGCATGTGAGCGTGAACTTGCACGCCTTGGTCCACTGTTCGTCGGCACCGGTGAAGTTCCCAAGGCGGATGCTCACGTTTTCGATCTTGTCTTTGTGGATAGTGTAAGGTAGCTTCGTAACGTTTGTATCTCCTGCCGCGGCAGAGGTCTGCGATACATGCTCTCCCAGCTGGCGGAGACAATCCAGAAAGGCCACCATGGCGTCGTCGATCCTGCCATGAAAGAGGCCGAGCCCAAGAGATAGGTTGCCACTACTGAAGAGCTCGAGTACAGTTCCCTTGGGCTTACTGTCGGCTGAAGACTGCTGTTTCGAATCGTACTTTACAATCTTGGAGGTAGAGCCCACCGGCACAAGTTTGTAACCTTGGAATTTGTAGTTGAGCTTCTCCGCTACCACGGCCAGGAGAAGCGATGCTTGTCCCCATGCCGCGTTGATCTCCGTCCAGTCTACGGGCTGATCTGGAAGCCTTCCCAGACGCAGTCCATTGATCGTTCCAAAAGAACCATCATGTCCAATCGCAAAGGTATCGTTGTAAACGTTCGTTCGCTGCAGGGCTTCCAAGAGCTTGGTGTCATGCGCGATCTGGACCTGCAGGCTATCCCGCTCCTGCTGGAAAGCTGTTAACTCGGCGGTGAAGGCGTTGCGCTCCTGCCAAAAGCGCTCTTCTTCCTCGTCCAGCTCTTCTGCTTCAGCGTCCAGAGTGGCGATGTCATCCTCTAGTTTGGCTTTCTCGGCTTCCAAAGTTTCTAATTCAGCGAGCGCTTCCTTCTCACGTCGTTGAGCATCTTCCAGGCCACGCTTAGTCTTCGCCCTCTCCTCCTCCGTAGGAACGTCATCCTGTGCTTTCTTCAGAAAGTCGACATAGGCATCCCTTTCTCTGACTACGCCAGCCTGCCGTTTCTGCAACCCATCCAGAACGAGTTCTGTACACTCGGAGCAAATTGGATGATCGATGTCCGACCTTGAAGATAGGATCTCGAACAAGCGAACAACAGTCTCCATCTGCTGTGAGCACGAGTTCTCGTCGCCGTTTGGGACAGGCAAAGATTCAGACTTCTTCGAGCTCGCTTTCTTCTTGGGTGGCGTTCGGGCGGTCTCCTCAGCTCTACCGGGAGAGAGCTGAGAGTCAGAAAGCATGATGAAGGACATGTCCGGAGTCATCTTTGATGCCGCGCGCTGGTTTGATCCGACAGTCCGTTTCTGTACGGGCGGACCGGCGTCTTTGGAGACCTCATCGTACTGTTGCCTTCGTTGCCTTGCTGCTGCAGTACGAGGCTCACTGGGCGCCTTCGGTTCCAGTGCTGGTGCAGCGTCCGCTAGGATATTGAAAGATGCTGGGTTGAGATCTTCTAGCGAGGAGTCTATCTTCAGTGGAGTTCTGCATTTCTGGCAGTGGAGGGTGGCCATCGTTGGAGCATCTCCTTCCCAGAGCCTCAACAGAGATATCCTGATGGTCAGTCTTTTTGACGACCAGAGTGTGGTTGGGCCGACTCCTGTTGCATCGTGCACCTGGCGGCGGGAAGTCAGGCAGCCACATGTTTACTTGAGTCAAGTCGAAGGTGAAGGTCTGCAGGGATCTTCGGATAGCGGGCCGCTTGCCGCTGTGCCGCGGCTCTAATGAATTGGCTGGAACGCGTGAACTAAGCAGTCGCGTTCCAGACGTCACTAGAGGAGGACTCGGAGGACACCACCAGAAGGATGAGTTGGGATGGGCAGCATGGAGATGGCTATAGACCCGCAGCTGACCGGGGAGTCTGTGGTCTTGGAGGACGAGGAGGAGGCGCCATCAGTTGAACAGACACACTTGGGCTACAACCCCCAGCTTGGAGGGGAAGCGAACAGCTACGACGCGCAGTTGGACCACGACCGGCGACAGCAGAGGAGGAGGCTGCAGTCGCGGTTTGAACACATCTTCGAAAAGTACGGCAAGGACTTTGACGGCGTGGGCGACGAGATAGACCTGGAGACAGGCGTCATTGTGGTCGACAATGGACACCTCAAGAATATGCAGCATGAAGCGGATGAAGGCGGCCAGGAAGCCTTGGATCCTCAACTGAGGGAAGGCGGAGACCTTGCTGGCGATGTACCTGGTCTCGAAACCACGGAGAGCGACGGAGACGCCTTAGATGAGGACGACGACGATGAGGGCAGCGCGTCTGGAGACACCTCTATGGACGAGGCCCCAGCCCAACAGGACGTACCGCAGAACATCTTCGACATGCCGTCGCTACGAGAGTCAGTCATGGACCTGCAGTCAAAGCAGAGGCAAGGAGGCGGTATCGATCGAGACGCTATTGAAGCCTTGGGTATGAGCATCGCAAAGCAGCTCACCGATCTTATGTCGCAAGGTGAAAAGACCGGATCTAAGCGAAAGTCCAAGGATGCATGGGCATATCCAGACATCCCACGACCTCCTCCTAAAAAGCGCGCACGTCGCAGCGTAAGCCCGCTTCCTGACTGGCCAGGACCTTCACCCGGCCGGAAAAGTCTTTGGGCTCCTCAGCGTGTTCCAAGGCGCCACAAGAAACGGCAAGCAGAGGAGCTTTCGGCTGAGCAGGCTGCGCAGGCGGAGGCAGGAAGTTCCAAGCCTGAAGACGCCAACATCGTTCCTGAGGAGTCGCTGGGACAGAGCAATTCACGGAAATGCTACAATTGCACGAGTACGAACTCCACTGTCTGGCGAAAGGGGCCTGACGGTCTGATGTGCAACGCTTGTGGGATGTACTACTACAGATATGGCTTGATTCGACCAATCGGACCTGTTGAAGAGAGCGATGAGTCTGCTTCGGAATCTTCTGAGGATGAATCAATAGTCGAATCAACAGCCGAAGAAGACGAGGTAGAATCGCGGTACTCAGCTAACACTTCGAGGCGCCGCGATGAGCTTCCGCAAAAGGGCAGTCCTGTCATGCACGAGGAAGATGTGTTGATCATCAAGCTCAAAGAGATCGATAGACTGTCATGGGAAAGGATCGCCAAGCACTTGCCGGCCAGGACAGCTTATGCAGTCCAATGTCGATACAGCAAGAAACTGCACAATCGACCGGTCGAAGCAAGAGCCACCCTCGCGAACCAGGGTTTCGAGTACCACTACGATGACCACGGCCTTATAGTGTTCACTCCCGCACCAGCACCACAGGTCTTCACTGACGAAGAGGACGAGTTGCTGTTGAAGCTACGTGAAGAAGACAAACTCGACTGGGACCGCGTCGCTGCGTTCTTTCCTACCCGCACACCGCGAGCTTTGCAGCTACGGTTCAACCAACTTGCGAAGAGGATCGTGCGGGAGCAAAACAACGCCAGCGGCAAGAAGCGAAAGCATTCACCAGGCGCGAGATGGAATGTGCCCTACACGGAAGAGGAGGATGAGCTCCTACGAAAGCTGCGCGAGGACGATCAGATGCAGTGGGTCGAGGTAGCGGCCAACTTTCCTGGACGCAATGCTTTGGCGCTGCAGAAGCGCTATGTTCGAGACGTCTCTCAAGCCGCGAAAGAGCGCCATCTTCGCGCTCAGGGAGCATTGCTCAAGGAGGGTGAGAGCATGAGACATCTCCGATACACTTGGGAAGAAGATAAGAAGCTGTTGCATTTGAGGGATCATGAGGGGCTCAGTTGGCCTGAAATCGAACAGAGAATGCCGGGTCGAGCGAGAGAGTCGGTCGAGCGACGGTATCACTACATCTACCAGAGGAAGGAGCACGAGAAGATGTTGCAGAGCATGGCAGCGGCTCATCAGAATGGCGAGGTGTCCGGTCAAGATCATGATGAAGACGGTGCGCAGAGTGATGACGAGTTGCAGCAAGATGATGTTGATGATTCATTCTCAATGCTGACATATACAGAGCCTTCTCTGCAGATGTCCGCCTCGAAGCCGGCGAATGACTCGAACGCTCGAGGTCGCACTGGGAGTCAGCCCATCATATCAGGTTCGAGCTCAGCGCACGATAGCACCGAAGGCAAATCATTACAATCTCGGGCTCGCTCTGCCCCTCCACTCGATGGAGCTCTTCCAGGGACGACTACCGCACTGCGGGCGCAAGTGCCGGCGCCGAAGAAGAAAGTCGTCAACCGCTGGACGAAAGAAGAGGACGAACTGCTTCAACGGCTTCGTGCTCAAGGCGTGGACTGGGACACCATTACGTCGCAGTTGCCCGGGCGTGAACGGAAGAACATACAGAGTCGCCATTCCGTCAAGTTTGGGAACGCTGCACACCACCGGAATCTTCCTGAGAACCAGCAGAAGGATACAAGTCTGCTACGGCAAGCCATGAACAACAACTTGAGAAGGCGCTCCATACCTGATCAGACCTATGTGAAGAAGATGCCAACTCCCACGTTCATAGACCTGACCGGCGACGACGACGAGGATGATCCAATAGTGTTGCACTCCCACACGCCGGAACGTCTGAATAATGCGCCAATCGAGCGAGCTGCTCTGGCTAACTCATTACTACCACGTCTTATTCATGACCGAGCTACAGCGTCTGGATCGCCTAGGAGTGTACACAGCAATCAACAAAATCCGATCTCTGTTCAGCCAAGACAAACGCAGACAAGATTTGCCAGACCAAGCGCGCTCGATGGGCCACCAAAAGTCCCTGCTGTCTTCCGCGAGCCAGGCCTGCAGCTGCTGTCACCCTCCAGCAAGCATCGCGCGCAAAGTACAGCGCCCAGTCCGCCGCGCGGTGCGGCAACGGCACCGGCACCACAGGCACCATCTGCAGACACCGCAGCTCCCTCAGCAACAACTTGGAGCCGCTTCTGTACTCAGTTGGAGGATGCAACTACCTCTCCAGCATTGCTAGACATGGGCCTTAGTCTGTCGTCGAAAGGGAGGACTCCCGTCAACAGCAGACCGACGTCCCGTGACAGCGATGATCAAAGACCGACTTATCCGCAGACGCCTTTGATGAGCGCGCGTAGCTCTCCGCAGCCTTCTGAGAGCTCTTCTGCACAGCCTAGCGTCAACTACTTCACCCCGGCACGTCACACGGCACATTCACATCCGTACTTCGTCGCTCCTCCGGCACCGATGTATATCCCTAGCCAGCAGGAACAGCCTAGCCAGCAGGAACAAGCAGTCTGGACGAAAGATGAACACGTTGAGCACATCGAGCACGATACCACCAACACGAAACACAATCAAGGTCCGCAAAGCGACACCTTGCGCGCACGGAAGGCGGCCAACACTGGAGGCAAGTTGAGGCCCGTCGGGAAGCGTCTGCAAGCTGCAAGGGATTCATCGCACCGGCCTGCTGAATCGGATCGTCATGTGTACAACATTCCAGCACCGGACCCTAAGGAGGTCAACACCAACGCTGGCGGGGTTCAGGCGCCGACCACGGGCGAGACCCAGGAACGACGAACGACCGCGGAACAAGAGACGGCTGCTGAAACCGCCTCGACCCGAAACCCTCCCGCCAGCGTTGCAGCCCCGCACATCGAGCATACGGCGGCGGCAGCGCCAACCGAAGACTGGCCAGAGCTCGTAATCATGGCTCTCAAGTCTACTCACCCGCAACCTATGACGGTCGACTCCATCACAGCGTACCTCGTCGACACCTTCCCGTACTTCGCGCAGACGCCACCGAAGACGTGGATCCCTGATGTGCGTTCAGCGCTGGCAAATCACAACAGGCTATTCAGCAAGGCCGGAAGAAGCGCTCGTGCTACCTGGGCATTGACTGGCGCGAGATACATGCCTGCAATAGACAAGAAAGGCGTAGCGCGCAAGCGTCCGCAGTTCAACTCAGGAAAAGCTCCACAAGCAGCCTCTACGGAGCGCCGTGAGAATTCTCCAAAACCCGTCGATGCTACGCGTTCCAATGGAGATGGTGAGACGACTTCGAGGCCTCGCAGGAACAGCGAGGAAGCCGGTGCGCCCCAAACCGTTCCTGAGAAGGACGAGAGGACTGCTATGGGCTCTGGTTTGGAAAACTCTGCCATCGTGATTGAGGATGACTCTGAACCAGAGGACGAGCCCGAGCTGTCCTCGAACAAGGGCATCTTTACGACGCCAGATCAAAACGAGAGCAGTCCGGCGAGGGCGCTTGTCCACGGTAACCCTTTGGAAGAAGAAGATTCGGCGGCCGCTCCCACTGTGAACGACGATACCGACCAGGAGCCCGACTTCCATGACTCAGCGATCATGCTCGTTGACGACCCCGAAGCGGATATCGAGAAAAAGCCTCAGGTGACCGAGGACGACGAGGAAGACGAGCTGTCGACTGCCATGACATCGATGCTGGCAGCCTCGATCCGCTCATCAACTCGCAAGCCGCCGCAACCGACTCATCTATCTCCGAAAGCCGCGGATGCGGAGCCGCAGGATGATTCCTTGCCGCCTTTGGCCGCAGCACAGATTAGCTCAGACATCGCTCGCGAACCCGAAAGCACACCAGGCCACTATAGCACCCGCTCGCTTCAATCCAAAGGCCCCGGTCTCCACTCCGACAGCTCGCGCGATAGCCCCAGCACAGCCGACGGATCCCTGACATCCAGCTCTCCACTTCTGCACACAACGAAGACGAAGGGCAAGGTGTACAGCCGGACGTCAACACCTGGGACAGACCACTCAGCCGCATCCAGCCGTCCGAAGCACGGCAGAGTGAATGCTCTGAGATCTTCGTTCAGCCGGCAATCGCCCGCGTACCGGTCAAGCAGTGTTGGCATACCCGGAAGCAGGAAAAGAGTCGTGCAGACGCCTATGAGAGATGGGGATGATTCGGAGGATGAATTGGCATGAATGTATTTGCATGAAGCGTATTGATTGGGTTGCATCGGATGAGACGTCATGGTTCAACGAAGGCATTGGGATCTGGTATCGAGACATTTTGGAGCTGAGCATGGCTGAAGACAACCAGCCGCTCTTGCATTGGTATCGGGTCTGTGCAAGTAGGTACTATGAGACATCTGTACTGCTGCGACTAGACTGTTACCATCACACTGGCGTTCTTGTACCATCCGAGCATAGCATTCTCCCCACTCCGCATCTGGGTATCCTCCACATACGCCCATCGTCTGAAGAAGTCCTCGTGTGTCATCACTCGCGTCAATCGGCCGGTGATGGCGCGGTACATATCTTCCATCACGCCGAAGTCGGTGGGGAAGAGGATGTCGAAGTAGCCTTGGTAGACCAGTGGCGTTCGAACCAGGACAGTTCGTCGCTCGTACCGCGTCTGCACGACCGGGGCGTTGAAACCTAATGTAGCCTGAGGCAGCTTGTGAAAGTCGGATGTGATGAGCCGATGCGCTGGGAACTTTGTGCTGAGGATGGAGAAGAACTGCATCAACCTGGTTGGGATGTACTCCGGTAACGTCAAATTCGGAGCAAACGGCAGGTTGTGTCGTATCGCGCGCCATAATTTCGAAGTATGCATGGGGCTTGGATAGTGCCGTCCTTCGCAAGCAGCATCTCGTACGCGCAGAAAGCGCGATGCGACAGGGTCCAGGGTACGAGAGTAGAATTCGTAGAAGTCGCCTTCGGCATCGATCAGGACCGAGCCTTGCATGGCTTCGTTCGTCCTCGGGTCGTATCTAATCACGTCGTGCGCGAAGTTGTCGAAGACTTCCAGTGCGAGGAAGAAGCACGGTGTTGGAACGTAGAGGTCCCAGTCGAAGATGGATTTGTTGATGATCTCGACCTTGTCCGCGTGGCCTCTGCTAGCGGCGGTCGACATCAGATTCTGTTGCTGCAGCTTCGCCAGAGAGGATGATACCTCGATGACGCGGAACTTGGTTCGGGCATAGACCTCAATATCTGCGTTGCGAATGTAGTCCAGGATATTGAGCATAAGCGTACCGTTTCCAGCCCCGAGCTCGTATATTACCAGGTCGTGGTATGGAAACAGGCTGAGCTTGTAATTCGCTACCATGTATCTGGCGATAGCTTCACCGTAAAAGGGTCGAAATAGCTCCGTAGGCGTGTGCCATAGCTGTCGGGTATCGTCCGGATTCTCTTCGTCCAGCTTGTCTTCGAACTCCACGTATCGTTGCCCCAACAGGCGATTGAACTCCGGCTCGTCTCTTATGTTGTTGAAGTCAAACGGCGCTCCCGGTGAGAAAATGGTCGCGTGCTTGCTGAAATAGCCATATTGCGGGTTATACAGGCTGTCCTCGATGAAGTCCCGCATGAGCATCTTCACCCGGCGCGGTCGTTCTCGCCTTCCTCTCAACGCATCTGATGTGACGTTTGGGTATCTCTTGAACTCCTCGACCTTGTCCTGCGGGAAGTGGTCGGTCCTCTGCTGCCATGAGCTTTCGACTGAGCTCTTCTGCTCCTTCTGTTGTCGCGTACTGCGGAGTCTTCGTTGCTGTAGACTGGCTGCCGGTCTGATGTTATGTACATGGTGGCAGAATCTATGGGTCCCGAGCCGACTGAAGAGCCTGGCTATTAGAGGGGAGTCCATGCACGGAGATGATGTTCGAGGTGTCTACGCTGTATAGTTGACATCGAGTGAGGTGGTTGCGGAGCTCTCGGGGGTGCCGCTTGAGCCTCCTTCACCAATATGCCAAGGCCATACTCAACATCACGTCCTTCCAAACCCATCCCTACGGCCTGATGAGCGACATTTAACCGGCAGTGAGCATGTAGCGCATCTGAAGTATAAGATGGCATTCTTCTCAAACCTTTGGCACCGCATCTGGGACACGGTTCTCGACAACCGCAACAAGCTGACAACAACCGGCGGCTTCTTACTGGGCATCATCGCCACGATAGGGTTCAAAGACCTATATCCAGATCTCGAAGCACACTTTCGCCGGCGCATGCGTAATCTGCGAGGTCAGGACATCCCGCATCCTTTACCTGGGCAGCCGGACTATGTTCGCCTCGAAGACCATACAGGACGGAAGTCGAGCTTGATCCCATCATCTGGCGTTGATCCGAGACGCACGACGCAGCATGAGATTGCTATGGGCGTTGAAGGGTTAATAGGCAATACGCCTCTAATCAAGCTGAAGGCGTTGAGCGAAGCTACAGGGTGCGAGATATTAGGGAAGGCCGAGTTTCTCAATGGCGCTGGAAACTCGCCCAAGGACCGCGTGGCACTGTCAATGATCAATCATGCCGAGGAGGAAGGACTGATCAAGCCTGACCGTGGCGACACGATCTACGAAGGCACTGTTGGGTCGACTGGTATCTCACTGGCTGCTGTCTGCAGAGCTCGAGGTTACAAGGCGCATATGTACGTAGAATGTATATATTGTATATCACTTATTCAATCTAATGCTTCACCAGATGCATGCCTTCGGACGTCGCAGTCGAAAAGTCAGATCTCCTGCTCAAGCTCGGTGCCACCGTCGAGCGTGTAAAGCCAGCCTCAATTGTCGACCAAGACCAGTTCGTGAATGCGGCACGAAGGCGCGCCAGAGAGCATACCGACGACCCTAACAAGCCCGGCCGTGGCTTCTTCGCCGATCAATTCGAAAACACCGCGAACTACATCGCCCACCAGAACACGACCGGCCCTGAAATCCTCGAGCAGACCGACGGCGACCTCGCCGCATTCATCGCGGGCGCAGGTACAGGCGGCACAATCTCCGGTGTTGCTCTGGCCCTCAAACCTCGCATTCCAGGTCTCAAAGTCGTCCTAGCTGATCCGCAAGGCTCTGGCCTTTACGTAGGTCCCTAACCTCTCGCCCACACCTCACCCTCTGCTGACCCTTCCATCCTGCAGAACAAAGTCAAGTTCGGCGTCATGTTCTCCCCCACTGAGGCCGAAGGCACCCGGCGTCGGCACCAAGTCGACAGCATCGTGGAAGGCATCGGCGTCAACCGGGTCACGGCGAACTTCAGCGCGGGCTTCCACCTGATCGACGATGCTGTCAAAGTCAGCGATGCGCAAGCGATGCGGATGGCGCGGTGGTTGGTGGAGAAGGAGGGGCTGTTTGTGGGCGCGAGCAGTGCCGTCAATCTCGTAGCGGCAGCGCAGGTGGCGAAGGGGATGGAGAGGGGAGCGAGGATCGTGACTGTGATTTGTGATTCGGGGACGAGACATTTGAGTAAGTTCTGGAAAGAGGCGGGAGATGTTGGGGGTGAAGGGGTGGGGTATTCGTTGGAAGATATCCTAAGCATGAAGTAACAATGAATCAAGAACCTACACTCGTGGTTGGGCTCCGCTGCCATCAGATTCATTCTGAGCTATTGGTTCCTGGGCCTGCCTCTCGTTCGACATATTATACGCAGCTACCGCGGCCAAATCACCACCAGACTGCTGCTTCTCAAGGCGTTGATCAGTGTTCCGATCACTGCTCTGCGTCCCCCGCACTCCCTCTTCATCAGCCATACTCTCGTCGCCATGCATACCCCATCCCCAATCAACTTCCCTCCGCTTCCTGGGCCGGTAAGTCTCATCAAGCGCTCTGCGAAGTTGCTTCCTTGTAAGCCCAAACATCTTCGAGAGTTCACGTTGCGAGCGTGCCTTCTCCGGGGTCAGGCGATGCTCGACGCAGTAATCGAGCGCCTTCTTTGCGGCGCCGACTTGTAGCTGTCTCTTCCGTATCTCATCGTTTTTGGTCATGGTAGTTTGATAGAGGGGAAGAAGGTACAATGCTGTAGCAGAAGGGCCAGAAAGAGAAGCAAATACACGCCTACTTTGGGCCCATTAGTGCGTCGCACCTACCCAACTTGCTCACAACACGTGATTGTCGTGCTGTTTTCGATCACGGCTTCCTAATCGTTTGGTCGAACAGCACCATCACCAGCACATTTTCCCTCATACTCCCGTCAAGTCCTTCTCGCCGTTCACCCTCCTCACACCTTCCACGTCAACAAGCGCCCACGTGCACGCATTCAACCCATTCCCACTTCTCCGGCCCCAGCCTGTACAACCCAGCACGCCCCTTTCCCACCACCACAGCTTCCATTCCGTCATCTGAGGTTACATCGCAACGTAACATCCACCCGCCCCTCGACGCTGATTGGGCACCGTTATCGGGAGGTGTGTAGTAAGGATTCGACTTTCGAAACAATACGACGACGACCCTGATCGACACGCCGCTTGCGTCTTCTGTCCGACGGCGCTAATGACAACAGCGCTTGGCGGGGCGAGTGAGGTGGTGACGGCTTGTTGGTGTCGGTGTCGGTGGCTTGAGGGGTTCTGCGCATTGGGGAAATGGTTGGAGCATGGTCACATGATTATGGTGAACTCGAACCTGAGATGTTGTCAAGGTCGTGAACTTCTTCGATTCGCGATGCGACGCGATGTGCGCCCACCAGTAATATACATTCTAACCTCACGCTTCCACGAGCGTCTCGGTCCATGTCTAGGTAGTAATAGTCGTACATATTCGTACAGCACAGTCAGTCGTCCTCGCCGACGCTGTGAGCCAGCGTACTCCCAAAACACCGCAAACTCCTCGCAAGTCGTCCGTCCCAAGGGCAATACCTTCCCATTCCTTTCACAAAGTCCCGGGGTATCAAGATGAAAGTGTAGCGATTGACGGTGAAAATAGAACTCAGAATGCGCCAAAGCAGATGCGCCTTGCGCAGCCCTCGTCGCGCGTCTCAAAGATTCGATGAACGTCTTGCGCGGCAAGCACCACTAGTCGTCATCATCCGGAGAAGGGTGGTCGTGGCCTTCCCCCTTGTGTACTTTGCGGTGTCGCCGCAGGTTGGAGACGACTGAGAAATGGCGGCCGCAGTTCTCGACGTCGCATGCGAAGGCTGTTCTGCTGTCAGTGAACTGTCCAACGACAATGGATACGATGTACTCACGCTTCTCGCCCGTGTGGCTGTACATGTGCGTCTGAAGTGAACTCGGCCTCGTGAAGCGCTTGTCGCAAATCTTGCACTTGTGCTTCTTCTGCGAGCTCGACGAGACTTTCGAGCTGAACTGGCCCATCATGGTAGAGGGCGCTGGAGGCATGGTACCACCCACGAGTCCGTTGGGTCTCGGTAGAGTGCGAGGGTTTGGAATGTCCATCTCGCTTGCTGAGCTGTAATCGCCGACAGAAGCTTCGCTGACCGAGCTGTTGTAGTACGACGAAGGATATGTGCTGGCGGACGAGATTGAGGAGTGCGACGAGTGTGCCGACGGGAAGCCGTATGAGTCGGTGGAGCTTCGGCCGCTCTGGTGCGCGCCGCCGTAGATGTTCCGCGGGGTGATGTCGGACTGGCTCATGGCAACCATTCCGCGGCTGGCGTCGAGGGCATCACTCCAGCTCTGTCGCTCGGCTTCTGACGCAGTGTTCAGCCTGTTATTGATGTCAATAAGTGATTGCTGGGGCACCGCCTGCGCCTGCGAGGGGTCGTCCATGGCCATGGAGGAGGCAACTGACGGGTGGGAAGTCCGACGATCTGTCTGGTAGCCGTAAGGGGCAGAGGAGTACGGGCCAGAGGTTGCCGCGTAGCTGCCGGACGTGGCAGTCGACGAGTAGGGAGGGGCGTACGGCCTGGAGGTTGTCATGCCATCTTGGGACATCTGTAAGTTGGACTGATTGAAGAGGTCTGGGTCCATGGGAAGAATACCTGATGCCAGGGCAGACGTGGCCATGGGCGCGGTGGAGTAGGCGGACGACACGTTGGGTGTGGGCGGCGCGTAGCGGTGAGAGTCGGTCTGTGGCATGGACGTCGCGTACATGTGACTCTGGTTGGCAGGCGCGCCCGACACCCACGGGTTCGTGAACTGCGGAGGGGCAGGAGCTTGGTAGCGCATCCCTTCGTAGCCCATGGCGTGCGGTTCGTACTTCATGGATTGGAACGGGCCTTGCTGGCGGTTGTCGACAGCCATGGCCATGGTGAACGAGATTGATCAGGAGGTTTAGTAGATGGTAACACCGTGAAGCATTGATTGTCGCCCACACGTGGAGTGATCAACAATGTGAAGATGGAGCTCGAAAACGTGGAGACGATCGAATCTCAGAGATGGGCGGGATCAGCGTGCTTAAGTGCTCCTCTTCCTTGAGCTTGGAAGCATCCGAATAGCAGCAGGCTGTGACACAACGGTGTGGAGTGCTGATCGCTCGAGTCGCTGGGTTTGCACCGGGTCGGCGTCGTCTCAATGGTCGGCACGGGGGATTCCTATGCCACTAATCTATCGGGAGGGCAGCCGGGGCGGGACTGGCAGTCGTTCGGGGCGGTCTAACGCAGGGCCGCCGTCGGCAGTGCTCGAGAGTCGGCGTTTCGCGACAAGCGGGAGCAGGCAGGTGACTGAAGGTGAGATCTCAAGAGGGCAGTGATAGTCGGGTGCGTGAGGATGGCTGTGAAGCGGTTCGAAGCCAAAGATAGAGTTGTTGCTCGCGGTGCGTGTCAGATGGGCAATCAGTGGATCAAGGTGAAGATCGTTGAAGAGTTGGGACAGAGGGGATTTGGGGTGGAACATATGTTATGGCTCGCGGGCGAAACAGAAACAGGTGCGGTCATTCGACGTCATGGGCGCCAGAGAATGCAGGGCCGCAAAAGTGGGTCGGGGTCGGTGATGGCTTGAGAATGGCTGCTGCTGCAGATGTGGAGAAGATTTAGGCGTTCGCTAGCGAGGTCTCACTTGCAGCCATCGAGCCATCTCCCTTATTCCCCTGCACCGAGCGCGGTAGAGGCGCCGGCCTGACAGCGCGGCGAATCATGCTGCTCTTTCTCCTCTTCTTCGAGGCCAAATCTGCCGACGAAACCTGTCCTGTGGACGACAACGAGGACTCATGCTCCAACAACACGGCAAACACACCATGCCCTTACTCCCATTATCCCCATCAAAACGCTGCGATCGAACATCTACCGACTCGCGCATTTGATAATGATTGTGGTGTTCTTATCATAGTTCGCTCTGTGTCTCAGATTCGTCTTCGCTGGTGAACGCTACCGGTGATGAGCACAACGTCTGCTAAAACACTAAAATAATGTTCCAGCACAAGCATCTGCACTGCCTCCCTCATCCACGGGGAACCAGTTTTTGACAACCGGACGGTCGTTTTGGGGTCGTCTGTGCGGTTCTGTGATTTGGCCACTATCACCAGCTAGTGCACGACGACGTGAGATGACTTTTAGCTTAGCGCATCGGCTCCTCATCGCTTCGTGAACCTCCTGCGATATCTGGAAGTAGCTTCTCCGCTGCGCGAGCTGCGCCATTGAGGAACCACCCTCGAGCGGGGTCATGAGCACGAGATGTCGCGCCCATACACCACGATATCCAGTTTCGAAAGGGCTTGCGCAGGGTCTCTGGCAGAGTCAGCCACCATGAGCGGGAGGCTTTGGGGGGCGTTCGAATAGCGTACGCCAAGTTCTAATCTCTGATTCCCCGGCACATCATTTCCGATTCTGAGCGCTGTGAGCGCCACCAAAAGCCATGGCTTGGTTATGCATAGCTCTAGCTCGAGGTTTCGTGAAGCTTGGATGCTGTGGATGGACTCTGAAAACACCCCAGCGAACGAGCGCAAATTGAGTTTGCTCTCCTCCGCACTTACTGTCCGATGACGCGGATCTGTTGCCTCTTTCGTGCTGTGCCCGAGATCTTAACTCGACCTCCTCAGTTTGGTCGAGGTGACATGGTCGTGTCGGTGTGCGTGATGAGTGCTGACTATCCACCAAGGCCGTCTCCTATTCGGCCTGCAAGACGAGTCTACCTTGCTCTGAGCGTCCTGCATCGGCCAGCGTATCTCGGGTCTGTCTAAATCCGTCGACGCGCAAGATGCCGCGTTTCTCTTTCTCCCGAGGTCTTGACATCGAGATAGCGCGGAGCAAGCACCGATTAACTGGTGCAAAGACTGTGCGGCGCTTACCCTGCTGCCGGGGGCTCGAATGTTGGATGTAGCTCTTCTATTACCTGTACCGGCTTGTTGAGATGTAGCAAGTAGATCAACATCGAAGGTCAATCACCCACCAAACAAAGTCGAGCCCGCACGTGGAGCGAAAGCACCGACAAGCACCATCGTGACGATCAGCTGTGGCAGTGAATGTTATTTCGACGACACCTCATCCTCGATCCTCATCTGTGCGAAGATCGCCTGGCTGGGCTCACGAACGAGCAGTCTCCACGCCTTGTCCAACAACACTGTTCTACCATGTTATCAATCGCAATATGCTTACTTTTGCCCAGCCCTCGATCGTCGATTGAAGCGGTCTCTTGGAAGATACGGAATAGCCTACTTGCTTCAAGCCGCTTTCTTGATCAGCTTGGCTATTCTCCTGAAGAGGCGGTGGTGAACTCCAAAGTGCACTTGGCTCATCAGAAGTGGGATATGAGTGGACCATATGTTTCAGTCGACAGAAAGCCGCCCGAGACACCAATGGTCTTTGCTGATTACAATATCATCCGCAGCAGCTTCACGATCTTTGGTAATGAGCTTCCGATGGCAGCAATCTCACATTCGCTCCGGATGGCTCTTGTCTCGCCCGGTGTTGTGGTGCAGGTGAATGCTTGCGTTTAGGTGCTCCCTGCCAGTTGAGGCCGCCATGACTCAGCCGCTACATCGACTCAGCCTGTGACCAAGGTGGTCTCTCACGGCTATAATGAGTGAGAGCGGACAGAGGCATGAGGCATGAGGCATGGTCTGAAGCATCCCTTGGCTGGATAAGAACGGAAGGAGCAGGGCCTCGCAGTTCGAGCTTCGGGCGACAGCTGGAAGTCTTCTTTTTTGATTATATCTGCAGTCTATGACGGCTGGTACCGACGCTCCCCCGGTCAAGCAGCTATGTCTGCGGATAGTTGCAGTGGCCGAGTCTCATTTCAGGCAGAAGGAAAACGCATTCTCAGACCCCTCTACATCATGACCTAGAGACCACCAATCATCGACCGCCAGCATGAGCATGCTTAATCGAGGACCTCCACCTTGCGTTTCTTCGGACTCGCTCCTCCATTACACTCCACTGACACTGCAAATGGTCCTTCCTGTGCAATCTCCGCTGCCACCATGCTTCCAACAGCTTCATCTGCAGGCCTCTTCTTACCGGTCCGCTCAAAAGTGGTGAGAACCTCTCCATTGCCTGCCGGGGTGGCCACTGTCTGTACATCACACACAGCTCCCGCCGTCGTCTCTTTCTGGACATGCATGATGTGGCTGGGCTCGTTAGGCGCAGGTCCGATCACCTGGCCATCTTTTACAACTGGAAAGGCAGCTAGGATGGTGTTGTCGATTGCACCCCACCACCTCGAGAACTTGGAATACCAGTCAACAGTTGCTGCCAAGCCAGTGTCGAATGTCACACGCTGAGTCCAACCCAGTCTCCGCAGCTTCGAGCCGTCCACTGCATATCGCCGGTCGTTGAACGGGCGGTCAGGAGTCCACTGGATCCAGGATTCCATGTTGGTGATACCAAACATGCCCAATAGCTTTGTAGCCAGCTCGAAGTTAGAGACTTCGTCCCGCGAGTCGACGTTGTAGATCTCACCCAGCACACCTTTGTGGAGTATTGTGTCGAATGCGTCGACTGCATCACCAGCGTACAGGTACCGTCTGGTGTGCTTGCCATCGCCGTGGATGAACAGCGGCATCTGCCGTCGAAGAAGGTTGGTGAACTTTGGTATTATCTTTTCAGGATACTACGAACAATCAGCATTTCTCTGCTCATTACTCAGAGATGCACTCACCTGATGCGGCCCATAGATGTTGTTCAAGCGAATGACGACGGCAGGTATCTTGAAGCTCTTCGCAAAAGCATTTACCATCATCTCCGCAGAAGCCTTCGTGGCCGCATATGGGTTTGTGGGCTTGAGCAGGCTGTGTTCTTTAAGATCTCCTTGTCCCGTCTCGACCTCTCCAAACACCTGACAGACGTTAGCACTTCTCGTGAATCTTGCGGACGAATTCGCTGACCTCGTCTGTAGAGATGTGGTAAAGCCGCCGCACCGTGTCGACCTTCCTCACACTCTCCAACAACACATGTGTCCCGAAATCGTTGTTCACATTGAAAGCATACGAATTGCCGAAGCTGTTGTCCACGTGCGTATGAGCTGCGAGGTGGAAGATGGTGTCGATCTGATACCGCTTGAGACACTCAACAACATCATCCTCGTTTGTCACATTTCCATGGACGAAACGGAAATTGGGCCGACTCTCAAGCATCCGAGCGTTATGGCGAGAACTGCAGTAATCGAGCTTGTCGAACGAAATCACCGTGTACGCTTCAGGATACTTCGTCACCAGGTGGCGAACGAGCCACGAGGCGATGAAACCTTCGCCGCCCGTCACCAGGATATTATGGACGTCTGGTAATGGAGGGAAAGATCCTTTGCCAGTGAGGATCGGTGCGTTGCGCCATAATCCATCGTCGGCGAAGAACCTGGACCCGAGACTGCGAGGCCCTACGTTGAGTGTCAGTCTTCCTTGTTCCAAAGAACCAGCTGTGGTGTCACCTTTCGTCCCGGGGTGGTATGCGTCTGCCCGCATGGTGCGTACCTCGACAACGCTCACACAGAGCTTCCACCGGAGAAGAAGTGAGCATGGAGACCATAAACTCGAGCAGATCGCAAGGGATGCTTAGAGTCTTTTCTGCTGGAATGCGCGCAGAATGTTCCTCTCGTGGAGATGTCATCGTCTGAACACCTCTCTCGACAAGCAAAGAAACAATGGCGACTGGGAGCTCTTCTAAAGAGGCTCTTGAGGAAAATGAAGACCACTATGTTGATGCCGAAGAGAAGGGTTTTCTCTCAGAGGAGTCTCATCCCTCAACGCCGCCCAAGGAGAGAACAAGTCTCGGTCCCAGATTCTGGCTCAGCGCCGGCATCAATACTGGCGCTACAGCTGCTATCGTAAGTGGACACTATCTGCACGCAAGCGACATGCTAACTTCACTCCCAGATCTTCGTAAACAAACACATCTTCGAAACGCAATCCCTCCGCCACGCCCAAGTCACCTTTGCCGCCTTCGTACGCCCGAACCCTCCGTACATCTAAGACATCGCTGACTCCCATACCCACAGCACTTCGCCGTAACATCCGCCCTTCTCTTCCTCGTCTCCCGCCCCAGCATCGCCATGTTTTCGCCCAAGCGCGTCCACATCCTCCGCATCCTGCCCCTGGCTCTGGGCATGATCTTCAACGTCGTCCTGCCCAACGCCTCCCTTGCTTACTCCAGCATCCAGTTCTACCAGATCATGCGGGTCCTGGTGACGCCTTGCGTGTGCGCGCTGAACTTTATGCTGCTGGGGCAGGCGACGCCAAGGGTTGCGGCTGCGACGTTGGTGCCGGTTTGTGTTGGGGTGGGGTTTATGAGTTATTTCGATACTGTGCCGACCGGGGGTGCGCAGACGAGAGGGACGACGCCGTTGGGTGTGGTGTTTGCTTTCGCGGGAGTGTTTGCTACGGCGGTGTATACGGTTTGGATCAAGAAGTATCATGCTGCGCTGGAGTGTACGAGCATGCAGTTGCTGCTGAACCAGGCGCAGGTCAGCGTGCTCGCGATGTTGTACATTGTCCCTTTCGCGGATGATGTGACGGTGTGGCACGATGTAGGAGGGTCGACCATTTTGCTGATACTCTTCGTGAGTACTCCTTCGACCACCCGATCAGAGACATACTGACGACAGTCAGAGCGGAGCATTGGCCTGTCTCATCACCGTCACCCAGTTCGTCATCATCCACGAAGCGGGACCCGTGAGCAGCACAGTGGTGGGCCACTTCAAAACCTGCCTCGTCATACTGCTGAGCTGGGTGTCTGGAAGAAAGACCTTCAGGGGTGGAAGTGTGGTTGGCATAGCTCTGGCGCTGGGCGGAATCATATCGTGAGTCTTCTGTCCTCATGATATCCAAGATGACCGCTAACGGCTCCCGAGATACTCCGTGATGATGCACAAGCTGTCGAAGCGATGAAACGGCAGGAGCGAGTGGACGGACGCTTTGCAGGTTACAGATATGCCAGATTACCCCTTGCTTCCTGCGCAACGCAGTCGGGTGGAGACGGAATGCGAGAGAACTATTTGTATCGTCAGCGCAATCTGATAACATTGCATCCCGCATACCACAACCAATCCACTGACTCAAATCGAAACCTACCTGTTACTGCCAGCCTATCCTATCCACAACGACATCGCCGCAGACCATACACCAACCAAGCAGCCTACCTGCGCAACTAGACCATTCCCATCTCACCACCAATCCCCCCCTAATGGCCAACCCCGAAACCTTCCTCATCTGGGGCGCCGGCGGCTGGATCGCGGACCTCCTAACCGCCCACCTCCGCGCCCACTCCCGCACCGTCCACGCCACCTCCGTCCGCCTGCAAAACATCCACCAAGTCGGCGCCGTGCTCGACGAAATCAAACCAACCTGCGTGATCAACTGCGCGGGCAAGACCGGACGTCCGAACGTCGACTGGTGCGAGGACCACAAGTTGGAGACTATCGAGAGTAATGTCATTGGTGCCCTGGTGTTGGCGGGGGAGTGTGCGAAGAGAGGGGTGCATTTGAGTGTGTTGGCTACTGGGTGTGAGGGTCAATCTTCATTTAACGTCGTGTTGAAAAAGTGGTGATGGTGACTGACGTACGCCCAGGTATATACTCATCCGAGTACTCACCCGACCGCAACACCCTCCTCTCCGCCCCTTTCACCGAGTCCGATCCACCAAACTTCTCCGGATCCTTCTACTCTCTCACCAAAGCCCACACCGAAGCCCTCCTACTCCACTACCCATCCACACTCATCCTGCGCCTCCGCATGCCCGTCTCCGACGACCTGCATGCCCGGTCTTTCGTCACGAAGATCAAATCATACGCCCACGTTGTTAATGTGCTGAATTCGCACAGCATCCTGCACGACCTCTTACCGCTGATCCCGCTGTTGGCGGAGCACAGAGAGACCGGGGTGCTGAACTTCACGAATCCAGGCGCAATAAGCCATAATGAGGTTCTGGAGCTGTATCGGGATATCGTGGAGCCGGGGTTCACGTGGCAGAACTTCTCGCTGGAGGAGCAGGCCAAGGTTATCAAAGCTGATAGGAGTAATTGTGGGTTAGACGCGGGAAGGTTGATCGGCTTGGTGGAGAAGTATCGGAAGGAGGGTTCCCAGGTGGAAGTGCCGGAGATTCGAGAGGCGTATCGGGGGTGCTTTGGACGGATGAAGGAGGAGATGCAGTCGAAAGCAGGTGCAGGAGTCGCTTGAGGTAACGAGGACCGGTGACGTCGGGGTTACATCTTCTTCTCTGATAGTAGAGATAGCCATGTACAGTTCTCCTCTCATTGGCTTCAGTCTGCTGCGTCTGCGGCTTCTTCTTCGGCTTCTTCAACTGCTGCTTCGTCCCTTGGCCTTTTACAGAGTTTTGCGATGCCGTAGAACATATCGTCGAGGGCCTTGTCGCTCACTGTCTCGGAGGTGGTGCCGTTCGCTTTGTCTAAGAGAGCTTGCGTATGTTTTGCTGCCCTGCTCGTAACGGAATGCACGTTTTGCTCGTCTCGCGTTATCCGGAGCTCGTATGCCTTCAGCCGCTGCTGATCCTGTGCTCGGGCATCGAAGGATACCACAACCATCGAACCCGTCGCAACGACCTCTAAAATTGTGTGGTCGAATCGTTCAAAGCTCCACCGTGGCTGTCGACCAGGCGCGCAATCCCGAAGCTCAGAGACAGGGCAATACGCAAGGACCGACATCTTCTCACAAGCCACGATAACCACGCCCTCAACGTTTCCGTCCAGATCAGCTGGCACGAGCCAGATGCCCGAGACAGCGATGGGGGGTGCCAGGCTGTCTCCTTGCGCCTGTCGAAAGCTGTCGCCAAAGGACTCGACCTTCCATCGTAGTGTAGAGCTCGGCCAGTCCCAAACCCCGATCCATTCGTCGCCACCACCACTCACTAGTAAGTTAGTCGACGGAATGGCGAGGATCTTGCTCACGAACTGCGTATGGCCAAGACAGTAACCTTCGATGATATGCGATTGTGGTGGTGCTCTGGAAAGGCGGATGTGCTCGTCTCGATCTGCGGTGATGATGTAGCCTCTCTCCTTGCCGTCAACATGACAGGATGCGTATGTCAAATCGGTGAGCATGGAGACGTGGCCGAGTAAGAGCTTGTGCTCGAATGCGAGGGGCTGCTTGGTCTTCGGGGTAAGGTTCTTCTGCTTCATCTGGGATTCCAAGGACTTGAGGTTGCGCTTGGTGTGGACAGTTTGGGTGGTGGCAGATGGCTTGAAAGAAGCCTTTGTTTCGTTTGAGGGAGTCATAGCTGGCGATTCTATGGTTGCTCGTTCTTGTGCTTCAGGTTGCAGTTCCGGGAGCAGAGGGAGACCGTAGACGTCGCCAAACTTGTCGCCACACAAGATTGTTGAATTGTCTGGCAGGACTTGGATGGCACATGGCCGCTTCGGCATAGCTCGTTGCGTCAGCTCGACAAGCTTCCCATCGTCATGAACTTCGAAGACCCGCACGTTCTTGTCGTCCGTCACAGCGACCGCATGGCGGCCGTCAGACGAGGAGGTGAGCTTGATGATATTCGGAGCACCCGTGGCTGATGATGCTGCTGTCTTCTGCTTCTTTGCTGGTGGCCCGTCGGCATCCTCTCCCGTGTCCGCAAGCTTTTCCTTGCCGGATGTCTCACCAGTCTCGCCGTTGGCGGTCCATGTCGAGGCTACTTCTCCGGTCGTCAAGCATATTGACGATAGCCTGGAGCCGCAGGCTGCTGCCAGGTATTCTCTCTCAGCGGTGGGAGGCTTGATCACCTGGAGGCATTGGAAGGGGTGGGTCATGTTGAGGTCTCATATGCCTTCGCATCGAATGAAGTCCAGACAAGAAAAGTTGTGGTGGCAGATACCTGCATAAATTAACTCCGCTAACACCGCCATGCTTCAGCCCTACGAGCACAACAACGTGCCAAGGCCGTGATTAACTGTGCTTTCTGTGGTCGTATCGCAACCAGACTTCGCATGTGATATCAACGGTATATGAGGATCCTAATGCGGATGTGTTCACTTGCCGAGAGTGGTTGTTGCGGCAAGGAAACGTGATGGAAGCAGGGGGAAGCAGGACGAAGTGCACGGACGTTTATTCCGGGACGCTTGACGCAGGTGAAGCCTTGTCAAAACTTCTGAGTTGAGGGCCATCATCCCCTCTCACACCTCTCCCGTCCACTCTACCACTCATACACCTTTGGACGACTTGACCTTACCAGTCGCTTCTTTGAGACCTCCTCAGCAGCACGGTGAGTACCCTCGAAAGGCTGGAGTGAGGCTGGCCGCTCTTCGGAGCTGCTTAGATAACGCCCTCTCACATGAGGCCACCCTTCCACGCGCTTCTGCAGGTTGACCATGCTGACATGGGCAGGCTCAAACTTGCCAGCACCTCAGCAAACTTCTCTCCGACGCAATCAAGAACTTGACATCTCCCAAACAAGGCTTGCGATCAACGACCACGGCAGCCTGGTATACCACATCTTCGCCCCTTCTCTACTCCGCTTTTAGCGACCCGCAAACATGGTGAAGGACACCAAGTTCTACGACGCGCTGGGCGTCTCACCCGACGCCAGCGAGGCACAGCTCAAGACCGCATACAAGAAGGGCGCACTGAAGCACCACCCCGACAAGAACGCACACAACCCAGACGCCGAGGAGAAGTTCAAGGAGATCTCAAAAGCCTACGAAACCCTAGCAGATCCTCAAAAACGCCAGCTATACGATCAGTATGGCGAAGAGGGTCTCGAGCAAGGCGGCATGGGCGGTGGCGGCATGAACGCTGAAGATCTCTTCTCGCAATTCTTCGGCGGCGGCGGCGGTATGGGAGGCATGGGTGGCTTCGGTGGCATGTTTGGCGGAGGCATGAGGGACACCGGTCCCAAGAAGGCGAGGACGATCCACCACGTGCACAAGGTCTCTCTTGAGGATATTTACCGCGGCAAGGTTTCGAAGCTGGCGCTGCAGAAGAGCGTCATCTGCCCCAAGTGCGACGGCCGCGGCGGCAAGGAGGGCGCGATGAAAACTTGCACAGGCTGTAACGGTCAGGGTATGAAGACGATGATGCGCCAGATGGGTCCCATGATCCAGCGATTTCAGACTGTGTGCCCCGACTGCAATGGCGAGGGTGAGAGCATCCGTGAGAAGGACAAGTGCAAGCAGTGCAACGCGAAGAAGACGATCATTGAGCGAAAAGTGCTGCATGTGCACGTCGACCGAGGTGTCCAAAGCGGGACGAAACTCGACTTCAGAGGCGAGGGTGACCAGATGCCGGGAGTTCAGCCGGGTGACGTGCAGTTTGAGATCGAGCAGAAGCCACACGAGAGATTCCAGCGCAAGGGTGACGACCTGTTCTTCCATGCCGAGATCGACCTCCTGACTGCCCTGGCTGGCGGCGCAATCTACATTGAGCATCTGGACGAACGATGGCTGACAGTCGACGTCATGCCCGGAGAAGTGATCTCACCAGGTAAGCTACCATTTCCAACTTCAATGACCACGCAGTTGCTAACAAACCGCCAGGCGAGGTTAAAGTCATCCGCGGCCAAGGCATGCCATCTTACCGCCACCACGACTTCGGCAACCTCTACGTGCAATTCGACGTCAAGTTCCCAGAAGCCATCAGCGGCCCACCAGGCGAAGACGGCTACCCCACCTCGATGACAGCGCAGCAGATCAAGGCTCTCGAGAGCGTACTGCCGCCACGGAAACCACAAGCGATCCCACCGCCAGATGCGATGACCGAGGACTACGCCCTCGAGAAGGTCGACCCGATGTCAGAAGGTCAAAGAGCGTCGAAGATGCACATGGATGAGGATGAGGATGAGATGGGCGGCGGCGAACGGGTGCAGTGCGCGAGTCAGTAAGAGGAAGACGATGAAGTAGGGAGGTTGAGCGCATTCGGGGCCTCCAACGACAACAGCTGGGCCTGAAGGACGCACAAGGAGCGGATGCCCGTTGACCGGCGTCCAATGTTCTGCGCTTTTAGTGCGGCCGTGATGATTTACATGGATAGAGCATCGTGCATCTGCACGATATCATGAGCATTGCTGTGTAGCAACTGGCGTTCGGTAGCGTGGCGAGGAGGCAGATTGTGACCTCTTGCTTAATGGCTCTTGTTTACATGCTAGAGTGGATCGAGCGTATGTCTATGAAAGTTCTTACACATGCCTTGTTATCAAATCCCACAAGTTGGTTGTGCTATGATGAAGCTTTCTCACACCTGCCTAATTTGGCATATCCACCGCATCAGATGAATGTAAACACACAACGGAATCAAAAAACATGCCATCCTTCGAGAGACAGCGACGGCAATGGCCACACCTCGTGACGATATACACTCATACTCCCTGACATCCGATGACTCTCAGCAGACCATCAATGCTGCTCTCAACATTTTGAGACCACACATCCCCGTCTCCCTTCCTTTATACCGACGACTTCAGTTTGGCCGCTTCTTCGATGCCACAGCCTTACTCACCAACCTCAACCTGGACGGACAACCGAATAGCGCTCCCAACGGCACACCCAACCGCATTACCGGCAAGCAAGAACACAATCCTCAAAACGACCCCTGGCTCCTCGCCTTCGTGGACCGCTCATGCCGCCCCGAAACCGAAGTCTGGCTCTCCGCCTCCTGGGACTCCCAACCCTCACCCCCCATGCCGGACCAAGAACCCGCCATCGACGCCCTCATGACCTCCCTCCTCCAAACCCTGGCATCCCTCCTCATCCCTCCCTCCATCCACGCCCCCGCAGAGGCCCCCGCCAACGGCACGAAAGACAGCGTCGGCCTCACGCACTCCGACTACGCCACCCACGCCTCGGATCCGCGGATAATGCTCTGGGGCGCCATCCACGCTTACACCGTCCCCGTCCTTACGAGATTGGGACACTTGCCGAGGAGGTTCGAGACGAGCGTGATGCCGAATCATTGCTTTATCTTCGACGTTCCCACATTACCAGCATACGAGAAGCGTTCGCTAACCCCGGGGCTGAGATGGGGAAAGTTGGGGCGACAGCACTTCCCGCTTGTGAGATCAAGGACGCAGATTCCGAGGCAGGATAGGACGTTAGCTGTTCTGCCTAACTTGGCGATCTTTGAGGGGGATGTGCCGGTGGCGTGGGCGTTCATTGGGCTCGATGCTAGTCTCTCGACTTTACATGTCGAGGAACCTTATAGGGGGCAAGGGTTGGCGAAGGCGCTGACGACGAAGTTGTTTCGGGAGGAGATGGGGCGGTTTTGGAAGGATGGCGGGGAGAATCTGGCGCATGGGTATGTGATTGATGGGAACAAGCAGAGTGAGGGGATGTGTAGGAGTTTGGGCGGGAAGAGTGGGTGGTGGGTTTATTGGCTGAGAGTGGAGTTGGGGGAGGGACAGAGCTGATGCATGCAGAAGGCCTGTTGAGTAGTGTTGGCGATGCTGCGACGATCTAGAGTTAGACAGACGTAGAGGGTGATAAATGGCCACACATGCACGAGAACGAGAACTTTGGGATTGCGAGCAGAGGCTTCCATTGGAAAGGACTGCTACACTAGGGATGCATGTGACAGTCGCAGATCTTGATGGTTGCAGAAGCACAAGGTTTGACATTTCTGACTCTGTCTAGGCCTTGCCGCTATGCTGAAGTCCGCACCCACGCTTAGTCGAAGAGACCGAAGCCCATGTCCTCATCCGACGCCTCCTCTTCCTCTTCCTTCTCAGCCTCCTTCGCCGGCGCAGCAGCCTCAGTCGCACCACCGGCGGCAGCGACTGGCGCAGCCGAAGCGTAGGCGTCGGGGTTGGCGACACGGTCCTTCAGCTCATGAATCGCCTCCCACTCGTACTCCGTCTCAAGCGCCACAGAGATCATGTTCTTGTAGCTGTTGACGACGCTGTGCATCACACTTGGAAGAGTAGGGAAGTTCATGGCGAGCGAGATGGAGGCGATCGTGGTGATGGCGGAGGAGAAGGCCTTGAGCAGCTGGGACTCCTCGATGTCGAGCACGCTGGAGTCGAAAGTCTGTCCCTGGTCGTAGATTTGGGCGATTCCCATACCGTACGTGAAGGGCGAGATGTTGAGCATGTTCAGGAGGGTGGCTTCGGACGCACCGACCTTGCTGCCGGCCTGGACGAGCTTCAGATCCGACGTGATTTCGATGGTACCACGCGCGATCTTGGTCGGGACACCGAGAGCCTGGAAGAAAGAGGTCTTGCCGGGTTCCATACCAGTGTTTCCGGCCGGCACGAACACATCAGCTGGGGCGACGGCACCAGCACGGGCTGGAGCAGCGACACGGTTGGCAAGAATCTTGTCGCGGGACTGCTTCAGGTCGGCATTGGTGAAGACGAAGCCGACATTGCCGCGGACGTGTGGGAGGAGGCGCTCGTACTCGGGGTAGTCGTTGATGAAACCCTTGAGGGCACGGCGGACCTGTGTGGTATACCCATTAGCCCTTTGTCCCTTTCGCTTGTGGATTCGTTCTCTTCATACCATCGTGTTCTTGCCCATCAGCACGACGCCCTCGCCGCGCAGGGACTGGCGGATCTCGTGCATCTGCTGCGACGAGACATTGTCGACGGTGACGATGAAGACGCTGTGGTACTCCTCGAGGAGGCCCTTCAGCTTGTCGAAGTAGCTGGCCTTGGATGCAGTTTTGCCCCCCATAGCGTCTGAGCGGTATAGGGTCCGGTGATGTGGTTTAAGGCTGACTTTGGTGTGGATTGGGTGTTCAAGAAGTCGTTGCGCTGAAGTGGTACACGTTGGAGTTGCGATTTTGCTGGCGTCTTTGTGGGCGGCAGGTTGGCCGAGGCCGAAGTCTTGGCGTTCTTCCTCCTGACTGGGTTGAGGCTCACTTCACTTGCTCGTCTTCTTCACCTTCGTCAACACTGCTCTCAAAGATTTCACAAAGCCAAGGGCAAGAGTAACTCATGTGCTTGTCATCAACGACCAGCAGACCATCTAGGAATGTGAGCTACGGCTCATCTCGAGAACTACCCCCGCCCGCTATACAGGGAGGAAGACCGATGCCGGTAGCTGTTTCTCCAATATCTCTTCCCTTCACACCCTTTCCTAGACAAAGCTTCCTATAATACCAAGAAAGACTTCTCACTATAGCCCTCGCGCTATCGACTGTAGCACTCCTAGCAATAATGCCTGTCAGCGCCATCGATTCCTTTCTCTTCAAGAATCTCTTCGGCACCGAGCAGATACGAGCCATCTTTGACGACAAAGCATACATCCAGCGATGCGTCGATGTGGAAGTAGCTCTGGCAAAGGCACAAGCCTCGCTCGGGGTCATCCCCGAGCACATTAGCCAGCAGATCGCAGCCGCGTGCAGTGATATCAAACTGGACTACGACCGACTCTCGGACGAGACAGAAATCGTCGGCTACCCCATCCTCCCCCTGGTTCGGCAAATCTCCACCGCCTGTAGCGAGGAAGCGGGGAAGTATGTTCACTGGGGCGCCACCACCCAAGATATCCAGGACACGGCTTCTGTCCTCCAGATGCGAGATGGCCTGCTTGTCGTGGAGGAAGTGTTGGAAAGCCTCATCTCCACCCTGACCTCCCTGTCCTCGAAATACAAAGACACTCCCATGGCCGGCCGCACCCACCTGCAACACGCCCTCCCCGTAACATTCGGCTATAAAACCGCCATCTACCTCTCCAGCCTCCAGCGGCACCTCGACCGCCTACACCAACTCCGCCCCCGCTGCCTCCTCGTCCAGTTCGGCGGCGCAGCAGGCACTCTCGCCTCCCTAGGCTCAGAAACCGATATCGGACTCCGCGTCCGCAAAGCCACGGCTTCCAACCTCAATCTCCACGACCCGAGCATAACCTGGCACAGCGCCCGCGACGGCGTAGCAGAAATCATCAATTTCCTCGCCCTCGTAGGCGGCACATTAGGAAAGATAGCCATGGATCTAATGATCATGTCGTCGAACGAATTAAACGAAGTCAGCGAGCCCTTCGTCCCACACCGCGGCGCCAGTTCCACGATGCCGCAGAAGCGAAACCCCATCTCTTCGGAAGTCATACTCGCGGCATCCAAAATCCTCCGCGCGAACGCTGGGTTGTGTTTAGACGCGATGATAACGGATTTCGAGCGGGCGAGCGGGCCGTGGCATCTCGAATGGGTCGCTGTGCCGGAGTCGTTCGTGGTAGCGGTCGGAGCGCTACGGCAGACTGATTTTGCGTTGGGCGGTTTGGTGGTGAATACGGGCGCGATGAGGGAGAATCTGGATTCGACTATGGGGTTGATTGTGGCGGAGGCGGTGATGATGGAGTTGGCGAGGGTGGTGGGGAGGCAGAGGGCGCATGATGTGGTCTATGAGGCTTGTAGGGATGTGATCGAAGGGGAGAGGGGAGCGACGTTGTTTGAGGTTTTGGTGGGGAAGGAGGAGGTTACGGCGGCGATTGAGATGGAGAAGCTGAAGAGCTTGTGTGAGCCGGCGAACTATCTGGGTGCTGCTACGAGGATGGTTGATGATGTGCTTGCTGTGAGACAGTGACGAGCGGTTGAACTAGTATGCCAGCAGAGGTCGACACGCAGCATCCGAAACCGTCCGCCAGCGCTAAGCCACGAGCGAAATTCAAACACGCAGATCAAGGGGTGCAGGGTATCTTCACTCCAGCAACCACTCCTCCCTCCAGAAGTCAACAATATTCTGGCAGTCCTGCTCGCCCACCAGGTCCCGCAGCCGCTTCAGTCTGTCCATGGAACCGCCCTGCACGAACTGGCTACTCAACCCATTGCTCGACTCCCACGCTCCACTCATCTGTGACGACATCCCCGGCACCAGTGGCGAGCTCGACTCCTGCTCAGCCGCGACCGCCGTGCACGCCGTCGCAAGATCTCTCAAATCTCTGAACAGATCCGAGAGCACAAAAGCGGTATGCTGCGCCATGGGCGGATTGGCGGTGCAAAGCTGCAGAAGCTCGAAGGTCGTCGCTGCTGGTTTTGGCTTCAACGGTGACCGGCTGAGGTTCGCCATGTGGCGCTTCAGCAAAGCAGGGAGAGCTTCAAGGTTGCTCAGTGGTAAGGTCGGTATGTGCGGGATGGAGTCGTCGCTGAGCATTTCGGCTTGAATTTTGGCGTACGCGTGTACGCCTTCGAGGTTCGTGTTGCCGGATTTGGTACCGGGGGCGAAGTACTTTGCGGACACGAAATTCGAAGTCTGCGGTGGATTCAGGAGGAAGGTGATGGCGACGTCTTCGCCGCCGGTCAGGGAGGCGAAGTGGGCTATGCGTTCGAATGTCGCAGTGAGCTTGGTTTCGTCGATGGCCGAAGGTGCGAGCAGGAGTACCCGGAGGCGACGTGATGAAGTCGTGTTCCTACCGCGTGGATCCGTTGTTGAGCCGAAGGGGATCTCGAGGTCGTGCGTGACGATGTTGTTTTCTAGTCTCATCAGCGGAGTGCATGCTGAAGTTCTTTTGTAGACGTACCGCGGAGATCCAGATCTGACTGAAGACTGTGTATACCTGGCGCAAACGACGAGCGTCTGCGGAGCGATGTCGCGAACATGCTGCGGGTGGAGAGGCTGTACGCAGTGAGTTGTGGTGAAGGTGAGGGAAGAGGTGAGGTGAGGCGAGGCGAGGTCTGAAGCTGGGTCGTGCCTGCCATCTTTGAGTCTAGGATCCTCGATATGTACAGTCCTTCGCTATGCTATGTAAATGCTGTTCAATCCGTGGGGTATCATATGTATACAACAGAATGGAGTTACAAGATGCCCGTCATCTCTCTTTCTTTGTAGCTGTCACAGAATCGACGCGTGCTGGTGCAGGCGCGGCAGTCCCTTTCGCATCGCCGTCTCCTGACGCCTTCGCTACAGCGGCCTTCGATGCTTGCGAGTCCACCTTGATAGCCTGCGATGAAGACCCAGGAACATTGCCAGGAATTTTCCCTCCTTGGGCGTGCTCCACCTCCCCAGGTATGCCCTCGTCGTCCTCATCATCAGGCAGATCTGGATCAGTTCTCCTCCACCAACCAGCCGGGTTGTACCACGAAGTCTTGTTCCTGGCTTCTCTCGACTTCTTGATCTTCTCGTTCAACGCCTCCAGCTCAGGCAGGTGATGTTGCTTTTGCAATGTCTCCACCTGCGCTTCAAGGGCATCTAGCCGCTCTTCGACTTCATCCCGCCGTTGACTCCTGTTCCTACTGTTCCTGTAGTTCTCCAGAAGCAGCAGCGTGACCGCGACCCCAAAGATGAAGGTCTCGGAAAAGAAGTTGGCGCCCAACTCTATCGCACGCGCGTCGCTCAACGGTCGGATCTTGATCTTCTGTGCCTTCTCTTTCTCCTTTTTGGGCTCCTTGTCTGCCCGATCCTTCTCGTCCCGTGCTTGCTGCTCGTCGTACTTCTTCTGCTCGTCGGCTGTCCTCACCGTGGGCGTTTCTGCTTTCTTCTTCTTCTCTTCTGCGGCTCTCTGTTCGCGATCGTGCATCCGTTGTTGCGCCTCTGGATCGTGCAGGAGTCCGAGTCGTAGTCGCATGTCAATGCGATGCACCCTTTGCGCCGACCCAATGGCAAACCGGCGAAAGCCTTCATGTTCTTTGGCTTGACGCTTGATGTAGTTCTACAGACGCCTTGTCAGTATACTTAATCACCAGTGCGAGCCAAAACCGACATGAAACCTACACCTATGGGCTTTGCTACAGTCCGAATCCCCAGCGACAGGAGCTTGAATGTGAGAGACATGTTCCAATTAGTGTTGCGGCCAGAGGTCGGCACCTCTTAGACCGGGTTTTAGTTGTTCAAGTCATGTTGTCTGTCAAGAGCAATGCGTCTGTTGACATTGTCTTCCGAGTATTTCCACAGGTCCCTCTCGGGCTCAACGATGCCTGCAACGCCCGAGCTGCGCTGAGGTCGGGCGGATTTAAACGATTCGCAGTGCTTCCAGCAACTCACAGGCGCATCATTTGACCAGGAGCGCAGTTGCTGCAGGAGCTGGTCTATTGCTTCTCGTCATAACAACAGGAGTATCGAGTATTTACCGTCTCTTCCAACTTCAGTCCTCCCACTCGCCATCACCAAGAATCAATCCACGTGATACGTCGATTCCACCTCGAGCGAATCACAGGCTAAAGTCATCAAAAACACCAAAAAGTCTCCGTTGTTGTGCAGCTGGCCCACCTGGACGCGCTGCGCGGGAGGCTGCATACAAGTAACCAGGGCATCCCATTCTACTGCAGCTGCATGTTACACGTACATTTGCGCGTGGTAAACAACTTCAACCATGTCTTCTCAGACACCCCGTCAGAGACCCGGACTCGCGCGCCATACCTACTCGACCAACGGCTCTTCACCTGCGAACAACAACTTTGGTTCCAGCACGTCAGTCAATCGAAAAGCGAGTTACCAGGCTTTGACAGGACAACCGTCGCCGGATCCGCGCACGCCTGCTGCGAAGATGGGTGGTGATCTGGAGGTGGGAGATGCGGTCAATGTGCCGGGAGAGATGTACGGGGTGGTGAAGTTCGTGGGCAGTGTAAGAGGGAAAAATGGGTTGTTTGTTGGTGTCGAGTTGGATGAAGGGTTCGCGGGCAAGGGCAAGAACAGTGGGGATGTTGATGGGTAGGTCATGCTATACCAGTCGCAGCAAGAGGTCGACATTGTAGAAGGACCAATGCTGATGGGTACACAACAGTGTGCAGTACTTCGACACCTTCATACCCGGCGCAGGTATCTTTCTGCCCATTCACCGCGCGGCAAAACGATATACTCCAGCAGTATCTGAGAATGGCTACGGAGCTAACGCTTCGCCGAACACACCCACCTACAGCACTGTCAACGGCAAGCGAAACCACGGCACGCCGCCTACCCCTTCCATCCCGGCGCATAAATTCTCGCAGACTGTCGGCCCCGGCGTACGACCATCGAGTCCCAACTTCAAGCCAAAATCACGTCCTTCGCTACCTCGACCCGAGTCTCCCTTCCGCAAGCAAGCGCCTGCTCTCGCACCCACACCGGCTCGCAACCTCTCACAGAGCACGCGTGGCACAAGGCCAGGATTGACACCTAGCAAGACGCCCAACTTTCGAGCCTCCTCCAACACGCGAACAACATCCACGAACTCTGTCGCATCGCATACGCCTCGCCCGTACTCCCGCACTGGCTCGCGGCTCGGCCATCGCGGCGGGCTTCATGAGTCCGTTATGGAGGAAGATCTAACGCCGACTGCCATTACGACCAATTCGCGGACTACAAGCCAAGGGTCGGTACCATCTTTCTCACAACCACTGCGTTCGCCTTCGCGACTCGGAAGCGCAGGCGGCAGTCAAGAGCAGGAACTCCAGCGCCTGAGAATGCAACTCCAAGAACGCGACAGACGACTTGAAGAGCAAGCAGCAAGCCTCGCGGAAATGGAAACAAGTGTGAAAGAGCTCTCGGCCCTACTACCCGCCGACGGTCAAAGCAGTCCCGGCAAAACCAACTTTACAGCCGATGATGACGAAGAAGACGGCCAAGGCCAATCAGCTACGCAGCTACGCCAAATGTTGCGCGAGAAGAACGAAAAGATCTCCATGCTTACCGCAGAGTTCGACGCCCACCGCGCAGACTTCAGAAGCACGCTCGATAGTCTCGAGATGGCGAGCACAGAGACCGAGCGTGTGTACGAAGAGCAGAAGCGGGATTTACTCGCGCAGCTGGATGCGCTGCAGGAGATCAAGGAGCACCAGGAGGATTTCGAGGGCGTAGCGGCGCAGCTTAAGCAGCTTGAGGATCTTGTCGCGGAGCTCGAGGAAGGGCTGGAGGAGAGTCGGCGCGGTGAGGCGGAGGCGAGAGGGGAGGTGGAGTTTTTGAGAGGAGAGGTTGAGAGGGGTCGGAGCGAGTTGAAGCGCGAGCGGGATAAGGCTGCTGGGAGCGCGGGTGGGGGTGTGAGTTCGAGAGAGCTGGAGGCGAAGGAGGATGAGATCAGGGGGTTGAAGGCTATTATTCATCGGCTGAGCGAGGGGTCGCACGGCGCGGCTGCTGCGGTGAATGGTGCAGGGACGGAAGAGCTGAGCGCGGCGTTGGAAGAGAGTCAGCGGGAGAAAGAGGCGCTGGAGCAGGAGATCGAGGCGCTGAGACGGGATGTAGCGGCGAGGAATGGGAACGGCCATGCCAGGAACGAAAGCGATCGCACGGCCACCGCATCACCCGAGAAGGACCGCGCCGGCTTCAGCAGAACACGCAGCGACACCATCAAAGCGGCCGCCAAACTCCCCGATCGCAGCCGGCCTTCGCCAGCCAACGGCGCTGATGCGGCAAGCACGACGTTCTGCGAGATGTGCGCTTCCTCCTCGCACGACACGCTGGATTGCACGCAGTTCCAGAACGGTAGCGCGAGCAACGTCAAAGGTGCGGTCGAGGAGCCCTATAGTCCTGGCAAAGAGAACGAACACGCGAATCTCAATGGTGCTGGTGGGAAGGGCGTGGGACAGGATGAGGAGAAGTGGTGTGCGCTGTGTGAGAAGGATGGACATCTGGCGTTTGATTGTCCGGAGGAGCAGTATTAGGGTTGCTGTGGGTTGGTGTTGAGGAGGAGGTGAGGGAGTGGCGGGTATAGAAGGGATGGCAGAGGTTGAGGAGAGAGTCTCGTACACTCCTGCCTTTGCGGGCTGGGTTTGGCGTTTGGTGTTTGAGCGTTGGCACAAGTATCACGAACATGCGAGCTTTGGGTGGTCGACCCTGTTGTACATACAGCCCGCGTGTACCTATAGACGCTAATGTCTCTTCGTTTGAAGTCAGCTCATCCCTGTCTCGATCTCCCTCAACCAACTTTTCAGCGGACCAAGCCTGGCACAGCTGGCGGCTGCGCTACACTCACCAAGTCTCCGGCTGTGCTGCTCGACATGCTGTCGTAGCGAAGGTAGGCTCAATTTGCCACGTCTCCAAGGCGCCCCTGAGAAGTTGTGTATGTGGTCGTAGATTTGGCTTCCTTTCTCCAGTGCCGGGCAGGCCAGGAGAGGCTTCTGCATCATAGCATGGACTTCTCCTGTGACCGTTCCCTAGCGATCGCGTCGACGTCGTCTTTTGCCGTTCGGCTGATCAGTCTCATCCTCTCGTGCTCTCACGCAATCTTCCTTCCAACATTCCCAACGCCTTTTCCAACAATGCTCACCACCACCTCACCCTCTTCGTCTCCCTCCCGCATACCCCATCCACTCATACCATACGTCCTCAGATCTCTTGCGAGCTGCACAACCTCTTCCGAGCCCAGGACATCTTTGCTCAGAGCAATTCGGCCAACGTCTTCGCTGCCCATCGCCATAAGTGTCAAGACACTCGTCGCTGCAACCCCGGAAGCACAACCACCTGCTTCGATAGATTCAAGAAGTTGATAAGCACACTTTCGCCCCAGGTCTTCGGGCGCTTCTCCTCCTTGCGGTGGGCTCGCGATGTCGGCAGAATAGAGCATGTTGGTATTACTCTCAGCCACGAGACTCAGCCCAAAGCCCAGGCCAGTCTTGCGCTTTGCGTTGGGGTTGTTCTTCTCCAGTCCAGCGACAAGTGGCGCAGACGAGACATCAGAGAAGATGTACGTGTCTGGTATCAACTCGTTCAGCACGCCACGCGCCGCTTCGATCAGCCGTGCGTTATTGGCTCCCGCCACTCCTGTAGAGTAGGCCACGCCGCGGACCTTTTTTACTCGGCCAGCGTCCAGCAGGTGGATGGTCCTTGGTAGTCGCACTTGGTGACCGAACACAAGCTGCACCTCCCCGCCACCACCTTTGCCGTCTCGACCGACGTTGGAACGACGGAGAATGCGGAGTTCGAGATTTCGTTCGATGCCGAAGGACTTGAATAAGGGCAGGATAGCCGTTCGCACGGTATCGACGCTGACGTCTCCCGTCTCCGTAGCGCTGGTGATCACGCCCGGACCAGTGAGAAGGACGTTCATCTGCGCCTTGGAGAAGGGCGCAAGCAGGCAGAGCGGGATGAGAAAGTAGCTAGCACCCCTTGTGCAGTCGGCGGGAAGTTCATGGCGAATGACGCCTCCAGTCGTGGTTCCATGCCCGGCAGCGGCGCCGGTGATGAGGCCGGGCTTGTAGAGTAGCGTTGTGCCAGTGTAGGAGAATTCGATATGAGAGCCGTTCGTGATCGATTCCAGGAGTCGGAGTAAAGAGACTTCGTGCGCTGCTAGACCAGGTGAAGTGTGTGAAGAAGCCCGTATTTGCGATACTCGTATGGCTCGTCCGGTCAGAGTGGCGAGGATAAGTCTCTGGATCAGATATTTCGAGCCTGTGAATTTCAGCGGCGGTGCTGAGGTCGAGGCCGCCATATTGGCGGTACGATTCAGTTGTCAAAAACGGCCCGCTCTTTCTAATCTGGCGGTGTGAGGTGTGTAGAGTCTTCTGGTGCTACCGTATTGCCGGCAGGTTGCAGCGCGGAATCGGATATGAGGAAGAAGTTTCGGGGTGAAGTCCGGCTGGTTCTGCGTTGAATCACGAAACACCACTTTTAATCTTAAAGCTTATTCCAACCTTCACCTTTACATTTACCATGCGGGCGAAATATCACGAAGTCGGAATGTAGAGAGGAGAGTAGTTGTGAGGGAGAAAGTCATCCGGAAACACCACATGAATACCGCATGGTTATGAGGGTATCATCGAGCAAGCAAGCAAGCAGTCGACTAAACGCTTTTCTGCAGCCCATCTCTGAGCAAGGCCAGTCTGACCAGCATCATCCACAAGCAAAGCATTCTGTTCTTCCGTCTATTACAGCATGCTCTTTCGACACACCTCCCTGGCCAGTCTCAAGCCTCCCGCAACGCGCCCCACCTTTGAGCGGACTCCAGCATGAGTCCCTGGCCACATTGTACGAGTAGGGTGGAAAGTCTACCAGCCGCCACCCTGCTGACCCTGGCCGTAGCCGTTAGAGTCTGGCTGTTGCTGCTGGAAGCCGCCTGGGAGAACTGGTCAACAATTTGTCGTCTCAGGAGGACGGATACTTCTCACCCTGGCCACCGTAGCCGCCCCCGTAGCCCCCACCACCTCCGCCCTGGCGCCAATTCCCACCACCTCCTCCTCCGTATCCGCCTATGGGAAGATGTCAGTGGACTGCAAGACACTATGGCTGTTCGAGAAGGGAAGAAAGTCATACCTTGCCCGCCCCCGTATCCTCCGCCTGAGTACCCACCGCCTGAGTAACCCCCACGACCTCCACCATAACCCCCTCCTCCAGAGTACCCACCGCCTCCGTAGCCACCTATAAGACCTGTTAGTAAGCCGCAATAAACCGCCAGCACCGAGAAGCCACGAACCACGACCGCCTCCGCCGCCCCCAGCTCCACGCTCTGAAGCCTTGTCAACGCGGATGGTGCGACCGTCGAACCTGTTTCACTGGTTAGTGCTTGTGAGATTGGTGAGGCTGTGGGAAGACACTGACTCAACGTTATTCATAGCTGCGATGGCCGCATCAGCCGCGGAGTCCTCAGCGAAGCGAACGAAGCCGAAGCCGCGGCTACGACCGGTATCGCGATCCTTGACAACGACCTGAGGTGAGAGTCAGCAGGCGGTATAGCGCAAAGCGGGGAAGGGCGCTCACAGCCTCATCGACCTGCCCGAACTCTTCGAACTTGGCGCGCAAGGTGGTGTCGTCGGTGTGCCATGCCAGGCCGCTATGTCACGGTCCTTGATCAGCAGGCGCACTCAGGCAAGTGGATTGTAGGATGGTATCCCACCCGATGAATAGCTTAGACATTCTTTAGGCCGTCTACTGAGGTAAGGACCGAATGCAGTCGATTGCTGTTGCTCTGAGTCTGTTCTACTGCTCTCTCGTGTCGCGCACCGGGAAGTTGGTTGTTGGTAGAAGGTGTCAAGCGATGACGTTGCTCGATGAGGTTGGAAGACTTAAGTAGTGGGTGAAATTTGGGTGAGCTCTTCACGAGCAAGCAAGCGTTTTAGGCAGGCGCGGTCATGCGTCTCGAACAGGCAGGGTCTGCACGTGGAAAACAAGCACAAGTTTCAGAAGTGGTCTGGAAGAAGTGATCGCCAGTGAATGAACTTCGCAGCAACTTCCGAACAAAGGTGAAGAGGGAAGAAGGACCTTCTCGTTCAGTACGGCACAGTGCCCGCCAAGGCGCCTTAGAGCTGCGTTTGTCACTACAGAGCGCAGCAGAGTTGGTCGACTGATAGAGGGGTCGCGTTGGGCCCCCTCACAAACTTCAAGCCGCGCTGTCACCTTTGCTGAAATCGGACAAGCACCCACGACAGCGGAAGCACGTTCGTGCAGCCGAGGAGTGGACCGGTGTAAGGCGACGTATAGAAATCACGGCTGAGCTGCATCATCGCACCTCCAGTTCTGGGCCGCATACAGGTCGCCATGAACGCTGTCGAATGTGACGACGCCGAGTGGACCGAGATTTTGGCAGAGCTGGCCAATAACCGGCGCAGAGACAGCTCCTTTTCGCAGCTCCCACTCTTCGACTCGTCCCGTGGTCGATAGCGCATGCACGCAATGCGAGCAGTCACGCCTCTAGTGCTGCTGCAGAACGGGTTCATTGGGCTGCATCCCAGCTGATAGAACGCTAAAAGCTGTCTTGTGCATGAGCTTGGGTTGGAAAGTTCCGTGGTACGGCAGCCCTCCAACACCGCGGATCGAGGATGGCATGCGGAGGAGAGCACGCTCAGCTATCGCTAGAACAGCATCAAGGACGCCGCTGGGGACGGAGTGTCGAGACTGATGCGGTTGAAAGAAGAAGTCGCAAAAACCCCCGAGGCCCCTCGATCGATGGCTTGTGCGCCAGGCTCGTTCATCGGCTCGATCGGAAGGCTCGTGCATCTGGGGGTCGCCCGATGCCCGATCTCCTAGCGTGCACGAGGGACGACATCAAGCTCAACTTTATCAACAAAGTCGCGCAGTCGCTGGCAATTGATGTGAGGGCTCCAGGCGCGCGACGATTGGGCAGCAAAGAAAGCAGCTGGACATAGTGCACCACCGTATGAGAGGCGGCGGAGGCGGCAGAGACCCTGCTTCAAGGCTGACACCGACATGGCGACACACCAGCTCTCACATCAATATTTGGGAACAGAGCCTCCAGTCTGGCTTCGTACGACCGCGTTCGGCACGGTACTCAAGCAAGGACCTCAAGCAAGGAGAAGTCAGCACTTCGAACGCGGTCAAAGACTAACACGGGTTGGGGCAGGTAACAGGTAGGAAATCAGCAGACGTTGCACAACCACTTTACATTCACTTGTGACCCGGTGTTTGGTACGACATGCCTTGACCATTGAGCGAAGTTGGCTGCATGTTGGAGACGTTGTAGTTCGCATGATACTTGAATCTTGCGACGCTCAGAATCCACCACCAAGTCGAGACTGTCAAAGATTGATTTTGTAACTATTGCTGGAGTCAAACATTAGGTAAGGTGAGGTTGGCGTCGGTCTGCCGTTAGCATCATCTTCTGTGACTGCGACTGGCAAGAGCGAGGCAGTCGTGCTTGCCATCCCAGCTTTCGCGATTTGCGATCCATCATTCTTCTGACCTACTCTACACCACGATCTTCACCACATAGCGAAAACTTTGTGAAACAACACTTCTTGCTGTACATGCGATTGGCGGTGTAGCGACACCAGCACCGAAAGGCGCATCTGCGGCAACACCACCGAGCGAAAGGTGTCGAACACTGGCGGAACGAGGATGGACATACAGGGATGGCTCCAGGATACGGCAGATAGGGCACCTCCTGACGAAGGAGACGACCAGCGCGTCCCGGACGAAGCGCGACAAGATCAGGCTTTGGAGACTTCCAGGCGCCACTACCGCCGCAAAAGGCAAAGAGCTTCCAGCGACAGCTCACTCATTGCACCACGGCACCCCAGGCATCGGCAAGTGCCTGTAGCCTTGCCCGCCCCATCTCCCGATCGCGCGCCTCTTGCAGATGATGCTGCATCCGATTCCCAGTCACGCAGCTCGCGGAGGTTAGGAGGTCTTCTACCTGGGCGCGATAAGGACCCTCTACTGCAGTATGAGAGGCGCCCAAGGCACAAGACGAAGGCAGATCGCTACGAGCCCAAACGCAGGAAACACAAGAGCGATCGAGACGTGCAGCATGACAGCAAGACTCGGCGGCGCAAGTCCAATCTCACGCATGATGGAAGTCACACAACAGGCCTCGTGCAGAGTTTCCACCTGAAGAACGGGCCCAATAACAATCGCCTTACTGTGAGTCGTCAAGTCTGCGGTATGACGAAGCGACAGATCAGCTGACGCGCTTTCTAGTTGAAGCCTGACCACAACGCTGGGCTGTTCAAGCATGGCCGAGCATCTGCGCAGATGCAAGGCAGGGGGACAGGATGTATGTATCACCGGGACCAGTATCGTGGCCTAAGGCTGACACGAAGCAGTGCCAGACCTAGTGTTCAATGAGATGAAGTTTCTGGAGAAGCCAAGCGAGCATCAAGATCAGTTGCCTGCGGCAGCACCGCCCCAGCAGTCCAAGAAAGAGGATCGGAAGAGAGCAAAGAACGACGAAATTTCAGCCTATTTCTCTGCGCCTAGGGGTGGCAATCATGAGGGCATCCACGTCGGCAATGGCACTGGCAACGAACAGAGGAGGCGCGCATCCGCCCCAGACCACGGCCCTGATCAAAGCGATGCAGCTCGCCGCGAGGCACGACCGCGTCCCTCCAGCATCGTTGATCTTCCTGAGAAGCCTTTCCTAGGTTTTGGTAGCAGAGCTACCCAGCTGGGGAGCAAAGAGTTGCGTTTGGACATGACAACATGCCTCTCGTGGTCAGAATCACCACCTCGCCCAGCGCGATTAGAACAAGCAAATACAGCGCGCTGTCCTGAAGAACGACTCCAGACCGTCGGGAATACCTCTGCGCGACACCACTCGTCAGCTGCGCGTCCATCAGTTGAGCAACGCGCCCTTGAGGGCCACTTGAGAGACGGGTCTGATCACGCTCAGAGTGCCCGAAAACGCAGTCGGCAGAACACAGAGGCCCAATGGCAGCAGTCGCAACGCACAGGGGGCGAGGCTAGAGTAGAAGTCCTTCGACCGCCAACGCCACGCAAGCGCGGTCAGCCACCTGCCGAGACTTCACCAACTAGGACGACATTGCAGTCCCCCCCTCATGGACCGCCTGTTCAACAAGAAATCAGGCAGGATGCACGGAGCTGGGAGAACCCAAGCGGGTACCACACATCCGACATCCTCAAGATCAACGAAGACGTTCGGCAGCCTGTTCGCTCTAGCGGACCCGATCAGAAGCGCAAGGACAGTCACCGGCACAGCAATAAGGAGAACCATGACCCTGGCACCCATGATGACCCGGACTCCTCCTTTTCGATTGATCAAGCACTGCAACACGTTCGAGAAGCTATATCGATGCCGCCGGTGGAACCGCCGCCTCCTCAAATAGCTCCCGAGGTCCATTCTGTTCGTCCAGTACACAACAGCCATATCGAGGGACCGAGAAATGCACATGGACTGCAACAAAGAGCAGCCCCGGACGCAACTCGGCCAGCTTCGTATCTATCACAAGACGGCTACATGCCACGACGATCTTCCCTGCCGCGGCAGCGTTTTGAACAGTCGCCGGCCCTTTCTTCGAGCAAGGAGGCAGCGACCACACTTCACCGAAGAGCCACCCAGCCGTACGTTACGCAAGACAGGACTGTTCGCCAGCCTTCACGATCACTCCAAGACGAAGAAATGCTCGACAACGATCTCTGTTATGCTCCATCATCGATAATAAGGCCCCTGGTCTATGCTACAGAGCGACAGGTCCATAATCTGGCACGTATGCCGACACCAAATCTCGTCTCAAGTCTGTTTGAAACGCAGGCGGGAAGGGAGGAGTGGGAGCCGGAGGTGGCAACCACGCATTGGTTGACGTCAGAGCACGATTGGAGCGAACAGTTGAACCCACACGCACCGTTCAGCAGACATGATCTGCTTGGTGGGAGCATGACGGAGAAGCCACAGGCTTTGGTGAACGATGGGATCACTGGGTTTTGGAAGCCGAACAAGCTGTACTGATGGCTTGATCGAAGCAAGCTGTTGATCGGATGTCGGGATGATTGGGCTTAGGGCCGGTATACAGACGGCCTTGTGAGCAGGACAGTGCAGAGCACGAAAGCAAGACACTTCTCGCGCCCAACGTTTTCATCCATAGAAGTGTGCATTACTGCATGTTGTTCATCGTCAGACGAGATAACCGAATGCCGAAAGACGACGCTGCGGGCGGGAGGAAACGGGAATCAGCAAGCCATTGCCGTGAACTTTCCCAAGCGTCCTGTAGTTCTATCGCTCTCATATGTCAACCTGCATGTCCTCAACACGATTGCTCACCGCTGCCATCCCCAACCCATTGATCCGCCTAACCGCCGTCAACGTGCCCGCCCCCAACCTGGCGCGCCGGGCTCTTTCGTCGTCTCCCGCACCTGCCTCTCTCACCACTGCTCCGGCCAGGGTTTCTCCGAACCCTGTTGCGCCTGCAGCCCCACCAGCGACCAAAATTCCACCTCAAGCTCACCAACGCTCGCAGCAGATCTCTGCTCACCTCTCTACCTCTTCAAGACCACACCAACAAGAGCAGAGTACAAACAACATGGCATCGACAACGCTGCCCACCCGTGGTGGCTACGACAGCAAGGCTGCGGACAAGTTCACCGCGAGGAAGGTTGGAGCGCCACATACCCTTGAGCACCGTGTGTATATTGAGAAGGATGGCGTGCCCGTCTCGCCCTTCCACGACATCCCGCTGTACGCCAATGAGCAGCAGACGGTGCTGAACATGGTTGTCGAGATCCCAAGGTGGACCAATGCCAAGCAGGAGGTGCGTTTGTTCTATGATACCTATCCCCCTCTAGCGAACCTGCCATTGTGTCTTGAGACGACCTCCAGCTAACGTCATTCCTACACAGATCTCCAAGGACGAAGTCCTCAACCCCATCAAGCAGGACACGAAGAAGGGCAAGCTCCGCTTCGTCCGCAACTGCTTCCCCCACAAAGGCTACCTCTGGAACTACGGCGCCTTCCCCCAGACCTGGGAAGACCCCAACGTCACACACCCCGAGACCAAGCATAACGGCGACAATGACCCTCTTGACGTCTGCGAGATTGGCGAGCTCGTTGGAAAGCCGGGCGAGGTGAAGCAGGTCAAGGTTCTCGGTGTCATGGCTCTCCTTGATGAGGGCGAGACGGACTGGAAGATCATCGTGATTGATGTCAACGACCCGCTCGCTCCGCGTTTGAACGATATCGAGGATGTGGAGAGGCACTTGCCGGGTTTGTTGCGGGCCACGAACGAGTGGTTCAGGATCTACAAGATTCCCGATGGCAAGCCGGAGAACCAGTTTGCGTTCTCGGGTGAGTGCAAGAACAGGAAGTATGCGATGGAGGTCGTGAGGGAGTGTGCGGAGGCCTGGGAGAAGTTGATCACCGGCAAGACGCAGAGGGGTGAGATCAGCTTGTGAGTGACGATCTTCCTGAACTCTGTGTGACACCGTTGCTGACCGTGCTGCAGGACCAACGTCAGCGTCCCGAACAGCCAGGATCGTGTCGAACCCAGCAAGCTCAACATCCCAAAGCACGAGGATAAGGCCCCAGCACCGATCGACCCAAGCATCGACAAGTGGTTCTACATCTCTGGTGCCTCCGCCTAAGCAACTTGGCTTGGGCTCTGGAGCAATGTTCAACAAGAATCTCTGGGGGTGTGAGGCTCCAGATTGCGAACTTGTGCATGCATTATGAGAGGAGCAACGACAATTGTCCAGAGCTCCATAGCAGGCCGAATGGCAACGCTGTATGTTGCCTGAGTAGACCGAGATGGCACATGATATACATCGCAATGCACATAGACGAAAAGCACGGATGCACAGACACGCCCATACTCTCAAACACTCTCAGTGATGCTTCGAGACGTCGAGACGTTCAATCTCATATGGTACATGTGTATCAGATCCCTAGTTGATGAAGTTCACGCAGAAGAAGTGCAATATCATGCTCCCAAACACGTAGTCCGCAAATGCCCTGCCACGTCGTTAGCATCCAACCCTTCTCTCTCTCTCTCGGGACGTTCATCATACCTCTCATGCGATAGCCCCTCAAACTCCTTCTCATTCTCCCGATTCGTCTGCATCCGCAAACTCGCCGTCAGCACGAACTGGCCCACCGTCGCCGAGAAGCCGGAGAGGAAGGCGTTGAAAGGCTATATCTGCACGTCAGTCTTGCCCAACTCTTCCTCAGATTGCAATAGTACGTACGTAGTTCCCAGCTATCACGCAGTATACGAACTGCAGCAACCCCACCGTCATGAGGAACACCATGAAGGCATCGAGCAGTTTTGTCCGTTGTGGGGTGGCGTCGATGTAGTTGTTGTAGACGCCTAGGGCGATTTGTTGGGCGTCTTGAGGGTTGCGGATGGAGGCTGTGGAACTCGATGTGGGTTTGGAGGTGGTGGTAGAGCTGGTGGTGGTGGTGGTGGTGGATTTGGGGGTGGAGGGTTGTTGCGTTGCGGATGTCTTTTTGGGCGCCATCGTCGTTCGCTGGTGTATGTACAAGGGCTGGGTGGGTGTTAAAGTGAGTGCTCGGGGTGCAGTATCAGACAATGTTGCACATGTCGTTCAATGGCCAGCTGTATAGACGATATTGCCAAGACTTCTGGTTGGACTTCACCTCCGCTGGCCGCAAAATTCATGGTTGTGAGGGCGCCTCTCGAATTACTGCCCAGAACCGCGCAATACATCCTTTGCCGTCGCCAACATGCCTCAAGCACAGCCAGAACTCAAGAAGGTCTGTTCCTCCTCCCTCGATCCATTAGGCACAGTGTGCTGACCATGTCACAGTACCTCGACAAGCGCATCGAAGTACAGCTCAACGGCTCTCGCAAGGTTATGGGCACACTTCGTGGCTACGACGTAAGCGCCAATATCCTCTAGCGTAGACCGAGTGGGAGCTGACAGGTCTGCAGGTCTTCCTCAACATGGTGCTCGACGAAGCGACTGAAAGCAAGCCGAACAACGAGAAAGTGCGCCTGGGCATGGTCGTGATTCGCGGCAACTCCGTGGTGATGATGGAGGCGCTGGATCGCATTGCTCCGGACAGGGAACACTGAGCGGCGACTCAGTGGGCGAGGCAAAACGAATGGCTTGGGGGACTTGACAACTACCAGGCGCCGGCGAGAAAGAGTCGACTCAGAGCACGACAGCTTCAGGCTCCCTAATGAAGCGCGATGACGGAGAGAGGAATCACCCAGCCGGTGCAGCTATATGAGCATGAGCGGTGGAGTCTGGCACATTGGACACTAGCTCAGACGAAGAGATACCCAAAATGTAAGACTGCTGTCCAAGCCACCTTCTGCATTGCGTTTATTCACCTGGTTTTCAAGGTTCTTAGAGAGCGGTCAGGCCGAGATTTGTCGTTGCCATCTTGGCACATATCTTGAATATCAGGAATTTATCCTAAACGCTGAAAGCACGCCATGTCCGCACCAATAACGCTGTCATTCAAAATCTCGAGCTCAATGCGTTCCATTAGTGTACGCTTCAAGACCAAATGACTCCCTCACCGCCGCACCGAACCTCCTAATCGCCTCCTCGATCTGGTCGAATCGCGCAGCAGCATAGGTCGCGCGGAAGAACATCTTGCTCTTCTCGGTATCCGCCTCTGCGCAGAACCACGAGCCCTTCATCAGCAGTGTCCCATGATCGACGTTCTTCAGGAACAGCTCATCCTCAATGTCGTCCATAGACATATCTGGATACCGAGGATGTTTCGTGTAGTCAATCTCCAGCCAGTGAAACATGCCCGCCATGGGTGGAACCCAGCTGACGATGTCTTTGGGCAGGTACCGCTCACAAGCGTCTAGAATGGTGTTGCGACGGGCGGTGTACTCCATCCGCATGTGGATCAGCCAGTCAAGGTACCCGGCATGGCCCCAGTGCTCCTCAAGCAGCTTAAAGAGGACAAGCTGACTTATCCCGCTCGGACCTTGTGTGGAGGTGTCGGAATGGTTGCGGTAGCGCTCGCAGATCTGCTCGGAAGCGGTGATCCAGCCGACTCGACTGCCTGGTGCTATGACTTTGGAGAAGGAATCGAAGCGCATCACTCGGCCGTCGACGTCCATGGAAAGGAATGAGGGCACGAGACTTTTGATGAACTCTTCGTGGGACGCAGGGGGTGGAACGTCAGGTGCGTTGGGTCCAGTGTAAGGCTGCATCTGGAGGAAGTAATATGGCTCGTCTTCCAGGATGTAAAGATCGTGCTTCTGAGCGACCGCATACACTTCTCTCCGGCGCTGCGCAGACTGTGTGGCACCAGTTGGGTTCTGGCCGGTTGGGACGATGTACATCAGGAACGGCTTGGGACCTGCCCGCTCTTTCTCGTCCCAGTTGGAAAGCAGATCGTCTAGTTGCCTTGGGCACAAGCCATACTCATCCATTGGCACGCCAGCGACCCGGACGCCCATGGGCCGCACGGTTTCGATCATCGTTGGAAAGGTGAATTGCTCAGTCAGGACCCAGTCACCAGGCTTGCAGAACATTCGGAATGCCATGTCTGTGGCAGAAGTTGACCCGATCGACATCGTGCAGCTCCAGTCCTGGTATGGAGGGTCGTGTACAATCTCCGTGTGCTCGATGAGCCAGCGCAGGAATTGGGCAGCTCCATGACCCTGACCGTATTGAAAGGATGTGGCAATGTCGAAGTGTGACTTGCCATCCGCCTGATCATGCTTGCCTGCTGTCAGGACCTTCCCACGCTTGCGGACGTCTTCTTCTGAATACCGGCCATTGTCTGGGACCTTGATACTGAGCTCCTCGAACGGAAAGTACTCGGCTGACGGCAGCCCTCCGCCCAAAGAGATCAAACCTGGCGTCTTCAGATACGCTGCAGCGTTCTTCAACGAGTTGCCTTTCCTGGTCCTGGCCTCTGTGCTCAACCGATCTGCTCAACAGCATTGTCAGCACTGTGCCGCGAACAACGAATGAGTGCAACGCACGATCCCACCGCTTCGCCTTGCCCTTATGCAGGTGCTGCGTCCGACCCTTGAAGGCGTCGATGTCTGCAACAGCAGCCACACCAGCAACCAGTTTGCCGGACGCAGCCCTACGCTTAGCAACATGCTGAATGGTCAACCGATCAGGAACAGTGAAACTCGTCGTGTCCGTTTCAGGGAAAGTCTCGATCGCGGCCGGCGGAGCCATCCTCTATCCCACGTGTAGTTCCCTGCTTGCAGAAAGTGTACGTATATGCCCACGTTGCCTGCAGCCGCCGTATTGCAGTAGTCCAATGAGCAGGCGTCCCCACGAGTGAAATCCCACACCGCGAAAAAAGGCAACCTTTTTCGTTGAACTGTGCAACTCTTGAAAAAGCAAAACAAAGGCGAAAGCGTGGGATGAGGGATAAATAGTGTACTTCTGCAGCGGATTAGTTTTAGTCAAGCTATCAGAGCGGTGTGCGTTCACTTTGCAGAGCCGTAGGGCGTCGATATGAAGAAAGCAGGCCGATTCGCTTTTCAGCGGCTTTATCAGCGGCGAAGGTGGACTTTGGCTCCGCCGGAAAGTCAGATGAGGGTTTCGATTGCTAATGGAATGGAGGAACTTGGGTAAAGTGGAAGCATCCATCACGGCGCCTACAGCAATCGTTGAGTTGACAATCTTTACGACTGTCCTCGTTATCGACAGACGACGCTTGATTCGATCCGGCAGTTAAGGTGAGATGCAGGAACAAGGCGTTTGATCTGCTGTGCTTCCAAGCGACCTTGGAGCCGCATACAGGCTAATGACTATGACAACGAAGGATATTCTTCGGTTGGGCCACGCACCTGGGTGCGGTCCTACGATTCATATCTAGAGGTAGGACAAGAGATAAACCGGTTGGTCATGGAGCAAGGACTGCATTGGTGGCAATGATATGGCTTTATTGATGATAGGTCTCAAGTAGTGTTCATCTCATCCAAGTCCTCACCGCCATCTCCCACACCATCTTGCTGCATGGGGGTGCTTACAACAGAGGAGCCGAGACCGTCAAGGCCATGACTAGCTACACCAAAACCCAGACCTTGCCTCCCAGCCGGCTGTTGCTCGTTATCGGTCGTTGCACCGCTCTCACCTTCACCGGAACCGAGGTCTGCGAGGCCAGCTGCTGGCGGCATACCGAGCAAAGCTGGCATTGGCTCGGTCTCCGAAGCTGCAGCGATGCCTTTCTCTGCTCGCAGAGCAGCGAACTTCTCGGCAGTCTCACGAAGTGCCTTCTGAATTCGAACCTCTTCTTCACCAAGACGGACTTTCTCACGCTGCAAGGCATCCATCTCCTGCATCTTTTGCATGCGAGAAGTTTGCATGTCTACCACTTGCTTCCGTAACTGCTCAATGACGCCGTCAAGGGTCGGCAGAGGCGTGATGATGGGTGGTGTTCTGGGCCTGGTATCTGCCTCGTTGTCGGCGGTATCATGAGCACCATAGGTGCCATGCCTCGTCTGCGCCGCTTCGAAAGCTTCATTCCGTTCTTTCTCACTGGCATCCGACTCCGAGCCGGAGTCGCCTTCAGCGGCTGCTATCTGTGCTGCCATATCCTGCTTGCGCTTTCGTGCTGCCTCCGCCTCCGCCTTGCGACCAAGCATAATCTTGCCGTCTGCCTCCGTGAATTCGTCGAAGTTCTCCATGATGTCCTCATCATCCCGCACGAGCCTGCTTTCGCCCTGTTGGTACTTGTCCTTGGGCTTCAACACCAGCCGTCCAGTCTCGTCCCGCATGACATTCTCATCCTCATCCTCGTCCAGCTCAGGATCCGATGGGTTCAGTGATATGTATTCTTCTGCTGCCTGCTCCTTTGCCATTCGTGCTCTGCGAGCTTTCTTCTCGGCGATCTCACCAGCGGAAGGTATCACTCCGGATCGCTGTCCTTGCTGATACCTTGCGAGCGAAGATCCAAATTTGGACGACAGGTCCAGGTCTTGTGTTTCGCTCGAGACATCTTCGATATCCGTATTGCTCGCACCTGTCGGAATATCATGGGGTGTAGTGGGTGTAGAGTTCTTCAATGCCTGCAGCGACTCCGCGCTGTACGATGGCCGGTCATCGTCCTCGTCGGCCTCTATGTCCCGTAGTGTCGATGCAGGAAAAGCTGATCGCTTCGATGCATTCCTTTGTACTGCTATCCGCGACAGGTTCGATCGTCTCGGCGCAACCACACCTCCAGACTCTGGCTCTTCATCCTCCACTGCCGTTGGACCAAGTCTTGTTCGCAAAGACGAGCCTTTTCGCGGCTTCGCGTTCGGTCGTTTCAGTATAGGTTCTGTAAGGCTCGAAGTCAGTGGACATCTGCAGTTATGAATTGTCAGAGCTGGGTCATATGGTGAAGGGAAAAGGCGGCATACCTGTGGTCGCATCGCTATTTCCCGCGCCTGCGCTTCCTGGTGCTGACGCATCATCATCTTCGCCGATTTTGCGAGGCACTCGCCGCGAGGAGAATGCTTTCTTCATGTTGAACGTTTAGCGGTGCATGTGTCGAGAGCAAATGTTTGGCAAGGTAGATTTCACAAGACAAACTCCATTGCTTGGCATGGACTCACTTTCACATGATCGCGATTCTTCACGTGCACGGGGTTTGACATAATAGGCATGCTACACTATTATCTCACTACGCATTCGCCAATACGGCGCCAAGCTTACGTACTGTGTATAGAGCTAAGGTATCACGAAATACCAGAAGACTTCAAACGTTCGTCGTTGCTCCAGGAGACTGGACATCTACATGTACATACACACTTGTTGCTCTGAAGTTGTACCATCGTCGCTCGTCACACCCCTCCAGACCACCACGGGGCGCTTCCGACTGGCCTCATGCAAGATCCGTCAACGCTTCGCGCAAAAAGTTCCCTCCTACAAGCTCAAGCCCCTTCCTCGCAGCATAGGCGTTGATATCAAAAGCTGCACGCACTTGCAGGGGTACGAGGTCTGGCGTGTAGTCGGCCGGCTGACGGTAGACAAGGAAGGTGTACCTGTGGCGGGTGGTGCTGGCCGGAGTCAACGACTGGTAGATTGTGTCTGTCGACGGCGACTGGTCTGCGATGCAGCTCGGCTGAGCGTCCGACACTGCCCAGTGCAGATAGTTGACTCTGACGCCGAGAACACCCTCTTCGCTGGGGACGTCAGGGTCAACGAGGAAGTAAGAGTACTTCGTCCCGGCTGGGTCCCGGCCTTGCTCCGCTGAGAAGGAGAGCTTTGGGGCTGTCAGAGTTTCTGCCGAGATGTTAGCGACGTCGCTCTGGACAGCATCACGTTCAACGAGACACGTACTGGTGACCTGAAAGACGTTCCCCAGGTTCACCTGCTTGTTGCCGTATGCAACGTTCACTGCAACCTTTGGCTGCAATGGCGGCACAAGGTCCGAGACGACCTCAGAGCTTTGGAAAGCATTGACAACGCGAGTCGAGGACTGAGCAGAGATCCCCACTGCAGAGCAGCTTGACTGCCTCTTTTCAACTGGAGTAGGTGATGCAAGAACGAGTGAGGCTGTGAGAAGCGTGGAAAGGCACGCAGAGAGATGCATCTTGACGTGAGTTGGCTGGAGGCAGTACGAGAGGCTCTCAACCGTTGGACAAAAGCTGGTCGGTAGCCCTCAGGAAATGCGAGTTACTCACGTCTTTATACGCCGGAGTGGACGGCCGTGTTGTCCACCAGCCTAACGTGCAATTTACAGCATTTGGACTCGGTCACGCGCTGCTTCCTTAGTTCACTGGGGGTTTGCGAAGATCAAAGACCCAAGTAGGGAACGGCCAAAGGAATCAAGAGTTGATCGTCGCTGTGCAGTTCTTGGTATATGCATTGGTCGGAGAGCCGCACGAAAGGAAAAGTCTTTTGGTAACGGGGACCCCGCAGGCACGGCAAGACCTCCGATGTCGTTGCAGTGGCTTGCAAGTTGGTGTTGTCCTGTCGTCTGGTTACACTGTCAACAAAGAGCGCCAGAATACGAGCAGAGTGCGCTCATGTCAACTAGGATATCCGCTTGGAGCAAGCGATTCAATTTGGCGGCTGCAGGACGGCTGAGGTGTTCCGTGGATGCTGAACACCGTGCTATTAGCAACGTATATCCAAGCAAGCCAGCTTCGTGGTAGAGTTGTGCCGAACAGCTGGGTCAACAAGCTACGTGGCCGCGTCGATCGACACTAGGTCCTATCTTGGCCCCAGTATCTAAACAGATCGGCCAAGCGTGGAGATAGACTTCATTGAACATGCTCTGCTCCACCCCTACCTCCTAGCCACCGGAGAGCGTGCTGCTTCCTGCGTGATCGACGATCGAAGCTCTCCTGGATGCTTCGTGACCATGCGCTCCGAAAGAGTATAGGTCTGGAGTAGCGCTAGCACAGAGTAGAGAGAGCTAGGACAACGTCGTGGTACCACACACCAGGTTGTATTCGCCCGACTGCAAGCAATCATGCGCTGCTTGGAGAACACAGGCATTCGGCCCGTATCCGCTCTCCCGGAAGAAGAATCTAAATGAGCGCTGATATGTAGTTCGATGAAGTGGTCGGCTACGCGCGTGGTGAATGGTCTCCAGTCTGAGCGCCTCCAGAAGTGACTCCTAAGTCCTGAGTGTACCAAGAGCGGCCGTTAATTGAGACCCGCGCCGGCTCCTTGTCTTATAATGTGTTGACATACATGTACCGAGCAGTGTCCAGTAGCATCAAGGACCGTATTCATGTGCTCTCCAGCTCAAAGTCATCAGTATGATGTGTCCTGCACAGTGTTTAAGCCGACCACTGTCGATGATAAAGTCCGATAATGCAAGCACTGTACATTGTCAATGTGGACTGTAGGAAAGTTGTCTCGCTAACACCAGCGAAGCGGATTAGACGAAAGCGGGTCTGAACTCTCTGAGACAACACCCCCGAGCTTGCCGCACTTCATGCGTAGTGTGGAACAACTGAACAACCCACACCTCTACGTCTTCCGGCTGCAGACCCTCGAAGAGCGCTACAACCATGCTCACCAAGTACATCACATCCGTGAGCGCCAAATTCTCGCCCTTCAATAGCCGCTCAGGCAAGACGGCGCGCAACTTCCTCGCACTCCTCCCGCCCAACGCGCGATCGACAATGGCGATCGACGTCCAGATGCTGGGTCAGAACGCTGCAGCGACTCCGGCAAGCCTGGCTCTGAAATTCAGTACGTAGCGCTTACGGATATCCGAGTGTGAGGGTTGTTGGGATGCTAATGTGCGCTCGTACAGAGGACGGGAAGGAGATGAGTCTGGACCTCGAGAAGATGAAGATCAAAGAAATACAGGTCGAGGTGGATCGGCATTCCAGAGTACTCAGGCGCAAGGAAGAACTCGCTGGCTGAGGTGAAGCATGATGGGGGAGACAGTCCAAGATCGAAAATGCGGAGCGCTGCAGTCGCAGGAGGAAGGCACGCGACACGCATGTGCTGAGGGGTACCAAGCTTCGCATGCTGCGTTCCACCGAGTCACTAAGGCATGTGAATTATGCTGAGGGGGCGGCCGAGCGAGATGGGTGGAGGCTGACGGCGAGCGTGCGATGTGTAACGAAGGATCGCGGCGCGTTGTCAGGTGTAAAGAAGACGCCGGAGCCACGTGTGGTCACCGTGGCAGGGCCACACAGATATACATACCCACTAAATGGCCAAGATGGCGGTCGCGCATATGCAGCTATTCCACCTCCACAACCTCTCGCACCCTCTCTTCCGCTTCTGGATGTATGAGCTCTCCGAGTTCAGCAGTCTCAGCAATGAGTCGGCGGGCCTCTTCCTCGGTCCCTATGCCCATGTCTTCCATCACGAGCTGCTGCGCAAGCTCGGGCACCAACACAGCCTGGACAAATCCAGACACACCACCCGAGACACCTGCTGTGGCGATCAGATCGTCCTTCTTAGCTTGTGCGCGAAGCTGGTCAGAGAGGTGCGTAACAATATGCTCCGTCCTGCACATAGTATTAGCGTATACGAGTCGTAGGCCGGGCCGTCGTGATCGTCGACTTACATCGTTCGTTCTCCTCTTGGTCCATAATAGCCTACTAGCATCCCTCGCTTCACGCCGTCTGTCACCACCTCTATGGCTGATCTTGATCGTTCCTTCGACCGCTCCTCAAGCTGTCTGCGGTGGTAAGACGGTTTCGTCCCGTCCATGACCGCGAGAAGATGCGCGTCACGCCCAAGCATTCGCTCTTCCAGCCCGTCCCAGTCGATCACCGGCAACTGCCTCGTTTCCCATTGCTGTTCGCCGACGTGTCGTCTGTGATGGGTGCAGAACCGCTGTTGCCACTTGTAGCTCAGCTGTCTGCCTCCAGTAAATTGGTCTTCAAACTCTTCTCGAAGGACCTTGTCCACTTGTTGTCCGCATATCGCACACTCCACCGTTGATACGTAGTCCGTTGGCGGGAACAAATGCGGTGCTGGAACTTCTTCAACGCCAGGACTGCTTGGTGCCGAAGACAGCGGAGACGAAGGCAACGAGTCCGCGTCGTGCCCATGTACCGTACCACCGCCCACCGCTTGCCATTGAGGCTGCTCTCCGGAACTTCCAAACCGAAAAACATCCTGACCTTTCGGCTGCGCAAACTTCGGTGCTGGCGCGACCTCTTTCTGCACCTCTGCTGGCTTTGGCGCATTGAAGCTCTTGTGTGCCTTACTGTCCCGCCGCTGACTGCCTTTTCCATACTTATTCTGCTTACGGCTGTAGGAGGCGGCGAACGGCTTTACGTGTAGATTCGGTGACGGCTTCATGCGCTTGAATGAGCCCTGCGAGCTGAATATCGGCTTGTCATCCTCGCTGGCAGAAGGGTCATCGTCACTGCTGCGCTTGCTACCAGTCGTGCCGGGACTGTCTCTCGAACCTGGGAGTTTGAATGCTGACGGGCTTGCTTGTTCGCTCTTCGTCTCAACGTTCCGTGCATGCCTGAAGCCTGAAGTCTGGGGTCGAGATTTTACGTCACTGGTCCTTGCATCGGATGTAGGTTGTCGCAATGCAGCTCTCTCACTAGCCGTATGGATTCTATCTCGTCTACGAGGTTGTGCGTTCTTCGGCACTATGAACAACGGACGTTTCGGTCTCTCGTCGTCAACACCGATTGTAGAGGACTTCGCATTCGCCCTGCCAGTGGATGTTGCTTTCGGGGCGGGCTCTTCATCGTCGGTGGATACTGGACTACCGTATATGTCTTCCTCTTCCGCAGTCTTGCTGGCGGAGGATGCGGCGCTGTTCGATGCGGGTGGTGTTGGCAGTGGGTCGTGGTGGTCTTGCTGCGTCGCATATGGCTTATTCCCTACCGTCCCAAGCAGACGATGCGAAGTTCTCGAAAGGCTAGGCATTGGAGCGTTCAGCTGTACAAGTAGCTGGACATATCATCATGGTCGTCCGAGCTTGAGGTGAGGTTCGACGCCAACAAGACGCGCTAAGCGGACAAGTCACGCGACCGGCTGCACAACCAATTCTAATAATTGACGAGCATATCCCACCCAGATAAGGTGACACATGGTGGATCTCGTGCGGCACGTAGTTCAATGGTCTATGCTACAGATGTGTACAACCCCAACGCCATGCTTCCCACCCTCCCATACCAACGATGACCTCCAAAGCAACGCTCATGTCATCGACGCTCTGGCCTGCGCATCCATATAACCCTGTCCACCATCCGAATACCTCCCGCTCGGCGACACTGAAGGCGCTCGGCTGTGTGAACGAGAGTGCGATTCCTCTCCATAGCCCTCTCCAGCCGCCAGTGGTGCGTATTCGGTGCTGGACCGCTGGTGACCACGCCTTTTGTCGGATAGCCAAAGCCGGCGCATCTCATGACCCCCGTGCGGGTCACCTTGCTCATTGTTGAACAGTGTGGTCGAATTACCGTTGCTATCGGTCCGGAAGCCTGTTGGTGTCATTTTGGTCCTCTTCCGTCGCCTCTCGCCCCAGACAATGGCAGCAATGTAGAGGACTGCCAGCACCGAAGCGATCACGGCGTAGGCGATCTTCTTGGTCTGCTCTGTATCGCCCGCGAGCATTATTCCAAGCCCACCGTTGATCATGCCGCCGAACACAGCGACGCGGCCGATGGTAAGATGAGCGTACGACCACTTGGTCCGTTGTCCGATCTGCTTGAACTTCTTGTGGTGGATCCAACCGTAGACAGGCTGGCCGATCAAGAGAAGTGCAAGAACCGCTCCAATGATAGGATGCGCGTGCATGAAGAGATCCATAGCGTTGGCAATGCGCGCCCCGGTGGCTATCGCGCCGATAGCTGCGATCCATGCGACGATCTGCAACCCAACATGTATCCACAGGCCACCTCTGAAATTTGCGAGACGGATGAGGATGCCGCCGATGGGGAAGAGGATGACGAAACTCAGAGTGGCAAGCCCGCCATGTATGTTGACAAGTTGCTCGCTGACCTGTGCGCTCGATTCTGTCGAAATCGATTCAGCGCCGGAGCTGGAATCATCCGATACGTTGCTGTCGGCGTCAAGGAACGGATTCGAGGAGTCGCCTCCTTTGGCCCTCTTCAACGGCCACGTGAATGGCGTAGCGCGGTCGTGCTTGCTGATGGTCACCTCAACGTCATTCGAGTTCAGCGGCTCGCCCTTTTTGACCGCGTAGATCCAGTCGGCACGGTCTTTAGTGAAGTCCATAGTACCGCTGGCCCAACTATCGCAATCACCGCAACGCACATTCGCGGTCATCCAGCCGTCCTTGATCCCAGAACCGTCCAGAAGCTCAATGTCTGCCCTCGAGTCCCAAAGCGGTTCCTCATGACCTACACCTATGCGTGGTGAAACTGTAACGTCCTTTCCGTTCTGAGCCTGGTAAAACACGAAGATGTTGGCGTTGGTCATCCCGGACCCCTGGCCCAGGCCAACCCATTGGTAGTCTGACTTTGCGCGGACCTGAAAGAAGATGTCTCCGCGTCCAGTGGTCGCCGTGATGTTGGGAATGTTGAGCTCATAGCACAGACCTTCGAATGGACATGCTTTTGACACGGTCACTTTGTCGTTGTCTGCGTCTGTGGTCGGCCTCCATGCGACGGCAATGCTGGCTTGTTGCTGTAAGCTTCTTATCCAGTACTTGTGCTTGACGTGTTTTACTCACCAAATGCCGCCCCCGCGGTCGCTGCCACGTACGAGGCACGCATCACGACTGTCAGCTATGCACTTTTTCTTCACGAGAGTAGACGGGCGCCGGCTTTAGAGAATAAGAGTAAACAGGCGCCGGCCAAAGAAAATACAAAGTAAGATGGCGATGTCGCGCGACAAAGCGAAGACAACACCTCTTGAAGATATACTTATACCTATTCACGCCATTTATACGCGACCCAGAAGCTGACAAGATCAGCTAAATATACGCAACCGCCCCGACCGAGACCAGAGCCAAGAGAAGGCGTTAGGGAGGTGCAAAGACCAGTGCGGCTGACATTGAAGGTATACCGCAGCATTGTTCCGCCGACCGCGTAACATAATAGTAGCAGTCTTCCAGTCCAGCAGAGCAGAGCGGTGTTTCGGTTTTATCTGACAGAGCGGCGTCTTGGTATTCTCGTGGGAGGAGGCTGTGGGATGGGGTAACGTTGTCCCTTTGAACCCGAAGGATCTGCTCGAAGGAGCCAAAGCTGAGGTCCGCCGAGCCTGGCCTGTGCTTCCAAGCATATTAACCACCAACATGTGGTTACATGTCTGCCCTACAAGCCCTACTGCCTCACAGCGACGAAGCGTATGTGCTTGGCCATGGCAGTGCACCAAAGGAAACCCCTTCTCTCCCTTCCATCAGTTGACACAAGCATCAACGCGAAAGAGAAAATGACGACCATCATTGATAACCCATTCTTGCTATCTTACAACCCCTGCATTATTCTCTGCGTGAGCAGAAGTAAAAGTCTAGGAATTGCATAATCCTCCATCAGCGTTGAAAGGGCAAAGCAATGTACATGAGCCCATTCCTCCAAGATATCGTGTTTCTCCGCAGCACCATTAGTACGCCAATGAGCAGCCCCCACCCTTCCCAATGTGCTGTTCATACATCCACTACGACCTTCTCTCGAGCCTCGAACAAGTGCATTCAGCATGCAGTCTCCGTCAATCTGCCGGTGATGCAGGAGGAATTGATGTGTCCTTGCGAATGCTCGATCATGGATTTGTTGCGAAGACTGAGAAAAAAGCGAGCGCAGATGCCCACTCCGTATTAGGGTCCTTCCAATTCTGGTGACAACGTCATAGCTGGCGATGGTGACTCTGATCGAAGGCGTTGTTCCTCGTAGCAGGACAATCTGAAATGCGCCGATCACCCGCGCGGTAGAGCAAAGGTATTTACACGAAGCGAATTGGGCGAACGTAAGTAAGTTGAGGTCCGCCTTAGTGATCTCCCGGCGGTTCGTAGGTGTAGGCGAAGTCGGCAGTGCCTCCAACAGAGGGATCCATGGCGTGAGCAAGCGGATTGTTAATCCCGCTGTCGTACCCGGAAGGGTTGGCTGCGTTTCCGCCGGTGCTTGCGCCGCCTGGCCGTTGCTCGCCCCTGGCGACGAGATTCTGCAAAAGTCAGCTTCGCGAGAACGATGCTTGTGCAGAGCATAAGCTGCTCACCTCTCTGTACCTAGCGAGGTAGATCTTCAGCGCCTCTCCATAGTTCTCAAACCCAAGCGAAGTCATGGCGAACAGGATATCCTCGCCGTTGACCGTTTTACGCTTCTCCTGCTGGCACTTCTCTGAGGCTGTTCCACAGACATTAGCACTGCAGAGACAAGAGATAGCGGACAGACGTACCCTCACTCGTGATGAAGGAGATGAACTCGCTGACGCACTCCTGCATGCACTCCTTTGCCTCCTTGGCAATCTTCGCGTTGTCGGGGAGAGCCATCTTCATGATGCGGGCGACTGGAGCAAAATTATGAATGTTAGCATCGTTCTCGACGCGCTCCGTTTTCGCCTTGGATCGCTGCTGTGGCTGCGCAGGCGACGACTGCGGGGAGGAAGAGGACATGGTTATTCGTCCAGTCGGCAGCGCGACGACGAGGCTGCAGATCGCAGGCTGACAGAGGAGTCTCTGATTCGCCAGGACATGCAGACCAGGCGCAGAGCGTTATATGTGGACAGGATGCGACGGGCACAACATCCGTCGACGTGCAGGTGTCAAAGGGCTCAGAGCGCACAAGGTCGGGGGTGACAAGGGGATGGCGGGTAACGTGAACCAGTCAGGAAAGGGCAGAGGGATGCAAGGTGCCGTTACTCACCATTGGCAATGGGTAACCATCGGTCCTGTTCTTTGACCTCGAAATCGTACGCTGGATCGTCGCGACTCATTGTGGTCGCGTCGCCTCCTGGCTGGGTTTGCTCATTGTCCTCTGGGCTCGGAACGGCCGCTTCGAGGTCCTCTGGCTCGTGCGATGATTGAGCAGGCGACGCCATATTGTAGTGCGAGGCTTTTTGTATTAGCCCTGCAGGCCACTGATGCGCGACCGACGTGTCAATCGATTCGCTGGCACCACGTCACCGTCCTTGCCGGCAGACCGTCCTTTGCGCCTTGACCCAAACAGCACACCCTGCTGCAGCGTGTGCGACGTTAGATGCAGGCCGGCGTGGAGCAGCCGGCACCGAGAAGCTTGTTGGGTGCGGGAACGGCGAGCGGTGAGTCGGGCCAACTGGTTCGTGTCTTGCTCCGTTTGCAAACTAATCTCTCAGACGTCTTGCGCTCTGCGTCCGCCCTCTCCGCGCAAACGCGCTAACGGCAGGCGCGGCGGCGGTGAGGCCACTGGCGAAACTTTGACGACGGCGCGGTAAATGCCTGCCAAGACGCGCAGATATGATGGCGCCTTGCAGGAGTAGTGCGAGCACAAAGGATGCCCAATATTGTGCTGGTGGCTAGCTCGCTGACGACGGCAAAAAACAACAACCACCAGGTCGCAGACGCACGGAAGCCCGACTGGCAAATAGCGTAGGCGCAGGAACGGGCGACGACGGGTCCTTGCTGCTGTCTTCTCCGCGCTTTGCGCCGCAGGCGATTTCGTTCGGATGAATGATTGTGGTGAGGCGCGCGTGTATGGCGTAGCTTTGTACTCCGAGCGCCACAGCTGTCGGTGTTTGATATCGTCCAGTTGGGCAGACGGTTGTAAATGCGCAAAAAGAACGAGGATTTCATAGGTCGCAGTGGAGAGGGGTCTTTCCTTTTTACCCTAGCGCTCGAGCCAGACACGGCCGTTGCGACGGTCAGCCTTTCTTCACATTCACCGGCCAATCAGCACTTGAAGAATTCACATAGCGCCATGATTTGGTCTACATGTGATTCATCTATTTACCACTCTTATTCGTCTCATAATGGCTCTCCTGGTGTGGACGAGGGAGGAACGACAGCAGTCACCACGCCCCCTCGGCAGAATCAAACAACCGGCGGCTTCTCCCACAGAGGGATAGAGTGGCGAGGTCATCGCGCATGCGGCATGAACGCTTCTGCCCAACTTGTGCTGCGGCCTCACTCCCACTCCTTCGTCGACCGAACTCATCCTAGCTACGTTGATGCGTTGGCAGAAGAGATGAGGCGATGGTCGAGAAGATGCTGAGCCATCTCCAAAAAGCACTTGGGCATTCCAGACGCTGCAAGACCGTTCTACAGCATCAGCCCTGCTATCTGAACAGTACTGACGTTGACAGCAACCAGTCATCTCTCCCCCGTACCTCATGCACTCTTTATCTGTGAAGCCCAATCATCATTTTGCCCGCATCTTTGTTTTTGGAGATTGGGCGACTGAGCCGAACTACTGCAGCTCTGCAGCTACAACGCATGCACGCAATGTGGCTGGACGACGGGCAGCTCGGCGTACTGCAGGGATGTGCGTCGAGGAAGAATATGACGCTCGAGGAAATGTTTCGAGGCAGATGTCACTGTGCAGCACTATTGATGCCCTTGTGCTACCTTTGATTGTCATTCAGGTGGTGTCCGAGCGGACGAAAGGAAATGCTGGAAGATGAGGGTTTGGAAAGGTCAGATGATCTAGTTGATGGAAAGTGACATTTTCTCCAGGACTCTCGAACCGAAGACCGTCCGCTTGAAGTCGATATCAGCGCTTCGACGGTCTTGCTAGGTTCGAGAAGTCCGCCATCCTACGGTAGAAGCTTGTGCGTTCGTCAACTTGTTCCTGGAAGTTGACGGTGCCGAGCATTCGATCTCTGGAGATAGCTCAATCTCTGTGCGTCCATCAAAGAACCCGACTGGGTGGTTTGTCCTACGTGCTCGGCGAAGGTGACCCGGCCCTGGTTCTTCCGTACCACAGCTTCGATAACACAGCGTTTTGGGGCTGTCCGGTGTCATGCGGCAACAAAGAATGTGAATCCGTGCAAACGTCCGTCTGCCTCACTGCTGAACAACTTGGACGTTGTTCTTCTTCTGCTAGGTTGTCAGCAGATGCACCCAGAAAAGGTGCCAAAGTAAGATTACCTTCCACTTGTCCATCTCCTCCTGTTTACTCTGATACTGCTTGACCAAACTCTCCAGCACTTCCTTCAACCCATCCGCATTGGTCTGCAGAGCAGGCAGGACGTCGCTCACCGTCCTCTCCACCAAGACGCCATTGATCATTCGGAAGCACTTGCGCTCGCCGGACAAAGGGCCCAGAGTCTCAAGGACTAGTCTGCCGGCGAAGTCAGTACCGCTGCATGGAGGATGAACGGTATATGCCGACAGCAGGATCAGGTGAAGCAGAAAGCCTATGCAGGAACAATGATGAAATGAGACGGTGCCGTCAAGGAATAAGATCAGATGACTGCATGATACCGCCGCACCAGGCGCCTTCGGAGCCAACCTCGTGGCGGTGAAGCAAGGTTTGTATGTCGGCAGTCACCAGGAAGAGGGTCTGAGTCGTATTTGAAGAGCGGTGGCACACCGACATTGACAGTGCAATATAGAGTTCTTCCACAGACTTACTTGTGCTCTTCGGTTTCTTGTTCGACGTCACCGATCTTCTGGGCGATGGCCTGGAGTGTTTCCTTGTAGTTTGAATATTGGGCTTGCAACTCTGCGGGCGAAGTGAGTGATCCGCTTCATCTCCTGAAAGTGGTAGAGGAGCTGTACGCACCCTGCTGCTTCTTCGCAGACATCTGTTGCTGTGACATGATCTCTAAACCCCAAATTGTATCTGGAGTTTAATCTTGCTGGAAGGCAGTTGATGTTTGTTCAACCTGTAGAGTCCCTCGCTTTAGTCGTGGTGGCAATTTGAACACTTTAGACACCTGAGCTTCACTTGTTCCAGACATCATCACGAAGTCATCGACATCTTCTGCTGAATTACTTCCATTCACGACAAGGAGATACCGCAGGAGTACGATCGCGATGCATCCTCATTTACACACCAAAGACAATCGAGGTAGGCCATTTCCGCCGTCCCGCAACAGCGCCACCATCTGACGAATACCAGGTTGCGAGGAAGTGATGACGGCGCTGGAAGAATGCCACGCGCAAGGCTTTCTGTGGAAGTCGATGGGCATGTGCAGCGATCTGAAGACGCAGGTCAACAAGTGTCTACGAGCGGAGAGACTGGAACGGACGGCGAAGAATCGAGAGCAGGCGAGGGAGAAGCGGGAGAAGATGAAGGCTATCTTTCAAGAGATTGATGCGAACTCTTGAACACGAGCACACCTGATCTATGCATTTGGTGACATGGGCACTGCATGGCTATCTGCTGCGAGCAACCGGCCTGCGGACGACATCAGATCAGAGGAGACTATGGACAACAGATGGAAGGCGCGCGCTCAAAGAGCAGACGCACTGAAGTCGCGGCAGAGGAGGAGCCAGGCAAGACAAATGTGCAGGATTGGAGAGCTGTGTCTCGATGGCATAAGGGCCGCCGTCCTAACCACTTTGAAGTCCTCGGGTCTTTGCATTGGGGCCGCACTCTACCACAGCTGAAGGAGGAGATGAAAACGGCTGGTGAGCGCCTTTGTGAACATGACCACAGTCAAGCATCCAAGTGACAGTGTTCGGCAGCCCAGATATGCGATATTGGTACACACGAGGCTTTCGCCGCACCTGTCGATGTGGCTAGGGATTTCAGCTTCAGCGGGGGCACCATTGGCGGCTTCGATCATATTCCGGTTGTCATGGTGGATGTTGGCGATTGCTCAGCAGTGGACAGTGTGAATGCGGACAGTGTATTTGTAGGAGACATACGAAGTCAGACCACTCAATCAAGCATCATTTTGTATTCATGAGCTCCAGCTGCTTGCTGTTGTGTCCCCTCGAGCCAACGACTCATTCTTCTTATCATACAACCTGATGATGATGGTACGACAAAGAAGAACCAATAAGTGCCTCGACCGAGAGCATAGCAGATCAATCCACTAAGAAAGTAAGGAAGCGAGGGCTTGCACGGAGTGGAGAGGTTTGATCAATGATGCACAGCAGAAGTGAAAGCAAAGTGTTGTATTATTCGTGGACTTAAATGCAGCCTGTATGTATGCGGCCTGTCCCGATCTGAAATGGCACAACTCGCAGAACGCAACAAACCCAAAAGCAAAAACGCTATAACCAAACAAAACTCGCACCCAAGAAAAGCCACAATCAAAGAAACACTCAATCCAAAGAAACAGGTGGCGAACCGCTGCGGTGTTGGAGTTCGCTTTGCGCGGAGCGGGGACGACGACAGTGTTGAAAGCCGCCGGTAGCTCTTCGAAGGACCGAACGCCGGCGAGGGATGTCGAGGTCGTCGTTCGGGGTGAGGGTGTCGAGCCTCCGGTGGAGTGTGAGATGGTTAGCTGGGTTTTCGAGGAGGAAAGGCATGTGGTGGAAGACTTACAATCTGCGGCCTTGCAGAGTCGCAGTGACAGGTCAAAGTCGTCTGCAAGGCCTGGAAAATGTCGTCGAGCTGGAGAGGTGCCCGGCCTTCCGCCACTCCTGCACCAAGAGCACAATGTGTCCTCGTCTCGCCGCCACAAGACTCGACAAAGTGCCCTTGCCTCTCCATCACTCCATCACTGTGAGGTTGTTAGCGACGTCGAGCTGTGAACCTGTGATGGGAGCACTCACCCCTTCACCCTCCCCACAACCACCTGTTGACCTTGGCCTTCGCCATAGTCCACAGCTCCGAAACAATGTTCCTTGCCGCCACGAGGTAGCCGACCTCGACCTCGGGCTGGTGTTCCGGTACCGGTTCGCGATCGCTTCGGTAGAAGCCGCCTTTCGAAAGTCGATCTTCCCACTCTGCATGGGAGACAAGCGGTCCTTGCTCCGCAACGGGGTCGATCGTCGGCGTTGGTTCGCGTCGATAGCTGATCTCTGGTGCCGGGTTGCGGCTCCTGATTCGCGCGACTCGTTTCGGTCTTGAGGCTGGATGAGGTGGTTGAGGCCTCCGAGGTGGGTCCCTCAGATCGAATTCACGCTGTGCCTCGGGTGACAAAGCATCCCGGAAGGCTTGCGCAAGACTTGTCTTCGTGGCTGCGTGGGAGAAGATGTCAGCAAATGTTCTCTGAGGGAATGCGTGAGAGTGAAGGGATGATCAGCCGCTGCGGCGGCGGTGCTTGTGCCGTGACCATGGAGAAGAGGCGGCAGATCTCGCAGAGAGGAAAGGTTCGAGTGGAGGGGTGATCAGCCGCTGCGGCGGCAGCACTGGTGTTATGACTGTGAGAAGAAGCTGGACTTACCGAATCGGAAGGGCTGCGCATTGGCTGCTGGCGTGACAGGCAGCTCAATGCCCTCCGCACGGGCTGCGGCCATCATCTTCCCGTTCCAACGGGAGCGTCGTGCCGGCATCGGTGGCCATGCCTGAGACGACTGCCAGGTGGATACGTCTGAGTATATGCTCTTCTAATGAGCGGAGACGAGTCAGCGATGCCACAGAGTCAGAGTGATCATGACATACCGTATCTTCCTTGGCTGCCAACATCTCGCGAAACTGGCGAGCGGCGGCTCGGTGTTCCCGTTCCGCATCCGACTGCTGGTCGACCTCGATCTGCTGCTTGCATGGCTTCCCCTGAACCTCCATCCTGACCCTCTCGATCTCCGCCGCGATAGTCTCGCCGAACTTGAGGATCTGGGTGTTGGTGTATCGCTACTGGGGAGGCTCCTGCTGGTGCGGCACCTCTGGGGGCTGCGTGCCAGAGGATCGAAGCGAAGGAGCTTTGCTTGTCATGGCTGGGTGTCGTCAGCAAGTTTTAGAGCACCAAGGGTTCAGGTGGACATACAAGTGATGCTGCCGTCGTCAATCAGGTGACCCATGTACGAAACATGAGAGCCGCCGGTGTCGGCGCAACCTTCGACAATGCGCTTCATCTTGAAGTACAGATCAAACGGCACTGTCTGTCGCTTCCAGTTGCAGATGTAGACGCCGCTCGCGTACAGTTTGCCTGGATCAGTCAGTGGGAGCAAGAACATGTAAAGAGAGGATTTACTACTGACCGTCGTCCTTCAGGACGCATCCGGGCTTTGGCTTGAGCATCTCCCCCGCCTCGAAAAATCGACGACGGACGTGCTTCGCCTCGCTGCCTGTGAATTTCCGCTCAGGAGGCGTCTGATCTGGTATCAGACTAGGTTCTCTGGGAAACGAGGCAGCAAATGCAGTCACATCAATGGCTGTAGTGGCGGGGCAGGAAGCACTCACCCCGAGGAAGTCTCGGCAGTGCGGTCGGTGAGCCTGCGGCTGGAGTTGGTGCTGGAGAATGTCGAATTCGAAGTCGGCATCTGTGGCGGCAGATGTGAACCCGATCGGCGAAGCGACCAGGAAGTCGTGGATGAGAAGGTGGTGACAGTAGCCTTTCTGGCCGAAGCCATGGCAGGGCCACGCATGCCTGTCAACATGCGGCGAGCCGGAGAGAGTTGCTTGCTGATTTGAACTGAAGTTCGCACCGTGCTTGCTACATGATCGACGACATTAGCATGGTTGTTTTGAGAATGAATGGATGACCATGGATCTGTGGAACAAGATGACGACGGCGATGGGGACAGTCAGGTACAGCTGTGTGCGTGGCTTTGCAGATGAGGGAGGTGCACGACGGTGCAAGAGACATGGCATTGAGTGGGATGAGGGCAGGAGGCAGAGGATGAGATGGGGCAGGCAGTGAGTGATGCTGGCGAAGTGACAGTGGAGTGAGTGCATGTTCGCGGGAGGTGCATTGGGGGTAAGTGAGAAGGAAAGCAGTCGCCGGTACCTCTGTAGTTTAGAAAACTGGAGAGAAAAGAAGAAGGAGAGAAAGAGCGAGAGGGAAAGATTCATACATACCAGAACGCGTCCGCGCGTCCACTGCGCACAGAGCAACAACAACAACAAACGCACAGAAGCCTTTGGAGTCCAAGAGCCCCAAGGGTTTCAAGTGCACCAAAGTTGAGAGTGCCACAGGTGGCGATGCTGATGCTGGACGGAGAACATGCCATCCCCCCTTCGATGGGGATAGGTCAACGCCCGCGAGCAAGCCTGATGGCGATGTTATGTGATCCGCTCTGTATACTGCTGATGTTCGCTCAATTCGGACAGCTGCGCCGGGTGCCGTTCATCTCGAGGCAGCTTCACCCTTCGTGCTCGTCCGCAGCGCACAAATTTGGCTTCTGCCACTATTTGTGGCGCATATCTCAGGCGGACGCGAGTTGTGGAAGTGGCTACTTCGCTCCGTGGTTGCCTCAGCCTGATCGTGCATCGCTTCCGTAGAGTAGTCGCTGTTGTCGCTGGTGCCCCGTTCCCCAAGTTGCCATGTCCGCAACTGCGAGCAATCCCGGGTGAGGTAGCGGAGAGCCATTCTTCAGGCCTTCGAAGGAGTCTTTCATGATGTTGTAAAGTTTCCTCCTCCGTTCGTGTGCAACGTTCCTTGGTCTGCAGCCTGCAACACGATCAACCATCGAAAATGTTGGCAGACATCCGTGGTGCGACTGGCTCTGAGCACAACAAAGCTGGCCGTAAGCCGCTCTCGTATGCATTAAATCGCACAGTCCAGGGTAAGAATGGCCAGGTTTTTACCACTTCGTATGTGGCCAGACAAGCATGTGTGGCCAGCCAGGCGTTCTGAAGTATCAGACGCCCGCCAAGCTCTATGCTCATGCCCTTGGGCATGGCAAATTTCAGATTTGTCGTCCAGACGGGAACGGACATATCAAGCAGCCTGGGAGACATGGCGGGGGTTCCCCCTCGGCGGTTCGAAGACTGGCAAGGTGGCCTGCTGGACCAGGCCTGCTCCAGGCTCAAATCAGCAGCACAACAGCGGAGCAACTCTCCTTCTCATGATCAGAAATGACGAACAGGCCAGTGTAGCGCCAGTCAAGCAGTGGAACGGGAGAAGAGGAAGAAGGGGAAGGGGAAGTTGAACTGCAGGCGCGATCTGACGTTCTAAATTGCCTCTTCTGGCGACGCGGCCAAGCCTAACGCAACACGCCACCCTTTGCGTTCAACTCACAATCTTACGACACTACTTGCTGTCCCAGCTCACATCAGATGCATCACAGTCTGCGTTGATGGTTCTCCGCAGATCAAGCCACTAAGGTATTCCAGCGAGCTGCAAGATTGCTCACACAAGCGAGTAGGGATCTTGCATGAGGCGGACCCCGTCGCCTTGAGCTTCTAGCAAACCAGCCTATGGTTCTCGGTAGCTTCGGCCCTCGCATGCTTGAAGGCATGGTCTGTTTTAAGTACGAACCACCCTGCTGTGGAACAGTCTCATGCCTGTTGTGTAAACGCGTCGCCTTCTGTTCATCAGCGGTCTGATGTTTCGCACTGTCAACGCACATTGACCAATTGTTGTGGCAGGACATTTAAGATAAGACATTGCTGCCAGGCAAAGAAGAGCAGGGCAGCTACTGACGAATGACATCCCTTTCACCTCGACTGGGCAGCAAGTTGAGACCGACCTCCATGTAATGACAGTCACAAGCACTACTGCGCATACCCGCACGACTGCTTTTGACCAGATTCACGGATCGACAGGACACCCGTAGCGGTTTCCTCGCGCCTGGGATCACAGCAGCGTTCCCGAATTACATCGGTCGAGGGGGCATCAAATTTGCTTTCGAGGTACGTACCCAGTCTCCTGTCGCATCACTTCTCACTGAACAAACGCGGGACATCCAGGTTCTCTCTTTCCCAAATCCTGCCTTCCCAATTCTCCTCGCTAGGCAGTGCACCGCTCTCCTGCATTTGTGTCGCTACCTCTTCCGCTTCAGACCAGGCCCTCAAGACGTTCTCTCCCAGGAGACCCGCTACTTCCCCATCTGTCACGTTCTCCCTTTCAATCAGTCGAGCGATCAGCTCGGGCCATTTCGAAGTGTCCTGTCCTAAATTAGCATCTCTTCTTCAAAGCGATCGGAGCAGCCTACCTCCAAACCCTCCACTATGAGAGTAGTCCCATCGAAATCACTCCCGAGGCCAACATGCTCCCACCCGATCAAGTTGGCAATGTGCATGATATGATCCAGCATATCCTCCGCAGTCGCCTTGTCCTTCCCTTGCTTCCTGAGGAACGGCTCTACGGCGGGAACCATTACGACTCCCCGGTTGCGCTTCACCATCTGCAAAACATCATCTGGAACGTTGCGGCCATGGTTCGTCATCGCCCAAGCGCCGCTGTGGCTGTATATCACAGGTGCTTCGGCGACTTTTAAAGCTCCTCGCATGGTCTCCGCACTGACGTGGGACAGGTCAACAAGCATGCCGAGTCTGTTCATCTCTCTCACGCATGTTTCGCCGAAAGATGTCAGCCCAGCGTCCGGTGCTCCTGGCACTTCAGGGTCGACTGAGACCCAACTTGTCGCAAAGGCGTTGTCGGAGTTGTGTGACAGCCTTGAAGAGGGTCAGCCAAACTCTCAGACACGGTATGTATTGCTACTACGCACGTCATATACCGCACTCCCAAATTGAAGAACAGCCTCAACGATCCAAGACCATTGCCAGTAGAGTGGCCGCCTTCAATCCCAAGCATAGACGCTATGAGGCTGGAAGTATGCGCGGTCCGGACATCGGCTGGTGTTGTACAGAGCTTCAGGTGAGATGGATATGCCGTGATGAGCCGGTGGGTGATGTCGATTTGTTCGAGAGTGTCGCGGACACACCACTGAAGGATGGGGAATGCTGTCAGCTCAATCTTGCTGTCGGAGAATCTGTGCTACTATCTACAGCGACATTAAAAATGACATACATTTGGTTCATTCAGACCCAGCGCCCTCGTAACAACCGGGGCAGTGGCTTCGCATCCGCAAGAATGGCCATTTGAGGTCTGCTCAGCTCCAGGCACGCTCAAACGCATTTCCTCTGGATTGGGGACGTAGATCGACCAGAACTGCCCGCCCATCATCCCCGCTCGCATCTTCTCAAGGCTAGTATGACTCGAGAGGTTATTCGTGAAGTCATGCTTGTAGATCTGGTTATGCAGCTGTTGTCGTAGGAGAAACGGGAAATCGTTGTGGCCATCGATTAAAGGCGTCTTCTCAAGAAGCCGTTTGGCACGAGCGAGAGGAGCTTCACCGTTGCTCTGCCCGCCGAGAGTGGCCATGACGATGTTATAGCAGTTACTTCGAGGTCAAGATAACAGTCTAAAGGTCGGCGAAGGTAGTATGCTGCAGATGCTGACTCATGAGCTCGTTATGTGCCGCGCAGACCGTGATTAAATGACAACGAGGGAGTCGGTAGTGTCTGGTGGACTTAGGTTTTCGGTGCGAGTTTGCAAGCAGGAACAGTCTATCAATCGACCAATTGGCGAGATGGACTCAAGACGACGCAGGCGGGCGAGAAACCATGTTCAGTGGGGCATGAGTTGTTACGCGATTTGCCTCTGTACGAATGCACAGCAGAATCCTTCGGATGATTCCGTGTCAAGTTCGGAGACCTATTTGAGCAGATTAAGATAGAGGCCACGTCTCGATGTTACAGCTGAGGCAAGGTGGCAAGACTTTTAGAGTACGTAGGAGCGTATCATGTAGTTGCAGCATATAACAGATCACTGCCGGCAACCCAAGTGTCTCGAAGGCTACGTTTCCCCTTATGCTCCCATTGGCAGTCGGCTGCTACGCTTTAAGCTTACCAGATCAGAGATCACGACCTGCGAGCCTAAGATGTCCCCCAGCGAGCCCTGAGCGCGTTCCCAGTCCTCTGAAATAACCCCGGCTGCTCCTCATCGTCGTCAGCCGCCAACACCTCCCTCCTTCCCTCTTGGAGATCCACCGTAGCAAGGTCGACGACCTTCGTGCGATGCCAAATCTTCCAGCCGGCCCAGATGACAAAGAACAGCACGAGAATGATGTACGCAATAACAAAATCGACCCAATGTTGCGGGTTGATCAGCGTGCCGTAGCCTTGTATGAAGACCAAGCTGTCCTACTATTAGTTGCACCGCACGGGTCAATGAAGCAAGATCAGGCCACTCACAAAGGATTGAAGATTGCAACAATCCATGCCCCATACGGATACAGGAAGGCATGGAACGGAAGTTCATCTGGTGTATGGCCTTGCAAGCGCCATGCTCTCCGAAAGCGAAGGTGTGTGATGCCAACTACGGACCAGACAATCAGACCTCCTGCGCCGATGAGGTTGACGAGATAGCCGAAGACTTTTCCACCGCCTTCAGAAATGGTGGTCAGGGCGATGAGCCCGACGGCGTTGCTCGCGACGGCTGCGTAGACAGGAACACCACCAAGGTGTGTTTTTCCGAAGAATCGGGGAGCTCGTCCCTGGTCGGCCAACGATTTCAATGTCCGTGACGCAAGATAAATGCTGCTGTTCGAAGCGCTGAAGGTCGCGAAGAAGATGAAGGCGTTGATCAAGTGGCCGCCCCACGAGTAACCCGCTCTTACCAGCATGATCGCGAATGGACTGGACCCAGCACGGCTGTCTGCCGTCAAAAGGTCTTCGTCTACAGCACTCACGCTGATGCCGGCGAAGGACATCAGTCCCCAGTAGATGATGATCTAGCAGAAACGTCAGTGTCTTAAGCCGTCTCTGAGAGGTCTTGCATCCGCCAGCTCGACTTACAATTCTGAAAAGACTTTGCTTGATCGCAGAGGGGACGTCCTTTGAAGGTCTCCTCGACTCTCCAGCCGTCACAGCGACCAATTCAGTGCCGCTGTAGTACACTGCCGCAAGTACGAAGGACTGCCCGAATCCATTGATGCCGTTGATGACGGGTCCAGGTTCTGCCCAATAGCGAAAGCCAATGTAGTCGCCGCCCATTGCCCCGGTGTTGACAAGAATGCCTGTCTGTGGGTTAGTAGTGCTTCAGAAATTCAATTGGTAACGAATGATCCACACTGACTGAGCAACATGGTGATCCCGACAGTCACTATTTTGATGGTGGCAAGCCAGAACTCGACCTCTCCGTACACGATGATGCCGAGTAAGCCAATGACCTACAGACAGAAAGGTAGAGAGGTCAGTCGTTGTCTTAGGGCTCTGCGGAAAACTCGTACCTGATAGAAAGCCCAGAACAAGAGAATCCAAGCGTAAGCTGGGACCTTGTCGGTCCAGTAGGAGAGTACGATGGCCTGGAGCAAGGCAAGCATCATCAGTCATCGTGTCTCGGAACAGTGGCGCTGCCTCAACTCATGAGCACTTACAATGAGGTTGTACTCTGCGGCAAGGTTGATGGCCCACTGCAGCATGTTACTTCGTAGTCCTCACTGTTCTCTGGTGCACACGAACCAAATACCAATAATTCCATCCGAGTGCAACCGCGACAGCCCCGTCAATGAATATGCCGGCCAATTCGGTGAACGCACCAGCCGAAGGGTAGAGTGTAGACATCTCGCCGATGGACTGCATGACGAAGAACACGTCGATCCCGATAACGATGAAGCACACCAGGGCTCCGACCTGTCGCTGGTCAGTTGTAACAAGCTGCACGCTGTTGGAGAACTTACCGGGCCAGACGAGGCTATCGACACCCCAACACCGTACCAGATGCTTGCTCTGCACACATGTGTCAGTGACAAGGCATCCGTCCTGTCTTGTAGGCGCATACCCAATCACTCCTCCGAGGCTTATCATCCGCATATGCCTCGACTTCAATTGTCTGTGAAGGCCGTGATCAACAACCGTGCCATGGGACGTGACAGCGAGATGTTCTTTGGTATCGACTTCCGTTGGCTCCATGGCAGAGCCTTCCTTCATCTCCTCAGCCATAATGGCGTCGTGGGTATGGTTAGAGGGCCAGAGAATATCCGCGATCGAGACGACGATGCAAGAAATTGGAAGAGGATGACAAGAAGTCCAGTCATTGGGGCTACCAAGGGTTATGATATTCGGACAGGAGCAGTATCACGACCTCCCATACGAACACAGAGCTTGAGCAGACGCCGTGCATTAGCCTGCTCGACACGCGAGATAACGAGGGGCATCAAGTCCGGTGCATGAACAGGATCTGGAAACTGGCTCTCACAGCATGCTCGTACTGTACCATTGTCGGCCGAGAAGAGGGTTTCTGGGTTCTTTCGTAATGGAAGAGGTGCCCTTCCAACTCTCCTTACCGTTCTCCATCGCCTGGCGTTGCCATTCCGTTGGAAGCCTGATTCTTGAATGCCACCGGGAGCTGATGGCTGCGATGAAGTCAATGGCGTGCCATATCGCCTCAGGACAGCATCTACAAAGGCAGCCGTCGCATACGCACAAGCTGTGGTGCTGTTGATCGCGCTGATAACAGTGATCATCAATGAGAATGCGAGACATGGCGCTGTTGATTCTTACAGTGGCCAATAGACCAAACCTTGGCGCGAATCCTTCCGTCTTGACTTCACCCAAGTTCACCCTCAACTTCCCCTCTCTGCAACATACCGTAACATCGCTGTACGAACAGACCATTCCTCATGCGTGTGGTCACACCGCGTCAAGATCGGATCACGTTTCCTGCTCGCGAGACCGCGCAGACGTTCTGCTTCCTCGGTAGGTCATCGTGCCTGACGCTGTGTGACCAAACTCCTTTGGTATACAGGAACGCGGCTTTCCCCTCCAAGCAGGCCTACACTGATGATATGGCGAGGTATAAGTAGACTCGCGGCTGCTTCTTGTTGGGGTTTCAGATTTCAAGCGTTGTCTTAGGCTTTCTTGCGGTCATTTTACCTGCACTTTCGCAAGATGTTCCCCCCGACGTTCAAGAAGACGCCCGTCTTCGCCATGCTCATATCGATTTTGCACATCTCCCTCTCAACAGCCGCTTTCTTGAAAATGCCCAGAACAGACATGGCAGCCCTGGGAAACATCTACCTGCCCGTAACAGACTTCTCCAGCAAGATCTTCGACGAAGCAAGGCAAACCCTTACGAGTCAGATTGACAAAGCCCTCGCCGCTGGAGACTCCGAGTATGGTCCGCTGTTCAACAACACTGCCTTCTCCGCTTCGGTGTTCAGTCTGAAAACGGGCAAGTCGATCTTCGAGTACCACTACGAAGCACCCACGCTTGGGAAGGGATCGTATACGAAGGGCAAGCTCACGGAAGATACGATCTATCGAACCGGCTCTCTCGGCAAGCTCCTACTCATTTACACGTGGTTGGTGAACCTGGGAGAATCCGCGTATCTGGATCCTATCACCAAGTACATTGTAAGAGGCTTTGACAAACAATCGATCTAGCTTGTCTTCTGACCTCTCGCAGCCGGAGTTTGAGGAAGCTCAGAAGTCGTACAAGAACCCTATCATGTCCACAAATTGGTCGGAGGTCACTGTTGGGGCGCTTGCTAGCCAGTTGTCTGGCATTGGAAGAGATTGTTAGTTACTGTGGCTTTCCGATTTTCTGACCAGGCACAGCTGACTGACTGAGGCAGATGCGCTCGGAGATCTTTCGACACAGTAAGCGGCCTGCCAACATGTCGCTCAAGGAGTGCTGCCAGCTAAAATCAACAGGTCCTTCGGTGCACCCCCACCAGAGGCGGCGATCGACAGCGGCTATCCACCTTTACCGAATGGTGGTCTACCTTGCGACGCCTATGGAGACGATCTGCCGTCCTGCAGCCGTGCCCAATTTCTGCAAGGCATCATTGACCATCCGCCCGTCAACCATCCATACTACACCCCAAGCTACTCAAACTTGGCCTACGCCATCCTTGGTCTTGCTTATGAAAAAGCGTCAGGTGGCATGCGATGGGACACTGCTGCCGACAAGCTCTACAACCATGAGCTTGGCATGCTGGCCACCACAGCTCATGCTCCTGCAGCTGGCGCTGATGCCGTAATTCCCTACAATGACAGCTACAGTCTCTTCACCTTCGACATTGGTATTGAGGGACCGTAAGTGCACCACTTCCAATGCTCATTTGGTGCTGATCATGCTATCAGAGCGGGCAATCAGTACACCTCCACAAAAGACCTCCGCACATGGGGACAAGCTATATGGACGAATAAGCTTCTCGACCCTGTAACAACTCGGCGGTGGATGAAGCCCAAAACTTTCACATCTAGATGGACCAGTGCTGTTGGAGTAAGTCATCCGTTTGCAACAGGGAATGCATGCTGATGTGGGCGGCAGGATCCGTGGGAGATCTATCGCTTAGGCCTTCCTGTTGACGCTTTGACGGACGCATATCGTGTCGTGGACACCTACTCGAAAGGTGGAGATGTTGGCCAATATAGCACTGCCTTCAGCTTGGTCCCGGATTATGAAATAGGATGGTCTGTCATGGCAGCCGGTGAAGCGCCTGGCACTCAAAAGGGTCCCATACGCCAGATGCTTGTGGATGTCTTCGTAAGTGCTGATACTCCGTTTTGGATGCAAAGCTAACGCCTGTAGTACAACGCCATGGAAACGGCCATGAAAGAGCAAGCCCGCGCAACCTTCCCAGGCATCTACAGCTGTCACGAAATTAACTCCTCCGTCACTCTGACCGTCGACGGCAACTCCGGCGTCGAAGTCAAATCCTGGATCAGCAATTCCACCGACATGTTCAATAACCTCTGGCTCGCCGGACACAAAGACTTTCGTCTCTACCCGACGAGCTTGAGCTACCAAGACGGCGATATGACGTACCATAAGTACTATCTGGCGACTTTGTTCGGGAAGCATGGCTTGCAGCTACCGAGCTACGACCCTTGGTCTGATCTTGGGGAGTACTGGATCCAGCTTGACGGAACTATGTATAACAACCTGGCAACTGACTCCTGGATCATTGGGTTCGATGCGGATGGAATGGTGCAGAGCGTCGAGTCGCAGGCTGTGAGGGCGGTGATGTACAGGTCAAGTGAGTGAACGGTACGTATCGATATATACGAGTTAAAGCTACATTTCCAGGATCTCCACTGGCCTGTTACGAATGTAGGTGAGTTTTAACTGTTGACTTCAAGCTTCACATGCTCGCAGCAGTTCAAGCCTCACCGACAAGGACAGTTCTTTACTCTTTCCTCTTCACTGACCTCGTTCGAAACTCATCCCCAATTCCATCTTACAACTGTAGTGTCCCTGCAGATGCTCTACTGAGGTCCCAAGGCGTTCGCGAAGAGCAGCTCGTGCTTCACCTCACAAGCACAACCACGAACCCAGCACAAGCACTTCCACGCGAAAGTTTGGCACTAGCAGAGATATGCAGGAGCGACTCATTCTTACCGGGCCTCCTGTACTAACTAAGGCGAGCAGATGGACGAGACCAAAGACGGGACTAGAGGGGGCCGCTGGCAGTCCCACAAAGTCGTCGGCAAACCGTAAGTCATGGGTGCATTCTCGCGTCGACAAGTGCTAACGAGGCACAGATCGGCGATGCGCCATTCCACCGGGGGAAGCAGACCGAACAAATGTTCACCATCGGGAACGACTCGTTCGTGCTCACCAAGAAGGCAGTACACGATGAAATTGCAGAGGTGTGGGCCATGCTGGACGAGGAAGGCACCATCGTCTACAAAGTGAGACCACAGCAGTGGCGTGAACCTGCGAGTGCCGGTGAGCTGGAACTCACGCCGGACGAGTATGTGGATATGGACGCCCTGCTTGAGGAGCTACGTGCGAGGAAGGAGTCCGCCGTGATGCTTCAGGCTGCGGAGGAAGTCAACACGCCGGACAAGCAGATAAGCAAGCTTGAAGCTGAGCTGGTACGCCATCATCGATTCCCCTCTGGCTTGCTGGACTAAGGCGACAGACACAGTCAGCAAAGCGCGCGTGTAGGATGGCCGACTCAAGAACAGCAGAAGGGACGCGAGGTCTATGAACAGCTCTGCAGCGCCTACGGGCAATGGAAATTCAAGAAGCCAGAGCTGGTATCAATAGCAGCGGAATGCTTGCGGGTGAACCTACGCTCGCTACAGCACCAGCCAAGCACGAGCTCGGAATGGTGGGACGTCTTCATCTGGCTCTTGCACGACCAACTCTTGGTCTCTTGGAGAGATCCAGACCAACTTCCTGCCAACGAGATCCCGCCGGAAATTCCACATCTGCCCAGTCAATTGACATTCACGCTCACGGAGGCGGCACTCTCGAAGAAAGCCCAGGAGCACTGGATCAATAAGAACGTCGTCTCGACCATGGCCTCGCTCGTCTCCCTCTCAATGCTCCGCCCGATCGCGAGCGGAGTGTTTCCGGGCTTGATCGGGCCTTACGTCAACAAGAAGTTCCGACAAGGGATGCAGTTCTTCTACTGGAACATGAACAGGACGCCAGACTACACTTCAAGCCACATCTTCCCGGACATTACACCAGACGTCAAGTTCGAGGGGGAAGAGAGACAGAAGGCGATTGCGGAAGCTGCCCAGGATTTAAAAGCCGACGGCGTCACCTGGTTGCTGGTGCGCATGGTGTGGCATGACTACTTGATGCCAGCTGCGAAGGAGGGAGATGCTCGAGAGATCAACGCGATCATGTTGCATCTTCAGGGTGCCGTGCAAGGCGAGGATCTACGGGAGGATGGCGACTATGGGGAAGAGTGTGATGTTGAGGATGAAGAATGGGATACAGACGATGACAGGGACGGCGACGGCTGGGATGACGAGGAGGATTAGGGTGAGTACGGGGAATATGAGATTTGCACGGAACCAGGAGGATTATCGCGGCACATCACAGCGGTGCTACGATGCTGACTTTGAACATGATCTGAGCCACATATCGCAGAGGATTTTGTTTTTGCTGACAGACGCAGCAGTTCGTCTCGATGGTCTCGTCAAGCTGAAAGCCTTCCACAACATCTGAGCAAGCGTGAAGAATTTACAATTTTGCCAAGGCGTACCAACTTATACACATTGCCCTCCCTCCCTCCTCGCTCTCACCCTACGACTGCGTCGGCATATTCACCTTCGCCCGCGTACTAACCGCATCCTCCGCCTTCCAGAAACTCGTCACAGTCTTCTGCTGCGTATAAAACTGAATCCCAGGCTTCCCATAGAAAGTATTCGCCCCACCCCCAGCAACTGACTTCTTATTCCCCGTGAAACTGAACATGGGCAACGGCACCGGGATCGGGACGTTAATCCCCACCTGTCCGGCTTCGATCTCCTTCTGGAATCTGGTGGCCGTGGCGCCGGACGAGGTGAAGATGGCGGTGCCGTTACCATACTCGTTGGCGTTGATGAGCTCGATGGCCTCGTCGAGCGTATCGACGTTGAGGCAGACGAGGACGGGGCCGAAGATCTCTTCGCGGTAGCAGGTCATGTCTTTCTTCACGTTGGCGATGATGGTCGGGCCGATCTGGTATCATCGTCAGTATATTAACATTCGTAAGCTGAAGGGGGTGGTAAAAACTCACCCAGTTGCCATTAGGATACTTCTCCGGCTTTTGGCCCCGCCCATCCATCACAATCGTCGCGCCCTCCTTCTCCGCCGACGCAATCAAGCTCTCAATCCTCTCCCGCGCCTGCGGGCTGATGACCGGTCCCAGATCAGCGCCCTGCTCGAACCCACCGTCCATCTTCAAGTCCTTCGCGCGCTCTGCAATCTCCGGCGCCCAGTCCTTCGTCTCGCCCACAAACACCAGCGTAGACAACGCCATGCACCGCTGTCCCGCAGCACCGAACGCAGCACCCGCAATCGCGTTCAAAGCGTGATTCTTGTTGCAGTCCGGCAGCACAGCAGCATGGTTCTTTGCGCCCAAGTTCGCCTGACACCTCTTCCCGTTCTCCGAAGCGCGCTTGTAGATATACTCACCCGCCTTGTTGCTGCCCACAAAGCTAATCGCCTTGATCGCCGGCTCGTCGAGAATAAAATCCACAGCCCTCGCAGAACCATGAATAATATTAACCACACCCGGCGGGAACCCAGCCTTCTCCGCCAACTCGGCCAGAATCATACAAGCCCCTGGATCCCGCTCCGACGGCTTAATGATGCACGTATTCCCCGTCACCGTCGCGATCGGAATCGTCCACAGCGGAATCATGGCCGGGAAATTGAACGGGCAAATCGCCGCCACCACACCCAGTGGCTCGCGATAGCTCCTCGTCTCCATATCCTTCGCCACCTCCAACACCTCGCCCGGAATATCCGTCGTGATCCCACAGCTCGTCTCGGCAACCTGCAGTCCACGCAGCACATCCCCCTTCGCATCCGCGAACGTCTTGCCCTGCTCTAAAGTAATGCTCGCAGCCAACCGATCCCAGTTCTCCCGAATCAAAGCAACATATTTAAACATGATCTGCTGCCTCGCCAGCACCGTCGTAGCCTTCCAGGCCGGAAAAGCCTTCTGCGCGCTCGCGACCGCCTGCTTCATCTCCTCGTCGGTCGACTGCGGGACGCGGGTGACGAGGTTGTTGGTCGCGGGGTCGTAGAGGTCGATCCATTGCGAGGTCTGGGAGGGGCGGAACTGGTTGTCGAAGAAGTTTTGCGTGTCGAGGGGCTGGCCGATCTGGTCGTGGGAGGTGGGGTAGGAGGAGGGGGAGGAGGCGGCGGTGGTGGTGGCGGCTTGGAGGTGGGAGGAGGTGGCGTGGATGCGGCGGACGGCGGCTTGGTTGGCGTAGTTGGCGAGGGGAGCCATTCTTCGGGTGGTGGTGAGAGGTTGGCGGGTGAGGCTCTGCAGGGCTCGGGTGGAGAGAGCTCGTCGGTATGCCATGGTTGGCGGTTGAAGAGTGAGGGAAGAGGAAGAGTGAGATTCGTCGCAGCTACACCTCTGCGTCCAAGATGAGGCTATAGTACAGTACAGGTACTTCCAACCGTAACAACCCGTTGCTCTGCTACAAGCTCGAAGACGGAAGAGTCGAAGTCGTTCGGAAAACAGCTTCCCCACGCCCGGCGGCCGAGGTCGCTGTTGGAGAGCTGCAAATGTCACGTGCCGGCTGTGGAGAAGACATCAACATGAGAATGGTTGTGGAAATATCGCCGTCTTCAATGATGGCTAGAGGTACATACGACCAACACTGTGCTAACTGCCTCTTACATCCCCTTCAACAACATCTGTCCATCAAAACTGCGCCTGCTTCGACGCAACCCTTACCCCAGCACCCTCAAGCCCAACCTTGAAAGCATCCTTCAAGTCGGCCTTATCCCTGCCATCCCCCTCCTTCTCCCCATTCATCCCATCCAAGAACATCTTCTCCACCATCTGCTCCCCCGCCTTCTCCGCCTTCGCCCCATCCTCCGCCACAGCACCCTCACCCGCCACCCTCGCATCGAGCGCCAGCTTCGACTCCCCAAGCGCATGAATCTGCTCCTCAATCGTGTCGAGCGTGACAAGCCGAATGACCTCCACCTCCCTCGTCTGTCCGACACGATGCGCGCGGTTCTCGGCTTGGATGTCGTCTTGCGGGTTGAAGCCCGAGTCAAAGATGATGACCTTATTCGCAGCGGCCAGATTGATGCCCGCGCCGCCCGCTCGGGTCGAGAGCATGAAGACCGTGATGGAGTCGTCGTTGGTGAAGGTGTCGAGCATCGACTGCCGCTCCTGCATGTTCGTCGAGCCGTCCAGACGCATGAACTTGATGCCGATCGTCTCCAGCACCGCCTCCAGGATATCCATCATAGTGGTGAACTGCGAGAAGACGAGCACACGGTCGCCGTTCTGCTCAAACTTCGTGATGAGCTTCTGGAACTCCTCGACCTTGCCCGAGTCCATCCACTGCTTCTTCTTGAGCGCGAATTTGTTCAAGTAAGGCGTTTTCGCGCAGAAAGAGTGAAGCGCAAAGTCACCACCTTTCAGGCCGTTCGGGGACGTGCCAAGCAAGTAGGCCTCAACCAGGTCCCTTCTAGAGTCACCGAACTCCTTGTGCTTCAGGCACAGGTCGGTGATTCGCTCGATCTTCTTGTCATCGTACAAGCGCCTTGCCAACAGTGGGTGCATGGCGGCCTTGCGGAGGTCCATCAGGATGTTCGAGCTCTGCTTCGCGCTTCCCTTGGCATTGGTATTCGCCTTGTCACTGTAAAACTGCTGTGCTCGCTCGAACAGGTCCGCGTAGTGATTCGCTTGGGTAGGGGTCATCTCGCAACGCTCCACGCGAGAGAGCTTGGTGGGCAGATCCAGAACCTGGTGCTTCTTGCGGCGCAGGATAAAAGGCGTAATAATAGACCTTGCCTTCGCAATGCGCTGTGTTGAGAGCAGCGCAGCATTCTCCGTCGGATCCTTCGTGGTAGCCTTGTGCTGGAAGATGTAGTCCAGCTCGTCCTTCTTCGCCGTGAACATCTCGGGCATTATGAAAGCCAGAATCGCAATCAACTCCCTCAAGTTATTCTGCAACGGCGTGCCGGTGAGCAGGACGCGGAAGTCAGGAGTGAACTTCATCAGCTGTTCGTAGCGGTTGGACTTCGTATTGCGCAAGTTGTGTGCCTCATCATACACGCAGACCATTGGCTCCAACTGCTTGCGCAGGAATCTGTTGTCGTACTTGTTGACCGCCATTTCGTAGGTCGTGACAACGACATCAATCTCATTGAAGTCCCTCTCGATGTCCGCCTGAAGCTGTGCTCTCTCAGCCTGGCTGCCGTAGTATGGCTGCACTCGGAGCGTCGGAGCGAAGTACTGGAACTCCCGAAGCCAGTTCTCAAGCGTGGATCCTGGGACAATGACCAACGCGATGCCCTGCACCTCCTGCTGCTGAAGGTGCGCCAAGAAAGAGATGACCTGACACGTCTTCCCCAGCCCCATGTCGTCGGCCAGGATACACGAGACCTTCTTCGACCACAAAAGATTCAGCCAGTTCAAGCCCACAAGCTGGTAGTCTTTCATCACAGCCTGCGAGTTCATGTTCGACGGCTGACCCAAGAACTGGCCCTTACGCTTGTCCTTGGTCGAGCGCGGCGCAGCATCGTCGGAAGGACAAGAGCTCGCGGGAGTGCCAACACCAGAGTCGTGCGCTTCGCTCGGAACGTTCATGAGCTGCAGCTCGCCAGTGTCGGTAGTGCTCACGCCCCAGCCCTTGAGGGCAAGCTGGATGGGGTTGGCAAGGTCCTCGCACTGCTTCACCAGTTCGTCGATCGCGTCGTAGCTGGTCCAGACTTCGCTGCAGGTGTCGACGATCTTGTCGCCAACCGGCTTTGCGCGAGACTTCTTGCCACCCTTGGTCTCCGTGGGCACATTTGAGACCATCCGAATCTCGTCCAGGCTGGCGAAGGGACGCTTGTCGATCAGAAGCTGAGCTGTGGCTTCGGGCTGTGCAGAGAGATCCGCTAGATTCTGCACCGAGCATTCATTGAAGAACTTCAGCAACCTCTGGTCGTGACTGCTCTCCTCGACCTCCGGCTCGTCTTCGACGATTCCAGAATCATCCTCCTCGTCATCCGAGATGACCACAGTCTGCCTGGCCCTCGACCTTGCCGCTTCCTTGACTGGCGGCGAGGACGGCAGCTCTGGTGATGGTGACCGTTTCCTCCGACCCTGCTGCAGCCGCCTCCTTGGCTTGGGCGGTTCATCTTCCTCCACCTCCACCTGCGACGGTTTCCTAGCAGCCGCTTGTGTCGCATACTTCTCCGCAATCGTCTGCACCGGAGCCTTAATCTGCTGCTTCGCCGCCGGTCGAATTGGCTGCGACGACTGCATCCTAGCAACCGGCACCGCAACACCTCGTCGGGCAACAGGAGTGGTCGAGGCCAGCTGATCGGTGTCATCGTCTTCACCAGGCGCATCCTGCTCCGCTTGCTCCGTCAACCAAGCCTGCGCATCGTCCACACGTCCTTTGTTCCGTCCAAGCGCATCGATACAACGCTGGACACTCTCGTACTGGAACACAGTCTGAATCTTCCTGACCTTGTCCCGTAGCACATAGTCCGGTACATCATCCAACGTTTTGTAGGATACAGCATTCATACGCTTCGGCTGCGGCGCTGGTCTCGGCTGACGAGACGAACCAGCATACGCACTGATCATGTCGTCCGCAGGCTTGGAAGAGCTTGAGCTATCAAACGCAAACTCCTTCATCAGACTGCTGAACGTGCCAGTAGCAGCAGGAGCCGGTTGATGCGGCGACTCTTTCACAACTTTCTCCACCCTATTCGGCGTCGAATCCAGCCCACGTCCGCCTTTCGTGAGCTTACTCGGCTTCAAGTTGGACCGCATCCCTTGCGTCGCATCGTCCGAGTCATCCGAGAAGGGCTCGCGAGGGGGATCGATGTCGTCGTCACTGTCGCTCTCGATCGTGGTTGGGGTGGGCTTCGCTTGGATCCCGGGTGGACGGCGGAAGGCGGTGCCTGGAGGCGCCATTGCGCTTGCCAGAAGGCCATTGGGTCTGGAGAAGGTCACCTTCCTGATCGGCTCAGGCGGCGGCTTCTGTGGGGTTGGTGATTGTTGGGTGGGCGAGGAGCGACCGACGAGCACATCAGGGGTGTGGCGTGGTGTATTCGCGAGGGTTTGCGTTTGCGTAGGGCGCGTGAGGGGTTGTGTGGGTTGCGTGCGGTGCCATGGCTGCGTTTGTTGCGTTGCAAAAGTTTGCGAAGGCGATGAGGCGCGACCGGCGGCGGATGAAGAGGGGGAATACAAGTGCCTGTTGGCGTGCAATTGATCCTTTGTGTAGTCGAGCTGCTTGCGCTGGGTCGGAGGCAGCGGCAACGTGGCAGCAGTCTCGAAGTCGTCGACAGTGAACTCGTCTCCGCTGTCTTCCTGCGAATCGAAGCTCTTCACATTGTTCAGCTTCCTCCTCTTGTTTGGCGTGGTATCTGAGATTGGGTCGCTGTCTGCCATGTCGACAGGTGAAAGCGCGTTGTTGCAAGTGCGAAAGTCGGACAGGCGAATGTGAACAGCGGAGGTGAACAACGAAGGTGAAGCGTCAAGGTTGGACGACCTGACCTCACAGCGAGGATTGCGGGTCGGCGGTTGCGGCGCGTTGTAGTGAGTTTGCCGGAAGGAGGAGTCACAATCGAAGCGACGGTGAGCCAACAATGGTGACAGGAAAGAAAGCAGGAAAACAGCCGCCCAGTCGTATACACGTCAAGGTGAATGAAGATATTCCACCTCAACCTCGAAACAGCTGGACCGTGAAGTGACTTCGCCTCAGTCTTAAGGTTCAACTAGCGCGATCTTCGAAAGCTTGTTGCGAGACAGCCTCAGATCAACCGACGACCACTCATCCACCACCAACAATGCGACTCACTCGATTATAGGCAAACATGGCCACCAGAAGAATCAACGCGAGCGAGAAGACGCACCTCGACCAAGATGACTCCAAACTCGAACCCAAATCCAACATCTCCCCAGCCGTGCCCTCGTAAGCCCTGCATCCCATACAGCGAATCTTCCACCATCTAACGATGTACATAGCTCAGTAATAGCCAAACTCCTCGCCTTCACCGCCGCAATGATCGTCCTGCCGATCGGCAGCTACTTCATGACCGTCAACGCCGTCTTCAAAGGTCCTTCCTCTCCAATCCCCCCCACGTGGTTTCGCGGCGGGCTAACAGAAGCAAATAGGCAATTCAACCTGGGCCGGGGCGACGGCGGCGATTGTCGCGAATGTCGTGTTGATCGGCTATGTCATTGTCGCATTTCAGGACGACAAGTCGGAGCGGGAGGCAGACGAGGCGGAGGAGAAGAAGAAGTCGCGGTAGCCTGTACCTGTGGTGGTATGCCTATGTATTAGCAACAAACGCATGTCCAAAATCCTTCTATCCAAAGCAATTTTCCCGCGTCGAGACGGATAGAGCTTTCGACTGGGTCGAAAATATCAATATGCGAGTCCTGGGCGGAGCTGAAATGGAGACCATGTTCCACGTCAAAGCGAAACCGAAGGCATCGCCGTCGACGAATCTCCCTGCAAAAGTACAGAAAGACTGTCGAGCCATTGGCCTATGTCAATCCTGGCCTGTTTCATATCGTCTACTCCAGCGATTGGCATGAACCCTGCCATCTCGCCCAGCGCCAGCGTGGTGTTGATGGCAATCGCTCCTACAAGCAAACGAAACGAAAGCGGACATTCATAGCGAAGACATACAATCGCCGAACGCAGCTACACGTACTCTTGATATCGGAGAACCCTCCTATCGCCTCATCTACCCCTTGCGAACCGATCACATTACGCCGTGGAAGAACGAAGTAGTAGTCGAGACTCGAGCAGTGAAACGATTACAATTACTCCCGCTACGCGACCCAGGCCATCTCAAACCGTTCCTCAAAGGGCCTAGTCAACTCAGCGGGCACCACTTCAAATGCGACCAAAACCCCATGTCTACGAGTCCCCATGCTGCGCCGTCATGATTACCCAGAGCTTTTCCCATCATCAAGTCATTGCCACCCTTTCTCACAGACACGTGCAGCACCTCCTCTTCTGCCTCTTCAAAACGACCATACCTCCCTCAGCCATTAGGCATTACAGAAAATCGTCGTATGCACAACCCTTCCTCCGATCACAACTACATCCCGCGCCTCAGCAGCGCAGACCTCTAATCCTTCCTCCCTTTGCTAAACTTTCGGGAAAGCCAGCTCTTGCGTTTCTCCGGTTCTGGCCTGCTAGCCGGCGGCAACCCATGACTAGGCGGCGGCGGGCCGGAATTCAACTGCATAGGTCTCGGCTGCTGCGACGGCGCGGTATTGTTCCGCTCCCTCTGCCCTCTGCCCATGCCGTTCTGCTGTTGCTGCTGCTGGCCATACCCATTCTGATACGGATAATCCCCATACGCGCCCTGCCCCTGCTCCTCCATAATCGGACCATTATACCCATTCTGCCCCTGATTGTACGCCGCGTGCATGTCCGCCGGCCCTTTGCTCATCGAGTTCACTCCGTTCACGCGGTCGAGCGAGCTGTTCTCACTGCTAGGATCGGTGCTGTTCGCCCACGGGCCGGTGCTATCGGAGCCGTGCGTGTTGACCGTGTCGTGGGAGTTGTGGTAGCCGTGCTGCTGCGGGTACGGGCGGGATTGGTTGTAGAACTGCGGGTCGGACTGCATGCGGTTGCCGTAGCGCTGGCGCTGGGAGCCGGGGGTTGGCGAGCCGTAGTAGCCGCCTTGTTGGGATGGGGCGTAGCGGGAGGGGCTGGGGCCGGCATCGTAGCCTTGGAGCGATGAGATGTTGGTGCTCATGCGGTTGAAGCGTTTGCTTGGGAGCGGAGACTCACCACCAAAGTAGCTGCTTCTTCGGCTTGCGTACTGGTTGTGCTGGTCGAAGGGTTCGGCTTCTGTATGGAGTCAGTATCGACATTTTGATGGAAGAATGCTGCTGCCTACCTGGCTTGAACGTCGATCGTCGCTTGTAGCCTTCATCAATGGCCCTTTCGAACGATCTGATGGTGTCCAGCGGTCGTTCTAACCGTGGTCGAGTTGGATTTGACAGGTCCGGGTCGGCTGTACATCGATGGTTAGAGTAGAACAACCCACAATGAGAGGGGCAGACTCACCAATGGCATTGCCGTAGGCATCTCGGTGCTGGTGGTCCCTCAGACTCAACAGCGTCGACTGCTCACTCAAATTGGCCTCTGGAATCAAGGTCGGATCAGCTTGAGGCGTGCTATTGACGTCCATAGGCGCATCCATCTCGAACAGCACAAGTGTGGGAAAAGAAGAGGGTCTCAGTCTAGATTGAAAGCAAAACCCCGGAGTCGCGGAGAAAGTGGATGAAGTGATGAAGTGAAGTCAAGACAAGAAACGTACCACCAGGCTGCACCTCATTGATGGCGGCGTTGGGGTTGGACTTGGAGCCCTCGCCCTTCCAGAAACTATCTCGCCGGGCCTTGTCCTTGGGCGACTCCACCGGCTTCAGCTTGTTACCGTCCGAGCCGCCGCTCCTGTTGCTAGCAAACGATAGCCCCCGGGACTGTGCGCGTGGGCGGCTGCCCGGCGAGTTGGCTTGTGGCGGTGGGTGTTGGGTCTGGTCCATGCTCATGATGCTCGTAGGGTTCTGTAGAGATAATTGTCCGATCGGAAAGTGCGCCGGTTGATTCGAGGCCAGCAGACGGGGATCCGCCTCGGGGAGTGTTGCGCTATGGTTTGACCGATCGATGGCGATAAGGTGGTGAAGGTGGAGCGTGCTATCGGGGCGCGGGCGCTGCAGGGTCGACGGGCGTTGAGACGGGCGGGAGCGAGTGGAAGTTGCTTTTGCGTGGTCGGAATGACGGTGGAGTTTGAGGGAGATGTGCGAGTAATAGTTGGGGAGAAGGAATGGACGGATGCTAAGGTAACGATGCTGCACGAGAGAGTGAGGGAGGGTTTGAGGCCGCGCCAGCTCAACGTAAACGAGAAGCAAAGTTTGGGGGTTCTGCAGTTCCGTGGCGAGCTTGTGGTGGCTGGACACACGACTGGTTGGATTTGCTGAGAGCCTCCGCTGCCTGTCCTTGCCTGTCTGCTGCAGGTGAAGAAGCCTTTCGGAGTCTTACAATGCGATATCTTGGTCAGGCCTAATACAGTTGGCAGGTACATGTACTTTGGGCATTGTCGCTGCCTCGTCAGCCTACTCGTCACCGCTGACTGTGAAGATACGAATCTCAAACGATCGACGAGGCCAGCCAGACCCCGAGACCCCTCGCGCAGGGATGGCGGACACGGACGGGCGACGACAGGGGTACCTCCTTAGGTTGGAGCGATGACGATTAGAGTCAGCTCGTGCCCTCTACGTTCTCGACGTTTCACTGTGCGTAAGTAAACGGCCTGCGACATTCTTGCGTCCCAGCTATCTATATACACGATGACCTCGCATTGCGTTCTTATCCCTTCAGTGCAAACCGCAAGAGGTTGAATGCAATCGGTGTTGAGATGCCTGACGCCACCACCATCGTCGCCCGGATCTGAAACACGAATCCGCTTTTAGAAATGGAGTAGCATGTGGTTGTCGGACTCGCGACCGCGCTGTGGCTAGTGGAGGAGAGCAGATTAGGCAGATCAGGAAGCGTGAACGAGCGTGGCCAAAATATAATATCTGATGAGCATAAGGTATCCCCGCGAAGTAAATCCCACACAACAAGTACATGTATCTCCTCTCCAACAAGACATGTCAACGCCCAAACATCCGTAGTTTCAAAGCGTCAAACACGAGACATTCGACGAGACCAACGGCGACAAATATGATGCTCAATCCATCCATCCAGGAGGAGGTGTGCTGTCTTCTCAGTCGTCCATCAAGGAGGGGTTGTACTCTTCGACTGAGAAGAGCCATCCGCGAAGCACAAAGGGGAAGTTAGATGTGCGTCTCAATGGCCACATGCAACTGCCTCATTCACGCAAAGTCCTATTAATTCGCTGTCTGTACAACGGGTCGAGGATGAGGTCCACAGAGTACATGTCCACTAGCTGCTCGAGACCTTCGGACTTCAGGTCCACATCCCATTCCCCTGTCAGAGTCGACATGGCTACAACAGGCGGCTCTGCCTGTTCGACCCAATGAACCCGCTTACACCATCTGTCGCCTTGAAGAATCCAGGACAGCAGTAATGATGTCAACTGATCAATAGTTTATCTGACTTGAATACGATATGAATCCACGAACACCAGCACCAGATACCAGCATCACGACCTGGACATAGCAATCTCTTGTCGGTTTTGTTCATATCTACAGACAAGCCAGAACGGAGCGGAGCTACACGACAACCTGTATTCAAGACCGCGAGACGCAAGATTCCGATTGATGTGTGGACTCAAGCACGGGCGAGCAAGAGCCGTCCTCTGTTTGTTCGAACCCCATTGATCGAGGTAGAACAGGGCATGGAACACCATCGCTCAAAAGCAGGACCGCGAGTCGAACAGAAGCAGAAGTATCCTACCCTGCGCAGCGCGTAGACTCTAGAGCAGCCAGCTCTGATATGGGAAGGCGAAGTTATGAACGGAAGACAAGAGACACGATCTTATAAAAATGACTGATAGCAATACGAGACCTATTCACTCTTCCCCCCAAGAGCCCAATCTTCCCAACGCCAATCTGTGATCCAAGAGAGAAATTCCCAAAGCATCAAGGTCATCATCAAGCCATAAGATAAATGAGTGGACGGCAGCATATTCTCATGTCTGCCCAACTCCTAGTTGCCTCTTTTCTCACACGTAGCAGCAGTCCCGTTGAGCAGGCTGTGTCGTGATCTGCAACGCCAACACCTCAGCCACGAGCAGTAGTCAAGGCGTAGGCATTCGATTGCTCCATCCCAATCCACGACCACCCAACCGCAATAGGCCTTTTCCTAAAAAAACCCACCAAACCCCTCCCCCTCCCCCTCCTCCACAACCACCTCGTCATACTCACCCACCCCAAAGCAATCCCACAACAGCGTCTTAATCTCCCACCCATACTCATCCGCGTCAAACTTCCCCAACCCCCGCGTCTCCATCCAAACCTCATCGGCGTCGCGCTCCGCCCGTCGCACCGTCTGCCCGAACTCCTCGGCCACTTCGTCGAGCTGCGCGAGTTCGGCGCCGAAGGGATTCTGGTTCAGGTTGGGGGATTTCGGCGCTTCGACAGCGGAGAAAGAGGGCCGGGACGGGGTGTGTGGGAGGAACATGTCGGTTGAGGAGCGGTAGGTTGTCTGCTCCGCGTGCGAGCTGCGCTCGCTGTGGCGGGACGGAGGCGGGGAGAGCATGCGCTGGATCGAGCGCTTGCGGTGCACGCCTTCGTGTGCGCGTTTGGAGTGCGAGGGGGCGCGGGCGGGGAGGCGGGGCGTTTCCATCGACGGGCGCGTGGAGGCTGTCAGGGCGCTGGGGCTGCGGCTGTGCGTGGTGTCGACGGCCGGTTTGAAGTAGCAGCTCAGGTGATTGTGCTCTGCCTCCGGACTCACGGGCGAGTTATCGACCGACGAGGCGTCCGTCTGCGTGTCGTGGGAGTGGATGCTGCTGCCGCTGCGCGCGTCGCTCTCCTCGCTCGAGCTGGACGTCGAGCCGGAGGAAACGTGCCGGATCTCGATGGGCGAGGTGCCGCTGATGTGCTGGGCGTGGTGGATGTGCTGGTTGGAGGTGGAGAGGAGGGTCATGGGGGAGGAGATCTGGGTGCGCAGGACGGGCTTGCCGCCGCGGTGGCTGGCGGCGCGGCCGATGAACATGGGTGCTGAGATCTCCATCTCGGGCTGCTTGCGCCGGGTGCTGAAGGCGCGGCTGAAGGACATGGTGGTGTTTCTTTCGTCGGAGGGCAGTGGTCCGTGTGTGGTGGTGGTGCCGAAGCAAGGTATATCACCAGCTCTGTTGTGATTGTTCGATCGATCACAAGCGCACTCCGCACGAGTCGTGAGGTTCGAGATGTTTGCTGGAACCTTTTCCCACGTGCGCGCAAAGTCACCAGACTTGCGGTTCTCTCAACCAAAGTTTACCTGTCGCAGTCGCGTCTTTTCCGTCGTCTTTTCAATCCAAACTCAGTCCAGTCGTGCAGCTACCGTGAGCGCAACTCTCAAAAAATCTCTTCGCAAAGAACGTAGTAATAGTAAATGATCTGCCCGCTCGTCTCGCAAGTAAAAGATCGTGTGATATTCAGTATCTCAGAGAACGAAAATCCCGCTTTCACGCTTCAAGCGCTCCTGCGAGAACAGTATGTAATGATAGTGAGTGTGTGAGACGAACGAAGGACGAGGGTAGCGAGCGAAAAGGATGGTGGGTTGCGGCGCTTCTGCGACACTCAAGGCTCAGACGAGAGAAAGGAAGAAAGAGAAGAGTATGGTGGTGGTGGTGTCCTGCACGCACGCGCCAGATTCTGCGAGCGAGCGAAGCGGCCGACGGATCAGACCCACCCCTAGGTTTTGACTTGCAGATGGTGGGAGGAGCTAGAGAGGGAGCGCTTTACCTTGCCGAGGGCTAGAGGATGTGGGCGAGCCAGTCGTTTCGCTGGAAAATGTGCCTGGATCTCCAGGAGGAAAAAGTGAAACGCAGGGTGGCGTCTGGAGTTGAGCAGCGCTTTGGCCTGTGAATGGTTGGCGTGAGAGAACTCTGTCGGCGTCTGGACTGGAGTGGGACAGGGATGTGATGGGTTGCGCTGGTGTGGTTGAACAGACTGCCTTTTGAGCAAGCCGCGGCAGTTCTCGAAGACGGCAACACACCTCGAGGAGTTGTAGCGGTTGCAGACACACTGAGATATTGACGAGGTCGAGGAGAAGATCGAAACTGCTTGACTCAAGCAAGTGCGCCTCAGAAAGCGCACAGATTCTCCGCGCATAGCATGCATCAATCTATACAAGACACCTGTCGCAAACCCGATCCTCATCAAGCAGACCCTCGGCTCCCATCGCTATGCATCCCAAACGCCTCTGTACACCCACACACACCTCCCCCATATCCACAGCAGGTACGGATAGTTCGTACTGTATGTACATATGCATTCACAACTCCTCCCTCCCCGGCGCCCGCCACAACCGCCACATCCTCTCCCTCACCGGCTTCCCGAGCCAAAAATCCCACAGCCGATTCATCTCCAACCCCAACACCGCGGCCAGCTTCTTCGGCAGCTGGGCCCAGCTGCGCAGCACCCAGCGGAAAGTTCGAAAGACGATCTCGAACTCGTGCCAGAATTGGTCCGAGATGCTGGGGCGCTGGGGTGGAGGGGTTGATGTGTCTGCGTCTTCTTCTTCCAGGCCGTCGAGATCGGAGAAGTCGGGGAAGTCGTCTGTGTCGTTGATCAAACGGCTAGGATCTGTGGCAGCAGCGGCGGCGGAGGCTTTAGAGGCTTCGAGCGTGGCGTGCGGGTCTTTGCCTTCGAGTTCCGCCTCCATCATCGCGCGGAAGTCCTCCACCGCTTTTAGAGCACTCGAAATCTTGTCCAACGTATTGATCAATGCGACCAACTCCGTCCTCCTTAGTAGCGGCCTCTCCACCCCTTCATCCGCATTCCCAAACTCAAACAACACCTTCAACGCCGTCCCGAACCCATTCGTCTGCACCTTCCCCCACAACCGACACTTGTCGCAGCCCACGCAGTCCATGATCCTACTCACGTTCCTGAAGCGGTTGCGGAAGTCCTCCTTCAAACTGATCCCGTCTTCCGTGTGGTCCTGGAACATGACGCGCTCGTCGAAGATTTTCGGCCCGCTGGGGATGGCGGAGGCGAGGGTGCGGATCATCTGCTTGGTCTTGCCGTCCTGCGCCGGGTCGCCGGTGCAGAAGGTGTAGTCGTGCACGTAGTCGCGCAGCTTGCCGACGGCGCGCAGGACGAAGGCGTAGTTGAAGTAGAGGTTCGAGATGCGCTCGGGGTGGGAGTGGAGGCGCTCTTTGTAGCATTGCAGGTTCGGGCCCCATTGGCCGGTCGTTTGGTTGAGGTAGTCGGCGCAGAGGTGGGTGGAGATGGCGGCGTGCATCCCTGAGATGACGCGGTAGAAGACGCGCTTCTCCAGACACTCGTCCTCCGGCTCCAGGGCTTCCTCGATGACTCCAGACTTCCGCGCCTGCTGCCGATCGTGCGCCTTCATCACCTGCCTGAAATCCATCGCCGCCTGCGCCTGGTTCTGCGAGAACCCCGGCAACGGCGCCTGCAACCCACCAGCAGCCTGACTCTTCTCACTGGGCGGTGACGGCCTCGAAAAGCAATTCTCCCGATAAATCGCCTCCCACACCTGATGCGCCCCTTCCCCAGCGTATCCTGTAAACCTCTCCGGATTCTCTGCTAGAGATACATAATCCCCCTTTGCACTCGCGCTCTCATCCTCTGGCACACAGTAATCCCTCTCATCGCACTCATCATCATACTCCACCACACAGCTCTCCCCTACCCCCTCCCCCAACTCCCCTAGCAGCGGTCTCTGCCGCTCCCTCTGCTGTTTCCGGCCAGGATGCTGCGCCTTCGGCCCTTCAAGCTTACTCAACTCCTCCGCCCGCCATATCGCCGGTATATCCTCCTCATGCTCCAACGTCGTGACCGCGCAGGCGATATTCCCGCATAGCCCGTTCTCGTCGCTCCAGAAGGGACATTTCTTGTTGTACAGATTCAGCCGGTAGTAGGAGAAGAAATCGGTGTTGTTTGCCAAGTTCCGGACGTACGGGTGGAGTTTGGTGTTGAGGGCGTCGAGGTCGGCGTAGGAGGCGCAGGCGTCGGAGACTTTGGCTTTGGGGTTGAGCTGGGAGTATGTGAGAGGGGGGTTGCTTGTGGTGGAGGGAGATGATGAGGGACTTGAGCTTACGGCGCAGACGTCTGGGCTTGCGTGGGAAGAGGAGGGGGATTGGCACTGGGCGCTGCTGAAGAGCGAGAACCAGGCGAGGAAGAAGGATTTGCTGGCGGAGGACTTCTTCATGGTGGGGACTTGCAAGCCAGATGTCAGCGCGTTGTAATCTCGAGGGATACTTGGTGATGCTTACTCTATACACGCAATTGGCAGCCCATATGCCAATTCACAGCCGTCCTATTGACCGTCCAAAGCGTCCAAAGTCGGGACAAGGCGTGGCTTGAAAGACGAGCGCATGTGACAAAGCAATCCAATCCTTCCGTATGCGATCAAGGAATGCGGTTGTGAGGAAAGAGAAAGGGAGAGTATGTATAGTTGAAGGAAGTAGACAGGTGTTGATTAGTAGAGTGTTGTAATGTCAGCGACTGGGTCAATGTTCCTTCAAATCATCCTGTCCATGAGGCATCCAGACGCAGGGCAACTGCCACGTTACGCAGTTGCTAAATCCGGCGCGCCACTGATGGCAACGTCGCCTTCTCCCAAACTCTATCCTCTGGCCCAATCCTTCATGTGACAGACTTCAACGCCCATGTCGGTTTGCGTACGATCGGTAAAACAATTTTGGAAGCATACGTAAGGTAGGTATATGAATACAACGTAAGTGAACATCTCAAGCTTCAGATGCCCCATTATCATCGGCAACCGACCCTCAAAATTCCACCAAGAAACCCACCACTTTCCCCCACAAGGACAAACCCAATACTCCTTCTGAACACCCCCCATCCCCTTCTTCAACACTGCACCAACCCCGCTCCCGCCAACCCCACCACCACCGCCCCAGCAACCAGTCCCCAAATCCCCCCATCCCACCTCTCCTTCCCCCACTGCGCCACCCACGTATCCGTCACACAAACCGCCACCCAAGCAGTCAACAGCACACCGACCTCCCTATCTTTCCCTTCCCGCCAGAACCACGCCATCGCGCCCGCGACAGCGACGTCCCGGATTCCGAGGAAAATCATGGATTTTTCGTTGATCTCGCGGCCTTCCGGGGTTGTGGGGGTGACGCCCAGGGCGGCGCCGGCGGCGGGTGGGTTGATGAGGGCGAGGCCGCCGAGGGCGAAGACGGTGGTGGTGAGGCCGAGGCCGATGTGCCGCCAGGTTGAATTGGGGAGGAGGGAGTTGGGGAAGGGCATCGCGAAATGCTCTGTTCGTCAGAATCCTGGGAGTATCGGTTGCAGAGCTGTGGTGTCTGGATGGATGGATGGAGGAGGGGTGCGGACAGCGTTGGGCGGGATAGATAGGCGTCTAGACTTTCGTGTTGCAATGCATATATACAGATATTCAAGGTCAAAGCTCCATCAACCCGACCGCTTTGGGTCGGCACATTGGTCAGCACGCCTCTTGGCACGACGGACGAGATGACGGAGACATCGGCGAGAACGAAGGTTAGGAATTGTACAATCCCCAAAAATGCCCGTGCTTTAATGAGAGATTACTGATATGAAGGAGTTCGGACATGGCTCGGCGAGAGAAGCAGGATGGATTGGAAAGGGTGGTATACCGGAATCGGATACTTCGATATGCCGATACACGTGCTTCAATGGCTTGTTGCAACGTGTGCCAAGAGCACGAACGACGAACAGAGGGATGACGAGTTGACGAAAGACCCCGGGTAGTGCAGAACAACGCATTACTCTAACAATAGTCATCTGAATTGCTTCATGTACCTCACCCTGCCCTCGAGAACGATATCCAAACCCTCCCTACTTCCAAATCTTCCACTTCCCCCTCCTCCCACCCCCCTCCCTATCCTCCCCATTCCCATTCCCATACCCCCCACCCGCCGCACTCCCCCCCGACCCCTCCTCCCCCATCCCAAAAAACCTCTCCGCCTTACTCAACCGCCTCGGCTGCTGCCCCGGCGTCCTGCCCTGCGGTCCTTCATCATCCTCATACCCCCTATCATCGCCGTCCTCGTATTCGTCCGAGGGCGTGAAACTGCCTTCGTCGCTGTATTCGTCCTGGTCTTGTCCGCGCCCGCGGTTGTAGAGCGAGGGTGAGGGGACGCGTTGGGCGTGTTTTTGCGAGAACGGGGCGGAGACGCGGCGGTACCATGGGCCTGATGATGAGGTGGGGGGTTGTTGTTGTTGGGTGGGGTAGGGGTCGTTGTTGTTGTTGCTGCCTGCTGAGGCTTGGGTGGGACGAGAGGAGCCGAGCGGGGGGGAGGCGAGGTCGTAGCCTTGTTGGTATGCTCCGCCGGAACGGGGAGGGTTGTCGACGGAGCCGCGCGGGGCGTCGTAGGCGCCGTCGGTGCCGTGCGGTTGTCGACCCGTTCCTCGCGCAGCAACAGCGCCCGCGGGCTGCTGGCCCCAGAATTGCTGCTGTTGCTGCTGCTGGCCCTGTCCACGACTATCCGGCGGCGTGCTCTCATCCCTCTCATCCCCCTCTTCACTCGAGTAGTCCTCCTCCTCCTCATCCCGCCCATCCCTCTTCCCCTTGCCCCTCAACCGATCCAAGAACCCCACCTTCTTCTCTCCAAAACTCGCCGTATTCACATCCCCCGCCCCCTCGTACCGCAGCGCCGGCACCAACAACCGATAACACCTCGTCGTGCCCGCCGGGTCATGCTGGTCCACCTCCATGTTCAAACTGACATCCAATCCACCCTCCAAATTAACGTGTCCGGGCGCTGCGGCCTCGCCGTCCTCGTCGTCGGGTGCTCCGCCGCGTTCGGCGGCGCGGCGGATTTCTTTCTCGCTGAGATTCGTTGGGCGGCGCATGAAAGTGTTCGTCGGCCGTTGCGGCGCCCCGCCGTCTTGTCCGTCATTGCGGGGCAGGCCGGAGAGACTGCTACTCCTGCCCATGCCCGGCCTTGTCCCCGCCCTCTCAAGTGAAGACGGAGGGTTCTTGCTCCGCCCACTGCCACTTAACCGCCTCACCAGCCGTCCCGGCATGCCGGTTAGACTCCTAGTCCGACTCATACTCCCAGGCGGATACCGCCGGTCCCTCTCCTCCCCCTCCCCCATCCCCTCTTGGCCGTCGTAACCCGTTCCCGGCCTGCTGTCCTCAGGCGGCGGCGTACTCGGTGGGGTGGAACCAGGCTGCCACTGGCGAATCGTGCAGTAGTTCCTGCGGGGAAGCAGACACTTGTTATTCCGCTTACTCCCGTCGACGTCCACCTCGAACATCGGGATCATGTCCTCGTCCGTTTCGCCGTCGAGATGGTGCACTTTGTTGCGCTTGTTCAGCACGTCGGCCATCATGACTGGCGGTGGGGTGTTGACGATCGCGGACGAGACGACGTTGGGCATGTATCTGTGATCTCTGTCCTTTGCTACGCCGAGTTTGCGGGGGGTATAGAACTGCCCGACTGCTCCCAAGTGGACGTCGCCGCCGAGGATGGTGACGCGAACGGATTTCTCGGCGGCGAGTTCTTGCAGTTCCTGGATGAACCAGTTGCGCTCCGCTTTGTGATGCTTCGCAGTCCAATGGTCGTCCAAGTCATCCAGAATCTCGACTCCGCCGTCGAATTTATTGACGAAACCCCCCAGCATACCCGTACGACCAAGAGCTTTGATAGGGTCCAGCGCGCGGGACGTGAGGATGTTCTCGAGGAAGTTTAGACGCGGGTAGGCGATCGGCACGCCCAGCAGAACCAGCAGATGCTTCGTATCGCCTTTCCGAATCTCAGTCCGCGCGCGGTCGAAGAGGATATCGTAGCTCTGCTGGCTGAGAATCTCGTCGCGCATGCGTTCAGTCCGGCAATCCAGAGCCAGCAACTTCAGATCCTGGCCGAGGGAGAGGAAGATGCTGCGGCTCAGCTCGTTGATATACGGCCCGGGGCTGGCACCAAGAACCCAGCTCGGCTCCTCCCGTGCGGTCTCCGCGACGAGCGATTGGTGCTGGAACAGCATATAGTACTTGAACGCCACGGCCCCGACACCCGTAAAAACAGGCGTGCTCATGAAATGATGCGGATAGCTCCCGAAACCATCGATGATGTCGTGGTCGTCCCACATATTCACCATCGGCACCTGGCTGGCGGCCATGGCGAACAGGCCCTGCGAGAACCACATGCTGTAGCGGTGGAAGTAGAAGCTCTCGAGCTCCTCTTGCATCTCCACTGAAAAAGGAGCATGGTGCTTGTGCTCGGGGTTCTTCGTCTGCAGCCACTCCCGGAACAAAGTCGTATCGCGCATGGCGGCGTCGTTGTAGATCTGGTCGCCGCCGCCGAGCATGACGTGGAACGGGCGGTGTTGGTGGCGGTTCAGCACGTCGCGCCAGAGCGGGTCCGGGCCGGAGAAGGTGTCCGGATCGACGCTCATGCTGAAGCCGTTGCACGAGTGGAACAGGACGTTCATGCTCTCGCCTCGTGCGGGCACCCAGAAGCCCAGCGCGGGGCCCTTGTTGATGCGGTATGCGACGCGGTGGGGTGTGCTTCCCAGCTCGACTTCGAGACTCCAGCGCCAGAAGGTGAAGCCGCGCTCTGCGTGCAGTCGCACGGCCTTGATCTCGCGGTATCGTCCAGCTTTCTCGCCATCCCGCCCTCTTATGCGCGACTTGTCCTGGAACGTGATATGCTGACTCTGCCTTCCATCAGATCCAGAAGAGAACTGTGGCCCAAGCATCGGCGCCCGCGTCGCAGAATACAAGCCCGAGTTGTTCTCTTCGCGGCTCAGATCCACTTCGCCATCCAAGTCATGCACAGGCCTGACATACAACGGCCTTCCCGTACGCGAGATCTTCACCTGTCCAGCCACAGGATCCTCGTCCTCAGGAGCGACCTCAAAGCCATGGCGTTCGGGCGGCGTGTGCAGCTCTGCCGGCTGTGCGAATAGACGCAGCGTAGGTGGAGAGCTGATGTCGCTTTGTTCATCTTCTGTAACGATCATGACACTGCCTCGCCAGATTTCGCGTTCGCCGCGGCCGCTGGAGGACATCTCCTTCCTCATGCCGGTGTAGCGCAGCAGAGGTCCGCACTTGAGGAACAGCGGCGGATGGAAGGACTTCGCTTCCTCCTCGTAAGGTCCAGCATACTGCGCAGCAGCAACACCGCCAGAGCTGGAGCGTCGATCTTTCTGTGCGCCGAAGTATCCATCGTCACCGCCGCCTGAAGATCGCATGAAATCCAGATCACCAGCGGTAAGACGAACAGGCTTGCCACCCTTCCACTCCTCGAGTGCTTTGCCTTTGACGTATCCTCTCCCCTTATTTTCGTCGCGGTGGAACATGCCGCCGAAATGATGATGTTTCTGTTCCGGACTCATGTTCGCCGCCATGGGTTCATCGTGAAAGCCGACCTGCGCTCTTGCCTCTTGTCCTGCGGCTGTTTGCGGCGGTATGCTGTACGGCACCGCAATGTCAGGACCGGTAGCGACAGTGGCCCGAGCAATAGGATCAGGGTCTTCCGAGGCTGGCGGGATCTCCTTCTCGTGGTCGCCCATACGGTTGGTCTGCAAGGTCGACTTATCCTGCACCGGATCGGTGGAGATGTTGCGCGATTGCTGCTGCGGTTGCTGCTGCTCGCGTGGGGACTGCTGATACTGCTGCTGTTGTTGATATGATTGCTCGCGAGGGGACTGCTGATACTGCTGCTGTGGCTGTGGTTGTTGTTGTTGTTGCTCGCGAGGGGACTGCTGATACTGCTGCTCAGGCTGTCCCCGATCGCTCGACCTCCGTCCCTGAGCCGCCCTCCATGGGTACGGCTTCTGCAATTTCCTGCTCCCACTCCTACCCACATCCCTACTGCCACCCGTCGTAGAGACAGGCGAGAGCGGCTCGCCGCCCTCAGCACTCTTCCTTTTCTCGTAAGCCTCCCGGCCCCGGTCAGGGTCGCCGTATTCGTGTGCCGTAGCGCCTCCCGCGGCGCCTCCTGCCATGGCGGCAGCACCAACAAAGCCTGCGTCGCGCAGTCGGCGCTTGTACTTCCCACTTGCAGTGCGTTCCAAACCACCTCTGTCGGCAGTGTTGGGGCTTGGAGGGACCGGATTGCTAACACTCCTGCTCGCGCCATCTCGACTGCCACGGTTAGCATTGTGGGGATAGCCTGCGACATTGACGCTAGTCGGAGCCTCCGGCGCATGATGGTAAGGCTGCGCTTCGCGCGACACCTGCCGTCCAGCACCCGGCTGCGGGTAGGCGACACCGAGACTGCGCGGAGCTTCGGGAGCATGATGGTATGGTTGTGGGTTGGATGCGATCGCCGATTGACGAACAGAGCGCTGGCGGTCGGGTGCACCACCGGAAACATCGCGCGAGCCATTTCCGTTGCGCAGAGCATCGCTGGCTCGGCGAAAGCGCATAGCTCCATTATCCGGTGGGAGAGCTTTCGGAGCGCCAGCGGTGACTTGGCGCTGGTATTTGTCGCTACTGCGATTGTCGCTCGGCCGTCTGTTGCCGTCGCTCACCGCCCTGCCCTTCTCGCTGCGGAGCGTGTTGGACCGCGCTGGAGCCTCGCCTTTGTTTGTACTGCGCTGTCGAGCGACGTTCTCCAACTGCTCCATCCTCGCCCTCTTCTCCTCCTTGCTGATATCCCCAAGCTTCCCTTCCAGCTTCTGCAACGGGCTCTTGTCCGCTACACTCGGCCTTCTCCCCGGCACCTCAGCATTGCCAGCGCTCGTTCGTCTGGTGTTCGTATTCGCAGACGTAGGCCCAGGGTCCGGACTCCACGCCGTCCCTCTCACATTCTCCGGCACCGCATTGGGGTCGACGCTCAAGGCAGGCTTTCCGGCGTCTCCTCCCAACGGCCGCGCTTTCGGGATCTCCGCATCTGGCGAATGCACATGTACTGCATGTCCACTGCGCGCGAAATCGTCTGCTCCGGCATCTCCACTGTAGGCGTGGAGACTCGAAGCAATCTTCGCGTGAGTCGCCAGAGCTACGTCCTTGATGCGACTCTTGTCGAGGACGCTGCTGGCGCCGGAGACGTTGTTCTGGGTGGCAGCAAGGTAGGCGGAGGTGAGTGTTGGGTTGCCCGTTCGGTCAGAGAAGCTACGGCGAGGCTTGCTGTCGGCGGCTGGGGGCTGGTAGTACTGGTATGGTCCGTTGGATTGACTCGTCGGTGCCTTTTCGAAGTAGCCCGTCGTCGGGTTTTGGTTCCACAGGCCTGACTGTCGGCGGTTGGAGGAGTCTGCGTTGGTTGCCATGGGTATGGTAGCTATTGCATGGTATACAGGTCGATGAGCTCAAGCCGTGTCGCGGTCCTTGGTCGGCTAATGTTGTTCGTCAGTCGTTACAATCGTGAAATGTAATATTAACACGCTACAATGGCTGAACGCAACAGGGAGACAGCAAAGGCGGGCAGATGACAGGTCTTGAGTGGGAGTGGAGTGAGGATGGCTGGTAGTCTTCTTGCGCGATACAAGATTCTTGATTGCATGGGGCTGGTAACTTAGATTGCGCTAGTGCCATGCCATATCCTGCTGTGCCCGCTTCCTCTCCCGCACATGCATCACCATCCCCTCCATGCCGTAACTTCCTCATCGGGCGCACACGTGAGTCGGCGACCGAGGAGGTGGACGAATATGCAACTGCTGGTGTCGCTCCAATCAAATGTGTCGCAGAACAAAGAAAAGGTCAAGCTTCTCGATGCAGATGTGGAGGCGGCAGCATCAGCCACAGGGAGAGCCGAGCCGCAAGCTTACCTTATTGCGAGCCCAGTGAGATCCAGGGTCAAAGAAAGTGAAGTCTACTGGAAGACACGCCGGTTAAAGGGTGCACACACTCGCTACACTCGACTCTGCATACCACCGATATACCCGCACTTGCACCGTATCATGACACTGGACGGAAGATGACTGCAGACCACAGAAGACAGGCCAACCACACCGTCCGCGACTGCGCGCAAAGGAGAGGCCTCGATCGAAAACGATGAAGATGCGCTGGCTGTCCAGCCTACTGGCCTTACCCGCACTGTTAACAACCACATGCTATGCGAGACGAGACTACGACGCCCACGACTACTACGCCGTCCACTTACGACCAGGGGTCAGCCCTGACGCCGTCTCCTCCCACCTGGGCCTCGACAATGAAGGCCCCCTCGGTCAGCTAGACGACCACTACATCTTCCGCGCTCACGAGCCCGTGTTCGAGTACGACCACATCACCACTGCCATTTCAGACCTCAAGCGACGAAGGCGGAAACGAGAGGCTGGCGCAGAATTGCCGCATGTCCTCGATGATGTCCTCCTCGCTCAGAAGCAGGAGCTGCATAAGCGCTTCCCTCTGGTCAAGCGCGGTCCTCTCGCTATACCCTCCCCTCGCGCGCCAGCACTCGCACCACGGCAGAGTTACCCACCCATCGAAGAGGCGGTTCAGGAGGGTATAGATTTGGCTAAGAAGCTGGACATTCAGGATCCCATATTTCAAGAGCAGTGGCATCTCTTCAACCACCTACAGCCTGGACACGATATAAACGTTACAGGACTATGGGCACAGAACATCACCGGACATGGCAGTACGGTGTGTATTGTAGACGATGGCTTGGACTTTGACTCGAACGACATCAAACCCAATTACTTCGCCGCCGGCAGCTGGGACTACAACGATGTCGGACCCGATCCCAAGCCACGGCTGATCGATGACCGACACGGCACGCGCTGCGCTGGAGAAGTATCGGCAGCCAGGAATGACGTCTGCGGTGTGGGTGTTGCCTACGATTCGAGGATTGCTGGTGTCCGAATCCTCAGCAAGCTCATCTCCAACGCCGACGAAGCGGAGGCTATGAACTACGCGTTCCAAGAGACGGACATCTACTCATGCTCGTGGGGTCCGCCGGACAATGGGGAGGCCATGGAGGCCCCGGATATCCTCATCGCGCGTGCCATGGTTAAAGGGGTAGAGAAGGGTCGCGGTGGCAGAGGGTCGATATATGTGTTTGCCATTGGCAATGGCGCCGCCGCGGACGACAACTGCAATTTCGATGGATACACGAACTCGATCTATTCAGTCTCTGTAGGTGGGATCGACAGAAAGGGACTACACCCATATTACTCGGAGAAGTGCTCGGCGCAGCTGGTGGTGACCTACTCATCTGGCTCTGGTGATGCGATTCACACCACGGATGTCGGGCAGGACAAGTGCTACTCCAACCACGGCGGTACATCTGCTGCTGGGCCTCTAGTCGCAGGCATCTACGCTCTAGCACTGCAGGCGAACCCGAAGCTCACATGGCGCGATATACAATACCTGACTGTTCTCTCTGCCGTGAAGGTTGATCAGCCCTCCGACTGGACGATGAATAAAGCGGTTGGCAAGGAGTTCTCGCACCAGTTCGGATACGGGAAAGCAGATGCTTATGCGCTCGTAGATATGGCGAAGCACTGGAAGCTTGTCAAACCGCAAGCATGGTACTTTGGGCCTTGGCTGCACGTTCGCCATGCCATTCCTCAAGGCGAGAAGGGTCTGGCATCGCACTTCGAAGTGACCAAGCAGATGTTGAAGGACGCCAACCTCGAGCGCCTGGAGCACGTCACCGTCACCATGAACGTCGAGCATACCCGCCGCGGCGACCTAAGCGTCGAGCTCAAATCCCCCTCGGGCATGGTTAGCCACATCGCCACGCACCGCCGCAACGACGAAAAACGCGCCGGCTACGTCGACTGGACCTTCATGTCTGTCGCGCACTGGGGCGAGTCCGGCGTCGGCAAATGGACCGTCGTCGTCAAGGACACCAACGTCAACGAGCACAAGGGCGTCTTCACCGACTGGCGCATCAAGCTGTACGGCGAAGCCCGCGACGCCAGCAAAGCCTCCCCGTTACCCTTGCCGAAAGCCCACGACGACGACGACCACGATGTCGTGCACACCGAGACGGCGTCGGCGCATACGACGAGCGTGGCCGTGCCGACGGAGACGGGGAAACCGCCGGGGAATCCGGATGATCATCAACATCGCCCTGTAAATGGCAAAATCAGCACGACCAAAACCACCGCACAACCCACCCCGACCCCTACAACATCTCAAGACGACGTCGCCTCCCCCTCCCCCTCACCAACAGAAACAGAAAGTTCCTCCAACTTCCTCCCCCGCCCCTTCCCCACCTTCGGCGCCAGCAAACGCACCCAAATCTGGATCTACGGCGCCCTGGCCCTGATCCTCGCCTTCCTCGCCGCGCTGGGCGGGTGGTGGTACTGGATGCGGCGCAAGAAGCGCTGGATGGAGCGCGATGACTACGGGTTCGAGATGGTGGATCGCGAGGACGAGGATGAAGGGGTGCCGTTGGCGAATGGATTCGGGAAGCAGAGGAAGAGGCGGGCGGGGGAGTTGTATGATGCGTTTGCTGAGGGGAGTGAGGATGAGGATGGGAATGGGGTTTTTGGGGTGGGGAGTGATGATGAGGGGAGTGAGAGTGGGGATGGGGATGAGGGTGGGGAGATGTATCGGGATGAGAAGCCGGGAAGGGAGAGGATATAATTGGGGGAATTGAGCCAGGGCGTTTCGGGCTGGGTGCATTGGGACATCGTGGCGTTTTCGACGTTGCATTTTGGAGGATCTGTGTACGATGGATGGCAACACGCGTATCGTTCGGACTTTGTAGTTCGTGTATCCGTATTCATCAAGACGACGTTGAGACTTTGTAATCCTCCCCGCTGTCACATGCTCATGCTCCTTCTTCTTCCTTCCGCGCTACCTCCTAGCTCCGCCGTTGCCCGGCCCTAACCCGCTTTCCGAACCAACGGCACGTGCCATTTTCGGATATGAGAATAGCGGGGCGCGGTAGCGGTGTTTACCAGCTGCTGCAGATCTCTTTTGAACTTTTGCTCGTTTGGAAGAAACAACGCATTGCCTCCTGCCAGTCGCGTCGTCTGCTGCTGCTGGGTCACAACAATCCAAAAAGAAATCTCACACTGACTGGCTCAAGGCCTTCGGCTGCAAACACGACAGCGCGCGCGTACAAGCCACGACAGCGGCTTTCTGCGTTTCATCAGTACCCCTCGTGTTCGCTGAGGAGGGCGAGGAAGGTTCGAGCAACGTTCACGACACGGTATAGAAGGGAGCGGAGTGGTACGAGAGCCACGTGGCCACGGACAACAACAACAATAACAACACCACCCTATTGAGCTGCCGACGGCGTGGATAACGACAATACCCACCCCACGGCAAACACCACCACCACCACACCCACCCCACTGCCGACCGTCCACCTTCCGCCTACAACCAACACTCGTTCGTTACACACCACCAAGAAGTTGAGGTAAGGTAGCAGCCATGGCCGCCGCCGACATGGACATCGACTTCACCCGCCGCAACAAGAAGCCCCGTCTGCTGTCCGACTCGGAGCGCGAGAAGCTCGACGAGTATCTGGATTCGATTCATTATTCTTCGCGGTATGCTCTACAACCCCTGTTTTCCACAAACTTTCCTCCTCGCGCACGCTGTTCAGACTTGCCCACGTAACGCTCCTCAAGCCCGCTTGCTCACTGACGTTTCGCTCCCAGCTACTCCGACGACCACTTCGAATACCGCCACGTCCAACTCCCCAAAACCATGCTCAAAGCCATCCCCAAAGACTACTTCGACGGCAGCCGCGGCACGCTCAAACTGCTGTGGGAGGACGAGTGGCGAGGCCTGGGCATCACGCAGAGTCTGGGGTGGGAGCATTACGAGGTGCATGAGCCGGAGCCGCATATTCTGTTGTTCAAGTGAGTCTATCATCCATCTACGGGGCTTGAGTGGAGAGAAAAGTGCTGACAAAGGTGGTTTGCCAGGCGACCGATCAACTACCAAGCCCCTCACTGAACGACCTCCTCGGCAAGAAGTGCGATGCGAAGGTTGCTACTTGAGAAACATGGCGGTGGTGGGGAATCTATACTGCTGATGACGGAAATGCATGCTCTTGGTCGAGCTTGGGTGATACATGAAATGACAGGATGAGCGGAAACAACGTCGAGTCGATGCATTTACCCGGCGTCACGCGAGGGCACGAAGCCATGAAGCCATCGGAAGCGATGAAGGAACGTCTGCGAACGCGTTCAAGCGAGTTAGGCGTAGTGCAGAAATGCAAATGGCGATACGCAAGCACTGCAGTATCTCCCCTCAACCTCCCTCCTCTCTCTACATACCCACAGTACACGTCGTAAGGACGAAGTCAACTACCACTGATAAACAAAACCCACCCCCCTATCCGTCCGATCATCCTCCTCCCTCTCGCCCCCCTCTATCCTCCTAGTCTTTCCCTCATTCCTCCGCCGGTAAATAACGGTAACCCAGCTAAACAGCCCGCACGCCACCACCAACACCCCAGCGGTCCAGCCGTTCCCGACCCAATAGCGTGGTGCCCATTCGGAGCGGTAGAGTTGGCCTATGACGAGACCCGAGACGTCGGTCCAGGTGAGGACTATGCCGAGGGTGGCGGCGCGTTTGGCGGCGGGTGAGGCGTTGGCGGAGGTCCAGGCTAGGTTGTTGCCTGCGATTCTGTACATCGGGAGGGGAGGGTTAGTGGGAGGGAGGCTTTGAGGGAAAAGGGAGGGGAGGGGAGGGGTCGATACATGTAGCAGCCGGTTGTGATGAGGTAGGTGGCGAAGTAGTGCGCTCCTGCGGGGATGGGACAGAGGAGGAGGACCTGTTCGCGGGACAAAGTCAGTACGTCAAAGGTTGAAGGGGGAAGGAGGAAGACGTACATAGCCCAATGCTGTAATAGGTGTGAAGATGATCTCGAAAAGGTAGCGTTTGCGGTAGCGATCCGAGAGCCAGACGATGACGCAGTAGAACACGAAACCCCAGAGCTGGACGGGGATGGTGAGATATTGGGTCGAGAGGGTACCGTAGCCCAAGCCGTCTTGGAGGATGATGGGGAGGAAGTTGTTGAAGCCTGGCTGTCCGTTAGATTGCTGTTCGTGGAATAGTGTGGAGGATCGAGGATGGTGCGTTGACTTACCGTACAACGGCGTAATAACACAGAACTGCAACGCCGAATGGATCCAGGTCTTGACGTCTTTGGCAGCGACGATGATGTCTTGGAGCGTGAACTCGCCTGCGCCGCCGTTGTAGTGGTGCATGAGCTTTTCGCGGTAACGCATCACTTCCTTGTCGTCTTCGTTGAGGAAGTGGGCTTTTTCGTACGAGCTGGGAACGAGGATGAAGCAGATGAAGCCGTAGACGATTGTGATGATGCCTTCGATGATGTAGATCCTTGGTTAAGGGTCAGCGAGGGATTGTGAGGCTGTTTGGAGGAGGCGAGACGTACCATCTCCAGCCAGCAATCCCGGCAGCTCCATCCATGTGATAGATGGCATAAGCCAGCAGCCCACCAAAGGCACCAGAGAGCGCGGTTGAGCCGAACAGGAATGCCATTCGAACGGCCAACTCCTCTCGCTTGTACCAGTTGGCGACGAATAATGCGAGGGCAGGGAAGAGGCAGCCTTCAAATAAACCAAGAATGAGACGAGTACCGACGAGCCCGCCGTAGGTGTTGACCCATCCGGAGCCCAGGGTGATGATGCCAAAGGCGATGGTGAGGCTGGGCAGGACACGCTCGAAGCGCCATTTCTTTGCGTACATTGATATTGGGAACTGTGGTCGTCAGTACGTTGTGTCGTTAGAGTTGGGGGATTGATAACGTACTTCGGACAAGATGTAGAGGACGTAGAAGATTGATACGCCAACCTGTTATTGTCAGTCCCGTGTCGACCGGTGAGAACGAGGTTTGCTCGTACATTGAGATCTGACTCTTGCAGGTTGAGGTCATCCACCATTCCTTGGGTTGCGGCAAAGCCAATGTTCGATCGGTCAAGGTAGGACTGCGTATAATTATCAGTGATAAAGGTCATTGTCGTCTCTTATGGATCTGCTGTCGATTCTTACGATAAAGTTGAGCGAGCCCATCAGCGGAGCGATGTAGAAGTCCATCTTTCGAATCACCCTCGCTTCTCTCGCTTTGAACTCAGGCGACTCGTAGTAGTCGGACGTCTGTCTGTCTTCGACATCTTCGACGTGCTTCGTCTCGTCTTTCCCATTGTTGTTGTCGCTGCTTTCGCCGAGCTCTGGTGATGGTTGAGACTTCTCGCTCTTGTCGTCGTTGGTGTCTGCCATCATGCTGCAGGTCACTGGATGTTATTGCCAGTACAAGCATCAAAGAGAGAACACAAGCGTTGCCAACCAAGCCATCGCCATCGAAGACATTCCAAGCCTTTCAAAGTCTTCCATATTGATATCATCCGTCTTCGGCTACGTATCGACCGAATAGCTTCATCTCCCCGCCTTGATCGACATGCAATGCGCTCGTGAGGGCCACGAGCAACGGGTTCGGAGGTACCTGTTCCAGTTTGGAACGACACGGATCACGGCACTTGGAGTGCAGCTAGACGAGCTCCGGTCCATGATTGAAGGTATGCGCGTTTGCTCTCGACCCTGAGCGGGATTTAACGGCCGTCACCTGTCATCCGTCTTCGCCTGGTGAGCAGCGACTTAGTGCCGCCCACAACGGATAGAGGGAGTAGTGGACGATACCCACGGCATGCTCACGCCTTGGCAGATATGACCTGGCTGAACTAGCTGAACATGCGAGAATACCTTAGACTGGAGGATCTTGAGGCAGATAGCTTCGAGTATCAGAATAAGAGAGGTGACAGGAAGCTTGTAGAAAATCTGTATTTACCTGTGGCTGAGTATGTGTCTGCCGCAATGTGTCCTGTCCAATGCTACACATGCCAGTGTAAGGTAAGGAGAAGATGAGAGCAGCTGGTCTGCCGCTTAGCGGGACTAAACTAGCTATCAACCCCCTCTAACCACCTCACCCCACGTAGACCCTTGTTTGACAACCAGAACTGTGGTTGCGAGCATTGTGTGTCCACCTGCAGTCTTTCTGTATACCAACGATAGACCCGACACAACATGCGTTTCTCCTCGGTCATCGCTGGCGTTGGCCTCCTCCTCACCGGCGCTGCTGCGCTCGACAAACCGCTCGACATCCAAGTCGAGAAGGCGGTGGAATGCTCTAGGAAGACGAAGACTGGTGAGGAACACAAGTGTACAACTATTCGGACTCTTCTGACCATGTCTTGTAGGTGACAAAGTCGACGTCCACTATCGCGGCACTCTTGAGAAGGATGGTAACGCTCCCCCTCTTACCGCAACGATACGTAACCTGCGTCTCACATGAAGCTCCAGGCTCCGAGTTCGACGCCTCATACAATCGCGGCACCCCGCTCTCATTTCACGTCGGGAAGGGCCAAGTCATCAAGGGGTGGGATCAGGGACTGTTGGACATGTGTCCTGGGGAAAAGCGGAGGTTGACGATCCAGCCTGAGTGGGGCTACGGTTCGAGAGGGATGGGCCCGATACCTGCCAACTCGGTACTGATCTTCGAGACTGAGCTGGTTTCTATCGCTGGCGTGGAGCCTGAGGGCGACAAGGCAGAGTTGTAGGTTGTGGGAGAGGGAGACGATTGAAGAGGATGTGGCATGCTGCTATGGTACGGGACGATGTTATGAGAGATGACGCCCTTCTGGTGGGCCTAAAATGCTACTTTTTTCAGTCGGATGTGCCGAAGTACGTGGTTCCAGGAGCCACATTTCATCGAGACTACTATCTAAGCAAGAGACTGCGCCTTTTCTCTCTCAGATTGTCCATTTATCGCTCATTGGGAGAACATAAAGCTGGCCGAATGCGGTAACCTCTGCGATGAAATAAGCCACAGACCAAGCTCCACCAAGCTTCCAGCATCGGGGCTGTAGAAACATCCTCCATCCCATAACCATCCTAGTCTGCGACATGATAGGCCTGTCCTACTGGGCTGTGTTCCTGACTATCTTCTCGTCCCCCAGCTGAGGTTCATAGCTTGACTCGGTGCAATGGGATTGGTATGTAGGTATAAGACGCTTCCATCTCGTTCTTTTCTCGATGTTTTCCATATTCATCAAACCACTCTACTATCTCCAGCATCGAGGCGACTCTTGACAGTCGTTACCGATACACTTATCCTCTACACTCTGTTCGTTGAGCACAACGTAAAACTCGTTTAGTCGACATCAACACAATGCCTCGCCAAGGAGGACTGATCAAGGTCCTCGGGACTGGTGTAGGGATGGCAGCAGAGTACCACGAGCATCGCAAGCAGAAGAAGCTCTCGCGCGAGAACAGCCAGCAAAGCGTCGACCAAACCATTGCAGGTCCTTCCAATCGACCCGAAATCAGTACCAGGGAGCTCTCTGCTGCCTCCGACCTGCCTCCGGCGTACGAAGATATTGTTGACGAGCATAACTCGTCGCTAGCGGCCGGACGACCGGTTGCAGACGACAAGAAAGCCGCGCTACGCCAGTACAACTCCGACTCCGAATCCGACGACCTGGAAGAGTACGAGTATGCAGAGCTCCAAGGAGACGAAGCAGCCTGGGACCTAGACGAAGCCGTCAGCCGCGAGCGCGGGAGGTCAACGCCCCCAGATACACCGACCGAGACCTCCTCAGATCCCGAGAGACTCGTCAGTGAGGTCCTCACCGCCAACCGTACGGCATTGGCTGCAGCTCCAGCGTTCGAGCGTACCCAAATCCCATGCCCAGTCATCATACCCCAACGCCGGCCGCGGACAAAAGCTCGTGGGTTCGTGCGAGCCTACGCCCCGCTCTTGGGCGAATGCAGCGGCATCAGCCAGGAAACCTTCCTCCTCTTCCTCAAGAACTTCCACAAGGCCTCCCAAGCATCGCCGGTCTTCCCCGTCATCCGCATGTCGGCGGCGATAGCCGGCTTCGCACCAAGCGTGATCGCAATGGCCGTCACGACGGCCGTTCAATTTGCTGCAGGCGTAGGGCAGGAGGTCCAGCAGCGGCAGCGGACCAACCATTTCCTGGATAGGATGAACCAGGAGTTGTTCCAGCCGGCAGGGTTGTACGCCATGATCGTCAAGTACAAGCCTGAGGATGAGCTGCAGAAGAACAGCAACAGTCTGCTAACGCGGCTCGGAGTGACTAGCGAGAAGGTCGACCTGAGCACGAACCAGACCATTGCGAAGTACAGCCGCGCTCTAACCAGTGAATCGGCCAGCAGCGGGCAGAGCATGAGCCAGCGGATGCAGGGCCTTCGCCTCTTCTCTCAGACGACAAAAGGCTCCTGCGCGATTCCGGAGTCCGCACCATTGATCTTCCCAGATGTTGACAACGCGGTGGCTCTCGAGGGCGAGGAGAGCTTCAAGGCCAAGGCGAAGGATGCCAAAGGCTTTTTGGCCGATTACTTCGACCGCAAAGCGCAAGCAAAGTATGCAACGGCGGATCCAAACTCGAGCTTGAACGTGCCGGACGAGCAGCGTGCGTTCCGCTCCAAGCTTGCGGACCCGAGTCATCCGATGTACAATGGCGGAATCGTCGGCTTCGTCAGTGGTGGTGCACTTACCCGAGATCGCGCTGAGAGGGATAACCGCAGGAACGAGAGGCGGTGGGAAAAATATGAGCGGAAAGACTTGCGCCGAGAAAGGAGAGACGATCGAAAGGATTTCCGTCGAGAAATGAGAAACGAGCGCAAGGATGAGAGACGTCTTGACAGGTTTGAGCGACGGCTCGACAAGGGCAGGAGTCTGAGCAGGAGTAGCGAAAGACGTCATGAGGATATCATGATCCACCGAGAAAGAAGGGCTGGGTTACAGGGACGCGGACCGATCGGCATGCTTGCAGGTGCTGTCGCTGGCAGAGTCGATAATGGCCAGAGTAGAGAGTACGAGGATGCGTACCGAAGCGGCTACGATGGTCGCGAGATGAGGAGATCTTTTGAGGATCGCAACTCCAGCTATGGGCAGTGGAACACGCCTGCTCCTTATAGCGGGCAACAGAGCTTCAACCCGAGCAGAGCGGCTCCGTATGGTGGCCAAGGATATGTCCAGAACGAACGTGAGGTGCCCGGAGCGGCTGCCTACCGTGGGAGGAGGGCAGACCGAAGAGGAAGCCGCCAGAAGAAGGGCGGGCTCATCAAGAAGATCATGACCGAGGACGTCCTATACTTATTGATCGTGAACATGCCCTCAGAAGAAGAGCTTGCGGAGGCCAGGGCGACATTGGAGACGGCTAGAGGACATTGATTAGAATAGAAGTTGACGAGATCAGCAACCACTTTTCAATAATACTAATCTCTCAGCCTCGACGTCTTGTTGAAGGGCTATTCTTGCCCTTGCTCTTCTGCACGCCAGTAGACTGCGCGATCGCGTCCTTGCCCTTCGGCTGCAGCTTGGCCTGCGCAGTATCCTTGCTCTTTGGGCTGTTCCAGTAGTACACCATCTGCGCCGCCAGAATGGCGTTGAGCACGAACGCAGCCATGAATCCGTACAGGATCAAGTTGTCGTCCACCTCCTGTAGTGTTGTGAAGACTCTTGCCAGCGAGCCAGCCAGGTAGTTGAACACTGCGAAAGCGCTTAGCTGACCCGTGCCTCCTTCCGCGAAGATGGTGATGATTTGTGGTAGCTTGCTTGCAACCCCTAACAGTCCGGCGCCGCCTTGGAGATACTGCAGTGTGCTGGCGGACACAATGCTCTGGTCGTACATCACGTATCCCGCTGCTGCGAGACCAGCGACGAAAGCCGCTGCAGCAGGTGTCTTGCCAGAGTACTGCAGAATCAAGACACTGATCGCGATGTTCTGAACCGCGATCAAGGCCACCTCTCCGTACGTCGAGAACGGGAATCCATTACGGATGTTGTACATCAACGTAATAAGGTAGCTGGCCGTCTCCAGCAGATATGAGAGGAAGCTGATGCCCTCCGCCGACTGCGAGTTAAGCAGCTTAAGCAATTGTGGGATTTTGACAATGCTGCTGGCGCCGATGATGCCGATGCCCAGGCCCTTTGAGACTGCGAGTTTGAGGCACACAGTGTCCGTGAGGTTGACCGTGTGGACGAGCGAGCGGTAGCATGATTCGCCGAGGAGTTGCGTTGCGGTGTTGCGGACCGGTGGTGGAAGGTTGTGGGTGAGCGGTTGGAGGACCGAGCGGAGCGTCTTCTCGAGCGATTCCATGTTGGTTGTATGGGTGGTCTCGGTGTCAATTGTGAGGTAGAAGTTCGTGTCTGGAATTCCAAGTCAAAACAGCTGTTGCTAAGTCAGAAAGTGTCACGTGATTTCCGATGCAAGATCGTCCCCGACCTCACTTTCATGTGAAAACTCAACTTCCTACCGTCATTGGCATCAATCAAGATTCTAACACTACTCCGGCCACGCCCATAGAATTTTCCATGATACCGAATCTATCCTTCACACAGTGCAATGCGATCCCCATTAGACAGAATTTTTCTACCACCGCGAAGGTCCTATAGCAACTGCTTTGTTCAGCCTGGCACCTTCACGAAGTCTCTCAAGAAGAACAAAGCACTGGCGAGAAAGCAAGACAGTACTGTCGTTGCGACTCTCAGCACTCTTCGAAGCATGTCTCACTCATCCTCTGCGCCTAATGCCATGCCTCAATTGTCACAGCCAGGTAACGAAAACGTCCTTCAATCCGCCATTTCTCCTAAGCCATCCATTTCACGTTATACTGCACAATAGAAATACCTATACCATCGTCCGTCGCCGCATTTGTTTTAGCCGCTTGGCCTGATGCGGCGATCTCACATGTGAATAGAACAATGGAAAAGTTCACCTCTCAATGAAGCTGTTCGTCAACCTCACGCATTGAAGTATTCTAGCCGTTTCCATCTCTGCCTGCTTTCTTACCTCGACACCGACCTTCAGCGACAGGCAGAAGCACAGGCAAAATTCGTTCGTCTCTGAAGCAATCATTCACATCGACACTGACATCGTCTTGTTAGTCTGACGGCACTCATTGCGTCGACTGTATCCACACTGTTGCATCTGTTTCGTGAGAGCACAAGCGACTCCTAAACCATCAGAACAGCTCAGAGTCAGCCCCACGGAAATGGTGTTCATCGGTCCGAAGCAACTCAGGGAGGCGTATGAGCGCAGAATTGTCGACGCCCAGTATGATCTGGATCAGGCGCGAGCCATGCTCGCTGGATTCACGAAAACTATGACAGAGACGCTCCCCGGGAAGATCCAGAAAGCAGAGCAGAACATTGCGAAAGCTCGCAAAGTCTACAAAACTTTGCAAGGTGATGCACGCAACAATCAGCAGGTCAAAATCGACAAGCTCAACAGGACTCTTGACAACATGAAAAATGAACGAGATTCCACACTTCCTGGTTTGATCAACACGGAGACGAAGGCAGTCGCGAGCTTGGAGAGCAAGATCAGCATGATTGAGAAGCTGGAGGCTGAACGCCTGAAGAAGGTGAGTGCACTGAGATCAAACGCCACTACGTACTTGTGACTGACACTGAACAACTGGAGGATGCAGCATCCGAAGCAGAAACCGAGTCATCCGGTCCGTCTGCACAAGCTCCCGAGCAGAGTGATGGCAAGATAGCAGCTGGTCGAGCCGGAACGAAGCGTAAAGCCAATGCGGGAGATGGAGAAGAGGCGAAGCCTCCGGTGAAGCAAGCCCGGCGTGCGAGTCCCAGCGATGGCAAAAAGCGCAAGGCAAACGATGCCCCTGCGGAGAAGCTAGTCCGTCAATCGAAGAGGCAGAAAGGGGACGCGGCTCCGTCCGCCGACCAAGCTGGCGATGAGAGCGACAAAGAAGATGCTCCCGCCCCCCCAACCCAGAAGGGCAAGCGCTCCAGGAATAAGACTGTCGTGCCCGATTCAAGCGACTCTGGTGGGAAGAAAACACCATCAGGCAAGACCTCCGAGCACCAGGAGACCGCGCCCAGTCCAGCTGGTGGCGCAAAGAAGGCGGCGGGAAAGGCCACGGCGAAGGCCACGGCGAAGGCGGCGGGGAAACCAGCAGAGAAGCCGGCAGCAAAGGCGGCGGGAAAGGCCGTAGGTAAAGCTGCAGGGAAAGCTGACGCCAAAGCTGATGCGAAGGCTGAGGCGGCGGGAAAAGTCGCTGAGAGCAAGTCGAATCCGAAAGGCAAGAAAAAGACAAGCGGCAAGAAATTGAACGATGGCGATAAAGAGGACGGCGACGATGACAGCGAGGAGAACGAGGAAGAAGATGATGGCAACGGCAGCAAGAATGGTGGCGTGGAAAGGACGCAAAGCCGAAAGAGCCATACCTGAACGGCATCATCAACGTGAGTCCACTGGGCTGAACCTTTTCAGCAAAAGCAATGTGCTGACCTACTTCCCTTCGGCTGTATAGTTCAGAAACTCCTGTTTTTCCTCGGTCGTCATACAGCTGCTGGACTACGCTCTCGAAGTCAACCTGGACTCCCTGGTTGGGAATTTGGATGCAAATTTTGAGACGTTTGGTCTCTCCGAGGCAGAGAGCAAAAAGTTCGACATAACCAGTGACAAGTCCTACGACGGCATCAAAGGCAAGTACAAGAAGTTGCCCGAGCAGAGGCGCGAGGCTGTCAGAACGGCAATCAAGGAGGCCCGAGACGCGGAAGAGGTGGACAAGATCAGCCTTCCAAAGCATTTCCTCAAGATGATCGCCGATCTACGCGCACAAGACAAACGCCCAGATCAGAGGTTCATATCGGCCTTCCTCTTCCAACAGGTCATGGCTTTCGGCAGGAAGGAAGATGTCGGCCGCCGGGCTCAGACACTGTCAGTTCGTGAGGACATGAATGGCGACACGCAGCAGGATGCCATGGAGTACCTGGTGGATGTTCTGAACGCACTCCTCGAACACGGCCACACCGGTAGCAAAGCTAGACTCAGGAAGCATTTCGAGATCCACAGCAAGACAGTCGATAGCTGTACCGACGAGAACTGCGGCTTCCGCAGTGGTCCGTTCACAGCGAAGGATAACCATCTCATCGTCAAGGTTCCAGCCAAGCCGCCGAAGGGGAAGAACATACGGATGGCAACACTGTTTAAGGAAGCCAAACACAGCCCGAAGGACCTTCGCTGTCCGGACTGCAAGGAACGCACCCTGGTCGCACACACAGAGTATACGCAGTTGCCAGAGATCATCTTCTGCAAGGTCAACAGGACGACCTACCACTCAACCACAGGAGAGAAGGGTAAGACCAGAACTCCTGTCGACCTTGATCCTTACGGCATCAAACTCGAGGGGCAGAACTTCCATCTAATCGCAGTTGTGCATCACGATGGCAACACTCCAGAATCTGGGCACTATACAGTCTTCAGAGAGCACTATGGCCGCTGGTACTTACTGGACGACAAGACTGTCACCGAAGTAAAGGAAGCGGATGTGAAGGATCACGCAAGGAAAGGCCAAAGCGCCATCCTCATGTTTGAGAAGGCACCGGAGGGAGTCTCCCCATCACCACCCGCCAAAAAGTGAGGTGGCTGGAGACAGATACTTCCAACCAGTCCTCGTTGCGCGGGGCATTGCCCATGTGTACACTGTATGGGTGCATCGTACTGTGTAGAGCGGAATTGAATAGATACTTGTAATGACAATCTCTCATGGCACTTTTCCTCACCTGCAGCCGCGCTGATTTACCTAAGCTTTGACCATTTTCGAGCACATGACTTTCGCGACTTAGCGCGTCTGCACTTTCTACACATACACGCACATGGCGCCACCATACAGTCATGGACGACATACTGCACGGTCTAAACAAAGCCCAACGTGAAGCCGTCACCTCTGAAGCATCTGTCCTCCAGGTTCTGGCACCACCCGGATCCGGCAAAACGAAGACTCTGACCACACGCGTCGCGTACCTCATCGCGCACCGCCATCTGAAGCCATGGAACATCATCACGTGTACCTTCACCAAGAAGGCGGCGAACGAAATGAAAGAGCGCCTACGTAGCTTCATCGGCGAAGAACTCGCGAAGCAGATCAAGCTTGGGACCTTCCACGCGATTGCGGCGCAGTATCTTCGCCAGTATGGGCAACACATTGGCCTTGCCAAGGACTTTGGTATCGCAGACACTTCGGACAGCAAGGCCATTATCAAGCGAATCATCAAACGGCGTGACCTGACCAGTGAGGTACCGAAAGCGTTGGGACGCATCTCCGCGAACAAATGCAAAGGCATCGAAAGCGGCCAGTTTGCACAGACGGCGAAGAATGTCGACCAGCAGGAGTTCGCTCTCATCTTCTCGGAGTACGAAGCAGAGTTGATGGCATCAAATCTGCTAGACTATGATGACCTGCTCCTCAGGTGCTGCTTTCTTCTAAGAACGCATCCCCAATGCGTGTCCAACGTGCAAGCAGTGTTGATCGACGAGTTCCAAGATACGAACACGGTTCAGTACGATCTTATGGCACTCTTCGCACAGAAGCGGAACATGATCACAATCGTCGGCGATCCCGATCAGAGCATCTACGGATTCCGCCACGCTGAGATCAAGAACCTGAACCTCATGAAGGATCAATGGCCAGACACTCTTACCATCAATCTGGAAGAGAACTACAGGTCTTCTGGTGCCATTCTCCATGCAGCGCAGGAGGTCATTGAACAGGACGAGAGTCGTCCACAGAAGAAGCTGCAAGCAACGCACACCTATGGGCTGCGACCTGTCCTCAGGAAGCTTCCATCTGCGGCTGCTGAAGCAAGCTGGCTGGTCTCAGAGATCGGCCGTATGTGTGCCATGAGCGGCAAAGTTTTACAGCACAGCGACTTTGTGATCCTTTTGCGCAGCGCAGCACTCTCGCGTGAGATAGAAGCTGCGCTGGGCAGAGATGGTGTGCCGTACCGGATGGTCGGTGGCAAGAAGTTTTTCGAACGAGCGGAGGTCAAGATCGTTGTCGACTATTTGCAAATCATCAACCAGCCCAGTCACAGCGAAGCGGTGGAACGCATCATCAATGTACCTTCCAGGCGCATTGGTGATGCTACAGTGAAGAGCTTTCGCGAGGAAGCATCCACGAAGGGTATATCATTCTGGGAGCTCATCTGTGGCGTTTCTCAGGACAAGATTCGATCAACAACCAAGCTACCTGCAGCAACAGAAAAGGGCGTTTCCTCATTCGTCAATGTGATATTGAGCGGACGAAGAAAGATTTCTGAGGCGAATGACGGGCAGACGTCTTTGGTCGATCTGATCAACCTCGTCGTCAAGAAGATCGACCTCCAGTCTTATCTCAAGAACAAGTACGAGAACGAGTATGAAGCCAGGTGGTCGAACGTCGAAGAGCTCATGGCCCAAGCTGCAGATGCATCGGATCCCGCTAGATTAAAAGCCATGGTGGAAGAGGACAGCTTACCCACCATTGACGGCCTTGAGCAACGGACTGCTGGGAGTGAGGACATATTGTCGATCTTTCTGGCGAATATTGCTTTGACGTCCAGCGCAGAGACGAAGCAAGCAGAGGGCGCAGAGCCGGTGCAACAGGTCACCATATCCACGATTCATTCGGCCAAAGGTCTAGAGTGGCCAGTTGTTTTCATTCCGGCCTGCTACGAGGGATCGATACCACATTCACGATCCGATGACAACGACGAGGAGCGGAGGTTGCTCTATGTCGGTATGACACGAGCACAAGCCTTGCTGTACCAAAGCTGTCCGATCAAAGACACTCAGAGACAAGAGACCATCATGTCCTCATATCTGACCCAGCCTGGGGTGCAGCATCACTTCGAGGAGCATGGTCCACTCATGTCTATTCACGAAGCCAAGAGTCTGGCTACGACATTGCGAAGAGAGCAGCCAACGACAGCTTCATACGAAGAAGGAAAGAAGGATTTGGAGAGTGAACTGGACAATTACTGGCCATTGAACGGCGAACAGCCTCCTGAAGAGCGAGCCAAATGGGATTATGGCAAGGCCACAAATCACGTGACAGCGTTTGGCACGGCGAGGTCAGCATCATGGGTGGCGTCAACGTCAGTGACTATGCAACAGCAGCAAGGGTTCTCGACAGCGTCCGCCACAATGAAGCCCAGCTTTGGCTCAGTGAAGGACCTGTACGACGATCTTTTGGGACAGGACCGCCTCAAAGCTATCGACAAGAAGCAAGCCGAAGCGAAAAATAAGAGCGACGCTGCCGCACCAAAGGGCAAGAAACGACAGATTGAGGGTCAGGGGAGTATTGCGGGCTTCTTTAACAAGCGCAGAAGACCAGCAGAAGAGGCTGACGAGGCTGACGAGGTTCGGGGGCCGGTAGGCTTGCGCAGTGCTCACAGCGATCCCTTACGGGACGTCTCGAACATCATGCCAGCAGAGCCACCTTCTTCGTTGCCCTCAAAACCGCTGCTCTCCAACTCCCGCCAGATCCGTACGGCGCCGCTTCGGAAGGCCCCATCTGCGCGGCCTTCTCAACCAGACAGCGGATACATGTTTCTCTCAAGCTCACCACGGAAGCCAGACGATGCGGAGAATGAGCCTCAGCCCGATCTGGATGAGGCAGAGCAGGCGGCCGACATACCCCAGCCTCAATTCAAACCGGCTTCGACATTTCACACCACCTCACTGCAGTCCTTGCAACAGAAGCCTTTAGCTCATGGCAGGCGATATGGTGCAAAGCCTAGTATGAACGGTTGGGCGAATCGAAGTAGGAAATGATACGCTGTACATTGATAGTCATTAGTATACGTACTCGCTCAACAGCCATTAGCATAACGAACTTATACCATACATTACAAAGCCATCACTGCACAACCTCCAAACCTCACATCCCGCCCAAAACGCCTCGCTAAAGTCACACCCGTAATCAAAACACAAACAACCACCTCACCCCTCTACCGACCCCAACCACCATCCTCTTCGCAAACTTAAACACAACGACCATGAACCAAATCCACCACATCACTCCCAGCACCGCCCACTCCAGCACCTTGAACCCTGCCTGCCGAAGCAACCTAAACTGCCTCCGCCGCCTTCTCACCATCGTGTCCACCGCCTCGTCGACCCGTTTAGTCTGCTGCGGCTGCTTGGTCGTGAGTTCGACGATGAAAGCATCTGCTTCATCCGAAGCATCGTGGACGTGCGTGGTGAGTTGATCGGAAGCTTTCTGCTGCAGGGTGTCAAGCCTGGAGGCCAGGTTGCGGGCAGTAGTGGTTTGGAAGTGTGAGAGGCCGGATTCGAAGCTCGAGAAGACGGTGGTGAGGTGATCGGAGAGCAAGCGGGCGGCCTCGAGATGTTCATCTTTGATTGGTACGGTGGGGACGCCTTTGTTGGCTGTCTCGGCCGCTTGGGCCAGTTCGGCAGGCGCAGGGTTGCGAGGCTGGTTGCCGCGGCGTTGGATCTCGCGGGCTTTGATGCCGGAGCAGAGGAGCAGGGCGCGGACGCCGGCAATGTCGCGGGCGGTGATCTTGCGATTAGCGGGTTGGAGGGGCTGCGCTTGGTCATAGATGCTCCAGTGTCGCTGGCCTGGAGAGCGAGAAATCGTTCGCGCAGAGGGCATCGAGGCATCGAGACCCAGATCGCCGTAGCTTTTGCGTGGTGTGGTGTCGAATCTGATGGTCGTTGGCGGAGGTGCTGCATCCCGGGTGCTGTCTTCCTCCGGGATGTTGATGCGTGGTGGTGGGAGCTTTTGGCCTTTGCTGCTGTCGCTTTGCGAGCTCTTGGTGCGCTCAAAGGGATTCGTGTTTGCTGTAATCGGCGCCCCAGGAACCACACCACGCCTGCCCCGCGTAGACGCGAATGACGGAAGCTGGATCTTCTGGCTCGTCCTGTTTCGGTCCAGTGATGCACGGGGACTGACATCGCTGGAGTCGTTTGGAGAATCGGTACTCCTCCACCTTCCAGCAGAGCCACTTTCCCCATCCTCAAGATCAGACATGTCCGAAGCAGCTCTGTACGACTCTGCTACGCCAGTGTCCGGTCTCTCCTTGTTTCGAAATCGCTCACCACGAACCAGCGTTCCAATCCGATCTCGCCCACCCTTCAGAAATCGCCCAACAGACGAACCAGGGTCCTTAACAGAAGAGAATGTACTGTTAGTAGCACTCGTATCCAGCCGGTGCAAGCTTCCTGAGAAGCTATCGCCAGTCTTATGCCGCCTAAGATCAATAGGCCGCTCCGGGTCCTGACTTGTCTTTGGCCGCCAGCCTTCTCCACTCATAATCGGTTCAAGGTTCGTTGGAGTAGCAGCGGCAAAGTCCAGCTGATCGACCATATTCCGATCTTTGCTGCGAGACCTGAAGCCTGGTAAATTCGAACCTTGTGGTCTTGGTGCGTCAAGCGAGCGGCGACTGTCCAGTGTACCGGTCCTCTCCAGACTGCTGCTAGACGCCGACTTCTCTGGGTAAGAGGTAGAAGGTCGATGGTCCCCAACCGCAAACACATTCTGATCCGTCGAGTTGACTCTACCATCAGCAGATTTTGACCGCCTATGAAGGTCGCGCGGTACGTCGAGAGAATCCCGACCGCTGCTTCGACCCGGCGGCGAGTCCCGATACGAGTCATCCGTACTCATTCGCGGGAATTGCATGGGCTTATGATCCCAATGATCTGGCGAAACCATATCAGGAGAAGACAGCTCGCCATGCTCATCTTTCGCAATGAGATCCTGCATATGTCGTTCCAGCGGGCCAATGTTCTCGAATTTCTCTCGGCTTCGACGCCTGCCATCTGTGCTCGACATGCTGCTTTCACTAGGTGATCGAGAGAGCAATTTTCGGTTCTTCCGCTGATGCTCCCGACCGCTCGACACCAGCGGCAGCAATAGTTTGCGTCGACGCGAAGCTTTGCCAGAATCCTCAAAATCCTCACTTTCAACTCCAGCAGCCTCATGCTCATCCCTTCCGCGGTGCATCTCGACGCTGATCCTGGGTGTATCAGTACTCTTACGTCGCTCAATATCCGGGAAGATGTTGTTGCCAAATCGGTTCTCAATGTAAGCTTTGTTGTCACTTTTCTCAGTCCAGTACGTGTCAGCGAGAAGCTCAGTCGGTTCTATCGTCCAAGAGTTCTCCGGTCGAGTGATCACAGAGCCAACGGTATCAGTCCTGCGGTGGCCGGATGCGCCTTGTTGTGTGCGCCCATGGATCGTCTCATCATCACCTTCGTAGCGCGGTATTTGAGCCTCGTCCGGAGTTGCCCTGTACTGCGGGTGGTCGGTCGCCGTTTCAACATCATCGACCCATCTCTTGACACCCTCTGGATTAGCCCAGCTGTCTGGAGGAGCAGGAAAAGGCCGCTTTTCTCTTATCCTCACCCGTCGATTTCGAAGTGCCTGTATAGGATTGTACTCCCGTCCAAGAGCATGCTTCTCCTCTCCGGAGGACGTCACACGACGTATCAGAGGAAAGTTCGATCCAGGTTGATTCTTCGTCTCAAAGGTGAAGTTGCCAGGCGCAGAAGCATCAGGCTTCAGAGGCGGTAGGTGTTGTAGCAGTCTGCGATGCTCGCTAGCCAGCTCAAAGTACTTCCTCGCCTTCTCCGCCCTTGACAGCGTCGCCGGGGTGAAAGTGTACATCACATTGTCCGGTCCCGGGCTCGAAACGATAGGCAGCTCATCCGATCCTCTTCCAGCGCCGGAAGCATTCGACCTTGAACGACTATCGCTCATCTGACTCGACCTCTTCCTCGCCGCCGAACTGGCCCGTACAGTCCCATAATTCGACACCGGCATCGACACAACCCTATTCGCGGCCGGCAGCGGCACCTGCAATGAACTGCTCACATTCCTCTTCCGGCTCTCGCTCAAGCTCAACGCCATCTGTACCAGTTGCGCGGGGTCCATGCTCTGCGGTCGCGGTCGCGATGACTGTCTGTTCCTCATCCCATCAACCTCTGCGCTACCGTCCACCGACACCTCTCTCGCCAGCGGCGAGCCACGGAGTGAAGACTCTGCCGACCGCACGCTTTGAGCCTGCTGCCGTCTCTTGTCCACCCGTAGCTGCCCATCTTGAGCCTTCCTCTTCCCACGCGTGTCCTGTGGCCCCTTGGGCGACCCGTTCGCGAACACGGAGTCGAGTAGAAAGCCTCCAGACCTCCGCGCATGATGTCCCGCACTGCCTCTTGAGCTCCCCTCTCCATCTGCCCTTTGCCTTCGCTCTTCTGGCGTCACTGGATCCTCCTGATGCTGCTGCTGCTGCTGTCCCCGGCTCGAACTCCCGACACTCCTCTTCCCCGAACTCCTTGACTCCGCCATCGAGCTCGACTCGCCATGTCGTCCATTAGAGACACTCGCGAAACCAACATCCAGCGCGTTGCGTGCTGACGAATCGGCGGAGTTGATCACATTGCCGGCATCGTTGGACATGGCCTGTCCTTAGTAGTTGCTGCGTCACCGGTCTAGGAGGAAGACGTGTCGTTGCCGCTTTGACATGTTGCTCGATATGAAGGAGAGTGAGGTCGATCGAAGGAGAGTAACGTCAGGTAGAGTTCACATGTACATCCGCAGGGGTGTTTATGGTCCCTTGCTCGTGAGTGGTGGAACGCCCGATGATCGCGGTTCGTTGGCGTGAGGTTCGAGACTGAGAGCTGCACGTGTTAAAGGCTTGTGCACGTTTATTCATCATGCCTGCATCGACAGGAGATATGGCATCACATGATATACGAGCATGCTATGTAGATGTGATAGAGCGGACAACAGATCTAGTCGAAATTTCGGTGGTTTTTGTTAGTTCACTATCATGCTACTGGTCTTCATCCAAAGAGTCGACTTCTCCACGATGACAAAGACTCTACTACGGAGGCGACCAAAGCCAACAACCAGAGAGACTGCACAGAGGTGTGTGAGAGGAGATCAAATTCCCAAGACAATGCCGGTTCGCCATTATGCATTACGCTACGCGACAGCATAGTAAATTTACAAAGCCATATGGCTTGCATCGGGGAAGCCAAGGACAGTACTCGCTAGAAAGATAACATGCCCTCCCGTCAGTGACAAGGCCAGCATAAGTCATGCTTCAACCGTGCCATGTCGTGCTTTTCGTTTGATCGTGCCGCCTCCCTTCCGATCCACCTCCACCTCCACCCAACTCTCCCTTCACTTCCACTACAACTCCTCGTCTTCGCTTTCACCCTCCGTACTCCGACCGCGTAGCTGCCTCTGCAGTACGCGATGACGAGTGGTAGGGGGAATCTATGCACCCTCGTCGTCATCGCCGACGCGGATGGCGCCCTCAGAGCCAAGACCCTGGGACCAGAAGCCGCCGAGCTCGACGTTAGTCTCCGGGATGCTGGCGTGGGTGAACAGGAGCCAGGCACCGAACACTGGCTTGGCGAGGATGTCGAGCACAGCGTAGGCGATGATCTCCTCGTTGACGTCCATGTTGCGGGAGCCGTCGGCAATACCCCAGATGCTGCACGGCTGTCAGTATACAAGGAAAGATGAGGAGTGTTCGGTCATTACTCACATTGGGTAGACGGTCCAGATGATGAGCGTGAAACCACCAATGGCAGCGTAGAAGTTGGCGACCTTGCCACCCTTGGCGGAGACCGAGGCACGGCCGTGGTAAACGAGCTGCCAGATGACCACGAGGTAGGCAATGCAGGCAATGGCGTACCAGCCCCACTTCTGGGGAGTGCCCTCAGAGCCGAAGGCAGCAAAGAGACCGGTCAAGATCATGATAACATCAGCAATGATGGCGATGAGGATGGCGCCACCGCTCATGCCAGCAAGAAGGCACAGGTCGAGGAGCAAGAGCGGGGTGGTGAGAGACCAGTCGACGTAGCGGGCCCAGTAGACTTCGCGGTAGATGTCCTTCTCGGTGTCCGGAACGTGCTTGTGCTGCTCCTTGACGACGACGTGGTGGTAGCCGATGCCGTGGCCGCTGGCCATGGCGAAGTAGGACAGAGCGGCGAAGGTGACGATGAGGGTCGTGATGATGTGGTAGAGACGCTTAGACTGGTGCATGTGTTAGTAGGTGGTACAAAGCTTCGCTCGTGAAGCACTCACCATTGGCACGCTCCAGGCCATGCCGACGAAGACGATCATGGAGACCAACATGACAACGAAGACGACCCTGCATCATCGTCAGTATCGGAGTATTTAATGCAGGTGTGAAGATACGTACCATAGCGTCCGCTCGCCAGTCTCGTCGGCGGTCTGGTACTCGGGAAGAGTTGGGACCACAGTAGGCAAGCTGGTGTGCTTGGAGCTGGTGGAGTGCTTCACCGCCGTGGCGAAGGCCTCGACAGGGTCGACGATCATGATTGCGGTAGTGCTGGTGTTCTTGAGAAGGTGTTGCGGTGCGGATGTGAGTGATGAAGAGGAAGAGGTTGTGGTGATGAAGAGAGAGGAGGAATGAAAGCGTCAGTGGCAGTGAGGAGGCAGGCAGCAAGAGCTCTCAAAGCAAGCTTGAGGGAAAGCGGGGTCCAATCGTCACTCCCGCAACCAATCGACTCTTTGGACTTCAGCACTGTCTACGAAATGGGCCGTGTTGCCGCTGGCCGTAACCAGACGTGGTATAGCAGACGATGCACGCAAGATCCAGCTCCCACGCCAAGTGGTCAGCTGCGAGGTGACGATCGTGGAGGTGTGCTGCAACACTGCAAAGCTGCTTCGGCGGTACCTCTTCTCTCGTACCTACGACCTCACCTGCTGTTTATCCGGCGAGCAAAGCTGCTTCTGACTGCAAGCCAAATCTTTGCGACCCATCGGTGTAGGAAGGTATGTAGATGTTCGGGGCCAACAACGCACCGTCACTGCATCGTCATTGCACAGTGCATTCAATGGCGCCTGTGAAAACCTTGGTACCTGCATTGTCGGCCTCCACCTCCGCGCGCAGGTCCTCATCATCCGATCGCAGCACAAGCGCTCAAGGGCTGTTGAGATCGTGATAAATGATGATAAGCTGGAAACCACCAGATAACGGAGTCACGGGAGGGTTTTGCTTTTGCCTTTCTTCTTGCTGCGCTGTGTGCGCAACCGAAGGAGCGGCATCCAGCGTCCAATCTAACAACCCCGCCTCCTCTTCCTCCTCGGAGGCGGCTCGCTTGGAGCAGGCTTAACGAGCAATGGAAACCTTCATGGTTTCTTCGACCTGCCTCAATCCGAAAGGCAGACAAGCTAGACCGCCGCCTCTGAACCAAGTATACTATGGTAGGGCCGGGTGATGCTGGTCTGGCACAAAGCATCTTGCCATGGCCGTTGTGACTGGACAGGTCAATGCCAGCTTCATGCATCTTCACGACATCCTGAGGAGGTCGCCATAGCACTCCGTCTTCGTACTTCAATTCATCGGCGTGCCATCTACTCGCCCCAGGAGCCAGTGGTCCAGATGGAAAATCGGCAAGCGACCATGAGGTAGGTAGGGCATGCGCTGCTCGGTCTCGCTCATATTTCGCCTTTCGTTAAGAGGATTCTCGAGGTTGTAGGTCAACAATCTACAATCGCGCTCAACTCATGTCGCACAGTTGATGGAGGTCGTTTGCCTACATGTAGGTGATGAACATACGAAGCAAGTTGGGAATGAAGTGTGGTCCATTTACGCTTATTCTAACCTCACTTCATCACGACCTCACCTCATCTGAGCTTCACCACCTTCTCCCCTTACCAGCCCGATGACAAGTAAGCAAGCTCCAGCACAACATCAATAGGCTTGCAGTCCGGCAAGACTACAAAGAGGGTGGGCCAGAAGTGGGAAGAAGCTTTGCACTGCTCGCGGTACCGCAACGAAACACTGAGCTTCTGAGGGCTCACATTATACCTAGGTACCTGGAACTGGCGTACACTGCTGTCTCTCGCACTTCGAGCTCCTGGTGCATAATGACTTACTTGCTAAACCGCTAATACGAACGTACTGCTCAGCCCGATTTGTTTCGCTTTGATATGCGCACCTCAAGACCCTCCTGAACCACGAAGAACGTCGAATGATACTTCAAGTCTTCCTCGGGCCTCAACAGCTCGAACTCATAGTCACGGAACAGGAGGGGAAGGGTCTTGTTCATCTCCAGAAGAGCCAGGTTCTTGCCGATGCACAGATGGCTTCCGCCACCGAACTTGAAAGGTTGTCAGCTGCATACTCGTATAATGGCTTGGAAGCAAGACTCACCTGAAACATGAACCTCTCCATATTCTTCGCGTCTCCCTCCAGCCACCTCTCAGGCCGATACACCTTCGGATCTGGCCCAAACAGTTCATTCCTATGCAGCACCCAGCCATTCAGCGCAACCCTGGTCCCGCCTGTGAACCATGTGCCATCAATCTCGCAGCCCTCTGGTGGGACCAAGCGGGTGATGTTCAAGCCAACAGCCGGCCGGATACGCATGGCTTCTTTCAGACATGCTTGGAAATAAGGCAGAGCTTGCACTTCACTCCACTGTGGCATCTCAGACAGCTTGCCGGACGCCGCAGCTTCATCAATTTCTTGCTTCAGCTTGGCGTAGATGGCTGGGTTGCGCAGGACAGAGTGGCACATGGACTGCATCGTGGAGGCAGTGGAGTCGGAGCCGGCGAAGCTGGAGATGCGGTCAGTGTTCTGTTCTTCCCTCGAACATGAAAGATACTCACATAGCACCATGTGCCACGGCAAAGACATCGCCCTCCTTGAACGCATCCGGGGCCTTGTCATGCGCTGCGAACAGCTGCGACAGCAGATCCTTCCTTTCCAACTGCTTTCCCATCTTCTTCCTCTTGTCCATCTCTTGCACCGCCATTCTGGTGATCAAAAACTGCTTTGTGTCCAGCCCCGGCAGATACTTCCGTACTGGATTCCTGCGAAACGCAAAGTCCCATTCCGGGATCTGCCCGATAATGCCATCATACCACTGCATATCATCGATCGTCTTGATGGCGCCCTCAATATCATAGCCAGCCTCCAAGAAGCCGAATTTCCTCGAGAAAGCTATCTCTCCTAACACATCAAACGCATAATAATGCAAGTAATCCCCGAGATTGCAATACTGATTCTGCGTCTCACACATCTTATCAAACTTGCTCGCTAGCATCTTCTCCGTATCCTCGATATAGCTCGCCATCTGGTGCATCGTCGCCATACTGTACGGGTTGCTGGCATACCGCTTCTTAACGGCGTGCACAGCCTCGCGGGTCTCGGTGAAGATATCTGGGTTCTCTGGCGGAGGGAAGACGCCGTAGAAGTCGGTCTTGTGGAACCCTTTGCCGGCTGCGAGGACTTCGCGGGCGGCATTGGGGCTGGCCAGGGAGAGTTCGGTAGGGGCGATCCGGACGATGGGGCCGTAGCGTTCGTGGAGGGCGATGTGGTCGAGCTCGGTGTGGCCGCTGTAGGTGGACCAGACTGGAGGAGAGGTCAGTCGTGAGCTGTGGATGGGGAGGGTCGGAGAGGACTACCTTTCCATGCTCGGCTGCCAGAGGCCAGGAAGGGGCCGGGGTACTTGCGCAGCGGGGAGGAGTACTTGTAGTACAAGAAGCGGAGAATGAAGACGGCGGGTATGACAGCGAACCAGTACGTCCGCAGCGCCTTGATGAGCTGGACGACTGCGGACTCGGACGTGTCGACGTCGGGCTTGAGGACTGCCATGTTGAGATGGCTAGGCGTTGTCGTGGGTTGACCTTCACAGTTCACGGATGTAGGAAGACGAAGAAGTGCGTCGCGACAGTCTGAACACAACCTTACCTCGAGCTTACCTGACTTACATACCATTGGTTACCATCAACCACATGGCAGGACGTTGGCATCGGCAGTTGTGCAAATCATCAATCCCGCAACAGAGCCGTTCAGGTGGTGTGCCATGTTTCCAGATATGGCAACGGAAAACCACCGTCGAGCGTCTGGACGCCGATGTTTGGCTTGAGCGACGCGAAGAGGCGTCTTCGGCAGTTGCATTGGTCGTCGTGAGGTTCCTCTTGGGGTGTGGGGCGACATTGTGGAGCTGTGGGAGTTCTGGTTGCCGACGAAGGCAGAACTTTGCCAGATCTTCGGCTGATTGTCTGGCCTGGTTGTTGGGGTTCTCTACGGCAAGTGATGGCCTGGTGTTCATCATGCGTTCGTTGTGTTCGTCGTGAAACTGGGAGGGCAGGGAGGAGAGGAGATAGGAAGTGGTTGAGTGAGATTCATGAGCTGGCCAGACATTCGGCCTCAGAAGCGAGATCATACCAGTAGATCATCGTGAGGACTTGTAGAATAACTTTGTCACGGAGTGTCCTCGAAACGTTCTTGAGAGTCCGAAACTATCTTGAGGGTCGTTATTAGGGGAATTTATTGCTGAAGCAATCCAAAACGATGCAAAAACTCTCTGCCGTCAGTCGTGACGAGATACTGTCGATTTGGAGAAGGGGCATTGGAGAAGGAGCGCTGTTAAATCTACATCTCATTCAGTTGATCCTCTCCACCTTGACCAACACTCCCAATAACAATCATCAAAAGGTAAACACCACGAAGGAACACCTTGACCGAGGATCGTGCTGCGGGGACCCACAAGAAGACCGGGACAACAATATCGACGACATCGGAGACGAACGAACTCCTGCCCTGGCTCAAGCATACTAGGGTCAAACAGCAGGTCAACTTTACAAACAGCCGCAGCGTCTTTGAGACATACAACCACAACTCAACACCATGGGATCTACAGCAGGACCTCCTGATGCCACATATGGCTTCATCGGTTTGGGTGAGTACCCATGGGAAGAAGAGTTCTCCGAGACACGGACACACTGCATGTGGCGCCTTGAGACCTCTTGAACTCTTCTATTGTATTGAGGCACTTGCTGACCCTGTTACTCTTTAGGAAACATGGGGTTTGGCATGGCGAAGAACGTTCGACAAAAGATCCCCTCCTCGTCCAAAATGATTGTGTGTGAGCTCAACAAGTCGGCCCGGGATGAGTTTTGCAATACCATCGAAGGTACCCTTGAGACGGCGGAAAGCCCAAAGGAGATTGCTGAGAAATGTGTATGTATGTGTGCTGTTACAGCATCCAGACCACCAACATAGTCCCGATAATCGCAGCAACCACTGATCAAAGACCACAGGACATCATCATCTCATCTCTTCCCAACGCAAAAGCCGTAGAGATTGTCTACCTGGATCCATCCACTGGACTCCTCGCCGGCTGTTCCAAGGACTCCAAGAAACTTTTCCTCGAGACCTCGACAATCGAAGCAACAGCATCACTAGGAGTCCTCAAGAAGGTCCAAGAAGCGGTCCCGTCGGCAGAATTTCTCGATGCTCCGGTCTCAGGGGGCATCCCCCCGGCTCATGCTGGTACTCTCACGTTCATGGTTGGTGGACCTGAGGATGTCTTCGAGAAGGCGAAGCCGATTATGTCGACTATGGGCAAGGCTGAGAACTTGATTCTTTGCGGCGGGTCTGGGGCTGGTCTTGCCACGAAGCAGATTAACAATTACATTGCTTATTGCAGTTATGTTGCTTTGTGTGAAGGTGAAAACATATGCGGAAACGGATGGCTCACTGCTAACCATCGTATGTAGGCATGAATACTGGACTCAAGTTTGGGCTTGATCCCAAGACACTGAACAGTGAGTCGGCAACACCCACTTGAAGAACACTTGCGTCAACAGCTAACGCCCTTACAGACGTCATCAACGCAAGCAGCGGCCAATGCTGGAACTCGATCCACATGAACCCCGTCAAGGGCGTCTGCGCCAACTCCTCAGCATCGCGAGACTTTAAGGGCGGTTTCAAAGTCGAGCTCGCACAGGGCGTTACTCGCCAGATGACGAAGCTGATGGAGGAAGTTGGAGCGAAGTCGATGTTTGGTCCTGTCATGGACGATATCTGGGCTCGGGCGGTAGAGTCTCCGATGTGCAGGGAGCAGGAGTCGAGGAGTATTTTCAGGTTATTTGCGGAGGAGAATGGAAGTTCGTTGGGCAAAGTTAAGGTAGAGTAGAGCTACGGACGCTTGAACTGAATATTTCATCAAAGCACAGCACCGCCGTTCTGTCGCTTCCGGAAGTGCTGGGAGTAGTCGTAGTTCAGATCATTGCCAGAATTGAGGAGCTGCTTCGTAAGTTCTGGATCTGTCTCTGCCTTCTTCAATGTTATCAGAAACTCATCCTGCTCCATGACCTTCTCTGGGTCTTGATCAAAAAGCCTCCGAATGTTGCCGGTGGAGATAGGGTTGATGATGTCCCGATACTTCTGTCTCTGCACATCTGACCAGGTGGTGAGAATTTCTTGATCGGCTTCCCCTTTGTACATGCCCTCAAGACACTGGAACAAGCCTGCAATATCTGCGATGCCACCCGTCAAACCCATGCCACCGAATGGATTGCAGAGGTGAGCGGCATCAGCTGCGAGCAGCACACGATTGACTCTCATGGAGTCGACGCATCGCTGATGAACACGATATGGCGACTTATTGAGCACGCGATACTCGTCAGGCTTTGGGTTGCCGGGAAGGAATTTTTCGAACTTCATCGGCAGTCGTTCCATGAGTTCCTCGTTCGATAGACCTGGGACTTCACCATAGGAGATTCGCCAGACGTTCTTCTTCGGTTCAGGATGGGGTTCAATTCGTGCCGCCATGTAGAAGTGTTCTGGATGGATGATGAAGTTCGAGTCCTCCCAGCCAAACTGATCGAGGTCGATTTCGGTCTAAGAGATACGTCAGTCAATCATCCCTCCCATGCTGCGCTCAAGGGCGAGCAAGGAAAAGAACTCACATTCGTAGCCACGATCTGCTCCTCCCAGGAGAAGCCTGGGAAGTTACGCTTGCCGAATACCAGTTGTCGCACGGTCGAATTTCCGCCATCGGTACCGACAACATAATCGGCCGAGTACTCCTTCGTCTCCCCGTTCTCCTCGACCTGAACAGTAGCTACTTGATCTTCTGCTCCCAAGCCACTTTTGATAGCAGTAACTCTGCTTCCCCATCGGATGCTAATGTTGGCTCGTGATTTGAGCTCCCGCTCCAGCAGTCCACACATCTTGCCCACGGCGTACACGGTAATGAAATCGCCTTCCAGACCTTCCTCATGATTCGCAGTCCAGTCTAGCCCGGCCAAGCGCGTTCCATCTAGCTTTCTCCAGCAGACGTTCCAGGGAATATAGCCATCCCGTCTGATCTCAGGCAGAATGCCAACCTTCCGGAAGAGTTGGATAGCTGGAGTTCCATAATGTGTTGCTCGTGGGGCGGTGTTCAAAGTGTCAGCTGCATCCAGTATGGTTATCTCGGGTCTCGGGTCCAGGTCTGCAAGGCATAAGGCTAGAAGCAGTCCTGATGGCCCAGCGCCAACTATTACAACCGAATCGATTCCAGAAGACTGTGTTGGAGCCATTGTGGTGAGGTTGGCAGCGCGACCTCCTGTCGCGAGGCATGAGTGGCCATTTTGACAACGGTATACGGCTCATGGTCGAGCCCATCTGCCGGGCAGTTCTCAGAAGTCATTAGTTCTAGCCCCACGAAGTACCTGTGCACATGCACGCGGGGTGCGGAGTGATCGCGGGCTGAGAGGAGCTCCAGCCTCGTCCCATTCATCTTTCGGTGGCGTGTTGGATGGCGTGTCTTGAGGGGTTCATTAGCGTGCAAGTGTGGATTGAGGCTGTCACGTGCGCAAGAAGACGGAAAAACGAAACCGCGTTCCAGACGTTTCAAGACTTCGGCCTCGTTTTGATGCCAGGCAAATAGACATGAGCAGCCATCGATGTGCGATCACCACCGGCGTAGTTTCTAATACGCTGCAACAGTCTATGTACTTCAAGTCATGTTCGCATTTTGGTGCGCCGCCACCACGATCTCGCCCAACGTCAACGTCAGTCACACTGCCCTGTATGTCCAAGACTTTGCAAGAACAAATCTCAGTAGCGAATGTGAGATCCAGGTCACTGGGTCCGGGCCGTGACCTCTGCATGAGCGATATGCACGACTCCCCTGTTTGCACGACCACGGCTGCCGCTCAAACAGCCTTAGCGAAACGGGTACCTGCCTGGACGTCTAGATCGCAGAGAACGAGATTTCTTTGTTGCTGCCAACGTACGTCACAGTCAATCAGCGACAGCGGCCAGGTTTCAGACCTCGTTGGTATGTTGATCCAGCGAGTGTTGGCTGAGCGAATCTGGAACTGGCCACCACGGAGATGAAGACTGGGGTGATGTGCTGGAGCGAGCTGTCCACAGACATTGGGCAGGGCGACACCCATCGGTCGGTAGGGTGCATGCCGCAGCTCGAACGCAGCTTGCAGACCCCTCTGTTGATGCGTCTTGTCGGACAGACCGTGCCTGACGTCAAGCAGTCATCTAAACTGCGCCTGATTTCTTCCTTCTAGCACTCTCGAGCCAACTCCACTCAGGGTCCTGGATTTTCTCCAGCAAGCATTCTTCAGCCATTGTCAGCCCCGCAGGTTGACATGCTGGCCCAGGAGATGATCGGACGGCAACCTGCAGCTGTTGATGGCAACGGCGAATGCTTAATCCACCGGCACAGGCCGAACGAACACTTCAACTCCACATCGCCAGCCAGTCCTTCACGCCAACTCAGTACCGACAGCGGTAGCCGTTGATGAGTATTACCGACAGCCCACGGCTCCCATGCTAGAGCAGACCGGGGAATAACCACCCTCCCGCTTTGACACCCGCACGCCGCCCCATGGAGGCTAGAGCTCATGGTCGGTAGGCCGTGCCGAAGTGACTTCTGATCTCCTGGGAGCGTTCGTTCTTTGAAGTTCAAACACGCTCGTTCGGTAGAGGTGTGGCAAGGTGAGACACATATTAGAGACCGACGAGCGCCGCTCAGTGGAAGAGGCTCACTCCTGTCTGTCTTGTAATATTCGCATTGGTGGTGGCTTGCTTCTTCGAATCGTTGCTCTTCCTTTGTTACTGGTGGCTACAACCGTCGTTCTTGCTTGCGTCATATCCTAATACAATCGTTTCGATCCTGCACATATCGGTCAATATCTGGGCGGTGTGTCTTGCTGCGTATGCACCTCCTGCATACCTCTGCATCTCATCTTCACCACTCAGGGCTCTGCTGCGGTCAAGCTGTTGATACTCCATCTTGTAAGTGCTACGGCTTCATGTACATGTCGAACAAAGCTGAGGATGGCAAGGGATCTTTCACCAGCCCCTCAAGGCTTGATTGAGACCGAGACACTCTTGTCCATAGTCCACCTTGGACGAGCTGCGGGTTCTCCAGGTCTCATTGATCCATACACCGCCCCCAGGGAACCCCCAGGAACTACTGCTTCGCTCCGCAAAGTTCGCGTCATCGAGCATTGCATTACAGTCGGTCTGGACGCACGCTGGCCTGCTCGCGATGTGGCCTTCAACAATGTCGGTGAATGGACGGAGAGTGAATTTGGAAAGCTCGTTCCCATCTTTCCTTCAAGCGCAAGTGAATGGGCAACCGACCGTCTTCTTCAACCCGCATCAAGGCTTCGTCCATCATCGATTTGCACCACGTCGAGCAACAACTCCACGCATCTTCACCATGGACGATCGCGCCGGTTCACCTGCTGCGTCCGCAGTCTTTCGTCCGCACGGCAGCGAGGCTGACCTCTTCGACCACCCGCACTACACACACCATCCGCTTCGCCACGCATCCGCATCGACATCCTTCAGCAGTGACGCCAGCGTCGATCCTCGTAACATCTTCCACCACGATCAATACCTCTCCAGCATCCAGATGGGCGCTGAACCTCATCAAACAACGGCAGTGTCGAATGTACCGGCGTACTATCCGTTCCGGTCATCAGAGCTGTCAACCTCCACGCTCACCATCCCTCCCGGCCCAATCAAGATTGACACGAGTCCACCTCTTTCAACACCAACAGTTCTTCCAATCGAAGTCGATGTCACCAAGTACGAGCCGCTGGAGTACGAAGAGTGGCTGAGGACACCGACAGAGTACACCGGCTCGCCACCAGACACTGCAACCTCCCCCACGGATGAGACTCCAGGCACGCCACCAGATTTCGCCATCGCCCCAGACTGGCGTCGGGGATCAGCGTGCAGCACGACCGACGAGCATGTTCTCCACGCTTTCACTCCGAATCCTTTCCAAGCGGCGTTGGAGAAGAACATCCGCGGTCGCCGCCTGTCGTATCCCGACCACTACCAGTTCTTCCCACAGCCTCTGGACTCTTACAGCCTGTCTGCTGGTCCCATCCCAACAACAAACTGGAGCATGCCACCAGCGTACACGGAGAACCACATCAACTTCAACCGTCTTACGGAGCTGTCGGCCAGCGCATCACCGCAAGACATCGAGCGCCCTCTGACCAGTCTTTCCGTGAGCTCAGCATCCACCAGGCCTGCCGCTGAAGAAGACGACGACCACGACCAAGATGGTCCGTCCGCACAACCACCCACCCAACAGTCAAGCGACTACAACGAGCGCAACGACCTCCTCCTCGACCTCCGCAACAAAGGCCACTCGTACAAGGAGATCAAGCGCCTCGGCCGCTTCCGCGAAGCAGAGTCCACCCTCCGTGGCCGTTTCCGCATGCTGACGAAGGAGAAGTGGGAGCGGGTGCGGAAGCCGCAGTGGAAGGGCGCGGATATTGCTTTGCTTCGGAGGGCTGTCAAACACTTCCGGCAAGATGGTGTTGAGTCTTCGAGGAACCGCAGGGCGGCAAAGAAGATGCCGTGGAAGAAGATTGGAGAGTGGATGCAGGAGCATGGGAGCAGTTATACTTTTGCGCCGGCGACGTGTGCGAAGAAGTGGGATGAGATTGCTGCTTGATGGCAGGTTGATGGAGGTAGTGTTGGTGTTGTCTGTCTGCATTGCATTCGCTGGTTGGGCGCATTGTCGGTACGGATTGGTTGACTTCTGCATAGCGAGGGCAGGAGCATCATGAGTGTCGTCGTTGTATCAGCTGTGCTGGCTCAGACAGGAATCAGTATGAGGGACTGCTTAATGTACAATAGCATGAATGTTGGTACCAGCTGGTAATGGCTTTACCTACGTCTACCACCATTTCTCACACAAGACACGTTCTTTAGCCATGCCATCCTGCCGCGAGATGAACTCGACAGACTCATCCGTCATTCTGGGCACTCCGCAGACGTAGCACAAGGTGTTTGATCGACCAGCCTTGTCATCTGCATACCCGTCTATCGCCCGTACAAGCTCCGACTGGGTGATTCTGCCGGCGTATGTCTTGTTCGGGAGGCGACCATGTTCAATACGTCCTTCGTCTCCAGTACCGGTCAGAAACAACCGAAGCGTGACATTTCTATCATCAGCGGCTGCTATCAAATCCGTGAGCCGAGATAAGAACAAAATTCGCTGTGGATCTAGTTCTGATTCTGCTTTGGTCCCGTAGATGAAATGGATCTCCTTTGGCCGCGAAGCAGATCTAATGAGCTGTCCGAAAATCGAGATGAGAGGATTGATTCCTACGCCTCCCGCAATGAGGACCAAACGATTGATCCGACCGGTGTCCAGTTGTGGAGGAGGCCAAGTGAAGCTGCCACCCACTCTCACAACGATTTGCTTGCCCATGATGGCCTCACTGGGCTGCCACAGCCATTGTGCTGGAGGATTGGTACTCTTCTGGACTGCGAGCTCGATATGGCCTGGGTGGCCGCCGCTGGGTCTTGCCTCGCTTGGTGTTGACGTGATTGTGAAGCCTCCGGCCTTTGGAAGGCCTGGGATGAAGGTGTCCAGCCACTGCCCAGGTAAGAACTTTACTGCCGATGCATCAGCGCAATGTTGACTGTCGGTCTGGAGTTATGAGCGAGACGGACTTTTACTGTACGAGTAGGATCGACTGAGGTCAGTCTGAGCAGTCGTATTGTGTCGTTGACCTGTCGGATATTGGAAAGAAGGACTGGTTCAAGGTTGCTTTCTCGAGGTTCTGCTGCCGTCCTGTCCTCATGAGGAAGGGAAGATCGCACTGTGGCCATCTGTCTACTACTAGACAGCGCAAATGGAATGGAACGGAAGGGGATGCAACTTGCTCTACAGCGTAGCAACATGGAGAAAGCTTCAACGAGATATTGTAAGTGTTAAGGAATTGTTGACGTTGACGTCGTCCACGGCTGGCCTCGAAGTCTCATCAGCCTTGGCCAAAAGGCGCCACTTGCTTTCCTTTCGTTACAATTGCACCTCATCTCCTTATCTTAATCATAACGCGTTTGGGTGACTGTTGACGCTCATGTCAACGGTAGCCATCTGGACATCTGCACCGCTTGTCCTCCAATGTATACAAGGTAAGACAGGAGCACGACCGCCAGGGCGGCTTCGCCAGCCCCGATGCAGGTACAACACAGCCTCACTTAGGCGACGAGGCATTGCTGCGTCCGAGTCGAATGGAGAGACGTCTAACATCTCCTCAATTTCTTACTCCTCAGCTTTCTTTTTCCAGTCCTTTTGTCCCTGTAGAGGGTATCGCAATAGCTTTTGGGCCAAATGTGCGCATCCGAACTCAGGATGGAACCAGCGATCTCACGAGTCAACTCCTGGTCGACCAACAGAACACTGGTTGGCAGCGATGGCGGTAAGGACTCGCACCTCTACAAATCCATGGAGGGTACTGCCGGTCAGCTACCCATCATACAGACTCCAGACATGAGGCAATGGCTTGACGTCAGCACACTCCCACTCTCTGGAAAGCTGCTCGAGGAGCTTCTGCGCCTACACGGTCCTCCTGACAACAAGATCGAATCTCGCGGAAACTTGGCTAAAAAGGCGAGCAAGTTTAAAGCCTGGCTCCGACAGACCAAAACGGGAGCAGATGTCCGCTTTCGCAGCAATATTGACAATGCCCGAGAAAAAGTGATCGACTATCACATCGAATCCTACCCTGACCCCAAAGCACGTGATGAAAACGGACCGGCAATAGCGGAGCTTGATGGTATCGAGATCCAGGGAGTCGCAGAACTTGCGGAGCCTGTACCAGAGCTGTTCGACACTTCTGCGCCATCGGAATTGGTTGTAGCTGCAGACACTCGCAGAGCATCCGCAGATGAGAGTCACGACGAGCCGCTACCGAGATACGAGCCACGAAGGGACCCGTCAACGGTCTCCACGTCGAGCAGCAGGGTGGAAGGTGTCTTAGTACCAAGGCCTTCTGTGGGCGTGCATCAGCCTTCGTCTCCATCGACTACTACGGCACGAGGGTCAGACGCCTCCCCAACAAGCGATCACGCAAGCAGCGCTGGTCTCGATGCACGCAATACAGCGCCCGGCCAAGCTTCCGGCGCCGTGCAGCAACCTGGTGAGCATGGTAATCCTCCGAGGCCACTGATAGACCTGCTGGATTCAGCGGACCGCCAATCTCAGGAGGGGCAAAAGCTCTCAGATAACTTACAAGATATACTGGCAGCTATTCATAACCACCTGGCGAACAACAAAGCCCCATCGGACGACAAAGTTCCTGACGGCGGCGGTCGGTTCCGTGTGATGAGTACTGAATCGTACGAAACGGACACAGATGCAGAGCCGCGTATTGTTCGCAGAGCGACCGTGGCCAGGTCGAAAGGCAGGAAATCAGCCATTACCTCACCAAGACGTAAGAGGAGTGCCTCTACTGCTATCTCTCCATTGTCATTCCAATCATCCATCAGACTCGACGATGACGAGCAACCCAATCAAGAGTTGTTTCGAAAGCAGACACTGCCGAAACGTCTACCTGCGAGCGCTGGTGCCGAAGCGATATGGCAGTCTTTACTTCGCATGCAGGCCAAGATCCTGGGACCGGAACACCCGATGACATACCAGGCGAAATCTGACCTGGCTCATAGTAGGACCAGCAGTCATGGCAGCGGCTTCCAAAATCTCTCTGCTCTACAAGCGAGCAGAGAACTTGCTGTGCAGACGTTAGGCATGGTACATCCATGGGTTGCGGCGTTCTGCGAAGAGCTTGAAAAGTTGGAAACGCTGACAGCTGGCAAGATTGAAGGCGACACGTCAACTGCTGGCCAAGAGGAATCTACAGTAGTTGCCCATCGAGGAGAAGGAACTCACATGGTGCCACACACCAATGACGAAAACGGAGAAAGGATCGTCCCAGCCGGCAGAACAATCATTCAGGAAGTCCAGTCCTCCAATGACCCAGTGAATGCCGGAGTCGAGCCGTTCAATACCCCAGTGCATGCCAAAGTCGAGCTGCCAAAGATCAACCCAAACGTTCCACCTCCCCAGCAAGAACATTCGCCCTTGTCACGATCTACAAACCTCGATGGCCTCTGGAACGTTCAACATCAGCCGCATCGCCCCAGAAGCACCTACAAAGCGTTTTCGGGCTACGTTTTCGAAGGCCTCACGAACAGCGCACTTAACTCAGTAAAGTGGCTGCAACGCAACTACGGCCCCGAACGACCAGTGGAGCCGGGCAAAGAGCGGGTACGATGGACTTGTGCTTGTGGCGAGGAATTGCATGATGACTTCGTCGAAACGCGGCAGGGAGCAGCTCGCGAACTCCAAGCATATCTTAATCGTCCACAGACACGGACTGGCGGCGGCAATAGCCCCACGAGCCCTTCGAGCTCAAATGGTACTGGCAGCTTCATGGGCAGTTCGGTAGGTGGGACACTTTCGTCGACCACCTCGCGGTCAAGCTATGGCTCGCAAGTTCCCAGCTTTACGGGAAGTAGCGATAGTACTAAGCCTCCGCAAAACGCACCTGGGGTAAGCCAACGCAAGCGAGAACTCCCCCAAGGCTCACGCTGACAAAGACTCCAACTTAGCCATACTTATACCCCGGCTACACGCCGCTGGCAGACCCACCATGGCTTCTCGTTTGCGCCAACGAAGACCGCCACACGCCCAAGCTCGCCCATCTCGACATGGGCCCACAGATCAGATCCGACAAAGACCTCGCTCTCTCACTTCGAGACCACTACTTCCAAGTCAACGGGAATTGGTGGCGCTCCCTCCGAATACGAGGCTTGACCACGATCGAATTTGTCCAATTTGAGGTGCACCAGAATCGCTTCGCAGACATAAGAAAGTGCCCAGACGTCCCCCCTGTGTCCACCGGCGACTACAGCTTTGAGCCTGGAGATTTGCTGCCGCCGGTTGGGAGCACTTATTTGCTGCACTTGTTCAAGCACCCTGGAGACTACGATGGCGAACGCATCACCTATCTGCGATCACCGAAGAGGAACGGGCGGCTACAGTGCGGTGTAGGCTGGGGCATTAACATGGTCGAGGGGTTCCTTCCGGATAGAGTCTGGATGGTTATTAGGTTCGTTGGAACATGACGTCGGACTTGACTAGAACGCTGACTGGTACCATGCAGCTCCCTCTTTACACTTGGAAGCCTCGCTTTCATGATCGCCTGGGCAGCCATCAAACACGATGTGCAGGGTGCTTCTGGTGTTGCCGCGTGGATAGTAACGATCTGTATGCTGGCAGTCGGCTGGATTCAGGCGCTGCTGGGATGAACGCTCGTTGCTTGGAGGCTGCTTTCGAGTTCGGCATCTGCTATGGTTCCGCGGCACGCGAAGCAGTCTGCGCTGCAATGCAAAAAGACTCTTACTCATAAGGATACAGCTGAGGCTGACGGTTGAACTGAAGTCGGATAAATAGAGCTCGAGCTCGTCTCCGACCTCGCTGCTTTCAAAGTTGGCCTTCCACCACTGTGTCATTCGACAGATTGATCACAACCAAGAGACACCATGGCGTCCCCGTTAGCAACATGTGGCATCCTATCGATTGGTGATATGGGACTTGGTATCGGTCGACTCCTGATAGCAAACAACTTTCGAGTCATCACGAATGCTTCAGACAGAAGGCAAGTCCATCGCCATCCTGAGACCTGAACGAATCCTGATAGACTCATAGCCAAGCAACTCAAAATCGAGCAAAAGACAACAACATTTCCCTGGTCCCCAATGACACCGACCTAGCGAACCGCAGCGACTACATCATCTCCATCGTCCCACCCCGAGACGCCATCGCCACCGCCCAACGCATCATCGATGTCTCATCTTCTGGCTCCCTAACCCAACGCAGCAACCCTCTCTACTACCTCGACCTCAACGCCACGAGCCCCAAAACAGCCCGCCACATCGCCTCCGTCTTCTCCACCTCCGCCCCTCATATCCGCTACATCGACGGCGGCATCATCGGCGCCCCTCCCTCTCCACGCAATGACGCTGCAAACACCTGGTACCGCCCCAGCATCCCCCTCTCCGGTCCCCACCCCCTCGCAGAAGCCAGCCCATCCGGCGCCCACCTCGCCTCGGTCCTCAACGTCAAACACATAAACCCCACCATCGGCTCTGCCACCGGCCTAAAAATGTGCTTCGCCTCCCTCTCCAAGGGCTACACAGCCTTGGCAATCCAATCCTTCACCACCGCCTCCAACCTCTCCGTCCTCCCTCAACTCAAAGAAGCCATGGCCGAGTTCAACCCCGCCGGTCTGCAGAGCGCGGAGAGAGGCCTGCCGAGTATGTGTCCGAAGGCTTATAGGTGGGTGCACGAGATGCGGGAGATTGCGGAGACGTTTGAGGCGGATGGAGGGTTTGAGGCGGGGGAGAGTAGTTTTAGGAGTATTGCTGAGGTGTATGAGTTGGTGGCGAATGGGACGGTGTTGGGGGAGGAGAAGGTGGGGAGTAGGGTTAGGGGGACGACGGCGGAGGAGGTGGCGCGGTTGGTTGGGGCGGGGACGGCGAGGAGGAAGGAGAAAGTTGAGTGAAGGCGGAGTGGAAGTGACAAGGTCTCGTGGGTTTAGACGAGGCCCTCGAATGCTCGTATGATGGCCGCGGATACGACGCTGTAGGTTACGATGCGGTTGTGTCCTGCAGATCGGAGTCAGATGTCACTGCTAAACAGCAGAAAAGGAAGTCTTCCTACCTCCGTATCCAAAAATCTCGAACCTCAACCCTGGCCGTCCTTCTCCCGACACCGAGTAGACGGCCTCCCCGCTACTGCCGTTGATACATTTCTCCCCCTCTCCAAGCACATTTCGACAGATCATTTCGGTCTGGCGATACGTGATATCCATGTCGTTGAAGCCGTGGATGATCTGCAGGGAGCCCATGCTGTATCCTTCTGGCGCTGTCAGCAGCTCCGGCCGGGAAATAAGCGCATCGTAGTAGGCTCGTAAACGATCCTCAGTAGGCCACTTGTCGACCATATTATCCGTCAGCATCTTCGCCAACGCCGGGAATGGCCGCAGTGGAAGAAGCAGAGGGATGAGGCCTCCCATGCGGTAGGTCAACATCAGCGAGGGAAGATTGGCGAATGGTGCTACAAGCACGATGCCTGCGAACACCGTTGATCGATCGATCAGATCTCTACTGGCGAGCAACGACGCTTCGTCTGCTCCTCCAAGACGGCCGGGATGTAGCGCATTTTTTGGGTCAAGGAACTCCAAGCCCACGGCGCTTGCTACAGCAGTTCCGAGGCTCTGACCCATGAGGACAATCTGTTCCGGAGGTATGTAAGCAACGTGTAAAACCCAGTTGACCAGAGCCACGCCGTCGGTGATCAGGCCGGCTTCTGTCGGTGAGCCTGTGCTATGGCCGAAACCACGGTAGTCCACGGTGATGACATGTGTGTGCGGTAGCGTTGTTAGCTGGCGGATGGTGTCTGTACGCCAGCCTTGGGCGACGTGGCCGGCGTTACCATGGACTTCTAGGATAGGGTCTGGTTAGCCGTGATGGAGGAGTTGGTAGGCAGGGACGGACGTACAACTAACCACCACTCTAGCCTGTGGATCATTTATCAAGAGGTCTAGCGGAGTGGCGGAGTCTTCGTCGCCTGGCGGCAGCTTGAGGTTCTTCTCGTGCCGCGTGTAGACATCGATGGGAAGGACATGCCATGCATGCAGTACTTCGCGGTCAGGAGTCGAGATGTTGAATGGCTGGACTTGGTTCTCGCAAAACCCGAACTCTTCGGGGTTGTTGATGTCGTGATAGAAGAGGGTGTTGATCTTGTTGGCATATAAGGCGCTATGGCACATGATCAGGAGAAGCGTCGAGACAAGATGGAATGAGATGGCTCACAATCGTTGCAAGCGAGGTGTCATCAGCGCACCAAGAATCAAGCCATACACTCCAACGAGTGCCGCCAGCGCTATGGCAGCCTTGCCGATGGCGTTGGCCATCTTGATGATGTTGGAGAACAGATGGCAGCAGATGATCTGGTGGAGTTTGACGTGAGCATGTGAAAGCGATCTGATTGGCCAGACCGATCTGGCGGGCCTTGCACTTCCACCTTTCTGAACATCTGCATCCTTCCTTTCCCAAACATGACGATACTACGATAACACAAAATCCATTCACCGAGATGGCGCAAGCAACATCACCCACTGCAGGCCAGAAGCGCGGTCCTGGACGACCAACGAAGGCTGCGCAGCCAGCGCTCAAGAAGGCCAGGACATCTACACCTCTGTCGTCTACCGTGCAGTCGCCGACAGCAGAATCACCAACATCCGACAAGCGCTCCAACAAGTTGCCGTCCAAGATATCCGAGACGCGCCCCCTCCCAACCCTCCCCGAAGCGCAACCGCCCAACCTCTCCACCACCGACTACCAGAGCATTGCATCCTCCGCCGTCCTCGAGACCTCCCTCCACCGCTCCCGCCTGAAATGGATCAACGAAGGCATCTTCGAGCGCTACTGGGTCAAGCCGGAGTCAGGAAAGCATGCGCGGCCTCCACCACCCAACAATCCCGAGCTCAAGTGGCAGAAGCACAAAGGTCCGTGTAGGATACGTATCGAGCCGCACATCTTCGAGGTCGAGATTTACGTGGAAGAGAAGCCGAAGCCGGCGCCTGTGAAGCAGTATGCGCCGCCGCAGACGAGTGCGTATGGGCAGCCCTACAGACCGACGCCGCAGCAGACGTATGGAGGGCAGCAGAACCAGTACTATCAGAATCGGCCGCTGCCACCTGTACAGCAGACGATGGCGCAGGGAGCTGTTACTACTAACGCGACGTCTCCAGCTCCAAGTATGACAAACAGTCCACAGCCTCAAGCCGTAGCGAGAACACAGCAGACCCCGGCATCCGCGTCACCACAACCCGGACAAGGTGACAAAAAGACCTCGGACCCCGTCATTGGCATGCTAGCGACTCGAGCCTCCACCGATCCGGAACTGAAAGCGCTAATGAAAGAAGTAGCAACCGGGCAAGCTACCCAAGCACAGCTCGAGGTCTTCCAGAAACACATCAACGACTTGAACAAAAGCATCGCGGACAAGAAGAAGAAGGACGAAGAGGCTGAAGCTGCGGCGCAGGCGGCTAAAGAGCGCGAGGCACAGAACGAGATGATCCAGTACGACGGCTCGAACGATCGGCCACCGCAGCCCCAACAACCGCCTGTCCAGCAACCCTTCCAGCCCTACCAACAACCAACCTACGCAACCCCACCCCGCCCCGAACCCACCACCCAACCCGTCATCCTCGCCTTCACCACCCCCGGCGCAACGGAAGACCGCTTCCTCTTCCCCCAACACGCGATCCTCGAGTCCCTCTCCCCGCAACACCTCCTCGCCAGCTTCATCGTCACTCGCAAAGGCTCCGCCGCCGCCGACGCCGCGCTCTTCGAGCCCGGGGTGGAGTACTGGCAGCCCGTCACGCTGATGGTGGAGGTGGCGTATAACCGCGAACACCTGATCGAGTGCGTGAAGAAGTGGGTGAAGCCGAAGGAGGAGGTGAGGCGGTGGATGGAGGGGGTAATGGGACGGTGTAGGCGGGTACCGGAGGGGTGGTTGGCGCTGCGGTTGCCGGTTAAGGGGGGCAAGGAGGAGGCGGTTGGGGAGGAAGTGGAGGAGGTTGTGCCGTCGGTGGTGGAGAAGAGGAAGGGGATGAATGTTAAGTTTGTCAAAAAGGCGCCGGTGAAGAAGGATGAGATCGCTAAAGGGAAAGGCGAGGGTGCTAGTGGGGGGGCTGTTAAGGATGCTGCGCCGCCAGTGGAGGGGAAGGGGAAGGATGGTGCGGGTGTAAAGGAGGGTGAAGACGGCAAGGCGGATGTGCAGGAGACTACGGAGAGTGGGCGGCCGAGGAGGGCTGTGAGGAAGAGTGTTAGGATTAGTGAGGGATAGTCTTCTCAAATTTTGAAGCTCTGTCACATGCTCGTACCTATTCGTTGCTGCAGTGCTGTACTTGCCCTCTGAAGGCTGTGAACGTGCAATCCTCGCGCGCAAAGCCCAAAAATTCCCCAGCCAACTTGCACGTTTCCACGCTTATAATTTTCCGTGCTTCTCGAATATGATCTGCTGTATAGGTATTCGGATGTGCCCGGCATTAGCTCGGCGTCGTCTCGGCACAAAAGACGGTTGGTAGATAATGCATATTTCAAATTCCTCCTTCCATAAGTCCAGTTCTCTGGCTATTCCAACCGTTCAAACTCGGCCGTGTGGCCCAATGGCAAGGCGCTTGACTACGAATCAAGAGATTCCAGGTTCGACCCCTGGCACGGTCAGAGAAAAGGTTGCATTACATCTTTTTGTTCGATTTTTGATCAAACGGGCAGTTAAAAATTGAGGAAATGTCTTTTTGGTTGAGCAAAAGGGGCAGAGACGTAAGTGGCACACAAGATGATAAACGCGGCTGGCCACCAGCTTGGTCCCTTCGTTTTACTGTTCGTTCGAGGTATACTTTGATACTGTTGTAGCATGTTGTACATTATTTGTTCGAGATTGAACGGAATGGGATAGCAATCTTGGCGAAAATTGACCAGAAGGTGTTTCAATTGAGCAGAAGACTCCTTGCAATTGATTGAATACCTTGGGTAGGTGTTAAGGTTTAAGATGTTCAAACAGGACTCTTGATCTTGGAGATATACCGTTATTAAAAGTAGAAAGAAAATTTACCTGCAAGTGTAGTATCTTCACCTCTCCAGACCGTGGGCGTCTTTGCTCCGTTAGCTACCTCCAACCAAGCGAGATGGTTATCTTGCGTTGCACAGCAGGATCCCCGGTCAGATCTTGTGCTCGAAGGCCATTGATGCCCTTCCTCGTAGACGTTGCTAAGAGATCCAGATGGTAGCTCCTCTCCTCCTCCAAGATACCAAGACCATCCCAGAGGATCAGCGGCGGCCATGATTCGAGCTTCGCCTTCGCGGGATGCAGAGAAGGCTTCCCCGCGATAAGGAGTTGGAAGTGCTGCTTTGCGGAGTTGGCTCGACGGCGCGTCTTTTTCTAAGACCTTTTGCTAGTCCTCCCATGCCAGTAAATGAACTAGCGAGACTAGCAGATAGCTTGCGCCATCAGAATGACGCGAGAAGAAGGTGGTTGTGGGCAGCGGACAGTCATCTGCTTGTGGCAGGCGTCGGAGCAGATGCATGTCAGAGGAACGATCGACGCGGCGGCGTTCAGAATGGGAAGGATGTCCGGTGACTGCCGCGAGGGCGGCGGTTGAAGGTTGTGCTACTATCATGGCTTGGGGTGGTGTAAGTATCCGTTTGTAGAGAGTATTGTGTCCGCCAATGTGTTGGAACTTGTTTCTAGCACTCTAGTCCAACGTGAGGTCGAGATATGAACTCCGTAAGAAGGGTGTTTCACTGTGAAAGCAAGTGCTGGTCCGAGCTGTTGCGCTAGAAGCCGCGAGGAAGGCGCCATCTCAGGCGAAGATCTTCTGTACTGTTTCTCCTCCTCTCCCTCACTAACCACATGCACTCCACGATCAGCGCCCTCACTCCACCGTAGACCAAGCCTCAGAGACTTTAAGCAGCGAAGACGCAGCGTGGCCAAGCAAAATCAGGATCGCGCCTTCCACGACCCGCAGCATTCCACAGGGAGATTGCACCTCCGCGACCCAACCTGACCCCGGCGCATTCTGCTCTGCACCCTCGACAACATCGCCACAGGACCGAAATCAGACTGCAGATGCTTAGCGACACACACCCCAACATACCACACGACTGATCCCCTCACCCCCGAATGCAGCGCCGACGGCGCATCTCACCCGGCCTCTGCCATTGTACCATCACCTGAGCCGCGGCACGTCAAAGTGGATTGGAACACGTACCGCGCACGAGGGCAGGACTGCCCGACAGGCGCACCCACCCGCCTAGCCGATGGAAGAGCACGCGCATGAGAGCTGCAACATTGTCTACTTTTGCGCCAGTGGGAAGGAGGATGTCTACGAGCTATATCATAAGCGGAGTCCGCCCGATGTCCCGCCAGAAGGTGACGAAGGGGCGGAAACGCTGCAGCAGGCATATCACAATGTGCGCGCGCTGCTAGACGAGGATCAGGGCGGCTTTGACGAAGGTAGGGAGATCCTGCTATGCTATGGGTGAGGTGAGGTCGCTGACTGGATGTAGTGTTTCTATGTTCTTCGATCAAGCAGTGCTCGGAGCGACTCGAAATCTATGCGAATAGCTCACCGACTGTTGTGCTGATCGAGTTGCACTCTTCTCCGAGCGCACAAGACGAATCCAATCTGACCCTGGACAAGCAATCCAGCTCATATGCTTTACTCACCACTTTGGGAACAGACATCCAAGGAGCGCGTTATCAGCGACCAGTCCTACCATTCATACTCGTGATTTCTGGAAGACCACCTCACGGTGATGGAACCCTGGAGAGCAGCCTGACGGCAGATCTTCTTAGTGCCGGCGCCAAAGATGTGATCCAGAGCCCGCTGCAGCATGAAGATATCAACCACTTGATAGGCCATCTCAAGGAGAAAGTGCGCGCTCCTGTACGATTGATCGCGTCCCAGATGGCGCACAACCTCGTGGATAGCATTCATGATTGCTCCGAGCCACGGATCGCAGAGCATCGTCCGGATTTGAATCTTCCACAGGAAAGAAAGACAGCCGTCGAAGAAACCGTTGGAAAGTGGCATTTTCCAGCCTCGGACTTCAATATGGATGAGCTCACCTACGCGGCCATGTTCATGCTCGAGCACCTGCTGCGGGCACCGGAGTTGGAGTTTTATGCTCTGCCGAGAGATAAGCTGATGAGTTTTCTGCTGGCAACCAGGCGGCAGTACAAGCACGAACGGGAGGTCTACTACCACAACTGGAGGCATGCCGTGGACGTCACTCAGTCAATGTACTGTTTCCTGCTGGATGTGCGGCTGTGCACACCTCAAAATTCCGATGAAGGGCCACAAAAGGAGCTCAATGCCTTGGAGCGGATGGTGACGCATTTGGACGGCCTTATACTGCTGGTTTCTGGGATTGGCCATGACGTTGGACATCCAGGCGTCAACAATGCTTTCCTCGTGGCGGCTAACCATCCCTTGGCTCAGACATACAACGACAAGTCTGTTCTCGAGAACTACCACTGCGCCGCATATTCACAGCTTCTTCGCCGGCATTGGCCAGCCTTGCATAATATCACCGGGTTCCGGTCAACAATGATCTCCACGATCCTGGCGACGGACATGCAGCGGCATTTCGACTACATGAAAAGTCTGAACGAATTGAAGTCGAAGACAGAGAGCGCTGATGCCGACGTTGAAAGCTGGAACGACAAGGACAAGGAGCACACGCGGGAGCTGATCATGGCCCTCTTGATGAAAGCAGCGGACATCTCCAACGTCGCACGACCATTCGACGTCTCATCAAGCTGGGCTAAGATTCTGATGAACGAGTTTGCTCGGCAAGGCGAGCTGGAGAACGAGCTCGAGATTCCTACCTGTCTCTTTGGCGGACCTCCGGACACTGAAGACATTCTGGCGGCAGCACAGAGTCAGAAAGGCTTCATGAGCCTGTTCGGCTACCCACTTTTCCAAGGCATTGCGGACATCCTGCCCTGCATCTCCTGCGCGGTCAAAGAGATACAGAAGAACCAGGAGATTTGGGACAAGAAGATCGAGGAAGAGAAGGAGCGGCGAAAGCCCCGCGGCAACGAAGGCCACCTCACCTTCAGCTCTGTTACCAACAAGGAAGTTGAGGAGGCGAATTCGCATCACAAGTCCGATCCTTCCGCCGTTCCGAACAGCGTGCCGCAGTCACCTTTGAAAGACCTCAGTCGCGCTGCAACGCCCAACACGGATACTTCTCCATCGAAACACGGAGCGCAAGGTCTAAGGCAGCAGCTTGTGCATGGCATAGCACCAGAGGACGACCACAAACGGGCTTCCGCACCATTCCTAGGCGCTAATGGCCCACCTCTCTCACCTCAAGGCGGCGCCTCGCGGCGATCCAGCAAGGACGTCGCTCTGGATCAAATGCAGCAACTGACGGCCTTTGCCCATCAAAGTCTAAGTCCGACACCGAGCTCACGTAGAGGGTCTGCAGACGCAGGCCTCCAGATACAACAGAGCTATCCCAGCTCACGGCGAGGCAGCAAGGACGAAAGCTTGACGACGATCTTGGTCACTAAGGGCGGCACACCTAACAGGCGCAGCTCGCCATCTCTACCATCAAGCAAGACGACCTCACCCAACAAACAGTTAGCAAAGCGCAACAGTATCCAACAGACCCAGAAACAAGCCGCGCGCGCCTCAGTCCCCTCCGCCCGCTCCCATGCCGCCAGCACCGGAACAGCAACAACCACCCAACCCTCCCTCTCCACGGACGCCTCGACCCAACCTTCCTCGGAAGAAGGCGACCGCGACCCAAAACCCCTCTCCCACCACGCCTCCATCCCCTCAACCGAAGACCCCTTCATGGTCCCAGGCACCTGGCCCAACAACCTTGACGGCCAACATCGCGCTTCCCCGCCTGCAGGCGAGTTGCCGAATACGCCGCCCACGCCGCCTTCGATGGCCATGTCGCGGACGACTTCGCCGAGGGATTTTCTGAGGCAGTCGCCCAGTGCGGATACGGATGCGAGTCGGGGAACGCAGAGGAAGGTCGATGGGAAAGGGGTGCGGGAGAGTCGCAGTCGAAGTCGTTTGAGGGGGTTGAAGTTTTGGAAGAGGAGGAAGGGGGGCAGTGAGGGGGAGGGGAAGGTTGAGGTTGATGGGGCGTCGCCGTGATCTCTCTGCTCGTATCGTTGCAGGCGTTTGAAGGAGGCGTTGGGAGAGGATGTGCTATGCTGTGCGAAGGATCATCCAGCTACGAGGGAAGGGCCTGAGGCGTTCATGGTGGAGTTCTGTGAGATGATGAGTTGGCTCCGTTTTGTTACGACTTCGGAATGAGATGGGATGGATGGCATGACTGCGATGATATTGCTTGATTCTTCTTTGCTCAGTCTATAAGACAGCCGAGTGCGCTGCGAGTTGAGGAAGAGTAGGTAGCAGATGGACTGCGTCCACAATGAATGAGAAAACTCTCCTATCTCGCGACTTCATTCGACAGCATGTGTTAGTCCTATTCACGTGATCGTTCTTGGCGAGGTGAAAGCCGGGGATGTGGTTGGATCGGCAGCCACCCGTCCGACGTGCATTCATTCCAGGGTCATTGTACATTTGAACTTCGTGTTGTGCATGCGCGTTTGTTGCGAGAAGAGTAATATTGATACCTTGGAACAGTTAGGAAGGCAGAGCTGTAGATATCCTGTCTTGTCTTGTCGTCCAACAAACAACTGCGACACGCCGCGCAACCGAACGCAGAGACGACGTCGCGACATCAACGTCGAGCCTCCTGAGATCGACGAACTGCCGTGTTATTACGACCACTGTACACCTTCCACACCACTGTACCCAGACGACAACGCAACGATGGAAATAACGTCCTCCCCGCCCATAACGCCTATCAAACAACACATGTCTCCCCTCGAAACTTCGCCTTCCAACACCTACCGCTCCCCCATCTCCCGCCGAACTAGCAGTTTCTCCTCCAACCACGACAGAAGTCCCGTCTCCGCGCGGTCGAGTCGACATCGGTTTTCAAATGGCTCGCAGTATTCGAACGACTTTTCACCGGACGGCGGCGGAGGAGGAGGAGGCGGCATGGGGAATCTGGCTGACGAGTTGGAACTCCTCGACGATGACGAAGGAGAGGATGGGGAGATAACAGAAGTCGCAGACGAAGAAGGCGGAGCATCTACAGTTGACGGAGCCAGGGATTCAGGAATAGATGTGTCGTATGAGTCGAAGCGAAGTCCTTCGTCGACAGGACATACCAGGAACTTCTCCAAACCCTTCTCGAGTCCGCAGAAACCGCCTGATTCACCGCGGCCGCAGGAGCGAGAGGAGAAGCTGCCGCCGGAGTTGGAGGATCTGATGAACAGTGTCGCGCGCATGGCGTCGTATGCCGGGACTTCAGAGGACCCGCTCATCCCGAGGGTGGTGGGTTTGCTGCAGGATTTGGGGAATCAATCGAGTCTCGAGACCGGGGTGCAGAGGATGAATACGTCGACGAACAGTATTACCTCCTACGTTACTGTGCAGAGCAAGACGCTGCAACAGATAGCGACAAGCCTCTACTCGCCTCTGGCGCTCTATGGCATACAATTAGATCCCGTCATCCTGGACGAACTCGCCCCGTTGATCGACGCTCTATTACAGGACCTCCCGCTCCCAGACCCAGCCCCGCTGCAAGGGCTGCAGAAACTCCTTCGCGAAACGGATAACACCGTCTCCACCCTCAGCCAGTTAACCGACACGTTACAAATGGGCAAACACGTGACGAACGACGCCTCAAGGAGGCTGAGGGATAGCCAGCGCATGGTCGCGGAGCTCCGCCGGGAGCGCGAGAGGGCTGACGCGGCGAGGGAGGAGTTGGGGAGGGGTGGGTGGAATGAGCGGGTGCAAGGGAGGTGGGGGGAGAAGCAGTGTGGGGAGATTCTGGGGGGCTTTGAGAGGAGGTGCGAAGAGTTGAGACGGGGGTTGGTTGAGGCGGGTGGGGGGTGACGGGTGGTGGGTGATGGGTTAAGGAGGGAAGGGGGTGTTTTGTGTTTGGATGATACCCACTACAGTACTTCGCTTTTTTGGTTGTATGGAAGGGATGAATCTTTTCGAATGGCTTCGCCGGTTCGTTTTGGGGTGAGTGGGAGGTGAGTTTTGCTTTTGCTCTCTTTTTACTGCTACGATCTCCCATCCCGACCCAACGACAGCAGCTCGCATCAGCCTTAAAGCAGGAGACTCTTCAGACCATCCAGCCGCACGCCAGCGTCTCAAGGCCAGTCCGCCGGTATGGCTGTGGCGGTCCAAGTCTTTCGGTTCGCCAAATCATTTACACCATCCCACGCAGTCAAGACACGCAACATCCAGACAAGCAGCCCACCCAAGAAGCGTTTCTTTCGTTTTCTCTCCACGATAGCACGGATGTCAAATTGCAACCGAGCCTCTCTCCATGGCTTACTCTTCGGTTGTGCCGCTTTAGAAGTGCTTATATCGACTTTCTCTTTGGGAGGTGCGCTTGCTCTGCCTTGAAAGGGGAGGGACTGCTTACGCTTTGCCGGACGTTTTGGGTGATGGCAGGATGTGGGTGGGCGCGCCGACATGGCTTGTGTGCAAGAATTTGCATGGTTGCTATATGAAGAGGTAGGTTGTGTGGCATGGGTTTCAAGGTGTTGTGTCGATGGCGTCGCACTGGGTTGCTTTCCATACCGGTTCTCTGTGGCTATCGTTTCCAAGATATATCAAGGTTCTGGCGTAGTACGATGTGAGTCGTGTGCAGTCCGAGGAAGAAGATGGCGCGAAACGATGAGAGCCATTGAGGTGCTGAACACGATATGCCACGTCTCTGTAAGAGCTGTTGACGTGTAGCCGCTCAGAGGGCAAGGCAACATGCCAGGGACTGAGGCTTGAAGAGATCGAACTGACGAACCTTGTATGCGGCTCTGCTGAAATCTGCGACAAGGCTGCAAGAACGACGTTCCGGAGATGGCTGAGGTCATTGCGTGAGCAAGGCTGTGACCAGGATCTCGAGCATGCCAGTGCCGCGATCACTTTCGTGTGGAGTATGGTTTAAACCTGCGCAGCGGCCCCTCGCAGCCATGATCCGGTGACTCTGCGGTCTTCATGAGAAGGACGCCTGCCACTTCGCCAACCAGACAACAAGCGGGAGACCTGGCGGTCCTCTCACCACTACTGCCCATGCCAGTCTTCAAGTACACTGATGGCGTCATGACTGATTGACTAACTGTTGTTATGCCCGGCGTCAAGAGATTCGATGAATGAGTCGAAGTCATGCGCCGTCGGAGCATCGGACCACCGTGCGCTTGAACCCCTTGTGGTGACACCCGTCTGTGGTGGTGCCACCCGCCCGTCTCAGGAACAATCGATTCAGGCGCCAGTCCAGTAGTAGTTGCGACATCACCCACGAGTTTGCCAGGTTCAGAAGTGAGATGTGAAGCACCGAAGTAGACCAAGTCGTTTTCGTCTTCCTGAGGTCGGGCTTCTTTGCAAGGTCGTGCCCGGGCCAAGCATGGTATCTGGAGCTTCGCAAGAACTTGCTCCCGAAGGATCCGTAGACGTTCTTCGGGAACACGGTGGAGGCAGGATCTCCTCGGCGGTTCATATGTTCGGAATCAATGTTTGATCTCTGTCTGGTTATTAAGTGCTCTGCCATCTACCCTCGACTTTCTTCTCGCGTCGGCAGTGCTGGCTCAGATCTTGGTGTTCGTGCTGAGTCGGGTTATCTGATGTTTCGTGAGCACGCAGACGATAATTCAGGATATTTGCTGATACTGACCGTGATCGTGATTAACTTGGGCGCCTCAACCATTTTGCTTGACAGCACACTGCGAGCGCCAGGCTTGGTCGACATGTGATTGGATCCCGGGGGGAAACAATATGTGCAGTCCCACTGGCTGAGGCGACAGAAGCAGCTACATGCCCTCTCAAGTATGCCATCAGCCCCGAGCTCAGCGTTGAGCATCATCAATATGCTGCCAAAGAACGCTTCGGCCGCTCCTTCAGGGGTCTGGTATTTCTCAAGAGCGCCTGCAGAGGAGAAGCTGTTCCGTAACAAGCTGTGTTTCGGCGCAGCCGCGAACCTTGTTTTGAGGTGCTCAATCCATGACTTAATGCGGCCCAGCTTTAAAGCCTCGTCGTAGCCAAGCTCGAGCTCTTGCCAACCCTCAACAACCGTGTCACCACACACAAAGTGCTGATGCTGAGCAGTGATAGTTTCCCCCATGATCACGGTGGCCATCTCAAGGAACACACATCCAAGGGAGTACACGTCCCATTCAGAGCCATGATCTTTGCCTTCTTTCACGTGTGCGGGTGCGTACTTTCTTGTTTGAGGAGGCGCACCTACGCCCATGTCAAATTGCCGAGACGTGTACTTCTTCGCGATGTCGAAATCTGCCAGGAGTACGTTGTCGAAATTGTCGACAAGTATGTTGCTCGGCTTGACATCTTGGTGCAAAATCCGGTGGCGATGGAGATACATGAGAACCTGGCAGAGGCATGCAAAATACGAGAGGAGAAGGTAAGTCTTCTCGTGACATTGCTCCATGTTTGTTGCTGTCCGCGTCTCGTTGTATCGCGATATTTCCGACACAAGGTTCTCCATGTGTGTTCGAGCGAGAGGATAAAGCAGTAGGCCGAAGACGCGGTCCCTGTTCGGCCGGTCCTCCTCAAAACTGCCAACCAGGGCAACAATGTGGTCGTGATTGATTGATGCCAAGTTCTTCAGTTCATACCTCCCCCCCGGGACGTCCCTTCCTTCAATCTTGCGCATGGTTGTCTCGTCGCACGGTACGATCTTCACCGCTAGGTGGTCATCCGTCCGATCCTCTTTCTGAGACCGGGCGCACCACACCATGGATTTTTGGGTCCCCGCAATGAACGAGGTGTATTCAATATCAGGATTCAGCTTGATCTCGGACTTGATCACTCGTTGTCGTGGCTCTTTAGATGAGGCATGTTGCGGCCAGAACAGATCGATAGGAGATTTCACATACTCTGGCAGCGGTAACAACGACACCGCTATCCTGTGGCCGCGGGATGGTCCGTTTGCGGTCTCACCGTGGCAGTGCGTGTAGGGTGCTGTCTTGGCTCGTCTCCGCCATCAGGATGGGCCTGCCTTGGTTGTGGTGTCCAAGGGTCTGACAGCGAATGTCTCGGTGATCGGATGACGCGCAAAATTCTATGTTTCCGACGATTGTCGACAGCGGGACTGTTTGGCGGGAATGCTGGTGCTGACGTCGGTCGCACACTTTGGACGGTCTCCGCATCCATTTGAAGTGCATCTCTGCGCTCTTGCGGTAGCTGCATCGGCGAGACTTGTACATCGTGATTGGAGTCAGCCGGTATTTGTGAAGAGGGTTTAGTGATCTGCGCCGGACGCTGATCTGACTCTTCACCACTGTCCGGATGAGCCTGCCTGAGCCGTGGTGGCTTAGTTTCTGACAGCGAATGTCTCGGTGACTTGAAAAGCTGCACACTTTTGTGGTGTACTTGACTGCCAGTCATAGGCGTGGCCCGCTCCAGTGTAGTCTCTTTGTCATCTTTGGTTTTTGACCTTGACGAGCTCTCGGTCACTCTATCCCTCTCGGCCCGATCGAACTGAGGCTCATGAACAATAGAACTACGGTCAGAGTGTGGATTTGACCTCTGTTCCACGATCGCGTGTAGCTGCTCGTCTCGCCATGCCGCCTCTTGTACGAAGACGGTGCCTTTGATGTCGCGGAGAAGGCGCGCAGCGTCCAATATCCGGCTTGTTCCACTGGAAAGCTGTATTAGCACCGCAACTGTGTGTCTCAAAAGTCCGCAATGCGATAGAAGGGGAGGGAAGGAAGTCTGCTCACGGGTGAGTGTCCAGCGGCTCTCGCGACGTTGATGACCATTCTGCCATAGTAGCTTCAAGATCTTGCGAGAAATGCAAGGTCGTATCCAGTGTCAACTCGGCGAGGTCGGAGCCAGACTTGTCTGCGGCCAAACTTTCGAGTAGAGACGGCACGGCCTGTGAAGTATAGCTCGCATGCCATGATTCAAGCTCAAGCAGTGCATCGTCCAGGTCGAGACTGAGCGCCGACTCGGCATCATGCTTACGGCTCTGCTGAAGGAGTGCATCTAGCGATGTTATGAGGCTGGCGTATTTTGCGTCCAGAGCCATGGCCAGCCTGTATGCCAAACGACTTCAAAAACGCATCTTGCGTTGTAAGATGTGAGGTGGGCCTATTAAACTAGAGTGTCTGTATGAGGCTTCCCGCGCTCCCGAAGGATAACAGTACGAGGCTGTCTAATCGGTGGCGCCACTCTACATTGAGAGCGGGGAAGCTTGTCGATAGCCTTGTGACTTGTCGAGGCGTGTCAGCGTAATTGTGGTATGGAACCTGTCCTACAACCACAACATAGCGCGGTGCAATGCCTGAGCCATTTTCCATCTTGACGGGAGTTTTTGGGCTCACCACCGGATCCATAGGTCTCCTGCTCGGCAGTGTCGAGAAAATTGTCAGCACGCGGCAGAACGTAAAGCAATGCGAGCTGCGACTGCGACAATACAAACTTCATGTGGAATTTTCGAAGAGGAAGCTTCGATCATGGATAACACAGTGGACGACCAAAGGTGAGGCATGGCCGGAGAGCGAGTATGTCTTCATTTGGGGAGTCGTCGGTTGGAGGTCCCTCCAGGAGCGCGTGAGCTGCATCCGGGAAGAAGTCAGGCAGATCGAAGACACCCTTCTGCGGGGGGGAGTTGAATGCTCAATGAGATCTTCTGAAATAGCGGCGTGGGAGTCGGCGGTACGGCTGGCATCGAGAGACGACTACTCAGCACTGGAGGTCGGGACGCAGGTTGTGGGGATCGGACAGAAGATTGCATTTGCAGTGTATAGGAACGAAGAGCTTGCCAAAAGTATCGATCGAATCAGGAAACTCGTCGATGATATTAAGGCAGACTCTGACTTTCGGGCCGAAGAAGAAGTGAGAGCACATGGTGAGAAGTCTCCCGCATCCCGCATGGACCTCGCGCGGCAGTTCCACAACAGAATAAAGATGTTGTGGTCCGACCTCACGAGTGCACACATAGTGCTATCAACCAACACTGGCAGCTGGGCCTTGGTTTTCAGGCCACCGCAGTCATCTGGTCTGTGGGCGGTCGGTAACGACGATCCACTCCACATTGACCTCGTCTGCGCTGATGGTGAATTTGGGGTGCACCCAGAGGTTTCCTGCGTGTCGGCACGCTACAGTGGCCGGAGTCCATGCAGCACGGATTTGGCAGAGAGCATCTTACGCCAGCGCAATCGGCCAATGGGAGACTGTGAAGAGCAATACTGCAAGGGAACTTGAAAACTGTACTGAAGTTCCACGTGGCTCTTCCCAGCGGCCAACAAAGAGCTTTTCGTAAACGCACGGAGCTCAGCCGCGTAGAGACAGCGCTAGCCATAGCAGCATGGCTCATTTACGCCTGGCCGACCGCCTGGGTGAGCAAGCTCTGTAGCTGCGGGATCCGCTACGCGGTGTTGTCCGGCGACGACAGATTTCCGGTGTTCAGAGAGGCATCCAGTCACGAGCACAACGGCTGCACTGGATGTTGCATGCCTTGGTCAAACGCCAGACAGCATCTGCTGTTGGCCGTCATCCTCTCCGAAATAGCATTGGCGAGACCTATACAGCTTGTTCCAGCGGCTTCCTCTCGCTCCGAATGGAATTTCATGGTACTGGACGGAGACCAAGCTGACCCGACACGGACGAAGCTCATGAACAGAGAAGGCTTGTTGGGACAGATCGACATGCTTTCCCCTCTACCCTTCCCAGGAGCTGTGAAATACTGCTTGAGCAGGATGTCTCCGGCGTCTAGTGATCCGGATTTCCAAGCTGAAGACCTGAGCGGTTATGTTCTCAACGTGATCAACCCGTAAGTGGCAACACAGTAAAGCCTCGCTTCTGAGCTGACAACAAAAGACTCTTGTCTGAACTGCAAACGCTCCAGAAGCGTCGAGTATCAAGCCCCTATCCAGAGTACTCGCAGTCTTCTTGCAACCCAGCGCCATGCCGCTACGACGGACGATTTTTAGCCTCATTCGAGGCCTTAAACTCGAGCTTACGTTGATGTGCGCGTTGCCAACGGAACCCGAAGCTGAGGCTATTGGATGTGAGCTCCAAGGTCCTGTCCATCAACACATCAGCGGCTGAGGGATTCCAGCGTGTGTCGGTAGGTTCGACTATTGACTTGTTCCAGGACGTCGGAGAGCGAACGGAGTTCAGGCGGTCCGTCGGCTTCCGATGCAGACTGGGCATGGTATATCCATCCAAGCTATCCTGGTTACGGATGTCGTCTCGGCTTCGAGGCTGCGCACGGCAAAGAGTCCGAAGCGGCGGGGAATCGTACTAAGGAGATACAAACAGTGAGAGCACGCCTGCTGAATGGCCAGTTGAACATACTGGGGCGTGTGCATTAGTTGGTGGGCCGTAAGTATTGCGGCGCGGTTCGGGCATGCATAGAAGGCATGTCTGCTTTCGGGCTGGCTGAGCAGGAAGACGAGAAATTCCAGCCCGCAGTCGGTGCGCACCTGCAGCGTGCCTTCGTAGAGCAAGTGGTGGACAGTTTGAAGAGCATTGTGGTGTAGCGCAAGGGCATGTATGTAGCTGAATTCGTTGGTTCCGACCATCATGCTCCATTCTGTACTGGACGCTTTCGTAAAGTCATGCCGCTGCCACGCCCTCGAATGTAGATGGTAGAGGGCGGTGTCGGAATTGAGGAGTTCAGGCTGTGATGTCGTCTTAGAGTTGAGCCCAAGTGGTACGGAATTGTCGGTAATAACCTTGTCTCGGATAAGGCCGCGGGATCGGCGTGGTATGATTGGCAATTGAGGCTCTAAAACATGCGACATCTACTCCCTTTTGGATCAGACAACTAAAAGCCTTACTATGCGACTGTACGTGCTAGGCCCAGCCTTCAACCTTCCAAGCATCGACGCAGAATGCATTGCCGCCATTGCACTCCTTCGTGCCCAACACGAGGACGGTTGGACCATCACCCCGAATCACGATATAACCATTCGCCTACCATACCTTGCTACCGATGACGACAAGCACATCCACGGTTACAACAACATTGCCCGCTATGTTACCAGCCACTCCAACACAGTTTCGCCAATAACGGACTCCCAACGCGCCGACTCGACCGCCTTGTCCTCCTTTCTGACCGTCCACGCGCAAACGCTCCTTGACATCTCCCTCTACGTCTCCTATGAGAACTACGCCACAACTCGCTCTGCATACACCAAGATCCTGCCCTGGCACTCCAACTACATCCTGCCACCAAAGTTCCGCGCAGCAGCCCGCAAGCGAACGGAACAACTAGGCGTCTCCAGCATCGACGTCGAAGATGTCCACGACGACCTCATGGACCGGCCGCAAGGCTTTGACACGGGTGTTGGACAGGAGAAGAAGTTTGAGGCAGAAACGCAGAAACGCGCCAGCCTACTGTTGGGGAGACAGGATACCGTAAGAGGGCTGTTGAGGAAAGGGCAGGGTGGAGCGTTGTTCAAGCTACATGCGCTGGCGGACAACTGCTTTGAGGTGATGAGAGATATGCTGGGTGAGAAGGAGTACTTTCTAGGTACGAAAGAGCCAACGGACGTCGACTGTTTGGCGTACGGGTATTTGAGCTTGATGTTGTACCCGCAGCTGCCGCAGGATTGGCTTGGGAAGATCCTGAGGAAGAAATACCCAGCTCTGGTGAACTTCACGGAGAAAATGCATGAGAGGCTGGGCCTGGCTACGAATGCTGATGCAGTCATGGGTCTAGCAAGCTGCGCCAGCAATGGAGAAGTTGTCGAATGGCGTAAATCGAAGAAGCTGCAACTGCCCTGGCAAGCACCTGCCTCCGCAGGCTTCGTGGACGTAACGACAACCGTGGCACAAGACCTACTATCCCGCATTCCACTCCTGGCCCCATCCACAACTATCATCACTACTGGCAAGCAGAAGACACCAGCATGGCGGACATGCCTTCCAGCTACATTGCTCGCAGCCGCCGTGGGCTTGGGATCCTTCGGTTACTACGCCTTCACGACTGGACTTTTGATCTGGCCCCACGGACAACAAGTACACATCTTCGGCCGCAAACGCCTGACTGACTACGGACATCTCGGGGCCGCTCTGGCGGGCGTGAGTCTGTTGAGCCAACAAGCATCGCAAGCACGGCAGGAATATGGTAACAGTCAGGAGGATCACTTGAACGTTGGGCCGGTGAAGGTGGAAGTTGAGGTGGAGAAGGAGGATGCGCCGTGAAAATAATGGTATGGTATTTGGAACCTACCTTATATCCACTCTGGACCATGGCTCGTTGCGACATTGGCTTCGGACGGGTAACCTCTTGGAGAGAAGAGGCACAAAGCTGTTTTCTGCGCGAGTCAGGACCAACTCCAGAATCAGCCCCATGGAGAACGATCTCCACAGCTCCGCACTCGGGACCAGGATTGAAGCCGCTAAGCAACGTTTCTGCTCGTGTCGCGCACTTATCTTCCTGACAATCTCGGAATCTCCCACAACTCGGACACGACAAGGCGAGGCAGACAAAATTGCGCATCATTCTGTCTATACCCGCGGTAAGGTACCTCGGTACGGCCAAGCATTGATATAGCCGTGCATTGAAGCTATAGCCCTGAAAGAAGTTTGTACTCTACTCAAGAGCTTTGCTTCGCTTCAAAAGCCTTGCTACCCTTTCTCTCTGACCCAGTCCTACCCTCTCTCACATCCACCGCCATCATGGTCAGACACACCTCCGGCGGCCGCCAGTTCAACTGGCTCAACCTCCTCACGATCATTGCCATGTCATTCGGCAGCATGACCTACGGCTACAGCGCCTCTATCATCTCCACAACTCTCTCCCAGCCCAGCTTCAATGCCTACTTCGACCTCGATACCCGCTCCGATGCGACCGCCCTGATAAGCACGATGAATGGACTCTACCAAGTCGGCGGCTTCCTAGGCGTCTTCACCGTCTCTTGGTTTGCGGATAAGTGGGGAAGGCGTGCTGCTATCGGCGTCTCGGCGTTGATCACGCTTGTGACCGGTGCGTTACTGGCGGGTAGTGTGAATGTGGCCATGTTTATTGTCGTCCGATTCTTCAGCGGTGCTGGAGCGTTCATGATTCTGTCGGCGGTGCCGATCTGGATGAACGAGGTGACTCCTCCGCGTAACCGGGGAATGTTGGTTGATATTCATGGGGCGGCATTGTTGTTCGGATACTTCTTGGCGGCCTGGGTTGGATACGGCTTCTTTCACCTCGACTCGCCGAATGCTTGGAGAGCACCATTGGGTACGTCGAGCCTTGGCGCTTTTTGGTGCTTTCGCACATCGCTGACCCTTGCAGCCTTCCAATGCCTCCCCGCCCTCATCGTCCTCGTTGGCCTCCCTTTCATGCCCGAATCCCCACGCTTTCTCCTCATCCACGATCGCTACGACGAAGCCGCGGCCAACCTCAAACGACTTCACACCTCCGACGAAGCGGCTGTTGAGCTCGAGCAGATCTCGCACCAGATGCAAATTGATCGCACTCTTCCCTCCAGTTACTGGGCTCTCGTGACAAAACCCTCGTACCGAAAGCGTACGCTGCTATGCCTTGGCACGACGTGCGGAATTCAGTTCTCGGGGATTCTGGTGATTAATAACTATGGTCCGATCCTGTATGGGAATTTGGGGTACGACGTTGACCAGCAGTTGGTTTTGCTTGGTGGGTGGTTGACGTTGGCTTTCGGATCTGGTGTGCTGTCGCTGTTCTTGGTGGATCACTTTCCTCGGCCAAAGTTGATTGGGGGTGGAATCGCTGCGTGCAGTGAGTGTGATCGTATGAACGAACGAGATGCTGTTGATGCTGACACTGTGTTAGTGGTTTGTCTGATCATCGAATGCGCGTTGGTTGCGGAGTTTGTAGGCACGACGAACACAGCTGCGCTATCTGCTGCTGTGGCTATGTTTTATATCTACGTGATCTTCTACGAGCTCACTTTGGACGGGCTGCAGTTCGCATACATCGGGGAGCTCTTCCCTACGCATCTGCGGGCTAAAGGTGAGTTGACTACAGCTCTTTATGCGTTCTGCGGTATGCGCTGACCTTGATCGAAGGAATGAACATCGGGGTTGCCGGTATATGCTTGATGAACATCATCTGGCTGCAAGCTGCGCCTACCGCGTTTGCCAACATCGGATGGCAGTTCTAGTAAGCTGAATCTTGCTTTGAAGGAGAACAGATGCTGACCGGTCTAGCTTGTGCTTCATCATCCCGGGCTGCTTGATGGCAGGGCTGATCTACTTCACATTCCCCGACACGTGGGGCGTGCCGCTGGAAGAGGTAGCAGCTATGTTTGGGGTGCGCAGAGCATGATCTTACCGACCTTTCGAAGCTAACGGGTGTACTTTCAGGACCACGACGAAATCTACGACGCCTCGAAGCATGCAAAGGAAGAGATTAATGCTGAACACAGTGAAAAGGTCTCAGTGGATGACAAGTCGGCCGTTTGAATGGCCCAGCAAGTATTGATAAACGTAAACAGGCTCCAAACCAGTCCACAATCCATTGAAGTTGTAGCTCATCCATCTCATTGCACGTGATCCGCTTCCAACGCTGTGTCTACCACCACCAAGCAACGACAGCTCACAAGAGCGGGGCAAGACTGGGTCAGAGCTGATTTCGCTTCGACCACCCCAAAGCGTGTCTCGAGCTTGTTGATCCTTGTTTCCCGCGGCCGATGCTTAATGGCTGTAATTATGGCCGTCAAAAAGCGACTTGCAGGTGTTGGGCACGTGGTTTCTTCGGCGATTGTAAGCACTGAACCGACCGATGCCAGTGCACAACACAAACTACCGACGACAACCGTCTTGCACCGTCCCCGTGACTGTGACTACTCCGCATATGTACAACACCCCGAAACTCGTCTTCGATAGGGCCAGTTGCGCCGAGAAGCAACCGATGTCCTTCAAGCCTCCCCCGCCAAATGGCGCTCAGGTGCATGCGGGATACCGAGGGCAACGTCATCGTCTCACCTGCTCACCGCTGCCATTGGGCCGTTCCTTGTCCTCGAGACGTTGGAGCTCTTGCTTCGACCACCACACCGCGCGACGATGTCAGGCCGCATTGACCCCATCACGAGGCAAGGCGTCGATCATTGCGCGTGGGCCGCCGGTATGGAGCTTCGTCCGAGCAGTAGTATGAACCTTATGTTGGGCTTGTAGGAGCTTTAAAGGTTGGTCATGTGCCTGTTGTACATTTCGCTGTTCCACTGTCGAAGAACAACAACCGTGGACCATTGATTGAGTCTTGGGAAGAGACGACAACATGAAGAAAGACAATCGATACTTTGGCCTACGGGGAGGATGGCTCACATTCTGGATAACGTAAGTCAACCCTTGAGCCCCTTCGCTCCTATGCTGTTAGACTCGCCCTTTTGCTGACATCAAAAGCGTCGCCTGCGGCACTGACATGACTTTGTTCGGCTACGACCAAGGCGTTTTCGGGGGAGTGATTGTGACAGGCGATTTCCTAACGACTCTCGGAATCAAGAATGATGCGGGAACCAAAGGGACAGTCACAGCCATATACGATATTGGGTGTTTCTTCGGAGCGATCTCAGCATTCTTCATCGGTGACATGCTCGGGAGGAAGAAGACTATCTTGCTAGGAACTACCATCATGTCGATTGGCGCTCTCCTACAAATCACCGGATACTCCGTCGCTCAGATGATCGTTGGACGTATCGTTGCCGGCGTGGGGAACGGGCTCAACACTGCAACAGCACCTCCGTGGCAAGCCGAGACATCCAAGGCTGCGTGGCGCGGCAAGCTGATTGTTATCGAGCTGATCTTGAACATCGCTGGCTTCTCGCTGTCCACCTGGGTCACCTACGGCTTTTCGTACGTGCCAGGCGGCGTTGCATGGAGGGTGCCGCTGGCGCTGCAGTTCATTTTCATTGTGATCCTCTTCGCTACTGTACCGTGGCTCCCGGAGTCTCCTCGCTGGCTGGTGTCGAAAGGCAGGTTTGAAGAGGCCGAACAAATCCTCGCAGATGTCGAGGGCTCCGAGATCGAGGATCCGTATGTACAAACGGAGTTTTCCGAGATCAAGTTCGCCGCGCAGTACGAGAAAGAGCATGCTGTACGCATCAGAGACCTGGTTCGCGGCAAGGTGCCAGCGAACGATCCTTGCACACTACGCAGGGTTCTGTTGGGCATGGGTACGTGAAGGACGCAGAGAGTGGCCTGAAAGCCATTGCTGACCCTCGTTACAGGCGCTCAAGCAATGCAACAACTGTCTGGTACGTCATCCCAACTACTTTGTCACCTCTCAACAACTTCGCTAACCAGCGCGCTACAGGTATCAATGTCACCAGCTACTACTTACCAACCGTTCTTATCGAATCGGTCGGCCTTAAAAACAAGCAAGCTCGTCTGCTCGCAGCTTGCAACAGCATCTCCTACCTAGTCTTTGCGACGATCGGCATACCCAACGTCGAACGCTGGGGCCGTCGAAAGATGATAATGTATGCAGCCACCGGACAGTGCTTCTGCTACCTCATGATTACGGTGTTACTGCGGTACGCCGATAAACCTGGATACAGCGGACAGGATGAAGTTGCGAGCGCTAGTGTAGCATTCTTCTTTTTGTACTATGTTTTCTTTGGGATTGGGTTCCAGGGTGTGCCTTGGTTATACGTGAGTATTGGTAGGGACACAAAGGAAGTGACAAAACTGATCTAATTCCTAGCCAACTGAGGTCAATGGCCTCGCCATGCGAAGCAAAGGTGCCTCTCTCGGTACAGCTACCAACTGGGTGAGTTGAACCACTGTCACTCTGCCGTCTCCGGCCATGGCTGACCAATCCACTCTTCGGCCTGCAGATATTCAACTTGTAAGTCTGATTGCCCAGACAAACACGCGGCTGTCAGCTAATGAGTTCCAGCATGGTCGTGGAAATCACCCCCATCGGCATCGACACGCTTGGCTGGAAGTTCTATATTATATGGACGGTGCTGAACGGCTCCTTCGTGCCATTCACCTAGTATGCTTGATCACATCCTCATCGAAGCTGCAAACTGACAGTATTACAGCTTCCTTTACCCTGAAACCGCAGGACGTAAGACCTTCCTATCTTTGTTTCCACCGTCGAAACATTTGCTAATCTTTCTTCTCATGAATTCAGGAACTTTGGAAGACATCGACTCCTACTTCCGCGACCAACCCAGCGTGTTGGTCTTCCGCGATAAGCGCGCAACCATCTCCAAGCGCCCAGCCGAGTTCATCGAAAGGGAAGAGCAGGAAGTGCGCCGGAAGAGCTCGGTCAACGAGCGCGCGATGAGTCTCGCACAGCAACATAGAAGGTACAGTCTGATGAGCGAAGAGAATCAGGGACCGTTGGTTGATGAGATGGAGAAGAAGAGTATCAGTGAGGGTGGTGGAGAGCACAAGGAGGTTTGAGGAGGTCGTGGTGCCGTGAGGAATGGGATCGATGGATGAGGAAGGAATGGCTTCTTGATTGAGATGGAGGGGTATAGCTGCGATTATACTCTGATCGTTGACGCTCCACGCTGCTGAATGTCTAGCTAGCAATACGTCCACCTCGTTGAGGCGCCACTACTCCATTTCGTCGCAACGTCGCTTTCAGCGCCAGCACTTCGCCTTTAAGCCTTGCAACTTCACCTTCAAGATCGTGCACTTTGTTCCTTGTGGAATCACAGAAGCTGCAATGTGGCTCGTCTACCGCTGCACCTAATCCAAGACCGTGCGCATCATCTTCAACCTGTGCAGCTTGAGCCACCATTACTCCCGCCTTCGCGCGAGCCCATGGACTCTTCCGATACCCATTGGAGACTGCATTCACCGGCACCTCATGTAACACCGGTGCTTTGCGGTGTAGTGGCGACCGATGTCCTCGTTTCCGTGAGCTCTGGTGTTTCTTCGGCGAAAGCGAAGACGTACGTGGAAAGAGCCGCTGGATGTCTTTCGATGACGGCGAAAATGTACCGTCCGGAGACAAGTACGTGGTGGCTGTCCACAGGTCCTCGTCTGTTGAGCCATCGACAGCAGCGGACCCCTTCACAGGCTTCGGCGGAGACTTGATGGTGGGTTGCTGAACTGTACTCATCGTACCGTTTGTATCGACCCGAGAGCGCGACGTCTGTCGAGCAGGAGGCCGATCTACCGGACGTCGCCTTCGACTTCGCTTAAGTGCGGCGTCGCGCTCTGTGTCCGACGTGAGCCAGATATCATCATCCAGTGAAGACCCCTGGTGGGAATCTTTCGGCCAACCGTGCTTGCCGTGAGTCTCCTCATACTGCCGCATGGCATGAAGGGAGTCCAAGTCCGTCTCCACGTGTGCCGTCGCTCGATGGAAGAGATGATGTTTTCCTTTCTTCTTTGGCGCAGTATCGTGTGTAGCCGGTGGATGTGAGGTGCTGTAGCGAGCCAGAACACCGCTCGCTTGCTGGGGATGTTGAGTAGCGCTCAATTTGCGTAGCTCGGCAAGGATCTTTGCGTTGGTAGACGACACGGCCGGGGCTTGGGCAGAGGGCTGGCCGGCCATCTTTGCGTTTCGTTGCGACTTTGGTTTTCCAGAGAGCGGCTTGCCAACTGCCTGACGAATTGGCTTTGGTGTGGCCTGACAGTCCGCAGTGGGAAAACTGTTACCAGAGTCAGTGGAAGGGAACAGTCCTATGTTCCTCGGCGGAGCTACGTCAACGCTTGGAGCAGCTGTTTCGGGCTCGGGTCTCTTAACGAAGTTCTGGCTGGAGACCTGCGGCCTCGACCGGGTCGGACTTGTCACACGCTTCATTTCGCTTTCGTCCTTTGACGCCGCCGTCGGCTTCACAGGAGAGAAAAGGTCCAGGTATTGCCTCTGTCTGATCGGTGGCGGCTGCAAGCTTGCAGGCAGAGGCGTATGCCGTACTGTGCTCTCGTCGACTTCGTCCGGGTGGATGGTGAATCGCCGTGCTGCTCCGCCGCTGCGGTCATTGGCCATGCCAGGCTTTCGAAGTGCAGGTGGAAGACCGAGATGTTCGAGAGCTGTTGGCTTGTGTGACTGTGTCGGTGCCGGCTGAGTGGAAGGAGTACCGCTCCATGCTGCCTGGCCTAGGGTGCTTCCTTTATTAAGCTCCGGTAGCTTGTCAACGGCGCGTGCGACTATGGTGTTCGATATCTGCTTGGGCGATTTGCCTTGTACCCACTCCACACCGATGACCTTGTTGCAAGAACCACGCAGCAGTTTTTGCTCCAGTAGCAACCCCAGCGAGTCGTAGATCTGAATAACACCGTCCACACGTCCAACGGCGATCAAGTTTTCGGTGTAAGCAGAAGGTTCTCTGGCCCCAGCCGATCTGCGTGAGGGGTGTCCAGTTGCCAGACCTGACACAGAGGCTTTCCGAGGCAGAACAGATACGGATGTGACAGGAGCCTGCGCGTGCCATGTTCGAAGCACGACGCCGCCATCGGCAAAGTCGACGAGACGGCACTTGCCATCCCGTCCTACAGTGACCGCCCGAGACTGGTAGCCAGGAAGGAATGCCGCGTCCTCGATGCAGACCGTCTTGTGGGTGGCCGTCGTCGGCCGGTGAAGCTTAGCGAAGTGACCGATCTCTCCATGGTTGACACTCTCCTGGTTTGCATATGCGCCAGTCTGCTTTCTAGCGATCTTCGTAGCATCGAACGCAGCAGCTGTACCGTCGGCGAAGGCTAGAAGGAATATGTTCGGCCTTTCTGGATGGAAGGTGATCACTGTGACGGCTGCCTCTGATGCTCTCGACTCGATTAGTATCGGTGGACTGTTGTGCATCAGGTTGCTCAAGTAAATCGTCGGCGGGTTATCGGAGGCAGAGACCATCAAATGATCTGTCGGCGAAACAGCCAACGCCACCGGTGGGGAGGCATGTGCTCTGGTCGGACTAAGCAGTTTCGACTGCTCCGCGGAGTAGCGCTGTATGTCTGCCGTCGATTTGGTTGACAAGAAGAGGGATTTAGCGTCCTTCGTGTAGGCCAGATGTCGAACTTCATCATCGTCCGCTTGAAGTCCCCAAGACCTCTCCTGGCCGCGTTTCGTGTCGTGCAACACAACAACCTGCTTGTCGGCTACGGCGAGAACTCCAGAGCCATCTTTGGCTTCCCGCGCTGCAACAATGCCATTTTTGCTGCTCCGGAAGATGGTGTGTACGCCGCTTGCATCCCAGGAGAAGACATGGCCCGGAGTGGTGATAAGGAGATGGGCGTTGTTCGGGAAGGTGAAGTTGTTCTGTTGATCTAGCGATGTAGGCGATGGCTGCAGCTTAGATACTGGTCTCGTTGTAGGCATCGTTGCCTTTCTCCATCTTCTGTACACAGAACGCCACCGTGAAGTGCGATTAAGCTCACCATGTCGTCGTTCGGGGCAACGTGCCTTCTTCGAAGTTCGCCTTCTGCCTTCGCTTTCCAATTCTCCCGAATTTAACCGGCAGTCTTGCACCAACATCAAATACCGAGCCGACGTCGTCGTACATTAGGCGTGTAGATGTAGAAAAGACTGGTGACAGGTTTGTGACATTCATTGTTTCCTTCTCGTACAATTTCATCATCGAGATGTCGACTGCGAGCATTGCAGAGGCCAACCAGCCCTTTCCCGCTCATCCGTTCTCCAAGAATCCTCTTCGTACTCGAGACGATGTTGTAGCAGCATGTGCATCATTTTTGGATCCATTGGAGGCAGGCTTCTCGCCTGGTCGTGCTCTTGTCAGAGTAGGCGGAACGGGGACACGATGTAAGTGATGTAATCCGAGGTCCGTTGCTCCTCTGTTGAGCAATACCCCTGTGACAAGAGACAACGTGAAGAGACAAAATGTTAAGGACCATTCTAACACTTTTCCAGTCGACGAAACCGCCGCCCAAATCGAAGGCTTCGCCCGCCCACTCTGGGGACTCGCACCCCTCCTGGCCGGCGACAGCGCCTACAAAAACACCAACCTCTTCGTCCAAGGCCTCATCTCCGGCACCGACCCCAATGGCTCCGAATTCTGGGGCAACATGTCCGACCTGGACCAGCGCATGGTGGAGTCTTGCCCGATCGGCTTTACTCTCGCAGTGGCTGGCAAGGACTTCTGGGACCCGCTCACTCCGCAGCAGAAGGATAATGTAGCCGCCTGGATTGGGAGCATGAACGACAAGGAGATGCCTAATACGAATTGGCTCTGGTTTCGTGTGTTTGCTAATCTGGGGCTCAAAGCTAACAACGCGCCGTACTCTCACGAGCGGATTGAGAAGGATATGGACCACCTTGACACTTTCCATCGTGGCGATGGATGGTCCAATGACGGACCTGAGGGGTACACGCAGATGGACTACTACTCCGGCTCCTTCGCAATCCAGTATCTCCAACTTCTCTACGCCCGTCTGGCCGAGTCCTTCGACCCCAAGCGCTGCGAAGAATACAAACGCCGCGCAAAGTCCTACGCACTAGACTTCATCCACTATCAAGACTCCAACGGCCACTCGATCCCCTTCGGCCGAAGCCTCACATACCGCTTCGCCACCATAGCCTTCTGGAGCGCCTTCGCCTACGCCTCCGTCGAGCCTCCCGCACCGCTCACCTGGGGCATCGTTAAGGGGCTCTTCGTCCGCAACCTCCGCTGGTGGAGCAAGCAGCACCACATTTTCCAACCAAACGGGATGCTGAATATAGGCTACACGTACCCCAACTACTATCTAGCCGAGAACTACAACTCCCCCGGCTCGCCTTACTGGTGCATGCTGTCCTTCGCCTGCCTCGCGTTACCAGCCGACCACCCCTTCTGGACAGCGACCGAAGAACCGCATCCATTCACCCTCAAGTCGTCCCCACTGCCAGACATCAAGTACCTCAAGCACCCAAAGCACATCATGGTCCACAAGAACAGCCATACCTACTTATTGTCATCCGGCCAAAGCTGCCACTACCCACTCAAAGCCACGCAATCCAAATACGGACACTTCGCCTACAGCGCCTCGTTCGGGTACTCCGTGCCCACCGGCTCCTATACCCTAGAGCAATTCGTCCCGGAGTCCGCGCTGGCTTTCAGTGATGATGGAGGTGAGATCTGGAAGCTGAGGCGGGAAGTCGAGGATGCCCAGTTCTTCGAACGGGACGGGGTGCAGGGGTTGTACAGCGTGATGAGGCCGTGGAAAGACGTGGAGGTTAGGACGTGGTTGGTGCCGCCCGTGGAGGGGTGGGGGAGTTGGCATGTTAGGCTGCATCGGGTTGTGGCGGGACGGGATGTGCAGACGGCGGAGGGAGGGTTTGCTATACTGGGGACGAGGAAGAAGGATGGGAGGATGTTAGGGCAGTTTGAGGAGGAGACGAAGGAGGGGACGATGGTGGGAGAGGATGGGGCGGTGGTGGTTAGTAAGGCCGGGGCGTCTGGGGTGGCGGATCTGGCGCCGAGAGATGTGAATGGAGGCAGGAAGGGTGGCATTTGCAATGTTGATGCTAATAGCAATTTGATGGAGCCGAGGACGCTGTTGCCGACGACGTATGCGGATTTGAAGGCTGGGTCGACGACGTGGTTTGTCACTGCTGTATTTGCGGTGCCGGCAGAGCGAGAGGGCTGGGAGAGCTGCTGGAGAGAGGAGTGGGAGAACAGGCCGAAGTTGGAGAAGTGGACGCAGGATCTGATGGATGCGCAGTAGGCTTGGGAGGAGAAGTGAGCCGTGGGACGATAGACGGGCAATGTAAACATCTTGAAGCTCTGATACATGGATATTATGCTACCAAGCTGGTATAACGCGATCGTTATTGCGTGTGCTTCTCCTGGCGAAGTGGGCGAGGAGGAGCCGCCGCCCGGCCTCTCGCCGCCGGCCTTGGAGTATTCGACGTAGACGTCCTATTCGAAATCGCATACGCCGCCTTCTGAGCCCGCCTAATCTCATCCACCTTTCCACCCGCCAGCGGTATATCCTCCCACATCCGATCCCAGACCCCTGGCGCTCGACTGCGATCCTTGACCTGCGCCCGACTGACCCAATATCTACCCATTACCGCTCTCACCAGCCATCCCGTCCACCCAGCGTTCTGATGATCTATCCGTGCCCCGCTGGGTATATGTTCCAAGTTCGTCAAACGCAGTGAACTATAGGGCAACCTCCTGAGATCGCCCAAACGCACAGTCTTCGTCTTTGGCCAGGGTTTAAACCACATCGTCTTAATCTGCACATGCGTTTCTGCCGGCGCTCCCGCAGCCCACGACAGCAAATCCTGTCTCGTCCTCCGCGCCGACGTGGGCAGAATGACGTTGATGTGGTTGACAAACCCGCCGAACGCGCCTGATGCGAGTAACGGGACGCAGGCGAGGGCGGAGACGGTGGGGAGCATCCACCAGGGAGCGTTGGTGTCAAAGATGGCGGACGGGAGGACGTAGAAGGCGCCGTACATGAAGGCGCCGATGCAGGCGATGCGGATGAAGCCCATGGAGACTACGGCGACGGCGCCAGAGTTGAAGATGTTGAGGTTTTCGGGGTAGGTGTACTTTGTCTTATCTTGAGCGGCTGTTCTGTGTCAGCCATGCGGTTGCAGAGGCGGTTGACAGGCTACCTACGACGCTTCCGAACAGAGGGCGTGTTGGTGCTTTGGCATCGCCATAGAGTCGCTGCTCGGAAGGCATATGGGGGACCCCGTCCTGCCGCTGGTGGTAGTCGGGTGGTCCATGATCTCAGCTTCGAACTCGTGGTAGATAGTTGTACTCGTGTGCATTGCCCGAAGGCTCGCAGCGGGAACATTACATCTTCAATGCGGTTCGCAAACTGGTGGCCGCGGTGGAAGTGTTGCAGCTCATATCCGCTAGTTTGCCTAGCGCGCGGGCCATCCCGTAGCATGTGAAGCTTCAAGCATAGATCTCAAAGTGAGCTTCAAGGTAAGTCGCGACCTCACCGATATCACCACATCTCCTCACTCAACTAGTAGACCAACATCATGTCTCTAATCCGTGCTCGTAATGGCGCCGACGCACCTCCAACCCGCGCAGCCGACTTCGCTCAAGACCCTCAGAAAACTTCCACCAAGGGCAAGGTACCGACAGGATATGCACAGGAAATCGCCATCTCGGAGCAGAGCTTTCGAAATCTTCACCGAGATGTCCAGTCGCAGTCGCGAGCCGGCAAGAAAAGGAAGCGAGAGACCAAAGGCGACAGTGGGACGGTATATGGCGCATCATCTTACAAAGGACCTTGGGCGAAGTATGAAGAGCGAAGGATTGACAGTGATAGCGGGGAGGAGGTGGAGGTGGAGATAGAAGAGGGAGACGAGAGCGGGGAGGACGAGGTCGTGCAATATGAAGAGGATGCGATCGTGCCGGTACCCGCGAAGGGAACGTTGGCAGGCACCGGCTATGCGGAGACTGGCGCTGAGAAGGAGACAAGTGTATTTGAAGGAACCCAACAACACGACTACCAGGGACGGACGTACATGCATGTACCGCAAGACCTGGATATCGACCTTACGAGCGACTTTGAGAACCTGAGCCTGAAGTGCTACTACCCCAAGAAGCAAGTCCACTCCTTCACGCCACACTTCAGCGGCAAGCCAGCGCACGAGAAGAGCATCACAGGACTCAAGTTCTTCCCATCTTCAGGCCACCTCCTACTATCCTCAGCAGCAGACGGCAAAGTCAAGCTCTGGGACGTCTACCACGACCGCGAACTCCTCCGCTCCTACACCGGCCACACCAAATCAGTCGTCGATATCGATTTCACTCCGGACGGCACAAAGTTTCTCTCCGCCAGCTACGACCGCCAGATCAAAGTCTGGGACACCGAGACTGGAGCCTGTCTAGGCCGCTACAGCAGCGGCAGCACCCCCCATGTCGTGCGCTGGCAGCCCGACGACCGCAGCGGGAAAGAATTCCTAGCCGGCATGCACGACAACAAAATCGTGCAATTCGACACACGCATCGAGCCCGGCGCATCAGGTGACAAAAAGAACCCGGTCCAGGAATACGACCACCATCTCGGCCCCGTCAACACCATAACCTTCTGCGACGAGAACCGCCGCTTCATCACCACCTCCGACGACAAGAGTTTGCGAGCCTGGGAATACAACATCCCTGTCCCCATCAAATTCATCGCCGAGCCGCACATGTTCCCCCTCACCTCCTCCGCCGTGCACCCGACCAAACCCGCCATTTTACTGCAGAGCGCGGATAACACGATCCAAGTCTACAACACCGGCGAGAAGATCCGGCAGAACCGCAAAAAGGACTTCCGCGGGCATAATACAGCTGGGTATAGAGTAGGATTGGACGTGAGCCCCGACGGTGGAATCGTGGTGAGCGGGGATTCGGCTGGGTATTTGTGTGCGTGGGATTGGAAGACGTGTAAGCTGTGGCATAAGCTGAAGGCCGGGGAGAACGGGAAGGCGGTCGTGGCGGTGGGGTGGCATCCGAGGGAGAGCAGTAAGGTGGTTACCGGGGATTTGGAGGGGTGTGTCAAATATTGGGATTAAATGGTGAGGTACTTACGACTACCAATTTACTTTCTGCATCTCATGTGTATCGTTGCCCTCCGATCCTAATTTAGTATGGACTGAGTACCCAGTTGACATTCACCTCCGGCGTCTCGGAGGAGAAGACATGCTGCTCCTTGAACACTCAAGTAGTCGAGTCGCCTGCATCTCAAACGGCTGGCGGGTTTATCTTTCCCAAGTGGATACGGATAACTGTTAGACAAAACTTCCGTTCCATGAGTATCATTATGCCAGCCGAGAAGGCCAGACAAGTACACCCGTCAAAGCAGCGATGCGTAATATTCCCTGGGTTTACTCGAGTTGCACTGCTGTCCGTGTTTGCAAAGACGTCGAGATCTGTCATGCGGACGCCGTGCGATGGCTGACACCCGAGCAAGGCCTCGTGCGTGCTCCTGACGGATGGACTTACGCCAGAAGAGCTCCGCGTCTAGACCAGTTCGATCGTCTGATACTGCCAGTTGTTTTCGATCCACTGGGTGGTGCTCTCCGGTGCCGGTGGTTGGAATTCCATCTCGAACATTCCGAGTCTTTCATACGCGCCTTCAGACGTCGGCTCTATGATCAAACCCGATACATGTGTTTTAGATGCGTCGTGCATTTGGTCCGTGGCTCGATGCAGAGCAAGGAGTGCAACAAGAGACCCTTGCGCCCTGTCATGAAGCTCCTCGGCTTCGAAGTAACCAGCTATAGCATCAACGTCAGGCGGCCCAAGCCGCGGCAGAGTTCCCATACGCGCCCTTCCGTCAGTGTAGCGGATGCACACATCCTGCCAAAAGCGTGAAGTACGAGTCTCGCCACACCGTTCCAGGCGATCCCAGTATACGGCGCCCGGCCTAGGAAATTCATCGTCGCTGGATGGTTCGAATTGCGACAACGGTAACGTCCAATCCACGACAGTCAGACGTCCAGAAACGACTTCGCCATATGGGTTGTTCGCGTTTCGTAGTTGGACTGAATGTGCAAGCAAGCGCAAGTCGTGGCGCAACTGTTTGTGTCTAGTGGAAGCCACCGGCTCAAAAGGTATCCCACAAGGCCATTGCCCCAGTTCATAGCTGCCAGTGGCCCAGGACCACGATGGCCTTCGTTTGTCTTTTTGCGAGGTGGTGCCCCTCTCGACCCTCCAGACCAACCCTTGCGCTATGTTGACGCTCCATAGTCCAGCTAGAAAATGTCCACCGAGAACGCCGTGCAGGCCCTGACATATCCCTGAAAGAGCAGGCAGCTTGTCGGACTGGTATGTGAGCCTTCGCGAGGTGTACCGTTGGACCATTTTATAGTATTCGTCGAGAAGGTTGTCGTCGTCGTGGAGAGCGGTAGTATGGTGACCTCTCGCCGGGAGCTGGAAGACTTGACTTATGTGCTCATAGCGATCGAACAAGTGCCGATCTGGGATATGAGATGTTCCATCTGCAGCATCATAGCAATGGTTGCATGCCAGTAGATCTGCTCCGGTCCGTAGTACAGATGGCGAGATGATAATATTAGTTCTTGTAACGCCCATCCGCGCCTATTGAGGGGACCAAGGCGGAAAAGCGTTGAGAGATCATGCTTACTAGTCCACGGTAACCCAACGTTGAGCTGTCCTTCGTCTCTAGACTCAGGGCACCGTAACGGTATCGAGCGCAGTCTGGGGACGTGGCTGTTCTTCCGCAGAATACCACTTGTGCTATGTTTGCTTGCCATGGCGAAAATGGTGAGCTTCGCGTTGAGGTAGACCGAGCCCATGGCTCTAGCGTCTCTGGCCCAGTCCTCTCTGTTGTCTTGAATGATGCATAGACTGTCGATCCACAAATATCGAAATCCAAGCCGCTTTGCAATCGTGATGGCATCCTGAAAGTTCGCGGGTAGTGAGCTGTAAGGCAAAGCGACGTGATACTCATTACTGTTGGACAGAGTGAGTGGCTGCCACGAAGCAATCGATGATTCGGTACCCCAGCTATGGCTCAGAGCAACATACGGGGCACATAGGCTGTTCGTAACTGCAATGCGAGCTTCTTGCTGCGTGTTATCCGGGCCAAGGTCAATCACACCGGTTGGGAGTGGCATGTTGCCTTTCAGCTGGCACTCTGAGTGTCCTATCTCGCAACGCTTCAGCCATTCCTGAGCAATTGCGAGATTGGTATCCGAGCCAAGATCAAGATCCAATTCGAAGCGTCCTATCCCTGAGGTGTAGGCTTCTAAGGCTCCTCCTGAGCACAGGTTACGTATTAGCCGTACGATGCACGAGAGCACCACGCTAGGAGTAAAACTCACTTCGCTGCGTTGTGATACAGAGATCCAACTTCGTACGTTTCAGCCCTGCATTCTAGTAGAACGTGTCGTTGTTGGCCCGTACGAAGTGGACGTTGAGCAGATCGAAGGGTGTCCTATTCTCCTCGCTAGAATCGCTCCGAGCTAAGGTGACCCTGACAGCTGCGTTATCGGACTCTGCAACGGCATACAGAGAGCGAGACTCATGCAGCGACGGGTACTGGACTGCCGTTAGACCATTTGGCTCATCCTCAGTTGGTTGAGTGATGCTTGGGGTCATCGAGGCCCCTCGCCAATATGGTACGAGTTTTATACCTTCTAAGAACAGGCCACATAAGTCGCAACCCTGGTGAGCTGAGTTCCTAAGATCGCTGGCGGTTTTGTGGTGGTCATACTCAACTCGGTAACCACTTCCGTGATCTTTCGCCAAAGACAGAATAACTGCGGCCAAAGTAGTACAATGTGTGCAGCGTGCAGCTTTGGCAAGAGCATTGTTTGGATGAGGTCCGCAAGCATTGACCACCGCAACGCTCCCACGAGCAGGGAATTCAGTGGGATGATTCTTCAACCTTGAGGCCGTGTTGAGGCTTGTGCTGAATGCTTGGAAGCCAGCTGTGCGGTCACGTCGGTCCATAGGTACAGAGTCTCAGTCGAACAGAAACGCAAGTATAAATGACAATTTACATTCGCTTGATCCTTGATGCAAACAGAAACAGCTGTCGGGGATGCGAGATGAAAGTTTTTCTGCCCATCGCTTGTCGCAATAACCTCAGCTTTCTGGCGGGGCCGCAGCCAACATGGTGATTGTGACTACAGCCTTCTGCATCTGTTTAGCAAGCTGCAGGTGTGACTGAGGTGTAGGTACACGTACCTCCTCTGCACTATCATGACGCTGGGTATATGTGGTCACATCGTGGCAAGATAACGGTCAATGGAAGGGTTTTGACAGCATCAAAAGCGTCAATATGTGCATCTTAGTGCAAAACGGTGCTGTTGGCGTGACATGAAGTCGAGGGTCACGTGCATTCCATCATCACATGCCGGTTCCCTGCTTTCATGCAGGGTCCGAGCTCTGCCCTGGGGTTGTCGAGGGGTGAAACTGGGCAACAACGAAACAAAGGCGCCAGTGACGACGGCTGTCTCAGCCAACCACTGTAGCATGTAATCCGTCCATTGTCCTTCTAATCGTCTCGTCTTGTCTTCCTCAGTCCACCAGAGTGACACCAGTAACAACAACTTCAGCACTGCACCCCGCCGTAAGCAACACCAACAAACAAACCAGTAATCCAACCCAACAATGGCCGACACTACCACTACCCCGGAACCCGCCGTCGACACCTCCCCCATCGCCCCCTCCCTCGAACGCCGCAACTCCCTCGAAAAACACCTCCAACACCGCCCCGAAGAACAAGACCTCAAAGACCGACACATCCTCCTCGACACCACCGCCGCTCCGGCCCTGCAAGCCCGACAGCAAGAACTCGAGCGCCAGCGCATCACCGACAACCTCAAGAAAGGCTTGTCGAAGCGGCCGGAGAAGGAGGAGTTGATCGAGAAGAACATCTTGCCGGAGGGGACGGGGAGCGTGGCACCGGCGTTGCAGGAGCATCGGAAGGAGTTGGAGATGAGTATGCGGAGGGATAGCTTGGAGAAGAAAATTGAGGGGCGGCCGGGGAAGGAGGAATTGGTTAAGGAGGGGATTCTGAAGGGTGAGTTGACTCTACGGCTTGGGAAGTATATGCGTTTTGCTAATGTCTTGTGCAGAGAACGAGGAAGCTGTTGCGTAGTGGTAGGATGAGCTCTGTGACCGAGAGCTGAGAGGAGAGGCGAGGTGGCAATACCCAAAGAGACACGCGGAAAGCGGAAAAAGGCTACGGCGTGGATCTTTATGTGTCTTATGGCGTTAATGGTGACGACCACATTCTCTAATTGCTTAAATGACATGCAACGGCTACTTCTTCAAGTAGTACGCCAGATCAGCACCAGGCTCATACTCCAACTTCGTCCTTCCGTTGCCCATAAATCTGTCATCCACGTCAGCCTACCGTCTTAGTCCACAGAAAGGAGAACACTCACCTAAACCGATTCCTCGTCCGATACCTCACCTCAAAGTCCTCCGGCCTAATCTTCTCAATCATCTCCATATACCCCAACACACTCCCGGCCCACACAGCCGTCACCTTGCCATCCACGCGATGGTTCTTATACCAGCTCTGACATCCTCCACTCCACACCAGCGTCTGCATGATCTCGTCCGCGTACGCATTCAATTCCTCGACGACCTCGTCTTTCGGGGCGACGGACGCGATGTCTTCGGTAGCGATCTTGTTGATCCATTGGACCATGTACTCCGCGCTGAGGCCTAAACCGGCCATGAGTGAGCCGTGGCCGACGGGCGCGTTGGGGCCGGAGAACATGAAGTAGTTGGGGAAGTGTTGGCCTGCGCAGAGGGAGAGGTAGCTGGTAGGTTCGTCCTTCCACGCTTCAGCTAATGTGAGTCCGTCTCGTCCGATTAGAGGCCAGGGTGGGCGATGGTCGACCTGGAATCCCGTCGCGCAGACGATGGCGTCGACTTCGTAGAGCGTGCCGCCGCTTGTTCGAATACCCTTGGGTTCTATGCCTTCGATGCGCTCCATGACTAGGCTGACATTATCGCGAGTAAAGGCTTCGAGGTAGCCAGGGCCGGGTGTCGCTCGTCTACAGCCGACTTCGTAGTCTGGTGTGAGTTTGTTGGCTAGGTCCTCGTTGTCGCCGAGTTTGGCTCTCATCTGGTCTGCTGTAGCTTTCTTGCCTGCTATCTGTGATTTGCTGTCCTTAGTGAACATGTCAAACGCACGGTTGCTCTGCCCTTGGATCTCCTTGCGATACTGCTTCAACGCCTCTGGGTCTTCTCTGAATCTCCGTTTTTCCTCTTCGCTGTAATAGTACTGCACTTCCCCTCCGATCATACTCGACCCGAGTCCTGGCGTGATGTACGTTGGTCGTCTTATAAAGTTAGTAACATGCTCTGCAGTCTCCACGACCTTCGGCATGATCTGTATAGCACTCGAGCCATTGCCAATAACCGCTATCCTCTTCCCCGTCCAGTCAAAGGCCTTATCCCATACCGCCGAATGACACAAGTGCCCCTCAAAGCTCTGTATCCCCTGGATGTCTGGCCATCTCCATTCCGACAAGAACCCTACTGCGCTGACTAAGATATCGCACTCGTCATGTATCACCCCATCTTTATTCTTGACTTCCAACTTCCACCTCCCACTCCCTTCATCCCACTCAGCCTTCTGCACCTTATGCCCACACTTCGTCCCCCGATCTAAGCCCCACTTTTCAACCGTCCGCTTGAAGTACCGCCATATCTCCTCTCCACTCGCGTAGAAAGCACTCCAATCCGGGTTCGGCTCGAACGGAAACGTATAGATATGTGCAGGAACATCACACGCCACTCCCGGATAGGTATTGACCAGCCAAGTCCCGCCTAGGTCCTCGTGGGCTTCGTACATCACCAACTCGGACACAATGCCCTTGTTGATCAGGTCGTGCTCGTGGTGGATCTTGTAGGCTAGGTTCATGGCGGAGATGCCGGCGCCGATGGTTACGACGCGGAGTTTGCGGGTGGGGGTACGCATGGGTCTGCGGTAGAGGGGGATCCATGACGGAAGTAAGGGTTGGCCGTAGCGGGTTGGGGGGTCGGGGGTGGAACCGTTGGCGGAGTCGGGGGGGTTTTGGAGGTCGATTGTTGGGTCTTCGGCGAGCATGTCCGTGGAGGACGATGCGGGACCGAAGTTCATGTTGGCAGTAGAGGGAGGAGGACAAGATGGGAGGGGATATGTGTATGTTGTCTTTCTTTGCCGCAAGAGAAGAAGAGGAGAGTCAAATGAGTGTGGTGAGGTACTTACGATGTTGGAGAAACCATGCACATGCTATATGACGAGGCCCGAGGGCCTGTACTATTCTGCCGTGCATGGCATGAAGTAGATAACCGATGAGGGGAAGTGGTGATGCGCCGGAAATAAGGCAGCCATGGAGCTCCATCCTGGGCCTCCACGCGGTATGCAACCTCCTTCCGAATGTGATAGTGTGCGATTCATGCGTCAACATTATGGGAGTCGTCTAGGTAGATGTCGAGAGTGGTGGATGTTGGTGAATGAAGTCCGGCAGACGGCCATGGCGTTGATCTGCGGTTGCTGCATGTGACGAGACTTTGTTTTTCATGGCACGACACTTCATATTATAATACGACCATAAGACGCCCGACGTCGTTGCAGGCAAATATGTCGACTTCTCCGAAGCGCAAAAGCGAAGGTCCAGACAGCACCAAAGACACAGCCAAGCGAGCACGCGTGGAAGGCGACAGCGACAACGATAAGGCTGAGGAAATGCCCTTCACCACAACCACCAATGCCGCACCCGACTCTCAGATCGACCACAAGGCCGCAATCGCATATTGGTCCTCGACCGAACCCACCGTCAACGGTGTGCTCGGCGGCTACCCACAGGTCTCGCGCATAGACTTGCAGGGCAGCAGCAACTTTCTTGCGAAGCTACGACGACAATCGAAGCACTTCCCTCCTGGCAAGAAACTCGGGAGAGCAGTAGATTGCGGAGCGGGCATAGGCAGGGTCACGACGGGCTTCCTGGGCAAAGTGGCAGAAGTGGTGGACATCGTTGAGCCGGTTAAGAGCTTCACGGACGAGATCAAGGGCAAGGAGAACGTGGGCGAGGTCTACAACGTTGGGCTTGAAGAGTGGCATCCTCAGAAAGACGGCGTGGGACCGTACGACCTAATATGGAACCAGTGGTGTCTCGGGCAGCTGACGGACGCTCAGCTGGTGGAGTATCTGCAGCGATTACCTCCAGTGCTGAGTGAGGGTGGGTGGATTGTGGTCAAGGAGAATCTGAACAATCACCATCTGAATCAGGATGTGTTTGATGGGACGGACAGTAGTGTCACGAGGACGGATAAGAAGTTCAGGCAGTTGTTTGAAGAGGCGGGGATGAAGCTGGTGGCGACGGAGCAGCAGAGAGGGATGCCACAAGGACTGTATGCCGTGAGGGCGTATGCTTTGCAGCCGAAGGGGAAGAAGTGAGAAATACACCATACATATTGTGAGCATGCGGCAGGCGGGACTGGTCATCATTCGCGGGCCACAACGCGCTCCCAGGATCAGGATGCTTAACCCCTGAGCAAGTGTTCGGGCTGCACTCGCTAATTCCTGGCCTTCGCTATCATCGGCACAAGATCTCGGCATACCTGCGCTTCCCAAATGGCTAAGGACTGGACCTGTCGACACACAGTAGACGACATCCGCGCGTGGCCAAGTGAGCCGCAACATACTACAAGGACACCCGCTGTGAGCGAGGACAGAACCTCGAGAGAGATTTGATAACTGCTGCTCAGGCGTCACCAACGATGTCGGTATCAAAACCCTCGAGGACTTATGCGTAAAGAAGAGTAAGGCTAAGTCACTCTGCTTGAGCGCCGCATGCCTTGACGTCTTCCCAATTTCCTTCATCTCTAATTGTATTCGCTCACTCTCTGTCGTTTCGATCCGAGTGTCGGGGACGGAGACGATATCGCAATGATCGCAGGGGCATGACGTTGGCTCGGGACGCATTAATTCGTTCTAGGTCTGCGTTGTGCTTAGGAGAGCTTGAGCACCTGTCCACTTTCAACTCTCATGTATCGGGAAGTGCCTGGTGGTGTCGTCAAATGCTTCCGTCGTACTTAGACGTCTCCCATACCGTGGTGTGATCGAAGAAACCAGGGATGGGATCGTTTCACTCTTGAATGGCTCCAAGCCGCACACAACTGCAGGAATTGATATGTGTAGTCCCGCTCCCATTCAAGATATTGATTTTGCCTCTTCATCTTGATGTTTGCTGTTCTTGTGCTGTCGAAGGTGTCGTCGTTGTAGTTCGCCTCAACATGGGTGGTTGATTCGGCTTCTTCCGAAACGCACGGACAGATGGCCGAAAGTGGCAGCAGCGAAGAACAGGAGAACCAACCTCATCTTGACATCCAATGGAAGAATAATCACGATCTACGAATACTGAAGACATGGCGGCCGATGCTGGAGGAGTGGTCCACGCGAGCAATATACGGCCGCCCGCACCCACGGCAATACCACCGTCGGAGAAGCCAAAATCAATATGGACACGTCGGCTGATTATACTCGCCTTTTGGGCTGTTGTAGTCGCTTTCGGAGTGCCACACTGGATTCAAACCACTTCTATACATCGCTCGGATCTTCCTTTGGAGTCAATGAGTAGCTGGGCTGAGGGACAGGTGCGCGCCGTACCTCCAATGGCTCGGCTTGTGCTGATTCTTTTCGCAGGCCTGCAAGCTGGACTATCCGATATACGTTCGCTTGTTTTCTGATGATGACCGGGAACAAGCTACTAAGGTCGCAGCGGAAGTTCAGAACCTTCTAAGGGCTGACAATGACCTCTCATTGTATAATTTTTATGTTACGCAGGACGATTCCAACGCCACAATTGCTATGGACGCTCTCCACTCGGTACAGCATACGAGCTACGAAACTGTTGAACACAGGGAGCACCATCTCACAGTCAGCATCAAGGAAGATTTGAACGTGAAAGCTACGGAAGCTTCTCTATGGTCCTGGGTTCCGCTACTTGAGGTTCGCCACAGCCCTGGAAAGTCTGCAGATCCAGCGACACTGGCCCCGTTCATCTCACAAGAGATACGTAAGATATTTCGGGAGGAGCAAGGTACTATTTCTTCTATGGTAGATGAGACCGCGTTCACGACACACCGACCAGCAGGCCAGCTCTCACCTGAAGCACGGGCGACCTTGGACGGAAAAAAGACAAGAGCATTCAAGTATGCCTCTGACTACCACTTGACATTCTCAATGTTCACTTCCTCCGCCACTCCATCCTCGTGGGACATTGAGGGAGCGCTGGAAAATACCATCAATCCACTCATTGCCCGCTTTTCGTCCATCAGCAAATTCACCGTCGACACCCAGGTACAGCTCTATGCATCTTTCTCACCTTCCATCGCCGGGCCGCTATACGATGAGTCCACCCGAGAATGGCAGCTGCAAAGATCGGATCTGAGCGGCTTCATCAATGCCGCCGAGTGGCCACTCAGCCCCGGCATCGGCGCTGGACCTACCATCAACTTCGTGCTCTTCGTGCCTTCGAAGGACCAGAGTCCGTTGGTCATCGCAGAGACCGGCGGTAACAGCTGGCTCATTCCGCAATGGGGCGGCGTGCAAATCCTCAACCCTTCTGGAAAGCAACCTGAGAGGCTGTCCGCAAGCGACCTGGAACCCGTAATGCTCACCTTCGCCGATCAGCTCTCTTCGCTCCTCGGGCTGCCCTCATCTCCGCCCTCACTCGCCCTCCGCATATCAAGCCTCACCCGCGAAAGAGCAACCTCTATTATCATCTCAGCTTCGTCCACTCTTGGTGCACTGGCAAGACTCACACTCAAGCTGAAGTCGATCGCTATACCTGAGTCAGTCGCCAAGTCGGTGGACCAGACAATTCATCATCTGGATCAAGCTTGTCGGGGTCTGCAATCAGGACAGTATCACGAAGCGCTTGAGAACGCGAGGACTGCCGAAGAGGAGGCTGAGCAGGCGTTCTTCGAACCATCAATGGTTGGGCAAGTCTACTTCCCGGACGAGCACAAGGTCGCGGTGTATGTGCCTTTGCTTGGACCCATGGCAGTACCGCTGATCATGGCGTTGGCAAAGGAGCTGAGGGAGTTCATCAAGAAGCTACGGGAGAAGAGAAGTGGGAAGGCGAAAGACGAGTAATGTAGAACAGTGTAGTACTTGCTGTTCTATTTACGAGCTATGAAAAGATTCCCAAGCGCCAAACTCCTGCCCTTCTCTGAGCAACAAATGCAAATGACGCCAATGCATTGACTGCAAGCTGCAGTACATCCTGGATGCCGTCTTCGAGAGGTGTTGGAATCAAGTCTCGATGTCGGCCTCGTCACTGAGATTGGGTGATGTGCGCCGCCAATACAGCGGTCGTGGATGGCTGATCAGTCTGGTCATGCTTTGGGAGACTCGATGCCAATTGATGGGTTCTTCTCTGGCGCTGGAGTGGCATGGCCGCCGGTACAGCGACTGTGCTATACTTGTTTCCTCGCTGCTTTGACCGAGAACAAGCACATGTCGATTTCAAAATGGTGTCGATTCTCGAAAAATCAGATCAAGTCGCCGCCAGTACAGCGAGAGTGCTATGCTGATTTGCTCACCTGATATCCGGGAAGAGGCCGGCGTGCCTTGACCGGTTTGGCAATCTCCTTGATGAACGCATCGATGCCGTCTCTCGTGGCCTCAGCACCCATACTAAACACACCACCGTTCGACAGATTCCAGTACATGTTGAACTGACCCGACTGACCGTAACAACGACGATGGTACTTGGCCCTTTCGAACTTGACGTAGTCGTTGTTCCCGGCCCAGTCGTTCTTCTCGAAATCGAACCATTTCATGTAGTCGATCCTGACGGTTCGGAGGTGCATGTGCTTTTGGATGAAGCGGGCTACCATCGACCACTGCTGACGACTCTTGGCCGCGCCCATGCCTCCAGAACCGACGAGGTAGATGTCCTGAAGGACCAGACCCCTGAGAGTGTGGCGGTGATGACGGAGCAGCGCCATCAACGAGGGCGCCGTGATCGCGAGGTTGCGCAGCTCGAGCATCTTCAACCCCGGCAGCCTGAGGGCTGTGATCGACGGCGTCGTGACCAGCGCGAAGGCTGCGGATGATGTGTCGACCATGGACAGCTCTTTGACTTTGGCTGCGGCGTCGGGGAGACCTTCCTGCAGGCCGAGGACGAGGTGATTGAAGAACTGATCGGCGGTCAGGTCTTCGTGGTCACGGAAATCGATCTCCTCGCTGATGCTGTCACGGAGGGTGCGGTAGCCCATCGTTGCTGCTGAGTTGGAGGCGAGGCGGAAGGACATCAGGTCTTGAGCGTCGAGGTTGGAGGCGATCTGCTCGCTGATTTCGGCGGGGATGTTGGCGAGGAAGTCGAACCCCGAGGGCATGACTGTGGCCATGACTTGATCAACGGTGACGGCTGGTGCCTTGCGAGTAGCAGACATGGTGGCATGCATGGTGGATGTTTGTTGAAAGGGTTGTTGGTGAGGTTGCTTGACTTCACGACGACGGTCGAGTGAATGGTGACTTGGTTGTGAGTGGATGAGCCTGAAAGGTGATGGTATCTCTGAGACTTGTATCGAACGTGTGAATTATCTGCTACTCTGTGCGGCAGGGCAACGCTCTTTATGCAACTGAGAGTCGACATTTTCAATACAGTTCTGAGGATGGTTCACGACACAACGATTAAAGTTTCACGCAACCAGCGCAAAGTCTGGGTGAGCAACAGCGGTAGCCAATACACTCGGCTCATTTTGAACAGAGTTCATTTTGCCTGCTACCTTTGATATCGATCAGGGCAACACTCGCTCATCGAGGGTCGTCCTGCTGTTGGCTCCCGGTCTATTGGTGGCCATATGTTCGGGCTCGTTGTGAGTCGTTATGAAATCATTGCTCTTGCTGCACGCAGTGTCGACGACACATCAACACCACAATCGATGCCGGACACTCTACTGGCAACGGATCGATTCAACATGGTCTGCTACGGATGATGGCACCGACGATGGCTCTATTGAGCGTCGTGGTGGCCTCTTGTCATTTGTGGTCATTGGGAATTGTGCCAAACCCACCGTCCACTCAGTGTAAGAATCAAAAGACGACGGCAATAGCACATTACGCGCAACCGACGCTGAATATTCTACCAATATTCCGTCAAGACTCTGATATGTGCTTGACTCGAGTGACTTTTGGCGGAGACGTCCCTGCATCAACGGCCACAACCGCCGCACGATTTTGACAGCCATTAAGGTTTAGTGCGCGAAAATTAGGCTCGATCAATTGGCTTGGCTCAAGCAGCTGGAAACCTAAAAACGGCACCTCCACCTCCAGCTACACAATTACGCCTCATCACCTGAACTTCAATCAATCTTAAGACGCAACCTGCAAACATGACAACTCCTGCTCTTGATCAACTCCCTTTCACTATCGACAACATTCCATACGGTACAAACTAACCCATCACACTGAAGTCCAGTCCAGCTACTAAACGCCGCCATTCTAGGCGTCATCAGCGCGAAGTCGGACGAGTCCCCAAGATGTGCTACAGCAATCGGTGACTCGGCTCTCGACCTTTCAAAGTATGCAGAGAGTGGCAACTTGTCGAGTCTGGAGTCCGGACACAACTTCTCCTTTGCCAAGGTCTTTGCTGAGGTACTTCCAACGACACCACTCTCTGAAAACCACTCATTGACCGATGGTTAGCCTTGTCTCAATACCTTTGCTGCACTTCCATGGCCAATCAGGCGTGTAGTCCGCGAGCAGATTCAGTCTGATCTGAAGGAGGGCAAAGTGCCTTCGTCATGCTTCGTGCCGCTCAAGGATGTTGAGAACCATCTGCCAATGAAGATTGGTGGCTACTCGGACTTTTATACCTCTCTTGAGCACTGCCAGAACGTATGACTTCCAAAAACACGCTTGTGTGTGTGCAGCAGCTGACGATCAACACAGTGCTCCGCTGGCCTCAGCAGCTCCAGCATTCCAAAGAATTGGCAAGTCTGTAGCGTATGCCTCGCCCCGTCAAGCAGCTAACAGAGAACGCAGGTTCTACACTCCTTCGGTATATAATGGACGGCCATCTTCGGTCGTCAAGTCGTCGATAGACATACCTCGACCACAGAATGTCTCTTTTTCTGGAGCCATTGATTCTGAGCCAGTTTTTGGGTATGTCAACCATCACTCCGGACATAGACAGATGCTGACTGGATGACAAGACCGACGAGAAGAATGGACTATGAGCTCGAGATGGGGTATTTCGTTAGCAAGCCAATACCTTATGGCGAGCCGATGCCGATCGAGGAAGCCAAAGACCACATCTTTGGTTTTGTTCTGTTGAACGACTGGTCTGCCAGAGACCATCAGCTCTTTGAGATGCGGCCTCTTGGTCCTTTCCACTCAAAAGGATTTGGTACGCCTATCAGTCTTGTGAGTTGCCAAACAACCTTGATACTGATCAAAACACAGGCACGAGCATAAGCAACTGGATCACGCCGATGGAGGCTCTGGAACCCTTTTCCTGCCCTCCCAACACCAAACAAGACCCACCTCCCTTCAAGCATCTCACTTGGCCTACACCAGAAGACGCCGCACTCAATGTGAGGCTTCGTATCAAGCTCATTAGAGATGGCCAGGAAAAGACAGTCGGCCGCAGCAATCTCAAATACATGTACTGGACGCCGTACCAGCAGTTGACCCACCACGCAAGGTCAGGATGTGGTATGATGCCAGGAGATCTCATCGGTACTGGGACTATCTCTGGGAGCGGAACAAACGAGAAAGGCGAGAAGGCTGAGCTTGGATGTCTCTTCGAGGCTGCGCAAACAAAGACACAGGTTCTGCCGAAGGGTAGCGGACAGTATGAGGAAGGTTATCTTGAGGATGGCGACGAGGTCATTCTGGAAGGCTGGTGTGAGGACCAGAACGGAAAGCCTGTGCTTGGGTTTGGAGAGTGCAGAGGTCGCATCGTCGCTCCGAAGTAGAGTAAAGATGTGTAGAATCAGAGACAGAAGTGTTCTTCGTGCGTTATCTTTCATGCTGCCTTGTTTCACGCTAGTCCACTTTAAGACCACTGGAAGCGGAGGTGCCAGCGTTCGCCGCACACTTGACTGCTTATCTCACCTTTCACACCCTCAAAATCGCTGAGACAATCCACATCAGCACCAGAATGGCTCCCAGAATCCGACGTCTAGACAGGCCGTCAGCAAACAAGTTCGATCCAGCAGAGCAATACCGCGCTGAGATCGAAGAGCGCACTGCCGCCGGCGAGACTTGCGAACAGATTGCCGCAGCGCTACGCGCCCAAGGCACTCCCATCACTAATAAAACAATCTCCCGCCGTCGCGTACAATGGGGCCTCCGCCAAAGACCGCCGCACAAGTATGCGGGCATGAAGCATCCCAAAGCTCGCCCGAAAAGTGGCGCTAGAAACGCCAACGAGCAAAGCGCTCGAAAAGAGGACATTGCCGCTCGGACGCAGCGTGGCGAGACAGCAGAGCAAATTGCTGATGCCTTGACTGCGCAAGGTGTCCAGTTGAAACGGGGTTCTAGCACGATTTTGCGCCTGCAGACGTACTGGGGCTTGATTCCGTTTGATGATGATCGCGCGCGGGGAAGGCATGCGACGAAGAAGCGCGGGGATAGGAAGGAGGTGAGGGAGGTGCAGAAGGCCAGTCAGCGGGAGAGGGAGAAGGAAGCCAATCGGGCGCAGAGGAGTGGGAATCTGCACTATCCAGCTGATTGCTCTTTTGGGCCGAAGAAGAGGGCTAATGGGGAGCTGGACGACGGGGAGGAGTTTGATGATGAGGGCGACGATGGGGCCTTCAGCCCTGATGCTGGCTTCGTGGGTAGTGTGGGTGAGGTGTTTGGTGAGCCGCAACCCAACGATGTCGCTCAGCCGATGCAGGATAGAGTGAGCGTTGCTGCCGAGATCATGTCCGTGGACTTCTTGGTGGATCTTGCCACCAGTACACTCGGTGCGGCAAACAACCTCAAGGCAATGCTGCTGGCATATCAGACAAGGGTTCCGGCGGCCGGCTCTACGACAGGCTTGCCTCCCACACTGGAAGACTTGTTGACCGCGAGAAGGAAGGTCAGGGAGGCAGCGGCCGTGATGCATGACCTTGCCGTCGATCCTGCTGGTGAATAGGCTGTTCGGATTCTTGGAGGAGCCATGCGGGTTTGCTACTCGAAATGACTGCCGTTGACAAATCCACTGTCATCGCTCTGACACAGCAAGGAGTCAGGAGTAGCAACATAATGGTCCGAACAGCCAACAGGAGCCAATGTCCGCGATATAAGCCCACATCGTCGGCATCAGCACTCTTTGACATCACAGCGTCACATCAACATCTTGCGCATCGACGATCCAGCCACGTCAAGCACTCCATCACTACGAAACGACAGATCGCAGAGGCCCTTTCTATGACCTCGAACAAACGGACGATGGTTTCATGAGACTAATGGAAGAATTACCACTGAGGTTAGCAGCCAGGGTTCACGACTACAGGGGCATGGTGCCCAACATCAGCCAATATACGCCAGAAGGCCGGGTACAGATTCAACTGCTGCTTGTGGCAGCACGTGTTCACGATATGGAGGAACGGTTGAAGGCTGCAAAGCAGAGATCCGCTAAGCTGGAGAAACGGCTGAAAGCTGCAGAAGAACGTTCTTCACCGCTAGATGTGTTTTCTGGTGCAGTGGTGGAATCCATAGAGGATGCTTGGGCTGGGCAAATTTTGTTCTGCTTTCAACAGGATGTTGTGCCAAATTTGAGCGGAGCGAGTGCGGTTCATTGCAGCTTCCTGTAAGGTAGAGCTGGTCTCGATGTTTCTCGATGGAGTACGCAGTCTTGTACCGAACGCTGCGTTCTCTACGACTTCGTTTATGCCCCATTTCTATCGATCTTCCACACAATCAACTGCTGATCAAACCCACCACTGACCAACCACTCCTCCCCCACCACCTCACCGGCCCACAAACACCGTACTTTACTCCCTTCCTCGTGACCTTTCAGCACAGTCTTCACCTTACCCGTACTCGTTTCGATCCCTCGAATAGCCCCGTCGTCCCCATTAACAAAGACGCCGGTAGAATCGGGTCTCCACGCTATCGCGGGCGTGGAGTACGCCGTTTGCGGCGCCATAGTGTTGCAGTGGATCTGTATCGCTGCTGCTTCGCGATCTGCAATGGCGAGAGCTGCGCGGGCTTGTGAGGCTTGCGTTTCGGGGACGGGAGTGTCGTCAAGCAGAGATCGCCTGACCGTGGGTGCTGCGGTGGGTACTGCTTCTGGTGCGAACGGCGGTATCAGCAGCCGGACTATGAGGAGTTTCATGTGCGGGAGCGAGTTCGTTCCGACAGCCAGAAGTGTTGGGTCTGCAGGACAGAGAGCCAGAGCTGACGGCGTGAAGGCGACCCAAGCGTTCGAGTGCGGTGCTAGGTTTTGTTGACCGAGGAGGCGGGGCTCGCTTTCGGTGGTGTAGAAGTAGAGGAGGTTGGAGTCGGCGCGGGAGATGATCAGTATTGGCTCATGGGTGTCTGGGTGTTGCATTAGCAGCATGGCCTCTGGTTTGGTTGGTAGTGAGATGGTGGCAAATGGAGAGCGGAATTTGAAGGGTTGATCATTCCCGGGCGTGTAGATGTTGATCTCGCAATCCCATCCAGCCGTTGCAATTATATCGGACGGTGTAGTGTGTAGCACAGCAGCTTTGACGATGTACTTTGAGTGATCTGTACGCTTGTCGAGGACGTTGCCGTCGAGGTCGCTTGCGATAAGACGGCCGGACATAGACGCAGTGATCAAGACACGATCTCGCAGCACTACAGATGACAAGATGGGTGAATCGTGCAGTGTCGCGGTCGATGTCCTGAGCTCGCATGATGGAACGTCCAGGATGTGTAGTCGTCTGGTGGCGGAAGAGGCAAAAAGGTGTTGCTGCGATGGATTGCTGAGAAGTTAGCGCAGCACACCAATGGCTGGCCAGGATGGATATATACCCAGAGCTGGCAAGTGTTCCCACTGTCGCGCTCAGGAGGTTTGACTTTTGTGGCAAGTCCGGGATAGACATAGCTGTCGATGGCGCTGGGGAGAGAGTCAGACCCGTATCTTGAGCTACCAAACGCGAACCATACCGGGGACAGTCCATTCATGAACCTCATCTTCCACGCCCAACTTCTCGAACTGCACGCTCACGTCGAAGGTCTTCTTCTCTTCCAGCAAAACTTCCAACGTTAGATCTCCTTTGCCGACAGTGCCAGCATCTTGCGGCAGGCCTGCTTCACGGACGAACGCATCATATGACTACCCAAACTTCGTCAACATGTCAGCCTGAGCACATACTTGGGACAACAGTACGGACCTCTTCGTAGCGATTGGACTTGAGGAACCTTGCCACAATTAGAGCAGCTGAGTCCGCGGGAGGCATTTGGAGTGGTTCGGCCGAGCAGTGTCGGTGATGATGTGGTAGGCGTAGTCAGCTCGTCGTTGACTCGATACTGTGGTGTGAGTCGTCACACGAAATGGTCTATGTCGGAACGTGAGATGATGCAAGTTCAGACGGAACGGTCTAACCGCATTTAGAAGGAGCTGAGGGGGAGGCTGGGCAGTCCAGCTCAAGAAACTAGGGAGGTCGTACCGCAGCGCTTCGCCATAACTTTTATCAGGCGCTCAAGTATGTGGCCTTTATGGGGTGTGTCTCCTGATCCGCATGGATCAATGGGAATGCTCTACGTGAGGCTGCACCAGGCAGATAAAGTCGGCCATGGAGACGGTCGTACCCTTGTGGCTTTGTCGTCCAGTTGATCGGAGACAGACGAGCTGAACATGGAAAAGCAACAACAATCTTCATGCTCGCAAGACAGAGAATCGCTAGAGCCATTATCCGAAACAGCCCTGGCAAACCTGAATGGACCAGAGCTAACCATCAAGCGCACCGGGGCGCTCAAAGCCGACGTCGCCATCTTCAACGACCAACAGCAGCAGCTGTTCTTTGCAGATATCTGCGCCTACGGCAAGAAGCCCGACATCACCCTGCATCAAAACACGAAAGAAGGCCCAGTCGTCGCAGCAGCACACTACCGCTACGGCCGTTCTGTCAATGTCGGGATCGGACCCGACGACCTATCCATGACATGGGTAGAGCTCAAGCGACGCAATGTCCTGGAGACAAGAGGGTTTACGTTCGTCTGGAACGATACTGTTTATGCTCTTCGACGAGCAACGTTCGAAGATCACGGGTCGACTGGTGCTGGGCGATTGCTTCTCACGCACTTCAAGGTTGTTGAGGAGGCGACGGGAGAGATGATTGCACTGTATGTTAGTAAGCCTGTTGGGAAGACGAAAGGGACGCTGCGGCTGAAGAGTAAATTAAGTGGGGAGTTGAACGTTTTGTGCATTGTTGGAGTGATAGCGTGGCGGGACAAGATTCGGAGGAGGTGATCGCTTACGAGGGAACCTGTATGTGGTTGAGTGGAGCGTCTAATTACCACCGATGACTTGCTGGTGCCACCGCAGCCCGAGTGGAGTCTGTAGATGTAGAAAGCACCTGCTGCCGGTTGCTTCAATCACATCGAGCGGCTCTTCTTCGCCTTCTCGATTTCCGCATGCAGATCGTAATTCAGTACAGTCTTGAGAAAGAATGTACCAAAGAACTTGACTACGCTAGGAATCAGTTGAACATTCATAATACACGACAAAGATGGTGTTTAAATCAACTTACGCATAGCCCACATCATCGCATACATGAGCATCTCCAGGATCAGACCCATCTCACGAGAACTGTCCCCTGCTCGGTTTCCTGCATCCAGCACCTTCTCAACGTGGGCTTTCCGAACCTGCATGTACTGTTTGAATGTGTTGCTGAGTATTTCTAGCTCACTTTCGGGCTTTGTAAATCTCTGGAGGTTGAAGACGAGTAGGGATGCCAGGGCCTCTGCATCCTCCAAACACTGTGACACACCTTGTCCGGAAGATGATGGAAGCGCTGCAATATCGTCAGTGGCTTGTCTGCACTCTAAGCTACTGCAATGAAGTTACCGTGTGCAGCATCCCCAATCAAGACTACACGCTTGCCAGCCCAAGTGGGTGCTTTCGGACTGACGAAGGTTGGAGTCTTCAGAGCCACCTCAGAATGCCGAATGATCTCCATGATCGTAGGATCCTTCCATGAAGAGTGCCGTTTCTCCAGCTCTTGTTTCAGCACAGCAGCGTCCGGATTCGCAGACGGCTGCTCTTGCGCGGATCGAGACCACCAGAAAGCATTCTTTCCAGGCGGTAGGGTGGCCTCACCCTCGATATGCTTCTTGGTTGCTGGCGTATCACCGGTAGTATAAGGAGTGTAAGCGAAAAAGCCATTGGGACCGAACGTCATCACGGTCTGGCCATGGGCTGCTGGACCAGTTTCAGGCGGAGGTGGGAGAAAGTCGGTCGATACCCATCCTGCGACCGTGAACAGACCCCTTGTTCAGCGGTCAGATACCATGCGGGCCTTGAGCAGATTGAGGGCTGTTACCTGTACTCTGGAGCGTACTCATTCCCCAAGACCGCGCGTCTCGTCTTACTCCAGACGCCATCTGCCCCGATCACAAGATCGTATCTGCAGACCTCACCATTGTCCAGTTCAACAGTGGCATGCTCGGGTCCGTCTTCAGCCCTCACTACCTTTCGTTGGATAACAGAAGTCGTCGGGATACGTTCGTATAAAGCAGCAATCAAAATCTCGCGGAGCACCATAACACAGCAGTCCGGCTCATTACCTCGCAGGTCCGTGAAAGGCATCGCCCCTAACGTCCAGCCTCGTGCGCTCTTCATTACGAATTTCGAGGTGGGAAAGCCGTTTCGAAGGATCTGCTCATGCAGCGCTGGATCAAGGCGTCTGAGACTTGCCATGCCATTGTGTGCAAGTCCGTAGCCGCCTCCCGTCGAGGGAATATCGTCCGGTTGCCGGCCATGTAGTCGTGGTAGGCTGTGCGGCTCCAAGATGGTTATTTCGACGGCGCTCTTGAGGTCATTGTGCTCCTCAAGGTACTTCTGGAGGAACAAGTATAGACTGAGCCCGCTGATGCCTCCGCCGATGATTGCTATCTTCATTGTAATCTTTTGGAGACGACCAGTAACAAGTTGGTTATAGGCAGAATACTTCATCTCAACTTAGCTTGTATGTCTGGTCACACCGCGGACGTGCGAGAGGAGGGCTGGACGTCTCCATTCTCATCGTATTGTATCGCCTGGGAGTCACAGTCATTAGGCAACCATAGGCGATGATGGGCGACAAGGTGATGGTATGCAGTGCTCAGCTTGTCAAGGTCATACTGTACCTCGTGGTATTCACCCCTGCCCGACGGGCCAATGCGAAAGCGAGGTTTACGCGCTAGAGAACGGTGTCACACCACGCGTTTTGCTCTCACCACCGCTCCCAAGTCTCTTGATCACCTCGTCTCGAAGAGCTGCAGTACACCGTCCACCTCAGCTAAGCTCAGCTGTGCATGCTTCGCCCTGTCCGGCGCTGGCAATATGGCCGGCGCTGTACTCGTACGTCCGCCATGCTGCCTCCCATTTGAGTCAGCACATGCAAGCGGCGATGCATTTGAGAATCACGACATTCTCATCCGTCGTAGGCTCCCAAGGCACGGTAAGGCTTTTATCGTCCCATCTCTTCCCTTGCCCTTCAACCCTTTCTGTCAGCATGAGCCCCATGAACATCGCCATCCTAGGCGCCGGCATCACCGGGCCTGGTGTCTGCTCTTGCTCTCACCAAACACCTAGATCCAAAGCCCAAAATCACGATATTTGAGGTGCGAGATACGCCTTCAACCATCGGAGGAGCGGTAAATCTCACACCGAAAGCCTTGCGGTATCTTGACTACCTTGGCATCGATGCACGAGGACTGAGTGCTGAATGCAAGACAATCGAGCTCTGCGACCTGTATACAGGACAGAAATATGCTGAAGTCGACTTCCGGGGCGCTGACGGCACGGGTGTTGGGAAGGACGCCAGCAAGAAGTTCTTCTCCGCCCGCGTGCTAAGGCGTGAGTTGCAAGCAGCCTTGCTGAAAGCTGTCAAGCAACGGGCCAATGTCAACGTCCTCTGGGGCAAGCAGGTCGAAACGATCGACGAGAGACAGGCTGAGGATGACGTTCAGCTTACATTCAAGGACTGCGAGCAGACGACTTGCGACCTTCTGCTGGGCTGTGATGGCATACACTCGGCTACTCGCACGCTGCTGATTGAACCAGAACGCCAACCGACATACACCGGCATTTCCGTGTGCATGGCCATGGCGAAGCTTCGACCAGACACCTACCTGAGATGGGAAACCACAGCTCTGGTCAGTTCTCGCCAAAGAAGCTTCATGGCCAGCTACTTCGAAAGGTCAAGAACTGAGCAGTAAATCACTGCGGTAATGGAGATGGACAAGATCGCCAGTGGAGAGGTATGGAAGGTGCGCGGATCAGATCAGGGTGTTCTCAAAAACGGTATCTTAAGACGCTTCAAGTCCGAGTCGATGCCGGAGCTTGAAGAGCTTGTCGAGGCAGCTGGGGAGTGGACCTTGTATCCAGTCCATATACTGCCAGCGAAGGGCAAGTGGCAAGTCCAGGTGGAAGGTGCATTTTGTTGGGCGACGCTGCGCATGCTGTAAGAATATTCAAGGCCTCACCCCGTGAATCGACTGACTGATTCAAGCCAAGATGCCACCACAAGGCGAGTCCACAGGCATCTACATCGAGGATGCCTTGTTATTCAGCAGGGCATTGGTGCAGCATACATCCGGCGACTTCTCAGACATTTTTGCGGCCTACCAGAAGCTGCGCCGTCCACAGATCGACGCGGCATACACACAAGCCGTGCAGCGCTGGGAGACGGTAAAGGATAGTGATGCGTTGGCGTTTTGGTTCATGAAATCTTTGACTCCATGGTTCCTGTGGTGGACTGCTAAAGCTCGGGAGAACGAATTTGCTGCAGACTACTCGGACTATCAGTTCGTTTTGTGATCATCAGTATCTGTTGGCCCTCAACTGCAACTCCGGCGGGCTCGATTGGCAATACCAATGCCCTAAAGCCAGCTTTACACCTTCACAAGATGTTGCTCCAACAAACCTTTCACCTTGTTGATTGGAAACCCCTCAATCTTAGTGCCATTCATTGCCACAACACCATCAGCTGCCCCGACCATGCTATTCAGAATCGCCTCCTCCACAGCTTCGGCGCAGGCATAGAAGAACGGATCGATCGATTGGCTTTTCACATACTCTGTGGCGTAGGTCTCGATCTTCTGCCTGTCCGACCCTTCCCTGACTTCTGGACCAGAAGAAGCTGTGGACAGCGCAACGAAGATGTCTCCTGAAGAGTTGCGGCCAACACCGTACGACCCGACTTGACATAACCCGACGGTGATGTGCCTTGCAACGCGGTCCAACTCATTGGTCGTAAGCGGGGCGTCGGTGACAACCAAGATGATGATCGAGCCGTCCTTCGTCCGTCCTGCTGGGATGTCCTCAAGTGCACTGGCCTTGATTGTCTCAGAAGTGCTTCCAGCTTTGGCCTGTTTCTTGAGAATCTTGCCGATTGGTACTCCGCCAATGACAAGATCCTCTCGCAGTCCATAATTGGACTGACAAAGTGCGGCGAGGGTATACTGTTTACTCTTGTCGTCTCCTGGGTTGACTGTTCTGCTGGAAGTGCCCGTGCCACCTGCGAACTGAAGCATATGTCAATCATGGGTTAATCATGCAGTGGGTTGGTTTTTGCAATCTTACTTGATGGCAGGTCATACCGCATCCGCCACCTTTCTGCCCTTCGTACACCTTCGCACCGTCCTCTCTACTTTTGAGACCATCGAAACACCGTTTGATATCATCACGTCCGACCCGTGTGGACGGGACTTCCTCGTTGATAATCCTGAGAAATTTCAGTGGAGGTTCATCGACCTGAATCCGTGACTGGATAACTAACATACCAATCGCAAGTCTCACCTACAACAGGCGTCCCAAAATGCTTCCCAGCCGCATCCCAATCCCACCCGATGCGTTTTTGCTGCTCAAGAGCCCAGTCCCAGCTGGCATCGAACACACTACCCAAGCTCAACGAATTGGTAAAGGCAATAGGAGTGTTCGTAAAGCCCCAATCAGCAATCTGTCTCGATCCAGTAAACTCGCCATTGCCGTTGAAGCAGAAAGTACCTGCTCGGCAGGGTTGATAATATTCCTTCGGTGGACGTGGGGAGACGACAGTCACGCCCTTGGAGGCTGTTGATTCAGGATTGAGGTTTGCTGTAGTGGGGACGGTTACTTGGGATATGTGCAAGCCATCGATGTCAAGGATTGAGTTGGTTGGGCCTGTGGGCAAGATGCCTGGGGTGTAGCCAAGGTCGCGAATACGCATGTTGGAGATTGAGTAGAGTAATGTATGGTTGAATGTGTTGTTGTTGCTGAGAGGAAAGAGCTCGAATAGAGATAGACTTGCATTGCCTACCAATGTTTACTGATAAACGGTACTCGGAGTGTTTGATTGGCGGCGTTCGGACTTGAGTCATCCGGGAGTTGTGGTGGTGAGCTTGTTGGGTCGTGCGCAAGAGTCAACCATTGCTACGATACCGGTCATCACATGGTATCGATTCTTGCATTCACTTCAGCATCCACTGGGATGGCTGCCAGCGGATGATGGTCGGCGACAGTCACAGTAGAGCATGATGGCTGATCATGAAAGGGAGTCGACGTGCGGTCAATTGAAGACACACCAAAAGACTGTGGATCGATCCTGCCCAATCACTTCTCACAACGGTCTCGAATGACCAGGGTCATCAGCATCCAGATATAGCAGGACACGAGTTTGGTATAGCCCGCTGACTGAGCTGACTGAGTACATCCCGCTGGCAGCCATACCATCACCAGAACGGAAGATCGGGTGAAGCGGAAGCTGGATGACCACTCGAAAACGGATATGGCGAAGTTTGCGTGCATACCAGGATCCACATCACCGAATGTTCCTCCGCACATAAAGACTTCGTGGTGCGTCCGTCGCTGGTATCCCTCTGAAGGAGGCTACTCTTGCTGTATGAGAGCGTCACCGTGGCATCGGGCAGGCTCAGCTGGACGAAGAGCTTCTAGGGCTAGTCGCGCATAGGTAAGTATATAAGAGAACTGATCTAAGTCTTCCTGGCCTAGAGCAAGTCGGGTCCGCGAGTACAGTATCTTCGCATTCACATCATTTCTGGGAAAGATGGCACGACCCTACTCTACCCTGCCAGCTGGCGTGAAAGCAGCATCAGAGGTTTTCAATGTCTCAATCCCGGAAGAGAAGGTCACCGAAATGAAACAGTTGGTCAGGCTGTCGAAACTCCCACCACGGACGTATGAGAGCGTTCAATCTGATCGTCGGTATGGAGTGACGAGTGACTGGCTTCAAGAAGCCCGAGATGCGTGGCTTGAGTTTGACTGGTATGTGTTTCGCATCTCATCCGTATGAACATTCGCTCACCGGCGTGAAACAGGCGCAAGGTCGAGCAAGACATCAACCAGTTTCCAAACTACGTCATGCCCATCCAGCATGACGGCGACAGCCTCAATATCCACTTCATTGCTCTGTTCTCTGAAAGGAAGGAGGCAGTTCCAACTTTGTTCCTACACGGATGGCCTGGCTCAGTTCTCGAATTCGTGCCCATCCTAAAACTACTGATGGAGAAATACACCGCTTCGACCCTGCCATATCATGTGGTAGTGCCGTCAATACCCGGCTATGCGTTCTCCTCTCCGCCACCAATTGACAAAAGCTACGGCCTGGAGGACATGGCCGCCATCTTCAACACGCTCATGAGACATCTCGGCTTCGAGGACGGCTACGCAGTACAAGGCGGCGACATCGGCAGCAAGGTCGCCAGAGTAATGGGTGCTCTCCATCCTGGCGTCAAAGCAGTTCACATTAACTTCTGCATCATGCCCGATCTAGGCAACATTCCCGACTCCGAGTACAATGAATTTGAGAGGGAAGGCTTGCGGCGCAGTGCAGAGTTCAAACGCATCGGCGCTGCATATGCCACGGAGCACGCTACGCGCACGAGCACTATCGGAGCGGTACTATCGAGCTCTCCGCTCGCTCTGCTTGCGTGGGTGGGGGAGAAGTTCTTGGAGTGGACAGACAATGATCCAGCAATGTACACCATCCTCGCCGATATCAGTCTTTACTGGCTGACCGAGTGTGCGGCGACGTGTCTGTACCCCTATCGTCAACTCTTCACACCTGGGTACGTGGTGGCTCACGAGAAGAAGGAATGGCGGGTCAAAGGCGCATTAGGATTCTCTTGGTTCCCGAAAGAAATTGCTCCTGTGCCTCGAGCGTGGGCTGCGACGACTGGCGATTTGGTCTTTTGGCGCCAACACGAGAAGGGGGGCCACTTTGCTGCGCTGGAACGGCCGCGTGAGTTGCTGGGAGATTTCGAAAACTTTGTTGCACAGGTGTGGTAGATCAGACTTCACCACGCTCGGGCTGTGGAATGCCTACCGCACTTAGGTTCTTTTGCTTGCAAGTAGATGTCAAAAATCACAATACAGCAACCGTGCGTCCAGTGGCATAGCTTTCTGGTTGTGAGGCGTAAACCTGACGCCTCCAATCTTGGCTGATTAGACCCATGACAAACCATCCGTCTTCGTTCCGTAGGACGCTCTTCTCTACTCGACGCGCGCAATGAAACACCAAGACTGTGCCCTTTGCGAGCTAGGGTTCTCTGACGGCAATAATGCAGTGAGACTCGGTAATGGATCCGATGCATTGCATTCCCATGGATTACCGCACTACCTACCGCGAGCGCCCCTTCGAAGCGCAGCCGAATGGCAAGGCTTCATTCCCCCTAGCAAGATCCCAATCAACCATCCGTGGCTCTCGCGGTACTCAGCCTCCGCCCTGCTATTTTTCGACGGCGCATCACCAGCTGCTAATCACATCAACACGGAGACCAACGAACTTGTAGGCAATCTATACCAGCGCCCATCCTTCCGTATCGGCTTTGGGCGGGCTGCTCACGCCGGTGTGATCCGAGCCTTCTGTGAAGCGTTCATCCAATCGCAAGGACACAACATCTCAATAGGACTCGTCCAAAACAACTCCCGCCAAACCCTTGCCGCCCTGTTGGCAGATGTAGTCCAGGTGGCCATCTCCGATGAGCCTCATCATGTCAATCTAGCCACCGGCGAAGGATGGTGCGAGCCAATTCGTCCCGTCTTCAACGACCACTCGATACTCGTCGGACCTTCAAACGACCCAGCAGGTGTAATCCGGCTGAACTCACTTGCAGCCGCTCTCCGTAAGCTTGCGCGATCCACGCCCTACGAGCAAAACAGATATCGACAGATGCTCTTCCACTCGTGCGGCGACGGGAGCGCGACATTCTACCGCAAGCTGGAACTCTGGCACTCCGCGGGCATAGACACTTCGCACGTGGAATGGGCGAAGGCTTATGCTCTCGATCCTTTCGAGGCGTTGATGAAGGCTCAGCGTGAGGGAGCGTACATTATGACCGAGAGGTCGACCTATCTGTTAGCGAAGCACGGCGCTTACATACCGAGTCTTCGAGTGTACATCGAGGAGGATCCGGCGCTGGTTATATCCTGCTCTGTTGTGATGAACAGGGTGACGACTACTCACAATGCTACCGCAAGGCAGTTTGCTGAATGGCTCGGCAGTGACTCCGCACAACATATCATCACGACGTTTGGACGATCCCTCAGCTACTCCAAATCAATGTTTACAGCCGCCGCAGAGCCACACTTCGAGTACGGGCGGAGATTGAAGGGCAAGCTTTGAGCAAGGCTCGCCGATAGAGGCGGCACCTTATACGATCTAATGAGACTGGTTGGAGTGATTCTGATGGTTCTGTGCACCGAAAAGAGAACTATGCGTCAAGAGACGTTGAGCGACGAAATCTTCATCGGAAGCACGATATTGTTCAACACACAACACGGAATTCCGCACTTGAACTCCCTCCGATGCCGAACGGCACAACTGCAAGGCACCGGAGAGCGATGCTGTGAGGTTCGCGGACGGTTCGTGTTACTTGGTACTCCTCGCCATGTCGTCCGGAGCAACCCTGAGAACAGGTTCCTCGTGGCTGCTGTGGACCGAGAACATGCTCCGTTGACGGCCGATCTCCTTGCGAAGTTTCCAGCAGTCCTTGTGAGCCTTGATGACATCCACCACGAAAGGCATTGGCCCTGCCAGTTACCCGCCAGGAGTCAGTCGTTCCAACGGTCGCAGACCGCTCCACTCAGAAAGACTAAAGTCGGGGTAGACACTGTCTCTCCTTTGATCGCTCAAGCAGCTCTGCCAAATCCTCCTTCCACACCTCAGCAACCGAGTGCGTTCCATGACCGACAGTTTTCTCCGTTATCGGCTTCACAACAGCCTTACCATTCTTGACATTCTTGATCTCTTCCTCCAAAATACGCAGTTCCGGCGGGTTGACCTGGTCGCAGGCAAAATTGACAGCCGTAAGAGGTGCCTTGATATCCCTCAGCCCGGGTCTGGGATCATAATCATAGCTCGCATCGAAAGCATACGCCATATCATTGGCATCCCTGTCCATGGCAGCAACCTCGATCCAATTATCGATGAACTCGTCAGCACTCTCTCGGTCCGACGCTGCCTTTTGCCATTGGTGCGGCGCACTACTCATCCAAGCCAGAACATGAAGCGCCGCGTCAAAACCTCTCGGCTGGACCTCGTAGTTGCCGTCGGCGAAGCCTGGATCCGTCCGAATGCTGTCAATAGCATGTTTTCTGATCATTCGATTCCGACCAGCAATCTGAGCCGGTAGACTCGCTAGAGGGAACAGAGCGTCCATGAAGTCTGGATACGTCACACCCCATAGCCAGGTGTGCATACCACCCATCGATGTTCCAGTCACGAGTCTCAGGTGATCGACTCCCAGATGCTGCGTCAGAAGCATGTGCTGTGCTCTCACCATGTCGCGGTAACCGTACCTTGGGAATTGGTTGCGGAGGCCGTTCGATGGCTTTGTGGAGCCTGCGTGGCCAATGCCATCCGGAAGGATGAGATAGTACTTCTCAGCATCAAGCAGTTGGCCGGGATTGAAGAGCTCGCCAGCGTAGACGTTTTTGAAGAAGTTCGCGGAATTTCCGGTGGTTCCGTGCATGATAAGGACTGCATTGGTTGCTCTGCCGTCTTCATCTTTCTCCAACCTGCCGAGAGTGCGATAATGTATGCGGAGCTCCTTCAGGTTGTTGCCATCGCTGAACTGGAAATCGTTGATGATGAAGTCGCCCTCCTCAGGTTTCGGCCATGTCCACGCGCCGCCCTTTGGTTGAGCCATGTCGCTGCCCCGCGCTGTCGTCCAGATCTGTTCAAATATCGATGGAATATGGTGTCTGTATGGATTTCAATATGGAACGAACGGATGCTTCTCCAAGCCTTCGACATCGGAGCTCGTGTCAATCTTGCCTCAAAGAAGAAGTTACCGACGATACCTCTGATATGCGAGTCAGAAGTTGCACAAGCGGCCAGATAACGACGGCGAGTTCGGCCAGCTATGGTCTTGGTACTCAAGTCGATATACTATGTGTCTGTAAGAAGACTTGGGAATCGTCACTCTTCAGGACATTCTCGATCTCGCAAATCGATCAACACCTGACTCCCACCAGGGCACGATTGTGTGGCCGGAATGGACGACGACAAGAGAACGGACCCCAACATCAATTCAGTTGAGAATGGAACAAACGAATCTGCCAACGTCTATCACATCGATCCAGCTGAGGAGGCCAGAGTCCTACGCAGAATCGATTGGTGTGTGATGCCGGCAATGGTCACCTGCTTCTTCTTTCAATTCCTGGACAAACAAACCATCAACTACGCCTCTGTGTTTGGATTAAGTGAGGATCTCGACTTGTCCGGCTCCGACTTCAGCTGGGCCGTCTCGGTATGAACCCTGTGGACAAAACCACAACATGTCTGAGACATCCGCTGACCCTTCTGTGTTTCTGTTTGCAGCTTTTTTACTTTGGCCAACTCGCGAGTCAGTACCCGACTGCATATCTCATCAGTCGCTTTCCCGTTGTCAAAGTGGTCTCGTTGACTATTGTGCTCTGGGGCGCCATGGAAATGTGCCTAGCAACTCCTCAAAGTGCAGCGGGACTCAACGCCGTGCGATTCCTCCTTGGGCTCTTCGAAGGTGCTTCGGCACCAGGGTTCGTTGTCATCACCAGCAACTTTTACAAGCGTAAAGAGCATCCCGTCCGTGTCGCCTTTTGGCAGAGCTGCAGCGGTCTCTCGCAAATTATCGGCGCTCTTGTTATGTATGGTATCGGTGGGGCGAGTGGGCTTGCCTTGGAGAATTGGAGGGTCATGTTCCTGATCTGCGGCGCTGCGACAATCACTGCTGGCCTGGTGTATGGCTTGGTGATGCCTCGTGACACAAGCACCGCTTGGTTCCTCAAACCGGAGGATCGCCAGCTAGCAACGGAGCGCCTTGCGCTGGATCGAGCGACAAGAGATAAGAGCTCGTTTGACGTCCGGCAAGTCAAAGAGGCTTTGCTGGATGTGCAGACTTGGCTGTTGTTTTGCATGGGCCTGTTCATCTGCCTTCCGTCGCCGATCCTGAAGGTTAGCCATACCATTCTTTGCCCTCCCGAGCATCTTGCACTAATCCCCAACAGTTCTCGAGCCTAGTTATCAATGGCTTCGGCTTCGGCCAATTCCAAACGATGCTTGTCGGCTTGCCCGGCGGCGTCTTCCAAATCGCAACAATCTGGGCCGCTGCGTTCGGGTGTCGGTACACGACCAACAAGCGCTGGCTCATGGGTATTCTGCTCTCAAGTGTGCCGCTTCTGGGGAGCATCCTCCTCATGACACTCCCGGCGTCTGCAGGCTGGGGTATCGTCGTTAGCACCTGGCTGGCCGCCTGCTCTTCCTCCTTGATCGTTGTCGCCCTGAGCTTTGCTGCCTCAAACGTCAAGGGCAACACGAAGAAAGCCACCGTCAGTGGCGTGTTTTTCCTGGCGTACTGTACGGGGTGAGTTGCCTCATGACCGCAAGGCGAGACATTGGCTAACCTGGGATTTTCCGATCGCAGATGCATTGTAGGCCCGCAGCTCTGGCAGGCGGAAGACGCCCCACGGTACATCAAGGGTACCAGCGCGAGTGTAGCCAGCTGGGTCCTCTTCATGATCACGCTAGTGGTCTACCGCATGGTGTTGAGCCGGGAGAATGCGAAGCGAGACCGTGATCAGCACGTCGAGGTAGAGGATGACACGCACGACGAGAAAGCGCAGCACATGGGCGTCAGTTTGGACTCCGACATGACTGATCGTCAAGATCTGAAGTTCCGTTACACGCTGTGAGCTGGTGCAGGGGAGTCGTGCAGTTGAAAATGCCGGCAATATTGGAAAAGTAGCGTGGAGGTGGCCACCAGAGTAGAAGAGTGGAATGACTTACAAACATCTTACTTGAAAGATTCTTTTGCTCTCGTGCTCCCATTACCGTACCACTTACTTGAGGTTATCAGTCCCTTCCTCGGGCCGCATGTGTTCCGCTGCTGGAAGTCATCCACGGCCACGGAGGAGGTTGGCACAAAGCAGTCGGGTAACCAGCAAGACGGAGATGAGCAGAAAGGAGTACTCTCGAAACATCACGTTCACTTCCAGGTTGCTCCGTGCGGCTTCTGTTGGCCTTAAAAAGGCTTGTAGGCTACCTCTTTCCTTAAGTAGCCTATTTCGCATTATGCTGGACAGAGACGGCAGAATGATCAAACAAATGTGAAATTCCCAGTCATTGATCGTGTATCTGTACAACAATGATACCGAACAAGCCTTCCTAACGACAAGTTGATGTACAGTAAGGCTACACAAGCACCATGTGACGAGCGTGAGCCCGCGGCCGTGAGGCCATATGCGTCTTCATATCCAACCGCCACTCGCTATGCAAGACCGAAAGCAGACAGAACCAGTCCTCCCCGAAGACAGATAATGACAGATGTCAAGGAAAAAGAGGAGAGACATGCACATTCATCGTCGCATCAAGATCGCTAGAACGCTCGCAAAGAAATCCCATCATCCACATATCTCACTCATCAACACGTTACCACCCAAAAAGGAGGTCCAGCCCGCTATGCAGAAAACAGATTATGAGAAGGGTATCATAGTATGAGAGATGCATGTGCAAAAGGTGTCCTCAGACACTGACGGTACGACGTCGCGTCTGCGTCGGTTTCTGCGCATGGCAGATGAGGAGTCTGAAGCTCGTGCCCTGCTTCTCGCATTCTCGGAGTAAGGTGTGGTCGTTCCAGATGCTCGTGGTGTCAGACGGGAAGAGAGCCTTTTCGTAGCAAGAAGAGTACCACCATCGACCGACTTTTGCGACCATCTTGGTGATGCTCTCGTCGTTGTCTTTGCGTGCTTCGATCTGGCTGCTGCGAGCGTCCTCGAGAAGGTCGGCGAAGGAGAATTCTTTGCCCACGCGGTCTTCACGCTGCCAGACTGGCTTGCTCGAGCGGCCGGAAGAGCTACTGCTCATGTCTTGGCTACGTGGAATGCGGCCAGCAGCAGGCACACCGACGATGCAGCGTTGGACGTCCTCGAAGCCGCGGCGGCCGATGAGCCGGACAAGAGTGTCGCTCAAATTGCGGAGACTGACATGTTGGTCTTTCTCTTGCATCCTCGTCTTTAAGCCACGGACTGCTTTCCTGGCTCTGCTGCCCATGTTCATGAGATCCAAGTCCAGGACTGCAACCTCAAGATACCCGCCGGGTCTCAGCACACGCTTACACTCGAAAATCGCCGAGTGGTAGGCCTCATCTGTAGTAGCCAACGGGAAGCGGAACACAACGGCGGTAAAGAAGCCTTTCGGGAACGGAAAGGCGCCGGAGATGGCATCGAGGTTGATGTGACGGTGATTCGGTGGTGGTCGCTGATTGACTCCAGGCCACGCTGATCCGTTAGGCGGTGCAGGCCCGAGATTGTACACGGCAGCGGCAGGGTACTGGAGAGCGACGTAAAAGCTCCAGTCGCTTCCAAGACCGTCGACAATCAGGACCTTGGGGTCGTCCGCGAGCCGCATCTCGTTATCAGCCGGGCTGAACAGCACACGGCCGAAGGAAAGCCATTTGCTTGTCATCAAAGCGCCAAACCGCAGGTTGGCAGCAGCAGCGTGGTCGTCACCCTCTACTTCGGCGATGTCCAAGAGCTGGGTGTCTCTGTTGAAGCGTACGCTTGGTGCCAAGCTTGACTGGGAGTTTCGCCCGTTGGCCTCTGGCAGAGATGCAGACCTAGAGTGTGCAGAGCCGCGGCTCTGTCGAGAAGATGCCATGCTACCGCGTGCGCTGGGCACACTTGTGCGATTGCCTGGACCAGCACTGTTACGGTTGGGCCCGGGGATGCTTGAGCGAGAAGACCGAGCCAAGCTGGGCCGCCTCTGCTCCGGAACGATGGTTTGAGTCGGGGTGTAGAGCGTGCTCGTGCTGCGGTTGCCGTAGTGATCCACGAAGTCGGCCAGTTGGTTCGGTGTCGACAGGGGCGACATTGAAGGCTGCAGGCGCGCGATCTGTTGTGGCAGTGTGAGGACCGTAGGGTTCGCATTTGGCAGTGGCGGCAGAGGCAGTTGGCTCCATGGTATATGGCTCGGAGCCTGTTGACTGTGGGCATTAGCTGGCTCATACAGCGTGCTCGAATACTGGAACGGCGCTCCAAGAGAAGACCCGGCAGACAAAGGAGTCCTCGGTGGCATAACATCGTCCAACAGGTCGTTGTACTCGGCCCACACGTCTTCCATTTGCGGTGGCGGAGCGGCCATGCTCGCCATCCAGCTATTGTTGCCCGAGCTCCCCGAGTATGACAAGTCCGAGTCCTTGCGAGGTGGGAAAGTAAAGAACTCATTGCCATGTACATCCATGCTCGTCCGGTTGGTAGACGTGCTTGGAGCATTGGTGTTGAGACTGCTCTTGTGCTCGCTGGAGATGCGATTCGAGTTGGTGCTTGTGCTGGAGACAGGCTCAACGGGGCTTGCAAGCTCCCGTATCTGGCTGTACAAGGATCCTGGAGGTTGTACTGTAGGCTTCGGCTGGGCGCGCCCAAAGGGTCGCGAGAACGAGCTATCTGCGAGCTTTCGATCGCGATCGCGCTTCGAGACCACTTTAGGGATGCGTCCGACTGGTGAAAGTCTCGGCTGTCGAGCTGGGCTGTCGTCCTGCAAATCTGGAGTGTTCAAAGAGCTGTGCAATATCTCCGGCGTATGCATTTGTCGTGGCGACTGGCGAAGCCTGGTGTGATCTTCCAAAACGTCCATCGGTGCTCTGCCCCATTGTTCGTCCGCAAAGAGGTCGTGCTGCTGCATGGAGGGTGGCTCAATATGAGGCTTCTCAGAAAACTCGAAAGGAGCTTGCCGGACGGTAACAGCAGGCAGGTGTGGATGACCTTTCCAGCGAGCGTCTTCCGGCTCCTTACTCCGATGCGGTGATGGTAGCAGACTCTCATGACGACGTTCGTAAGGCACGGTTCTGGAAGGTACATTGAGCTCAGACGCAGAGTCCTCGAACGACGTTTCGCTCTCCTCCATGATGCGCTCGACCTCCTCCAGGGCAACCGGTTCGACAGGATCAAACATGGTAGATAGCGCATTGCCTCGCTGTGGCGACTGGTAGTCGTCGATGGTGGGATATTGAGGCTCAGCAGGCGCCTTTTCTTTGCCCTTTCTTCTTGGTGATGCTTGGGCGCGCTGGAAAAAGTTCCACTTTCGAGATGGCCTGGGCTCTTGCTCGGCCCGTTCGGGCTCCTTTTGGAGTGGACGAAGCCACAATCCTTCATTGCCTTCACCAAGATCATCTGTCGGCAGCGTGCTATCAGACAGCGGATGCGCCGAGCCCTCAGCATCGTAGCTGTCGAGTGAGGAGTCCTTGGAGGGCCGACTGGTATCGATGGGAGCTGGCAGCCTCACGCGAGGGTCTTTGTCGCCTTGTGACAGCCGGGTGAGCGAGCGTCGAGCAGCCAACGTCGGGTAGCGAGCAAAGACGTCGTCTTGGCTGCTATCTGAAGGAGCTCGAGCGGTAGGATGCTGCTGCCTCTTTGCGGGAGATTTACCAGAACCTTGTATTGTGGCTGAAGGAAGTAGCTGCGGCTTCGTATAATTTTCCAGCGAAGAAGTCTTCGAAGTCGGAGCAGTCGGCGGCTGGGATTCTGACCGAGATGCAGCATTGCTGACTGTGCTACCGCTGCCACGCAACACAACAGGGCTCAAACGCTCTCGAAGGAAGTCGTCCATATCCGAGCCATCCTTGCTGGTGACGCTGCTCTTTCTGCCTTGGGACACTCTCCTTGGTTGACTGCTGGTATTGCTGTCGGTACTCGATGACCGCATGCCTGTGCTACTAGTAGTACTTCCACTTCGACCGCGGACGCCAAACTTTCTGTACCCTTCATGCCCTGTTCCTGCTACAGGGCCTTTCACCGGCTGTCGCTTCGGCTTCTCGGTCGGCTTCGCGGCTTCTGGCTTCGGCTTTCTTGACCAGAATCCAAAGCGAGGCGATTTGCTCGGGCTAGGGGCGGGTCCAACAGCAGGAGAGTCCTTTCTGGTCAGCTTGTGTCCTTCTGCAGGCTTTGGAGCGGGCGTGGGGCCACGGGAGAGCGAGCGGGCTACTGGCGGAGGAGACAGAGCAGAATCAATCCGAGGCGACTCCTGTCGAGAGGGTGACCGCGGAGAAAGACCAAACCGGGATTTGAGTGGCGAGGCAGGGTTGTTGGTCTCCTGTGATGGCGTTCGCTTGTGGTAGGTGTTGTAGAGTTTCGGAAGATCGCTCTGGACGACTGGCGATGGGTTGGTCATGCCTTCTAGCATTGGTGTTCCCTCTCGGCTGGGTCGGATTGGTGGTAGGGCTTTGTTCAGGTTCACAGGAGACGGCTCGACATTGAGGTGAGCAAGTTCGGGAGGTATCCGCGTCGTTGGCTTTGCGCTTGAAGATGCTGAGCCTTGCCTGGGTTTCTCTTTGACCAGTTTTCCCCTTGAAGACGAACGTTCGCTACCTGGAGTCTTGCCACCCGGCGGAGCTGTGGCTGGTTTGCGTGGTACTTCCTTTGGTATTGTCGCTGTTCGCTCGTTTGGCTTGACGGTAGAGTTTGATGATGACGTGGAGGACTCGCGCACCACCGGCAGCGCAAGTCGACCGACATCATTCCTCTCGTTCGAACGGCGACCAGCCGGCGTGCCGCTGCATGTGGGACTTTGCTGCCGTAAGCGAGGTGTGTTCGTCGATGTGAGCATGACGGAGGAGTACGAGGATGCCGAACTCGGTGTAGGTACATGACTGAAAGGCGAGTCCGTATAGCGCGTTGAAGGAGTCGAAGATGGAGCATAGTTGGGGACGGGCGGCGTGATGTCTCTCGTTACAGGTTGGCCTCCAGGTCCCATATCAGACAACAGCCGGTACCTTGGATTCGCTGTAAAGTATGAGCCGTGGTGCGCATCCGAACCTGTCTGCGGTATCGAGATGCCCAAGATTGAGTCCTCGAAGGCCGCACTCATACTCTCGTCCCTGGAGTACGCAGTGGCATTATCTGGTATGACTGCCCGGCTCTCTGATTTCTTTGTGGCGGCGTATGTCTCGATAGTCGAAGGCTTGCGCCGTAATCCCTTCGACGTGGGCTTGTCGGCTGTCGATAAAGACGGACCTGAAACATGAGATGGCGTGCGCATCGTAGGTGGTGGCGGTAGAACATTCGCCGGCTTTGACCTCGACATCTCTGGTTGTGTAGTAGGAATAGTCCCAGATTGCTGTGGAACCGCCGCCCTTCTCGAAGACGCAGATGGTTGGCGCGCACTCGATCCGGCGCTCGGAGCCTTTTCTACAGTCGTTGCGCCAGTCCCTTTCTTGTCCGACGACAAATCTCTAACGCTTCTGCTCGTCCTTCTACCCAGCAGCGACGCCTGTTGCGCGCTCGGGACCTGCGTACTGCTCCTAGCATTTTCTGTCGATTTCGCCGGGACGCGGCTGAGCCTCTTGCGCTCGCTCTGCGATGTCGTGCTCTCGTTGGGGGGCGGATGTCTAAAGTGGGATCTGAAGGTTGCGGCCATCGCCGGTGTCGTGGAACACCACTGTCGCAACGGTCACCCGGCAAGCCGAGGGTGTCTATACGCAACGCTGGCCTTGGTAGGTCGTTCATGAGGGCATATGCTGTGCGCTCGGCTTCGATTCGTGCCGTTCGTGGATTATTCGTTGATCGTACATTAAGTATAGCCAAGTCTATAATGAGAGTTGTCGTCAGCGTCCAGCGCCTGTTGACGGTACGGTACGAACAAGAAATTTTTTGAAGTGACACAGTTGATGAGCAGACAAGTACCTTTGGTATTTTTGTCTGGACGTTCGCGACCTGCGTCGCATGCGCTGTCGTTTCGGTGTTGCAGGACGCTACGTCGAGATGCATGCACAGCCTCGAGCTGCCGGAAGTACCGACGCAGTTTCTGAGGCTCTTAGCCACTGGTTCCTGCGTTCGCCGACGCCGCAAGATCGTCCAGGTTGATGCGCCACGCAAATCATGCGATTGTGCGACGTGTACAGTAGAGATTGGGCGGTTTTTCGAGAAGTGTTGCTATAGCCGGGATCGCGGCGCAAGATGTCGGTTTCTGCTGACGTTGTGGGGTCGGGACGTTGACGGGAGGGCCAGAAGGTACCAGGCGGGAAGGCGAATCCTGTCTTAGCGCCCTCGGCGAGAGATCAGATGGGACTCTCGGTGCTGATGACTCGTAGCCGGCGGTAGCTGGTGAGCTGGTGGAGCGGAGATGGAGAAGAAGACGGAGAGTTGATGACTGCTGCCATCCCGCCGAGCACGCGCTCTTCCTCACGATGATACGCATTCGCGCTGCAGCTGACGGCGCCGGAGGTTGATGCCGCAGCATGATAGCTAGACGCCGCAAGCGCGGCCAGAGGAGCATCGTGCGGCCAAAGTTGTTTGACTAACATTGCTATTGCAGGTCGAGTATCTCGCAATAGGCCTGCATGCTGCAGGATAGGGCCAGTGACAGGAAGCATGTGGCGATGAAGCCGGCTATTCGCTGTATGCACGTGTATGCAAGGATCGCTGCTGCGACCGTGTCCTGCAGGCTTCTGTTCCAACAGCCGGATCTGCGCCCACAACAGGCGACGTTGGAAGCTGATTCCAACACCGGGCTGCCTGAGACCGAAACCACGTCCAAACGTTTGCAGGCCATCGTGTTGAAATTGGTTGTGATCTGAGGTCCATTCGCAACTCTCAACGGGCGGGCCATGCCATGATTCCGGCCCGATATGAGACAGTGGAGTGACGAGTCGCTGAGAGCCAGTCGAGCTCGTCTTGTCACGATTGCGCTACAACAACCTCCACAGGGGTGATGCGGACCGCTCACGGCGCGAGGCCGAACAACCTGAAGGGAAAGTCGTCCCGGACTGAAGATGAGATTGTGGAAAGGACGTTGAACTTAGCCTGCTTTGACATGGCAATTGGTTGTTGGCCTAATTTGACTGATGATCGTCAATATCATATCGGGCAGTTCCAAAGAGCTGGTGCCCGATTGAGATCGGGAATGGAGATCGCGGAAGAGCAAGGTTGTGCCATTGTTCTTAATCTCCGACTCTGCACCCTCTTCATGATGCAGCATTCGAAGCTTCGAACGGCAGCCACGGACAGCGTCGATGATTCGTACCGTGGGGAAGACGTAGACCTGGCGCTCAGAGGCGTACGCATCCTGGTCGACCAGCACGCGTACGCGCTCCGAGTGGCCGCATGTGGACCAGGGAGATGTGATGCCAACGGCCGCCTACATGACTGCTCGATCACGTGTCTGGGAGATGGAGGGTTGCCAACCTTCGTCAATGGACGGCTCGCCGCGATCGGAAGGATACTCACGACCTCACCTCTCAACAGCAATCCTGAAGGAGCGTGTACTGGGCGCGGGCAAGCGAAGGCGTTTCGCAAACCATGCAACTCGCTCGAAGCGGCGAGAGGACGTACTGCCCATGTATCGTTCTATGTCCATACCTTGCTCAAAGTATTTGAGCTTGCGTGGAAACGACAGAGTGGGTGTGCGAAGGTGTCCTGAACCGGGAGACAATGCTCATCGTTCCGGCTCAACGATCGAGCTCAGTGGACACTCTGTCGAATGCGGCGGCGAGCTCTGGGGTCATATCGGCTGTCCTTCGAAGATCTCCTAAAAGCTTGCAGTAAGCGGCCTCAGGAGTAGAAGTGGCGTTACATGGAGGTCATCTCTTGTCCGTGTTCAAAGTGACAACCTCAGCGTTCTCCGTCCATGCGAAGCAGAACGATCATTTCGAAAGGCAAGGCGTCATCGCAGCAGAAGGGTGTCGAGTTCGAGACGTGGCCAATATGGCGTCCGTCGTGTCGTCCTCGAGCCCAGTATGCTGAAGAACTCTTCAGGTCACGCAGCCGGCTCCTAGGACTTATGGACAGTCTGCAACGCTGGCACACGAAAGCATTCAGCAGAACATCATTCTCCCAGCGAGGCATATTCGACTTCACCTCACGACCTGGCCTGTCAAGGTGAACCCCATGTCCAGATATGAGAAGAGCCCATGCCATCGTCTTGGAGGGACACGATGCCCGTTGTGTCGTCCGCATGCTGACGACGATGGAGACGTATCTTTAGACGGTCGTATGGTGATCAGGTGGTCCTCGCACAGTGTGCAAGGCAAGACGTGCTGTCAGTATTGAGCAAAGTCCGTGCGCAAGTTAAAATGCTTTGCTTTGACCTCACCTCACATTTGAAAGACACCATCGAGAAGCCGAGCTGAACACGAAGGTACTTGTCATTCCTAACACAACTGTCGCCACCACATCGCTCGAGCCATCTCGCGGTCCTAAGCCTAGCCAGGTAGTCAATACAACCGTGAAGTAGCCACCTGATCAAGCAGCCCACCGACAAGTCATACATCATCCTCCCTTGTATCCCCTCGCTCAACGATATCCCATCTGATGCCCAGCATTCCACTACCTCCGCCTCCTATCCCAAGCATTCCTCCTCCCCTTCCTCTTCGGCACTTTCTTCCTCACCACCTCCTTCGCCCCCTCAGCCTCTCCCTTCCCCTGCACCGGCGTCCCCATCATCATCTCCCCAAACCCACTCCCGCCCAACTCCGTCAACGTATCCTCGTCCATATCGCTCAGCTCCTCCGACATACCCCTCAGCACCTCCCGCCCCGTGTACCTTTCCTCATGCACCGTCGTGCCGACCGGGTCGAAGGGGTGGAGATACCAGGGTACGCCACCGTTGGCGAAGACGTCTGAGGGATCTATCCCCGCAGCGGCGCTAGGTCCGGAGGCGGTGGGTGAGGTGGATTGGGGTGGTGAGAGGGGCGCTTTGCCGTTCGTGAGGATCTGGGGTTGCTTATCCTTGGTGGCGTGGGAGGAGGAAGCGCGGCTGTTGGCTGTTTCGCTCGCGGGAGTGGACTTTTTGCGGCGCGGCGAGGAGCGGAGTGGTTCGGATTCTTCGGCATTGCGCGCGTCAGTTGCGTCTTCTGCGTCGGCCATTGCTACGTCCCCGGGCGACGCACCTGCGACGGCTTCCTCGTCCTCGACAGTGTCTTCCGCCAACTTGCCGACGCCGTTCATTGAATCCCTGGTCGCACTGGCGAACATGCTCATCTCTTCCAGTTTCCTCAACTCCTCCTCCACTTCCTTACCGCGCAGCTCTGCCTCCCGCCGCGTTGCGTCTTCCAAAGGCTCCTTAACCGCTTTGAGAATGCGCTTGGCGAGCTTCTTGGCCTCTTTCTGCTCGGTTGAAAAGTCGGCATGCTCTGCTGATCCGGGCTTGCTTTGAGAGAGGCGGGTGGCGATGGTCGTAAGGTCAGTGTCGGTTGTATCGTCTTCGGCGGGAGTTGCGAAAGGGTTCGAAAGCACAGCAGCGAGTTGAGAGGAGAAGTCGGCAACCGAGGTGAAATAGCGTTCGCGAAGCTTGGTCGCGAGGTCCTCGAGGCCAGGGCGGAAGAGCGCGGTCTTTTCGTCGAGTCTGAAGATAGGTCAGCATGTCTGCATAGCATTAGTAGATGCTGGCTGTACTCACTTCCGAGCTTTCTGCAATATCGGTACCAACAACTTCGGAATAGGAAAGTAGACCGTGTCCACCAATTCCTTCAGCAGCTCCACCTCCTGCAACCTCAACTCTTCCCTCACCCTCACCAACTTGCACAACTCCTCCACCTGCTGCATATCGTTCTGCAACAACCCGCCAAACTCGATACGCCTCGCGAGTCTCGGTCGACCAGCGGCGCCCATGCCAGCAAAATTCCTCCTGGTGATCTCCATGCTTGAGAAGCTCTCCAGCTGCAGTTGAAGACGCTTGAGCAGCGCCGCACCACGTCTCGCCTCTCGCTTGAGTGTCCAGTACCTACACACTCGCTCCACAAACTCCTTGCGTTTGCGGATAGTAAAGCGCGTTAGACTCGCTTCGACGGTGTCGAAGACGACCGACGGCACGACTGGTGCTCCAGACGGAAGACGCCAGTACTGCTTAGGTGGCTGGTTCTTTCGTCGTTTCGTAACAGCGATAGTGTCGTCTTCACCCGCTAGTCCGCCATCTGGGGGTGCTGGTGCGCCCAACTCGAGTGCTGCAGTTTGGCTGTCCGCCCACCTTCGATCCTTCATGGCATGCCGGTACCACCGCTTCGCCTCCGCGACAGCCGTGTCCGTGTCGTGGGTACGACGCCATTCCGGGGGAACGTGCTTGTCGCAGAAAGCTTTCAATGCCGTCGTGTCAAGACCCTGCTGATGCTGGCTTTTCATCTTAAGAAAAAGCTTGCCGCGACGGGCGCATGTGACATGGAAGGCTTGGTAGCAGGCTTTGTTGCCGCATTGAATGCAAGCACCCATTCGCTGGTTGCAGATGTAGCAGTGGAGCTTCCATCTGCCTTTCGGGACTTTGTCGACGTCGGCGATGGGTTCCATGAAGGTCATGTTCGCAACCGTAACTTCGGGAATCCAGAGGGCACAGAGTAAATGGCTCCAGCGTAGAGTGTTAGTCTGCTTGAAGGCGCCATCAACGTTGGGACAAAAGATGCAGGTTGGAGTTCCTCGGCCAATCTCCTTGCACTTGCGACAGAACCACTGTCCTTCTGGAATGAAGGGCACGCCATAGCACTCTTGATGCACTGCCAGATCGCAACCATCACAGAAGATGATGGCGTTGGCATTCTCGCAGTCTCCGTCGTCGCAGATGGCGCATTTACTATCTGGCTCATCTCCCGGCGGATTTGGGTCCCCGTTTACAGCTGCTTGAGAGCTTGACCGAGGACGATGCAGCTGGGCGTGGCGAGGCTGTGGTTTCGGAATACGCTTCTCAAGTGCGTGGTATTCCTTTTCGATCTGTGTCATGGTGATTTCGAAGATCGCAGGCTTGATCGCATCAACCCCTTCTGACTTGCGGAGTTCGTTGATTCCTTCCAGCCACGCTACGTCCTGCTCGTCCATGTCGTACTCCACTTTGCCAACGACCGGCGCTGACTGTGAAATTTCAGCTGGGCTGTCACTCTCTAGCCGCAAGCTGACTTCTGCTTCGTCTTCTACTTGCCCTGCTTCAGTCAAGCGGACAAGCACCTTTGGCGGCAGCTCGAAACGGTCGCTCTCCTGGTAACCTACGTTGGCCATGGTGCGGTCCACGTAGTTCTTCTTGTTCTCTTGCTGGTTCTCTTCGTATTGCAGGAAGTGGTTATACTGCCGGTATGACGGTTTCGGCAGATTCAACCGTTCCTTCGGGTTGTGTGTAGGTAATGGCATGATTCTTGGGGCTGGCGGCGAACCCAGGCCGCTGAGCATGGACTCCGGCCTGCGCGGTGGTCGCCCTGGCTTGCGCTTCATAGGGGTGACAATGATTTCCTGGGCCTCTGATCTGTCTTCTGCATCCCGCATTTCCAGATCGCCGTTGACTGTAGGCTTGATGTCTGATAGCATGCTGTTAGCCCGTTGGAGCAGCTTGGGATCCTTCCGGCTTATGCGCCCATCCACCTCGTCGGCCGTGTATATCGGCAGCGCGAGATCAATCTCCAGATCCGGGTGGAAGTCTTCCCAGCTCCTCTCCTCTCGCGGCTTGTACCCATCACTTGCCTGACTGGCAGCTGCAGCGGCCGCAGCACTACTGCTGTACCGTGGTCTTGGCGTCGTTGGCTGGGGCGCGTACCTCTCTGGCCTCTCTCTGCGCGGTCGTGTCTGCATCGCTGACCTCGTGGCCGTGGGTGTCTCGCCCTCTTCAGCTCCACCACGCTGCGCGCTGTTCGCAGAGTTCATCCTCGCGACTCTTGCCCGCGGCGCTGTGCGAGCTACGCTCCTCCTTCCACCTTCGCCACCATTCGCCACCGGATTGCCATCGCTGTCAAGCCATCTGCCGCCGCCACCAGGTCCGCCTGCGACGTACTTGCGCCTCTTCTGGGGAGGCTCTGTGGCCGCGGTGATCGAGGGGGTACGGCGAGGGCGGCCTGGCGTGCGTGTATTGCGTGGTGGCGAGACTGCGAGCGCCATTATGGTAGATGTGGGTGTGGTGTCGCTTCTGCGCGCTCGTAGACGCTCATGTGTGTCGATTTCCAAGTGGTGTCACGTCGATTCGTGCTTGCTGTGCTTCTGGAGGTGACCCCACGGGTCGCGCCTACTGGCCCGACGTTCTGCCGCCAAGAACGTTAGCGCTCGCTGTTAGTCAGCGTTCGTGGTTGCCTCTCGAGTTCTTTCTTCCACATCCTCGACATGTATCTCAGCTCTCGACATAGATTTGACGTCGCACCTCTGAAAGCTCTCTGTTCGAGAGGTGCTTCACATGCTGATATCACGACACCTATAGCAGACTCCTGGTCCAATGATCGCGAAGGCCTCGCCGAAGTCTTCTCAGCAGTACATGGAGACGGTCTCCTATCTTCTGCCTCTATTCATGTTAAATGCTCTGCGCTCGGAAGACTTGAACTGTTCTAGCGAACACCAATTCTCCATCTTCCAGCGCGGCGTCGCGCGCATTCCAGTCTCAATCTAGCACTAGCCTAGCCTGGGAGGATGGAGAAGATGTATCATTCTACCAGTTCACCATCCTTTATTCCGCAGATGCACAGAATTGCGCCATGGCCCTGCACCGGATCTGCGAGCTTCCTTAACATCCCCTGGACCCGCAGCGCTGCCCCAGGGCAGAGCCTCATCACGCCTGCACGCGCGCCAGTGTCCCGGAGAACAAAGCCGAACCTTGGGGATGGTGTGGGGTCAAGGCAAATGAATGGCACTTTCCCTACACACGCAAGACACGGTCTTAATAACAGGCTGGAAGATAAGATGCAGTTTCACGCAACAAGCGTCGATGGTGGTGTTCTCGCTTTGTTCCTTCGCCCGCCATTCTCCAGGCGTTGAAGAAGATCGCTCACTTTCACAGCGCTCGAGTTTTAAGTTTATTATCGCTTGCACGCCAGCAGACCTTTTGGGACCCATGTCCGACGAAGGATCTATCACAATACACCTCACAACGGCGTCCCCTAAACTCAGAGGTAAGCTCGCCGAGGCAGTAACGACAAGGATGCATATATTCATGTCCGATCCTGCTATCGATGTTGTCTCTCTTATTGCTTCTCCAAGTCATTCGTTCCAATCAACACACTCGCTTGAGACAAGATGATATCCTCTCGACCTCTCCTCATTTTCATCGGGCTTGCAGCCCTGAGCATGACAACAGTGTTCGCTCATCCACTTATAGAAGCGAGAGCACTACCTCCAGCTCTTGACCCATTTTACCGGGCTCCAGCAGGCTTCGAGTCCGCAGCCCCAGGCACTATTGTGAGGCAACGTACTGTGCAGACAGCATTCCTGGGTCTGATCGCAAAGCCAGTGGAAGCATACCAACTGCTCTACCGCACGACAGCCATCGACGGCTCGGCCATTGCAACAGTAACCACAATCTTCAAGCCTTCGGACTCGAAGACGGATCGCTTTGTCTCGTTCCAGACAGCATATGACAGCTCCGCACGAATTTGCAATCCGTCCTACAACTACCGGCTTGGGTCTGTCCAGGTGGATCTCATTTCGTCCTTCGAGCAGGTACTTTTGCAGACCTATCTTCTCGAAGGCTACATTGTCGCCTCATCTGACTACGAAGGCCCAGATGCGGCTTTTGGGGCTGGTCGACTTGCGGGGATGGGTGTCCTGGACGGCATGCGAGCTGTCTCGAATTTCTACGAGACTCTGGGACTAGACAACGACACGCCCATGATTGTCGGCACCGGATACTCTGGTGGAGGCATTGCCACTGGTTGGGCGGCCTCCTTGCATCCCACATATGCCAGCGAGCTGAATGTCAGAGGATGGAGCTCCGGAGGAACGCCCGCAAATGTGACAGGCACCGCTGTCTTCGTCGACGACACGACTTTCAGCGGTTTCCTCCCTGCCGCTTTCGCCGGACTGTCGAAAGACAGTTCCTACGGCGCCCTGTTAGACCCAGTGATCGCTCGACTAGCCACACCCTACGGCAAAGCCCAGATCGCAGCTGCGAGCGTCAACTGCGCACCCGCCGACCTCCTCAACTTCGCGCTCATGTCAGTCCAAGACAAGTCTTTCCAAAGGCTCGGCGACCAGATCTTCTATGAACCTACCGTTGCTGCTATCCTAGAGGACAACCTCATGGGCCGTAACGCGAACGAAACGCCCACTGCCCCAGTCCTGCTCTACCACGCTTCCCGGGACGAGATCATCCCTTACTCCAACGCTACCACCCTCTACGATACCTGGTGCCGTAACGGAGCAGACGTGCACTTCACCACCTTCGGTAACGGCGGCCATCTAACGACAGAGATCCTGGGCCTGCCAATGGCGGTGCAATTCGCCAACTCGGCGTTCGCGGGCACGTTGTCGAGTGGGTGTTCGAAGGACACGGTGCTGGATGATACGCTGGATCCGCTGGCGTTGGGAGCGTCGCTGGAGCCGGCGTTGGTTAGATTGATTAACGCGCTTGGGACGTTGGGAGAGGCGGATGAGCATTTGATGGGGAATTTGGGTTTGATTAAGGTGCCGGCGGCGAAGGGGAATTGATTGAAAATCCGAGTAGAGCTGAAGCGGTGATCTGTCTAATCAACAACACTGGGAAACATGCCCGGCGGCCCCGACTGCGATGTAAAGGACCCCGGACCATGGTCTGACGGTCGAAAGGTCGCTGTCCTCTCGCGGAGACCAACACCATCGCTGGTTCTGTTCGAAAGGACGTTTTGAGTTATTGTCTGCGAGAGTTGATCATTCCCGTCTTTTCTCGCAAAGGCTCGCGATTCTTATCACGACCTGCGAGGTGTCCGCTCGACGACCTACTGCCTTGTCTATTGTTACCACGGCGTTCAACAACTTCAATCTACTTACTTGCTTCTAGGTGAACATTTCGACTTTGTTCCAGCGTTGCGCTTGCCGACCTTCGTGCGTTACCTGCGTAGCCATCTGGCCGCCCCAAACTCCTTCTCATGATTCTCCTATCTCATACACAGTCCTTCTGCAACCTATGAGTGCGTGTGAGCTTTCTCGAATGTCGAGAAGCTCGCAATCAGGCCAGCCATACCGCCGAAAGCCCTATCACTGGACTTTTTTCGTGATACACGTACATCTCCATCACATCGAAGAACAACCACATCTTCCTTCTTGCGCACACATCCCCACTTTCGGTGTGCCTTCTTCCGTAACGGAAAGTCCCTAGCCGCCAAGGGACGCTCGGGACGGTGATTCTTCCAGCCATTGGTCCTTGGATCCAAGGAACATCGAATCATATTGCCGGGCGCTTACTTTGAGATCTCACAGGTCCGGTGCCTGCACATGTGCAGGCCCAGAAGCGTGCTCAAATGCGAGCACTGCGTAGGGAGATAGGTAGGTCATTGATGAGTAGTCCACCACCCCATTCCGTCTCATCTCCATTTACCGCGACAACTCGCGACACGTACAACCACCAGGAGAGGCAGCGGGGCTAGGACGAGCTGAGAAGAACATGTAACCCGCCCCAGCTGACAGCGATCGACCGACCGAACACCCAGCACCAACCCGTTCCGTCCCTCGGCCACGAGCGCCACCACCACCTCGCGGCCCAGCGGGCGACCGCCTCATCCACCACTGCCGCCGCCCTCGGTGCACCACCACCACCACAGCACCACCGGCGCAATGGCGCGACGATGGTGCATCTACATCGCGCACCGATGGCGCTTACGCAAAACCATACTCGCGCTCCTCGCGCTGGAGTCGTGCTTGACGATCGCACTCCTGGCGCTCTTTGGCATCGCGGATCCGAATACATACCGCACGAAGCTGTGGCAGAATGGGAGTGATCGGGGTTTCAACAGCAACCCGAATAGCATATTGTATGACTATGCGAATTACAGGCCGGTCCATGTGCCGCTGGTCTGGAGTGGATTGTGCGTATACCCTTCTACATCACGGTGGACGAGATCGAAGCGAACACGGGGACAGGAAAGGACAAAGCTGACATGAGCGCGCAAACAGCATGACCCAGTTCAACGTGATCATTTCCGTCCTCAGCGTATTCATCCTGCTAGTCAAGAGTATGATGTTCATCCTCTCGACCTTCCTACCGGTCCTCAGCGTGCTCGTACACGCCCTCCTCATCGCCCTCTACGCTGTCAGCGTGCGGAACCAGGCCACGCCCGACCTCAGCGAAACCAACGTACCCAATCTCTCGCGCAACATGCCTTGGTATCTCAGCAAAGGATGCAGCTACGCGACGGAGAAGAACCATGGATATTGCATGCAGGCGAGGGCGAGCTTTGCGTTGACCTGCGTTATGCTGTACGTTGCCCCCCACCTATCATCCCGGAACTGTGCTGACAGAACTACCACAGCGTTCTCTTCGTCGTATACCTCGCATTAAGCATCCACAGCTCCATACCCACCACCGCCGAAAAATCCTCCCGCAAAGCCGACTACGACGAAGAAATCGAGCTCAAATCCGCTCGACAAACAATGGACCCGGACGCCGGGCTCACGAAAGAAGAGAAATGGGAACGCAACCGGCAGATCTTTTTGAACCTACCAAAGACGCCTGGAACGCCGGCGCAGGGGTTTGGGGGATATCCGGCGATGACGCCAAGGACGACGGCTTTCACCCAGTTGAACGGGGGTGTTCCGGGGACGCCAGGATATGCGCCGGGGACACCGGGGTATCCACCGCAGTCAGCAGGGCCACCGCCAGCGGGGAGGGGGTTGGCGTTTAGCGAGAGGTTCGAGGGGGCGATGTATGCGGAGGTCAAGGTGCCGGACCCCATATGAGTGATATATACCCGCATTGGGGATTACCTTGCCATGATGCAGAAGGATACCCAAGCACTTTTCGTATGAGTAATTGTATAAAGCTTATGACAATCAACAAAACCAAGATATGCACCCTCTATGAGCACTTCTAAGTGATGTGACATTTTGTCATATGCTCTCGGTGACTGAAGTGAATCGGAGCGGGGCATGTGTTTTGCAACAATTTGATGCCCGACCTTTGAAGCACGAGATCTCACAACCTCACTTCATTGACCAAGTGAGATATACCACAACGCTTGACGAACTTCAATAACTCGATCGGAATACATCACACACCTTCGAACTCGCACCGCTGCCTAACGAGCGTTCTTTAAACACTCACCTGACGCACCGCTGCCGACAACACCACCACCCATATCTGCCTACAAGAGAAGCCCAGAAGATGGCATAACACCCCCCTCCCCTTCAGCAGCGAGGCAACTCGCTGCCATGCCATCCCACAACCTCACCACATCCACCTTCACACTTCCACGTTCATCCACCGAACATGGACTCCCAAATCGAGTCAGCCATCGAACTCGCCTTCCACCCAACCACCGACCAGAACGTCAAAGGCCAAGCCTACGACTTCCTCAACCGCCTGCGCGCCGATGACCAAGGCTGGCACGCCTGCCTCACCCTCTTCACCCGCCCGCAGTCGTCCTCCGAGGTCGTCCGCTTGGTCTCCCTCGAGATTGTCAATAATGCCGTGCAGACGCAGAACCTCGATAACTACAGCCTCGGGTTCGTGAAAGAGAGCTTGATGCAGTATGTGCAGGCACGGTATGCGACGGGGAGTGCGGAGACGGATAGTGCGGCGATTCAGAACAAGTTGACGCAGACGTTGACGTATCTTTTCACAGCGCTGTATGCGGAGCAGTGGACAAGCTTCTTCGACGAATTTCGGGCTCTGGCAGGGTCGGGGCAGGAGATTGGGACGACGAATCCGCCGGCTACCATGTTGTATCTGCGGATCGTGGGCAGTGTGCATGATGAGATTGCAGATGTCATGATACCGCGCACCCAAGAGGAGTTGAGGAAGAGTGGTGAGCTGAAGGACTTGATTCGCACGAGGGATGTGAGCAAGATCGCAGTCACGTGGCAAGAGATTCTGTCGAGGTGGCGGCAGGTCGATCTGAGCATCGTGGAGCTGTGCTTGAGGACGATTGCGAAATGGGTGAGCTGGATAGATATTTCGATCGTGATTGATCAGAGTATTCAGAACGCCCTGTTGGAGTTGGCAGGGCAGCAGGGGAGGTTCAACGCGGAGAGTAAGGAGGCGAGGGCGAGGGATGCGGCGATTGATACGTTCACTGAGACGGTGGGGAAAAAGATGGCGGCGAGGGACAAGGTTGAGTTGATTCGGTATCTTAACCTCGAGGGCATTGTGGGACAGCTCATCGGCAGCCCTGCGCTCTCCGAGTTGCGGACCACATCCCACTACGACACCGACCTGGCCGAGACTGTGGCGAAGCTTGTCAACATGGTCATCTTCGACATTGTCAGAGTGCTCGATACCGATCGTGTAGACGAGCAGACGCAGGCGAGAGCAAACGAGCTGCTGCGGACTTTCGTGCCATACCTGCTTCGCTTTTTCAGCGATGAATATGATGAGATCTGCTCAGCAGTCATTCCGTCGCTGACAGACTTGCTCACGATGTTCCGGAAGAAGACCAGATCCACGAATGGCCTTATCCCGGAGTACTCGGAAATGCTACGGCCGATCTTAGACGCCATCGTGGCAAAGATGAAGTATGACGAGACTGCATCTTGGGGTGAAGAAGACGAAGGGACCGACGAAGCTGAGTTCCAGGAGCTGCGGAAACGCCTCTACGTGCTACAGCAGACTGTTGCGGCGGTCGATGAGCATTTATACATCAACGTGCTTACGGAGGTCATCGCTTCTACACTGTCACGGCTGGACTCCGCCAATGCCAAGCCCAACTGGCGAGATCTCGACCTCGCACTGCACGAGATGTACCTCTTTGGCGAATTAGCTGTCAAGAATGGTGGGTTATACCAGAAGAGCAACCCGAATTCTGAGGCTTCCCAGCGATTACTTGATATGGTGGGTAAGATGGTCGAGTCGGACCTCGCGAACCATCCTCATCCGGCGATCCAGCTACAGTACATGGAGATCTGCGTACGTTACGTTCAGTACTTTGAGCACAACCCCGCAAGCATTCCGAAGGTGCTGGAAACATTCGTCAACTTCGTCCACAGCACACATCCCAAGGTGCGGCTGAGGTCATGGTACTTATTCCAGCGATTTGTCAGGCATCTGAGAGGGCAGCTTGGCAATGTCGCTTCGAACGTGGTGCAGGCTGTAGGAGACCTGCTGGTCGTTAAGGCTGAGGTGTCGGAGGACAACGATGAAGATGATGCTTCGTCTGAGGACAATGCGAAGTCTGCCGATGCTGCGTTCCAGTCCCAGCTTTATCTGTTCGAGGCAGTGGGCTGCGTTGCCAGTACTGGTGCAGTACCGCTGGACACCAAGGTCAATATTGCGAAGTCGGTGGTTGATCCACTGTCATCGGACATTCATCAACATTTGCAGACGGCGAAGAATGGCGATGCGCGATCAATGCTGCAGGTCCATCACCTCATCATGGCTTTGGGAACACTCGCCAATGGCTTCTCAGACTGGACGCCGGGCTCAACATCTGGCGGACCGCCTGCGAACGAGGTCTCCATGCCGTTCGCTCAGGCGAGTGAGACTGTCGTGCTAGCACTTGAAGGTCTCAAGCAATCCACCGACATTCGAACTGCCGCCCGACATGCCTTCTCCCGCCTCTTGGGTGTCCTGGGCTCACACATCCTGCCGCAACTTCCGCGCTGGATCGACGGCCTTCTCAGCTCCGCTTCCAGCAATGACGAAATGGCGATGTTCCTTCGCACGCTTGCTCAAGTTGTCTACGGCTTCAAAGCAGAAATATACTCCATCCTCGATACCCTCCTCTCACCCCTGCTGCAGCGCGTCTTCGCCGGCCTCGCCACACCCACCGCAGGCACCGACGACGAGATCCAGCTCCGCGAGCTCAAACAACAATACCTCAACTTCATCCTCGTCATCCTCAACAACGACCTCGGCTCCGTGCTCGTCAGCCCAGCCAACCAAGCCATCTTCGATTCCTTCATCACGACGGTAACCCGCTTCGCCGTCGACCCCTCCGACCCGCAATCCGCCCGCCTCTCTTTCTCAGCCCTAAACCGCATGACCATAATATGGGGCGGTCCCGACGTCCCCCTTCACTCACCCACTCCTCCTGCCCCAGCTCTTCCGGGCTTCGACAGCTTCATCCTCTCGCACTTTGCGCCTTTGCCGTGGACGTTGCTGTCGGCGCCGGGATTCTATGCGGGGGATGCACAGATGAGGAGTGTGATCCAGGAGGCTGCGGGACTGCAGTGGACGGTGTTGAGGAAGGTTGGAGAGCGGTATCGGGGGCAGTTGGAGGGTGAGTTGCGGCAGTTGGGGGCGGGTGAGGAGGGGGTAGCAGGGTTTATGGAGAAGATTGGCGGAGAGGGGCAGGCGTTTAGGAAGTTCTTCGTGGGCTTTGTGCAGGGCGGGAAGAGATGATGAGTCGACTAAAGTGTGAGGTGAGTTGAATGTTGCACGAATCAAGAAAGGAATGATGAATGGGGTTGCTGCATGGTCTGGCGCTTGCTGCGTTGCACTGGCTTGTCGAGTGGCATCGGTCGAGCCGCATATCTAACGCTACGGAATCGGAGGCAAGATACCCAGATATGAAATGTCACATGTTGCTTGAATGAGTCTCGATTCGCAGAATGCTGTGGTTGAGAGTGGTCCTCCAATTCGCCTGCCACTGCCGAACGGCATTACTCAGTTGTTTATCTGACTGTCCGAGCTGCCCTCGGTACGCACCGAGCACTGACTTCTCAAGAATCGATCAAACAAAATCCTCCGTCTTGGCCATAAATTTCGCGGTCTGAATGTGAGACGCCTTGGCGTATCAAAGAGAGTCGGCCCCGGCTTTCTCTCCTAACTTGCACTTAATCTATACCACACACCCCCATCTTTCATTCCCACCATCGCGTGGCTGGCGCTGAATCGCCGTTCTAGCCTTTGCTTCTTCGAGTTCGTACCACACTCGCTGACCTCGATATTCGTCTTGGCTACAACACCAAGCTTCGCCTTTCGTCTCACTCAACGTATCCTCACCATGGGAAACGTTTCAGTGGGCGTGTATCATATCGCTTCGGTAACAGCTTCGCCGATGTGGAGGACAGGTCAGACGAAGTAGGGGCTGGACGCAGTAGGTATAACAAGGCTCCTCGCCTGCATCTCACTGCTTCTCTCTTTCGTTCAAGCCATACAGCCCTTCGTTGCTCTACACATTCGTTCATACACTTCCTTCCTTTCAGCAGCGACTGGTTCGTTGTGCTTCCTGTCTCTCGTTCATCAGACAACTGTCCTTCACACACACCACAAATTCCGATTTCAAAAAAGGAACAAAAGTCAAAATGCAGTACATCTCTGCCGCCGCTTTGGCATTCGCGCTGGGCGCGTCTGCCCGCCCTCAAGCTGGATACCCGCACTATCCGTACCACCAGGACTGCAGTGCTGAGTACGTTACTGTGACCGCTCCCGGCTCTGCTCCTCCGGCTAGCAGTGCAGGACCCAAGTCGTCCTCCGCATTCTACCCAGTGGGCAGTGCCTCTGGCACGGGTTACTCGTACCCGATGCCTACCGGCACCGGCATCTACCCAATTCCTTCGGGGACCGGCGTCTATCCCGTCCCATCGGGCTCGAGCATGCCAGTGATCCCAACTGGATCTCCTAGCTCCTCCTCTGCTGTCTACTACAGCAGTGCGGCCGCAGCCTCCTCGGGCGCCGCCTCTTCGGGCGCCTACACCTACCTGGCAAGCGGAAGCAGCTCCTCCGTCCTCGTCGACGCAGCGTCGGCCTCTTCTGCGGCTGCTATGTCCACCTCCCCGGCCACCCCAAGCGGCGTCGGCTCCTCCGGTGGCTCCCTCCCGCAATCCTCCGGCACCTCCGTCCTCTCCGCCGTCCAGACCATCGCCGCCGGCGAGACTTTCGACTGCGGCATGAAGGCCTTCGATCGCGGCGTCAGCTGCACTGGCCAAGAGGAGGGTGGTGACAGCGACGCTGTCTTCGAGCTCGAGAACGGCGCTACCCTGTCCAACTGCATCATCGGTCCCAACCAGATTGAGGGTGTGCACTGCTTCGGCGCTTGCACGTTGACCAATGTGTGGTGGCCAGCGGTTTGCGAGGATGCGTTCACGATCAAGGAGCAGGAGGACGGCGAGACGACTACGATCACTGGCGGTGGTGCCTTCGGCGCTGAGGACAAGGTTCTCCAACACAACGTAAGTTCTTCTGTATCCGGACCTTCTCTCAAATGGATACTAACAATATACTCGACAGGGCGGCGGCTCCCTCTCCGTGACCGGCTTCACCGTCGACAACTTCGGCAAACTCTACCGCTCGTGCGGCAACTGCGACTCCATGCCCGAGCGCCACGTGATCATGGACGACATAACCGCCACCGGCGGCTCCATCATCGCCGGCATCAACTCCAACTACGGCGACACCGCCACTCTCTCCAACATCAACATCTCCGACGTTGGCGACGTTTGCGTCACCTACACCGGCAACGACAACGGTGACGAGCCCGAGGAGAACGGCTCCGGCCCCAGCGAGAACTGCATCTACTCTGAGTCGGATGTCACGGAGATCTGAGCTTATGACCATGAGGGAGGGGATGCGAGTGGTGGGTGTGTAATCGATGTGATTGATGGGGAGTCTGATGGGTGTCGGGATTGTCGTTTGATTCTGTAGCTGTATGTTACTGCACGTTCCCTCATGCGCCAATCGTACATCTCGTGGTGTGTCGAGCTTCCTGTCTAGAGTCGTCTTTGCCTTTCTTGATCCGTATATCCTCATGAATGACGGCCTGACTGGACTTGCCTGGGGTGAGGATCGTTGCACATCGAACCTGCGAACGCCAACTCGAGTTCAACGTCTCGTCGCCTGTGGCAAATAATGTTGAATACACCATACAGTCGTGGGCTCATCCACAGTCCTCGCACTTCGCAGGGTCGGTAGTCGACGCGCCCTTGCTTGCCTGCCCATCCACGTCAGCAGCCTTCTGCTCGCCCTGATCCCTCGACTGGTCCTTCGAAGCCAACTTCGCCGGCGTATCAGAATGCCCAAGATTCTTCTCAGGTTCAATATGGTTCCTGACCCGCTGCTTCAGAATCTTGGTCTCAGGAAAGCCTCCCTCTGCCTTGCGATCCCAGATCAAGACTTCCTGCGGACTAGTATCACTTTCCTGGGTCTTGTGGGTGAGATGCACGGTAAAGAGGCCTCCAGTGGCTGGGATGAGAGCGATCTCTCCGATGCTGGTGCCGAAAGTTGACAATAGTTCTTGGCCGAAGTAGGCCGCTCGTAGCATCCATTTGCATTGCGTGCAGTAAGTGATCGCTACTCGTGGTAGCTTCACTGGGGCGACGGATTCAGAGTCTTCCATTCTGATGGGTTTTCCGTGCTGCTGGTGGAGCTGGAAGGCAGCCGTTGAGACGCTCGTCCGAGTTTAGATAGCTTGTACGCTCCCCGATCCTCCGTTATTCTCAAAGGCTGTTGGGTAGGTAGAAGTGGCGTCGCTATTCTTCGTTCCTGCCAAGCCATATCAGAGCGGCCCATCCCGTAAAAAGTCCGAGCCAGTCCGAAGGAGAAGCTCGAGCTGCCAATGGTTGTTCCAACTTTTGCTGGACTACACCTCAACCACCTCACTCCACCCTATACACGCGGTGACGATGCTGCGAACGGCTGTTGTTCGAGGCAATGCTTGCCTTGAACAGGGGTTGCGCGCGGGTGTGCGCCGGCAATGGACGCCGCAGCGGATACAGAGGCCAGTGGTTGGGATAGTATGGAACACAAAAGGGAACGTATTGGATACACTCGCTAACATGACGTGTAGAGGAGATATGCCGACTCGAAGCAAGGCACCGTCGCTGGTGTACCGACTGGACCCATACAGGCCACCGCGACCACGAACCCAGCCACAACCGCAGGAGCAACAACATCCACCACTCCTGCAGGCACTCTTCCACCTCCCGGCAGCACCACAACTACCTCCCCACCTCCTAAACGTCCCCGGCGCCGCTTCCGCAACTTCCTGTTCTCTCTCGTGGTATTGTCAGTGCTTGGCTACGCTGGAGGAGTCTACTACAGTCTCGTCAGTGACAACTTCCACGACTTCTTCACTGAGTACGTTCCCTTTGCCGAGGACGCAGTCGCATACTTCGAAGAGCGCGAGTTTCGGAGACGCTTCCCTTCGTACCGGGATGGTGGGGCAGGAGGCAAACTGTACCCGCAGCGCACCGGAGAGCAGAAGGTTACTATTGGAAAGAGCAGTGGGTTAACTGCACGAGTAGCGCCGGAAGACGAGGCAAAAGCAGGCAGTGATCTGGGTGCGAAGGGCCGGCATTCGAGTGCCAAGGAGGAGAACAAGGTGAAGGGCCAGGAGAAGGGAACGGGAGGGCCCAAGGAGCAGACACCTAGCACGCAGGCCAAGGTGCCAGAGGCGAAGGCCGCACCGAAGCAGGACGTCTCGAAGGAGGCTGGTGCCGGGGTAACAAAACCTGCTGGCCTGGATAAGGCTGGTGCTGCGAAAGATGCAAAGACAGAAGAGAAGAAGGCGTCCACGACACCCGACATCGAGCCTGTCGATCGCGTCAACGTGCCCGATGCCACCGAGCCGGTAGTCCAGGATCTGGTGGCTTTCATCAATCGCCTCATTACTGTCATCAACGCCTCATCTGACGCTGCGAAGTACAAGACCGCGCTTGCTCAGGACGAGATCAATAATCTGATCAAGACCGTGGCCGGGTTGAAAGAGCGCGCGTCTCAAGATGCAGAGAAGAAGATCCAGGACGCACATGCCGAATTTGAAGACGCAGCAAAGGAGCTGGTAAAGCGCGTCGAGCGCGAGATGCAAGACCAAGAAATGAAGTGGCGCGACGAGTACGAATCTGAGCGCGAAAAGATCAGCGCCAGCTACCAACAAAAGCTCTCCCTCGAGCTCGACGCAGCGAAACGCGTCGCTGACCAGAAGACACAAAACTCTCTCGTCGAGCAGGAAATCGTGCTGCAAAAACACTTCATGGACAACGTCCGCGCTGCCGTGGAAGCCGAACGTCAAGGCCGGCTCAGCAAACTCGATGAGCTCTCCTCTTCGGTCTCTGAGCTCAACCAGCTGACTTCCGACTGGAACGAAGTCGTTGACGCCACGCTCCAAACCCAGCACATGCAAGTCGCGCTCGAAGCCGTGCGCGCTAAAGTCATGGAGTCCGACCACCCCACACCTTTCCTCAACGAGCTCGTCGCACTGAAAGAGACATCCAAGTCTTCACCGCTCGTCTCGGCCGCTATCTCCGCCATCCCGCCCCTTGCCTACCAACGCGGCATCCCCACCCCAGCACACCTCATCGACCGCTTCCGCCGTGTCGCCTCTGAAGTGCGGAAAGCCAGTCTCCTGCCCGAAGACGCTGGGATAGCATCGCACGCCGCGTCCGCTGTGCTGAGCAGGTTCATGTTCAAGAAGGGCAGTGAGCGAGGACTGCCCGAGGGTGATGACGTTGAAGCGACACTCGCGAGGACGGAAGTGCTGCTCGAAGAGGGAGATCTGGATTCTGCGGCGAGGGAGATGAATGGGTTGAGAGGGTGGGCGGGAGTGTTGTCGAAGGACTGGGTGGGAGAGGTGAGGAGGGTTCTGGAGGTTCGGATGGCTGTTGATGTGAGTATTTCGTTCATTCTGGGTGGTGTGTGAGGACAGAAGTGCTAACGCGTGACAGGTCATTGCCACTGAAGCGCGGTTGCAGAGCTTGCTGGTCGATTGAGAGATTCCAGGGAGTCGAAAGGCAGCAACCACGGAGGCTGTTCATCGAGTGTACGATATCACCCACCTACCGAAAAAGATGTTTAGACAGCGCGCACTTGCTGTGTGTACAGCAATTACCCTATTACCATATACTACTACTCAAACCCTCCATGCGACGTGCTCACAGAACCATCATGCTCAATGCTGAATGCTGAATGCTGAATGCTCAATGTCCATTGCCCTTGCTAACAAAGTTGGGGGTATCTCATGCTGATAGAAGCAAGCCATGCAAGCGACCGAAAGGCTGCTCTCCATCCCGAGCCAAGAACGCCGTATGCCACACGCTCAAACGATCGGCGTGCACTCCCATATTCGCTCGTGCTTCGATGTCATACCCTTTGATGCGCCAGTGAATGCCGCACATCTCTCATGACAGAATCCTTCGCACATCATCTCCACAACGCCATTATATCCACACTCATACCTTTGCATCCATAGCTTTCGCTCACAATCCACCGACTGGCGATGGCCCGATGAGCAGCACAGCTGAAGTGGTAATGGCACCCTCAGATGTACCAATCACCACCACATGCCCTGCCCGCCAGCCCCACCCTGTCCATTGCCCGCAGCTGTCCCAGCTCCGCCAGGAGCACCTTGTCCGCCAGGCCCACCCGCAGCTGCTCCAGCACCTGCCTGCGCTTGCGCCGGCGGTGGTGGAGGCGGTGGCATCATCCCACCCGGGCCCCCCGTCGCAGGCGCCATAAAGATCGTTCCTCCCGGCCCCGGCATCGGCACCCCATACAGCCCACCCATTCCCGGCGGTCCGGCAGCACCAAAAGCCGCGCCCAGAGAGTTCATGATGGCGTTGACGGGATGGTTGGGATCGAAATGGTCGCCCATCTCGTCCTCGAGGCGGTACTCGTCGATGAAGATGGGGATGTACTTTTCGATGAGGGCGCGGGAGTCGAGACAGATTTTGCCGCCGCGGTCGGGGCCGAGGCCGAAGGATGCGTCTCCTGTGGAGGTGGTCAGTATGAGTTGCAATGTTTGCTTGACGCGGGAGCGTGTTGGAGCGCTATGAGGCGCGTGGTGTCGATTCAGGGATGAAAGGATTGACTTACCGATGGGAGGATCGTTTGATGGACGGCTGACGGCGTGGTCGATTACTCCTTGCGGCCCGTTGGGATCGAAGCCCTCCCCGTCGTCGCCTAGCTCGTCAGGGCGCCGGTCGTCGTGCGGCTCGAGATCTGGCATGCTGTCGTCCGTACCATCGTCGCTCATCGGTTCACCATCAATGGGGTAGCCGTCTTCATCGTACTCGTACTCCGACTCGTAGTCATCGCTTCCCATGTCGCCTGGGTCGATGGCCGAACCTGTCTGAGGGCTCGTGGGAGTGTACTTTGGCAGTGGCTTGAGGAAGTAACAGGGCACAAAGTCCTCCATGAGGTACATCAAGTGGAGATGGCGGAGCTTCTCAGGCTTCTGGATGGCTTTCAGGACCGGGACCCAGGTGCCTTGAGTGAGGTTTATCTGGGAAGCGCGACAGTCAGCTTCTTGGCGACACTACATGACACAACGCCATCTCGCCAGCCTCTCCTCCAGCTGAGAGGGAGACAAACGTTGTTTGAGACTTACTGTAGTGATTTGGAGGTCCTCAATGGAAACCAGCTTAGTGACGGTGGCAGCCAGGTACTTGGCAGTCAAGTAGATCCTATCCAGCTCGAGTTTCACCATGTTCTCTAGCTTAAGCTTGTTGGTGAAGGACCTGCACAGCGCGGCGGACGATGGCGAGTGCGTGAACGTAAGCCTCAGATCCTTGAGAGCCGGAAGCAGGCGTGCGAGGTTTCCCATGGCCTTGAGCAGAAGTTAGTGAATATTCGCGGCTAACCAAACTCCTCTGTTTCCTTGCGCTGGGTGTCGCTGTTCAATGGCGCAGTATTGCTATCTGAGAGATCTGCTTACCTTTCCCGCCTGGACCGTATCGATCCCATCGTCGTCTTCTTCCGGATGGGAGTTCTTACGACTGCTGATGTTGAGCCCGACCGCGCGGACGTTCTTGAAAGTCACACCAAGGCCACGCATCACCTTGCTTGAGAAATTGAGATCGTGCTCCACCGCCAGGCCATTCCTCAGCTGATCGAGCTCGACGTGGAAGTCCTTGAGGGTGCTTTTGCCACTGTTCGCGAGCGCTTTGATGAGCACCTTCCAGACATGCTTCTTCCAGCGGTAGTACTCCTTGTCGTCGGGAGCGCTAAGGATCATGGCCGGGGTGTTGTTGGTTGAGCGAACAGCCTTCTGGTACCCACGCAGGTCGAGGTCGCGCGGGAGCTTGCCCACACTATCTTTGAACGTCAACTTGCTGAGACCGGGCAATTGCTGGAATGCTTCGGTGAGCATCTCCAAATCGCGGCCGGTCTTCTGGAGGTTCTTCTGGTCCTGCATGTAGAAGCGCCACGCCTCGGTCTGACGTGTTGACGGCTTCCAGACGCATAAGTCACCTTGGCAGCAGTTGAAGACGCGGTCGGAGAAGAGCGCTGGCACGAGGTAAACCTCGTGTAGATAACCGCGCAGCTTCTCGCTTGTGGCGATGTTGACGAGCACCTTGAGGCTCTCCGTGGTGAGGATGAAGCATTTGCTGTTGAAGTACTCGTTTGCGAACTCGTGGAAGGTCTTGTGCTCGATCGATCTGCCTGAGGTGGGAGCGTGGGTCAGCATTTTCACGTCACAGGGGTTTTTACCTTGTTCAGTCTATATGAGTGCCGACAGCTTCCAGATACTCGTTCCTCTTAGGAATGTCCCAGCTGCTGACTCCCTGCCATGCCACATACGTCCGCGTGCCTGCCTGCCTGCCTCCCTCCCTTCCTGCTGCCCTCTCACCACCACGAAAGCGCTCAAGGAAACAGTTCAAGACTTACATGTAAGGCGGAAGTTGAAGATGTCGTCGGATCCCAACTTGATGGAGATGTTGGACATCAGCTCCTCGGGCATGCCTTCGAGGCGCGACATGACTGCGGTTGTGTGCGCCGAGCGAGTGATGATGTTGGGTGAAGAAGACAGGTTTGGAAGCTCATAGATGTGTCGCATTCAATGTTGCTGTCTCAATCAAACGCGGGCAGGCTACACAAGGTGGGGCAGAATTAGCCAATGAGACGCTTCGAGAAACGCGCTCGCCAACGACTTCACGTGGGAGACGTGTACGGGTGTTTCTGCAAGCACTTTGCACGACATTGGTTTTCTGCTCGTGCCCAGATGCTTGCGATAGAGCAGTCTCTTGACAGAGGCTAGACGTGTTCCACACGCCCATTTGACCTCAAGATGATAAGTAGCCAGCACTGCTACATTATGGCCCCGTTGCTTCTCCTGAGCGCCTTCTGACCAGCAGCACTGGTCCATCATGTCGACGCAGTAGCTCCCGGCTGGAGAGAAGGTAACATCACGACAATATCCCGGCGAGTAGGTGTACATGACCAGGTAGGTCTGGGACTACGACACGTCTCACAGCCAAGGTCGTGCAATCGTCACAGCTGCACTGTACTTCGCGCGCAGCCTCGCGATGTTCTATTCTCCTTGAGAAGCACACGCCAGTTTGTTCATAAATGTCTCGTCCGGACTACTACAAGGCCTTGAAATCATCGGAGAGCCTGGACGCTTTCCACCTCGGCGCGATCGAAGAAGTGCCTACCCGCGCGAGCCGTGCTGAAGATGGTAACCGCTCGACGTACGTTGAGTATGTCGAGGACATTCAACTGGAGGGGACGGACGAGGAGGACTTTGACGAAGACGCAGAGGAGGACTTCGACGGAAGAAGACAGTTCGGCAAATATGCCGCCGCCGGGACTGCTAGACCTACCAGCAGAGATTCTCCAGCAGATCAGCCACCATGTGGACTCCAAGGACGACTGGACAGCCTTACGTCTGACCTGCAACTGTATACAAGCGGCAACCTACAAGGCCTGGTGCGAGAGATTCTTCCAGACCTGGGACTTCGACTTCAACCACCAAGGCTTAGCAAGGCTCTCCAAATTCGTATGGCAGATGCGCCACCTCGCTGAGACAATCACTGAGTTGGTGGTGATCTGCATCGACGAGAGCATGGGGGATTGGGAGTTTGTGGACGTACAAACTGATCCGTACGGGGATAAAACCGTGGCCTCGTCCTTCGGAAAAGCTACCTTTGAAGACGGCATTGTTTCCGAAGTAGCCAAAAAGCGCAACCTGGTCACCAGCTGTGGACTTGTCACTGACCACGAAAAGAATACCTTCGAGAACCTTACTTACGTCCGCATACAGGCACTATTCGAGGTGATTCGGCATCTTCGAGGTCTGCGAGCAGCACGTTTCAAACTCAGCGAAGATGAAGAACCCGTGGCACTCTGCGATATTCAGGAGCAGTTCGGCTTCATCATGTGGGCCATGGAGACTGCAAATATACGACTCAAACAGCTCGTTGCCCGCAGTGGCCCCGACAGTCAGATGGCCCTTCAGTCATACCACATCTTTCCATATCTTCGAAGAGCCCTGTCCGCCGTTGAAGAGGTCCAGCTTGAAGTTTACGTCAAGAAAGGAATTTATGAAGGCTATCCCGGCGACGAGGTCATCATGATTGCAGAAAACTTGGCCTTGGGGCTGATGCACATGGAGCGAACTCTCCGGATACTCAAGCTTGCATTTTCCTTCGCGAACAAAATCCCCTCCTTGGTCATGTTCCAGGTTATACTGGAAGAGACGAATTTCCCTCACCTGCGGGAGGTGGACTTCAGCGGCATTCTGTGCTTCACGAATCATTTCGTGCCGTTCCTGCGGCGCCATAGCGTGACGTTACGTCGCGTGCACATCAGAGATGCTATTTTCTCCACCGGCTTCAGGGCCGATGATGGCGACTTCCCCAATGTCCTCCGCGCCCTGCAGGATGCCATCTGACTTGGCCTGGAGTATGTGCTGATGACAAAGATCCGCTCGGAGATGTGCTTCATTAGCTTCCCAGGACTCACGCGGCCAATCGTGTGGACCCGGTAAATGACAGGGATATCGACGAGTATGTCTGGATACACCATTCCGACGAGGTGATATTGGAACCATCCAGGAGAGATACACGGAGAATTGCAGAAGATGATGGACGGTATGGCTTTGGAGGTGTACCATCGCCCTAATCTTGGAGGATATCAAGCCTGAGCAAGCTCTATAGCCTTGAATACCTAAAGACGCATTACGAGACCTCATCAGGTATCAACCACAGTCCATGTCTATCAATACAGCGTCCTGCAGCTGCTCGTGGCGCCATCCGAATCTTGCTAACGCCAGGATCGACAGGAGCACAGCCACACTTCAAGGTCTCGATCTTTGGGGCGAGCTGGCGAGCTGCACAGACGAGATTCCGTGCTATAACGGACAACGCTTTCCCTTAACACACTCATTTTCCGGCTCGATCGATTGGCATTCGTCTCTTTCCGTTCGCTCTTGGATTCCTAGCTCTTGTATCATACATTCTACCTTAGTATCCGTACTTTACCGTATCCAACACCCTCGCTTGTCACACTCAGCCGCGTCAGCCTTGTCTCACGCCCAGGTCGCTCGCTTCTTCCAAACCCTTGTACTGCGACAACCCAGCCCAGCAGGCGCAAAAGAAGCCTCGTTGCCTTCTCCAGATGCGATAGCAGACCCGTCTGGTGCTGGTCGTGAAACACCATGCTCCTACCCCGGGGACCGAAGGAGAAGCGGGACGGTGCTTCGTCCAAAGTCGCGATCATTGTGCGCCGCCGTCCAACAAGGGAAGGATCGGGACTGTGCGCTAACATGGTGTCTAGGTCGTTGTCTCACTTGCGATAGTCATCTCGCTCGCCGTCATCTCGTACCTCATACTCAAAGCGCTGCGGTCGAGACATTCGAATCCAAAGTACGTCCCGACACAGTTCCTGAAGCGGAAGTGGGAGGCATGGCATCCGGTGGGCTTTACGACGAAAGGCAACTACAGCGCGCGGTTGCAAGAGGATGCGTCGGTGCCGACGCTGCATTTGAGGAGCGAGAATCGAAGCGCAAGAGCCAGCGCGGTCAATCTGCCTGACCTGGAGAGGGCGCAGGGCGCGGAGAGTACAGCGAATGGAGCGGGTGCGACGGTGGATAGGCAGACGAGTCTCAGGTCTGTCATGACGCTGCCGATGTACTCGAAGTCTGTACGGGAGAACGAGCAGATCTTGGGAAGGGAAGGGGACAGGGATGGCATTGACGTGGTAGTCGAGCAGCCAGAGACTATTGAGGAGGAAGAGGAGCGGCGGGACGAAGAGATGGAGAGCCTATATCAAATACGACTGCAACGGCGACGGGAAGTTGCAGAGCGCGAGGAGCGAAGGAGGCTGAGGAGAGAGGCGCGGGAAAGAGGGGATCAAGTGACGCTTGAGCGGTTACGGCAAGAAAGTAGGCTGAGGGCGGAAGAGCGGGAGAATGAGGGCGCGGCTGCGATGATCGCAGAGCATCATGGACGGTCCAGGGAACGACGGGTCAGCAGTGTGAGCTATGCTGAACTGGGCGTGGCGAGACATGATGGCTCTCGAATACGAGCAAACAGCAGCGACTCAGAACGACCACTCCTGGACTCCGCAGCGAGCATCGGAGGAGGCACAATCCGGCCCTGGTCTACACAGGACTCTGCTTCCTTGCGCTCACACCACCGCGACCGCTCAGCCAGCTCCGTCCTCTCCATCTCCGACAACGGCAGCGAAATCGTCGAAATGCCACCTTTCGGCCGCGCTGGAAGCCACTACGAAATCGTCACCATGAACCAAGCACACTCTCGCAACACTTCACGGACACACACCCCGTTCGCTTCACGAAGTAGATCCTCTTCCAACACCGGCCCGACCGTCGAAACTGGATCCCTCGCCCAGGTACCCGCCTACGAACCTCCACCCTACGACAGCGCAGGCTTCGAAGACGCTCCTCCTTACACCTCCCCCGTCCGAGAGCGAGCGCCAGAGCCGAGACGAGAGATGCAGCGGTCGGATTCTGGAGCGCCGATATTGCCGGATATTGGGCGCTTGCCGAGTATCCGAATCGCGGAGTCGACGCCTATAGAGCCGAGGAGGGAGGTCGAGTGGCCGGAGCCGGTTAGAGAGAGTGTGAATGAGCGGTAATATTTACAGATGGATGGGAGGGATTTGTTCTACAGCGAGGCGTTGCGGGTTGGGATCGGGATGATATCAAGACTTTATGTGGACCGGACGATAGTGTAGTTGTTTTGTACATGTACTTGATGCTTGACCAGCTGATCAGGCCGTGATACCCACCATTGCAATTAACCGATCTCGTGCACATACTCACCTTCCTGTTCTGCCAACATCTCAACAGTCTATTCAGTCCATACACGCCAAGCTATCCGCAACGTGCTTGTTCCGTTGGCCTCGAGGCTTCTCCAACACCGCCCATCTTTCCCAAACACCACCTTTTTCTCATTCCCGAACCCCTTTGCCCTACGACGGTCCTTTTACTTGCAAGCATGCCGCCGTCACTAATGCAGGAGACCCCATCATCCCCATCGAATAGTCCCCGATGATCACGGCTTTCCGCCGTCGCCTCCTCGGTGATGGCCATACATATAGCCTCATTGGCAGCCCCCAGGATGTCGAAGACCAGCTTTGGAGGAGGAAGCATTATATTCTGTTGATCATGCTGGTTGCGCTTGCTGGGCTGGCGGCTGTGTTCGTCTCTGGGTACGTGAGCTTCATGGTCTGGAGAAATGGATTGTGCTGATGGTAGACGAAGGTCGTACGGGATTGAGACGTGCGATACGGTTGCGCATGGGTTTCAATGCGGTACTACGATCTCACAATACTGGGGTGCGTCCTTCGACGTCTTCTCGACAATCGGGATTAAACAGCTAACTCACTCGACAGGCCAGTACAGCCCGTACTTCAGCGTGCCCCCCGAGATCTCACCGGACATTCCGGAAGGATGCACCGTGACATTCGCTCAGATCTTGTCCCGGCATGGCGCTCGCGACCCGACTGCTTCGAAGACCGAGGCCTACAACGCCACGATCCAGAAGATCCAGGCCAACGTCAGGAAGTTCTCTGGCAAATATGCTTTTCTCGCCGATTATGAGTACACACTTGGAGCGGACCAGCTTACTACGTTTGGTCAGCAGGAGATGGTGAACTCGGGTATCAAGTTCTACGAGCGCTACAGAGATCAGACGCGGGATATTGTGCCTTTTATGCGATCTTCTGGAGAAGACCGTGTCGTCGAGAGTGCTCTGAACTTTACTCAAGGTTTCACAGACGCTAAAGCTGCCGATTCGCAAGCGAAGCATGGCAGCAAAGCATATCCGACAGTCGATGTTATCATTCCAGAGGCAGACTACGGCATCAACAACACGCTCAACCACGACCTCTGCACAGCTTTCGAGAACGGCACCGATAGCTCGATCGCCGACGACGTACAGGAGACATGGACCAACATCTTCGCAAAGCCGATCAGGAAACGACTGAACTCACATCTGCCTGGCGCACATCTCACGCTCCAGGAGACAATCTATGTTATGGATCTCTGCCCCTTCAACACCGTCGCTTCTCCTACCGGCGAGCTGTCACCGTTTTGCAACCTCTTCACTGAAGAAGAATGGCACCAGTACAACTACTACGAGACTCTGGACAAATGGTACGGCTACAGTTACGGCAATCCACTCGGACCAACGCAGGGTGTTGGATTCGCGAACGAGCTCATCGCTCGTATGACGGACAAGCCCGTCCACGATGAGACGTCGACGAACCATACCCTTGATGACGATCCGAAGACGTTCCCTCTCGGACGCCAACTGTATGCGGACTTTAGCCACGATAACGACATGACAGCCATATTCGCGGCGCTCGGGCTGTACAACGGTACAGGGCAGTTCCCTAAAACCGAAGTGGTTGAGGCACGGGATGCCAACGGCTACAGTGCGGCTTGGACGGTGCCATTCGCTGCGAGGGCGTACTTTGAGAAGATGACTTGCAGCGGGCACAAGGGCGAATTGGTGCGGGTGCTCATCAACGATCGCGTGCTGCCGTTGACGCAGTGCGGTGGCGATGGTCTTGGGAGGTGTACGTTGGCAAAGTTCATTGAGAGTTTGGGCTTCGCGAAAGCGGGAGGAGATTGGGATAAGTGCTTCTTATAGAATTATGCTACGATGCATATGGCAGCTTCTGCGTACATGAAATGTAGTACTCACTTCAAATGGCGACTCACCGGCGAATGCCTCCTCGTAGGAACGTATTCTGAACATATGAAGCACGTCCTTGCGGCTGAGACTTGCGACGGCGCAATGTGGATTACTTTGAAAAAGCACGCAGCAGTACGCAGTACAATGAAAGCAGATCAAAATGACTTACACATGTAGTTAGCACCTGAAGGTTGTGTGGTGTGGAATAGAAAGGCCCTCTTGACTGTGAACAACGGCATCTCTACCTCCTAAGGAGAATCGAACGCTCAAAAAGCCAAAAAGATTGAGACCTCTAGGTTCAAGGTCCTATTGAAAATGCTCGAAGCGATTTTCAACGATCCGCAGGCAGGTTACCACGCTGGTTGTTTACTCCCACGGAAGATTCGCGATCTGTTGGGAAGGCAGTGGTCCATAGGCTATATCACCCACCGAAGTAGGGACTGCTGGCGTTGCTTCTTGAGTATGCATCAACCAGAGGAGCTCTCCCATTTGCAGCGGCCTGCGGGATCGGATGAGGTAAGAATTTTGGAAGTACAATATTAATGCTGCAAAATGGTGTGTTCGCCCACCGGAGGGCGTACTAAGCATGGAGGTGCATGAGGGGCGTCGCTTGGTGATTCTGTAGTAATCTGATGGGTGTTTGTATTGTTCCGCTCGGGCCGGAAAGTATTGGAAGTCGCGTTGTCGATGCCGTGGCGTGGGAGGGCAATTGCATTGTAGTCATCTCGGGGCCGTGCGCGCCACGCTCGCTCAAGCTCCTCCATCTCCCACCAACGCCGCCGCCTCATCAGCATGCCATCGCTCACGAGGGCTTGCACCAGCTGTATGTTCCAGATGTCTGGTCTGCGCTCTTCCTGCTTCTTGCTTTTCCTCCCTATTCAGTGTGTTCTGCATCCGCATCCGCATCTCACCACGCTTTCTACTTCCTTACGCGCCGTCGCAATCTCGTCTCCCGTAGCACACCGCTTCTCGTTTCGCTGGTTGATTTTCTTCTTTCTGTGGTCATTTCTGTCTTCATTTCTGTCTGCGCGCATTAGCGTCGCCTCTCTGCGAGGCCGATAATGAGACTGGCGAGCGTCGAGCGGGCTGGTCAGGCATCTGCCATCGAATACAGCCACCGTCACGACCAGAATCACGGCAAGCCATCACCGCACAGTCTGGCACCTGGTTGTGTTTGCTGGCGCTCTCCTCTCACCGAGTGACTGTATATCGCTTGACATGCGTTTTCAATGCTCATGCTGGGTGTTTAACGTCCGTTCATGAGACACCGCAGTTTGTCATTGCAAAGGTGATGGATAGAAGCAGAATGGGACAACAGCAGCAACCTCACTTGAAGTCAGCAGAAGGATGCTTGGCAGAGCAAATCCTTGCAGCTTGTGATTGTGGACCTGTGCTTCACGGCAGGCGTAGCCGAAGTGACTTTCGCGGTCCGAGAAGACCACCTGGGCACTCGCAAACCTTTTACATGTAGGTAACATACGTGTGAGTCTTCTCGGACACCATCTAACAGCTTCAAGGGTGATCACTAGTAGCGATATTGGATGATTTGTGCGCCTTTCAACGCAAGCCAATATTGCAGACACCATCCGGTGGATCATCACACAACTTGGACACCGCGAGAGCAGAGGGAGACTGGAGCTTTTGCCTAACCTCCGGACGTCGGGCTATCGCCGAGAGTAGTTTTCCCACCGCGGGTGCAAGTTGGGTGCTCTCTCGCTGGGAGCAAAGGAAGCGCCGGTGAAATGGATCCGAATAAGGGGTACGTATTGACCTTCGCCTACTACATCATGCACCCCGCATGTGTTCGCAGGTGGGGCAATCGACCTTTACACGACTACGTAAACACGCCGTCGACACGATAGCAATTGCCTTCTAAAGTTATTGATGACATTCACAAAGCCACAACAGTCAATAAGTCAAGAAACCCGACAATTTGGGGGAACTGAAAGCAATACGAACTGACCATTATCTCCACCGTCACCATGGTCAACAAACAGGCCCAAGATGCTTGCCAGACAAGTCTTGACGGCGTAACAAGTAACCCAGACACCGGAATCGCCGGCATGGTATTTGTTGCCGTTGACAAAGAAGGCAACGAGATATGCGCCGTCCCATCTGGCAAGAAGGGCGTTGGCGAGAAGCGCGAGAAGATGGACATGGAAACTGTCTTCTGGATCGCCAGCTGTACCAAGTTGTTGGCCACTATGGCATGTATGCAGGCTTGCGAGCAGGGGAAGCTGAGTCTCGATGATGCCGAGCAGGTTAAGAAGTTGTGCCCGGAACTTGCGAAGGTGAAAGTGTTGAAGGATGATGGGACGTTGGAGGATCGGAAGACGGATATTACGTTGAGAATGCTCCTAACTCATATGGCTGGTTTTGGCTACGAATTGTATGTTGCCATCAACCTGATGTTGTAGTGCTTTGCTGATGCATCCCCAGTTTCAATCCCAAACTCAGGGACTACGGCAGGCCGGTTGGGTACGACGTGTTCCACGCAGATGAGCGAGATGTCCTTAAGATGCCGCTGGTCAACCAACCGAACACCGTCTGGGAGTACGGGATCAACATCGACTGGGCTGGGATAGTGCTCGAGCGCGCCACTGGTGTGAAGCTCAACGACTGGATCCAGCAGAACATCATGCAACCCCTTGGCCTCAAGAACATCAACATGCTTCCAACCCCGGAGATGAAGAAGTCCCTGGCGTACATGCATCAGAAGTGGCCCGGACAGGAGAAGAGTGAAGAACGCGACCACATGTACCGTGAGCCGGTTGTTGCCGAGAGCGATACCGAGAAGGAGCGGATCTTCCACAGCGGAGGCGCTGGATGTTTCGCGAGGCCAAATGAGTATGTGCAGGTCTTGGCCACGCTACTCAATAATGGCAAGAGCCCGAAGACTGGAGCGCAGATCTTGAAATCTGAGACTGTGGATGCCATGTTTGAGAACCAGATCAAGGAGCAGCCCAATTTTGCGCGGAACCCGGTTCCTGCGGCGAAGCCGGAGCAGACGAATGCTTTTCCGGAGCTGTATCCGCAGGAAGGTGAGATGCTGTTCCCTCGTATTTGGAGTTTTCGGTTGGCTGATTGTACCTTCTTAGGAAACCCACCACAAGGCTGGGGCCTGTCGTTCATGATCACGCAAGAACCAGGTGTAACGGGAAGAGGAAGGAACACGGCCTGGTGGGCTGGTATCGCGAACCTGTTCTGGTGGTGCGACAGAGAGAAGGGTGTTGCCGGGATGATCGCCAGCCAGGTCATGCCGTTCGGCGACTTGAATGTTATGGGGCAGTGGTAAGTCCTCTTGTCCACGACAGAACCGCAGTTGATGGCTAATCTCGTTGCGCCCAGGTTCGCCTGTGAAGGTGAGGTGTACAAGGCTGTGTCGCAGTAGCCTGGATATTCAAAGGACCTGTAATCCTTTCCATTGACCTCAGCGGGCTCTTCCGACCGCAGCAAAGATGTGTTTCATAGCGCCTTTGTCTTGATCGATCAAAGCTGAGTCGTGGTCGGTGCCTGACAATTCGACGCTGTGGTAGTCTACGACCTCAGACACCATGCTCTGATTCCAGCATTTGTCGAAGTAGGCCTGGCCGCCCTTCCCAATCATCATGTCCGATTCGGCGTAGTAGACATGCATTTCCAGCTTTGGTTCGTCCTGATGACTGTCCTTTCTTGCACGCTCGCTAGTGCAGAAAGTTTGAACGTACGTCTCGTAATCATCGCACACGTCCCAAGTCACCGAGACATCCTTCTTCGCGCAAAGCTTGAGCTCTTCATTGGCGGCAGTCGTATCTTCCTCGAAGAAATACTTGACCTGAAGTTTTTCTATTTCCTTACCGACGTCCTCAGCGGTGTCGTATCGCTGTCCGGGGGTCATGGCACAGCTTGGCTTCGAGCTGAAGACTCCTGAGACTGCTGATATGACGCCGCCGGACCAGGAAAGGGATGGTGCGATCTGTGTTTGGATGAATTTTCCTAGGCCATTCCAGGCGTCGAACATCCCTACGGGAAGCTTAGAAGCCGCGCTCCAAAGGAAGACCTTTGACTGTTCGGTGTCTACCCACGGGCCTGTGCTATGTCAATACCTGACCAGAGCTGGACAAAACCTTGAGCTTACCAATGATCGCAACATACGGCTTCACCGGATCCAGTATCTCGCGAAGGTGATACAGAGTGTTAAGGAGATATATCGTACCAGCCGAGTGGCACATGAGGCTGACACGCTCCACTCCCAGAAGTTTGAGCAGCGCCGGTACGGTCTCCAGCCATACCGCGATCCTGATCTTGAGCGGAACACGTGTAGACCCGCCCATTCCCGGGCTGGAGAACGGTGAGCTCCAGGATCATATCTTGTGCATACATCGGCCGAATGAGGCCCATTCGAGACTCACCGATCCACACATATCACCCTCACGCCATGTAATACCGCAAGCCGGTTGTACTCCAGATTCATGTATCGAGATCCGAACATAGGCCCGCACGTGAGAATCAACGGAAGACTATCGTCTGCGAAGTTGCTAGTGGTGGAGAATGTCACTCTCAGTCTCTCGTGCGAGGAGGTTTCTGGTAGCCAAAAGCATCTGTGCAGATGCGCTGCGCATAGTCGCTGTATTGCTTGGTCCTTTGGTAGTCCCGTAGCTGACCCATTGTGCTGCTGCCCCTGCAATTGCGCAGTAGCCATCGTTGCGCAAGGAATGGTGGATGAGTGTTCAAAACACAGGCGGGAGACGGGGCAAAAGGCCTAGGAGGTAGACTACCGGCTGAATGTTGTTGCTTCTGCACGTGGTGTGGAGTTGTCCGTTCACGGATGAAGGTTGAAAAGGAATCTTGAATCTTCGACCCTACATTCCACCGCGTCTGCACGAGATTCTGAACTCGATCATGTCTGCTGACTACAGCATGAATGGTCAGAGTACCAAAAATATCATGAGCAAATGGAGGCCTTATCGTACAGCCACACGTCAGTCGGCAGTGGACCAACAGATCTCACCACCCGCGCCATCCGAAGCCTTCGAGCTGTCCCACGGAGAACCTTGCTTTGCACTGCGCCTCTTCAGATCCAATGCGACGACTTGACTGTGATGGTTCCCCGAGCTGCGGACCACCAAGGGGCAGCTACGACCTGGGTTTAAGAACCCTCTGAATCCAGAATATACATGTAGGCATGGTCACGAACCCTGAGACTAGCATCTATATCGCAGATCACACCATACGAATGCACTGGCCATGGCCCACTACACGGAACAATTTCTTGCCCACCAGAACTACTTGGCCAGTCTACACGCACCAAACGCCGAGGAATGGCACCGCATTTCTGACTACCAGAAGCGCAAGGAGATCGAGATTGATAGCAAATATCACAGCACCGAAGCTCACAATGCAGCTACTACGATTCAAAAAGCTTACCGTGGCCACCGTGCAAGGCGAGAACTGCAGGGTCTCGCACTGGATCCTTCTTCACGGTGGGTGGAGATACTCCGTGAGCTAAAGTATCGCAAGGCTACTGCACTACACCATGGGCCAGGCTCCCCCGGCTTGGTCGTCGTGACGAGGCGAAGAGCGCCATCTGATGTGGCGAAGCTCAACTGGTTCAGAGCCGGACAGGTAGCAGAGCACGCTGGCGCCGGGGCGGATCGTCCGAGCAGTCGGCGCTCATATGACCCCCTGGATCCCGGAAAAACTGAGGGAGGTGCTGAGGAGCCCCAGGAAGCCTCCGAGTCGATGCTGATGGACCAGAGGTACTTCTTGGAGCTTGTCGACTGGAAGCATAGGTCGGAAAAACTCCCAAGATGCCTCACGCAACCGCTGACCCTTCTCATAGGTACGGTGCGAACCTTCAGATCTATCACGAAGCGTGGCTACACTCTTCCGTCCGTTAGAACTTCTTTTCCTGGTTGGACTATGGAGAAGGCAGATACCTCGATCTGCCCGGCTGCAGCAGAGCCAAGCTCGAGAAGGAGAGGATCAGGTACCTTAGCCGAGAAGAGCGGTTGGCGTACCTAGTCGACGTGGACGACGAAGGGAGGCTCCGCTGGAACAAGAATAGCGAGTTGATCACCACTAGCGTGGAGGAGTACAAAGACTCCATGCTTGGTGTGGTGCCGAAAGACGCCACAGATGCGCCCAGCTTCACCGATCAGGGACTGGTTCGCCAAAGAACAGAATCTCGCCGCGCCTTTAATGAAATGCTTAAGACGACAAGCCGGGACGCGGAGACTGCATCTGGGGTATCTAGCAGTGGAGAATCTCACTCGCCGGATCCAGATCGGACGGCGAGCCGCGACCACACAGCGGCATCTGGAAAGACGGCAAGACGGAGACACCACGCTTCGCCCGCCACGATCCTCAACCATCTTCTGCGCGCAACGGTGAGACCTGGAACGTGGATCTATGTTGCCGACAGCCGCGGAAGACTCTATGTCGGAATCAAATCTTCCGGAGCCTTTCAGCATGCCTCGTTCCTTGCCGGTGCACGCATATCCTCCGCAGGATCTATTGGCATTGACGAGGGACGGCTCGAATATCTATCTCCGTTGAGTGGTCATTACCGACCGACAACGAAGTCGTTCAAAGCGTTTATCAACAGTCTACGGGATCAAGGCGTGGACTTATCACGAACGCGAGTATCTCATGCATTCGAGATATTGCAGGGCATAGAAGTCTACAGCAAGTCAAAGAAGAGTATGGAGAGGGTCGTGAAAGGCAAGGAAGCTGCAGGCCGTCGCCATAGCCCCGATCTCGCCGAACAATTTCACATGAAGATTGATAACATATCAGCCACGAGTCTGGTAGAAGAGAATTGGGAGCATCAGCACAGAAAGCGAGGGCTGTCAAACCTGATTGGTGATCTGAGCCTTGGCAGGCGAGGTCTAGATCGAGCTGAAGGCAGCTAACAACCACATCCATATCAACCAGCTTCACAATCAAGACATGTGGTAGAATCCCCATACCGAACACCGATCCTTATCGGCGGAAGTTGACCCGGCAAAACAGCCTCCGCAATTACCCTCCATTCAACCCAGCATTTCTCCGCAAGTGTACTGAGCCAGAATGACTTGGTCGCGCCAGCCAAGGCCGCCCCCAGCTATACCAAGGAATCTCGAGCGCACCAAGACGCCTCGAGAGCATACCAAGACGCGACGAGCAGATGTTCCACCACTCACAGAGGGGGGACGAATGCTCTCACGTGAGTGCGACGGGCTTTGTATGTCGTTCGGCGACTGTCACCAACGAGTACTTGAGCCACGCGATTGACAGGCATCCTGATCGATTGTTGTTCCACATCGTCGCTTCATCTGACAACGACACACCACTGCGAGGGTTCAGGCAAGATGGGTCTCCTCACGCTGCTCGTCCACAACGATGCGATCAAGACTGATCCCAAGGAGATCTATGGATGGAGGGTGTACGCTCTAGCTTGTTCGGTATGTTGGCATGGTGGATTGCCTAGGCCATTGCTGACGGTGCTTAGGCATGCTTCGGCGGTATGCTGTTTGGCATGGAGACTGGTATCATCGGCGGCGTGCTCACTCTGGACAACTTCAAAGAGCAAGTGGACCCTGTTGCACAAGTCATAAGAGACGGGACGGCCATAGCTAACTTGGAACAGAGACTATGGTCTCGCGGACTTGGTTGATGTACCCTTGGCAAACTTGCAGGCAAACATTGGTAAATTCATCCGCTGCGTTAGCCTCGATGCATGCTGACCATCTCAGTCACCACCTTGCAATGCGGCTGCTTCGTCGGAGCCCTGATTGCTGGACCAATTGCGGATAGACTCGGCAGACGCCCAACTCTGATGCTGGCAGCATGTTTGGCCATCATCGGCACGATCATGCAATCTGCTGCTATGGGCGAGATCGCTGCCATCTACGTCGGGCGATTCATTGCCGGATTGGGTGTTGGTGCTGCGTCCATGGTTACTCCGCTCTACAGTACGACTTCATTCCATCAATCACACACGCGTGAGCTAATCTGATTGCCAACAGTCTCTGAGAACGCGCCTCGTGCCATTCGCGGCGGTCTTACTGGCATCTATCAGCTCTTCATCACCATGGGAATCATGTTGGCTTTCTGGATCAACTACGGCTGCAAGCTAAACGTTACGGGCGATGCGATTTACATCATCCCACTCACCATGCAAGGCCTCCCAGCAGTGCTGTTGCTGGTATCGCAGGTAAGCGTTGCCGACTGTTGAGATGTTGTCCCGTACAGTTGCTGACACTCCTGCTCTAAAGTTCTTCTGTAATGAATCGCCCAGGCACTTGGCACGCAAAGACCGATGGGAGGATGCCTCCCGCGTGCTTGCTCTCGTGCGGAATCTGCCTGCATCCCACCCATACGTCGCTGGCGAGCTTCAAGAGATCCACGAGGTGCTTGAGCATGAGCGTCGTCTCATGGGAGGATCCACTTTCAAGGACCTGATGCGCGAGATGTGGACGATTCCTGGCAACAGGAAGAGGGCTCTAATCTCGATCGGCTTGATGATATGCCAACAGATGACCGGAACCAACGCGATTAACTATTGTAAGCGATCGCATCGTCGGCCGATCACGCGATTCGACTGTCGCTGACATTACACAGACGCTCCACAGATCTTCGCGAACCTTGGCCTCGGCAGCAACACCTCCACTCTGTTCGCAACTGGCATCTACGGGGTCATGAAGATGACCATGTGTTTCTGCTTCTTGATCTTTGCAGCGGACTCTCTCGGACGCCGGAAGTCACTTCTTTGGACCTCAATCGCCATGGGTTTGGCGATGATGTACGTCGGTAAGTCTAGATCTGTTTCCAATGAAGGTGTAATGGATTGTCGATGCTGACGTTCGACACAGGCTTGTACGTCCGCATCAAGCCTCCGGTTGAGGGCGAAGCGATTCCTCCGGCCGGCTATGTTGCTCTCGTTTGCATCTACCTCTTCGCTTCCTTCTTCCAGTGGGGTTGGGGACCGGTAAGCCACTTGAAAAGCGCCACCACGATTGACCCAAGATCTAATCTCTCGTTCCAGGTATGCTGGATCTACGTCTCCGAGATCCCCACCGCCCGCCTTCGTGCACTCAACGTCTCGCTCGCCGCCGCCACGCAGTGGCTCTTCAACCTCGTCATCGCACGCTCTGTTCCAAACATGCTTGCAACGATGGGCGAGGGCGGCTATGGGTGCTTCATCCTCTTCTCCGTGTTCTGCCTCTCCATGTTCGTCTTCGTCTGGTTCCTGGTTCCCGAGACGAAGGTATGTTTGCTTCAAAGGTCGCGACACTTTCAACCGGCTAACAATCACAACAGGGTCTGTCCCTCGAGACTATGGACGATTTGTTCGGCGTTACGGAGCTTGTCAAGAAGATGGACGACGAAGAGGGCAGTGTGTCCGGCGACAGGAAGGATAACTCTCACCATGTCGAGATCACCGAGTCGAAGTAGGCTGAGGCTGTGTAATACAAGGCGGAAAGAGGGCGATTGATGATACTTTGGAGATGGAGATATCGAGCTGACGCAACACTCAACGGATGCGAAGCGGTGTTCGAGAACATCGTCGTTCACATGCAAATCAGAGCCAGCATAACCTTCTCAGTGCGGCTGTTCAAATTTTTCTAATACTTGAGCTGTAAGTGTGTCAATGTTGAGGCGGGCAGCTTGCGGCAAGGTAAAGTGACTTCACTTCCCCACTCGCTGTGTGAAGCACAGGTCACGATCTCCTCAGATCGTTATCACGTGCATTGTCGCTTTCACATGCAAATTCCATCTGTTTCACCTTTGGCTCGATCAGTTTCAGATTGCCAGCAGCCTCAACACCTCTACCACCTCACTGACTACATATCACTTCAACCACCCAGCTAACATCCACAACAACACCACCACACCTTGCTGGAACCATGGCGGCCACTACTACAAATCCCAACCCACCCACTCCCAGCCCACCCACTCAATCTGCGGCGACGTCGACGTTCGCCATCCCAGAACTGCGTGAACTCATCACCGCTGAGCTACCACCTCGGGACATCCTCGTCAACGCCAACAAAGTCTGCCGTTCCTGGTACTACACCATCACTACCAGCGCTTCAGCTACGATTCGGGAGAAGCTGTTCCTGCCGACCAACAAGATAACCGCGGCGAAGCCGGAATCCTTCGTCAAGGACTACAGATTCAGTTTCCCTGCCTACGCAGAAGTTCTGAAGCCCAATCCGTTGCCTCATTTCAGCAGTACGATGGCGGAGAGTCTCATCGATCGAGGGTTCGGATACAGATGGAGATCGTATTCGAAAAGCTCCCCAAAGCAGAGACGCTGGTACTCAAAGGCGATCTTTATCTTACCCATCCTCCCTGCACCACTATGCTATGCCAAGTGCCTTCCCTGAGTGGACCTCTCTGTGAGGAGCTCATCTGCTTCAACAAGAATGGCATCACATACAGGGATGTTATCATCTCTCTCACCAAGTACAGCAAAGGCATCAGGACGGTACAGGACCAACGCCGAAGCTTAGAGAGCAGCAACATCCCTTGGATTCTAGATATGTTCGACGAGTTGGCTGAGTTGTGCCCGGTGTGGCTGTAGAGTCAGGCGCCGGGCGTGTGAAACGCGAGGCAGGGAAGTCACTGACATCCTTGTGTTGGATTTTGAGGCAACGCGCTCTCCAAATGCGTGAGAGGATTAAGGGCTAGATGTGAGCCGTGGCGGTATTGGAGGGCAAGGCAGAGCCCGGAAAAGCTGCGCAGTGTCAAGCGGGTTCAACCGCATAATGAAATAACGGGGGCTGGAATCACTTCGAATTGGGGGCCCAAGAGGCACGGTCAGGCTTGAAGTTGGATGAAGCTGTCAACATTCGTCTTGGCTCAAGCTAAGCTACATGTGACGCTCTCATCTGGTGAGAGCATGAAGCATAACGATCGCCTCATTCAGACAGAATGCGGCTTCAAAGCAATCACTCCTTCCATCATCTTTTCCACCACGTCTCGCGCCCTCACTGTCGTGATCACACAATGACCATGCTTGCTGAGAAGTCCGTACCTAGTAGCGCTTGCCTTCACGCAGCACATCGGAGTACTCCTCGAGCGGGCTGCGCTGGAGCTTGTTGTCGGCCCACAAGTTTGGCGTAAGGAAGCCGTACGTGCTGGTAATGGCGACGAAGGTGGCCTTGAGCGTGTTCTCGAGCGTCTTGGTAGAGCCGGCGGAGGCGGTGTAGATGTCGTTGACACCTGCGAGCTGGAGCAGACGCTTGACGGCGGGCGAGGCGACCAGGCCGGTACCACGTGGGGCAGGGATGAGCTGCAAGCAATTAGTCTCTGCAGTCAAGTTTAATGTATTTGAGGAGATACATACACGCATGGTGACGGAACCGCACTTGCCGCTGGCCTTGGTCGGGATCGAGTGAGGCTCACCGAGGTTGGTACCCCAGTAGCCACGACGGATGGGCACGACAGAGAGCTTGGCGATGATGATGGCAGCGCGGATGGCGGTAGCGACTTCCTTGGAGGTCTTGATGCCGAGTCCGATGTGGCCCTCGCTGTCGCCGATGACCACGATGGCCTTGAAGCGAGTGCGCTGACCGGCACGGGTCTGCTTCTGCACTGGCTTGATCTGTAACACAAATTACACATTAGCTTGCGCTCCGTCCAACCGTTCTTAGAGCATGCAATGGGTGATGCATACCTTCATAACCTCATCCTTCAGCTTCGGCAAGAAGAAGTCCACAATCTGGTACTCCTTGATCGGCAAGCTGTGCAAATAGATCTCCTCCATGCTCTTGATCTTGCCCGCCTTCACGAGACGTCCCAGCTTCGTCACTGGCTGCCACTCTTTCTCGTCGCTCTTCGCACCGCCGCGACGTCCACGGCCACGGCCACGTCCTCGTCCACGGTCTCCGCCTCGGTCGCCGCGCGAGCCGAAGCCGCCACGATCGCCACGGGGTGCTGCGCCGCCTCGGTCTGCCATTGTCGTTGTTGTACGGTGTGTGAAGGGTGTGTGGGCGAGAGGGGTGTGGTAGAGGTGAGGTGGTTGTAATTTTGGCGTGGGGATCGGCTTGAAAGTTCGAGGTGCGCTGATATCTTGGCGTTCGCTTAGATCCAGAGATAAGATCACGTGCAATCTCATTCACGTTCACATGCTCGAGGCAAAAGTCGAGAGGTCTTTCATTCTGGATATGCTCGAATACTAATAACTGTGTCCTGCCCATCTGCAGTACTCTCCCATTGCCCGCATCCCAGTGTCATGAGACTGCCGTTGGGGGTCGCCGTGCACCGTCCATCGCCATCGCTGCGTAGCGCTGAACCCCCTTAGCCTGATGGCAGAGCAAGCAGACAGCTCAGTATGCCCTCATTGTACGCGACGCTGGACTAGTGGCTGGAGCGGCCTGCTGGCAATAGGCGTTGCGGCATCTGCGTGTCTGTGTGGAGTCTCATCCCTCTGCCATGCGGCGCAGCTTGTCCTCGGGCGTCTGTGTCTCGTGGCATTCCCCATCTGCCCAACCACCTCCATTGCGATCATCGATTCTGCCCCATCATCAAGAACCACAGCTCTTTCCAGGGTCTTCCGACTTCGGAGAAGATCCCATAACCAAAAATTCCCGCCCAAGTCCGCACTAATAACTCTGCGTGAAACCGCTCGCTGGCGGACTGTTAAGCATGCTCTGTCGCTTGTTGCGGCCCTTCTTGATATGGCTCTTCAGCGCGCTGCTGTCCAGAGGCTTTAGGAGTTCGAAGGAGCATAGCAGCTCGCCCGATACGCTCATCACTGCGCCCCAGTTGTCGAATTCACCGCAATACTGTTCCAACAGTCGTTAGCTTTGGGATCCAACAGGTATGGCTGTAATAAGAGGAAAAGCAAGACTTACATTAGGCGCCGAAAACACAGTTACCAGAATCCTCTCATTAAAGAACTCATACCCATCCTCCACCACCATGTGCGCCCGACAGACCAAGTCAAAGTCGTGCTTGGCCAGGAACTCCATAATCACCTTCTTCCCGAAGCAGTAACTAACTCCTCGTTCATTTGCTTCCCAGTCAGCCTCCATGTCTGCCGGATCAGACCACAGTAGATCGTTCAGTAATCCATAGTCCGGCACATCCGTCGGCCGCGCAATGTTCCGAATGTCATCCATGTGGCTCAAGCTAGGAGAAAGTCCACCGTGCACGCAGAAGATCTTGCCGGCGACGATGGCGGCGATGGGGAGGGTGTTGAAGGTGTCGACAAACGTCTTCCAGACTTTGACGTTGCATCTTCGTTTGCACTCGTCGTAAAAGCCGTAGACACGCGTGACGTTGGCGCATTCATGGTTGCCACGGAGCAGGAAGAAGTTCTCTGGATATCGCAGTTTGTAGCAAAGGAGGAGTAGGATGGTTTCCAGTGATTGCTTGCCGCGATCCACGTAGTCGCCAAGGAAGAGGAAGTTGGAGTTGGGTGGAAAGCCGCACATCTCGAACATCCGGATCAGGTCGGTGTATTGGCCATGCACGTCTCCTACGATCTTGACTGGAGGCGACAATTCCAGCAACGCCGGCTGGGAGAGGAAGAGCTCGCGCGCAGCATTGCAAATGGCAGTGATCTCGGCGTTCTTGAGACATACCGTTTTAGTGACCTTACCAGCGTAGCCGGCGTCCACAAGTCGCTTGATCATGTCGTCCAGGTCGGACGGCTTCAGTGCGCCAATTTCGGGGTTGCTGCTATTAGTCGGCGATTGGATGCCGCCGTCTGCCAGTGCCAATGCTGCTGCTGCGCCCTGTGTTGGAGCTCCACTGCTCTCTTTCTTCACCAGAATCGAAGGTAAGGGCTCAACGTTGGACGTGTGTCGCGCATTACCTGAAGGCGGTGCGTCCGAGACCGCGTCCACTTCGCCGCTTCTTTGCGCATCTTCGATGCCTTTGTGATCCCCGCCCACAGTCGCTGCTTGTGTGGGCGATGGCGGGGGTTGTATGTCGTCATCATCGGCTACAATACTGCCTCGCTCTTCGGGAGTTATGTTCGACGAGCCGCTCGCGCGAGCCTGCCGTTGTCCTGCTTTCCCGCTCGTCGTCGAGCTAATAGACCGCGAATCCGCCCGATCATCCACAGGGGATGTCAGCTGCGTGGACGAGCTCCTGGGACTCTCTGCTGACCGCGCACTGCCCGGTATCTTCGTGCGCAAGGCAGTCCTCAGACTTCTCGCGGACTCTCGTGTATCTGACTTGCTAAAGGATGGGTACGAATCCAAGTTTGGGCCTGGCCCCGTCGGCGTCTGCGAGCCTGGTGTACTCTTGCCATCTTTTTCTTTGGACGGTTGGTTGCCCATATCGAATGCTGCTTATCAAGGAAGGAGTGCTTCTCCGTCGTACCGCTTATCTTGCGAGTTTGCTCTCCGTCTTGGACAATTAGTAATCGTATGATATCCCCTCCGTGTTATGGTGGTCGGAACAGTCTCGACAAGAAGGCAAGACAGTGTGATTCGGCCGACTCTACGGCCTCAGCATGGAAGGTGTTCTGGCCGCTGCCTCCAAGAAGGTATCGCAGGTCTGGGGGAGGGTCCACGCGTTCTCGCTTGCGGTCCAGCGTCGTGGCGGGCTGCTCGATACCAGTAGTCACACTGGCCGGTGATGGTCGTAGGTAGGTGTCGAAGGGTTGCGCAGGTTGTGTCCTGGAGATATCGGGACGGAGTTTTGCAGGGCGAGGTTGTCAGGTATGCGAACCTTTTGGCTCAGCCTGCGTGTGGAGCTTGCTGCCACTTCGGAGGCTCGGGGCTCGGCCTGCGGCTGGCGACAACGGGACCGGGGCCAGATGCGCCTCTTTAATGCCGGCGGGAAGCGGTATATCAATGAGAAGTTGTTCCTTCTCCAGAACAGCAACCTTTAGATGTTGAGTCAAGATTTGGTGGTGCTTTGGTGGTGTTCAGAGCTGATCAGGGATGACATGCGCTGATGTGGAGAGGTTCCACGATTGCGCCACGCAAGGCGGCGCCAAGGCAATTATCTGGGCGGAGTGGTCGAGACTGCATCTGCATATGACAGAGCACGGCGAGGGCTACGTGTACAAACGATGGTCCCTGAGTAAATGCACTTGGGCACTTCGAACGATGGAGATGGATAGATCAGAAGCTCCAGTTGTGAAGTGAATCCTTCTCGAGCAGCAGAAGCCCTTCGACTATATTTTGATAGACACGCAGCAGAGAAAAAGACTTTAACGCAACCGGAGAGTTGAATGCTCGAGCCATGCGACGCGATTAGAGCAACAAAGGTATAGACGATCTCGCATTGCCCCGAGATAAATTTGTCGCTAGTTGGTAAGCGTGCCAACAACAAGCCTCGCCCTCGTGATGTTGTCCTCCAGTTGACCACAACCGCGTCAGCTAAGTACATCAACCTGTCTCCTCCGGAAGCTCACACAGGACGTCGTTATAGCTCTCACCGAAATACCACTCGTTGTCGTAATCCTTGCCACGATCCTCGTCGCCGTCCTTGGTTTCGAGTTCGCCGTGCAGCTCGCACTCTCCACAATCGCACTCATCATCGGTGTCGGCATCATACAAACAACGGTCTTTCCAGCTCTTGTCCATGGTATCGCGGAGGACGAAAAAGTGTCTTGTTACGAAAACTCAGTCCTTGAACCACGACGGAACCATCTTGTCAACGTTGTAGTCGTCGCAGATTAGTTGCAGAAGACCCATGATGGCGTCCACGATTTGACCAATCTTGATGCCGTTGGCATCATGGAGAAGCGTTCTCTTCAGCCAACTCAATTCATCATCTCTGCGTTGGATTCCCACTGCCAGACCATCAATCGGAGGCTGCGTGAGGTACATATTGCGGACGCTATCAGGTACGTGCGGGTTCATGCGTCCATCCATTTCCCATTCTAGATTGACAACGGTCTGCCAAGGGCACGGAGAGTGAGCTTCGGCGTGAACACGCGGTAGGGGGTGATGCCAGTTCCATTTCCGGAAGACCGGCGCCAGTGTGAAGGGTGTTTCAGGCAGCAAAGGCGTGATGCTTCGCTCCTTCCTGGTGGTGTTGCCGTGCTTCGTCTTGAGGATGCTGCCAGCAGGAGCCATGAAAGTTCTGCGTCGCAGGCGGACGGAGCCTTCGATAAGTGCTTTCCAGCTTTTGTTGACCCGCTTGACCAAAAAGAGTCTTCTCGGCGAGAGTCGTAGCAGGATCTCCTCCGTCAGCTCCGGCAAGTCGAACACATTCGCAGTCGCCATCGCAGCTTGAAAGATGTGTGCTTCTGCGAGAAGTTGTTAGCGTGGTGCAGATCGGTATGCAGTCGTAAGAGACTCACCTGGTGATGCCTTCGAGCAGAACTGGTCGACTTGACACAAGTGGCAGAGTGGTGGTCGTGTAAGGTAAAGGGTTAAGGTGAGGTCGAGATTAGCGTTCTGCATGACGTTTGCCGCTTGATATTGTAAGGAAGGCCCGACCACACATGGCAGGCGCGAACGGTGGGAAGGCGCCATCTCAAGAAAGCAAGGCAAGACGTTGCCGCCGCGGCAGAGTTGGAGGTAGACAGGAGATCTCTGTTGTTATACGTACTCGTCTCCTCTTAACATCACAAGACTGCTCGCTGCCCTCATCGTCATTGCCACTCCTCCCTACCATCCGCTGACACCCATGATGCCTTCAGGAGTTGACATTGTAGCCCCCATCAAACCAGCGCTCCTGTGGTACCGTTCTCCAAGATGCTTCCTCATCATCTTCTCTTTGCGCCTGGCTAGCTCCACTAAGTCGAAATTGTAGAACTCGAAGATCGGATAGTCGTCGGAGTCGGTTTCGCTGCTGTCGTCATCAAAAGCGTAGTCGCCGTCAGTGCCTGGCAGGTCCTCATGCTGTTCACCGACAAAACAGAAGCGACTCATTAGCAGCATCTTCTCAGTCGCAAAGGGCTTTTGTACGACGGACAAGGATGGGCCCATTCTCCGAAACGTGTCGACCACATGACCGAGAGTCATGCCGTTGTCATCGCGGAGCAGCGCGCGGGTCAAGGAGGCCTGTGGGATGTCGCGCTGGATGCACACCTCGATGATGTTGATGGGTGGTTGGGTGATGAACATGCCATGGAGGGAAGCCGGCACAAACAAGTCGACGTCCAGAGTGTTCCCGAAAATCATAACATGTTGTGTGAAGACATCTAGGTCGAGAGGGCGTGGTCTGCAATAGCGCGGGTATCGGGACCGTCCTTCAAAGATCGGCGCCATGACAATCTTTCCCTCCTGCACCAGATACTCCGGGCCCCAGGTCCTACGTTCGTGATCCCAGAGCTCGCTAATGCCGGTCTTCATGGCGATGACTTTTCCATCAGCCTCCATGAAGGTTGCACGGCGCAGGTCGGCGGATGTCTCGATGATTCTTTTCCATGTGAGGTTGACACGTTTCAGCTGGGAGAGGTTGCAAGCAGGAGGATGCTGCAGAATGGGCTCCAGCAGGTCCGGTAGATTCAGCACCTCTGCCGCCGCCATGATGGACTGCAAGGAAGCTGACCTTAGTGTATGTAGTTAGCTCCAACCACGAAACAGAAAGAGCATAAGGACGACTTACTCGCAGTACTTTGTAGCTGATTTCGTGTTGTGAGAAGCAGCGTGCGAAGGTTGCCTTCGAAAAAGTTTCGATGTTGGAAAAGACGCTGTGCTTAGGAGATTGCGCTTCGCCAAGGCGATCATATGATAGTCACGTGAACGGTCATTGCTTGCAACAATGTTAAATTCATCCGTCCTCGTCATCCCACAGCTCCTCGCTATCGCCTTCTCCATTTATACTCCTCCACAACCTCTCCCACAACCCCTTCTTCTGCACCATCGCCAACACCAGCACAATCGGCAACTGCCACACACTTGCCCAGAACAGCGCCCTCGCACTCCCCTTATCTCCATGCAGCCGCCAGAACTTGATCGCCTCTCGCAACATCCATGCATTGACCACACTGCTAGTAGCCATGAATGCCGTGTCCGTCACATCATAGTAACTCAGGCCAATGCATATCGGAAACATGGCCAGCGAGTAGCGCAACGAAACGCGAGCGGCCATTGCGGTGTTGGACGACGTGAGCATCTTGTAGCCTGCGGTTGCGTACTCATGGCGAACATTATGCGACAGCGCAAAGAAATGCGGGAACTGCCATGCGAAGAGCAAGGCGGCGATAAGCCAGCCGCCGATGGCTTGCTCAGTCAAGAGTAGGTCCTTTGACTCCTCCCAGATAGAGGAGTTGGAAGAATCCGTGACGCTGTACTGGCTTGCGGCAGCACACCAGCCCATTAGAGGTGGCACTGCGCCGACGACCGCGCCGACCCAGGTGTTGACCGGATGTAGTCGTTTGAGGGGCGTATAAACGAATGCGTATAGGCCAAGGTTGCCGGCGCCGAGGATGGCCGTGGTAGGGTTGACGCCGTACCAAAGTACGCCGACCCCAAGGCATCCGGTCAGAATAGCGAACAGTAGGGCCGAGCGCTGGCTGATCAATCCTCGTACAAGAGGTCGATTCTGTGTACGACTCATTTTGGCGTCGTGCGCAGGTTCGAAAAGCATATTGAGGGTATTGGCGGATGCTATAGTACAAAAGGTTCCGCTGGTAAGGTACAGAAGGGTGAGAGTGCTGAGCGATGGCGCAGAAGTGACGGACGTGCTGAGGAGGGCGGGCACCGGGTATATCGAGTAGGACGCTGTTGTCGTAAGGACAATGAGGAAAGCCAGGCGAGGTTTCGATAAGGCGAGATAGGTGGATATCCTTCGTTTCAGCGAGTTCAGAGGAGCTGCCGCTGCGGCTCGAGAAAGAGTGGAGGAGGCATCTGGAGGCAGAGGTACGTCTGCATTGTCCAAAACGGCGGCTTCTGCTTTTAACCGCTTCCGCCGTCGATGCGGTGGTTCCGCAACAGATGTATCCTGCCCTCCTGGCAGATCGTTCTGCGACTCTACTACTGCTTGTCCGACTCCACGACTCTTTACCGCATTTTCCAATCCTCCCACCTCATGCGATGCCTCAAACCTATCTCTTCTTTCCCCCCTAAAAGCATTGGCCCAAAAGAACGTCCTGCCCACCCTCCCTTCCCTCGACGCTGCGAATTGTTGGCTCCGGGCTGATAGGGTGTATGGTCGTCTACCGCTGTGCGCCGCTTCGGCAAGCTTCCTCGCACATCGCGTGCATACTGGCTGGCTGTGTAACGACCGGAGGAGCGCCAAAGTCGGCACTCGTGTGGACATGGAGGTATCTGATGTTCCTGGCCGGTAGAACCAACGAAGGAGAAGTTGATGACGAGACAAGAGTATAGTGCCAGAAATCGTGGCTGCACCTTCCTCTTCCGGCCAGTGCTAACCTTACCCCCGAAGCCGCCGCAGATGAATGTCAGCGTCACTGCTCCGATGATCGGTCAACATATTAAGGAAGGATACCTACGCTGACCCTCATACCGACTGTAGTCTACAGAAGACTGTTCGTAGCAGCTTCACCGCCACTCCAACTCCCGCGGTCCTTTCACTGGGGCCGCTGCCGGGAATGGTATTGTGAGCTACTGAATTGCTTTAGACATAAACCGGCAGGGAGCAAATACCTGGAGGGTCTAAACGCTTTGTAGGTACGACATCACAGATGCCGCTAGAAGTAGCATCTCAGGTCTCCAGCTCTGGAATACACTACATCTCGTGTGGACCTCAGGATACTGGACCTACCTTGCTATGCGTCCACGGATGGGCCTGTAGGAGTGCGGACTTCTTATATGTCTTTGACGAATTCATCAAGCATGACTCTGACTTCAGGGCAATTGCTCTTGACCTTCCCGGCCACGGCTCGTCTTCGACCGAGCACTACCCGACTGCTGGCGTGGACTCGTTTGCCAGAGCAGTGCTGGACCTGATGGATGAGCTATCTCTTGAGAAAATCGTTCTAGCTGGCCACAGTATGGGCGTCAGAATCGTCCTCGAGACATGGCAGCAGGCTATGTCCGCGGAGAGACCCCAAGTCCAAGGCCTTTGCTTTCTGGACGGCAGCCACTACAAGTTCCGCAAATCTCTCTTCGCCTTCGACAGTGGAGATGCACGCAGCGCATCTCTGACGGATGAAGAGAAGCACGAGAAGATGGCGGAAGCTTTTGATCGGATGCTGTCTTCGGCAACGCCAAAGGACTTTCGAGAGGCGGCTATTGATCATGTCAAAGCTATCGATCTCCAGTACAGCGAGGACATGCGCAAATCGTTTATTCAGTACGACTACGACAGGACAGACGACGTCATGGAGAACTTAGGCAAGGCGGACATGCCGATACTAAGCATCCAGGCTACGGATGTCGATGAGGAGAATCAGCGGAGGATGTTGCAGGAGGGCAAAGACTCAAGGTGGATGCAGTTTGTGTGTACGAAGGTACCACAAGCAAAAATGGCTGTAGTGCCGCAAAGTGGGCACTTTCCGCACGTCGACAGGCCGCAGATTGTGGCAGCGCATTTGAAGGACTTAATGCGAAGCCCTTGAAAGCAGCTCAACCGACGCACCATATTACGCGAACTCGAGTCTTGCATCGTTCACGGCGGACCAGCGAATCCACGCTTCAATCCAGACCTTCGCGCACAGAGCCCAAAGATTCACGTGGTTTCAATCGAGCAATCAAGCGTGCTGGACGTTCAGCGTCTTCGAGAGCTAAAAGATTGCAACCTTCCGCTGGGTATGTCATACCGCCGGCGGAGAGTGGCTTGCTGATCCAAGCATAGCTCCAAAACAACATTGAGGTGCCTCAGAAGCTGGATCCTAGGATCTCTCAGATAATAATACGGGTCCTGGAACAGCATCAGCGCAAGATTCTCAATCCATGAGACGCCTGCAACGCCATCTGATAGTTGGTTGCAGGACTGCTTACAAATGAATCTCTTCCGGATGGCTGCGGAAACTTTCCAGTCAGGCTTCCTGAACGCAGCGCGAGAGTGCGAGATCTTACTCATCCTCACCACCCTCACTAATGCTTGCCATTCAGCTTCAAGTTGGAGAAATTGGAGAAATCTAGATAGGTAGGAAAACTGCGTAGGCTACGCCTGAGTAATCTTCGAAACGCTGGTGGACTCTGGGTATATCAACGATGGCTCCATCCAGCAAGTCCCACAATCTGGTCATCACCACACACCTCAACGACGCAGACAAGGATGGGGAGCGCACAGCGTCTCATCTTGATCACAGGCGGCTCGGGGTACATTGGGGCCCATACGGTCGACAGCTTCCTCCGTCATGGCTACCGCGTTCGTCTGGCCGGACGTAGCGAGTCTTCGTGTCAGCAGATGCTCGCCACACACAGCGAACATCGCAAGCTGATCGATACCACGGTTGTGCCGGACATCACCGCACTAGGAGCCTTCGATTCTGCCGTCCAGGGTGTTGATGGCGTCGTCCACCTCGCTTCTCCGTTCTTCCATGGCTTCAAAGACGTTGAGAAGGACATCCTTCTGCCAGCAATCAATGGTACCACAGAGATACTGGAAAGCATCAAGAAGCACGCCCCGCAGGTTCGCCGGACAGTGATCACTTCTTCTATCGCCGCTATTCTCGATTTGAGCAAAGGCATACGGCCGGGACACATCTACAATGAGAGTCAGTGGAATCCAATCACCCACGAATCTGCCATACAGAATCCGGCTGTTGCATATGCGTACGTACATCAATGAAGCCCTTCCGTGAACTGTTGACTGACCAGAGCAGCGCAAGTAAGAAGTTGGCAGAAGAAGCCGCATGGAACTTCATCGAGACGGAGAAGCCAAACTTCTCGCTTGCCACGCTTCAGCCTATGATGGTCTACGGCCCTCCGTTCCCGGGTTCCACCAGTATCTCAAATCTCGGCACTTCTGCGAACGACATCTACGTCCTCATGAATGGCTCGCTTACCCAAGCTCCCACCACGCGCCTGCCCGTCTACGTCGACGTCCGGGACGTTGCTGAAGCTCATAGACTGGCCTACGAGACGGAGGGGGCTGGCAGGTTCGCGCTGTGCGCTGGAAACTTCACGAAGGGTCAGGTGTGCCGGTTGCTTCGTGAGTCTGGCCTTGGGCTAGAGAACCGTGTGCCGTCCGAGGGGCTGGACGCGGAGAATGACCTTCAGTCGTACAGTGTTGATTCTTCGAAGGCATAGAAGGTGCTTGGTTTGAAATTTCGGTCGTTCGAGGCGACTATCTTAGACATGGCTAAGGCCTTCTTGGACCTTGAGAAAGAAAAACTCTGATGGGCTGGAATTCAGCGATCTATAGCTCCCAAGAGAGAACACTGAACTGCTTTTTTCCTGCTGGCTTCTTCTGCTGCTCTTTGGGGATGGCAAATGCGCCTCCCGGCTTGAGTCTCTTCATCGAATCGACGAACTCTGTGAAGTAGCCTTCGCGCTCGTGACTGGCACCCTCTGGCGGTTCGGTGTGTCGCTTGTGCGGTTTGTTTCTCGATGCAGACTTCATCGTCCCATCAGCTGACTTAGATGTAGTCCCGTTGCTTTGCTTCTCGAGTGGTGTTGTCCCTGCAGTGGGTACGTGCCTGGCACTGCCGGGCTGACCGCTTCTGCTAAATGGTTGACACTCGCTCGCAGATAGAGTAGAGGTGGAGACGCTTCGAGACATCTCGGCCTCGCAGGTCCAACGAAGCTGTTTACGAGATGGCTGCGAGGTGGGTGTGACCTTCGTGCTCTCAATCGCTTGATGCGAAGGACTAGCAAATTGTGCAAAGAGCGACGGTCGTCCGCTGGATTTCGCTGCACTAGACCCTGCTAATGCCATGCTGACTTTCGTGGTCTTGATGGGTCCCGCTCCGTTGCTGGGTGCATGTTTGGGCTGCCCTGACTGCGCAACTTTAGGTGCATCGGCTGCGCCATCCAGATCAGCCCTCCGTGCTGTGGCTTGCGGCGGAGACGAGCCTACATTCGATTGCGAGATCGAGTTTTCTCTGCGAGGTTCGGTGTCCGGGAAGATATCCGCGATGGCTTCAGAGAGCGCAGAAGGGCTGACAGAGTCTTTTGGGCGAGCCTTCCGGTAGGCGGTGTAGATTTGCGAGAACCTGGAAGAACGAATTGTTGAGGAGGTGTAGTTGAGCTTGAGCCTTTACAGCACATCAGTGAGCAAGAGATCGACGGAAGAATGATTGCTCCAATGCATCAGACTCACCAGTCTTTCCGCCTCTGAATGTGCGAGCTTGCGAAATGCTCTCTCCGTTTTTGACGATGCGCCAGGATCGGGTCTTCTTCGAGCGAGCGTGGAACGCTCATTCCCATGTCATCATCTTCGTTCTCTCCATTTGCCGGTGTAGCTTTCACGACTGTGTCGGATGCTTGGCCAACAGGAGTTTGATGCCATCGAAGCGAAGAGACGGGGACATCTACTTCATCGGATGCGCCATCAAGCTGATGGCCGGAATGTCTTCTTACCGAAGAGCCGTTATGCCTTTGCGAGCTACGTCTTGAAGATGGCGGCGGACCATTGTGCGGAGGTGAGTGCTGGTATCGACTCCAGCTGGGGTTCGGCATGTAACGATCGGACGTACGAGACCTGGACATCGAATGATCGCCAGCCGAGTGTCGGGAGGAGCTTGTAGATGGCCGTCCATCGGTGGAGTGAGAGTCGTGAACCTTGGTCGGCGTCGTCGGTGCCATTTCGTCAGGATACTTCTGCAGCAAGACCCGCCTCCGGGAAGCAATGTCCTTCGGTGAGCGATTCATCCTGTAATCAATCACGATCTCCATGTCCGTCTTGCCTTTGCGAGTACCAACCATCACCCGAGCATCCTCATCTTTCGTCCAGGTGCGTGGAGTTTGCGACCTTACGTTGCGGTCTACGTCGACAGTATTGTGTGATCGCTGTGAGATATCCTGGGCACTGCTTTGCTGCGTTGCGACTTGGTTTGAGCGCTGCTGAGTTGCAGACGGTGAAGCTCGGTTGCTTTGTGAGCTACTTGCTTGCACCGGGGTTTTCTGATAATTGACCATGGAGACTTGACTGTTGCTTTCCATGGTACTATCGGGTGGTAGTACCTTCCCTCGCTGGGTTGGAGTTTGCTCCCAGCCTGGGATCAGGCTGTCCTCCTCCTCCTCTCCCTCCTCCTCTTCCCCATCCTCTTCTTCAGAGGACGACAGTGAGGCGGAGTCAGAAGAGCTACTCTCCTTTTCAACGGCCTCCTTGCTTGGCGCATCGGGAGCCTGGCGCCTCTCAGGTTCGGCTTGTTGCCGTGCAGCCGCAGCTTCAGCAATCCATCGCTGTAAATATCTTGCTGGTACGTTGGGATGTGGAAATCGCTTGCCCGGCTTTGCTGGGATCCATGAGGTTTCCAGATCCAAAAGTTCCTGCTGGTCTCGTGGGATTGGCCGTGGGCGATGTACCCGACGTGTGGATCCGAGCTGATTCTTACCTTGTTGAGTCGGCAACGTAATCTGCTTAGTAGCCGAGCTGTCCCCGTTCATATCAGGAGTATCATTGGCAGTGGCTAGGACACGGTCAGACGTACTTTCCGCTTCTCGACTTTTCTGAGGTGCTGTTTCAGGATGCGACACCGGGACAGGCGTAGCTGGAGCAGGTGCAGCTTCAGTTCTCCCTTCGCTTGTCTGGGGTGCTAAGGCTCTAGATGGCGGCGAAGAGTGCTTGCCTTGGAGCTGCGCTTCTGCGGCTGGCGATTCGAATCTCGCAGATTTAGCGGGAGGCGCTGGAGCGTGAGGAGGGTCCACAGCGACTCGTTTGTTACCAAGCAGACCAAGCAGATGCTTCGTCGTGCTATCTACTGTGACTGGCTTGGGTGGCGAACGGTGCGGTAGTCGCGCAGTTGGGCTACTGCGAAACGTTGCGCCTTGAGGTCGCTGCAGATTTACTCCGTTCTCCATCTGGAGGCCATCGGTACGTAGATTTGGTCCGGTGGGTTTCTTGTAAGAAATTTGAGTAGCAACCGCCCCTTTCGAGCCTTGAGAGGGTGACGTCGATTGCCTGGCCAGCAAGACTTGTGATGCTCGGCTAGACTGCTGTGATGGTGTGAGTGCCTGTCGCGCTGCTCTGGTAGCTGTTTGCACATCATCATTACCACCCGTCGTAGCTTCGTCGTTCGTGAGGTCGTAGGGCTCGTCTGCCGTGCCTTCATTTATGGCGTACTGTCGATTGACGACATCGGTCAGATCGCCATCAATCAAGCGTCGGACGGCTTCAACCTGCTCGACTGCTCTGGCTGTTTTGTGAAGTTTCCGAAGGTGATGGCAGTATTTAACGGACTCGATCCTTAGGTGAATGAATCCTTCCGGAGGGCCAAGAGGTGTGCTGACAACAGTGGCTTCTCGAATAGCAAGAACATCACCCTTGGTATCTTCGTTGACCTCGTCATCTATCTCGTCCTGTAATATAGCGACTGCATCCTGTGACAAAAGAGCTTTCACCACAGTGAAGCCGTCGGATACAAGCACAATCACGACGTCATCCTTCGTGAGCATCTTCAGAACCTGGACTTTCGCGTCTTCGGGCAATTGTTCAGCCTCTGCGTCGCTGTAGAAGTTGCTCCCATCATCGCTAAAGCGTGTCTTCTCCGTAGACGATTTTGTGTTGTTTTGTCTGCTTCGCTTCCACTTCACGACAGCCTGGAGTTCTTGCTCAATGAAGGGGCCGAGCCAGTCGACTTGTTGCGCCATCTGGAGTGATCTGATGTTGAGCTGTGATCATACTCAGCGGTGTGCTGAGCAGCATTGGCAGCTGATTGCGTGAAGGCGTGCTGGTTCCGCGTAATTTTGGCGATTGATGGAGTCGCGTTAAAAGAGGCGCTGCGGCATGTGCCGAGCCGCCAAAGCCAAACCTTATTTGGATCCGAGCATATGAGGATGGGGAAGTCGCTGTCTTCGGACTTCAGTTGTCCGTGAAAGTATTGCATATTGGAGGTCGAGCGCATCGTATGCTACGAGGCGCATGGTAATCGATAGTCAAAGCATAGGCGTAAACCTCAGAACGCTCCAGTGGACACAATACCCTCGCTGAGCTTGCGTCATACTCAAGCTCAAGCTACCGATATCCTCACAATAACTCTACGCATCTTTCGATCGCAGCACAGTACCCGGAGCAGCATCACCTGACGAGCATGCACCGAACATCACAACGATCGGTGGTTGGGTATGGCTCCGGAACCGCCGTCTCCATCGGCCTCCTCCACTCTCCTCCCCTTCCTCGGTGGCAGCGCCAGCAGGCCTCGACGTGGCTCGCTTGCCTCTCTTCAGTCTACGAAAGGTGAAATCGACAAGGATGTCTTGGCTCAAGCACTTGACGATATCCACACATCGGCCTCGAAATCGGATGCGTTGACATCCTTCCACGACTACGATGGGGGACCGGGGTCGAAGAATGGGGCGAAAGAGCTGGTCAGTAGCGGTGTCAGCGGCGTCTCGGGTCTGTACGACAAACTGTTGCGTGGGCTTGGTGGAGGGTCGGCGTCAGACGGAAAGAGTGCGAAGAGTGGTACGGGCAAAGCGAGACCGAAGACGAGCGCAAGCAGAGACAGTATTGACGGAGAGAGCGTGCTGAGCAATTTGTCTGGAGCTAGAACTGCTGGGCTGGGTCTCAAGGATGATACAGCTAGCATGGTATCTAACATGAGCGCAGCCCCTTCCACAATGATGCCCAGCCCAGCTAGTACGGGTGGTTCACGGGATCGCAATGTTTACCCGGCAGATATCGAGGGCGAGGAAAATCGCAAAGTTACGCGTTTGGCCAAAGAAAGCATTACTGAAAATCCGCTTGAGCAGAAATCCAGTCAATCCACCGCGCAGACCATTCTGGACCCTTTGGAGCAAGCTGATATTCATCGAGTCAGGAGCGGTCCACTTGACGAAGAGCAAAGTACAGCCGCAAGTCAAGCTCTGGCGCGTGTTCTATCCCACCACGATGCCTCCAACGGAGATCTACCTAGAGTCTCGCACCACACGAGCATCGATCGTCGGGAAGAGCAACCACCAGCTGGACCTGGTCAGAAAACTCTACTATCTCCTCAGAGTATCCCGTCGCGCCAACAAAGCAGCTTGCTCAGCCCAACCGCAAAACGTCCCTCACAGGAAACCGATTCCGACAGACCGCCACTTGTTCGTATTGGCCCCTCCCACCTTCCTGGTTATGAACCCTCTAGAGCCTCTTCAACGGATGGCCACAGCAGCTCCACGACCACTGGTCCTGCGAATAAGCGGCGCGCACTCGATCCGTCGCCTAACATCAACACCGCTTTGCAGCGCCGCCGAACCGACATGCGACCGCCGCCAATTCCTCGCCCGCCAGCTGAAGCACCCTCTCAGCTTCCTACTCATCTTCGTCGTAGAGTGATCAGCAAGGCCTTTTGGATGAAAGATGAGAATGCAAAGGACTGTTTCTACTGCGGTCAGCCTTTCTCTACATTCCGGCGAAAACATCATTGCAGGACTTGTGGTCAGATCTTCGATGCCAAATGCACGTCACTTGTTGCCGGTAGGCCGTTCGGACAACCAGGAACTATCAGGCTGTGTAAGCCGTGCGAAGCCATGATCTACGGCAGCGACGATGACAGTACAGTGTTCTCTGACGATGGGGCGAGTGTTTTTGACCGTAGCCCGATGGTTGGAAGACGTTCGTTCGGCGATGACGATGACCTGCATGGAAAGATGGACGGTATCGACGAGAGAAATGGCGACATCGCCGAAGTCACTACACCCTCGATTGGAATCCCGGCAAGTCGTAGGACGAGAGAGAGTAAGCGGAGAAGCGCAGTCATCGAATTTGACGCTGCTCCGTCTTCGACAATGGCACGGCCGGCATCTTCGCACTCCCTTATATCGCTCGCAAGGCGTCCAAGATCTTCAAGCCACAGACGTTTCCACTCCCGGCATCAGGCTATACGCGGAGTCCGAACGCCTGGTGATGAGCGTGTGCCGTTTCAGCCTGGGTCCATCGACGAGGACGACAAGAAGTCAACTCTGCCAGCTTTTCACAACGACAACGTCATCGACCCGGACCTTGCAGCTTTCCTCTCCGATGAAGGCAGCGATGAGGAAGACCAGCAGGGCTCGATCTTTGCCACCATTGACGGTAGCAGCCATGGTTCTCTCGGCGAGCGAGACCGGCAAACCTACCTTGCTGGACACCTCCATGCTGTCGCAAAGAAAGGCCGCTCAAGGCTCAACACGGGGTCGTATTATCGTGCTGGGGCAGGAGTACGAGAGGATGAGCCCGCAGCACAGTCGGCCAAGCACCTGCAAAAGCTTAACAGGCACCGCAACCCGAGCGTAGGAAGTCTGTCCCTCAGCCGGCCATCCCCACGGAGAAGCAGAAGCCAAAATTTGACCCTGCATATGCCTGTGAATACACCTGGCGAGCCCGGATCTTTCCTCGACCACCAGCATCACTCCCCTCTGATGGGCCACTACCCAACAGCCGGAACCAGGTTTATCAGAAGCTCGGCCATGCGAGGACGGGATGCACCACCAGTCGAGCTCAACCGTGCCAGTTTGGATCACATGCGTCGCCTGCTGGGACAACTTCTCAAAGACCACAGCATACCTGGTGCAAAAGCTTGGGAACGGGCTCTAATGCCGATATTGTTACAGTGCACGGACGACGTCAAGCCGGACATCCAGCTGGGTGACGACATGGACATCCGACACTACATCAAACTCAAGAAGGTTCCCGGAGGCCGACCAGGCGATACATCGTACATTTCTGGTGTAGTCTTCAGCAAGAATGTGGCGTTGAAGAGTATGGCGAGAAGTATCGCTTCTCCCAGAATTGCCATCGTTACTTTTGCCATTGAGTATGCTCGTCATCAGGCACACTTCATGAGTCTTGAGCCAGTGATTGCGCAAGAACAAGAGTATCTGCGAAACTTGGTTGGCAGGATCGCAGCATTGAAACCGAGCGTACTCTTGGTGCAACGAAATGTATCGGGTCTTGCCATCGGCTTGCTTGAGAAGGCTGGGATCATGGTTGCCTACAACATCAAAGAATCTGTCCTGGCCGCCGTTGCTCGAGTTACGCAGACGACCATGATCAAGTCGGTCGATAAGCTAGCGATTGACCCATCTCACCTCGGACAGTGCGAGAGTTTTGAGATCAAGACATTTGTCCACGACGGGGCCAGGAAAACTTACATCTACCTCTCCGGTTGCCAACCAGACCTGGGCTGCACTATCGTATTGAGAGGGGCTGACACCAAGACCCTACGCAGGCTCAAACGAGTCACCGAATTCATGGCTTATGTGGCGTATAATCTCAAGCTGGAGACTAATTTGTTCCGAGACGAGTTTGTCTCCATTCCTACTTCTACTGGCGATCAGCTCGAAGCACCGGATGCTCCTCGCTTGGTGAAAGAGAACAGCGGCTCGATGGAGATTGGAATGGGATTTGACCACGGAGAGAGTCTTCTTGATCCGAATGCACGTCCCATGGCTGGCAACGAGCCTTCGAAATACGAGCTGATGGAGAAGGAATGCAAGTCGAGGATTTTGTCTGCCAGCCCATTCGTCGTCTTCATGCAACCTTACATGCTCACGCAATTACGAGACTCCGAGCGCAGATTGACGGCGTACAAGAAGCTGAGGGATCAGTATGCCGCTGCGGACGAAGCTGGAGACGAGAACGAGAAGCCTGCCAAGGAGAAGTTCGAGATTGTCAAGCCGGAGATGGTACATGCGCCGCCATCAAAGGACCAGCCAAAAGCCGTGCGAGAGTATCTGCATGCAGTTCACCAAGTGCAGTACGACAAGACATTGCACACCTACGAGACGCAACGGAAATTGCTGGAGAGCTTCACCGGCGGCTCTACTAATCCATTCGATCCCTTCTCACACCAAAAGATCATTGTCCTGCACTCAATCGTTTCGACCATCAACTCTGCGCCATGCGTAGGCCCCGAGCAGCTAGGTCTTGGTTTCTACGCCGGCTACAACCACGTGGAGCCACAATTCGAAGAAGACTGCACGCTTGGGCAATACGTCGAAGATATATGCATCTCAGCCGGCAGCAAGTGCAAAGAGTGCGACAAGAAGATGTCCGATCACTACCGCCAGTACGTTCATGGTTACGGACAGTTGTCAGTTTCTGTCTCTCGGCAACCGGCGAAATTACGAGGCTATGAAAAGACTATACTCATGTGGTCTACCTGTCGCATCTGCAAGCATGACACGACGCTCATTCCGATGAGCGACAACACCTGGAAGTACTCGTTTGCCAAGTATCTGGAGCTCAGCTTCTGGAGTTCTCCATTACACCCTCGAGCTGGTGTATGCGGCCACGACATTCACAAAGACTTCTTGCGCTGCTTTGGATTCGAAGATCTAGCGGTTCGGGTACGATATGATCCGGTTGAGATCTACGACGTCGTTGTCCCGAGAGGCACAATCACTTGGAAGGTCGAAAGTGATTTGACTGTCAAGAATGAGCAGTATTCGCACTTTGCTGCGAGGCTGAAAGCTTTCACCGACTCCATCATCAGGCGTCTGGATTCGATCAACGTCGATACGTTGGATGAGAAGAAAGCGCTTGAGGCAACTGACTATCTGGTGGAACTGCGGCAACGAGCTGAAGCCGACTCCAAAGAGCTGCTGCATAAGCTGCAGCAAAAGTACGCCGTGTCAAGGTACTATGAGCTGATCCCGCTCAACCGCGCCCTGAGATTCATGGATGAGAAGGCTCTGAGTTGGGACGATGTCTTCAATGACTTTGAACGAGACTACTTCCCTTCAGAAACGGACATTCGGAAGCTGGCGACATTGCAATTGAAAAACATGTTCTTAGAATCCCAGCCAGCATCAAGCACGGTCACGAGTGATGTGTCCGACGACGAAGACGGTGTGGACGAGAAACCTCATGCGAAAACCACGCTGCATCCGGCCGACCGAGAGTTGCGTTCGGAGAAAGCACACCACGTTCTCGCCTCAACTATGGAAGAGCACCGGGGCACCATTGCGGACGGCAGCGACGTGACTGCAGCGCTTCAGGAGGAACCGCAAGTTAAGCTCGGTAGTAGCTTGAGCAAGACTACTTCTCCCCGTGAGGAGCAGGAGCAAGTGGTGCAGCGAGAAGAGGTTAGGCACCTGGATCTTGCTGTACCTGTGGATACACCGGAAGACGCTTCTGCCACTGAGCTTGCCAGCTCGAGCGAGCAGTCGAAGCAGACCAGTCGTCCTACGACTGGGGACAGTCAGACGACTGCTGAACCCTTCGCGACGCAAACTAAGCCGATCGGTTCTGGTCTGCTGGAGCGTATTGAGCAGATACGCAGTAATCGTGTCTCATTGTCTGGTGAGCAAGACGCTCTTGAGACAAAGATACCTCGTCTTGCGGACCTGAAGAAACGAGACGCGAGTCCGCACTCAGCGTCACCGCCACCATTGCTCCGCGCCCAGTCTTCGCCGTCTTCGCCCTACCACACGCCTAATCGAAGTGTCGACCTGAAGTCAGATCATGGCCTTGAGGCCACCACCAAAGGCCCTCCAGAGATCGAAAGCCACCATTTGGAAAAGCGACTTGGCGAGAGGCTTGGTGTCAATCGACTGGCCAGCAAGGTCGGAAAGGTGGCGCCATCACTCATCCCTCGATCTGTACCGCCGTCAAAGGAAGAGTCCAACTTCACACGGGTGTCCGCATTGGCAAAGCACTTCGAGCAGATGTCCCGCGAGTTCGAGAAGGAGCGTCTTAAGGAGCGAAAGCAGAGAGCACTACGGAGCCGGTATGCCAGAGCAAGCCCTCAGATCAGCAGCCACCCGGTTGTGGAGGTCTACAGGAACGCTACGGATGCTGTAGGAGAAAGGAGTCTCGACGCCGTGCGGGAAGATCGAACTGCTGAGGACCGGGGCACAGAGCACTCGCAGGCTGCTGAAGCTGTGCAACAATCGAACTTGACGGACTCAGAAGAGTTGCCAACAGAGCAATTCGACCGTAATGCAGAGACCACGCAGTCGACAGGACAGGAGCAGGAGACTCGCGAGACGGAGCAGGTTCCGGATGGGGATGGAAGCGAAGCAGAATTTATACCCAACCGACGGCGAGACGTTTCAGATCCGGTATCTACTGTTGTGTCTTCTGGTCTGATGTCGCCCACTGCCTCTGTGCCAGACATCGAATTGCACCCAGAGCTGTCCATTCCCGAGCACAGAAAGAACGTCTGGTTCAATTACCTTTCCGAGTTCTGGTCGAAGCGGTCGGCATCTGGATGGGCGCCATTGGAGTATCCTCTTCACTCCACTGAGCATGTCTTCGAGGATTCCGACATCATTGTCCGAGAAGACGAACCTTCTTCGGTCATCGCGTTGTCTCTTGCTTGTCCGGACTACACTCTCAAAGTGCAGGAGTTCCGCAGCCACCCAAAGAAGCAGAAGGCTCAGCCGCCTCCAGCCAAAAACGCTGCGGAAGAAGAATCGCGGCGAGAAGCTATTGAGGCTTCGCTTCTCAGTGACACTGGCACGCATATGAAGTACTCGTTCGCGCATGGTCAGGTCAAAGCTTCCTGCAAGATCTTCTACGCTGAGTCGTTCGATGCTCTCCGACGAAGGTGCGGCGTGGCTGACCGCTTCGTGGAATCGTTGTCACGTTGCCTCAAGTTCGATTCGAAGGGCGGCAAGACGAAGTCGCTCTTCCTCAAGACGCTCGACAACCGCTTCATCATCAAGAGCCTGCAGGAGGTGGAGTTGAAAGCTTTCACCAAGTTCGCTCCCGACTACTTTGCTTTCATGAGCCACACACTTTTCCATGGTGTGCCGAGCGTAATTGCCAAGATGTTCGGGCTTTTCCAGGTCTTCATCAAGAATCCGGCAACTGGCATGGAGTTCTCGTACTATCTAATTGTCATGGAGAACCTATTCTACGAGCGGAACCCGAACCGTCGCTTCGATTTGAAAGGCAGCATGCGGAACCGCAAGATCGAGAGCACTGGCCAGCCAGACGAAGTCTTGCTCGACGAAAACCTCGTCGAAACCATCTTCGAATCTCCGCTCTTCGTCCGCGAACACGCCCGCAAGCTCTTGCAGGCAAGCGTCTGGAACGATACAATGTGGCTATGCAAGCAGAACGTTATGGACTACAGCTTAATGGCCGGCTTCGATGACGAGCGCAAGGAGCTCATCGTGGGTATCATCGACTGCATCCGGACTTACACTTGGGACAAGAAGCTGGAGTCGTGGATCAAGGATCGTGGGAAGAACAAGCCGACCATCACCAGTCCGAAGGATTACCGGAACAGGTTTCGGGTGAGCATGATGCAATATGTGCTGCAGGCGCCGAATTGTTGGCATCAGTTCCAGGCACAGATGGCGCCGCCGAAGACGTTGAACGATGGGGCTGACACGCATGATACTGATCGCGAAGGCGATGCTCGGAGGAGCGAAGGGTGAGGTGCAGTGAAGTTGTGGTTGTTGGGTCATTGGTAACGATCTTTATGAGCTCACGAGTTGATGAGGCGATGAGCTTCTTGGTGTTTTCCAGCATAGCGATGGCGTAGAACAGCTGTGTCGATGCCAAACGGGATTGGCAAGCAGAATATTTTGCCTCTGGTCTCGTCCAAGAATTCATCAGCGTTTTCAGCCGACGAACATCCTGACCACCTTTTCACCAAGGCTCTGCCTGTGTTATTGCTGCGGAAGGACGCCGGGCCTGACTTGCATCTTCGCAACCTGGTCCATCATCTGCCGCGGGTTTGACGTCGTATATCGCCGAAGGCCAATTGAAGTGGCTATTCCTCACGGTCTGGCCCTTTGAACCCGTCCATCTTCCCAGACTCCCACCAAAGCTAAGAGCTCTTTGATGTACAAGCCATGCATCATCTTTCCAACCGATCGTCATCCGTAAAAGGGTCCATCTCGAGACTTCACAGTTCTTCTTCCTCCGCACCAGGTGTCCCTAAGAGCCGACTCTCCTTTTCTCGATATCGTCGACAGAACAACGAATGGCGACGTTTGATAGTTATCACCGTAACTCCGATCGAGACGACCAGCAGCACCGGCACCCATGGTCGCGCAGCGAACCAAAGCACAACAGCAACGTCGCCTTCGTGCCATGTGCCGCCCGGTGAGTGGCCGAAGAAGGTGTATTGCTCGCTGTAGAATTCTTGAGGTAGGATGAAAATGTCATCGGGATGTGCTTGGGCTTTTGTTGATCCTGCGACGTAGGCCGCTCGTTCTGGGTTTGCGTCGAAGAAGGCTTTGACCATGTCGGTTGCGAATTGAGGACCTGCTAGGGGTCTTAGTCGGTGACCTCTCTGAGCTCGCATAGATTGAAGGTGGTCATACCAGTGCTCCAGAAGATGACAAGGTATGGGAAGACCAATGACCAACTCCATCTCTGCCTGGGCGCCAGAGTATCGATCATCATCTTCCACACCGGATGTCCAGCCCGAGTCGCAAGGAGGTCGTTATTCAGTCCCTCAGGCGACGCCCTCGCAAGGAACGCCGGAAAACGTTGCAGCGGCTTCAACGACCGCCGGCACGCGATGTCGAGGTCGAGGTAGAAGCCGCCGTATGTGTAGAGGACGAAGTATTTGATTGCATCCACGCGTTGGATGGGGTGAGTGTAGCCGTCGTAGGTCGGGAGGAACCATTCGTATCGCTGCTCCAGCAGCTGTCGCGCCGCCGTTGCGTTCCAGATGTTGATCTCGAAGTCAGTGTTGTACCCGCGACAGAGGTTCGGGGCGTGAGAGCCCATCGAAGCCATATCTGTACCTTCTTGGTGCGTCTCGTAGAGGTCTGGGAAGAAGATGAAGTGGATGGTTGGCGGAATATCTCTGTAGGGATCCCATTCGGGGAATTGTGAAAGGTCGTATGCTTTTATTTCCGTGTCGTTGGGCATCTTGGCCATTGCGCGGGAATAGTCGTCAGGGAAGTCGTCGAAGGTGATGTAGAGTTTGTTGAGGAGTCGTTCGAAGCGTATTCGGTCGCCGACGAAGTGGAGGCCAAGGAGAGCAACGAAGACAGCGATGAGTTTGAGGAAGCGGACGACGAGACGATGCATTGTTTCGATAGGATGGGTTCATCGTAAGTGACCGAGAAAGAGAAACGAGATGGGGGAAGACTGTTGTAGGTCCCAGTGATTGGCTAGGTATAGGCTGATACGAAAGGGATATAGGGCAAGCCAATGGATGTCTTTCCTGGCCCCGTGGACGGCCATCGATGGCGGCACGACTAGCGTTTGATTGTAGCACTGCCATTGTCTCGTCCTCGCCGGTTGTTGGCAGCATCCCAAGGTTATAATGTGGTTGCCTTGAAGGAGTGTGTATTTGGAGAATATCAAACATTGTGGCTGAGCGTCCGTGAACGGCCTCAGATCCTGCAGAACAGAGATATGGTGGTACCTACTGTTTCATGAATGCAAGCAATGTTCGTGCGAAAGCGACTCGCCCGTTGGCATCACGTGTTTGATATCCATTTCATTGCATGATCCGCAGACGTCTGTGTGGAGGTATGTCTCCAGCTGGTTGCAGTGGCTTAGTAAATTCTCTGCCGCATCAATACTGACCGTTCGAGAATCCTCGAATAACCTGCCCTAGTCGTGTTCGTTGAACAGCGGCCCAAGAGCCTCACCGTCAAGTAGGTCGACCGCAGGATTCTAAGCTGCAGCAGAAGCTGGCATGTCCGCCGAGCCGACTCTGCTTACTATGTCACCACCAGAAGGCAACTGAGCTCTCAAATCCTCTCTGCCTCCTGCCATAGGTCATGGTCTTGGCTGGCATACCAAGCACGTCCAAGCGGTCCGCTAAAAGTACCAAAGCCGTTGCCTGAAGTCGACTCGTAGGATTCGGAGCATCTGACCCGAATCACATCGATCGATATGAGCCGTTCAGATTGTGTCGATCCCCAGATGCATCAAACGTACCTCTTAGCGGTCCAGTAAGGGGAGCTTAGATGCCCGTTGCCCTGTGGTGGTCTGAATATCTTTGTGCCAACGTCCCCTTGTCTAAAGAGCTTCAAACGGGTGTTCTAGGGCGGTCAAATATCATCACTCTTGTCGCAAGCGAGAGCGTCGATACTCTGTACGATGCCACATGGATGCCTCCCGTACTGGTCGTGGCGCTGCTGGCGAACGCTTCACCCCCAGAGCGTGTGCTTTCGACACAGGAGCGAAACGTGCGTGACTCGACGCAGACAGCTCGGCCTGGCCGTATGCTGCGACAACGCTGAAGTCGGCGTGTCGATGGAGCGTCTCATTGGCGAAGGATGGTTAAGATACCGTACCTAGTACTAGTGTGCTCCGCATTACCACGTGCTTTGCGCGAGTCATTCGCACGACAGGGGTCTTCCGTCCAGACCTTCGCAGGCAACATCATAAAAATCTGTGTCTCCTTCCAGAATTCTGCTGCCTTCCGATTGACTCCTAGGGTATGCGGCTAGAAATTACCGGTCGAGAGGCGTGCCCCCGATCTCCTACGATCAGCATGGCCTACTCTCGCACTCAATCCCACTTCGGGAAAAAGAACGAGCCTTCCAGCTAGTTCCACGCACCGAGACGACACTCACCAGGTGTCTGCCACCATGCTTCGAAACACCGTTGGGTCATCGTCAGGCACAGCAGCAATCGGCGGTGGCGGCAGAGTCTATTTGTCTTTACGATGGTATTTGACCGAAGGTGCGTCGACGAGCTTGCCAACCAGCCAGGCTATCTCCTACTGTTCGGGTCGAGCTCGTCTGCTTCTCCCCGCATGTATAAGGAGGAACTAAGCAAAGGGATTGCGATGCACTGGCGCGGCAGTCACAGAATGACGCAGTTCATCAGTCCCCTTGGTCCCCTTGGTCCGTTCGGTGCTGGTCCTGCTCGCGAGATACGGCATCATTTCGGGTCTATAAGCCTTCGCACAGACTGGAGATACCTTACGCTTGCTTCTGTCACTGGGATGTTGAGTGCACTGGAGCCCGACAGGTAAGGTTCTCGTTACCCTTGGTGAAGATGATGCTAAGACTACTTCAAATCTCAGTCACGAGTAGTTACCGACGCGCGGACGTGTTCTGAACAGCTGCAGTCTCTATAAGCAGCTCGAGCGGGCATTGCAACTATGTTCTCGTACTTCCGTTCGACAGTGACTCGATCTCTGGATCTCACCAAAGCTGCCAGTTCTCACAAAATGAAGCCTGGCACGATGGCAACAAGTCAGTCGTAGGATACCGCCTTGGCGAGGGAACCTCATATTATTCGAGCCTTGGCTATTGAGCGCTGATTCCTGACCGAACGACATAGAGCAGGTACACGCCACACACCGCACCAAAGCCGTGAGTAACCATAAATATATGTTCACCACTATCTCCCGTCCTCACCCTTACCCAACTCATACTCTAGCCTACGCTGCCGCATAACCTTCCCTTCGCCTTCTCGTTCCACCGGCGGCGGCGCAGCGACCTCGCTCGAATCGGCATTTGGGGACTCGTCTTGCTCTGTCCCACGATTCTGCTGCGTCCTTCGCTCCTCGAGTGTGCCTTGTTCCGCAATGTTCTGAACTGGCTCTGGTGCTGCGATCTCGCTGAGGTTGGCGTAGGGTTCAACTGCTGTTTCAAAGGGGCTGGGATTGTGATGATGATGAGAGGCGTGGTCGTTTTCGGCTTGTTGTCCTTGAGGCGTCAAGTCGATAGGGGAAGAGGAGGACTTGTTCTTGCCGCTTACTTTGCGCCTCAGATGGGTGAACATGTCTAGGATTGTCATGGTTGTTGACAATGTGGAGCAGTTGCGATTACTAGGGCGGAAGATGTTGTGAAATGAGATTATATCAATCCCAGTCTGATAAACAGTTGTTGATTTCTCGGTGTTACTGATTGGCCTCGTGTTCCGCCCTTGCCGATGGAGGAGTTCCATCCCGCCGTGCTCGCCGGATCGGCAAGGTGTCCAAAACTCGGAGGCAGCGGCAGCGCTAGGAGAGCTGGGCCAACCGAAAAGAGTAAAGCGGCAGATTTGACGACACGCTGCTGTCTTCACGAATCTGTACCCTGGATATCAGAGCACGTGGCTTGTGTTTGTTGCTGTACTATCCAGTGTGGCCAACTCAGGACCGACGCCAGAACATTTCAACACCCAGCTAACCGGGAGGTCAAAGGCACAATGGGGACAGAACGCCAGGAGACAGAAGGATTGGACGAACTCGTCGCACCAGCCCCAGATGAAAATCCACAGGAGAACGAATACTATCGTCACGATAGCTTAGAATCCGAACGCAGGACTCAAGATATCGAAAACCGTGTCGCCAGCATTGACGAGAACGCAAGACCAGCCTCCAAAGCGCCTTCCTTCGAAAAGAGATTCCTTGCCAAATTCTACACAGTGTCCTACCTCATCTTCTTCTCGATCCTAGGAACGCTCGCCCGCCTCGGTCTCGTTGCATTGACGGCATATCCTGGCGGCCCGAACGCTAACCCGATCCTTTGGGCGAACGTCGGTGGTAGTCTGATCATTGGATTCCTGCGAGAAGACCGGTTGCTGTTTCGGAACCATTGGAAGCAAGCCACGCAGGATGCGCGAGATGGAGCGCAGGAGGAGTCACGGCACAGCGTCGACGACCGCAATGAAGGAGGTGATGGTGGCGGCCGGAGCGGAAGCGACGAGAGCGAGCTGGAGAAAGTCGCGCAGCAATCGTTCAACGAAAAGAAGACTAGGCTCCACGTCTACATTGGGTTGGCGGTTGGTTTCTGCGGCTCCTTCACTTCGTTTGCCGATATCATTCGGGACGCTTTCCTCGCCATCTCAGATGACTTCAGTACGGCGGATATCACGACACTTGAAACCACGGATGTGAAGAGAGGCAGATCGGACGGGTATAGTGTGCTGGCAGTCATCGGGATCTTGTGGCTGCAAGTCGCCATGAGCACGGCGTCCCTGCAGCTAGGCGCACACATCGCCACAGGAGTTGGGAGTCTCGCGGAGATTATACCAGTGCTCGAGCTGAAGATCGAGGAGGTTCTGAATAAAGTTGTGTTGGTGCTCGGATGCGGATCATGGATCGGTGCAGTCATGATGGCGATTTGGCCGCCGCAACAAGCGTGGCGCGGACAAGCGGTGTTTGCGATTGTTTTTGCTCCCGTCGGTTGCTTGCTACGATTCTATCTCGCGCTGTTGCTGAACCCACGGGCCAACAGCTTTCCACTCGGGACGTTTGCGGCGAACGTCTTTGGTACGTGCGTGCTGGGTATGGCGTGGGATCTGCAGCACTCGCGGCTCGTCGGTGTGGTTGGATGTCAGGTGTTGCAGGGCATTGGAGACGGATTTTGTGGTGCCCTGACCACTGTCAGTACCTGGGTGCTAGAGCTCAAGGCATTGAAACTGTGGCATTCGTATGTATATGCCGCTGCTAGTATTGGGGTGTCGTTGGCTTTCATGGTGGTGATTATGGGCTCGTTTCGATGGACGGAAGGCTTTCAAGATCCCGTATGTTGAGTTTAGAAGGAACTATATGTTGCCATTGGAGCCACAACTGCATCATAGCTGCCCAGATCCATCAAGGAACGTTGGGTCGATGGTCATTCCACCCATTGTCGTGTCTGTGTAACCCCCATCCTCCGCGAGCGGTAGCGACCATTGCGGGTCTGTTGTCTGGCCAGGAAGGTTCTCCAGACTCGCTCGCCAATCTACAGAGTTCATCAACCATTCAGTCGGATCCACCGGTGGCACAGCGGATCCAGCTTGAGGAACTGGCATTTGTAGCTGATCCGGGAAGGCGGCTCCATCTGAGTCTGCAGAATAGGACGGGTTGTTCATCATATCGTAGAACTGCAGCATGGCCTGATAAGCATTGTCCGACCCATTCATAGTTGGTCCAGGCTGTATCATGAATGGTAGTTCATCCGCGAGAGCGTTCTGCAGAGGGGAAGAAAGGGGTTGGAATTGCTGCTCTTGCATATCAGAGCGTTGTGAGTTCGCTTCTGGTTGCCTTTGTAGGCATGCAATGCCTGTCGCGTTGGCACGACAGGCTTTTGTCGAGGGTTCATCCGCGCCTTGATTTGACATTTCGGGTAGAGGCCGCTTTGCCGGTACAACCGCGTGGTCATTGTGAAGCAATGCAAGGTCGGTCTCACCGACGTCCTCGCTGACGTCCGCAATCGGCGCGTACTTGTCCAGCAATGGCAACACCTCATACTCTGCTGCCGGTCTGGCTTCGTGACCCTCGTACCGGGAGATGACGGACGCCATTTCTTGCACGGCGAGAGTCAGACGCTGTTGTTGGCGATGGAGCAGGGCGACCCGGCCGGACGAGGCAGATGGGTCTCGCGTCGTGGCCCGGGTATAGACACAGATGAGGTTTCTCTCGCGGCATCGGCCACATGGTCGTTGGCCGTTACACTACGCCATGATCAGCTTCCACAGTACCCTCCAATGCTTTCTGAGGGAATACCTTCGACTTGCGCAAGCGACACACATCGCACGCCGTTTGTGAGCGGACAGGGCCTCGCGAGTCGTCCGGCGGAGGCTCCTCGGTCGGCGCAGGCGCGGGCGGTGCTTTGGGCTTGGGAACAATCAAGAACATGGTGTTTGCGTCAAGTCTCTCCGAGAGCATTCGAAAGAAATTGCTTCGAGCTTCAATGCAAATTGAGGTACCCATAGGTTTCTTGGCACTTTGTTGTGGTTGCCACCCTCCTGGACCCCTGCTGGCACAGACCACAGACCAAGTGGCACATCATTTCGAGGTCATGTTTTGTTGCTCTACTACTCCGTACTGCTCGACTCAATAATCGCTACTCACCAGCCCCTTAGGTTCCAACGGTATGGATGGTATGGGCTGGCGGGACTCCGTTCGCATCAAGCAGCAGCAACTGTGGTCCGAGGTCCCGCCCAAATGGAAGGTCGACGACCATCTCCCCGCGCAGGACAATGTAATCGACACCGTCCCTGCGTACCTGAGTACTGCAGACCGCGAGATCACGGAGATGCCACTGGGTCAGCTGCTGGACAGTCTGCGCTCCAACGAGGTTACTGCTCAGGAGGCGCTTGCTGCCTTCGCCCACCGCGCTCTTGTTGCACACCAATTTGTGGGTGTTGGAGTGCTGCAACAACCAACACACCACGCTTACTTCATGATAGACACGCTGCCTTAGTGAAATGAACTACAAGAGCGCTCTGCAACGAGCACGAGAAGTAGATATACACTGGCGGCGGCATCGCTCCCCCATCGGACCTCTTCACGGGCTACCCATTAGCTTGATGGATCGTTTCCATCTTTCTGGCTTGGACAGCGCATGCGGCTTCGCAAATTGGGTTGGTACCAAACGAACAGACGAAGACGAAGGCGGAATAGTACGCAGTCTCTCGCGGCTGGGTGCCGTTGTCTTTTGTAAGACGAATGTCCCGATGAGCATGATGGTGCATATAGACTTTTAATTGCGCTATTAACTTCAATCATCAGACTGACGATGGCCAAAGATTGGTGAAACAGCGAACAACATCATTGGTTGCACGGTCAACCCCTACAATGGAAACCTCTCGGCTGGAGGCGCCTGCGGTGGTACACTGATTCGGACTTTGCTACGATGACTTTCTTTGCAAGACTGACTCTTCCCAGGCGAAGGTGCCTTGCTTGCCCTCAAAGGTTCTCCCCTCGGCATAGGAACCGATGTCGCAGGCTCCGTTCGCATCCCATGTTCCTTCAACGGGCTTTGGAGCCTGAAGTGCTCCGAAGGTCGCCTCCCGCGTAGTGGTCTCGCAACCGTACTTTCTGGGATGCCGACCGCTTCTGGGTCGATTGGCCTCATCTCGAACGATCTAGGCGGTGTTTCGAGAGTATTTCAAGCATTGCTAAGCTCCGAGCCCTGGGGTCTGTCTGATGTGGATGTGCTTGAACTCCCGTGGAGACAGGAGAAACTCGATGCCATACGTCGACGCAAGAGCCGTAACGGCTCCTCGGGAAGGCTTGTCTTTGGGGTCGTGGAGTGTGACGCACATGTCACGCCTCATCCTCCTGTCGCAAAAGCTATCGCCACTACGATCCAGGCACTCGAACGTTACGGCTACGAAGTCATCAAGTGGAACCCACCACCCCACGCCCCAGCCGTAAACAATCTTTTCCAGATCTTCGGCTCAACGTCTGCCCGGGAAGCACGCGAGGCCATTAATGCAAGTGGGGAGCCTCCGATAGCTCAGCTTAAAGAGTGGTACGAGCAGGGCGATGTTCCTCCCAATAGCAGCGCGGACTTTTGGAACCTTTGCGATCAGCGAGACAGGTATCGTGCACAATACTCAGCCTACTGGGCGTCGACTGGCGACAAGACCCTTTCTGGACGTGTACCTGATGGGATCATTCTGCCGGTGGCGCCGACGACTGCAGTGCGGAGTGGCGAGTTCCATTATTATGGCTACTCTGCTATAGCGAACGTCCTTGATCTTCCATCTGGAACCATTCCCGTCTCGGGTATCCATCAGCTACCGGACGAGCCGCAAGACAGGGGGCAGTTCAATCGAAACGAATTAGATGCAAGAATTCAGATGTCTTGTAAGTGCCTTCCACCACAGTTTACTTCTCAGTGTAGCTTCTGAACGCCTTCCAGACAGGAAGGAGGAGTCATATGGTATGCCTGTTGGCATACAGGTCATGTGCCCACGCTTGCAGGAAGAGCAAGTGTTGGGGCTGATGGAAGCAATCTCTGAAGCGCTCGCTGATGCATCGGGACTGGCCTCGCCATAAACATGTAATGCGTCTGCAACTTCGATTCCTCTAGATCGGTATGGCGGAGCACGGCAGTACCAAGATTAGGATCAGCCGTCCCATGTACCTGATGGACAACAAATTCCGTGCAGGCTGATCCCTTGATGCTCTGTGGAAGATACCCGCCATGTGCTGTTAGTTCGTCTTTGCGCGACGAGTGGGATCGATAGCCATCGCCTCTTTGCTGGCTCAACGCTAGGAATCCTGGCGCGATTAAGGAAGGAATTCTAGGTGAGACGCAGCACAGCGGATTGCAGAAGGTGTTTGGCTCTATGCAAACTCGCATTACCTAAATTGCTCAACACCACAGTTGTGAGATGCAACAGCAAAAAAATTCGACGCCGTCGAATCCGCATAGCCTGATTATTTTCATCTTGATGGGTGTTGACGGCGCTCCCGACATGTCCGATTGAGCTTGCAGACAAACTTTCCTCGATGCCCGCCACTTCCGGCAAGGCCAGACACTTTGCGAGAGATGGTTTTCTTTTCTCATCAAACTCGAATCCTACTTTCCTAGACTTGCACGAGACGAAAGAGCAATTTGCACCACCGTCCCAGCTTCCTAAACCACCCAGGCAAAAATGCCCATCACATCAATTCAGGCATCCCAACGCCTAGACTCACGCGGAAAGCCAACAGTACAGACCACCCTAACAACAGAGCATGGCATCTTCACCTCTATCGTTCCCTCCGGAGCATCAAAAGGCGACTACGAAGCCGTCGAGCTCCGCGACAACGACAAGACCGCATACCAAGGCAACGGCGTGTTGCACGCAGTACACAACGTGAACAACGTCCTCGGCCCAGCACTCGTCAAAGCAAACTTCGACCTGTCCACGCAGCTCAAAGCCGTCGACGCTCTGCTGATCGACCTCGATAAGACGTCGGACAAGAGCAATCTCGGCGCCAACGCGATCTTGTCTCTGAGCATGTGTGCTGCGCGCGCGGGAGCAGCGGCGGCTGGGATTTCGCTATACGCTTTCATTGCGCGGGAGATGGGCGCAACCTCGACGGATTTCGTGCTACCGGTGCCGTTTATGAATGTGTTGAATGGCGGTGACCACTCCGGCAACGCAATGGCGTTTCAGGAGTTCATGATTGCGCCTGTGGGCGCGGAGTCGTTTGCGGACGCGGTTCGGTTTAATGCGGAGACGTATGCGTGCTTGAAAGGGTTGATTGTGAAGAAGTATGGGAAGGCGGCGATCGGGATCGGTGATGAGGGCGGATTTGCGCCGCCTATCTCGCACCCATCCGAGGCGTTGGATTTGTTGGTGCAGGCAATCGAGGACGCGGGACACACTGGCAAGATCAAGGTTGGTATCGATCCGGCTTCGCAGTCTTTCGAGAAGGCCGGTGAATACGATTTGGGATTCAAGACAGATACCGCGCAAAAGATGGGTAGCGGAGAGCTTACAAGGCTTTATCGTGAGCTGTTGGACAAGTACCCCATCGTGCTACTGGAGGATCCGTTCGGGCAGGACGATTGGGATGCGTGGATGCAATTTAATAAGGATTGCGAAGTGGAACTCGTTGGGGACGACTTGCTCGCGACGAACATTGAGCGAATCAAGATGGCAAAGAGAAAGGCTGCTTGTGATAGTCTCTTGCTCAAGATCAACCAGATTGGTACTCTCTCTGAAGCACTTGCTGCGTAAGTTCTGCTTTGGATGTTACGCCCTGCCTTGTTCTAGTAAATTGACATATCGACAGTGCCAAGGAAGCCTTCTCATACGATTGGTCTGTCTTTGTGTCTCATCGGTCAGGCGAGACGACGGACGACTTCATCGCAGATCTGACGGTGGGTGTTCGAGCCGGTCATCTCAAGTCCGGCGCGCCATGTCGCGGTGAGCGGGTGGCTAAATACAATCGATTGATGGACATTGAAGATGAGCTGCGTGCCAGAGGATTGAGGTATCGATATGCTGGAGAGGGCTTCAGGAGAGCGCATGCAAGCTGAAGGGCGTGAGATAGGTAGAACGTACATGGGATTGGAGTAGTCGTGGCCGTATATGAGTCCTCCGGTGCACACAAGCCAAGACCTTCGAGAAAGTCCTCAGCGATGAGCTGACTGATGTAATGGTCAAGTTTGAAGGCCACAACGGGTAACTTTTTGAAACCATGTGCATTGGAGAGGATACTTGTGTTATCAGTCGTACCCTTCTACAGCTCTCGAGGCCGAAAAGATAGCAATTTAATCATATTCCCAGATAAACAATCTTCAAGATCTCAAAACATTGCTGAGGTACGGAATGCCCGCTGATTCTTCCGCACTCCACACCATCTCAATTGTCCCGAGTCTCGCCTTGCTTTGTCATGTCTGCTCTTCGTGACCTGCACACTGCGGGCAAATACAAGCAGAAAAGTGTCTTGGTCTCCACGACTTGACCAACTCCTCAGTCCGAGGGCTCTGATTCCAGGCTTTGTTCCACGGTGAACCGTACAACATCCACGGCACACTACGAGGAAGCCCAGCTGGCGGAGGCGCTCTCTGTGCGTCGCTCCCACAACCCTTAACCATCTCCGCGCGCTCTCGCACAGCTGGTTCCGCAGCGTCTGCATGTGGCAGTGCAACCATTTCGTCGGACGGACGTTCTGTACCAGAAGTAGCCGTCCCAATCGAGTCCTGTGAGTGACTGAGACCGAGAGCTTGCTGCAATTTGCTCCTCGAGCATCGATGGAGCTCATCAATCACATCTGAACCAGGACAGGGCTGGTCCTGCGACGAAAGCCGCAACCAGGTCTGACTCCGACTCCTTCTTCGCCATCGTTCCCTCCACTGTCTCTGCAGCTCGTCCCTGCTCGCAGCAGTCCTCACTTTGACATTCGGCTCCGCTTGCTTCGGGTACCCAGGCTCAACCCAGTCCTCGAGCGGCGGACTGATACTGATAGCCTCGGTGATCTTCTCAATCCACTCAATACACGCCGCCATCGACGGCAACGCGAGAAGGAACTGCCAGCCCTCGGCTCTGATGCGAACGACATTAGAGCGACGGTAGTAGTCGGAAGCCAGACCAACTTCTGCTCCCTGTAGGCCGAGACTCGTTGAGCGCCGGGTTGAAGTGACTACGAGTCGGGTGCCTTGGAGCTTGCTGTGGACGCATTTCCATGATCGATGGCCAGAGGCACGCCAGGGAGCGATGAGCTCGGCTTTGAGGAGGGCGGTGGTTGAGAGGAAGATGGTGCAGGTGTAGTCTGGTAGTGTGCTGTCGTTCAAGCTGAAAGTGCGTGAGTAGGGAGGTGGCGGGATCGATTGTGCTGCGGCGTTTCCGCCGATGGAGGCCATGGCAGTCACATGCTTCCCGTCACATGCTTCGTGCCATTCGGCTGGCTGTTGAGCTGCTGATGAGCTCGTATCAAGGATAGGATATTATGTTGAGCTGAGGGAGGAGATTGTTTGGGAACTGGCCTACATGGAGTTGTCAACTTGCCGCCTACTTATCGTGCTTCTCCCACGTCGCCTGACGTCCTCGTGCTTCCTCTCCATGCCGACATGTGTGGAGGTGCATTCTTGCCTCCATGAGCCCCGTCACCTCCGGCGAGGAGCCGGTGAGCAGTAAGTGTACTGTGTGCCTTGACGATGCTCCATCTCCAACCCGCAAGATCGACGTAAGGGACCGTAGAACCCTAGCGCTCCCGCCTCGTCCGATGCTTGCTCGGTGGCACCGGCGAGCGGCGAGGAAGGAAAGAACAAGACAATCTGCGGAAGTCGAACATGGCCATGATCCCATTCTCGTCCTCTGCAGACAGTGTCATGGATGAAGGATAGCCACGCGTGCCGTCGTATGGGATGGTTTGTGACGCGGACAGTGCTCGACTTCCCGCCCTCGCCGCTCACACCGTGCAGTCCGCTAGCAAGGCAGGGGTCGAGACCGGTTTGCGAGCCTCCAGGCAACCGCATTAAAGATGGCCTCGTCCTCCAACCTCGTATTGCTTCAATCCTCCTTCCTATTTACATCTCAATGAGCTGCATTTCGAACACGATGTGCATGTCGAACAGCAGAGGACGCGACCAATGGCGCTTGGCTGACGAGTACACCTCTCTTGGCCGGCACAGCCTCTCCCACACTCTACTGCTCAAGCTGCGAGTCTTTCGGCAACCACACCAGCAGAACGTGTCGTAGTCAGCAGAGACATGCACTTCATCCGCGGACTTTTGTCTGCTCCGAGATGGGGCTCCATGGCCCCCAAGACGACCACGCGTAGGTTCAATCGACATGCGTGGCGAACGTATGCACATCCCATCTGCTCTCCACATAATACATCGACATTCCTTTCTACCTGAGGTATTAGATCGTAACTCTGTACCATCTCTTCTCCTCGTTCAATCAATGCCGCCATGACCCTCTTCCGCCAAACCAATGCATTGATTGGGAAAGACCTCAAAATCGTAGCACAACGCAGATGGGCATCGACATTCCTCCGAGCGATTGCTCTCCCAATTGCATACATCATTTTCATCGCGTACGCGCGTAACTTCTTCCTCCCGCCGTCTGAGTATGGCTTTGGTTCTCCTCGACCGATCCGGGACTTGACAACAGAAGTCTTCAACTCATCAACCTCCCTCGGCGGCCGTGACCGTGTCGTCTTCATCAACAATGGCTACCAGAACGGCCAAATCGACATCCTCATCGATCGCCTCTCATCACCACTACGCGCTGCAGGCGCCGACGTGCGTACCCTCCCGGACGAAGATCGCCTTTCGGAAATCTGTCAGAGCTCCCTGGCCGGCTTCTCGAGTTGCTATGCATCCGCAAGCTTCACCGGGTCTCCCACAGAAGGCTCCCCGTCTCATTGGAGCTACACTGCCCGAATCGATGCCGGCTTGGGCGTCAGCGTTTTCGTCAACCAGGATGACAACGCCGCGCAGGTCTATGTGCTGCCGTTCGTCCAAGCGATTGATGCTGAGATTGCACGTATGAGTGGCGCGGAGTTGCCGACGGACATGCTGGAGCAGCCGTTCACCTATGAGACGATCCAGGATCGGGAGAACGATGTGCAGCGGTTCTTCATGTCGGCACTGAGTGACTATCTGGCCGTAACGTTGTTTATTGCTATTTGCGGGATTGTGTTCCACCTTCCGGGTTATCTTGCTGTGGAGCGAGAAGCTGGGTTGGCGAATCTTGTCGATGTTATGTCGCACGACAGGTAAGCCAAAAACATAACTAGAAGGGTGGCACGAGATGGAGTCAAGCGGGCTGAACAAACTATGATATGTATGCTAATTTATTGACAATGCCCAGGCGTCCCTGGATCACGGTCATCGCAAGACTCGCCTCCCATTACGCCTCCTTCGCGCTGATCTACCTTCTCGGCTGGCTTGCAATCGGTATCGTAGTCTCCGAGCTCATATTCGTGAGGACCGCGGCATCCATCGTCATCCCCTTCCACCTCATGCTCGGCCTTTCCCTAACAGGCTACTCTCTGCTCTTCGGGAGCTTCTTCAGGCGTGCGCAACTGTCCGGCATCTCAGCTCTGATCGTTTCGCTCGCTCTCGCGGTCGTGGCTCAGTTCGCGCCAAGAGTCCTGGCCTCGACAATCCCATTGGGCTTGCTTTTCCCACCAGCGACATACACTCTGTTTGCGATCCAGCTTGCCGACTCAGAGCACTTGCTGCAAGGCGGACAGCTCGACGAGCTGCAGCCCTGGTCGAGCTTGGATGTCCGTGGATATGTGTTCTTCGTCTTTCTTGGGGTTCAGATCGTGGTGTTCCCGCTACTGGCGGCCTTTGTGCAGTGGTCTCTACACGGGACCTCGCGGAAGAGAGTTGCACATGTTCGAGATCCGGCGCTGGCTCTGAGGCTCACCAACGTGTCAAAAACATTTGGCGGCTTCTGGCACACAAAAGTACCTCTCTTGGGACGGGAGACAGTACGAGCGGTGGATGACCTTAGCCTGGACGTCGTCAGTGGCCAGCTCGTCACCTTGCTGGGTGTGAATGGATCGGGAAAGTCGACTTTGCTTGCAGGCATCACTGGCACCCTGTCGTTCTCTCAAGGCTCAATGGAGCTTGTCAGAGGCACGAGCGTTGGCTTCTGCCCTCAACGCAACGTTACATGGAGCGATCTTACGGTCCTTGAGAACCTCAAGATTATGGCAAAGTTGAAGACCAAGACTTCGGCGGACTTTGGCAAAGACAATGCTCGAAATCTCATCAATGCTTGCGACCTGGGAGAGAAAATAAAGCAAAAACCTCAAGCACTCTCCGGCGGTCAACAACGAAAGCTGCAACTGGCTCTCGCGTTCGCTGGAGGCAGTAAGATATGCTGTATTGACGAGGCGTCGTCTGGATTGGATCCGCTCTCACGCCGGAAGATCTGGGAGATCATGCTCGCCCAAAGAGGTGCACGCACAATCATCCTGACGACTCACGCTCTAGACGAGGCGGATGCTCTGTCCGACCATGTCGCGATCATGTCCAAAGGACGTCTCATCGCTGAAGGCTCATCCGCGGAGCTGAAGCATATGTATGGAGGCGGGTTCACTGTCGTCACGCAGGCGAACGGGAACCTCAACGACCGCAGCTTGACGGTCAGGGGCCACGAGAGGAGCTCTAAAGCTGCAGACATTGCGGAAGTACGTCGGACGGTCGAGTCGAGCAATAACGACCAGCATTCGACTGTTGACATTCGATGTCCTTCCATCGAAGACGTCTTTTTGAATCTGGCACAACATGGCTCCGAATGGACAACTGAGACTCGAAGCTCCTCTCCCACCACAGACGTCGACATCGACTCTCCTTCGATCGAGAAGAATGCAGCGGCTTCCTCCCCAGGAAAGGGAACCAACTTCTTCCAGCAAGTCATGATATTGTTCAGAAAGCGACTTGTCGTCCTCCGCCGCAATTACATGCCGCACATCTGCGCGCTGATTGTCCCTGCTGTCGTTGCAGGTCTGGGCTGCTACTACTTCCTTCAAGGATTTACCGGTATACCCTGTGCCCAGCGGGTGGGCAACGACCCACAGGTCCTAACACTGGGAGCTCTGGAACGATACTGGGGCATCGAGGTCCCTGTGGCACCTGCGGATCGCCTATCTTATTCCAACTTGCCAGCAGCATATTACCAGTACCGCAGCAGGCTACGATTACAGAGCGACTACGCCGACTATCAAGCTTACATCCACAACAACTTCCGCGATGTGGCTCCTGGCGGCTTTTACGTTGGGAACGCCAGTGATCCGACGCCTTTGATGTCGTACAGAATCAACGGAAACCCGGGCTATGCTGGTCTGGCCAAAAATCTAGCAGATTCTTACTTTACCGGGGTCAATATCAATGCCGACTTTTCTACATTCCAACTCCCACTGACTGGCAGCACCGGCGACTCGCTGCAACTGATCCTCTACATCACCCTAGCAATGTGCGTATACCCAGCCTTCCTGGCCCTCTATCCGACATACGAGCGCAAGTCCAATGTCCGCGCTCTACATTACAGCAGCGGCGTGCGACCTGCCCCTTTATGGCTCGCATACCTGCTGTTCGACAGCATCGTCATCGTACTGGTCTCGATCGCGGTCGTAGTCATCTTCACGGGGCTTTCAGACGTGTGGTACGGTCCTGGCTACATCTTCTTCGCGCTGTTCCTGTACGGCGTCTGCTCGACTCTGCTCGCCTACGCCATATCGCTCGCCTGCAACACGGTGCTTGCCGCTTTCGCCATGGTCGCTGGATACCAGGCTGTCTCGGTGCTGATATATTTCATACTGTATCTCGTGCTTCTGACGTTCGGCTCTGCGGAACTACTACAAAGCAATCTGGAGGTTGTGCAGTTCACGTACGGCCTCATATGTCCGGCAGGAAGCTTGCTACGGGTTCTTCTCCTGGCGTTGAATCAGTCTCAGTTACTCTGCCGTGAGCGCAGCTTTGCTGGTGATCCTGGGAGCATTGAGATCTACGGCGGCATCTACCTGTACCTCATCCTGCAGTCGGTCGCGCTGTACGGCTTTTTGGTCTGTCACGATTCCTTCACGTGGACGCAGCTCATCGACCGGATTCGGAAACCTTCTGTCGATACGGATTCAGAGAAGGACAGCCACGTCCAGCATCCCTCCGTAGGTCAAGAAGCAACCAGGACCCAGGCGTCTGCCGACGAGCTTAGACTTCTCAGCCTTTCGAAGCGCTTTGGAAAGGAGCTCGCGGTCGACAACGTTACCTTGGGCGTTGATCGAGGCGAGATATGTGCATTGCTTGGCCCGAACGGTGCCGGGAAGACTTCGACGATTGGCCTGATCAGAGGTGATCTTCGGCCTTCGTCATCGGCGTCCTCTGCACTCATCTCGGGGCATTCCATCCAACGCGAGAAACTAGCAGCGCACCGTCACTTGGGAGTTTGCCCACAATTCAACGCCACTGACCGGATGACCGTGATCGAGCATCTCAAGTTCTACGCAAGGATCCGAGGCGTGCAGCAGGTCTCCTCGCGAGTAGCAACAGCAGTGAAGGCTTTTGGGCTGTATGAGTACCGCAACCGCCTGGTCGCCAAACTCTCCGGCGGCAACCAGCGCCGTCTCTCCTTAGCGACTGCCATGATCGGTAACCCTACCGTCGTTTTATTGGACGAGATGTCGACCGGGGTCGACTCTCTCGCGATGCGCAAGATGTGGCAGTTGATCTCGGAAGTGAAGAGTCAGGTGGCTATTGTAATCACCACCCACTCGATGGAAGAAGCGAGTGTGTTGTCGGACAAGGTTGCAATCATGAGCAAGAGGCTTCTGACTGTCGGAAGTCCAAGGCAGCTGAGGGACAGTTATACTGTTGGTGTCTACCAGGTGCACATTGTGCACAGCAAAGGGTCAGCAACGACGAAGCAGGAGATGGATGATGTTTTGGATTGGATCGTGAAGGAGTCTCCTGGTGCTGAGCTGAAGAGAGGTTCGGACAGCACCATGCATGGGCAGGTGAGGTGTCAGATCGTCTTCCACAAATCGCCCGAGGATGGCGAACAGCAACGACGTGCGGCCGAAAACCAGGAGGGAGACCGGAGATCATCACATCCCTTGCTAACGTTGTACGAGCGTCTGGAGGAGACAAGGCAGCGGTTCAGTGTTTCGTACTACTCTGTCAGCAGGCCTACTTTGGAGGATGTTTTCTTGGACATTTTGGAGAACCACGATTGATGATAGGGTGGACAGGCTTGTCCTCAATTGATGTTGACGAATAAATGAAGAAGTATAATTTACAGCCTCAACGACTAATGTCATCCCGAACGAACTGTCGATATGTTTCCCACCACTCCGCTGCTCCATGGTAGCATTCAGTTGGCCAAGGTGAGCAAGCCAGGACGGTATGGCTGGAGGTCGTAGTCGGACGTGCTGGCGCTTGGGTCCTTGCCTTGGTAAAGGAAGGAGAGGTTGCATGGGTCGATCGGCTGACACTCCGTTAGCACGAGGACATCCAGAGCCCTTCGAAATACTTACCATCGTCTGGTCATTCGCCGCCACAACCAGCGCACCATGCGAAATGTCGTTGGTCCAAGTCGCACCACTGTTCGCCTTCCCAGCAAACGGCGCATCCTCCGACCCGGCCTGAACAGTCCACTCGCCGTCCAGGCTGCTGGCAGTGAAAGAGCGGAAGTATCTGCCCTGCGAACCAATAGCTTCGATGATCATCAAGTATTGCGACTGACCCTGCACAGTGTACACCTGCACGGCTTCGAAAATGTTGTTGCTGGTATCGCTGAGGATCTCCTCGGCCGATGTACCAAAGTCTCCTGGGAAGCTGTCAATGGGCATTGAAGCACGGTAGATCTTGCCATTGTCGCCAGCGAAGAAGAGGTACATGTTCTCATCGTCGCCGATGACTGTTTGGTCGATCGGGCCAGTGTTGGAGCCGGATATCGTGCCGCTGAAGAGAGGTGACTCCGAGGACCAGCCGCTTGGGTCAGTGGGATCGCTCGACGTGCGGTATGAGAACGCTGTGGCGCCCCATTGGTAGGCGAGGATCCAGGTGTCTTGCGGCTCGAAGTAGAACAGCGTTGGTGCGACTGCCGAGAAGCCTGTCGTGGCCGTCTGGGTGGCGTCGGCCATGGCGCTCCAGTCGCTGAACGGCGAGAAGGCCATCGATCCGTAGTTGGCATCGTCGTGGTAGGATGCATACACGACGTGTTTCCCGTCGACGATGGAGTCCGTAAAGTCCTTCAGAGAGACCCAGCCATTAGCGGGCTCCGCCAGCGGACCGCCAAAGTCCGTCCATTGGTAGCTGGACGGCAGAGCACAGGAACCGCCAGTCGCTGGCGCCGAAGAGGTTGGCACACCGGAAGATGACGGAGCGGAGGTGGCGGAAGAAGCGGCCGCTGGCGCTGCGATCGAAGAAGGTGCCGATGAGGCAGACGAGGCAGACGAAGGAGATCCGGAGACTGGCTCTGGGTTCGCTGGGAGCTCGGAACAGATTTGCCTAGGCACAAGGCGGCCGGAAGCAAGCAATGCGATGCCTGGTGTGAGAAGGCTGACAATGGTGGACGACTTCATAATGGATGGAAGCTTCCTCGCAGAGGAAGACGTGAAAGTTAATTGAGAGAATAGAATAGTTGTTTTTGCTGGGGAAGAGAATAGACAAGATGGGAGTCGTCTGGATCATATACTTACACATACATGGGTTTCAAGTGAGTGGATGGTCTGCATAGGCTATCATGGTCCATACCGCATTGCCTAAAATCCCGAAACAATTGCCTACCTAGGTACCAGGGCGGTTGAATGCACAGAGGCCAGCTTCTCAAGTAGAGTGTGAACAAGGAATGTAGGCGGAGGTTGTAGAAAGAATTTCTCCGTGTAGTACTGAGAGAGTCGGCTGAAACGCCAACCAAGCCTCTCAGATGCGCTAGTCGTCTGGGATATATGGGCATTGTTACACAATGAACTGAAGGTATTCGGAGGCGAAGGTCTTGTCGCTCATAATGTGGACATGACAAATTGCTTGTGGAAACCTAGGTCGTCGACTTTTTCGATCGACCACATCGCTGTGTCAAGTCGAGTATGCTCCAACGCAGCCCTGTTGAACGGTCAGCTATGCGAGCAACCGCCGCCGCCTGGTGAGATGGTGACAGGCTTAGAGCTCTATGATATCTTTGCAGTCTTCTACACTCTCGACGTTACACCCTTCGCCACCTGGACCTTTCATGCAGCCGTCATCCAACGACGGAGCTTGTCGAGCAACGTTCCGAGATCCATTGCTCGAAGTACGCTTACCAACTCTCACTCATACAACTGAACAAGATCCTCCGGCATCCTCAGCTCGAACTCGTTCTTCTTGAAGTCGTCGGTCAGGTGTATAAACTTGGTCATCAGCTTCTCCGACATAGGCTTCACCCTCAACTCATTCATGGCCACCACATCCTCATTCAGATTATCCTCGCTTGGACGATCGTAGTTGATACTCTTCTTCGTCGCAACGAGAGACTGCTTCGGGAACAACGCAATCCTGCCAGCCAACTCATTCACAGCGGCCTGCATCTCATCGTTTGGACCGTAAGCAGTATTGACCCAGCCGATGCGCTCGGCGGTCACGGCGTCAACACCCTTAACAGCCAGGTCGTATTCAAACGTCCTGGCACGGCCAATGAGCTTTGTCAGAAACGGCACGGCTCCTGCAGCCGGAAAGAGACCAATCGAAGTAAGTGAGCGTGATGCGCCGGCTGACAAAGGACAGGCTAGACAGATGTCGAAGGTATAGCCTTCGATCGAAGACTGGCTCCGATGACATCCGCCTTCATGGATCATAAGATTGCACGGGAAGAGTGATGGGTGAAGATGGTTTCTCGTCTCTAGACCCGTCTTTCGTCCGCCAAGGCGCTTCCCATACCTCCTGGCGAATAGTCTCTTGACCGTGTGGCTTGTGGAACATCGATCGAGTCGGTGGCTTGCTCTTCCGCTTCCACCTCGTTCTTCCCAACTAGGCAAGAGCGTATAGATGGAAAGCATGACGATGTGAGACCTTCGAACACGAAGTATAAGTATGCGAGCGCTTCTTCACCTGAGAAGAGCATTGTAGCGATATCTGCCTCTACAATCTTTCATCAAAAGGCTGCTTCGGCGACTTTCATCGGGGAAACCACACTTCGTGTAGCTAAGCCTTTTTGTCCTTGTCGTTCAACATGAGCCGCCCATACGAAGGATATGTCGACCCCGACTTCCCTAACCCCGGCGGTCCAAACAGTGCTCGCATCATCATCTACGGGTAGATAACATCGTTCCATTTTTCATATACTACTGACAGAACAACAGCTACACCCCGGCACTCGCCCTAGGCGTCCTCGGTGTCGTCTTGTTCTTCGTCGCCCTCGTCGCACACTGCTACCTGCTCTTCCGGCACCGGACATGGTATTTCTCCACGGTCGCTGTCGGCACCGTCATGGAGATCATCGGATACGTCTTCCGATTGCTGTCAAGCCAACAGAATCCATACTCGGTACCATGGTTTGTTGCGCAATACTTCTGCATCGTCGTCGCGCCGGTCAGCTTCAGTGCGGCAATATACACTGTCGTGAGTGTTCTGGTCAACACATACGGTCGGCAATACTCTCCGATGCCTCCGAAGGCGATACTGGGAATCTTCATCACTTGCGATGTGGTTGCGACGATTGTGCAGGTTGCCGGTGCGGCGTTGGTTGGCACGGCGTATTCGAACCGTAAGTCCATGTTGCCTCCCCCAAGTCATTGGGGCTTGGAGGACCTTGCTAAGCATTTGGTACTCCAGAGGACGATCCGTCAACACCCAACAACATACTTCTGGCCGGACTCGCGTTCCAAGTCTTTTCCTTCTTCGTCTTCCTGGTCATACTGGCTTGGACGCTGTGGAAGGCCCGGCAAAGCTCTGTGAGCGTCGCACGCTCCTTTCTGGTGGCACTGGTAATCGCTACGTTGGCGGTGTATCTCCGAACCTGCTTTCGTCTCGCTGAAACGGCCGAGGGGCTCATGCAAACCCTTTCAACCCACGAGGTGTTTTTCGGGTGCCTGGAGTTTGCTCCGATTGTTGTTGCAGTGTACCTATTCACCTGGTGGCATCCAGGCCCATGGCTTAGTGCTACGCCGAATTCGGGGTCAAAGAGACACGAGGGCGCAGCGACAGCGAGCTGATGGCTTGTTGATCATCTTGTGGGACCCTCCAGATGTATGATAAGTCGGCCTCGCCAAAGGACGCTGGATAGGGCAACAGCGCGGTGATCCGAGGGTCGCTGAGCTCACGTAGATACCAAACAATGGCCATGCATTCAGATTTGGCTCGTCGAGTGACCCACCACTGACCAATCTGAGCTGCAAGTGCATACCAGTAGCTTAGGAAGAGGAGACCTATTGTATCTTTTTCGAGTACCAGTCGGCGCAGAGATGGCAATGTTCGGCCGCAGAAAGCCATGAGCGCTGGGAAGTTCTCAGGGTTGGGCTCCAAGCACAATAGCGGTGTCAGGAGCCGCAGGATGTAGTGGTACTCGTTGTTGTCGTTTGTAGAGGACTCATTAAGACCACAAAGGTTTACAAAGGCTGGTGGTAGTCCCACGATGCCGGGATGTGAGCCATCGCTGAATGTGCCACGGTCGTTGTCGGAGCCACGCAAGACCTGCTTCCAGACAGAGCTTCTCATGAAGTTGCCTGACCAATGCATTAGCAGGATGCCAAAGGCGTGCTCTGGCCGTTTTACTTCCAATTGACTCACCAGAACACTCCCTTAGTGCTCGAAACCCCATTGTCGCAGCTAAGGGCTCGATCGCACGATGAAAGTCCACTTCACTGCCAGTATAAGCACTCTCGGGCACAGCATCGTCCATAGAAAACGCAAAAATAATAGCAAGGAAGGTAGTAGCCAGCGTTGCGTCGAGGTGGGGACCGTGGTCGCTCAAAGCTTTTTGATGATATCGGAGCGCCTTGCCCCAGTAAGTCACCTCTGCGATAGAGAGCTTCCGATGGAAATCCACTTGCGACGAGTCGCAGTGTAGTCTCTTGAGGTGGGCTGCCGAGACGGCAAGGACCATATGCATAAGGTGAGGATGCTGCCACCCTTCTCTGGCAACGAAAGAGTGCATCACACCCTTGCACTTTGGAGAGCCCAATGTGAAGCACGTAGTAGCCTGAAAATGCTGCAGCATGTTGAGAGAGGAGAGCGTTCCAGAATTGATAGATGATCCGGGTGGAAGGCTCAAGAGCTCGCCAAGCTCTGTATCGAGTATCTCGAGGGACATGCTGTACCTGCGAGCAGAAGGCGTCAGCATCCGTGCTGCAAGGCGTTCTGAGCGCAAGACTGGGCTCATGACAGCAAGACTGGAGAACGTACATGTCTCCATTTGGACTCTCGACATCCCGCTCGTCCGACCAGAGCGTCTTCGGTGACGATCTCGCAGCAGGGGAGTACACGCACTGTACGTTCACCTTCGCACATCGACTGCAGCGAGGTTTGCCCTCATCACACTAGGCCAAGCGTCAGCTGAGCATGATCTAGATCGTAGAGGACAGGGTACGCACTCGGATGTGTCGAGCTTTGCAAGCCGGGCATCCTGTGCGGCTCTTTTTGTGAGTTTTCCGAGGGTTGTATGAATTGACATTATTGCCTGTCATGTCTCTTGGTATTTGGACCTTGAAGACGGTCTGCATCTCGTGTAGATGGAGTAGCAAAGGACAGGGGGCGATCTCTCGATGACTAGGCAAGGAAATGGTGTGTTTCGTTCATTCACCTACACTTGCTAAGCGGGAGAAGAAGAAGACATGGCTGGCAGCTATGGCCTGGCATACAGTGCTCGTACATGGCAGTGCAACGGCATAGTGCATTGACATGGAATGATGATGTCGAGATGTCTGTCCTACAGCTCCTGCCCCGTGCGTTACGAGCCTGCCTAAAAGGTTGCTAGCGTTTTAGGGCTGAAACTCTAATCAGATGTGAGAGTGAGGTGAAGAAAGGACTTCGTCTCTTCCTTCGCTCCTCATCATCAAAATACATCGTTGAACGCTCCCATCGTGCCGGACGGGAATGGTTAACGCCAGCGGCTTCGCCCACGGGCATCGACAACGCTTCAATGAGCGCTCATGGGACGCGGGCCAGCATAGCTCTGGCAGATTCAAGGACATCGATCGTGGAGGTGATCCTTTCTTGACATGGAGATGGCCACCACCTCCCAGTCGACGGTCTCTTTTACCCTGTCTTCAGAGCACGAGTTCAAAGGTAAAGCTGAGGCGTCTTGCCTTGAGCAAGCACATGCTCAAAGAGCTGGCGGTCGTGCGACTGACACCACGGCGGTCAGAAGAAGGGCACGCCCGAGTATGTAGCCATCCGTCGTCTTATGTAAGTGCGAATTCGACGGAAGCACGGCAAGTTGTTTTCATGCATGCCTTGCATCGAAGAAAAATGTCATAAATCACGATCATTGGCACAGCTCATTCCAGTGAAGTCTCGCCAAAATTGAGCCTCACGTGTTGCACAACATTGGCAAACGCATCCCTTACGCACATTCTCACATGCGGTCAGCTGTTCACTTTCTATAGTCACCAGTCCTTACCGTGATCCTTTACGACACTCCCTTGTTTTGCAGGCCAGCCATACAGGACTTGGACAATCGTACGTTACCTTGGAAACACATCACAAAACATTAAAACATCGATACTCGAAACGACCCGGCTACTTCAAGCAAACGGCGCGATCCCGAGGTGAATTTCTATCAAAAGAGCAACACCAGCAACGAGCGGTTCGATGAAGAGAATTCTGGCGGCAGCGTTGTTGCTTGCCGTCGCAACGGCGCAGGACAATGCTTGTGAGGACGACGGTGGGAATTTCTACTGCCAGCTAGTCAATGCGATCACATACACCTCAGTCGGCGGCTCGGGCACCTACCAGAAGATCACAGACATGGACTCGACGTCAGGATCATGCGCAAGCTCGCCCTACGACTACGCCGGAAGCATCGCACCCCTGGACGAAGAGGTGAGGACCCGTGTCGTCATGAAGAGGTGGAACGCTGTAGTTTGCTAACACCCAGCAGGTCTCATGGCACGTCCGCGGTCCCACCATCCTCAAGCAGTTTGCTGCCTACACCCCGGACGCCCCAACAGTCAAGAAGTCCAAGCGTAACCAGCATGTGCGACGCCACGCGCAGGGCAGCGGCAGCAACCACAAGCACCACGGAGACCGAATACAAGAGCGACAGGTCGGTGCCACTGTGACCGCTACCATTGAAGGCATCGTGCAGACTTGGATCAACGAGTACGATGGCTTGCCAACCGAGACTACAAGCACCGCAGAGGCAGACTATCCGAGCGGTACGGGATTTCCGGCAAACATGTTCAACTCGACGGATCCAAGCAACATCACTGTGACTGGCAACGGCTGGGGCCGCAACGCATTCTACAACGCCGACAACCAGACATCTGAAGGCCTTGTCTTCTTGAACCACTTCGGCGGATCGGGATCTGGAGTCTTCGACTACAGCTTCGGTAACTCGCTCTCGTACGCCGGCGCAGACGGTAATTGCGGCGCTTCAGGCCCAGAGACGCTGGCGAGAACCACCCTCCCATCTAGCGCCGAAGTCGTCTTGATGAGCGATCAGCAATGCGAAGACGACAGCTGCGGCTACGTGCGCCCTGGCACAGTTGCTCATCATGGCTGGGACGGCACTCGCAAAGCCTTCTTCTTCGAGTTCCAAATGCCTGACTCAGGTGAGACGACCAACAACATCTACGATCCTGTGAATATGCCGGCAATCTGGATGCTCAACGCACAGATCCCACGCACGCTACAGTACGGCAACGAAGACTGCTCGTGCTGGGGCTCCGGATGCGGCGAGTTCGACATGTTCGAGGTACTATCCCCAGGCTCGACGAAAGCGAAAAGCACGCTGCACGGCAACAAGGCGGGCGGCGATAGCAACTACTTCGACCGTCCGCTGGACAAGACGATCAAGGTCGGGATGGTGATGTACGACGATAATATCCACATCAAGGTGCTTGACGACGACATGGAGTTCCCGAGTATGATGGATGAGGAGACGATCAATGAGATCTTGCAGAGCACGATTGAGGCGAGCATGATGGTGTCATTGTTTAGTCTGGCGGAGTCGGCTGCTGGATAGCTGGGTGCTTTGCATGGGTGAAGGCGTTACGGGTATTCGCATGAGCACGGTCGGCGTTCGAGGGCTGGCGTTTAAGAAAGGGTTGGTTATGCTCTGATGCGCTGTACCTCGCCAGCAGCTGGGTCATGGTCGATATCTGTTCCAGGCTTCGAAGACTCTTCAGTATGGAATTGCTCACTTTTCACGCAATCATGTCAGCTCTGTCCAAATGTCCACGTTGATATGAAATGGCTCTCACGTGATAGAGGGAGGAGGCGAAGTGAAGAAGTGAGGGTGGCTGGGCGGCTCGGGTTGGATTTGCCTCGGCGAAATCGCATGTGGCCGTAGCATCATCCACCACCTCTTGCCAACGACTCTTGAGCGCTGGTTGTTATTCTTAATCCATACCGCATCGCCACCTTCCGCTCCTCAATCGGAAGACTACCATATCAGCGGAACCGCATCTGCGCGGCGGCACTGTCCTTTGACCTCCGAGACAGCGCTCAGCGGACGTGATGCGATGCTGACCTGAGACTTCTACCACAAGCACTTGTCACCGCACGAGAGAGCAGAAAAGACACACACCTTAGCGTTCTGGATGGCCAGCCCCCCGAAGCCGTGGGAGCGCGCCGGCGCAACCTCTTCAGGTCAGTTTCCACCACCTATCCGGCTTGGAGAGGGCCATGCTGACAGCGAACCGCAGCCGCCGTCCCAAGCTCCGGCACCACTACTGCTACCGCGGCAGCACCCTCATCTTCAGACGCACCAACCCTCCCAGCCAGACCCGACTCTCTATCCACCGTTGCGACCCGAACAGCCTCCAACTACTCTAATCCTTACAATCGCACAAGCCCATACTCCTCCCCATACGGCTACGGCGGCGGCATGTCATCCTACAGCTCACCCTACAGCCGCTTCGGCGGCGGCTACGGTGGCATGGGCGGTGGCATGTACGGCGGAGGCATGGGCGGGATGTATGGAGGCGGGATGTACGGCGGCATGGGCGGGATGGGAGGCATGGGAGGCATGTACGGCCAGCAGCCTGGCATGTACGGACAACAACCCGGCATGGAGCAACAGAGCTTGACGCAGACATATCAGCAGTCGACGCAGGCCACTTTCCAGATGATTGAGAGTATTGTGGGGGCGTTTGGAGGCTTTGCGCAGATGCTGGAGAGCACGTTCATGGCGACGCATAGCTCGTTCTTTGCGATGGTGAGCGTGGCGGAGCAGTTTGGGAACTTGCGGCAGACGTTGGGATCTGTGCTGGGCATTTTCACAGTGATGCGGTGGATACGGACGGCTGTGGCGAAATTGACCGGACGGCCACCCCCAGCGAGCTCAAAGGAACTCACGCCAGCCAACTTCGCGGCTTTCAATGGGAAGGCTCCAGATGGCTCCCCCGCACAGCCACGTCCGAGCAGGAAGCCATTCATCTTCTTCGTGGTGGCAGTTTTCGGTCTGCCATATCTGATGACCAAGCTCATCCGAGCGCTCGCCGCGTCGCAAGAGGCAGAGCAAGCGAAACTGGCGAACGCACCGTATGGCGCTGACGGCCAACCAAGCAAGCCGCTGGACCCACGAGACCTGGATTTCTGCCGGGTGCTATACGATTACACCCCTCAGCAAGAGCAACCAGGCGTGGACATTCCCGTGAAGACGGGAGATCTCGTCGCAGTGCTCTCTAAGACGGACCCAATGGGCAACGCGAGCGAGTGGTGGCAATGCCGCACCCGAGACGGAAGACTGGGCTACCTCCCGGACAAGTACTTGGAAGTTGTCCGTCGATCTCCAGCGCAGCTTACCGCGGCCGCAAAGAGCAACGCCACGTCTCCTGCGCACTCGAGAGTCAACACGATGACCAATAGTGTCAAGGGTCCGGACAGCAGGGCGAACAGCATGAGGATCACAGAGAAGGAAAAGGCGGAGATAGGGAAGGCGAACAAGGAGCCTTTGGAGAAGAAGAAGGCTATTGAGGACTTCCAGCGGGGAGGCTTTTACAATTGAATGGATTATGGGTGCTATGGGTGCTGTTTGCGAACCAGCGAGGGGTGTTTTGGGCGCGGTGGCTTTGGGATAGTTTGAGGCGTTCAAGCGATACATGCCTATCTTTGTGCGATGCTGCAAAGAATGAGGGAGTGTACAGAAACGAGAGTCTGATCGAAGTTGCGCTGCGCCATTCAATCCGATATTCATGCATCCTCAGTCTACCACCTTATGCTTGTCTTCTTCGCATTGTGAAATCCCACCACTTTTGCCAGTCGTTGGTCAGCTCGCGTCTTGACACACGTCTCCCTTTGAACATGCTGCCCAGCTTTGCGCCAACCTGCAACATTCAACCACCGCGGCCTCCGACTGAACGAAGACGATACACTTGCGCTCGTCCAATGCTATAGCAGTGCTCGACGAGCTAAAGAAGCAGCTCCTACACCACCCGAGGTACCCGTGGTCCAACAGTACAAAGGGAGCAAACGATGTCCCAACCTTCCCTGATCACACAACTCTCGCATTACATCCTTGACGGTCTATGGCAGCTGCAAAGCTGCTTCAACTGCTTCCCGAGCAACCCTAGCCTCAAGATCAATGGCCGCAGCTTTAAGATCTTGAGGCTGTTGGGAGAAGGAGGTAAGCGGGCCACCAGCACTTTATTCCCCATTGAGCAGTCGTTGATGTGATCATACAGGCTTTTCCTACGTTTACCTCGTCCAATCACCGGGCGACCCAACACTCTACGCCCTCAAGAAGATACGATGTCCCTTCGGCCAGGAGAGCGTCTCGCAGGCATTAAAGGAGGTGGAAGCCTACAGTCTGTTCACTCCACACCCGAACATCATACACGCGGTGGACCATTCAGTGGAGAGCGATAGGGGCGATCCCGGGAGCAAGACTGTGTACATCCTCCTGCCGTACTACCGACGGGGGAACCTGCAGGATGCGATCAACGCGAATCTGGTCAACCGAGCGAGATTCCCAGAGCGGAGGTTGATGGTGCTTTTTCTAGGCGTGTGCAGGGCGCTGAAGGCTATGCATCAATATCGCGTCAGCGGAGCACCTGGCGGTGAGGGCGCGAGACGGAAAGCGAAGGGCGTGAGACGAGAAGCCGCGGAGGCCGACCTCGAGGCCGCGGAGGAGGTTGTGCAGGCCAACACGCGCAGGAAACGGCGGGATCAGAGGGGTGGGGAGGACGATGATGAAGAGCAGGATGCGCTTTTAGAGGGCGAGGTCATGGCAGCGCAGGAAGGTGTTGGTGCAGGGGAGACGAGAGCGTATGCGCATCGGGACATCAAGCCCGGGAACATCATGATCAATGACAATGGCACGCAGCCTGTGCTTATGGATTTGGGGTCTCTGGCGCCGTCGCCTACGCCTATTACGAGTCGGGCGTTGGCGTTGCAGGTCCAGGATCAAGCGGCTGAGCATTCGACAATGCTGTACCGAGCGCCGGAACTGTTCGATGTGAAGACTGGCACTGTGATAGATGGAAAGGTGGACATCTGGTCACTTGGATGCACTGTCTACGCCTGCTTAGTCGGCAAATCGCCCTTCGAAGCTCGCTCAGAAGAGACTGGCGGCAGTTTGTCGCTCTGCGTGCTTGGTGGCGACTGGAGATTCCCTGACGAAGGACCTGCCGAAGCAAAGCGCGGTAAGCAGAGGATGGTGGATGCGGAGGAAGCCGCAAACAAGAAAAAGGAAGATGTGATTTCTGAGCCTATCAAAGAGGTGGTGAGGAGGTGTTTGTCGGTTGAGCCGGCGGAGAGGCCGGACGTGGATGAGTTGATTGCGATGGTGGAGAGGGTGGTGGAGGAGCTGCCCGAGGATGGGGATGCGGCGTTGGATATGGAGTGATGGTTAGCGAATGCTTGGATTAGACTTTTGTTCTGATGTGTGTATGGCTGTACCCGTGCGTGCCTCTGAAGGCGCTTTGAAAGTCACCACTGCGCTCCTTCCTGTTCCAGCTAGCGCTTCGTGACAGGACCTGCCTTATTGAGCGTGCTCGAATTCCTCCAGTGAATGAAACGTCAACCCTTCCTCTCAAGATCAAGCTGTGACAACGTTGCACAATAGTTGCGCTATTCGCCAGACATCCGGCGACCCAACAGAGACCCAAGTACCGACAATCTCGAGTCACCATCTGACAATCGCCACCAATGGTTCAAAAGGCCAAAATGTTCACCCCAGAGGTGCTCATCAGTGCTCCCCGGCGCTCAGCAGGCATCCCGAATGCCCTAGGGTCCAAGGTGCTCTACACCACAAGCACCTACAGCTTCAAAACTCACAGCAAGGAGAGCTCGCTCAACGTCTTGCGTACCGCGAACGGCGACGTCCAGGTCCTTGCTCGCAATGAAGACGTCTCGGACATGAACTGGCTGGATGATGCTGGAGAAGCGTTTGCCTGTCTGCAGGCCAACAACGATGGCACCACGAACCTCTGCGTTGGCTACGTGCCATGGAGCTCACCGCCAAACGGGAGCTGGGAAAAACGGCACTATGTCGCCGGGACTATTGATGCAGCGGCAGCGAATTTGAAGGTCGCTCGAATCGACGAGACAGGGAGGGAGTTTGCTTTCGTCGTGTCCGCACAGGCAACGAAGGATGGGAAGCTGTTCAATGCTGAGAAGGCACCAAAGACTCAGAGTACTGGACGGCTTTATGACAGTCTCTATGTGAGGCATTGGGATAGCTGGGAGGTTAAGGAGAAGAATGCTTTGTGGTAAGTATGTCCTACTCGTGCTGTATTGAAATTGCACTGATTGATGTGTACCAGGTACGGAAAGTTGTCTCTCAACGAAGACGCCAAGTACACCATGAGCGGTCTTACGAATGCCCTAAAGGACACAAAGCTCGAGTGTCCCATCCTGCCATTCGGAGGCACCGACAACTTCAACCTCTGCCACAACTGCATCATCTTCGTGTCCAAAGATCGCGAGCTCAACCCGGCGCTGAACACGAAGTCGAATGTCTACATCGTCCACCTAAGCTCATGGGACGGCGGAGAAGATCCCCCGAAACCGAAACGAGTCATCATACCCGACTTCGAGGGTGCGAGCACAAGTCCTGTCATCTCGCCTGACGGGAGCAAGGCTGCTTTCCTCTCGATGAAGACTGCTGGCTACGAGGCTGATAGAAACATAATTTTCGTGCTCCCGGATCTAAACATGCAAGGAGACTTGACAAGGAAGCGTGCTCTTGCAGCATATCGTTGCAACGATGGTGGTGAGTGGGATCGGAGTCCATCATCGATCACATTCGCATCCGACAACGAGTCGCTTCTTGCCATTGCAGAAGAATATGGCCACTCGAGGCTGTTCATGGTCGACCCCGACGTGACAAGCATGGCGAAGCCGCGGATGCTGACGAAATCGGGCTACGTGAGTGACTGTCATCCTCTGCTAGATGGACGCATCTTCGTGTCTGGATCGAGCTTGGTGGACAATTCGTTCTATGCCGTCGTAGATCCGCGACTCCCTGCGGGTGACTCATCTACAGCTGAACACTTGCTTACTTGGACCAGCTCAAATTCGAGCGCAGGCAACAAGTTCGGCCTCTCTTCAAAGCAAGTCTCTACCATTTGGACACCAGCGAGCAACAAGAAAGTACGCAAGGAGATCCACTCGATCGTGGTGAAGCCAAGCAACTTCGACTCCGACAAGAAGTATCCTGTGGCATACCTTATTCATGGCGGCCCCCAAGGCAGCTGGGCGGACAACTGGTCGACTCGATGGAATCCGGCTGTCTTCGCTGAGCAGGGTTACATCGTCGTCGCTCCGAATCCGACCGGAAGTACAGGGTACGGCCAGGAGTTCACGGATAGCATCAAACGCAACTGGGGCGGAGATCCATACCAGGACATCGTGAACTGCTCTGAGTGGGTAGGTGAGAACATGCCGGAGGCGGACAACGAGAGGGCTGTAGCGTTGGGTGCGAGCTATGGTGGGTATATGATGAACTGGTGAGTTGACCCTCTTGGACACCGTCGAGATAGTGTTGACACACCAGCAGGATCCAAGGCCACGACCTCGGCCGCAAGTTCAAGGCGCTCGTCTGCCACGACGGCATCCTCAGCACAGCCGGCATGCTTGCGACGGAAGAGTTGTACTTCCCCTTTTACGATCTAGGCGGGACGCCCTGGTATGATCCGGGCTTCAAGGACGCCAATAGGAACAGCGCAGCAGTCCAAGCGAAGCGCAACTTCACCTCAGCGAGCATGGAAGCCTGGCGCAAATGGGATCCAAGCCAGTATTTCGAGAACTGGTCGACGCCTCAGCTTGTCATTCACAGCTCGAAGGACTACCGGATCTGCATCTCCGATGGGCTGGCAGCGTTCAATGTGCTGCAGGCAAGGGGCGTGGAGAGTCAGTTCTTGACGTTTCCGGTGAGCATCTACTCGAACCAGCCTTCTCGGCATATGGGCACGTTGCTGACCTGTAATGCAGGATGAGACTCACTTTGTCCTCAAGCCAGAGAACAGCCTAGTATGGCACAAGACGGTCATCAACTTTATCAACAAGCACGTCGACTTCCCACCGCTCACCGATGAAGACCCAGACAGTGACGAGTTCTGGGGTGACGTGAGAGGAGAGAAGGAAGAAGTGGTAGAAATGGCTGGCCAGGGGAAGCCCGAGACGTAGTCAAGCTGCCTGCCTGCATTGCTGATGGGCCTGCTGCCAATTCACTGCCGGCTATCGCTACCGTCCAGTCCACTCCCCAACATCCACATAATGCCCTCCAAACTCATAGTTCATGCTCATCATTCGCTGCATCTCGATGCGATCGCGGTCGGGTCTTGGTTCGATTGGCTCGTTGTCGCTGCTGGTGCTGGTGCTGCCGACGAAAACAGTCTTGAGCCAGTTGGATATGGAGCTCGCTCTTCGTGTAGTGCTGGGCTGTGCTGGCGTGGAGGCGTTCGACTTTTGTGTTGATGATGATGATGATGATGCTGCTGATGATGCTGAAGTGCTGGACTTGCTGGTCTTGCGTGATTGTTCTGCCATTGTGTGTGTCTGTGTCCTACGTATCGTGCGTGTCGTGCGGTGTGCTGAGCAGGGGTTTATAGGAAGCTCCAACAGGACGAGAGAAGCGCAAGTCGATGACAGACGTCGTCAGCTTTAAGTGACAGGGCATGCATCGCGGCCACCATCCTGACACTGATCAAGCTACCATATGGTGGCTCTTACAACCAGGAACACACGGAATGCTGTGGATGCTGGTCCAGAGGGGAAGTCTGAGCTAAGCTGACCATGGAAGAGTCGTTCATTGGTGTTTTGCGGGCATCCGCTGAATGCCGTTTCCACAACCAGACCCCATTGATTCCTGGCTGCCTCTTGCGCCAGAGGCACAAGCACGATTCCAAGTGCACATCCCGACCAACATCAAGCGCCTCCAACTCCAACGCTAAAAGCATGTACTCGTTTCTTTTTGTTGCAACACCAGTCATGTCCTCTGCCCTGTCAAGATCCGCCACCCTCCACCTCTCTGCTGCGATCCTTCAAGAATTCTGACAGCCAAAGCAGCGGCTTCTCGGGCTCATAGGCTGCCAGATGCTTCATCGCTTCCAGCAAATGAGGTGTCACATTCTGGTTGAGGTACTGTCGGGTCGGCCCACCATGAGCCACCGGTTTGTCTGGCTTTGCGACCGGCTGTGGGGGCATCGAGCCAGGCCTTGTTGCAGATGCTGAAGGGGCCGGTGGTGTCGCTGCGGCAGCTGGAGCGAGCATAGCGTCGGTAGCGGTGGTTGTCGTAGGCTGGTCGGGGACTGCGTGGAGTGCTGACGCTGCTGGTGTGGAGGTCTCCTCCTTCATCTCTACATCCTGACCGTCCGTGGGCAGCGAGCCGTTTGCGACTGGTTCCGCCATGTTGACCTGGTTGATGTAGTGTCGCGATCCGCTCTTGTTCTTGCTCTGAACCAAAAAACGCGGTCGACGCGATCTCTTGGCGCGGTCGACTTCACTTCACTTTCGGACCTCACCTCTTTCTTTGCTGTTTACCACTCGAAACATCGCTCTTGGAAATGAAGCAGGCAGCATTCTACTACAACTGGAGCAGCTCAAAGGTATCGCGCATCAAGCTGCGCTACCCTTCATGATCTTCACGCCGATATTCACAAAGGAAGTGGTACTGCTCTACTTCCAACCACAACGACCAGCGGGAGGTAATGGTAGGAGACTGCTACGATCGTTCACACGCCCGGCTCGAAACGAGCTATCTGCTTGTTGGGACCAGATAATTCTACGGGGTCCGCATGATTGGATCGCAGTACTGATCGCAGGCCAATGAGCCAGGGCCGTGTACAATCTCACCTAGTTTCACACTCATGTCACCTTCACGCACAGCCTCGTTGTGATGTTTAAGGTTTGGTGAGGTTTGTCCGACACTTCTCCATAACATTTCACATTACCGCAATCTTTTCACATCTTCTGGCTTCTTACAACCCACTTGCTTTCTTCGAGAACAGCCCAACAGCTGCAGGTTCAACATGGCTCCAAAGTCAGCGCAGGTAGGTCTCCTGAATTCTAGCTTTCGTTTCTTCAATTGACACCACGCAGAAGTCCAAAGCCCCGCCGGCTGAGGCGCCCGAGCCCAAGACGCCGCAGTCGAAATCAAAGCGCAAGGCTCCTGCCGAGAGCCCACCCCCAGCATCACCCACACCAAGGAAAAAGGTCAAGAAGGAGCCACTTCCCACCTCCACACTCCAGCAAGATAGCCGTGCAGCCGTGCCAATCGACGCGACTTACGAAGGCGAGCCAGTGGCCCAACTGGTCAAGCACGGCAAGTTCGGTCTCTCGCTCAAGCTTGAGGCACTCGGCGCGTTCAACCTTGTGAAGACTGTGAGTGCCTTTCTACAGCCATTTCTTTAGGCTGTCGCTAACGAACTCTGCCAGCTTGTCTTCACCGAAGGTGAATTCGAAGGTCACCAAGCAATCATCCTCAAGCCGGCCAAAGCCTTCGAGTTCGCGCGTCTACCAGAAGAGGTCCGCAAGCGCGTCTACAAGTTCTACTTTGCCGCCAGCGGTATCGTCGGCAAGGAGATCGTTCTCGAAGGCCGCCGCCCCGACAAGGACATCTACGCCAAGTCATACGCCGAAGGATCCAAGAGCCGCGTCGCACTGCTCGCCGTCAACAAGGCCATCTACGAAGAAGCTGCGCCCATCCTCTACGAAACTGCGCTCAGGCTCGAGAGCACGACGACCCTTGTCGACTTCATCTCACAGAGCGAGGAGTCATTGAAGTCGAAGCTCAACAACATCGAGATCAAGAACTTCGTCAAGACACAGTCGAGGAACGCACTGAACAACCTGTCCAACTGCCCAAACATCACACGCCTCCACATCGACACCGGTGTGTCCGGCGATGGCGAGCCTGTGAAGGCAGCCAAGACCTTCTGGCTCGATGCATCGAAGTTCCTGGAGGCTGCGAGCGCTCGGATGGGTGAGAAGGGGGCAGGCGTTGAGGTGTTGAGCTTCGGCAGGCAGGCTTTCACGAGTAAGGAAGGCAAGGGCACTGCGCAGCCGTGGCCGGAGGAGATGCGGAAGGAGTTCATCGAGGAGCTGAAGGGGAAGATGAAGTGAGATCGCGTCCACGGACTACCATGCTCGTCGGCTAATGTTTTGCCGTAGGTGATGGTCTTGGCTGTCACTACGGCACCGCAAGCCCCAAGAAGACGTTCAAAGTGGAAGACCATAATTACGTCTCCTCTCTACCTGACGAAGCTTGAGATGGCGCAAAGCAGGGGTGGGCGGACAGGGTTGGAGTGCATGGGAGCCGGTCCATCCGACAGCGAAGCAGTTAGTCGTGGCAACCTTGCATAGTGAGTTGAATGCTACGTTTCAAGGATGTACAGAAACACTTCCTCTCCATCACGTTATTCCTTGTCTTCACAAGCTTATCGCCGTCTCCGGACTTCCGGTCGAAGTGTGAAGCTGAAGTTGCACCTTTCGGAGGCCGCTCCTGAGCCAAGCTCAGCACTGCAGCTTCGCGAGCACACATGACACGAGCGTGATGCGAATGCTATCTATACCACCTCGCGTGTTCGGACGCGAGCAATGGCTCCGCATTGTTTGACAAGCGACGAACGATTCGCAAAGATGACATCACGGCCGAAGCAGTGGGAAAGAAATAAACACCGCAACCGCAGCAGCACGTTGCTCTTCGAAAACCACCTCACACGAATCAACCATAGCAGAAGATGGCAGCACTCATGCCCAAGGGCCTCCCGTGGGCGTCGAGCCTCAGAAACACTACCCAACTGTTCAAAAACCAGCGCTCATTAGCCAAAGCCTTCTCCACGACAACCTTCCAACGCTCCCAGCCCGGCCTCCTCCTCCACGACGCCAAGACCGGCTACGGCTTCATCCGCCACAACAAGGTGCCAGAGAAGCCTCGCTCCAAGGGTGTCACCGAGATCCGCGGACCGTACTACACAGCAATGGGCCCACGATACCTCTCCGACGTCTTGGAAACCATGGGCGGCCATGTGGACGGGTTGAAATTCGCTGGTGGGAGCTTCAGTTTGTTTCCTGAGGCGAAGCTTCGCGAGATTATTGATCTAGCTCATTCCTATGGGGTTTATGTGAGCACGGGCGGCTGGATGGAGCATATACTGGCCTCTGGAGGGGATGTGGACAAGTACATCGCGACGTGTAGGCGGCTTGGGTTTGATGTGATTGAGATCAGTACTGGGTTCCTGTCAATTCCGGGTGAAGACTGGTTGAGGCTTGTGAGCTCTTCCTCAGAGACCGAAAGTGGACGAAACTGATGATCTCCCAGGTCGACCGCGTACACAACGCCGGCTTGAAGGCGAAGCCAGAGCTGGGCATCCAGTTCGGTGCTGGCGGCGACACGGCGACGAGCGAGCTCGAATCAGTCGGAACCAGCGATCCTTCGAAACTGCTAAACATGGCGAAGCGTTTCGTTGACGCCGGAGTGGAGCGGATGATGATCGAGAGTGAAGGGATTACTGAGAACGTGAACTCGTGGCGGACCGATGTGATCCAGAAGATTCTGAACGAGCTGCCGATGGAGAAGGTCATGTTTGAGGCTGCGGATCCGAGTGTGTTCAACTGGTGAGGCTGCTTGGCGACGCTGGTGTTGTTGGGAGTCGCTGATGTGCTGCAGGTACATTCGAGAGTTCGGCATTGATGTGAACCTCTTCGTGGATCACTCGCAGATCGTACAGTAAGTCCAGGACCGTCTGACCACATGTAAGAGGCTCTGCGGCATTCCTTACGCTGACACCTTCATCTTTGACAGGCTGGCGGGCTTGAGGGCAGGCATCTGGGGCAAGAGTGATACGTTCGGCAAGATTGTGTCGTATCGGCCAGCGGACTGACAGGGGTTTGGTTGGTGAGCAGTCTTGAAGTTGGTGCACCTGCCAGTATTTGAGCAACCTATAGCAATCATGAAACTGAGCTGACTATGCATTATGCAAATTGATGTCTCATTTCGTCGTCTATATGAACGTAAGATCCATTGGTCCTGGTTATTTCGCTCTCAGAGATCCTTCAATAAGAAGTGGTCTATTTGTTCATGCCGATCGAACCCTTGACTTTGTCCTACAAGCAAGCGAATGTCAGCCAGCATCTTCATCAACCAGAATGTTGTGATATCACGTACCATCGTGCTCTCGCCCTTGGCGGAGTCCTTCTCGCGGCTGGCCTTGTCACTAAGCAAGAGGTCAGCGGGTCCTTGCCGTCGTTTGAATAAGCTAAAACTTACGACATCGACTGTCCGGTAGACTTCTCGCTGTCGGGGACGGCGTCACTATCGGCGATGCGTTAGGAATGTTTTGCTCGATGTGTATGGCGGTCTGCCTACCGCTGGACAGTATCGCCGAGGTTGGTCGCGCCCTCCTTGACCTTGTCGGTGGTGGACTTGCTGCTCTCGGGAGTCATCTTCTCCTGAGCCTCTGCGGAGATTTGTTAGCTCTCCGTCGGACGGGAACATGGATGGTCGGGAGCCATACTGTCGCCTATATATGGCATTGTCAGCATTTGCTCGCCAGTAGCATCGACAACGTCAACTTACTCATGTCCTTGCGGCCGTCAGACATGTTGTCGGTGTTGTTGGTTTGCTTGGATTGGATTCGGTTGTCGTGAAGTTTGGTCTGTCGTGAAGTTTGGTACACTCAAATTCGAAGCGGAAGTGGAAGTGAAGTCTAATACCTTAAGCTTGCCTTATCGTGACACGCATTGCGTCGGTGGCATTTACATCAAGATGACGTCGGAATGACGCGTCTCTGGAGCACTTGGTGGTCGTCGCTGCCTTCCATTGGCGAGCGGGGGACGTTGGTGCCAACTTGGTGGGAAGGTGGGGTTGCCAGGAACAGCCGTCGGGCGTTTCTCGTTGTGAGCCCGGCTGCGGACAAGGCTCCGAGAATTCGTCGAGCACAGATCCTCTTCCTCGACACAAACCCTCTGATACGCATCGGTGCCGGACGCGGGTCCAATCGAGGGCGTCATTCGGCATGGGCCTCCGGGGAGAGGGCTCTACCCTCCGTCGCAACGGCAGTGTGTCTGCCAAACAAAGTGCTCGCCATGGACGTATTTGCATCGTGGCGAGGCTTTCTTGCGAGACGTCTTTCCATCTTCATGACTGTTGTTGATATCGCACTCGAGCCTCTCTAACGTCTTTCTCAAGGACATTGGCCAACGCAGGCGCTGCCATTGAGTCTGCAGTCTCATCGCATCCACAGCATTGGCACCATGGCTGCGACGGCAGCCCAACCTCAAGTTCCTTTTGGTCTCGATGCATCACTCGGTCGAGGCCTAGACATAGGCCAGCCAAACGCTTTCTCGCAATACAACAAGCCCAACGACTCTACGAACCCCTTGACGTACGTCCATACACACTTGGGGCGGACTTGCGCGAAGGCATACATCTAACCTTGAACATCCAGATCCTCCTCTCTCGGCCAGACTTTGGCGCCTCCGCAACAGAACGTCGCGCAGCAGTGGGGCTCGCTCACTGCCTCCGGTCCTCTGTTTCCCGACGTCAAGTCTCAGCCTAGTCTCGCAGTTCAAGTTCCAGCAAAAGCCCCCCCACCAGCTGGGAGCGATGGCCTGTCGGACACAAGCGTTTCGCCTCGCCAAGTCCAGTTCAACGACGAGCGCGAGCAATTCGATGCAACATTGTCGAGCGGAGGTTCTAGATCAACATCAGCATATTCTTCGCCCGTGAAGCATAAACGCATCGACTCCAAGGCATCAGGCGCGACGAGCTCCAGCTCAAGCAACAATTCGTCAGCGGACGCTGCGGCAGCCGCATCAGATCGATCTCAGAGAGCTCGCAACGCTGCGAATCGGCGGCATTCGCGCGCCAAGGAAATCAAGACGGAAAATGCCACCCAAACGCCCAAAGATCTCGAAAGAGAGAAGAATCGCATAGCTGCTGCCAAATGCCGAAGGAAGAAGAGGGCGTGGACGGACGCGCTCGACGCCGAATACCGATCAGCGTCAGCTGCGAATGCGCAGATGAGACGGGAGCAGCGTGACCTCCGCGACCAGCTTACGTTTTGGCGGATGCTTGCTTTGCAGCATACGAACAACGAGAGCAACGGCTGTCAATGCGATGCCATTCAGCGCTACAACACGGACCAGGCATACAGAGCAGTGTATGATATGGAGGGGAGCAGGCATGGCAGCCTCTCGGTAATGGACGGCGCCGCAAATGGGCAGCAGCGTTTGGGAATGCCATCTTGACAGAAGCTCGAAACTGAGGGAGTATAGTGGTGTGAGGAACAAAGTAAAAAGAGAATCGTGAGTGACTTGCAGCAATATCAGGAGGTTTCGGCTTTGGAAGATAGCATGAATCAGTAACGGAAATACCCATCAAACACTGACGCTTTCACCGTCTGGTTCGGCTTCTAGTCTTCTGCGTTTTGCGCGCTTGTACTCGCTCCGCTTTAGTGAGGGCGCAGGTAGTTGGATCTCGTGCTGTTAGTGCGTGGATGCAATAATGTATCAGGTGCGGTCCGCTCAGCATAGAGGAAGAAGGCAGCTTCAGAGTTGCCGATCAGTTTTGGGCCGAGGCAGACAGGTGGTGGGTTGAGACACCTACACTGCGTTCGAACGAGACATCGATCTGACTACTGCTACTATCTATTGGTTATAGAGCTGTAGACACGAAGACAGTCTGCAATGGAACGGCCAGCAGTGGAATTCTACTATGATGCAAGTCGTCAATCGCCCAACAGCAATCACGAAAGCTAATCCCGCATGACAGATCTCGTGCCCGTTCGCATATATTGCCTCGACACGGTAGACAATATCCTGCAATACAGCATGCGCTGGCCGCTAAACCTTTGTTCACAGTATCGAAGCACTTGCCGCAACGACTGGGGCACGAATAGTCTGGCGTCCTGTACTCTTAGGAGCCATCTACCGCGCGACCAACGCACCACAAGGAGCCGCTGGCTCTGCGTCCGATGTCTTCAACCCGACAAAGAAAGCTGTGACGTCCAAGGGCTTCCGTAGGACACTCCAGCGACTCCAGATCCCGCATAATGAGCCTCCTCGACATCCGGTCAAGACTACAGCTGCTTTACGGCTACTTTATTTTGTCTCGGATACCGATCGACCAAAGCTGACCCACGCACTCTTCCGCGCTTACTGGGTGGAGCGTAAGAATGTGATTGAGAATTCGACATTGGTTGAGGCCGTTCGAAGCTCTGGTATCGCACAGGCCGACAGAGTCCTCGAAGCGCTTGCCGACGGCAGCTATGAAGGACCGCAGCAGAGACAGGCCTTGGAGACTGCCACGGACGACGCAGTCCAGCGAGGCACGCCAGGTGTTCCAGCATTCTGGGTCCCGCACGAGAAATGGACCGACAGCCAAGGCCAGCAGCAGTACGGCAGACTTTACTGGGGTCAGGATCGAATGCAGTTCGTCGAGGCGATCTTGATGGCCGGAGGTGACGAGAAGAAAGTCTCAAGTATCTCGAAGCCGCTGCGGTCCCTAGAGCCACGATGTGCGAGAGGTCAAATCTCCGAGGGCGAACAAGTCAAGTTGGAGTTCTGGTACGACTTCTCGTCTCCATGGGCCTTCCTCGGATGGACGCAGCTACAGCGTCTGCAGCGACAGTTTGGTGATAGATTATCAATCGAGATGAAGCCATTCCTGCTCGGCATTCTCTTCCGAGAGTGAGTGCCACTATACGAGTTGTAGGGATGGCTGCGACTGACCGAAGACCAGGATTGGCGCGCCCAATCTTCCAATGGCCGCGATATCGGAACAGAAGCGCAAATACAGCCAGCTTGATCACCGAGACTGGGTGCGGTGGTGGAACGCGGTAAACGATCAAGAGGGTCGACCAGACAAGAACATAGACTTCCACTGGGCAGACAAATTCCCTATTCGAACGCCTAATGTGCTGAGAGCGGCTCTCGTGGAGCCAGAGCTTGTGGGACCCCTTTGTGAGTCAACTATCGCACTCAAACTCAGAAGCCACTCGCTGACCATCGACAGTCCGCGGGTGCTGGGAGCAGAATCTTGACATGGCGAATGATGAAGTTCTGCGACAGGCCATCGACAATGCCGGCTACAATGGCTCTCAAGTCCTACAGCAGGCGAACGAGCCAAAATACAAAGCCGAGCTTCGCAGTCGGACTCAAGAGGCCAAAGAAGCTGGCATATGCGGCGTGCCGAGCTATCGTGTCTTTCGAAGGTCAGGAGGAGGCTCGTGGGTGCAGCGTGGCGATATTGTCTGGGGCCAGGACTTGATCGCGGACGTGGAGGATTATATCGCTGGTTGGAATGGTGGCGTGGTTAATGAGAGGAGTGCTAGCAAGCTGTGGGCCGTGGATACGAATATACCAAGCACGGCATGTTCTTGTCGCGCGAGAGAGCCCCGATCTCAGCGTTCCAGCCTGGTATAGGCGCAGGAATAGGCTTTCAAATAAGGTGAGGATCTTCGCAAGGATCTGGCTGCCACAAAATCCCCGCTAGCCTGTCCACCGCTCTACACTCCATGTTCTCTCTGAACCCTCCCATCAACACTCTCTTCATCAAACACACACCATTCACACTCATCCCATCCCATCCCGTACGAGCCGCGAGCCCGCCTCTGTGAACTCCCTCCACGGGAACCACCAGAGTTCGACTGTAATGGCGGATGTTGCTTCGACCGTACTTGACTGCTCGGCATGACGACGACCGCCATGGCAGAGCTACTACTCCGTGGCCTTGGTATATCACAGCGCGGGTGACAGTGCCTCCAGTCACCAGGAGCCTTAGCAGTCTATACCTCGGGATGCCGTCATTTCCCAGGAGGAGATTGGGCCATGGTCTAGGCTCTTCACTTCAACGTCCTTCCGGAGTCGCGGGGAAGCACCACTGCCAATGCTGCTGTTCCAGTAATAACAGCAGACTTCAGCCAAGTAAGAGTAGTTCTGCTTGACAGAACGCTGCCCTGGGACGATCTCCAGAAATTTGTCACTTGCACAGCTTGCCCCGGATTACCAAGACGCTTGCTCCAGTATAGACTTCGAGAGCCAAGCGGTCCTGTTCTCTTTCTGGGTTCTTGGTGACACTTCTCACCCGCATCTGGATGAAACTATTCAGAAGTGCTCGAGCTGATCTGCTCGGCGGCATCCGTGGACCATGGTGCTGGTGGCCAAGCGCATACACAGCCCAAAGGGACCTCCCTTCGTGACCCTTTCACGCCTAGTTCCGCCAACACCGCCAACTCCTATCGATGCATCACCAAGGCGACTTGTGAAGCTACATCCGATGGCTACCATCACGAGTGTCTCAACTGCAGTGGTTCACAATCACAGTAGGTTCATGCCCTCGACGAATCCGATCATCTGGACGCTCTCGTCCACTTGGCTGTCTATCCCAAGTCCTTGGGAAGGAGGCTGTGAGAGTTCCAATACACCAGCACTTCATCTCATTCAAGTGGTATAAGTATGTCCTCCTTCCTCCCAGTATTCATCTCAGCATCCAACAATACTTTCCAACACAACTTCCACATCCAACAAACACCAGGTCAACCAACACCAACCAACAACCGATCAACCCAGAACTTGCAGCCATAATGAAGATCTCTGCAACCATCGCTGCCGTCGCGCTCCTGGCCACTTCGGCCTTTGCCTCGCCCGTCGCTGAAGCAGACTACGGCCGTGGTGGCCATGGCGGCCGCAAGCATGGAGGCGGAAGGGCCGGCAAGGGCAGGTGGTGCGAGGAGTCAGGCAAGCCTGTCCAATTCTCCTCGACCTACAGCGTCGTGGCCACCCCCGACCAGGTGGTGAACGGCACCGAGTTCACCGGAGGCCTCCCAGTAAGCAAGAATCCCACAGCGTTGCTCGGCCAACACCACTAACATCCTATCAAGGGCGCCATTGGCTACTACGAGTTCGGCCTCAACCGCCGTAAAAACATTGTCTGCTACGACATCCGCATCTACGGCTTCCGTGGCGAGTACGAATCGGCCGCCGACACCGCCACCCACATGCACGAAGCTCCCAGGGGCGAGAGTGGCCCACCACGTCTCGCGTTCCCGAACCCAAAGAAGACTGGGAATGGCGATGAGCGCCGCAGCCAGGGCTGTCTCTACGGGCCGTTCGAGACCGGTATCATCGATGAAGAGACTGGTATGGACACTGGTGCCGGCTTCAAGGTTGGCCAGATCGAGAACGACCCAGATGCTTTCTTCTGTGATGCTCACTCGAGCCTTGCCGTTCCCGGCGCCATCAGAGGCCAGCTCGAGTAGAGGACCTGAGGGAGGATCAAGGGAGAGAGGGTTTAGTACGATAGTACTGTTCTTTGATATAATGCATAATCTTGTTTGATCAAATAACAATCCTCGCTTTGTCTTCTATGTTCAATCCGATTCCTTGTCCCATGTCTCATTTAAATTTATTAAGAGGTATGTCATCTTTGACTCCGCGCCCTGGCAAGCACGGCAATGGTAATGCAGAGCGAGTTCCAAGTCCTCACAGTAAGTTCGACATATTCAGAAGGCTCGTCGACGAACAAGTCAGGAGGTAATAGCAATCTCTCAGTCTCGAAGCGAATTGATGGGCCAATGGTTCTAGAAGCAGCAAAACCGGCCATAGCGAGAGCGAAGGACAACGCATCCAGGACTAGCAGGGTAGCGTGAGAAGCTGCGATCCGCTTTCCTCAGCTGAGGACTGTTGGTGGGTCCAATATGCACATAGAAACGATATCTCGAACGACGTGCTTCAAGAAGCCTCATCCATATCCTGTGTAACCTCGACCTGACTCGACGTTTAAAAGCAACATGGCAGTGAAAGTGTGGCTGGTTACTGGCTGCAGCAGCGGCTGTAAGTAGCCGATGCCGCACGTTCAGTATACAGGCTCACGACGAACAACAGTGGGAAGAGAGCTCATCGAAGCCATCACCAAGCGCGGCGACAAAGCGATAGCAACAGCGCGCAACCTATCGAGCATTGAAGACCTGAAGTCCGATAGCGTGGCAACGCTTCAACTAGAAGTCACTGCTTCCCAAGATGAATTGAACCAGCGAGCTGAAGAAGCCGTCAAAGCGTTTGGTCGGATCGATGTACTGGTGCATAACGCTGGCTATATGCAAATGGGGACGTGGGAGGACCTCACGCCCGAGCTGTTGCAGGCTCAATTCGCTACCAACTTCTTTGGACCTGTCAATCTCACGGTATCTGAGTCCCTCTTCTCCATTTCCTTGCCATAGCTGACTGAACCATTTGGGTAGAGAGCAATCCTTCCACACATGCGGTCCAGGAATGCAGGCACAGTCGTCTTCGTTAACTCCACCTCAAGATTGCAGCACTTTGCCGGTGTGGCTGCGTATGGAGCTAGCAAAGCAGCGCTTGACCGTAAGTTCACAACAGCAACCGGCCGTAGCAGCCATGACTGACAAATGCCAGGCTTCGTGGATGGATTAACCCGCGAAGTCGGACCAGCCGGAATCAAGACACTCTCCCTGGACATCGGAGCCTTCCAGTCCTCGCTCATCCTAGAGCACAAGGCACCAAGCAATGTCCCGCCCACGGAACATCACGGACAGCTAATGGACGCACTTGTGGGATACCTGCCTCTTGTCCATGCCAACCCTGTCATCGACATCACCAAGCTAGCAAATCTGTTCGTGGACCTTGTCAAAGGCGAAGGTGTTGCTGAAGGGCGCGAGATCCCGCTCCGATTGCCGGGTGGACCCGACGATTTGTGGAAAGAACTTGCCAACGAGCAGAAGGACATTCCGCAGACTCTTCCAGTTGGACCGGACGCGTTCGAATATGTCAAGCAATTGTCCGAATACGGCCTCCGCAAGATCGAGATGTGGGAGGACGTGATCAAATCTGCCAACGTCGAGACCCGTGCTGCACAATAGAGTGGAAAGTGTAGCAGCGATTTGGTCACCATCTGCCTAGGCCTTCTTTGCTTTCTGCTTTGGTGGCGCTGGCTTTGGAAGCAGACTTCGGACTTTGGCCAAGAAGCGTACACGATCGTTCTGTAGATAGGTACCATTTTGAAGCGCCAGTCTCGAGATGTTGTTGAGCAATGGCCGCTTGCTGCTGTCGCGTTTCCCGTGAAGAAGACCGTAACCACGATACCGACCCGCTGCGTTCGAGTTGGCCATCTCCTGAAGTACGCTCTTGGGCAGTGGTGCAAACTTGTGTGTAGGCTGTTTGGTGTTGTCGAAGCGCTCTCTGACTTTGTAGGTAGCCCGTGTTCGCTCCTCGGCGATCTTCTTTGCTGCCTCCTCTACTGCTGCCTTCTCTTCCTTCGAGTGGAAGCGCACGAGTTGCCCATCCATGAGCCTGTGTGCCAGATAGCCAATGCTGCGCGTATCATCCAGCATTCCCGCATTGGCAATGGTATTGATGCGTTCGTTGATAATGCTTTCGGGCCCTGCGCCGGCCATTGTTGCTGGTGTAGAATTGCTCAACAGCAGGTCGTTGGCAGAGATAGGCTCGGGTTGGTGTGGAGTCTGAGATGTATTGGCCTGCGCAGGCGCCGGTGTCGTAGATCTGGGTACTTCGGTCACTTCGCCAACAGGTGCTTGAGCTTCTCTCCCGTCCAACACTGCCGCTCCACCCGCTTGAGGCTCCTCGACAGCATCGTGGGGACTTCGCACGCCCCTAGCTAATCCTGTACTGTCCGGTACATCCTCATCAGCAGCGACAACTCTTGCCGCTCCCTGGGCCTGGGGCCCTTCTTGCGTAGTGGTATCGTTCTCGCCCATCCGCCTGGCTGGCACATCCTCACCAACTGCTCCTGGATCAACGGTCTGTGATGCCCCAGCCGGTCGTAGAGTGTTCGGGTCAGCCTCGGAAAATGACGGTGATGGATGGTCACGCTGCAGCATCTGGACCTCCTCGGAGATCATTGCTGCACGCTGCTGGCGCGTCGGACCTCGTTTGGGCGCTGCTGAGAGTGTCAGAACAGCGGAATACCCTTGTGATAACGCTCACATACCATTTGGAGGTGGAGACGTGCCTGGCTCGTCGCTCCTCTCAGCTGCCCTGTGTCTGCTGGAAGCATGAAAGCACCGCTTACGTTGGCCATTCCGCAGCCATTGGAGGTGGAGAGCCTGTCTGTCGGCTCTTGTCAAGAGGCGTGACGCTTGTTTCGAAAACATGTTGGAGGTTTAATGTCCGCAAGAAAAGAACATTCGAAGTCGAGAAGGTCGACCATCTCTGCCGAAAGAGGAAGCTGCGGGCTGCACCTCCATACAGCAACATGTTTAGTGCCCCTGGTTTTCACATGTTCAGCCACGAACACACACTTCTTATCGTCCCCATTTCAGGTTGGCTACCTGATTGCATTTTTTGACCACGGCCTCGTCGTTGGGCCGCTTGTGGACTCATATCACCACAAAGTCGACGGCTGACCTTTCAGCGGAGCTCAATGAGCTTCGGGGCCAGGACTGGATTATCATCATGTAGCATTATCTTCAGGGCCAGTCGGCCGATGCAATCGAGATGGCTTGCCCTATGCAACGGATCCCGGAGGACTGCCCTGTCCCATTTTCTGAGGAGTCCGCTGCAAACTCATATTCAGCGACGCGGCGCAAAAACGAAGGTCACCATCAGCGCAAACGATCTACCCCAGGGCCAACTACCTGCTCTGCCTCTGGAGCCTGCTGGCAATGGCCCAGACAAAGTCTATCCCACGGTCCTTCAGCAGCATCTGAACAACATGCGCAAGTTCCCGGAATGCATCATTCTGACACGAGTTGGCGACTTCTACGAAATGTACTTTGAACAAGTCGACCAATATGCCCACCTTGTCAACCTCAAGAAAGCGAAGCGAGCCACTGCAATTGGAGATGTCTCAATGGCCGGCTTCCTGCATACGCAGCTTGATCGCTATCTGAAGATGTTCGTCCAGGACCTAGGCAAAAAAGTCGCCATCAGCGAGCAGATCCGAATCCCTCCTGAGGAGCGTGAAAAGCGGTTTGGCTCGATGATGTATGACCGCAAGGTTACCAGAGTCATCACAGCGGGGACTTTGATCGACGAGAACTTCGTTGACCCTTACGAGAACAATTACCTGCTGGCGGTGCACATCGATGGCAACGTAGCGTCCCACTCAACAGTCGCTGGTCGCGGCACAGCGGACGGACGAGTCAAGAGTCCGACCAAGGTTGGGCTGAGCTGGGTAGATCTCTCGAGCGGAGACTTCTACACCCAGGTCAGTGATCTTTCGTCGCTGCCATCAGTGGTTGCTAGGATCGGCCCTCGTGAGCTCGTGGTAGAGCAGTCTCTCGAGGAGGTAGAGCCACACGACTACCAGAAGCTACTCGGCGACGCAGCGTTCTCCATGTCATTTCATCGTTCTCAAGCGCCATTCCAATCTTTATCAGGGTGGGCGCCGATGCTTGAGCGGCCAGTGCCGGAGGAAGAGAAGCACGAGTTCACTCATCAGGAGCTCGTGGCCGGAAGCCTCATCCTTGACTATGTCCGAGAAAAGCTACAAGACACAGCAATCCAACTACGGTCTCCAGTCCGACGGTCTCAGCTTGAGTACATGAACATCGACAAACAGAGCCTGCGTGGTCTTGAGATCAAGAACACATTGCGCGACGGTCTGTATGCAGGAAGCTTGCTGCATGCCGTGCGACGTACTGTCACCAAAGGTGGCGCACGTCTGTTGAGCCGTCGTCTGGTGTCTCCATCGTTGTCCTTGTCGGTCATTGAGAGCAGGCTGGATCTATTGCAAGAAGTACTGGAAGACGATGCTTTCCGCGAACAATTAATTGCGTTGCTTCGGCTTACTTCGGATACGCTGAGACTACTTCAACGCTTTTCCATAGGCAAGGGCGATGCAGATGATCTGCTAGGGTTGGCCCGCACAATTCAAGTCATGATGAGTCTGTCAGAACTGTTACGAGCTCACATGCGAGCATCACGGGAAACCGCCGAAAGGCCGAATGGCGGTACTCGCTTTCTAAACGACATACTGGAACGCCTTGATCTTGACGGCCCAACCAAAGTAGCCAAGGACATCACCTCAGCCATCGACGAGGAAGGACTCAATCGCCAGCACACTGCCGAACAACAGGCTCGCGAAGAGGCAACTGAGATGGCAGACGAAGTGGATAAAGCCGATGCGAGTGGAGAGCAAACCCCGAAGCTAGCGAAGAGAGCTACCACGGCCAACTCTGCAGCAATGGACTGGGCTGTCGAAGACATTTGGATCATGCGACGGAATGCATCTCTGACCTTGGAGCGAGCGCATGAAGATCTTGAAAGCCTGCTGCGTGCAAGGCATAGTCTTGTCCTGCGGCTGAGGAAGCAATTGGGTGCGCAAAGCTTGACACTGAAATGGAGTGCACAACTCGGTCACTTCTGCCACGTCAAAGGTAAAGACATCCGAGCCGCCCTGTCTTCTCTTGACGGTGCCCGTAGTGTGAGCACTACCAAGACTACGCGCTCCTTCTATCTATCCGACTGGACGCATCTGGGGAGGAGGATCGAAGATGCCAAACTCCGCATTCGCGCGGAAGAGGAGCGCGTGTTCGGTAAGCTGCGCGGTCAAGTCATTGAAAATTTGATGAAGCTGAGGCGTAATGCCGGGGTGCTCGATGAGCTGGATGTTGCTTGCTCTTCTGCCATTGTTGCCCGAGAGCGAGACCTCGTTCGTCCCATCCTAGACGAAAGCACATCACACACAATCGTTGGCGGTCGGCATCCGACAGTAGACGTTGGCCTCAAAGAACAAGGCCGTCAGTTCACTGCCAACGACTGCACTGTAGGCTCGCAAGAAACGCTGCAGCTCATCACCGGACCCAATATGGCCGGCAAGAGCACATACCTTCGACAAAACGCCCTCATCACCATCCTTGCACAGACTGGATGCTTCGTGCCCGCCTCATACGCAAGTATTGGTCTCGTGGACAAGATCTTTAGCCGTGTCGGTTCAGCAGACAATCTCTACCAAGATCAGTCAACATTTATGGTGGAGATGCTGGAAACGGCTGAGATCCTGAAGCAAGCTACACCGCGGTCATTCGTTATCATGGACGAGGTTGGTCGGGGAACTACACCCGAGGATGGAGTCGCTGTTGGTTACGCCTGCTTGCACCACCTGCACTACATCAACAAGTGCCGGGCGCTGTTTGCAACGCATTTCCACGCGCTGGCGGACATGACTAGCAAGTTTGAGAATCTGGCCTGCTACTGCACTGACGTCACCGAAGATGCGGACGGGTCTTGGGTCTACGTGCACAGGCTGAGGAGAGGTGTGAACCGTGACTCGCATGCTTTGAAGGTCGCGCGACTGGCTGGTATGCCTGAAGAAGCTATCTCCATTGCCGCGAGTGTTCTTGGAGCTGGCTCGAAAAGAGCCCCAAGTCAAGATCAGGAGGAGGAAGCACCTCACGGTTCGGCTTCGGCGGCTGGCTGAGATTCCGATAACAGTACCTCGACAACATTCATGCGAAGACAACAAGACGCCGGTCGATGTCACCATTACGTCATCTCGAGGTTGGACTTCATTTCTCAAACTTGGTTGAATGTGTTCCTCGAACAGTAACGGGATCAGGCGAGAAACGACCAAGATGTTTGCCCCAAACGCCCACCACGAAATCGCCAAGACACGGTATACCATTCTGCAGGACCGAGCTCTGGCCTTCTGTTCAGCTTTCTTGGATCTGCCGAACAACCCACCAGACAAGCTGCTAAGCGAACACTTCGTTACCGATGGCCCGAAGATCACTGAGCATGGCCCTGAATGGGCGAACAAACGTCTACCTTTCCTTGGGAGAACATTTTCAGGTGGGGATGAATGCTTGGAGTACTTCTCCTTGCTCTCAGACACACTGGAGTTCATACCCAACAAGCAGACCTTTCCCGGTAAAGAGGGCACCATCGTCGACGACACGGCTTTTGCGGGTTCCAAAACGGCACGAGGGGATGTGCGAGGGATGGTGAGTGTTGTGGGGAGAGCGAAGTTCAAGGCTGTGAAGACGGGGCAGAGCTGGGATGAGCAATTCATCTACCGGCTGAGTGAGTTTGACGAGGATGGCAGGATCGGGCATTGGGAGGTATGGGCCGATCCGCTGAGCGCGTGGGTTGCTGTTGGAGATGAGAAGCAATGAGATTAATTCGTGTGTCGTCTGCTCTGTGGTCCGGCGATACTTTCGATACTTGAGACAAATGCTCAGTTTCAAAGACAGTCAGGGAGTCTTGTACGGACGTCTGATCGAGGCAGCACACCAATTCAATCGTAAATCTGCACATAAAAACACGAGGACACGTCGACCTCTACGTCTTTCGCCAATCAATGTAAACGTGTCAAATGCCCCTTGAAGACTGCCTGAAGTATCACATGCAGAACAGTATCACATGTAAAGTCTGTGCTGGACGTCGATCAGTCAGGGTCCACACGTGGCTAGCCCTCCGGCAGACTCCCGAAGGTCAGACAACGTCGATTATCTTGACTACAAAGAACTCACTCTTCTCCGTGAACGTTACGATCGATATGTTGCGGCAGAGGCGTCGACTACGTATACCTCCCCGACGACGAGCATAAGATGTCGCAAGATGCCTCACAGCACTGTACGCCTCCCGACTACCACTCCCCCCTTCTTCCGCTGACCTTCGCCTTGTAGCATTCGCCGACGTCCCCCTCAACGTTCTACACGCAGAGATAGCCCGAAGACAGAATGACGGCGAGCGTCCCGAGTGTGGCTCCGGTGGGAAGTCGCATGGCTACAACACCGGCCTGCATGTCTTCGCGCTCTTCCTCATCCTCGCCCTGAGCACCTTTGCCTGCTCCTTTCCTCTTATTGTACGATCACGAACTGGCCTGGATCATGGAAGACGTATTCTAATCATTTGAACAGGTCCGACGATTCCCAAAGCTACCCGTACCCAACTACTCCCTCTTCCTCTCGCGACACTTCGGTACCGGAGTCCTGATCGCAACAGCCTTCGTCCACCTCCTTCCCACCGCCTACACCAGTCTTACAGACCCTTGTCTTCCGCCATTCTGGAACGATGTATACCCGGCAATGAGCGGGCTCATAGCCATGGTCAGCGTGCTAGTGGTCGTTGCGATCGAGATGTTCTTTGCAATGAAGGGTGCGGGACACAGCCACAGCGTGGATTTGGAGCACTTGCGAAGTGACGGCGCGGGACAAGGCGGTAGGGAGAGGCAACGAGCGAGCATGGACGGACGGGCATCAGGAAGCTTCAAGCGGTTCAGGCAGGGTCCAATTGGAGGACAAGGCGAGGGAGAAGATGACGTGCTCATGCAGCCGCAACGGAGCCCATACTCGGACAACCCCGGGTCGCTGGACAAGCCTCTTCCACCACCGCCTGAATCTGAAGGCAACGAATCCGAGTCTTCTGATCTCGACCTCGACGAACTCGAGGAGGATGACGAGGCCGACTCAGCTCAGCTACTCAGCAACACTTCACGAGCTGAACGAAAGTCAACACCGATCTCGAACGGTCACACTTCCTCTCGTCCTGGCCTACCTTCTCGCGGTGTCTCCTTTGCCGAACCTCTCACATCGGCGATTCCACCTTCACCCACCTCGGCCAAAGAAGCCAATGAGCAGCGTCTGATCCTGCAATGCCTCCTTCTGGAAGCTGGCATCCTCTTCCACAGCGTCTTTATTGGCATGGCACTGTCCGTTTCCACTGGACCGCCATTTCTGGTACTTCTGGTAGCGATTTCGTTCCATCAGACCTTTGAAGGACTAGCACTAGGAAGCCGTATCGCCGCAATCCCTTCTTTTAGCACCACGAGTCTGAAACCATGGGCTATGAGCGTGATGTATGGAATCACCACACCCATCGGACAGGCGATCGGACTTGCAGTGCATACGCTCTATGATCCAGCGAGTCAGTTCGGGTTGCTCATGGTCGGATGTGTGAATGCAGTCAGTTCAGGCTTGCTGCTGTACGCTGGGCTAGTGCAACTCTTAGCGGAGGACTTTCTATCCGATCAGTCATATCACGACTTGCAAGGACGGAGGAGGCTGGAGGCGTGTGGCGCTGTGGTTGCAGGGAGCATGCTCATGGGTGAGTTCGACGACAATTACTGCTCTTGCAGAACTGGAAATATACTGACATTTCTTGCAGCACTTGTTGGCGCTTGGGCGTAGTTCAGCCGTATATTCTATATAAGGCAAGGTGCCATGCCACATATGAACGAATTCTATGCGTCCCATCATGCTTCCGTTGACAATTCTATATCATATCTACCGAACTCCATCGCTAAACCCTCATTGTGTTTCTGCACTCATGGTCTCCCTTACCCCGGCCTCCTCCTCACAAACTCCTCCAAATCTGATTTCGTGGCTACCCCCAATACGAATCGCCTCGCCGGATCCGTCACCACAGCAAAGTCCTGACTCTGACCCGTCCCATCCCCATCAAAGAACGCCTCGAGATCCTGCAACGGTGTCTCCATCGTAATCAACCTGTACGGCTTGCCCTTCCGCTGAAAACGCACCATCGCCTTCTCAACTGGATCATCGTCCCGCACCTGCCGTGTCTCGAGTAGTTGTCGTAACCGAGGGATGCTGATGTAGCCTAGTAAGGATTTGGTGTCGGGGTGGATGACGGTGAGGTGTGTGTAGTCTCGCTCGAAGGCTGTCATGAGGGCGGCGGAGAGGTGCGTGAAAGGGCTCGTGCTCATTGCTGGGGGTGGGTCGAGGTCTTCTACTGTGGCCTGAAATATGGCGTTAGAATGTGACAATGGTAATAGCGGATTGCACTTACGCCTCTGTATTTGCTCGCGCCAGACGGCTTGGTGCCATTTACACTGACATCGTTGGACGACGTCGCCACGGCTTGAGCCATTGGTGCTTCCATACCTCCCTTATTCGCGGTCTACGAAGTCTTTGCTGAAGTTCTCGAGTACATGCACGTGAATCGGCTACTTGCAAGCGAATGCCCTTGCAACAGCGTCACGTCAAGCAGCAGCAAGCAAGCTCCGAGTTCCCGAAGCTCTCCTCCTCCAGCCTCTCTTGTTATCTCCTCCACAACCTCCGTTGCAACAACACCTCTGGTAGGTACAAGTAACCCCTAGATCAGTTGCATTGGACGCACTGGTGTCGAGTCTCGTCAATCGAGCTACGAGGATCGTTTTGCAGAAGAAGCCTTGATCGCAAACGACCGGACTGCCAACAATGCCTTCTCTCTTCCCTGGCGCCAGCACGCTGAGTGCCACTTTCGGTCACTCCTCGCCGTACAACTTCACTGCCCAAGCCCCGGCGAAGCGCTCCCCCTACCAAGCTCGCAGCGAGCTCTATCCTAGCTGGGATGTCGCCGAAGACGCGAAGAACAAGGCCGCCGGGCTGAGCGATGCCGCGCAGAAGGAACTGCAGAAGGCCAGCAATGTCGCACAGGCGAAGGCGGGCAAGATTCAGCTGTACAGTGGCAAGTACTACGCTGTATGCGACAACATCGGTCCCAGGGCGGTCGAGAGGCACACTAACGTTCCCAGGCGTGCACGTTCGGTGGTCTGATGGCCTGTGGTCTCACCCACTGGGCGGTCACCCCTCTCGATCTGGTCAAATGCCGCCGGCAAGTTGACGGCAAGCTGTACACCGGCAACATGGACGGCTGGCGTAAGATCATTGCCTCTGACGGCGTCCGGGGCATCTATACTGGTGGATCTCCCACCTTCTTCGGCTACTCTGTCCAAGGCGCTCTCAAATACGGCTGCTACGAATACTTCAAGAAGTTCTACTCTGACCTTGCTGGACCCGAGAATGCCACGCGCTACAAGACCTGGATTTACCTTGCTGGTTCTGCTTCGGCTGAGTTCTTTGCTGATATCGGTCTCTGCCCACTGGAAGCCGTCAAAGTCCGCATGCAGACTACGATGCCTCCTTTCGCCACTGGAACTCTGAACGGTATCAGCAAGATTGTGAGCACAGAGGGAGTTGCAGGGTGAGTTAACCTTCAGTTGCATCCTGCCGATAGAGACTAATAAAAGTGCAGTCTCTACAAAGGTATCTACCCTCTCTGGGCACGTCAGATCCCGTACACGATGATGAAGTTTGCTTCTTTCGAAACGATCGTCGAGATGATCTACCACCGCTTGCCTGGCCAAAAGTCCGACTACTCCAAGGGCGCGCAGACGGGTGTCGCCTTCACGGGTGGTTACATTGCTGGTATCCTCTGCGCTATTGTCTCTCATCCGGCCGACGTCATGGTCAGCAAGCTCAACGCCAACCGCCAACCCGGAGAAGGGGTTGGTTCCGCGCTCGGCAGGATTTACAAGGACATTGGATTCGGTGGACTGTGGAACGGCTTGCCGGTGCGTATTGTCATGATCGGCACGCTCACTGGCTTGCAATGGATGATCTACGACTCGTTCAAGATCTTCATGGGTCTGCCGACGACGGGTGGTGCTGCGCCGCCGGAGGAGGCGAAGAAGCAGGCGGCTTAATTGACGTCTGTATCAAGAGGCCAGGTGGGATACGGCTGATGCTTGCACCAGACGAACAGCTGTATACGGACAAAGTTGATGGTCTCAATGCCGTGTACGATGTAGAGTGTATCTATGGAGTTCTTCCTGAGTCTTGCCATCTCACTCTGTCCTTCACCATGATCCTCTCACAACACAATAAAGTCTTGCATCTCGCATGTGACAAGCTTTACGCAAAGAATGCGGTCATGCCTTACGGGAAGCCGGGTTGCACCTTATCAGCAAGAACCTTGGCCGATGTCACTTCTCGCGGCCGTCGGGCTCTCCTCCATACAGATTCACGTTGTTGTATCTCAATCGAGGAGCCAAGAAGACGCAACCAAAGAGTGGCGCCTTGCGACTCGGAAGGATCAAAGGTGTGGTTACCTCGTGCCAGTAAAAAGCAAGCATGGCATCATTTGCCCGGTTGTGCCGTGTCGGCTGGCATGGGCTGTTGTATTCATCAACCCGGTTGCTCCACTCGCAATCGTCCTTGCGATCCTCTGCTATAAGCTTATGAGAATACTCTGGTGCTCAGTACTCAACTAGAAGGTAACTTTGGCACACTAGCAAACAGAATGGCAGACGAAGTTCACTCCACGGGCCGCGGGGGTTTGTCAACGCAGTCTTCCACTACAACCCATCTCGCGGACTAACCTCACCTTCCTAGGCGCCGGCAACATCGGCCACGACAGCACTGTCTACACGGATGGCGACATTGTTCGTGAAGGCGTTGTCGGCGAACCCGGCCACCCAGGCGGAGGGGACTACTCCTCTGGCCGTGGCGGCGCAGGCAACGTCGTGCCATCGCCTCGAGCCACGCCTGTCCCCGAGGGCACTGCACACCCACCTCCCGCAGTCGTCGAGGCGGGTAGCACGGACGCAATTCCAGAGCCTGCGATGAGGCAGCAGCATCCTGGCTACGAGAACTTCCACACTGGGAGAGGTGGAGGCGGGAACGTGCACAAGGACAAATTTGGTGGGCATACGAGCAAGCGGGAGCAGGAGGAAGCGGAGGAGAGGAAGGCGGATGCGGACAAGGATAAGAAGGGAGGAGGGTTCATGGAGAAGGCTAAGCATGCGATGGGCATGGATAAGAAGAAAGAGGGTGAGACCTCGTAGGTGTGGATGAGCGTGGAGGTGCTGGGCGGCAATACATGAGGCTTTTGTTTATGAGATACCATTGATGCATACTACTGATAGATACGACTGCAACGAGTTTCAACGTCACATAAGACAGCACTGAATTTCTACCACTGACACGGATCACCCTTGTTTGCCGAAAGACTGCAACAGCACTGAAGAGCAAACATGTCTAGGAGACAAAGGCAGTGGTTTATACCACGTGGGAGCAAGAGTTCGTTTTAATGCATGATAGGTATCTTCTTAAGCAACAGTACACTTGAACGGCAGCCCACACGGCCCCTTCTCATCCTCCCCCTCTTTCTGTTGAGGCGCTGAGGTCTGCTGCTGCTGAGTCTCCTTCGGCTGGGACGCAGTCTGGGATGACCCAGCAGGAGCCGACGCCGCGCCGTTTGTCGTGGCCTCTTTCTTGGGCTCCTGCTTTCCAGCGGCGCCACCATCTAGTCACGCGGAGCTGAAGCTGACCTTGGAGACGTGGCCGTAAAAAGCCTTGCCTTGCTCGGTGGCGAGCTGGAGCTCCTTCTCAGTTGGCATGCGGGAGCCGTCGGCGGCCTACGCGATCACGGTGTTAGCATAGTGAAAGTCATAAGGTGAATACACATCTTACCGAGAAGGTACCGGCACCCCATGGGCTGCCACCGCGAACCTCAGACATGTCGGCGAGGATGCCGAACGTGGTCTTGTAGCCCAACGGCACGTAGATGAAGCCGTGGTGAGTAAGGGTCGACATGGCCGCGATGGCGGTGCTCTCCTGGCCGCCACCCATGGTGCCGGTGGAGATGAACATGCCAGCGTACTTGCCCCAGTACGCGCCGGTCTGCCATTGTCCACCAGTCTTATCCCAGAAGGTCTTCCATTGAGCCGGAAAGTTGCCATACCTAGTCGGGATGCCGAAGAGGAAGGCGTCGTATTGCTCGAGCTGCTGGGGGTCGCTGAGGGTGGCGATGTTCTTGTCCTTCGGAGGAGCGTGCATCTTGCTCAAGACGCTCTCCGGGAGGGTCTCCTCGATCTGGTAGAGGTCGCAGCTGCCGCCGGCCTCCTTGATGCCCTTGGCCTCAGCCTCTGCGAGCTTCTGGACGTGGCCCCATGTCGAATACTGCCATTATCAGAACGTGTGTTACAAGCGATACAGCATTGGAAGTACTCACGAAGACAATCGCGATCTTTGGTGCCATTGTGAAGATGGATTAGGTGTTAAAGTGTTGTGGATTGAAGAAAGCACTGGGGAGCGGATGCTACGGCGACAGCAGGTGACTTTATATACCTTAAGCCAACGTGCGTCCTGACTTGGTCGATCTGATGCCAGATTTATTATTCAGAGACTAGTAGACGTTATGTCAGTCGTGCCTGCCCCACATTATCTACCACCCTTCGGCATTTAGCTGTCATTCCAGGTTCAGATTGATCATCCTTAGTCAACCTCCGCGGTTTGTTGACCGCTGATGAGGAACCTTGCTCGGAGTAAGAACCTTAGGAATCAGCAGCTGCAGCATGAGCGGATCTGCTGCGGCTTCTCACCACTTAGGCACGATTCGCATGTTCCATGGACGGGAGCCACATTGAAGCTACTGTACCGTAAGGTACACCCAGGGGACCTGCAGAGCGGCCGGGGTGCCAGCGTACCAAGGTACCAAATAGGCAGAGCCACTTTCACGCGACTTCGCATACCGTGATCACGTGGAAGATTTTGTGATCGCCACTGATTCCGTGGGCCGCTCTAGTGACCTAGACCGAATCCAAGGCATAAAGAAGACGTCGGCTACTACAAAACAATCATGGCCGAGGAGGAGGAAGATGACTACCTCTCCATGAGCTTCGGAGGACCCGAAGCAAAACCGCAAGAAACATCTCTTCAACGCATCGCACGCCAGAAGAAAGAAGCCGCAGAGCGAAGTCGTGTGCCATCCAAGGGCGAGCTTCGAGAGCGCGAGAAGCTGGCTCGAGAGACTGCTCTTGCCACCGCCATCGATGACTCCAACAAGGGAGCGAAGATGATGGCCAAGATGGGCTTCAAAGGCGGAGCGCTCGGTAAGTCAGATGATGCTCGTACCCAGCCCATTGAGTTGCAGTTGAAGAACGACCGGGGCGGCATTGGCATGGACAGCGAGAAGAAGCGTAAGGTGAGGCAGGCGGCGGAGGCGATGGAAGAGGGGAAGAAAAAGCAAAAGGTTGGAATGGACGAGTTTAGGGAAAGGAGTCGGCTGGAGCGGGAAGAGAAACGGGGTGAGGGGCTGTGGTGGGGTGCGATGAAGGTGCTAGAGGGGTTGGAGGAGGATGGCGGCGAAGATGCTAAGGTCGAAGACGGTCCTGATGAGGTCGGCGAGAATGTTCCCAAGATCAAGAAGGGCGACAAGCTGAAAGACGTCAACCTGCTCTACCGACCACTACTCAAGCACCGCCTGGAGAAGGAGCGAGACCGGAAGATGCGTTACGATCTCAACAACTCACTTTCGACGCGCAACAATGCTTCAGACTCGGAAGACGACAAAGAAGCCTCCTTTGATAAGCGCACCGACCAACTCGAGGATGAAGATACGGAGATTGAAGAGTATGAGGCTCTGAGCTTCGCTAACAGGCTCGAGAGGGTGGTGACTGAGCTCCGCGACAAGCATCAGTACTGCTTCTGGTGCAAGTTCCGGTACACAGATGCCGAGATGGAGGGTTGTCCAGGCTTGACGGAGGATGAGCATGGCTGAAGATTGGTCGTGGTCCTGATCGTGGTCTGCTTGCGGTTGTGTTTGTAGCAAAAGTTGGGCATTCAAAATGGGGAGCTGTACCTCAAGATCAATACTACCCACTGCAATTAGTGAAGAACCACTTGCATTGAACTGTCTTGTTCATCGTCTGACTCGAAAATTGTCGTTGGTAGTACTTGTCGTTCATCTCAGACGCTGCCTGAGATTCCCCACCACCCCAGACCTCTGATCAACACTGAATCCGCCTGCTGTACTCGAGAACCAAACAAACACTTCCCAGCATGGCGGATCCCTTCGACGCAGCTCTGTATGATCCACTGCCCTCATAACCCCCGAGACATCTGCTAACCTCAAGCCCAGCGACCTCCTCCGCCGCCTACCTCCCTCCTCGACCCAACAAAACCTTAACGGCATCATCTCCCTCCGCCCCGACCTCGAAGAAGACCTCCTCTCCTCCGTCGACGTCGCCCTCACGTCCAAACGCTGTACGCAGACCGGCCGCGACTACCTCTGCTGCGACTACAACCGCGACGGCAATTCCTACCGTTCGCCCTGGAGCAACAACTTCGAACCCCCCATAGACCCCGAAGATGCCGCTGATCTCATTCCTGGCGGTCGAGTACGGCGGATGGAGGAGACGCTGAATCAGGGCGTGGATGTGTATCGGGAGCTGTACTATGAAGGAGGCATCAGCTCAGCGTACCTCTGGGCGCTGGATGAGGGTTTCGCGGGCGTGGTGTTGTTCAAGAAGAGCGTGAGTGAAGGCGGCACGAGAGGGAGAGGCGGCTGGGACAGCATCCACGTGTTGGAGGTCAATGAGTCGGCGACGAAGCGGTCCGCGCATTACAAGCTTACGTCGACGGTGATACTGGATCTGGGCATGCAGTCGGCCGCGGTGGACAGTCTGGAGCTGGCTGGGAACTTGACCCGGCAGACGCAGCAAGACTTGCCGCTGAGTGGGTTGAGGGAGGCGGAGGTAGAACAGGGACATGTGGTGAACATTGGGCGGATGGTGGAGGATATGGAGACGAGGATGCGGAATTTGCTGCAGGAGGTGTACTTTGGGAAGGCGAAGGATGTGGTGGGCGATTTGAGGAGTATACAGCCGCTGAGCGAGGTGGAGGGCGAGAGGGCGGCGCACAAGGAGGCCATCAGCAAGATGAATAGAGGGTGAGCAAGCCGCTTGAAGGTGGAAAGATGCAGCGAGATTAGCGGCAAAGCTATGCATGGATTGATGTCGAAGTCTTGATCAATGAGCTGAACAGCCAGTCTAGCAGTCAAAGGACACATAGCTTAAGCCATGGCTGTCTTTACAAAGCCCTGAGGCAGACACGGATTTGAAGTTCGAGTTCCAGCGCTGCCCGAGATGCTCTAATGTTACACACAAATGCCGCACCTCCCGGTAACGCCAATCGCTATGCACTAAACATTTCCACCGTCGTGAGCAATTGTACAGCCGCCTTATATATTCTGCCTCAAAGCATCGGCACCCATCCTCATCCTGAGCACGCGGTTGGCGAGTTCGGCGCGTAGCGTACGCACACCACTTGCTGTACTTGCGTCTGCGCGATAGTTCTTGGTCAGGTGAATCTGGTCACCGATCCTCTTGCGCAGATCCAGATCCGCAATCACGATCTGGCCTGAGTGGAAGGCATCAAATATGTGCGAATCAGTGCGCGGGACCATTGGGTTGAGCAGGGCATCGTGCTCTGAGGATCTGTTCGCCGTGTCGTGAGCTTCAGAGGGATCCACCACAGCGCCTGTTGCCGTACCGGTAGCAGTCAGAGTCTGCATTTCGATCTCCTGCTGCTCGCCGGATCGTCGTACACCTCGCTCCTCAGCGTCGAGGTCTTGTCGACGAGCAGGCGCGGGGTGACTGGTTCCCGACCGAGCGCTGGCCGTAGCAGCAGTCGTCGTCGCAGAGTCCTTGAGCCGGCATTTGAGCATATACGCGGCCATGTGCGTAAGCTGTAGCACCACGACGAGAAGGTCGAGGAGGAACAAATGAATCTTGCTACTTGGGCCGGCCTGACCTATGAAATCCATTGCCAGGCCGCCGTGGAGGTAGCCTCGCGTTGCTTCGCCGCCCGACGGTGGTGTGAGCCAGAGGTGCAGCAGGATGCATATCGCATTGGTGCTAACGAGAGCGCCCAGCATCGGAGTGTCGGAGGGGTGGGCAGGCAACGGGGGCGGCTTCGGGGTCAAGTACATGAACTGGAAGAAGGCTCTGATGGCGAAGCGGAGGAAGGAGCAGCTGGCGTACGCTATTAGCGGCATGTATCTGTTCAATAGCCGAAGGATGCTGGCCTACTCCATGTAGTATACAACACTCAACTCGGCGTAGATCAACATGTCCAGGTCTTTTATCAGGTCGTCGAGCAGCTGGCCTCTCTTCTGGTTGAACCTCTGCCTGTTCCTTTTCCCTCTTTCTTTCAGCTCTGCCGTCGTCGGCGCCACCGCGGCGGGTGCCTCGCCATCTCCATCTCGAGAGACGTGGGCTGGCGCGGAGGATGAGGCCTCTCCCTCATGGTTCATGTCTTGGGTTGGTCGAGACTCCGAAGTCGCATTGTGCGGGCGGTCATTGAAGACGATATATGCGCGCCTTCTGATGTTGATGCTCACGAGCACGTGCAGTCGTTTGGGTGTGGGTGTAGAAGACCAGATGGAGCCCAGGTGTCTGGCTGCCCTCGCCTCGGGCTGAGGTGACGTCCAAGCACGCTAGCGAGCAGTCCACTTTAGATCGCGTCGCCCACGTCGCGTCAAGCACCTCACCTTCTCCAACATAGAAGCAGTGCATCAGAGGTCGTGATTGACGAGGACGACATGGCCAACTTCTTCGACATTCGAGCGCGACAGGCCGCAGCAGCGACACAGGCGTCTTCATCAAAGCAATCGGCACCAGCGCAGGACAATCGACTGCAGCCATGGGTGGAGAAGTAGTGAGTAGGAAGACATACTCTTCTGCGAGCACCATACTGACCAGCATAGCCGGCCTAAATCCCTAGACGATGTCGCTGCTCAAGATCACACCGTCACCATTCTCCGCCGTACACTGCAATCTGCCAATCTACCGCACATGCTCTTCTATGGCCCACCAGGCACCGGCAAGACCTCTACTGTGCTCGCACTGGCCAAACAACTCTACGGCCCCGACTTGATCAAGACTCGTGTGCTCGAACTCAATGCTTCGGATGAGCGCGGCATCAGCATTGTGCGGGAAAAGGTCAAGGACTTCGCACGCATGCAGCTCTCCAACCCCCCGGCTGGCCCCGCCGGTGAAGAGTACAGGAGAAAGTACCCATGCCCGCCATATAAGATCGTCATCCTGGATGAGGCGGACAGCATGACGCAAGACGCTCAGTCGGCGCTACGGAGAACCATGGAGACGTACAGCAAAATCACGCGCTTCTGCTTGATCTGCAACTATGTGACACGCATCATTGATCCACTCGCTTCGAGGTGCAGCAAGTTCAGATTCAAGTCACTGGATGAGGCCAATGCTGGGAAGCGGCTAGAAGACATTGCCAGGCTCGAAAACGTCAAGCTGGAAGAGGGCGTCGTGGACACATTGCTGAAATGTAGCGAGGGCGATCTGAGAAAGGCGATCACTTTCTTGCAATCAGCCGCCAGGCTTGTGGGAGCTGTGCAGGCCTCAGGCGCATCAGAGAAGAAGCGCAAGCGAGCCAAGATCGAGGATGACGAAGACGAAGATACCATGGACATCGACGGTCCTTCTGACAGCGCAAGCAAGTCTGTGACTGTCCGCAGCATAGAGGAGATTGCCGGAGTCATCCCCGAAGGGACAATCGACAGTCTGACAACAGCAATGCAGCCATCCAAGGCTGGGACGGTCTACGGTCGAGTCTCGAAAGCGGTGGAAAATCTGGTAGCCGAAGGCTGGTCGGCGACACAGGTCGTGACGCAACTCTACGACAGAATCGTGCTGAGCGATGAGACGGTGGGAGATTGGAAGAAGAGCAAGGTTGTGCTGTGCTTCTCCGAGACAGACAAGAGACTGGTTGATGGATGTGACGAGCATCTAACGATACTGGACCTGTGTATGCAGGTAGCAGGCGTGCTGGGAGAAACATGAAGGGAGATCGCATTCACGAACAGCAATGAACTCTCATTGATGCTAAGCACTGTCTTGACAGCTCAAAGAATTCCAAGGTGTACGTCGAAGTAGCACGTCAACAGGAGAACGGCGCACCGACCGCCCCAGAGCTATACGCTTCTGCAATTCCTTTGATGTACACGTACAGTCCTCCGATGCAGATGAAAGCGCCAGCCAGGAACGTCAAGACGTTGACGCTTGTCACGACCGGACGTCTGGATAATTCTTTCCATCCAAAGCCGCCAAAGTTGTACCCAAAATAGGTATCATGGATCCAGAACGCTCCAGCTATGCCATAAGTATACCATGCTGCGAAAAGAGCTGCCGCAATGCCGACGAGATACCCGAAGATACCGATGCCAGTAGCGAGCACGAATGCCAGCCCGGTCACGGAGACGACAAGGGAGACCCAGACGACCCAGCCGAGGAGGGTGTTGTCGTGAAGGTGCCGCGAGCCACGAAAAATGCGGACGTGTATAATCTTAGCTGCAGTATGGTTATAGAGGGCGCCAGCGACCAGCAAGTTCGGAATGGCCAAACCCCAGGCAGCCTTCGCCCATGTTGGGGGCAGTCCACTGTACGCTGGCGAAGGGACTTCATCGCCGATGTACAGGTACATGACCACCGCAAAAACGACATAAAAGAGCGTCGCGACTGTCTGCAAGCACCACGCCGCCTTCGGAGCTTGCGTTGGGTCCCGCATCTCCGAGATCAAAGGGAAAAACATGAAATGACCCGCGTACGCGAAGACTGGGTTGGCGATCGAAGAGAACGCGAGGTAGAAGTTTGATGGTTTCGTCACTTCGTACGTCCGACCTGGCGTCGGGTTGCTTCCAGCGCCGGCCATGGCAACGACCGAGGCGACGATGATGCTGAAGGTCGCTACCGCGGACAGCCAGGAGAGGCCCATGTTCAGCGCTCGCGGGAGACTGAGGAGCATTGTCGGGATGGCGAAGATGCCCGTGTACCACAGCAGGCAGAGCTTGTTGTCCGATAATGAGCCCAGGGCAGCGTCCGCGGCCAGGAGTTGGCCTCCCACGGCGAAGATAGCGAAGAGGAGGGTCCCCAGGGAGAGTATCTCACGTCCAAGCCAGCCGAGGGGTCCGAACAGAATGAAGCCAGCGTCACCCATGTTGTGTACTGTTGATCGTCAGCTGGGTTCGTGATTGACGGTAGTCGAGGAGAGGCACCTTCAGGATGATTGATCTTGAACTTGACCAACACAAGAGCCGTATACAGCGCAAAGGCTCCAAGAAAGACAATCAGAATAACGCCAGGAACGATCCCAACGACAGCCAATGAATAAGGCAGTGAAAGCGTCCCATAAGTCACAATCTCCGTGATCATCAAGAACGAGACAAACGGCCAAGTGAGCGTGCGGTACTGAATGCCATGACCGCGCTCGTCTCCAAAGACATCTTGATCGACTCGGTATCCATGTCGTTGAGCTGGCTCGGTTACCTCGTAGTCGTCTCCGGTTGAAGAATAGCACGCTTGTTTCTCACTAGCCATTCGGAAAGATGTTGGAGGAAGGAGTTCTTTCGAGATGGCAGAAGTTGCTTTTACATATCTTTTGCTGGAGCTTGGTGGTACCATGACTCGGTAATGATACGATAGATAAAGGCCCGGGTTGCATGGGCTAGACCTTGCGGCTGGTTGCGAGTGGCACTATCGAGCGTGGGCCGGAATAGGAAGGACGTTGCTGCGATTGGGGAGCGGAGAATGGTGGCCGCCGTGGTGAAGGATGCCGAGAGGCGTTTTCTGGCGTTTTCGATATCTTGTGACCTACGGTCTACCTTCGCTTCCGCGATGATCTTACCATTCAACCGTACTGGAATCGTATTGCCAGGCACGCAAGATCGTTGTCTGGAATGAGTAGGACATGAAGACCAGACGGTGGACATGGTCAACTCGGTCCGCCTAGCAGCTAGAACAGCTTGTTGCAGCATGCCACGCTTCCAACATCGCTCAACGAGGCTTGTTCTGTCGTCTTCACCTTGCTGCTACCAAGTAGAGTGAGTTGAAGTTCAAAGTGACGATCAAATGTACGGATCCGCCATGTCTCATACTGGCGCAGTCTCTAACCCCTCTGCCTGCTCTCTCTTCGTCGTACCGTGTAGCTCCAGATACGGCACTGTACTCCACTCATCCGAAAGAATACCTCTGTACACCATCCGATAACCGAAAGCCGCCATCATAATGCCAATCAGCGCACCGAAGATGACGTCGTGCGCATGGTGCTGATACCCCGAAACCAGCGTGCTCGAGAGATAGGTCGCGAAGACGATTGGAATGACGACGAGGAGCATCTTCCAGTACCTGCCATGGCGTGCTAAGGTCGTACTAGGACCACTCTCACAGCCAGTGATCTTGAGATGCGTAAAGAGGTATATGGCCATGAAACAGAACGCCGCGAACACAATCTCCGCATGACCAGATGGGAAAGACTCCATGGCGTTGCGGATGTCCCATCGATTCTCTCCAGTACAGACCTGGTCGATTCGGTACATGATTTGCTGGAATCCGCTGCCTTGTCCGGCATGAGGCGGCAGTCGAGGCTGGCAAACGTCCAGAAAGTGAGGACGGAAGCCGCCGATGTTCTTTTTGAGAATGATCTGGAAGCAGGTACCCGTCACCAAGCTATACCCAAGACCGAGTACAGCAGCGCCGAAGTCAGTGAAGGAGCGGATCCAGTACTGGGCCAAGAGAAACGTGGCAAGCGGAATGAGGGCTGAGAGGACGCCGGCTGCGGCGGCAGAGAACACTGGCTTGATATGCGGGTAGGCCAGGTCCGGGCGATAGAGCGTGCCGTCGCTTGCCACCGGAAAGACATGGCTGAGATCAGGGTGAGTGAACCAGAGCTTTGGATTTCAGCTTGGGTTGCATTGATGAGGATAGCGCGATGACATACCGCTGTGATGACACCGCCAACGGCACTCATGGCAAGCCAGTCAAGCCAGGTGGCTCGAAAGAAATCGAGCAGCTTTGGCACAAGCTCTCTGACAGATGAACCGCAGGTTCCAAGGCTCCGGCTGAAGGCGTGCGAACTCTTGCGCATCGTGGAGTGGTTACGGTATGCGTCGATTGGTGTTGAGATACGGCGGTGGCGACAGTATCGCTGCAAGTTTCATGCTCCCTAGTCAAATAAAAACGGTAGCATGCTGGCACAACAATCTGATCAAGACTGGTTGTACTGGCATTTACGCTGCCAAGCCTGCGAAGTGATTGCCAAAGGCTGAGCTTGCCGTGGTCTGCCACGAAGTAAGAGCGAGGTCCCTGGTCCGCGTCAACGGCAGCGACAAGAAGGGGAAGCGGTGGGTTGGTGAAGTTCTGGCAATGCTGATTTTCTCGTCATGGGTCAAGTCAGCTCATCACTCGATAGCTTCCATTGAGCAGAAGATGATTGAGCGAACAGGGAGAAGAAAAAAAGACGTTTTCCTTGGAAAGAAGCTCGCAGCTTCGTGATTTTGTGACAGACATCTGTAGGTCCGTTGTTTTGGTGTGTGCAGTGAGCAGTGAAGGATGCCTCCCATCCCATCCAAACTCGGCTCACCAAGTTTTCCAGCTGCTTTGGCCTGACTGCTCCTCGCGCGCCTCGTTATACAAATGAAAGCGCCATATCGTGCCACCCATGCAATCTATACATCTATGGTCTTTCGAGAAGCCGACCAAGTAACGCCATTTTCGAAGTAGAGGAAGGAGAGTGCGGTGGTCAAGCTATTGCTTCTTCTCGCCCTCTGCTTCGCCAGCCTTTCTCTCCTCTTGCTGCTCGTCAGGCTGGTCCCTCTTCTCTTCTTTCTCTTGCCTCTCATCAAGCTTCATCTTCGCATCCTCATCCTCGCCAGTCGCAGCAGTACCCTCGCTTTCTTTGGCAAGAGCAGCCTCTTGCCTGGCTTCCTCGTCTTTCTCATCTATGTCCTCACGATCAGACACAGTCGAAGCCTCGCCTCTCGACTCCTTTTGCTTCTCTGCCTGCTCCTGCTCCTCCTGGATCAACTCCTGCTGTTCCCTAAGCACCTCCAATCTCTGCTTATTAGTAGCAGCGCCTTCAGCGGTGTGCACCTCGAGCTCGATCTCATGGAACAGCTCTTCTGGGATACTGCTGAGAACGGCTTGCAAGGCATCAATTTGAGAGTCGAACTCTGCCTCCTTACCCTGAGCATACATGAAGGCGTTGCTCAGGACAAGTAGTGTCGATGGAACACCGTACTTCAATCGCAGATCCAGCCACAGCTGCAAGTCATCCCTGAGTCTACCAGGCGACATGCCATGGGTTCGGAGGCCGCGTGAAGCGCAGGCAGTCTGCAGCTCAGGCACAGAGAGCGACTCCACGCCCTCGTATGAGATGGCCTTGTCGTCGCGCTTGATCTGCCGCATGCGATGCCTGACCTGATAGCGTAGCATCGAATCCGTGCCAAAGGTCGACAGATTCATATATGTGCAAATTCCGACCAGCTGCGGCCGTGAAAGGTTGTCCAGCGTAAGGTCATCCTTGAACAGCTTGCAGACCTTAACAACGTCCGCCTTGGTGGGTTCCTCGCCGGTCGCACGCACTTTCCGGAAGAAATTGGTGAACTCCTCCTTCTGGGCATTCGCAGCACTAATGGGAATGCCAGACTCTCTCAGAGTTGACCGCAGAAAGTTACTCACTTCCTTCCGGTTCATGCGGAGGCGACTAGCCTTCTTCTCCTTGCTCTTGGCATCTTCGTAGGTGCTGGGCAGCATGTTCGGGAAGAGCTTCAGAGCGACTGGTAGTAACAGCTCGGCGAATGGTACTATGACAAACACCGAGAATGGCACTAGCCGGCCAAGATCCTGCACAGTCCGATGGAGTTGGCGATGCTCTCGTCGTGTCAACTCGTACCCTGCCGCCATCTTCAGCGCCAGACGTGAGCTGATGCGGACCTCAGTGGCGAGCAGCTTCGTGCCGTCCCAGTAGTGATGTGCTTCGTGCTTGACCTTTTGCCAGAGAGTCATTTGTTTTTTCGCCTCCTTTTTTTCAAGCGCTTTCTTGTCCTCTGATGACTTTGCGCCTGTTGACCTCTCAGCGGCTAATTCTGACAGCGAGCGGGACTCTTCGGCTTTGGTGGGAGCTCGGTCGGTGGGCAGGTTGATTGGGATGTTGACATCGGCGGCTTTCTGCTCGGCCGCCTTCGATGATGGCGACGCAGACTTGGAGGCAGACGATTGCTGTTCGGAGTCCTTGGAAAGAGGTTTCCTAGCCTGCTCCAGGTTGAAGCCCGGTGGCGGACCGTTGCTGTCGCTGCCATGGCCGGTGGATGTGTCGGTTGACAGTGCTTTCCGCGGGACTAGGATGGCGACCGCTGGTAGTTGTCGAGGGATGCGAGCAGCTCGCTGAAAGGCCAGTCTGTTGCCATTTCGCAGCAAGAGAGGGGCGAGTTGCGCCGCGCTCCGGTTGGACAGCATGAGGGTGCTGAGGGAGCGAGTCGCGAGGACTCTAGATTGTGGGAGGGGTGGTGTCGGATGGATAGGGTCGGAGGAGCCAGTAGTGATGGTGGTTGTTAGGAGGGAGTGGAATGCTGAGGCGACGACGCGAACGTTGACGTCGAGCGAAGATCAGGGACATGCAGGCACGTGCGCTAGGGCGATTAAGCTTTGGTCCTGCTGCTTCACCAAAAATACCAGAAGGTCTGGATTCAAGTGTGGTTGTTACGAAAAAAGGACGATGGGTGTATACCGAAAAATTTAATGTGAAAAGTCTACTGTAGAGTCTAGGAAGTACAGGACCGGTGTGGCAGTAGTCCCACTGATCTATCATCAAATTATGCGTAGTTTGTATTGCTACTGCCGTATGCGGTAGATCATGTGATGCTTTCTGGACAGCGTGGTATTTTATTCCGATATTTCAACTGCAAAATACCTTACTTGGCCCTACGGACGTTCCGGTTCTTGAGCAGACTCTCGCGTGTAGACACACCTGGAATTGAGAGACACGTTGCCCTCGTTGCACTCTCCCTTCGGCGTTCGGAGAAGCGTAGAGCGGGAGCGGGAGCTTCAACGTCTCCGAGCTCTCAACATGTGGGCTGAGGTTGGAATCGACAGTCCGAGGTTACTTTGTATATTTCTTCTTCAACTCCCAATCCCCTCCCTCCGCTCCCCACCCCTCCACTCCGCCGAGTTGCACATCACTCCAGAATGTACGATAGCAGCTAGCCCGTACCTTCCCTGGCGGTGGTTGAGCCAACCTTCGAAGCCTCGACGATCATTCATGCTGAGCTCCTCGTCTGCCACATCTTGTATATATTTACGACCACCTCATCGCGATGTCACCCAACAACCACCTCCGCCGAGCCGCTCGTATTATTCTGGTCGGGGCGCCAGGCGTTGGCAAGGGCACACACGCCGAGCGCATGCTCAAGCGATACCCGCAGCTGTCCTCAATCAGCTCGGGCGATCTGCTGCGGGAGAATGTGAGGAACAAGACGCCGTTAGGTGGGTTCACAACACACGTATAGGTTCTCTCAAACTCAATATCTCACACGAAATGTAGGCATCCAAGCTGAGGCCCTCATGAAACGAGGCGAGCTGGTACCCGACAACATGATCCTACGCCTTATCCGCAACTCCTTGACGACCAAGGGCTGGCTTGTACCCGGTGATAGTGCTCAGCCGATCACAGTCAACACTGTCTCTACCGCCAGCAATACATCTTCAAGCTCCGCAGCCAGTGTCAATGTGCCTCGGCCGACCAACTCCGAATACTCCCACAGTGATCAACCAGACGCCTCCTTCATCCTCGACGGCTTCCCTCGAACGGCCTCACAAGCATCACAGCTCGATCAGCTCATCCCCATCAACCTCGCCATCCACGTCCATACTCCTACAGAGATCATCCTTGATCGTATTTGCAACCGCTGGATCCATCCTGCGTCAGGTCGAACATACAATACAACCTTCAATCCGCCGCAGAAGGAAGGCTTGGACGATGTGACGGGCGAGAAGCTGGTGCAGAGGGACGACGACAACCCGGAGGTGTGGAAGGCACGGCTGAAGCAGTTCGAGGACGCAGCAATGCCGCTTCTTGAGCACTATGACAAGCTGGGTGTGCTGTGGAAAGTAGTGGGCGACAGCAGTGATGAGATAAGCCCGAAGATTTTCAAGGAGTTCGAGCGACAGTTTGGAGCTTGAAAAGGAGTGGTCATTCTATCTTCTGCTGGCCAATGTGTTGGCTTTGAGCGAGGCGCTGTGGCGTGTCTGGTGCTATGTCCTTGATAGTGGACTAAGGAACTCTGCGATACCATTTTTGCATCAGGGGACTGAGTACGATACGCTTCCTTGAACGTGCGGACCTGCCAGTTTGAGCCTAGTAGCGGTTTACTTCTCTTCTGCGCGAATGTCTTCCATGCCCCATCGTGCCAGAGTACAACTTCGACCCCTTGTCGGATCGTCCCATGGTACGCAGGAAAGCGTGGGAATGTGACAGCTGCACCTCGCCCAAGAAGGTCGCCACGACAAGGATCTCAGTGCAGTGGCTGCCGAATCCGTCCACGCTTTTCGCGACTTGCGACATGCATGTAGCACCGCGCAGGCGTTGCCATACCAGCTCCTCTGCAGTTCTCGATGATGCTTGGCTGAGGAACACACATTCGATGGGCTCGTGTGCCGGCCGTTGCGCCGTCACGAAAACGACCTCGTGGCAAGATGGTCCGAGTTGACAGACCTTCTGCGCTCGTATGCGCAGCGCAATGCCCGAGTACGGAAGCCTGCACCTCTGGTGTCACAAGCACGTCGCGCGACCAGTGGGAGTCCTTCGATTGCCCGGGCATTATTCTCGGCCATGCGAGGCACGCAGGAGCCCAAATGAGGGGCAAGGCATCACAAACGGAGTCTTCAAAACCTCTCCTCCTGATCGCTACCAAAGCATCGGGGCCTCTGGCTCCCCACGTGGACTCTTCCCCAACGCTGCAGGTTCGCGTGATGGCCACAGCGTTCATGCCGTCGTGAAGTGCTGGCCTCCCTCGGCGCCCGCTCACGCTACATCACCATACCAACTCGCATTCCTCCAGGCCCAGTCATGGGGACCCTAAGGATCTCCTGACCACGGTCCCGACTGCACCTTGCCGACGCTCTAGAAGCTGGTCACCGTCGATCGCCTATCCCAGGCTGTGTCGCGCTCCAGTGTCTTGACGGCGGAACCTTGCAATATCCGTACCAAGCAAAACTTGACAGCTGCGTTCTCTGCATGCTGCAACCCCTGGAACGCTATTTCGACCCGTCGCTGTGTACCATTGGATTCATGCAAGAGAATGCAGGCTATGGCTGCAGTTCATAACGCCGACCACACTCGCAAGGCTGGCATCTCCAAAAGAACAAAGGCCTTTCGCTCGCGCCGCTGTGCCGTCACCATGGACACTTTGTTACAGCATGCTTACATTGCCCGCCTTGACGAGACGCTCTTCTGTCCTAGCAGTACTGCGGCAATCGATTCGCCCTTCCCACTTTCGAGCATTTTCCCACCGCCAGCGTCTCCAAATGCCCTTGAAGACGCCAACGCCAGCCATGAGAGGCGACGAGAAGGTGTACCTGTCCGCGTTGACGGTGTGGAAAGGGATAGAGCCTTGCTATCCTCCCGAGAGGAGGCGCTGTCTCGCAGCTCGATCAGACCACTTGACCGCGGGCATCCACCACCGCCAGCAGAACTCTGGTCGCATGAAGCTGGCGAACGCACACCGGATAGGACTTACTGGCAGCACACACAAGCTGAGCTTCTCCCCAGACCGGCGGGCCATCTGGACCAAAGCGGAGAACTCGTAAATGGCTTGATAATACCAACTCAGGATGGCACACACCACGCTCTTGGATTCTGGGAAAGCCTGGACAGCATACTGCATTCCTCGCGCCCTCCGCTCAGCTCCTATGCCGTTGACCACAGTGCTGTCATTGTGGACGACCACAGGGGCAGTTACGATTTCAGCGACTTCTTGCAGAGGTGGAATCGAAGGGATTCTGAGGCGCCGGCTTCGGTTCAGGCTCTCCAACCGAATGATGACAATCTGGAAGCGCGAGTGCAAGATGTCGCTCGAGAGGATACCCATGCCGCACCCGTGGATATGCAGGGGATACGCTGGGATATCGCTGTGAGAAGCACAGCACTCAGTACCAGACGATGCTGGCATCCCACTTCGACGAAGTACGTCAGTCCACCTTCCATTGAGGGTCCTGCTCAGGCTTTGAGAACGGATGCGGAAGCAAATTACTGCTTCAGGCGCTTCTCTCCCAAACATCGCGCACAGATCAGCCATCATCAACTTCGCAATACTCTTGCCGCTAACCGCAGGAACGACGTGTTCTACGCCGCTGGCGACAAGGTTTACCGGACATCGTTGGCATCTTCCGAGACACATGACACGATCATTGACCTCTCCCCACCAACATCATGCGCGTCCGGCTTTCGGATCACGTGCCTTGCAGCGTCACCGCAATCACATGCTGACAATTTTGTCATTGCTGGCGGGTTCAACGGCGAATATGCTATGCTCGATCTGAGTGCGGAGCATGGCTGCGTTACCGAAGGCTTCGTCTCTCATGCCTACAATGGCGTCGTCACGCACATCAGCACCAACCACGACAGACGCTCAGGTCTGCTTCAGGCTGCTTTCTGCTCCAATGACCGCACATTACGCATCATGGACGCCGCGACAGAGCGGTTCACTAACATCCACCGCTTTGACCGTGCAGTCAACTGCTCTGCTGTGTCAGCGACCAATCGGTTGCGGGTTGTGGTTGGTGATAGCGAGCAGGTGTATATCACGGATGCAGACAGAGGCGAGATGCTGGCGACTTTACACGGCCATAACGACCATATCTTCTCCTGCGCATGGTCACCTGACGGGCGGACTGTGGCTACTGGAGCAGAGGATCGAAAGGTGATCATTTGGGATGCGAGGAACTGGCGACACGCTCTCGCGACACGCACCTGCATGATATCGTCTGCGCGATCTTTGCACTTCACGGACGATGGCTTTCTGGTTGCTGCGGAGGACGAGGATGTGGTGTGTGTGTACGAGCCGCGAAACTTCGACCTGCGGCAATCGGTACGGTTCTTTGGGTCCATCTCAGGCGTGGCATTACTTGATGGAGGAGCGGAGATGGTTATTGCGAACGGAGACAGGATGGTGGGCGGCCTGATGAGCTTTCAAAGGGCGGATCAAGGTCGGAATGACGGGTCGTACGGCAGGAGGCTGGACGACTGGGTGGATCTGGAGAGCGTGATACGGCCAAGACGTGGTGTGGGGCGCCATTCATGGGCGGGAGCTTTCGAGGTGATGGTGTAGGCTGTCTATATAGTCCTCGGTACATTCAGTGTACTGTCCCAAGCCATTACTGCAGCGAGGCTGGATGGGCGATGGAGAAGCATGCCCAGCTGGGTCGGTCGGTTGTAGTTCTGCGTCTTCTCTATGAGACAGCCTCGCACTGCTGAGTCTGCTGATCAATCTACCCGCGTCTGCGTCCCGGAGAGCCATGCGTGTCTTCTCTAAGTGCCGCATCTTCTTCGTAGGACTATACCCCTAGCAAAATCGTTGAGAGGAAGAATGGCCAGCAGACGGACTTTGGGGGCCTCGGCGTGTATCTGAGACTTGGGAATATATCATACCAGGCTTGGCGAGTCAAATCTGCAGACTGGAGCGAAACCCTTTCACCTGATGGCCATGCCTCGACTGCCATTCGTCTCCACAAGCGATCATGCTTCCAACTGCTAATGGACCTTCCAAAGTCACAACCAACCGCCGGAGCTACGTGCCAATTGCGATATATGCCTGTTCTCCTCAGTACCGACCTACCCTGGAAAACTATCTCGGAAGTGCTGGGTAACTGACAAGGGTCTTGACTCTCGAGAGTAACATTTCGCGCGCTCACGCGCCAGCTGCTGCCCAAATCTCGATACGGTCGGCGCGAGGAAGCAGGCAATTTCGGGCGGACTAACGTTCTGTAGTCATCTGAACTTTCCTCTGAGCAGAAACAACATAACCCTCTGTCTTGACTCTCATCGCGTCCACATGACCAGCCCAGCAACGACGGCGACACAGACGCCAACAAAGACCGCCCATCTCATCAAGCCTTGCATCGCCCAAGCTTTGAACATCTCCTCGAATGCCTTGCCGTCGTTCAGTCTTGGGAAGGGGACATCCTTTGGCACTGGCACATCAAGAGCTCTACACAATGGCTCCCAGCCGTCCCTCACGTCGGCGAAGAACAACCGATCCTTCGGCACAATCTCCTCCAGCCATTTGATATGTCGCTCCCAAGTGATCTTCGCCTCTGCTGTGAGGCTCGCCTGGCTTTGGTACCTCTCTTCAAAGATCTTGGGTAAAAGATTCCACATAGTGGGCAGATGCCGCAAATTCTGGATCCAGAAGAAGATGATCATTTGCAGCGTTGGCTGAACCATGGCTGCGATCTTCTCCATACTGGCGGCCCAGGAGTCGATATCGCGGACAGTGCAGATGACCATGGCGTCAGGATACAGCTCCAATAACTCAGGCACAAGTTGGGACAGCGGCGGGTCTGCCGTCGCAACGTAGCCTTTCAGCATCGCTGCCATCTGCTGGAGGGCAGCCTTTCGATCATCTTCGTCTCGGTATGGGCGACGCTTCAGGACATCTATCCACGTAAGAACGTCTTGCTCGCTGTCGCAAAGGGCTGTCTGAACCCCCAGGTGGTATGGCGGACCCCCGAGTAGGATCTGTACGGCAGAGCAGAAGCTGTTGGTTCCAGTCCGCGGCAAACCAGCACCAATCACCTTGACTGTGGCTCCAGGTTGCGGTGGGTGTGCTGTCAAGGCAGACATGGCTTTGAAGGGTTTGCGTCGTCAGCTTTCAATGCTGGATCATGAGGAATTATTGTGCTAGCCTGGACAGCAACTCGAGAACGGGCTCGGTCAGCCTCGCACTCGCATCATCCACCCGATCGGGATACTCCCATGTTCGAGTGCCTGTTCAAGCCTAGCCTTGTGGATTCCACTTCGCGACCAGGACACGCCTGATGGAGTAGTACCTGCGGACAGCGGGTGAGCAAGCAAGAAGCGGTGAATAAGAATGCCGCCATACCGCTAGCTATTAAAGGCTTACTACCGGCTGAGTTGAGCACGAACACTCAGACGAGAATTCAGCACATTTTTGGCTGCTGCCCCACCATGTGCTTCTGGCTGAGCTCCAGCGGCACGCAGTTGGGATCTGAAAAGATACACATGCCTACCTCGCAGCCCTTCAAACCTTTGTAAGTACCCTAATCAGCCCCAGTCCAGCTCCTTCGACACATATCAGCCCCGCGGCTTCTCGTTCACGTTCCAATAATCGGCTAGACGACGAGAGTATCGGTGATTTGCTTTCTCAAGACTGCACATTGCATCCTTCTATGAGAGATGGGCGGAAACGGAGAGGACACGTTCCGCGTCCGTGTAATACAGTGCCAGGTGCTGCTGCAAGCCATATATGTAGCTCTGAATTCAGCAGTAGTAAAAATGAAAACCAAAGGCTCGGCCCACGCTTTTGCGAAGCTAAGATATGGCGTCCAGCGCTCGAGCCAATGTACTGGTCGTTGGAGGCAGCTCAGGTATGCATCCACTCTTCCCCCAGAACGTAAACTTTTGTATTGACGTCTCGATGCAGGAATCGGTTTGGCAACAGCCAAGCTAGCGCTCACCAACCTTCCCAGAGCGAACATTGTCCTCGTCTCGACAAATGAGGAAAAGCTACAGAAGGCCGTGGCGGAGCTCAAGGCTACTTCGCCTAACGAAGACGCCCTAATTGATCATGTTGTTGGGGATGTATCTCGGATCGCAAGCCAGTTCAACGACATGGAGGCGATTCTCAAGGCAGCTGTAGCTCGGTTTCAGTCCACGATCGACCACATTGTATGTCGGTGTTACTCTCGCCACGCGAGAACAACTTGCTAACATCCTTACGATCTGTAGATCTGGACGGCGGGAGCATACCCACATGCGCCGAAGAGCGATCATCTCACCAACGATGACATACTCGAAGTCGCTGGCGCTCGACTTTTTGGCCCCCTGACACTTGTCAACCTGGGGAAGAAATACATGACCGACAGCCGCAAGTCTAGCGTCACTCTGTCCTCCGGCATAGCCATCTACAAGCCTCGCCCAGGCTCTGGACGCCTGATAGGCATCATGAGTGGGTTTGAGTCTGCAGTGCGAGCGCTCGCAGTTGACCTCGCCCCAATCAGAGCCAACTTTGTGGTCCTCGGTCCGTTCAGAACGGCAATGTTGGACCGCTTTGCCCCGGATGAGGCAGCTATAAAGGCATACGCCGATGCCACGCTTTTCAAGTCAGTCGGAGAGGTGGACGAGGCAGCTGAGGCGTATCTTGCCAGTATGCGTTGTAGCTTCATGACGGGATCGAGAATCGATAGCGATGGGGGAGCGTTGTTGTGCTGAGTGGCAGGCGATGTAGTAGGAAAAGTGGCAGTCTCCGCCGTCTAGATTATGAGGAAAGCACGTCCGGAAGCCGCGAGGCAGGAGATCGTTTAGCGGAGAAGAGGCAAGGGGCTAGGGGCGGGCAGTAGAGCTCTCTAAGATAGTAGGCAAAGCATAGCTCTCCGAGACAGCAGGAACAGCACCGCCTAGCAGGAGACTTTATCGTAGGCGATAGTGTCGCGGAGAAGCCAGAATTTGACTGCAGCTTGCTTTATTATGTCGCCTGTCGAACGGAGTACTCAGTAGTGCCCCTGCTTGATCAGTTCACCTCTCGTTCGGAGCGCTGTTTGAGTTGGTCGCCCGTAAATAGTAAAAGTGGTTGCCTTCTTGGCAAGGCGTTGAGTTGCCTCATCTTCGAACGGAGTTTCTTCATTCAGTCAACTCGATCAGGACGACATAGAATCTAGCTTGAGCCGCACTTCCACCTTCATATCACATTCTTCAGGCTTTGTCCGGCTGAAAAGCGACGTAGGTTCTCTGCGACCAGAACTTCCGCTCCCTGGGGTCTGGTTGTTTTCGAAAAGTTAGCAGGAACACTAACCAAAGGTGAAGCAATAATCCTCGACAAAGCGACCGCGCAACACGAGGAAACTCTGAGGTTTTACGTACCTTCCTCCGGCTGCATGAGGCGACACGACGACATTCTTCTGTTTCCAGTACGGAGAGTTCTCGGGTAGAGGCTCGGTGGTGAAGACGTCGAGTGCGGCACCGCCAATCTCCTCCTTTTCCAGAGCAGACAGCAAGGCTTCGTCATCGACTGACGTCCCACGTCCAACGTTGACGATCCAGGCATGATTGGGAAGCTGCTTCAGCCGCTCAGCGTTGAGGACATGCTTCGTTGCCTCCGAGCCCGGCAGAATCATGACCAGTGCATCCGTCTCTGGCAGAAGCTCCGGCAGCTTGTCCTCGCCATAGACCTCAACACCATCACGAACACCTGCGTGACGAGCAACCCCACGGACCTGAGCACCCAGCGCTGTCAGCCATGGCGCGAGGGTCTTGCCGATGTTGCCGAACCCCCAGATGAGCACCCTTGCGTCTCTCAACGTCGTGAACTTCCCAGCAGGCCGGTCAGGCTGCGGTCCGCCGAGATGGCCAGGCCACTTGCCCTGTAGCTGGTAGTCACGCATCTCGAAGAAGCGTCTGGCGGAGTTGAGTAGCAGTCCCAGTGCATGCTCAGCGACCGTGTGGTCGTGTAAGCCGGAACCTGTACATATCGTGATCTCTGAGGCCGAGAATCCAGCGTTAAGTACATCATTGGGACCAGCGGCCAGGGACTGAATCCATCGAAGCTTCTTCATTCGGCCTGCAGCGTCCTTGAGGTTGTCAGATGAGTTGCACCACGTGACCAGGCATTCTGCGTCGATTGCGTCTTCAGGCAGTGTCTTCTTCACATCGTATGCAACGAGATCGACGCCAAACCCTTCGAGACTCTTGGTGTTGAGTTTCAGCGATGTCGGGTAGAGCAGCTTCATCCTGTTGGGCCTTCGTGATGCTGCTTGGTGTTGTGGAGTGGTTTCGCTCTGGCTGAGTCCCAGTTGGATCTGGTGGAGTCTTGAGATGGCCTTTTGATAGTTGCTCTGTTGTGCGTTTGTCATGGTATGAAAGAGGAGGACCTCCAATGTTTTAAATGCCGTCAATGAGAGCAGGAGGACATCGGCAATTGTCGGCAACGGTCTGCATCCGGCAGGTACTTCTTCCTCGCTCCTCCATCACATGTGCCGTCTGCTCTCGTCTACGACCAACCACGGCCGGCCGAAGCGTGGTGTTGTTGGCCTGCTCTTCGTATGATTTTGTCAAGGATGTAGTCGTACATCGAAGCGCACTCCTGCCTATTACTGAAAGAGGTAGGGAGCTGGCGAGCTTCATTGATTCCACTGCTTACGAATCGTTCCTATCTAGCCTCCGCCTGACATATATAACACACAAGCTATCAGCATCTTTCCCTGGGCCTGTTAAGTTGACGATCGCTTCCATGATGGCGACGACAACAGATACAGATTTACTGAAGTCTCTGCTCGCGAAGGGCCCCCCTAAGTCACTCGGAAGCAGCAGGGAGCTGACGCTGGCACTTGGGGACCTCTATATCGCTTCAACGACTCTCAAGGCGAAGCCGCTGCTGGTCTGGGAGACGGAATCTGGCTATCCTCGTTACTACATCCCGTTCGATTCGTTGCACCAGGATATCAAGGCAGCTTTTGCAACGGGCTTCTCAGAAGGAGGTCCAGATGTAAAGCTGGAAGTCGTGAACAATGTGAAGGGCGAAAATGATGCTGAAGCTGTCATTGAGCGGCTCTCCATTGGCTCGAAGTCGACGACGTGGGTGAGATTTACCGGAGGACCGCTCAAGGACTTGATCAGGTTCGAGCGCCAGGAGATCGGTGAGTTGTGTTGCCTCGATCGTCGTCAGTACGTACGGCTCAGTACCTTGACATTGACCGATATGACAGATGAATGGTTCGAGAACGGCGCGCTGTTCGTCGGGATCAAGAACCCGTACAAACGCATCGACACCAAACCTGTAGCGAGACATGTCATCGTCAAGATTGACGGGGAAGTCGTCGCCGAGACGACCGTTGCAGTACTTCTTTCTGAGACGGGTCTCAAGGAGGCATACTATTTGCCCGCGACCAGCATCAAAAGCTGGGACATGGTTGAGAAGAGTAGTTGGAGGACTGCTTGTCCGTACAAAGGAGAGGCCTGGTGAGTTGATGATCGCACCCACATGAGAAAGCTTGGTTGGGCTCTGCTAATATCTTTCTCTGTGGGATAGGTACCTCAACATCACCGTTGATGGAAAGAAGAAAGAGGACAGCATTTGGTGTACGTCGGCAACCAGCAGCATCCTTGTCCATACCGAATACAACGCTGACCCCTCCGCACCCAGACTATCCCTACCCAACCCACGAGAGCGCCGGCATCGAGGGCTTCATCAGTTTCTACAATAAAGAAGGCACGGATATTATAGTAGACGGCGTCAAGGTGTGAAGGTCCTTCTGGACGCTCCATATATGCTTTAATATAGCTTCATTATCGCACCTGGGCGAGTGGAGCAGACCATCTCATATGCCCGGACTACAGGTCTTCCGCCTAGAGGTCGTCTGCTCCTAGCACGTGGCCTTGCTGTTATAAGCGTGCCTTTGTCGACCGCCAAACCTGCACCCGTGAGTCTTCCTGCCACGATGATGGGAATAGCTGCGGACCCAGAATTTTCTTCTGCACCTTTCCAGTCTCGCCCTTTGGCAGCTCGCCATCTACTACTCTCAGCAGCGTGGGCAGCTTGTACGCCGGCAATGTCTGCCTCAGATCTTCCCGCAACCGATCGATCCTCAAGCTCGAACCATTAGAACCAGCAGTGGGCAGCACGACGGCAGCAACTCGCTGCCCGAACTCTTCATCGTCGACTCCCAGAACGCTGACTTCTCGTACGTTCGGCAGCTTCAGACACGCTTGTTCGACCTCTGGTGCGCCAATCTTGTAACCTCCTGACTTTATAATGTCCACTGAGGCCCTTCCAACGATGAAGATATAAGGACCTTCTTGGCGAGCGATATCGCCTGTCTTGAACCATCCGAGCTCGTCGTGGGCGGCTACTGTGGCCGCTTCGTCGAGAAGATATCTGAAGGGAAACGTGTAAGATGGTGGCAAAGGTATGGGAAGACAGCCCTGCTTACCCTGAAAACATCAGCGGCGACTTGATCAGGAGTTCACGCTCGCTATTGATCTTGACGTCAACGCCAGCTGTTGGACTTCCAACGCTGTTGCCAGGCAACCTGGGGAAGTCAGCATCCGCAGACACTCGGATACAGCCAGGTACTTCAGAGGAGCCGTATCGAACGAAGATGCCGGGCTTGCCATTATCCCGTAGACTGGTCCAGAAGTTTTGCACGGGTTGCTGCAGCGCGCTAGAACCACAGAGAAGGCATCGCAGAGCTCGAACACCGGCGGTGTATGCGTCCTTCTTGGCATCCGGAAGGTTTGCCAGCTCCTTGTTGTAGTGCCACATCAAGCGCAGATACATTGTCGGCACGCCAGAAAAGACCGTGATGCCACCCTCTCTGATCCGCCGCCATACCCAGGCGGGATCGAATGAGCCATGTGTTTTGAACTCGATGCAAGCGCCGCTGACCATCCACGGGAAGAAGCTTGTCCCAAGACCAGTTGCATGGTGCACTGGCAGAGTATGTAATAGCACGTCCTTGTGTGTGATGTCGTACCCTTCTACCACATTGAGTGCAGCCTCGTGGATGTAAGCACGACGCAGTACTGATCCTTTCGGTTTGCCTGTGGTACCGGAGCTTTGCAAATGAAGAGTCAGTGTGTGCCTTAAGAAGCATGGGTGTCGTTGATCGCACATACGTAAAGATGACAACTCCTGCTGTGTTGTCGTCAAGATAACGGTCGCACGAGATGACTATGTCGCGAGGCTGCAACCGGGAAGAACTTGTCATTGCGTCCGAAACGGTTAGATGTGCTAGCGGTTGACCCTGTTCTCTGCGCAGACTCAGCACACTTTGAGCGAGGCCCGTCGTCGAGCTGGACGAGAGGATCGCGATCTGCCGGGACTTATTGACGAAGTACACCACTTCCTCTGGAGGATTGGCAACGCCTAGGCAAGTTAGAATGGATCCAAAGCTTTCCTAACGAGACCGGGTACTCACTCATGGGTACGACAGCAGCGCCGATCGCCAAAGCAGCGACCATTGCAACTGCAAACTCATAACCACCAGCCGCCAGGACACCTATGTAGAGCTCATCTCCGCGCCTCAGTCTTCGGACAACGCTAGGGTCAAGCCTCTTCTCCAGGGCAGATCTTAGACTCAGAGCATCTCCTAGAAGATCCAGGTATGTCTTCTCTACGCCGAGAAGATGGTCCCGAATGGCGAGCCGACCACGATGCGCATGTCTGAGAAGCTTCGTGAAGAAGGGGCTGTTGGGCAGTACATTCTGCCCTTCGTGTGGTGGAAAGATTCTACTACGATCGGGAGACTTGATTGATGGAGGGCTAGCCATTGTTGATGTGGTCTGGACCCCACTCGTCTCTTTCCGCGGTGAATGGGATCAGCCCAGTAGATCGAAGTCCACCATGAGAAGGCATGGTGGAGAATGCGAATCCTCCATCAAGATATCTTGTTGTCTCAAGGCGGAAGGAGTGAGTTGAGCGAAGTCGGAGGTTGATTCAAGAAGTGGAAACACCGAGCTTCAACTTCTCTCTGACATCTCATCATCATCTTCTTCTTCTTGCCATCGACAAACGTGAGTTATGCTGATGAAGGCCAGCTTGGGAGAGGAGGTAGGTCTTGGTGACAGACTCGCGTTCGCATCACGCACTTCGTCAGCCATCCGGAGCGTTTCTCGACAGCCTTCGCCATGTTGCCGGAGACTTTCGACTTCAGCTGGTGATGAGGCAGCGAATATGAAGAGGTGGGTTCCAGGAACGGCGAGTGTGCAAGTTTCTTTCATTCACCTTTGATCTCCGTCCACCATGAAGGCCATCAAAGCAACCACCCTTGGCCACGCCGAGATCGTCGAAGTCCCAGAGCCTGAAGTAAAGGCCAACACAATCCTCGTGCGTCCGAGCTACGTCGGCATCAACCCCTGCGACCACATGGTCACAGATTATCTCTCTCACTGGCACCAAGACCAGATCCTAGGCTGCGACTACTCAGGAACAGTCGAAGAGGTTGGTTCTGATGTGGAGACCACACTGAAGCCGGGCGACAAAGTGTTCGGACCACTCGCCGCTGGCGCCGCCTATGACCATAGCAGAGGTGCATTTGGAGAGCTATTGCCAGCTTATGGCGACCTGTGCTTTGCGAAGCCGACCAGTATCAGCGAGGCAGGAGCAGCAAGTCTTGGAATAGCTCTCTCCACCATCGCTGTGTCGTTTTACAGCGACTTCGGACTGCCGTTACCAGATGAGAATCCAGAATCTGGGAGAGGCAAGCCATTCTTCGTCTACGGCGGGAGCACCACGACAGGGCTGCTGGCTATCCAGTTCGCGAAGCTCTCAGGCTTTCGTGTGCTTACAGTCTGCTCGCCAAAGAACTTCGAGCTTGTGAAGAGCCGGGGCGCGGATGAGGCGTACGACTACCACGATCTTGAGGACTGCGCGAAAGAGATAAAGGTCTCTGTGGGTGACTCACTGAAATACGCATACTGTTGTGTGACGAGCGTGGAGGCTCCAAAGGTAAGTTCAATGCTTCATGAATAGAGGACGGATGTTGACGTGTCCGATAGCTCTGCGCTGAAGTCCTCACTCCTACTGGTGCCAAGTTTGTGACGATAGCTGGTCCGATGCCTGAGCGAGGTGGCATCTACAGTCACTTCACCTTCGGACAGAGCGTCATGGCAGAATCGTACAAGACGTTCGCTGGGAGAACACCCCAGACGGCAGAGCGGAAGGAATTAGGACTGCGAGTGTGGAGGATGGCTGTGAAACTACTGGAAGAGGGCAAGCTGAAGCCGCCACCCCTTGAGGTGAGAGAGGGCCTTGAAGGTGCCTTGCAGGGTATTGCGGACCTCAGAGAAGGCAAGGTGAGCGGAAAGAAAATTGTAAGTCGGATGGGCTTGTGAAAGCGTGGGTTCTGATCAGCCTGAATATCCAAAATAAAGAACGCCGATGAGAAGTCCTCGACCAGCGTCAGACCGCCAAAATGGTATCTCGAACACAAAAAGCAAACCAGTCCTCCACATCACACCACTCGCTCCTCCCTCTTCCTCTCCTGCTTTTCCTCGGTAAAGAGTCTATACCTGTTCTCAGCCGCATTGAAAGCCGCAGCGCCTGCCACCAGGCCACCGACCGTCTTCACGTTCTTCATGTTCTTCTCATCACCTTCTGTGTGCGCGAATCTCCTGGCAGTCATAGCGCCAATTGCTGCCCCGGCAGCCGCTGCAAACAGACCATCGTACGACGAGTCAAAGTTGCGTTCCAAAAAGTTCCCATCTTTCCGCGAGCGGCCGCTGTACCACAAGATTCCATCATCATCCTCACTTTCGGGTCGAGCAGGTTTCGCGCTTCGAGCACGCCTGTGTCTGCTTCGATGCCGCCTTCTGCGGTCATAATCCGAGTCGCTGGAGCTGGCGCTGCTGCTAGAAGGGCTGCGTCGTCTGGATGAAGCTCCCCTGTAACTCCGCGATCGTTGAGGCCGGTATTCGTCTACAGCAAGATAGTCTTCGTTGCGGCGCGGCGGCGAACGAACGTAGTTGTCGTCGGCTTCTCCACAGTAATCTGGACCGCGATCACGTCTCGGTCCCAAGACCATTGCTCTCTCACGTTGGCGAACGTTATCGAGCTCATCATCCGGAATCTCCTGGACGCGGCGCTCGCGCACGCGCTGGCCCGTGCGAGGGTCGTTGTAGGTCACATCGACGATTGTGCTTTGGCGAGACATGGCGGTTGTCGGATGTGGTTGAGAGACGAGGCTAAGATTCGCCAACGAAGGATAAGGACGACAAGGCTGAGGCGAAGTGCTTGTCCGACCGAACCGTCCTGACCGCGTTCCTTGCTGCGATCCCTGTGTTCCGGCATTGCGAACCGCTTATTGGTCGTGCAGATACGATCATCTGTGGCGTCATCCAGGAACACAGAGTCGGTCATCTGTGGCGGCAGCGACACGTCGGGATGGATACCGACTTGCTTCCCGACACCGATTCCATTCTTGCAGCAGCCGTAAGACGGTATTGAGAAGGTTGAAGTCGAGCTGTGGGAACCCCACGTGTTGCTGCGGATCGATCACCGGACGGCATACATGCAACCAAACGGTCGTTGACAACATGGAAAAGCGTTGCGAGCTCTCCGACGGTGCACCCATTGCGAGCTCGCCGTTGATGCTCAGTATACGGTCGCAGTCCGTCCGGTAGCAGCTCGTCTGGCCGATTCTTTGTGATCGCGCTCTCACTCTCACCTCGTCCGACCTCGGCAGTAACCAGAACGCACCTTGACGCAATGGCGGCCATACGAGCGACCTCTCAATCGGCTATCTGCAGACACCTCCGACGAGACGGCGGTGAGGAAGTAGTAGTTATTCACAGAACCCACCCTTGTCGCACGCGGCAATGCGAGTAATTCACATGCGCTGGCGCCGAAAGGATTCGCGCGATCACGGAGGCGTGCGCAGGACGTCCATTCGTCAAGTTTCCGGCGTGACATGTGCACGAATGTACGACCGTGATATCAGCGATGCGTGACGCCGTGCATACCCGTGTCTTTTGTCTGCGCCTCTCTTCATGAATAACCTGCCCATCACCAAGTCGAGCAACATCTCCGCGACGACCGCTTGGTCGCCGCACAACCAGCAGCGGGCAAGATGAATTATGCCAACATGATAGAGGAGAAGGGCTTGAAGGTACTGTAGCTCGAAACTCCACCATTTCACACGCCCGCGGAGGCTAACACATGCGCAGAAAGGGTTCATTGTAGCGACCCTCGTGAGCACCATTGTTGGCACCTTTACCACATCCCTCAACTTCTACGACCGAGTACAAGAGAGGAAGGCCGCAAAGAAACAGAACCGCGTCGACGATGGCCAGAACAAGGAGATCCAGTCCCTGCGCGAGGATATCCAGAATATGCGCAAAGGCGGCAAGAAGGACTCCAGCTCCTCCCGCTCGCGCTCTCGCAGCACCGACCGCTCTCGATCTCACAGACACCGTCGCAAAAGCCGGAGACGAAGCGTAGGATATGACGACGATAGCGACGAGGACTTTCGCCGCCTAGCTGGCCGCTCACGCGCAATGATCGAGCGCGAGTATGACGAGAACTACCTCCGTCTGGGCCAGCGGTATGCGCAGGGTGATGTGGTGACGGAGAACAAGCTGCAGGCGCAGATCATCACGCTCCAGCAGGCGGTTATCAACGTTCTGCAGGATGCGTTGATGGATGGGAGGAGCTTGACGAAGGCGGATATACACCGCCTGGTGGGGGCGCAGGAGAGGGCGAGGGACGGCAGCCTGGAGGCGCTCAGAGGGATGTATGACCGGCTGCTGCCCGAGGCTGGAGACAAGAGGTTGAGGATCGAAGGGCCGCCAGAGAGGAATGAGGACATGAGGTTGGGGAGACAAATGACGTTGCCGGTGGAGAGGGAGAGGGAGGAGGTTGCATTGGCGCCGGTGAATAGGGTGAAGTCGATGCCGGTGCATGCGAGCTCGGAAGAACTGTACTGTCGATATAGCAGCGACTTGCAGGCTTCGAGGGTGGGCTTGGCGCCGGCGTTTCCTTCGAGTGGTGGGTGTAGGTGTCCCGACTGCGGAATACGGATACCGGTGTCGAAACAAGATGCGTGGACGTTCGAGGTGCGGATACCGGTCGGAGATGGGCTGGTCGAGAAGCGGATGTACGAGATGGACGCGCGCATGGTCGTCAAGAGCCACACGCCTTATGGTGATTATGCGTGCGTTCTGTGCTCGCGGGAAAGGGACATGGACTGCATTTGCAAGAGCGTGGAAGTGCTTTTGGAGCATCTAGGGCGCATACACTCTTCACAAGAGTTCGAGCACGAGAAGGACATGCATCGGGTGTGAGCGGTGATAGCGTTCTGCATTGTGGTTCAGGATACCCTTCTTAGCTTTATAGGCCAGTGGACGACCTTTGACATCGGCGCCAAACCATCTCGAGATCACGAAAACTCCAGACCCTCCTGATCCATGAACACGAAGCCAGTGATCGATTGTATAAGTCTACCACAAGCTCGCTCCGCACTCAAGTGCTCGCCCAATATCGTTCATGTCATGTGCCCGTCAACCGTGCCTTAGTCGCATCCCGCCCCAAGTTCTTCAAAACACAATCCCGCCAGCAAACGCCCGCTAAGTTCAAGTAGCCAGACAGTTTTCCCAGACGATCACTCTGGACTCATACCTTCGGGTCGTGATAAAGGAAGTTGATGTCCCGTGGCCGCTGCCGGTTCGATCGGACAAACTCCGCATCTCCTGGTGGCCCTACCACGAGCATTAGATTCAGCATTGTATGCAATTCAGCACATATAGTGGGTTACTCACGCTCCGCCTTGCTGTTCCCCGCAAGCATGCTCTGAATACTTATACACACGCTCTCCACATTATGCACCGGACTCCAACCCTGACTGTCCAGCAGATCTAGACATATGATCCCGTTGCTGTAGATGTGAGGGTGTAGCGGGATCTTGCGTTCGGGAGATGTGCAGGCGACGAAAACGACTTCGGGGGCTTCGATGGGGTAGGAAGGGGAGAAGCTGAAGCGCATGCGGTAGGTCTCGTGGGGCGGGTAGATGGGGTTGTCGATTATTGAGATGTCCATGGTCCATTCTCGGAGGTCTGGGGCGGATACGAGTGTTATGCCGGGTGGGAGGGTGCCTTGGATCTGTCTCTTGTCAGTCGGTGGTTCGACGAGCAGCAGTGGGAATGTGTACGTACCTTGCTCAATTCTTTCTGCAGCCGCTTGCTGCTCATGCCCGCCATCGTGAAGGCTTCAAGAGGGTCTTCAGGTCAGCAACGCTGAGACAGAGGTAGGTATTCGGCCGTAGACCTATCCGCCTTGCGCTGTCGTTGTGCAAGCAGGGGGTCCTAATCGCGGTTGGCCTAATAGATGACGGTGCAGGTGATGATTTGGAAGTCTGAAGCGACTGTTTGATTAGTCGTTGACTCGGAGTATGTCATGCGTGTCAAGTTGATCTCCTTGAATTCACGTGGATTCATACAGTGAAGACAGTCGACAAGCGGGCATATCCGCACTCACATGTCACATCGGCCCGCGGTCGAGATCTGCAGGGCAGGGCAGGGCAAGGGAAGTGTGGGAAGGTGGGGCGCGAGAGAGCGAGGATTGCGAGAGATTGCCTGATGGGACGCCTCAGCGGGGCAGGCGCAGAAACAGAGCTGATGAGGCTGTGTTGACTTCGTCTCCTAAACGTCGCATACACCTCTTCATATCCCGCCCTCGCCATTCTCCTCAACACATCCAGACTCACAGCACCCTTCTTGGGCATTGGAGCAGCCGTCCATTGCGACGCCACGGTCACCAGCACGACCCAACGGAGGAGAAGACAGTGGGAGGAGGTGTTTGACAGCAAGCAGTAGGCGGCCTCGAGGCTGCCAGGTGCGACAGCATGTCGTGTGAGTCCTTCCTTCGTTGTTCGGCATCCCGAATCTCTTCAATGCCTTCCATCTTCTGCTCTTCGTTGCCGCGCTCAATCCTACGTCCCATCGAAATACCTACCTTGAGCTTCCCTACCAAACCCACGCCGACAACACCTATACGCCGACAAATACCACTGACGCCGACGTGGCGCTCATCTCCTATACCACATCAGATCTTCACCACCACACTGTACCATGCACAATACGCACAAACTGAGCCAACGCTGATGGGTTAAAATACAGTCTCCAACATGCTCAACAAGCTCCATGGGCAGCCCGAATCCTATGATCGCAAGTCGAAATACCGCATGGGCCGCACCCTCGGCGCTGGCACCTATGGTATTGTCAAAGAGGCCGACAGCCCTGACGGCAAGGTGGCAGTCAAGATCATCCTAAAGAAGAACGTCAAGGGCAATGACCAGATGGTCTACGACGAGCTGGAGATGCTCAACCGCCTCCACCATCCGCACATAGTCCGCTTTGTCGATTGGTTCGAATCACGAGACAAGTACTACATTATCACGCAGCTTGCTACTGGTGGTGAACTCTTCGACCGCATCTGCGAGAAGGGCAAGTTTACGGAGAAGGACGCTTCGCAGACTATAAGACAGGTGCTGGAGGCAGTCGACTACCTGCATCAGAACGATGTAGTGCATCGCGACCTCAAGCCAGAGAACCTGCTCTACGTCACTCGCGCACCTGACTCGGAGCTTGTCCTTGCAGATTTCGGTATTGCAAAGCACCTCGACTCGCCGGATGGAGTGCTCAAGACCATGGCTGGGTCGTTCGGCTACGCAGCTCCAGAGGTCATGCTCAAGAAAGGTCATAGCAAGCCGGTCGACATGTGGTCACTCGGCGTCATTACCTACACTCTTCTCTGCGGCTACTCTCCCTTCCGCTCCGAATCCCTCGCCGACCTCATCGACGAGACAAAGCACGGCCGTGTTGTTTTCCACGAGCGCTACTGGAAGGACGTCTCATCACAGGCCAAAGCCTTCATCATGACCCTTCTCAAACCGGACCCGCACGCCCGTGCCACGAGTAGCGAAGCCCTGCAAGATCCCTGGATCAAGGGCCACGGCGCCACCAACCACGACTTGCTTCCTGAGATCAAGGCCTACATCGCACGCGCCCGCCTCAAGAGAGGTGTGGAGCTCGTCAAGCTGGCCAACCGCATCGAAGCGCTCAGGATGCAGGAGGATGAGGAGGAGGATGTGCCGCAGGAGGCGGATGTGCCCGCAGACTCGAAGAAAGCAGCTCAGGAGGCTGTAGACAGTCACCACCAGCGGCAGAGTTCTGGGGGTACGTCGGGTGGCTTGGCACCGCCGGACCAGGAGGTGTCGAGGAAGAGGAGTTTGAGCAAATTGGCCAAGAGTGCCATCTTCCGCGAGGTGGGTCAAATCAGATTTGAAGAGATGGTGTCTGTTTGCTAATCTTGATACGCAGGTCGTCCTCGCTAAAGTCAAGGAGATGAAAGCGCAGGAGGAGCAGCAGAAGACCCTCTCAGATGTCACTGGTCATGGATCCACGCCACCTGCTCCAAAGCGGTGATCGACTCGATTGGATTACCTTCGCCTGAAATACTAGATTGCGTTATGGGACCACGAAAGCGTATGAAGGAGTGAGATGCGGGATGAGGCGTACAGAGACATCGTTGGGTTTGCATATCAGTGCTGTGGATACTTTATGATACCTACTCGTTTGACCTTTCGAAAAGCTCGGCATTGACCGCTCAGTCTCGGTCCTCCTCCGCATCCTCTTACTTCGCACTCGTCTGCGCCTGGTCGTACTCCTCCTGCTTCAGCTCATCGTGCCAGCTCGTCTCTGCGGTTACCCCAATACGTCAGCACTTCTCACTCCTACATCATTCGACACTCCACCCTTGTTCCAACCGCATCAGCGGATAAAAGAAGTGATACTCACTGCCCATACTGATAGCCGTGTGCGCCATCACCGTTCCATTCGTTGCTCCGTGCCAGTGAGTTTCCCCAGCAGGCACGTGAACGACATCCCCGACCTGCAGACGTCGAGGCTCCTGGCCTTTGCTGCAGACCAGACCGTAGCCCATGGTTACCGTCAAGATCTGACCGCGTTCGTGGGTGTGCCAGTAAGTGCGAGCTCCGGGGGTGAAGCAGACGTTGTTGGCCATGCCTGGAGGAGGTCAGTGGGGATGGAGGGACGAGGGGAGTGAGTTGAAGGGAGTAGTACAGTCGTCGGCGGAGAAGATGGGGTCCATGTGCACGGTGCCTGTGAATGTCTCCGTTGGTTGACGGGAGTTGGTGTCTGGTTTGTGGGCGCCGCGGATGAGCTGCATGGTGGGCGAGTGGATGTTATGGGACTGGAGATAGGTAGCGGGTGACTGTAAAAGGTGTCCGAATTACAAGTCAAGTCCACAGAACTATACAGGTGTACGTAAATGCATCATCTTTCCCTCCTCCTCGTCTTTCGGCAATCGTGTTGCTGGGGTTGGAGAAGCTCTGGCTACCTCCGTGATCGGTCGTGGGGCTAGTCATGGGCCGTAGCCATGTTGTTCAGAGATCCAGAGAAAAGCACGTTTTTACAGTTTCTTCGCATGCATACCATGCCGCGAGGTGCAGTTGGAAGGTCCGGAAAAGGACAGGCGATGTGTTAGAAGAAGTGGCAGTCTCCGCGATCCAGACTACAAGCAGAGTAGACTTAGGACCCTCCAGGCAAGATTTTGTTTGGCGGAGAGGAATTACAAGCGAGTATTATGGTTCTCCGAGATAGCAGGACCACTATCGCCTAGCAGAAGGCTTCATAGCATACGATCGTGTCGTGGAGAAGCCAGAACCTGTGCTACGTAGCCAAGTCGTCGACAGTAAAAGCGGCCAACCAAGGGAGCCGTGTAGGGGTCTTCTCACAGACAGTGAACGCCCCTCTGACGAGAGTGATGTGGCCTTTCGGACCGCAACGTCGTCTCCTTGGAGAGGACTGTCAAGTTGGTGTCCCCTTTCATTGTGTCTTGCTGCCCTGGGTAAGGTAGCCTACCGGGCAGGCTCGGCCAAGTGGGACGTGCGGCGGAGACTTAAAAGTTCTCCGACGACTTCACTCGAGTGAATGTCAACCAGATGACCGTCTGGACCCATGCAAAAAGCACACTATTGCTCACGATGGCCTATGCGGGCCCATCAAATAGCGCAACGACCGTCTGCGAAGTGTATCGTCCACCTCTCGCAGCTGTATCGCGACTCACGATCGATCCCCCCGAATATTCCTCTCCGTGGGCGGCTGCCTCAGCGCTGCGCATGCTCCAGACTGGTTCGGCGATCAATTGCACCCCACGTAAGAGAATGCCGGGAATGGTGGTACAAGGTGTGCTTGTCGCGGTGCCTGGATAAAAGCCAGAAGCTACATGGTGCCTGAAGAGCATCGTTGAGCCTTCCGGACGGGCCACGGTCGCCACAGAGAGTTAGAAAAAGCATATGGGCGGGAAAAACTGATCTCGAGAACTCATATCTGCCAGGATACTCCGGAAAGTATGATGCGGCGTTGGCATGACTATTGGTCATCCCAACAAGCACCCAGGTGCCTGGCAAGATGTGTAGTGCGGACGCCGGCGGGTTAGTATTCGTTGGTGGTAGGTCAGGGTCACTTACATTAAATCTTTCTTTCCTCTCGCGCGTTATTCTCGAGCGGCCCTTGCTGCCATTGGTGGCGGCGGTCCGGGGGGCCTGTGCGCCATCGCGAGCGACGCCCTTTGCAAAATTCTCGGCGCCACGCTCTTTCTTGCTCTTCATACCACACGTCTATCAAAATCATAGTCAACATTTACAAGGCTATGGCATCGACAGGCGTATTACCCAAGAAGGGCGAGGGGACGAGAGATCAATCTGTCACAGTAAGCATACTCTGGCGCCCTTGACATCCGGCTCATGCCGAACACCCAGATCTCGAACAATCTGCCGAGCCAGCCCAAGGCCAGGGAGCAATCGGAGCTAGAAAGCTCCTCAAGCGCGGCCGACGGCCTAATGCATAATCAGCAAAACGTGCCAGGAGGTAGAAATACGAGAAGCGCGGAGGAAATCGAAGAGTCACAACTGGCAGAGCGGTTACAGTCCGCCCGTATTGACGCGGTTCGTCTAAACCAAATGCCCGAAGCGATGATGTCACCAGCTGATGCCATCCCAGGCGGCCGACACGGAAAGCAAATTGGCGAGTGAAATCGATATGCTCAATGATCATGTCCGGCATCTCAAATTCGAGCTGCAGAAGATATTGGAATTTGAAGAGGAGCGAATTGCCATGATAGGCAAGCTCGACGCATACGTGGCCAAATTGTTTGAATGTAAGTCATGTGCCGGAGTGCCTCAATGTCGTTGTACTGACGCTTCACAGCCGAAGACGAGGAAGTTAGGCGCAACGCACTCGAGCGAGCTATGAAAGAATTCCGCATCGCCCGTAAAGCGGCCAAGGAGGGTCGACACGCATCAGCAACTTTCGGCCCGGAGGATATCCCGGTACGATATGTCCAGGAGAATTATACAAGTGTTGCTCCCTCGCCGACGATGGCCAGCCATTCGGCCAGGCTCTCGCAATCAAGCCCGCAACAATTCTGCCCGACGGCAACACCACCTGCCGATGAAGGGCACGAGAGCCCTCGAGTCGAGGACTTCGACTCCTTGCCCTTTTAATCCCGCGGAAGGCGTGAAGAATGAGACAAGGCCTGCAATATCCTAATCGATGTCCTGGACGACGTTCAGTCCAATGGTGCAACAATTCGTTTCTCCAACTGCGCCAGAAGGTCGACAGGGTCGACGAATCTTGCAACAATGTCACGGCGGACGTTGGCGCCCTCACTGCGGACGTTGCCCCCGTCGCTGTGGACGTTTACACCCTCATAGAGGGTTGGCCTGATAGGCCGGACGGCAATCCGGAATCGCTCAAACCTGTGCTTGACAAAATGCAAGAGCAAATCGCCTCCCAGAGCACACGTCTTGAAGGTGTTGTTCGCTCCGTGAGGCAGCTCGTGCCCTTGCTGGGCAGAATGGCAGTGGTGGAAAGGAAGAATGCAGAATTGAAGCAGCGTCTCGCGAATACGGAGCAGCGTCTCACGAATGCCGCCGCAATGTACAATCTGACCATCTGAGCCTGGACGGTCGAATGAAAGCGGTCCGAGACAATTGCCAATGGCCTACGTTGATGCCTACGTCTCTGACAGTGGGTTTTGCACGGCATGGCTTTGGTGACCGATTGGTTCGATGCCTACGTCTCTGACTGCGGGTATTGACCGGCGCGGTATTGGGGAGGAAAGGAAGGCGGCTTGTGTTCATGCTCACGTCTTATGACCGTGGGTGTTGATACAGGTAGCAATGGAGGTTGATATAGACAACCAAATGGCGAATGACGATAAAACTACAAATACCGTGCTGTTGCTGTGCACCGGGACTGCTCCCCTCGCCGTCAATTCATCCATGATGCCTCTGATGAGGTCACGTCTCGCGGTGCGAACCCTCCCGCTTGACTTTGTGTCCTTCATGTGCTCACTCACCTCCAGAGGCAGGCGGGACGGTGGAGACCTGGGAGCGGCGCTGTGACGTTGAACCAGTATGTCCCTTACAAGATATCTCGGCAAGCGCGTCGCTGGGGGTGGGAGAAGCGTCATGTTCGCTTGTCGTTGTCAACGTCGTCCTCGATCAACAACATCTCCAACCGTGTATGAATCGGTAAGGTAGCATGATGAATACTCCAGCCTTTCCAAATCCGAATCCATCTCATCGGGGCGATACGCCTACGGACTGCATTGTTCAATTGACAGTCAAACATATTGATGGCATGGTCTTGACGTCATTACATTTTGCTACAACAAGACATGACTTCGAGGACGTCAATGTGATTGACTGGGCTATGAACGAATATTGTACAGCTTAATTGCTCATCAATCGAGAGACCACCTTCAACTTGCAGAAGAACTCAGCGCAATGGAGAGCAACAACAAGTTTGACCCGAACACGGACATTCCGGACTTGACGGGTAAGTGTTTGATTGCCACCACATTCTGACATATTATTGACCATCATTAGGGAAGGTTTTTGTTGTGACGGGCGGCTCAGCAGGCATAGGTTATGGCATCTGCGCACACCTGCTGCAGCACAACTGTAAGACACTGTACCTACTAGGCAAGAAAGAGGAGCACCTCTCCGAGGCGGAAGAAGGTCTTAAGAAGTACGGCGACATCTCTCGCGTCAAGCCCATCCAGATTGAACTCGAGAACCTCCATCAGACGGATTCGGTTGCCAAGCAGCTCGCCTTGGAGTTGACGCAGCTCGATGGACTGGTATTGAACGCTGGCCTGGGCGTGGGAGTTTACAACGAGACAGCCGACGGCATCGACTCGCATATGCAGGTCAATGTGTTCTCCCAACATCACCTGGCTATGATGTTGCTGCCCCTGCTGCTCAAGACTCCAGACAGCCGCTTGGTTTTGCAGTCGTCAGAGTTTCATAGGATGCTGACGTCCAACCCGTCTTTCGAGAGCTTAGCAGAAATGAACAAGGATATCGGAGCCATGCCGTTGTACGCCCGAACAAAGCTGGCTCAGGTCCTGCTGGTGCGGTACATGCACGGTCTGAAGGCAAATCCTGACAACAAGCTCGGCCTGAAGGAAGGGCAAGCGCCGTGGATCAACGCGACGCATCCGGGTGGTGTGGTGACCGACCAACAGGAGCAGGCGATCGAAGCGTACGGTACAAAGGGCAAGCTCGGTGTTAAAGCTGTGCGTCCGTTCATGAAGGACCCGATCGATGAGGGTTGCCGGAGTGCGTTGTTTGCGGCCACAGGGACGCAGATTGGGTCTCAGCCGATCGATGGCGAGTATATCGTTCCAGATTGCAAGGTGTCTGATGTCAGTAAGGAGGCCAAGGATGGGCAGCTTGCTGAGAGGCTGTGGAGGTTGACTGAGACACTATTGAAGGAGAAGCTGGGGAGCCTGGAGTATCCGACGGTGTTAGTATAGCTGGAGAGTGATGGCTAGCTTTACGGTAGTCTCATTTGAGGGCACCTCTCCCCGTTCACTTGACATTTTCGTCGCTACACGCCTGATTATGCTGCCGCGCGAGCAACATGGAAGCCGGAGACCCCATCGTTCGCCAATTGCGCTACTAGCTGCAGCTCCCAGTCGATGTAGGCTTGCATGTTGGCGTGAGCGTTGTCTGTTCCCTCGTATGGCCGTTTGTAGACATCAATCGGTTCGCTGAGCCATCGGCACTCCGTTTCCAACGACAGTCCAGCGTCAATCCAAGCTGCCGTGCCCCCAGCCAGAACGTACACCGGTCGATATGTCTCTTTCTTGGCATCAGCTATGTTCGCTTGAGCAATGTTGCCGTCCGGCGAGGTCAGGACGATTGCTCCATGCCCTGGAGCTGCCTTGGAGTCACGGGCGATCTCAGGTCCTGAAGCGAACCATGCCCCGGGAATGTGGCCTTTGCGATATGCTGTGCTTCTTGCTAGGTCGATGATCGTCGAATTGTCGAGGTGTCGAAGGTCGGCTACAGTAATGAAACCTTTCTTTGTAGTCTCGTCCGCTGACGCAGATACCTCTGGCATTGGCAGGCGGCCTGGAGCATTCTCATCCAGAACGAAGACGTCCCAGCCCATCTGATACAGCCACGACGCCGCCATCCGCGCTCTCACACCGTCATTGTCATGGAGAACGATGCGAGCTCCCCTGACCGCCACCCACTCGTCAGTAGCCTGCACAAGCTGACCACCAGGCGCATTACGCCACCCTGCAACGTGACCATGGCTGTACTCTTCCGGGTCACGCACGTCGAAGGTATACAGAGTCCGATCCAAGTCGCCATGAAAGCTGGCAAGCTGCCCATCATCGATGACACGCACCCCGACATGGTCCGCCCATGCTTTGGCGCTCGCTTGGGCCTGTGAACAAGCTGCGGCCGACGGCTTCGGGGCACGCTCGTCCTTTCCCTTCTCGAGATCCAGACCTGCTAGAGTCCAGCCTATCGTCCCGTTACGTAGTGCCACGACCTTGTTTGGGATTCCGGAGTTGATGAGAGATTGTGTCCCTACAATAGACCTCGTTCGACCGGCGCAATTGACCACAATAGTCGTGTCCGGATGTTTTGCAATCTCGCGAGCGCGGTAAACCAGCTCTCCACCGGGACAGCTCTGCCCGCGAGGGATGCTCATGGTATTGAACTCTTCGTACCGGCGGGCATCCAGCACGACCACATCCCTCTCGATTTCAATCAGACGCTTGATATCCTTCGCAGGCAAAGAGGGCGTGTGCCTAATCGCCTCAACAAGCTCCCCAAAGGCTTTGCAAGCGCTGTTGACGTCGCGGTAGACCTCCCCTATCCGGGAGTATGCATCAAGCCCGCCCTCGAGAGCTCGAACGTCTCTGTAACCAAGGGCTTCAATACGAGAGATGGAGCGGCCGACGTAGCCTTCGCCATTGTCATATACTACGATTGGGGCAGACAGCCGTGGTACCAGGGGAGGGAGTCTCTCTTCAAGCTCACTTACGGGCACGCTCACAGCCCACAGCGGGTGGCCGTCGGCGTACGGTCCTTCCTCTCGGACGTCAATGCATGCGATCTCTCCTCCTTCAACCCAATGCCGTCGAAGGTCCCCCGGTGTGATCGCGGCTGGCATCTCCTACAGAACTAATGTCTCCGAAGTGAGCAAGATACAGTCGTGAAGCTATCGGGAGCTGCAGCGTTGTCGGAGTTGCCATCGGTCAACCGAGATACATTTCGCCGATAAAGCCTGAAGCATACAGTGGGAGTGTCAGCATTTCATGAGTAGCTGGCCTTGCACATACATTGAGTCAGCGTGAAGAATGAAATCACAGCTTCATCAATCAAGGCCCGCTCTGAAGGTCCGCCAATCAATGGTTCGGTCACTTGTCTATAATCTCACTCACAGAACACCACGACCGTCAAGCTTCTGACGTGGTATTGTTGACTGATCGAGAACTCTGGCGCGTGTTTCGCGTGTCTACCGGGCCCGAGCGGTGTCAGTCAGCCAAAGGCGACAACATATCCTTCAACAGCCTTCCGCTTCCCTGGCCTGATCCAACCCGACACTTCGCGGCACTGACCATTTAATCTACGATCGCCACAGGCACTTCCGGAGAAGCGAGCTGTGCGAGAGTCTCGTCCCTGGCGAACCGAAGGCCTAAACCGGATCGAGGTCTACGTGATTCTCAGCCACGGATTGGACTCCACGGTCTTTCTTCAGCCGCGCACGGCGTTCTGCGTGCTTTTCTATTCTAAGAACACCACAGCACTCAGTCTTGACACAGAGTGGGGTTCCGAGATGGGGGCATTTATTTGGTGGGTGGCCCCTATAATCATAGACGATCCACGTTTCTTCTCAGCTACGCCATCTTCAATCCTTCTCATTGTTTCCTTTCTGTCTGTCTGCATACCAGCGACGACGAAACATGGCGGCCTCCATCCGCGAAGGCGCCGATGCGGCATACAACGCTGCCCAGAACATTTCCAACTCATTCTCGCCGGAGGTGTCGACGGCTCCCCAGCTCTCCCTCATCGCCACGCTCACGAACAACAAGCTGCCCATTGTCCTGGCCATCTTCGTCGTGTTCGTACTGAGCCAGATCCTGAAGCCCAATAAGAACATTCCCGCTGGCGCGAAACCGCTCCCTCAGCAGTTGAGCATCCCATGGGCCGGACGATTCTGGGATGTGCCATCGGAGGGCATTGCGTCGGCATGGCACTTTGGTGCTCTGCACAAGAAGCTCGTATGTCATATGAAGCGCAGAGAGGAGATGAATAGCGGTCGGCTGACAGTTTCGCCTTCTTCAGGGACCAATCTACGCCTGGAAAGTCATGGGTACCGTCCATGTCTGGATCGAGACCGACAAGATTGCCCGCGATCTCTTCGTGATGCGCCAGCGTAAATACTGCGATCGTAACGAGCTCCCGGCTGCCGTTGGAATCAGAGAGGGCAAGGAAGTGCTCCCGTTGATGGGCTTCAGCGACACTTTCAAGCGATACAAGAACTTTATGCATTTCATCATGAAGCACTCCGTGCCGAAGTCGTTCTACGGCTGGCCTGCGTCGGAGAACAAGAAGACTCTGAGGCGTCTGTTGGAGAACCCAGACCGGTGGTCTGAGCATTTGATCGTCCACTGCGCGCGAACAATTGCAGGTGTGGCCTGGGGTGACCCAGAGCACGGCAAGAAGCTTTTGACTATTGTGCCTGAGTTGCTCAAGGCTGTGTCTCCAGCTGGTACGTCTTGTGAAACTGGAAGAGAAGCCAATACTTGGTTTGAAGCTAACTCATTCATGCAGGCCCCATCATCAACAAGCTCTCCTTCCTGTCGAATCTTCCCTGGCAGATGTCCGCGTGGAAGGTCAGTGAGACTCGCCGCAATAAGGAGATGAGGGATGCATTCTACGAGGCTCTGGACGATGTCAAGGACCGATTCAGCAAAGGCAATGTTGAGGAGTGCTGGAGTTTGCTCTGGCTCACGGACAACAAGGGCGCCGAGGCGAAGAAGCTCGACTACCACGAAGCTGCACATGCCATTGGATCCAGCGCTTTCGTCGCCATTGCAACTATCGGTGGCCCGCTCCATGCCTTCTTCCTTGCCATGTGCGAGAAGCCGCACTGGCTGCCAATTCTCCAAGAGGAGATTGACCGCGTCTGTGGCGACCGTCTGCCAGTTCAGGAGGATATGCCAAACATGCCCAAGCTCCGCGCTACCGTGAAGGAGATGATCCGCTGGAGGCAGTCTACTCCACTTGGTGTGCCTCACTCCGTTTTGGAGGATGATGTCTACGAGGGCTACCACATCCCCAAGGGTGCCATTTGCCACGCCAACAACTAGTGAGTCCTTTCCAATCGCCAAGCTTATTGATCAGCTGCTGACCGCATCCAGCCTCATCTCCCGCGAGCCCAAGCAATTCCCTAAGGGCAACGAATTCGTCCCCGAGCGCTGGATCGACCCGTCTTACCCGACTTACAAGGAGCCCCTCTCCGAGTTTCCACACATTCGCGGCGACATTGCGTTTGGCTACGGCATGCGTGCGTGCCCTGGCGTCGATCTCACCAACGTCGAGCTATTCACTCTCTTCGGCTCTCTCGCCTGGTCGTTCGACATCAGCCCGAAGGGTGAGATCCCAAGATACGAGGTCAACCCGTACGTCATTACGATGACTTCGCCATTCCCGATCAACATCACCGCGCGCAGCGAGGAGAAGAAGCGCTTCATTATGGACACTGAGGATGCTGGTTACTGGTGAGTCGTGATATTACGTGTTGGCTTGTGAAACACCAACTAACTTTGTTCCAGGCTTCACGACAAGAAGGAGCCCAACCTCGGCCGCTGGGACGCGAAGCTTGTCCACGAGGATGACGGCGCGTTGTACACCTGGGAGGGCCTGACTACACCTTACCAGGCACGTGGCCAGCCCAAGGTGTATCCCTCGATCGAAACTGAAGGCCAAGATTGGTAGATTCGAAGTCTATCCTGTGTTGTTTTGAAGGCGCTGCTGTATGTAAGGATGAGCTGAAGCTTTTTCGATAGGCGTTGCATGCGTTTGAATACCGCCGGCTTACAGCGTCGGGAGACTAGAGTACCTACATGTATGGTAATGAATGCAAAGTCGCATCAGCAATCTCGTTCGTCTTCTCATGCGCAGCTTCCAGGCTATTGCACATCACATCCACTGCTCCCTCGAAATTGGATGTCGTTGCTCTTCATCGCTCCTGCCTCCCGACCAGATGCTCGCACGGGCGATGATGTCTATCGCAACTACTCGTGGCCGGACCAATCCATGGGTTTCCGCTAACGAGGCACAAGAACATCTCGACAGCAAGTGTTCTCCGCTACGTACATTGTCGCACAGTCGCGATCTACCTGCTGCGACTCGCAAAAGGGTTTTTGTGTTGAACATACTGCTATCTCCATAGTCTCGGCCGAAGCTATCGCCTTTACAAGGCTGGCCGATCTCGACGACGAACGTCTCGGAGATCTAGGATATACGGCATTGCGGCCTTCGGAGTCAATGTCGTATATGAACGTCTTGAACCTGGCAATGGCTTCCCTCTCAAGGTTTCTTCCCCTTCAACCTGAGCGGACCTCTCTCGGAAACCTGACCTGCAGACCGGTTCGCACTGGACAGCTTTTCCGTCATTGACCACGAACAGGACCGACATCATGCCTGGGCCTCTCGAGGAAGAGAAGGGGGGAAGCCAAGCAGCCACCGATGACACCCTGCTGGTGACGTGGGAAGGGGACGACGACCCGAAGAACCCCAAAAACTGGCCGCTTTCCAGGAAATGGCTCCTCACCATTCTCACATCCTGTGGTGGCCTGATCTGCCTCATGTCTTCGACCATGCTGGCTCCAGCACTTGAGACCATCTCGACTCAGATGGAAGTCTCACAAGGCAAGGCCAACATGACACTGTCCATCTTTGTTCTCGCCTTTGCCTTCGGACCTATGGTACTCGCACCAATGACTGAAGTCTTGGGGAGGCGAAACGTCTGGCTTCTATGCGCAGCCTGGTACACCATCTGGAATACAGTCTGCGGCTTTGCGGACAGCAACGGGCTTCTCCTGGCTGCAAGACTGCTTGCTGGGCTTGGTTCGAGCGCTGAGTATGCTATCGGACAGCCGGTTCTGGGAGATCTATGGCGACCGGAACAGCGAGGCATGTCCTTTGCTATAGCGACGTTCATCCCACTCTTGGGGCCTGCTCTGGGTCCGTTATTAGGTGGCGTCATCGCTGGCACCATCGGCTGGCCTTGGATCTTTTGGGTGCTCTCGATCTTTGACGCCTGCCTCATCGTCATGGCGTATTTCATGTCGCCCGAGACCTACGGCCAACTGCTCCTGCACCGCAAGGCAGTGACAATTTCCCAGCAGACTGGCATCCAGCATTGCACCGCATTCGACGTCCATGCCCAACCGCTGGCAGCCAAATTGAGGAATGCCCTGCTTCGACCTTGTCGCCTGTTAGCTCATCAGCCTATCATACAGCTGATGTCTCTGATGATGGCCTTCAATTACGGTACGCTGTACTTCGTCCTGGCATCGTATGCTTCGCTATGGACGAATAAATACGGTCAGACTGTGACAGTCTCTGGCCTCCATTACATTGCGCTTGCAATCGGCTACACAGTTGCAGCACAAGGCGGCGCCAGAATCACCGACAGGATCTGGCAACAGCTCAAGCAGAAGGCAGGTGGACAGACGGCACCAGAATCTCGAGTCTCGTTGATGATTCCTGGTATCCTGCTTATGCCAACTGGACTGCTCTGGTATGGCTGGGCTGCTCAGGCTCGGAGTCATTGGGCGGTCGTGGATGCCGGAGCAGCCGTGTTCGGATGTGGCGTCATCTTGTCAACGCAAGCGATGCAGCAATACACCATGGAGAGCTTTAAGGAGCACGTAGCATCTGCGGCGGCTGCGAGCCAGTTCTTGCGCAGCATCTTTGCCTTCTGCTTCCCTTTGTTTGCGCCGGCGCTATACAGCTCGTTGGGGTACGGAATGGGTAACACGACGCTGGCGTTGGTGTTCCTCGCCATCGGTGTGCCGGGACCATTTTCCCTCTGGTTCTTTGGTGCAAGGTTGAGAGCGAAAGGGGGACTTGTGAAGTGACACTCGAGTTGAGACCTCAAACTTGGTGGGGGATAACAATGCTTACTTGTAGGGCATGAAAGACCCGACCTCAAATCGCTATATAGAGCGTACGACCGTAGGTGTACTGCTCACGATGCCATTCCAGCCATCGACGCTACCCCATGAACGACCTCAGTGACGCTCGGGTCAGTGCCTTTCAACCGGTCGATAGTCTCTTGGTCCACATGCTTGCTAGGCTGCCCCATATACCATGTCTTATCAGCTTCAGGATCGCCATCATCCTGCAACGTCCAGCCATTGCCGAAATAAGCGAACATATCCTCCTCGTCTTCGTAGACAATGTTGAAGTCTTCAAAGCGAGGTGTCTCCAGAATCCTGATGAACTGATTCCTTGCGCCTGGCCACAGCGCTGGAGGTTTGTCCGACTGGTTGCCTTTGTACCACGCTACGCAGGGTCCCATGACTGCCGTGCGCTTCAGGTATGCTAATGAATGTCGGACAAATTGGTCGACAGCTTTGTCTTTTGGAGTGACGGAAAGGATGCGGTCGAGCTGCATCTTGTCGATGGCTTTCACCATGTATTTCGAAAATGCTTCCGCCGACTGATAGAAGTTGCCTTGTGGTAGTGGTCCAAAGGCCGACGATGGGTTGAAGTAGTTGGGCATGCTCTTGAGCATAAGCGCCATGTATGAGGGAGGAGAGCGCATGTCGGACCACTCCTCAATCATGGATCTGCCGTTGACAAGCTTGGGAAAACGAGGGAGGTGGGATTGGTCGTACCCTGTGGCTGCTATCACCATATCGATCTCGTGCTCGTTCCCATCCCCGTCCAAGATGCCCTTCTCGGTGAACGTTTTAGGCTCCTGTGTGAAGACGGTGGTCCTTGGATCCGTGAGAGCCTCCATGTAGCCATAAGCAAAGGTCTGCCGTCTACAGCCGATGTCGAAGTCTTCCGGTAGTATGCTGTCCAATAGTTCCGGTTTGTGTGCGAGCTTTTCTTTCATGTACTTGACGGTGTTGTCCTTGACCAGCTGTGACGTCTTCGAGCCGTTGATCACATACGGATACCGGCGGTAAAAGCCGTCGTCAACAGCCTTACGATACGCGAGGTACACGTCAGCGTCTGCGAGGAGAGCCTTCTGTTCTTCGCTATCTGCTGTATATCAGTATACGACACACGGCCTTGCCAGAACCTGCTTACATTTGAAGTTAGCACCTCCAGAAGCAGAGTAGGTCTGGTTCGGAGGAGGCAGGATATAAGTTTTGTTCCGAAACCAGGTATAGAGCTTCGAGACCTTGTCAACAATGTTCGGTCCTATTTGGACGCCACTACCTGTCGCGCGTCATTAGCATCTGCATTGCCGTTTACGGCAGGAGACACGAACAGCCATAGCCTATGAGTGCCACTCTCTTGCCGTCGACCGTGGTGTCCTCATTCCAGTACGCCGGGTGGACGACTTCTCCCTTGAAGTTTTCGATACCGCGGATGGACGTCAGTCTTGGGTTGCTTTGCTGTCGTTAGCAAGGCCGGAAAGACTGGCTATGCCGCTCATACCTCACAGGACCATTGAGCTCCAGGAAGACATGGACCTTGTCGTCAAACTTCCTGCTAGACTTCATGTCTTCGACGCTCAACGTCCACATCGCTTCTTCGTCGGACCATGACGCCTTCGAAATCTGATGCTGAAACCTCATGTACTTGTAGAAGCCACTCTCCTCTGTTACCTTACGGATGTATTCCAAGTTTTCTGCCGCTGGTGCATAGAGCTCCGACCAGAACCTGTTGGGTCGCCAGCTGAATTGGTAGACGATTGAAGGGATGTCTGTGAGACGTTTAGATTAGCATATCCAATTAGTGCGAGTGGTTCACACAGCAATATGGACGGTATAATCGACTTACCGCAACGACACCCGGGATACTTGCTGGTAAGCCACTTGAAAGAACATCAGTCTAGACCAACGCTCTCATTGGACCCAATACTTACAACGCCACCAACATCCTCGTTCTTCTCATACACCACGTATTCGACATCCTGTAACTGCTGCTCTGCAAAATGGAGGAAATTTATACAACATATTCCAGCCCCTAAGATGCCTATCCGAAGCTTTCTCCGCGTGCCATAGAAATCATCCCTGATCTTTGGGTCTGGTCTGCCAGCAGGGTCGGGAAAGCTATCGTGGAGATATTGCGGGATATATTCAGCTGCGTCGGGGTGCTCCAGCGGGACGTCTTGAGGGTAGTCGATCCGACCGGGAGCCATAGTGATATCGGTGCCAGTGATTCAAGTGTAGGAATACGATAGCCCGCGAAGATAGGAAGGATTGTTTTGTGACGATCAGGCTTAGCAGCACCTGGAGGAAATTGTATTGTCCTGGAGTACTGGAGTCTTCGTCAATCGTAAATTGTTCGGAACTAACAGAGTTGAATACTGATCAAAATATGAGGAGTAGGAAACAGAAGTGAATGCAACAACTGCTCGAGGAGCTGGGGCGGAACGACCCCGCCGTGACTGAGTAGACACCTCTCGGATACGAACTGCAGAGTATGTCAAAACGGTGGCTGCGGTGACTTGCCACGTGCGTCGAATCTCGTGAACATGCTGCTCATCCCTCCCGAGGGGCACAGAGAGGGCGTAGTAAGGTACTTTGCAAAGGGACATATCTATCGTAGATGGTCAGCGACAAGTATACGTGCTCGAAAGCAGGCTGTGTCGTCGAGACGGAACAGACGGCCCAACATGCATAGCCTTGCCCTGACGTTCTACGCCTGCGAGGACCGTGACAGCACAGCGAAGGGGTGGTGTTGACCTTAGGTTCGCGTTGAAATGTTGCTTGGCGTTCACGTGCGAGGCCCCACAAAAAAGTTTAGATCCTACTACGTTCTGAAGAGAACTTTTGTCTTTCGCGACCAGACTGACTCGACACTGCAACATGTCTATGATCACAGCGACGACCTGGGTGCCGCGCGGGCACGCCGCGGCCTTCCCTACCAAATATGTCTTCGACGAGGACGAGTATGCACGCATATCAAAGCTCGCAAAGCTGGAACTAGACGATGCGAAGGATGACCTGGAGACCGCAAGGCAGGCGTTGAACAAGACGACTGTCGGGCAAAGTACAGAGGACGCGAAGGAGAAAGAATCTGCAGATGAATCTTCCGACGAAGACGACGCTGGCGGGGTCGATGTGAACGATGAAGACGATGACCTCAAAGAGTACGATATGGACCACTACGACGATGAGCCGGAAGGCGGAGAAGGCGACGAGGATGAAGCAGGACCCAATGACAGCATATTTGGCAACATCAAGGGGTTGGCATACCATACCGACAACAAAGACGACCCATACATCACCATGGCCGAAAATGGCGAACAGTCGGATGATGAAGAACGGGAGGAGTTGCAGATACTGCCGACAGACAACTTGATACTGGCAGCGAGGATAGAAGACGAGGTAGCTCATCTCGAAACATACGTCTACGAGGACGAGGCCGACAACCTGTATGTCCACCACGATGTCATGTTGCCCGCGATACCGCTTTGCGTGGACTGGGTGAATGCCAAGCCAAACCATGAAGGAGAGACAGGCAATTTTGCTGCCGTGGGGACGATGGATCCAGACATTGAGATATGGGATTTGGATGTGGTCGACGGGATGTACCCTGCTGCAATCCTTGGTCAATCCTCGCAAGCTGTTGCGGAGCCTCCATCAGAACCAGTCACGAAGAAAAAGAAAAAGAAGAAAAGCAAAAAGGCAAACGACTCTTACCACGTCGACTCTGTGCTCGCCCTCGCCGCAAACAGGCAGCACAGTAACCTACTCGCCAGTGGCTCGGCGGACAAAACGATCAAGCTCTGGGATCTGAACACCTGTACAGCAGCGCAGAGCTATAGTCATCACACTGACAAGGTCTGTGCGCTGTCATGGCATCCCACACAGGCCTCCGTCCTCCTATCGGGCTCCTACGACCGGACGATTGTGGCGGCAGACATGCGTGCACCTGGCGCAGCAGTCCCAAGATGGGGTGTGGAGAGCGACGTCGAGCAAGTACGGTGGGACCCGCACAATGAGCAGACCTTCTACGTCAGTACGGAGAACGGCATTCTGCACTGTTTCGATGCCAGACAGCTTCCGTCCTCGCCTGAGCAGAGCAAGGCTACGTGGACGTTGCAGGCCCACGACCAAAGCCTATCCACCTTCGCCATCAACCCCATCGTACCTGGCTTCATCGTCACTGGATCAACAGATCGTACGGTCAAGCTATGGAACATCGCAGCATCAGACTCAGGACCGAACATGGTTGCCAGCAGAGATCTTGGAGTTGGGCGGGTATTTTCTGCTAGCTTTGCACCGGACAATGAGGTCGCTTTCAGACTATCAGTCGCTGGGAGCAAGGGAGCTGTGCAAGTGTGGGACACTAGCACGAACAGGGCTGTGCGAGAGGCTTTTGCGACGAAAGTCAAGATGCCCGAGCAGACTAGGGATGTCAAAGAAAGGATGATCGGGTTGGCGGCGGATACGGAGGAGGCGGACGAGGAGGACGAGGCGAATGAGAATGGACGTGCTGATGGTGGGTGGGAGGATATGGATGAGGACTGAGCATGCAAACGCCCTAGTAGGATATTGTACTAGCTGGTCAATCTGCAGAGACTTCCCGACTCCAAAGACTCGCAAGTTCGTTCTCGTCATCGATCTGGCATCAGACTTGAACATTATGTACGGTGAGGCTAACCCCACTGCCAGCCTAGAAAGCATTCAGCGTAGCAGCAGATTGCGGGAGGCTTTCGAGAGGCTGAACGACTGGAAGCTGATGTGTGAACCAATCTCGAAGTGGTTGCGGGAGGACGTGGTGGAGATGAAGTTCATGCTCGAGCCTTTGGCGAAGGGTGAATAGGTCAAGTTTGGGAGACGATGAGACACCAGTGCAGTGACGGATGGACTGGAGCAGCGAACGTCCCTGGTTGCCGAAATGAGGCTGAGTCACACATTGAATTGTCGAACTCGTGTTCTCGAATGTTCTCGGGAGATGCAAGCTCTGATAGGAGCAGGCCTAATTCTCGTTCGGGTGGATATTGATACGGGAAAGAGGAAAGTAGGGAACTGTCATGATATAGCACACATTATCGTGCTTGACTACTATCTGAATGTGCTGGTGCTTCAACCAAGCAACCCTGTCGAGAGCGAATGAACAAGCCAACATGCATAACAACATCTCGCGTGCAAATCATCCAACGATCCAAGTCTACGACTTTTCTTGGTGGACGTACTGCTCAACATCGCGGTCGACGCTGTTGCTGCGGTTGGTGATGCCAGTGCCCTTGACGTCGACATCGGCAACCTCGGCGTCCTCGCCGTCGAAGATACGGGCGATTTCCTCGAGAGTTGGACCGCTGTGAGTGATGTTAGCAATGACTCCTGCGGCACTATATAGTTTTGAATGACGTACCGAGTCTCTGGGAACATGAAGTACACCCAGATGAGTTCGAGAAGGACCCAGCCGGTGTAGCAAGCAAACAGCTTCCAGTTCTGACCAACCCAACCACCATTGCCAGTAATGGGAATGGGGTTGACGTAGTTGTTGATGGTAAGGGCGACCTGAACGAACAAGTTCATGATGAAAAGACCCTTTGCACGGAGCTTGAAGGGGAGGACCTCGACGGTGTAGGCGACGAGAAGGCCCGACCAGGCGAGTGCGTAAGCCACGCCGTGAAGCCAGATGAAGAGGATGTTGGCGTAACCGATGGACTGTTCGTTGAGAGCAGTGTAACGCTCACCCGTGATGGTGGCGCCGATGAGGAAGAGCAGCATGCCGAAGGTGCTATGATGTGTCAGTTGAAGCGAGTACGCGGTAGGGTCAGGAATGAGCTTACGCAGCAAGAAAGAGCGGACGACGGCCGACGCGGTCTACCAAGAACGCACAGCTGATGGAGACGATGAGCGAAAGGACCTTGTTGCCAGCGTCCAAGCCAAGCTGTGGGGTCTGGCCATCCACTCCGGCGCCCTCGTAGATTGCAGTGGCGTAGTAGCTGACCAAGGCGTTACCGGACCATTGAGAGATGAGACCAAGAGAGATGATGATAGCCAGTCGGTAGCGGTTGCCCTTGGTCTTGATGAAGTCGATGTACTTGGAGCTCTTCTGGTGCAAAAACTCCAGGCGGATAGTCTCCTTGATTTCGGCAAATTCGAACTGGACGGTGGCGTCGTTCTCGTTGCCGTCGGCGTGGTAGTGGGCAAGCATGTTGAGCGCCTCAGGGGACCTGTCCTTGGAGATGAGCCATCTCGGGGATTCTGGGACCCACCAGATGAAGGTCAACTGGATGACAGAGAAGATACCCTGAACGAGGGTAGGGGTTCTCCACGACCAGGTGCCGTTAATGTGCTGGGTGCCAAACGCCAACCAGGCGCAGATGAGCGCTCCCAAATTCCACAGGCAGTTGTAAACAGCCGTAATCCTCGCGCGGTGCTGGGGGTGGGCAATCTCAGTGACGAGGAGTGGGCAAGAAAGCTGAGCGAGGGAGTTTCCGAAACCCATGAAGAAACGAGCGCCCTCATATTGCGAAAGTCCGTGAGCAGAGGCCTAGTGGGAGCAAGACGTTAGCAAGCAGCATGTTATAAGGGCCACGGCAAAGCACTCACCTGGATGGCTGCAGCAATAACCATGATAATACAGCCGATGGTAATTGGGGTCTTGCGGCCAAAGCGGTCACTGAGGAATGGAACGACCGGCAGAGAGGCAATGGATCCGATAGAGTACATGGCAGAAACACGTCCGAGAGTCTCTTCCGTCGGGCCTTCAGCGGTTGGGCCCATAGTGATCTTCCATGAGTCCAAAATCTGAGAAGTGTTCATCAAGGATCTGCCAATATGTTAGCGAGCAGTTCAACGGCGGGTGCGAGCAACGTCGTTTACCCGTCGTAACCAGTGGTCGCGGAGCAGACACAGAGGATGGCGCAGTAGAAGTAGAGCTTGCGCATGTTCGGAGAGGCCGACCATTTCACCCTGGGGATCGCTGGGGCAGACTCTTGGGCTTCCACCACCGCACCCTGCTTGGGCCTCGAGATGTTGACCATGATGGCTATGAGTGACCGTCACTGGACGCGTCGACAGACAGTGGTATGCGAAGTGGAGGAGTAACGAGTGCTGGAGGATGTGAGATGGTGGCAGGATGTGCTGGGGTCATATATGGTGCCGCACATGGCCCAGTGAGCCGCAACCCGGTGGTTCGTGATGGATAGATCCCAGCAGTTCAGGCTAATCTTCGAGTGCGGATAGATGGGACTGGATCGGTGCCAGCAGGTGTCGCCGGTTCATTGGTGCACCCACCATGTGGCAGGCCCCACTTAGCCCCCAGACTCGTGCCAGATTAACCCCAGCCGCGGGATGGTCGTGCGAGGTACGACGGGACGTCCAGCCGTGCCACTCGTACAACCACTGCTTCTGCACATGTGATCGCGCAAGATAAGCATTAACAAGACCAGAGAGGTCAGCACGGCACGCATGCCGGTGGTCAGGCTCGCAGAAAGCCTCCTGGTGCGGCATCGTGCCTCAAGACCAGCCGTCCGCTACTGTACCGAATATTCCTTTGGGAGGGGAAAGAAGTCGAGACTAATCTCAATATTGGACTAACGCAGTCTTGGGCAATACCAGAAGAGATCTCTCAGAGATCACCTACTTTGGTGGCCGTTTGCACGGCTAAAGTGCTCCAAGGGCCCCCCCCTCGTGCGGCGAGAACAGACAGATTGCATGTGCCTGCGAGTCATCGGGAAGTCATCTGGAGTCGCTTGCAGATGACCCAAGCTCCAGTCTAACCCCAGAAAGCTAAGTTTATTTGCTGGATCTGACCAGTCGAGACCACCAAGACTTCGGTTCTGGAGCGCTTGAGTCCTTCTGGCGGCTGGTGAATGCTGGTGGCAAGGTCTGGCCCGGACTGGGTCGCCTGCATGCAAGCTGCCGACAGTGGAATCGGCTCCGTACGCTTGGATGAGAGGCTGTAATAGATCTTCTAGGCTGTCAAAGCTGGCATCCCACGAAAGTAGCCAAAGAGCCATCTTATGTGCCTTCAGTCTCGAAGAACAACGGCATCCGGTCTGCTGGTGTCCCATCCCGCGCCACCAGACTCCCAGATTGGCCGGCGGCCGCTCTGACAGTCGCTTGCTTGCCAACCGAGGTGAGTCCGCTTGGCGACCATTTCGGAGCCCTCCGTCCTCGGCCCGTTGTCGCGTGCTGCCATGACACTTCACGCTATCTAGAAGTCATGCCAGCGGCTCGATCAGGCCGTGTAATAATATGGCTGCGAGATGGCATATCTGTCGCCCGCGTCCAAGGTCCGTCATTATGCCAACCCGCAATGTAGCCCGTCATTCCGCTGACGAGTCGATCGTGCCCAACAGAAGGCGATAGCCAACCTGCGAGCCTACACCTCGCCTACTACCAACTGGTACAAATGTCCACTTACGAGGCGGGCGGCGGTGTTGATACTGCTGTTCGCTGATCGTGGTGGCGACTTGCGGGTGGTCTTAACCATTAGATCCGCCGGTCTGAAAAGCTGTATGTCTTCCAAGCAGAGAGCATTAGAGTCCTCCAGTAAAGATGGGACGACAGGCTGAGAACTCCAGATGCCGGCCAAGCAGCTCTGCCCGGCGGCAAGGCCGACCATCTCAATGAGAACCCCTTCACCGTTGCCCGCCGCGAGGCATTTGAGGAGATCGGCCTGCCAATGTCGGACCATCGCCTACCTCCAGGCTACACGGTGGAGCACCTGACGGAGCTTCCAGCCAACCTGGCGATGACCGAGCTCGGCGTCCGCCCCTGCGTAGCCTTCCTCCAGGCGCCAGCACCCTCGCCTCGTAACCGCGACCCAAACACTGCCCGGGACATTCTGCCCAAGCTGGATGCTCGAGAAGTTGCGGCCGTGTTCACAGCGCCCTTCTTCAACTTCCTACGTGAGAAAGACTTGGATCCGGCAGACCGAGAGGAGGTGCCAGGGGAGTGGTACAAAGGGTCCTGGCACAGCTGGCATGAGAGCGCGTGGCGCATGCACCAGTTCTTCGTTCCAGTGTCTCCAGCGACGGTGTTCCGAGCCGATTATGAGAAGGTGAAGAAAATGTCAGAACCAGTACCGGAGGCGTCGGCGGACATTACTTCTTCAAAGCCAGCAGCAGTGAAAAGCAAAGGTGCGTCGGCGAAGTCGTCGTCATCGCTGCAGCCGCCGCTCCCGAGGTCGTTCTACTCGATTGGTGGTGATGCGTTGGCGCAGCCGCGGTATAGGGTGTTTGGCATGACAGCCAGGATTCTGGTAGACTGCGCTCGAGTGGCATATGGCGAAGAACCTGAATATGAGCACAACAGCCATTTCGGGGACGAAGATATGATTGAGCGACTGCTCACAATCGGGCGACTGGCCCCCATCAAGAAAGAAGGCGAGGTGCTGACGAGGGACGTGATGATGAAGGCTGCGAACGCGAAGATGTGATCGTGATATATGTGATAGCTGAGGGTTGTACACGAGCTTGTACTTAGCCTGGTAGAACGCACATCTCGTATCCCAGCTCGAAAGAATTACTCCAATGGGCAGACCGCGCGACGGCTGCCTGGTCCGTATATGCGAAAGTTGAAGTCGCAGAGACTCACAGAAATAGGTGGAATCTTCATAAGCAAGGACAGCCCGGAGAGTTCGGGCTGTCGTATGAGAGGACAGCGGGGACAGGTGGAGTTGAGGCAGTGTATCGAGCAGACATGAAGCTGAGGTACGAACAAGCTTTTGCAAAGATGAGTGAGGTCGACATAAAGTATGGCATCGATGGCAACCGCAAACGTAGGGCAACCACGTTCACCTGGGGCAGCCGAACATGGAAGGAGCCATCCACCCATTCCACTACACCCGCCATCCAGCTTTTGCATTGCACCTTACGACTAGAGTGCCAAATGAAGTTACAGTAAGTCTGCAAGCAAGTAACGCTCGTAAGTTGGAGGAAGACAAAGCATGTGACAGTGTTCCGCAAGTTCTGCTTAGGCTCTCAGCCCAGTGGCATTCCCGCCAAACCATCCAAGCCGCAGCGCTAGAACAACAGGCCTAACGGAGCACAGTTCCGCTCAGCCGCGCGACCCAACACAATATCATCCCGTCATCCCTCACAAGTACCCCAGGCCCCCACCTCCCACAGCCTCCAAATCACTCCTCGCCCCCCACCCATCAATCCCCGCCCGCCCCAACACCTCAGCTCTCCTCGCACTTCCCAACTCCCAAACCCTCTTGACCACCTCCCCATCCACCACACCCCTTCCGCCACCGCCTTCGCTCTCCACAGCCCTGTACGCCCTTGGATTCAGCCCAGCGGCGTGCTCGAGCACGGAGGTGAGATGTGTTTGCAAAGAGCCGAGACGGCGGTACGTGCCTTCGTCCAGCGGGGTGATGAGAGAGAGGGAGCCAGTGTGAGAGGTGATGAGGACGTGGTAGAGGGAAGGTGCGTTAGTTTGTGTTTCTTCGGTGCTGTCGTGGCCGTTTGTTAAAGGTTGCGAGACGGGTGGGGAGAGGGTGGAGGGAAGAAGGGCCATCGAAGAGGGGAACTGGCCGAGGTGGAAGGTGCTGCGGTGGAGGAGACGGGTTCCAGAGAGAGACTTGGGGTTCTCGGGGTCGTATTGCAGGACGTGAAGGTCCATTGCGGCGTCGACGATGAGGAGGAAGAGGTTGCCGTCAAAAGGCAGGAACTCGGCACAGACGACTTCCATATGTGTACGGCTCTTACCAAGGGTAGTGAGTTTGTAAGGTTCCTGCGTGAAGCCGCCGAACCAGAGACCCTTCCAGGCGTCTGCAGCGAGCCACAGGCCGCTCCCTCCGAGCTGTTTGAGGGAGGTGGTGTAGCATTGGCAGTCGAGGAAGGCGACCGGAAGGCAAGACCCGTCCTCTTTGAGACCGCGAATCATGATCTTTTGACCTTGACCTATGCCGATGAGACCGCCAGGGAACGACTCGAGCGCTGTGACGGCGCCTCGCGTCTCCTCGCGACTAACGAGGTTGAGCTTGGCGCCGCTTTCTGCTCGGTCTGGGTCGGGGACGACATCGAGGATCTCGAAGACGTTGACAGCGCCTTTCGATGGCATGTCTTCGCCGCGCTGGGTCGCGGTCCCGACAACAATCCTTGCCTCGATATCGTGCGTTTGCTCGGATATCTCCAGAGGCATGATTTTGAGCGAGGTAATGGTCTCGAGGTTCGGCAGGGAATAGGAGTGGATGACATGTCGTGTTTTTGCTTTGAGGAGATGCAAAGTGTATTGCGGCACTTGCGGATGCAGAGAGATGCCTGCGATGGATCGTTAGCCCCCAGGTACCACCTCGAGTGGGAGTGCAGTAGCAAGGAGAGATGTGTCCTTGACATAAAACCCAGCCCACACAGAATACAGTGAGCTAGGTAGTTAGGCAAGGAATGAAAGCCGTTAATCTGGCATCGACTATAGACGTCGTTCCACGGAAGATTGATAGAAGCGGACGTATATGCTTGTGATGCGGTGTGCAGGGAGAACCGATTGGAGGATGGCATGAATGCAAGAATGGCATCACAGTGAACACGACAGGATAGTACGAAGGAGCAGGACTTACCATCATTTCCTTTTCCCCTTCCCTCCTCTTTATCCCCTTCGAGATGGAAGTCGACGTCTCTGCACGTGGCAACAACATACATCCCTCTCTCCTCGTGATAAGCGACATCTCTGACCTGCTCGGCCGGATCGCCAAAGGTCTGCTTCTGGACACACCAGCCAGTGCTGAACTCAGCATCGGCCGGTAGAGCTAATTCTTGCAGCTCTAACTTTTTTGTTTCAACGCCTTCGTCATCCGACGAAGTGGCACTTCGAAGAATTGCGAATCCACTGTCGCATCCAGGCCGATGTAGTGGGATAAGCGCTTTGACGTTATGCGCTCGCAGAGGTACCACCTTCGGCAGCGCAGCCGCTTCCTTGAGAAGGAAGCTCGGGTACGCTCCAGGCACAACGACAGCATCGAATCTTCCAACCCGAACTTGCTGTAGTGGAGCCGGACGACCGTTGCTCTCATCAGGCGTCGACCCGTCAAACTTGGGGATGTAGTCCAGCGTGACTTTCCTGAATCGTAAGACTTCCTTCCAAGATGAACCTGCAGACCAAGGCTGGTAGAGGTTGAGATCGTCCATTGCGCTGCGGACCATCAAGTATGGCTCTTTCGAGTCCTCGGTTCCAATATCTGTAATCAGTAGCTCAGTGAGCGTTTCTTTCGCGCCGACTCGCCGCTGCCGCGCGCCAGCTTCCAGTACAGGAGGTAGGTAGCACAGTGTGGGTGCGTGATAGAACTGCTGCAGGTCAGGGAGGCTGAACATGTGCAGTCCGCCTTCTTCTCCAAGCAAGCAAACGATGGTTTCGTCAGGGCAGAGAGATCCAGTGTATAGACATCCACTGAGCCACTTGCGCTCAGAGATCGCAGCTGGACTGTCCAGTGGCTCGACGTCGCCACCTTTTTCCAGTTGAAGAGCTAGTACGCTGCTGTCGTCGCGGAGCACGACTATGTAAGGATCGCTGAAGGAGACGTGGACTATTTCGAGTTCGGCGTCGGTCTCCTCGTCAGTCATGGGAATGATCTGGGCCAGGCTGAGGTCTGCAGCATCATATATCCGGAGCTCGGTGCGTCTGCATTGTACGACGCGAGTGCCTTTGGCTATTGTATTGATCTGTAGTGTCTCGCCATCATGCTCAAAGTCGGTGCCAGTGCGCTCCGTATAGCTGCTGGAGTCGCTGCCATCCACAGCCGCCGACGAAATATCGTAGACTCGAGTGATCTCGCCATTGAAGCAGAACACCATCGAATCATGCTCGACTCTCATGGGCTCAGCGCTGCCGGGTTGAGTGGATGCTGCCTTAATGCTCCAGATGTTCTTGGCTTCAGCGAAGACCTCCTTCTCCGTACGCACAGCGTTTGGTACAATCTCCTTTCTCAGCGTCGCCAGCTTGCTTCCGCTGCCTCTCCCAATGCCTGCAACAAGCTCGAGCTCGTCTTTCGAGACCGCCGAGCTCCTTCCTAAACAGACGTTGTTGATGGGTCCCAAAGATGGCAGTCGGTCCTGCAACGTAAAGCTGTAAGTTGATGAGTCTACTGATCCGTTGGCACCGGCCGAAGACGTCCGTTTTGCAGCTTCGGGGGCAGTGGCGTAGAGATCATCGTCATCCATTTCCTCATCCTCTTCATCCTCTTCGACGGGAATGTCCTGACCCAGCATTTGGGCATGCGAGTGCTTTCGGCTGAGTGTTGGCACGGATCTGGACCAAGAGAGGACAAACGAATCTCCGTCTTCGCTTCCAACAAACAGTGTGTTGCCGTTCATCAAGGTGACTGATGATGGTGCTACTTCTGGCAGTCTTCCACCGTTCTCAGTAGTTACGCGCGTGACAAGCAGTCCTGCGACGTTGCGTCCAGAAAGCCGGAAGCTGAGAACAGCCATCGTTCCGTCGTTCAGAACAACGACCAGGTCACCGCTCTTTGAGTCGAGCTTGCCAACCTCACACCCTTCTAGCTTCATGTTCAGTTCGGATTGGTCGGCCATAGCAAGGTTGCTCGCGGCCTTTGTGAACTGATTAACAGCCACCGCACTCGTCTTGCCGCTCTGATCGACGTGCACGAACTCGTTGGTACCGATAAGTAAAGCGCCACCTACGGGCAATGGCAGGGGCACAACCTTCCAGAGATCCGACGGTAGCTTTTGCGCGGTGATTAGATTTGTCGATGCTCGTTGATCTAGGTCAAGTGTGAAGACCGTGTAAGACAAACTATCTTTCCGCGCCTCGAGTAGTGCTGACGAAGGCTGCACTGGCGCAGACAAGATACCGAACGTTGGCTCGCGATATTCGTGAAGGAAAGCGAGATCGACCGGATGCGACAAATCTGGATCCAGAGCAGTGAGTGGCAGGACGAACGAAGACTTGTACGGCGTCTGCTTTGCCTCGCCTTCGTTCAACCCTGACTGCGTGCGCTTGAGCATAGCAGAAGGCGGCGCAGTGGCCATATCCTCATCATATCCATCCTCCCCTCCTTCCATCAACTCATCACCCGCTTGTCTGAATGGCAGAATAGCCAAATGTCTGGACCCAAACTTCAGCGCCGCGCATCTTGACGTCGGGTCAACGGTCAGAATGCTCTCGCACTCGCTAAGACTGGGCCCGAAAGGCTCATGAATGACATTCTCGCCCTCGTAGTAGTGTATGCTGATTGTATTCAAGCGGTAGTTGTCCGAGTCCCATTCCACCAGACTCACTTTCGCATCTTTGAAGGCGATAAGGAGAGCCTCGCCGCCGGACTTTGTGTTCTCTGCCTTGATGGCTGCGAGAGAGGTGACTGTGCCGGCAAGGGGGTATTCGCCGACGAGGACCAGTCTAGACTTGGTAGCGCTGTCATCGCTGTGATGCTTGACTGCGCGCAAGCGGAAGACCTGAAGGACACATGTCTTCACCACCACCAGGTTCCGCGATGCGGCATCGAGAAAGGGGAGGGCGACGGCGTGGGTGACGGCGGAGGGCGGGAGGAGCTGGGTGTAGCATTGCATCGTGGCGGCGGCGACCTCATCAACGTATCCTAGACATCCCCAATTCTTCCTCTCGGTGTGTTGCTGAGATGGTGTTAGTACCACATGCCAAATCTTCAAATGTGATCCGCCTTCCCAAACGGGACAACGCGTTTCTCGAGCTACCTGGTCCGAGCGTCTGCCGTCATGGTGCCGATCACCTGCACATTGGGCAAGGTTCAGCCACAGCCAACTTCGAGCTCGACCTCTCCCACTCTGCCGCCTGCTTCTACTCCTACTCCCTCTCTACAGGACGACGTTGTACTGGTGCTGTAACGATCTATGATGAGATACTGAGCGCTGACCAGAATCGACGTATTCACCCCGAGCTCCAAGCTCCAAGTCGACCGCACCCACCTGCAACGATAGCAACAACACCACCGCCAACGAGAGGATAAAGCAAATATGGCGCTCATCGAGACCTCCCTGATATGGGTCACCTACGCCATATGCCTGGCCATCCTCTTCCTCATTGCTGGCATTTTCGTCTTCATCTACCAGAAGCCGTCGGAACGGTCAATTGTAGTGACGACAGTGTGCTTCATAACCGTCTTCTCTCTCCTGGCCACCGTCCTGCTGCTGCCAGTCGACGTCGCCCTTACCTCCTCCACCACCGATCGCAAGCTAGGCAGAAAGAAGGACTGGGCGACGCCGGATAAGGTGGACCGCATTTTGCTCGATCTCAAGATCATCTACTATCTCTTGTACAGCCTGGACGCAGTCTTGTGCTTGTTGGTTGTACCATTTACATACTTCTGGTGCGAAGAGTATGACGAAGTTGCGGCAGAAGAAGGGACGCAGACGGTCGGACAGCGTCTGTGGGGAGCATTCAAGTATACTATTGCTTTCCTTCTGCTGGTCGTCATCTTGTTCCTGGTTGGGTTCTTCGTGCCAGTGGCCAGGAAGGCAAAGCATGAGGACAAGCACTTTGGCTACTTCAAGGATCTCGTTACGCAGAACCGTACGTGCTTCGCAAGTCTCGTCATTCGCCTGCTAACCTCTCTTCAGACGGCGAGCGCGCCCTGACCTTTGCCATTGGCGTACTGATCCTGATCGGGACCCTGGTCTACTGTCTCTACACTGCCCCAGGCCTTGCTCTTCTGCCAGTCAGCTTGATCAAAACCGCCCCACGCATCTCAACGCCTCAACTTGCCGCATCCACCTCTAGCCAATTGGCCCAGAACCGCGAACGCCAACGTCAACTTGAAGGCCGCAACGCTGGCCGCACGGATGGCCTCGATCCACGAGACCGCCGCGAGCTCGAGTCCCTAGTCCGCGAAGAACGCACGCTAGTCCGCCGCGAACGCCTGCAATCCGAAAACAGTGGCGAGGAGTCCAACTTCCTGGTCAAAGTCTGGCACAAGCTCGAAGCCATCTTCCGACCCCTGAAACTCCTCGGCGGCCTCCTCCTGCTCGTCATTGTCCTCATCGTCTTTGCCTCTATGCTCATCACCTGCATCGACAAGATCATGAACTCGGCCTGCGGCGCCCACTGCGGCTTCCTGCTCGGCAAGACCCAGATCTTCAATCCGATCAACTGGCTCCTCATCCTCACCTCCAAGATCTTCCCCATCGACTACATCATCTTCCTCTTTCTCGTCCTACTCTACTTCTCCGCCTCCGTGCTCGGAATCGCCAGCATCGGCATCCGCTTCCTCTGGATCACGCTGTTCAAGATCCGTCGCGGGCACACGACGCCCAATGCCATGCTCATGGCCACCGTCCTCCTGACGCTCATGGTGCTTGCGCTGAACTACAGCCTAACCCTCATCGTGGCACCACATTACGCAACCTGGGGCCCGCAGACCTATTGCGACCGGCCCTACCGCAACCCCGATGACCAGCCGGACTGCAGCAAACACCACAAAGCCGTCCGGCCCTGCTCTGAGCGGTCGGACAACCTTGTGGCGAATCAAGTCTGCACGCCTTCCGTCGTGTCCACGTTCTTGAACCGGATCACGGTCAACTTTCCTTTCCTGGGCATAGTGGACTTCTGGGCGCAGTTCGCTTTCCTCGGGATCTTCTTGATCGTCTTTGTGGTGATGTTGTTCCGCGTGCCGAGGCTGGATGAGGAGCAGTTGGATGAGGACTTGAGGGAGGCGGAGGAGGAGGGGTTGTTGGCGAGTACTGGGAGAAGATTCGGAGCAACGTGGCAGGACATCACTGGCAAGGCGAAGGGTGTGAAGAGGAGTGACTATGGTGCTACAAGCCAAGGGGAGGGATTGCAGCAGGATGGTGGGGAGCAGGGAGGTGCGAGAAGGGATTCCGACTATTGATATTGAAGATGAACGAGATCATGGCATGGTATTTTTTTGGGTGGGATGTTTTGCATTTTCGTAGCAAGGAGTATCTGGCGCAGCGCTCAGGCTATGCGCGTTTGATTTCGGCAGAACCGGGTGTTTCTCATCCCTGCCTCATCGCTAAAGCCATCTCATACCACTGAAACTCAGCCACGCCACGCCACACCGCCTGCTTCTCTTCGTATGCCCCGCTTATGCAACAATGGTGCTCGCAGTGGCACTCTCGTACTTCCATGTCGGTGGCAGCGCGCCCACGGCCTTGTAGTATCGCGACAGGCGGTGGATGCGCGACTCGATCAGAATGAGGCGGAACTTGCTGTCCTTGTCCTTGCGGTTACGCTCGAGGTGCTTGCGGACGGCAACGGCCTAATAGACAAAGTCAGTATGCGCGGGAAGAGAGCCGGGAGGAGAGGAGAGTAGAGGTGCCATACCTTCTTGATGAGCATGTAGAGGTCCTCGGGGATTTCTGGTGCGAGGCCTGTTGAGGAGAATCACTCTGTCAGTCTGTGACCAATGCAGAGGCATGAAGTTGCACGTATGCAAGTTTGTAGGTGTTCGTCTCTTGCGAGCCAGCGTAATTCTGTGCTCCTTTTTCGATCTCTTCAAACAGGAAGCAGCGTGTCCATACCGTTGCCCTTTAGGATTCTCAGAATCTTGTTACCTGCTCTCTGCCGTCAGCACTCCGCATCTTCCCTTCCAGAATGTCAGTATCATACCAGTAACAACCTTCACCTGCGCGACACCATGGCTATCCCTCAGGATCACACCAATCTGTGATGGCGTAGCGCCCTTCTTCGCGAGCTTGCAGATCTGGTCGACGACGGCGTCGGGGGTGGTCTTGAGCCAGGCGGGTGGGGTGCGGGAGTATGGGATGGCGGAGGCGCTGATGCCCTTACCGTTGCTGTGCATGCGACCCATGGTGGCGGTGTTTTTTGTCTGTTCGCGTCGGTGGATGGAGATTCGATGTTTGTCGTGCGGAAGATTTCAGGTTCGGGTGTGGGAGTGCCAAGAACTTGAGCGGCAAGCGGGACCGGCCGCGAGTCTAATATATTGAGAATTTCTTCGCGACTGCTCGTCTTCTCTTCCCTCTATTAATGGCAGCACCTGGCGCAAATAACAGCGACGACTTCTGTAATGAACGAGCTGCTAGGAATGCCAGATAGCGCTTCCATGCATACTCTCATCCCCGACTCTGAACGTCTTGCTCCCGAGCAGTTAACCCACAGCGACTGACGTTACACCCTCCGTGGCGACGAGGTCTTTGATCGTCACTTCACCCTTGCAGACTCGCTTGGCTGCCCCACGGATGCCGATTTGCAAGTGAAGGGAAGAGGCCTATGATCATAGCAAGAACATGATGTGAGTGCTCCCCTGTCCTCCCCTGACCTCACATGATGAATCTTCCGATACAATTTTATTTTCTGGTACCTCTTATGTCAGAGACTCCGGTCTCGATGATCTATATGGACTTCTGAACTTCGACCTCTGCTGCAACTCGTGGAATGAAATGTTGAGAGAAGGAAGTGCTAACTCTTTTCTCCATCTCAGTCGACCGCCATATCTTTTGCCTCCAGTTTCCTATGCCGTAGCCATTGGCTCGCTGCTCGACTTGTCAGCTGCGATCCACTCCGCCACAATACCTTTGAGCGTCAACTTTGGCATCTCCAATAGGTGTTCTAGAATGGGCGCCTTGCCGGAGCTCTCGAAACCGCTCTTGTATTCCGGCAGCAATATGCCCGCTGAGACGAGCTGGTAAGCAGAAAACACATTCTTGGTCTGCTTCCAGTCGGTCTGTGCTCCCTGCACAATCTTCTTGTCATCTGCATGAGCAGTGGCGAATTCGACATTCAGCTGGCTCTCCAGCTCTGCTATAATCTCTCTCTGGGAAGCCTCAAATGGCGACAGAAAGACTCGCTGGTTGATCCCGACCTCCGGATGCTTTAACAGAGCAACCAGGGCGGCCCCGCAATACTCAAGCGTTGTGCACGAGAAGGCGTGTGTGCCATCACGCCAGTAGTCAACCTTGCGACCATTCCCGCTGACGCCAACGTTGTATGGTGCTTTTGCGTCAATACCTAGGAAGGTTGTTTCCAATGCCCTGTTATTCCATTAGCTCTCGCCACTATTGACAATTCCAAACACATACCACTCAAGCCAGATGCTCGTAGCCAGAGCGGTCCACGAGAAATCTTCACTCTCCTTCGAGCGTAAGTACCTTTCCATCTCTCCCTTTCCTTTGAACACCGGACACAACTCCTGGTTGTTGATATCACTGTTGTCCATCCCCTAGCAACAGCGGGCCAAGGGTCAGCAAGTATCTCAGCACTGCAAACGATGGATGAGGTCTCAGAGCGCGCATTGAGCTTGATATTCACCCGGATACGGCTCTCACCCACGGAAACCTACCCATTCGCTGGGAATAAAGCGTTTGACCCCAGCTTCAACAGCTGCGTCGACGAGCTTGTACTCGTTCGCTTGAGCCAGCAACCCAATGGTCGAGACCACCACGTCCTGGCCTCGAAGGGCGCGAACCAGTTCGTCATGAGGGAAGTCGTCCGAGACCTTTCTCAGCTGGACGGTTGGCGGGTACGTGCTGCTGGAGCTGTCCCGAGCAAGAACGGTGACATTGAACGAGCCATCCTTCGTCAAGGCGTTCAAGACATGATAGCCGATGCGATCACCGCCTGCACCGAAGAGAAGGACGTTCTTGAATGGTGAAGCAGAACCCATGATGTGATTTAATGACGACTTACTAGCTTGAGGAGAACGCTACCATGGCTTTCTTATATGCTGCATGCTCTTAAGAATCGCTCACCGATCGCGATTCTCGATTATCAATTGTTTCTGGAGGCCGTGATGTCCGAAACGAACGTCGACGCCCTTCCGGACTTCGGACTTCACGGAGCGGTCAAGAGCCGAAAGACGTTCTTGGGCTCGACAGTGGTCGACACATGGGATACTCGTGTTCGGATAAGGAACGTCGTACATCTCTTCCTTCGGCTTGCCTGAGACAGGGCTTTGATCTGACCTCTACAAGCTACACTGACCCATACTTCGACCGACTCGCCCTGGGTGACAGGCACTTTGGCAAGCTTCCAGACATAACACACAAACGTATCAAGGCGTGGGAAGGCGAGAAGCAATACTTGCACCGTTGGGCGTTGCATGGCGATACAAAAATGATGGGTTGGTGGGATTCATGTTGTTACTCGGCAATGCTCAAGGAATGTAAGCTGGCGACAGGAGGTATTTGTGAGCAGCTTGACTGCAATATCCATGCTCATTGGTTGTTTATACAGTAGGCTATGGATATCTTGTGGCCGTCAGGGCCGCCATTACTCCTTCCAGCTGTCTTGCGGGTTTGCCCTGTGGTTTCGAATGACAGCTTCTCCTCTGTCATCACTAGTTCAATGGCACACAAGCAGTTGCCTTCGAATTCAGTGTCCTTCCTCGAGGTGTTTGCGATTCCCACCACGCCGCTATATTGTGTCTTGGTTTGATGGTGCACCGTAACCGTTTCGCCTCGACGCGGGTGCGCGTGTCAAGCGACATCCCCAAATGATGCTGGGATGATGCACTGTTTTAGAATGGTCGAGCTCCTCACAGCCACCACCATAACACAATTGCAACGAACTGCCAGTTGAACCCACAGAAAGGGCAGTCAGAAGAAGTTCAACAATGTCACTTCTGCGTTCACTGAGCAGGAGCGTTCCTCGTTCACAGCTGCATCAACGACACATGGTGACATCAATATCGAGTGCTCTCTCACTTCAAGTTCAAAAGCCTTCTCACATGAGTACTCTTTCCTCTCCTCCTCATACGAATACCGGATCTTCTGCAGCCCGGCTTCAGCATCTCAACAGGCACTTTGCAACTACCAGCTCACCAAACTTCAACATGGCTTCTTCCGACCCCAAGGCCCACAACAACCCTGACTTCCAGCTCCAGGAGATCTTCAATGTTAAAGACAAGGTGTGCCTAGTCACGGGAGGGGGCAGCGGTATTGGATTGATGCTCGTGCAAGCGCTCGCCGTCAATGGAGCAAAGGTCTACATCTGCGGCCGCACCGAAGAGAAGCTCCAGCAAGTGGCGGACACCTACAACCAAGGCATCTCCGGCCAGATCATCCCAATCACCTGCGACATCAGCAAGAAGAACGAGATTGCGGGCCTCTACGACCAGCTGTCCAAGAAGGAGCAACGCCTCGACATCCTCATCAACAATGCCGGAATCTCAACCAAGACGTTCCAAACCGAGGCCAGCTCAGCCGATGAGATGAAGAAGAACCTTTTCGAGAACCAAGACGCCACGTTCGAGGACTGGGATGACATTTACCGGACGAACGTCTCGCAGTGCTGGTTCATGTCGACCGCCTTCCTGCCGATGCTGGACAAGGCCACGCAGCAGCAGCACGGATGGTCCAGCACGATTATCAACATCACCTCGATCTCTGGACAGGTCAAGACCTCGCAGCACCATCCTCAGTACAACGCATCGAAGGCCGCCCAGATTCACCTCACGAGGATGTTGGCGGAAGAGATTCAAGTCAATGGGCTGAAGATCCGTGTCAACAATATCGCTCCCGGTAAGCATCATTTCCTGTCTTGTTCTTAGTTTCAACATTCTAATCACTGCGTAGGCGTGTTCCCATCGGAAATGACAGCTGGTGAGAGCGGTGCCAACCAGAAGTCTCACGTGCCCAAGGACAAGTACGAGAGCAAGGTACCAGCTGCGCGCCCAGGGAACGACAGGGACATGGCTGGGACTTTACTGTTCTGCGCAACCTGCCAGTACCTCAACGGCCAGACCATTACCGTTGACGGCGGCTACACCCTTGCCGCTGGGCGTTAGGCCAGGACCGTGGTTTGAGTGAGAAGGGGGCCTGCATTGAACCTCCGCATCGCGCAGCATGCGTTCGAGACGGTTATCCACGATGCATCATGTACTATACGGAAAGCATTGACGTGAAATGAAATCACAAGATCATCTGATGGATTAAGTTCATCGTCACGACACATTAAGTGTATATTACACCGGAAGACCTCCACAACACCCTCGCTTGGACGCTCTCGCTCGCATGGATTGCTGCCACTCAATTACCCTTCTTGTTCGCCTCAAGATGCCACGCCATCACCTTCTCGAAGATCCCCTTCCCACCACTCTCAATCACATCACCATGACAAGGAATGATGCGGTCAAAGTCCCACTTCGCGACCCGACTCACGGACTCGTTGTAGCCCTTTCGATCGCCGGAAGAAATGCCGTACCAGATGAGTCGTTTCTGCCACGTAGCTTCCCCCTGCGTGTTGTTGAGGCCCGTAAAGAGTCGACTCAGGAAGCCACTGGTGGGCGACAAACCAGTCTTGCTGAACTGCTCCGTCGCAGGCAAGTTGAACATTAGATCCGCCTCGATGAGTGTCCGCGAAGGCTTGTGGTTGAACACCAACTCCTTGTTCGCATGCGCGTCGTTGTACTCGCGATCGAACTCGGCGTCGAACGTGGGATCGATCTTCCAGCTCTCCGCATCCCCCTTCTTGAACAACCTCCACTTGTCCTGCGGAATCTTAAAGTACCCCTGCTTGTCCCGATACGCGGGCAGCGTCTCCGGCCCGATGACCACCGCGTTCGGGTACTGTTTGTGCCAGCTCTCGAGGAAGATGTGGTGCTCGCCGTCCAGCGCGGTGATGTATTTCACGTTGGTGCTCTGCAGTTGTTCCTGCATCTGCTGCTTGACGGAGGAGGTTAGGGCGGTAGGGCTGAAGACCGCTAGGGAGTCGTCTTTGAGCTTGACGATGGTGCCGCGGCCGCCGACTTTGATCCGGCCGAAGCGCAGGAAGGGCGTGCTGCAGACGAGGATGTTGGGGGTGACGCGCCGGATGACCATGACTTTCTCTGGGTCCTGCTGTAGTGGTTAGCGAAGGGTTCAATGGCTCTGTGGTTGTAGGTGCTCACGGATGGTATGAGTTTCGCTGCGCCGGATGCCATGGCTGCGGTGTTGTTGGGTTGGTGCTCTGGTTCTTTGTGATATGGTTGTGTTGGTCTGATAGTATAAAACTGCCCTTGGGACCGAGCTGCTTAAGTACTCTGGCTTCCGTACGAAAGTAGTAAGAAAACTGTCAACAGATGCTGACTGTGGAAGAGCTGACTGTGGAAGAGCTGAGAAGGAAAGAAAAGTATTTGAGATATCAAGAAGTATTTGCGAAAGAGCAACTTGACCACTGACTACAGCCACCCTAAGGTACGTATGGAGCGCAGCCGAGTATTTGTCGTGCCTTTTCAATGGTGATGGTGGTGCGATGATGTCGGCCGGGAGGTGGCGGAAGTTCTGGCGCCGACTTCCTGTTGAACCTCACCTCCTGCCAATGCCTCGGACATACCTTAGCTCTTTGTCAGCGGTAGACCACCCCTCGCACTGCATGACAGTTGGCCAGCAAGGTCAGCTTGGGTCTCGAGATGTTCACAATGCTGCCATTGAGGAAGCGGTTCTTCCAGCTGCCAGCTGCCGTGCGGACGAGTCTCTTCAGCACCGCCTCGAAGGTCACTAATCCTGAGATCTACGACGTTGTCTGCGTGGGAGGAGGGCCAGCGGGACTGTCACTCGCCTCAGCTCTGCGGTCCAACGCTTCAACGAAGGGGTTACGGATTGCTCTGATAGACTCGCAAGCATTGAGTGGCGGGGGGCCTCAGAGTCATGGCGAGGCGTACTCGAACAGATGCTCATCCCTGACGCCAGCATCTGTCAAGTTTCTAAAGCAGTGCGGAGCCTGGGAGAAGGTCGAGAAGGGCAGGGCGCAGGACTACCATGGAATGGAGGTATGGGATGGCGTGAGTGGAAGCAAGATCTCGTTCGACCCGCTGGATGCCACAAGTGGCGGTGGTCTGCTGGACGCTGTCGGAGAACTGGTACCCGGAAACAGCTTCGCTGCGAGCAGGAGGAAGTATGATGTACCGGATGCAAGCAAGGTCGCAACCATGTGCGAGAATCAGAATCTCACGAGCGCGCTTCTGGAGCACCTAAACAGTCTTGGTGGCGTGGAAATATTCGACAAGACGACGGTCGAATCAATACAGCTCGGTTCGGAGCCGCACGACGATCAGTCCCTCGATCTCTCGCAGTGGCCGATTGTTTCACTGCCCGACTCTCGCCATCTTGCCGCCCGCCTGCTGATCGGTGCAGATGGCGCAAACAGCCCTGTGAGGAACTTCGCCGGCATACCTTCCGATGGTTGGGACTATGGCCAGAACGGTGTCGTTGCTACACTACACATGGACCAAGGTTTCAGCCCGGAGGAGCTTAGAACTGCTTACCAGCGATTCCTGCCATCGGGTCCAATCGCACTGCTGCCATTACCGGGAAACAAGGCCAGCCTCGTGTGGTCTATCACCGCTTCTCTAGCCAATAAGCTCAAGTCATTGAGTCCACAAGACTTCGCCGCTATGGTCAATGTAGCCTTCCGCCTCGAGATTGCCGACCTTGACTACTTCCTCAAGCATTCAGAAACGATCGACATAGCCGATGAGCTCTCCTGGCGACTACCGAATACTCCAGCGTCCTCGACCGGTCTACCGTCGAGCCTTCCAGCTGTTGCCGCTGTCCAAGAAGGCTCGATAGCCTCTTTCCCTCTCCGTATGCGGCACGCCTCCACCTACACCGGCCATCGCGTTGCCCTCATTGGCGATGCTGCTCACACCATTCATCCGCTTGCCGGCCAGGGCCTGAACCTAGGACTTGCGGACGCTCAATCACTTGCTCAACGCATCACCTACGGTATGGGGCACGGCATGGATATTGGTAGTGCTTGGTGCTTGGACGACTACAACAGCGATCGCTGGGCGAAGAACAATGCTGTGATGGGCGTGTGCGACAAGCTGCAGAAGCTTTACTCTGTGAGCAGTGGGCCGGTGGTGTGGGGGAGGAGTCTAGGGCTAGGTTTGGTTGATCGATTAGGTCCGCTCAAGGGGAGGGTCATGGCAGCTGCTGGGAGTGCGTGAGTGACGTGAATGTGCGCTGTCGATAGCTGCTTAATTTCTTGTACTCTTCTTAAATACTGTATCAAGTCTCTCCACCGCAGTAATCGCGCTTCATCTCCCAGACGCACTGGTCATGATCCACTCACGAACGGCGATGGTTCTATCCATGAATGTCACTTTCACATGTCAATTCGGAGGGCTTAGTAAGCGCGGCAACAGCCGTCCTCGAATCTGGGGTCGGCTTCAATTGCGCCTGCGACCGAACATCATCGCACACTCTACCACGACGCGACAAACTTCACCTTCACAACGACCCACACCTCCGAGACCACCGCCGCGAAGCTCCAAACCCGGCGGCGACCGCGAAAACTACGTCCGAACCTTGCGGAACCGATAGCTTGCGACAAAGCATCTGGAGCCTCTTCGAACGAGCCGTTGCATCACATCGGAGAGACGGGAAAGCACTACACCGTATTATAAGGCATGAGAGCTTAGGCGACAAGGGAGCCAGAGGAGGCGCTCGTCACCGGCGCGATGCCGGCCTTCCTCGAGGAAGCGCCGGCGGAGGGCCCAATCATCGAAGAGCTGGAGTACAGCATCTTAAGGCAGAAGGTGGACTTGGACGTGGATTTCGCGGGACGGTCACTGAATGGCAGCACGGAGATCACGATTCAACCACTGGTTAAAGAACTGAAGACGCTGCGACTTCACTGCCGACAATGCAAGCCTACTTCGATACAGGTGGGCGGCATTGCTGCGAAATGGGAGCACGAAGACCCGTACAAGCGGTCGCGCATGCCGGAGATGTCGGATGTGCGACAGCATGACATGTTGAAAGCCAGAGTCGAGACGTCTCTGCGACCCGCGCCTGCGCCAGAGCTCTCCGTCACGCTTCCAGCGAAGGTCAAGATTCAAGAGCTGCAAGTAGATGCTGCTGCAACTGCTGGTGGAAGTGAGACAGCACCCAACGCAGAAACATCGCATACTCAAAGTGCACAGCAATCTGGACCTTCGTTCGCGCCGATTAAGGTGCTCATCGAGTTCGAGGTGGACAGCTTCCGAGACGGCATCCACTGGATCGGGCACGAAGATGGCGACCGCAGATATCCGTACATGTACTCCAAAGTCGAGCCTTGGGCAGGCAACTCCTCGTGCATATTTCCCTGCATGGATGACGCCACTTCGAGATGTAGCTGGGACATCTCTATCCGGTGCGCAAAGACACTTGGTGATGCTTTCAAGCGGACGGAGCCAAATGTACCAAATGGCCACCTTGACGAAGATACCAACATGGCAAACGGCGGTGATGCACCAACCGCGAAGGCTGAACCAGATGACAAGTACTTGATCGATCTATCTGAGGACGAGGCTGCGATGGACCTCGCCCTCGTCTGCGTCGGAGAAGCGGTAGACGACGTCGTCGATTCAGAGGACGCATCAAAGCGTACGGTCAGCTTTTCTCTCACGCAACCGGTCACGGCACGCCATGTAGGCTTTGCAATCGGGCCTTTCGAGCACGTCGATCTATCATCCACACGAGAATCTGAGCAGGAGGAGCGCCTAGGTCAGAGCGCGATGAAAGTTCATGGGTACTGCCTGCCGGGCAAGTCGAAAGACGTACAGAATACTTGCTTTCCGATGGCCCTTGCAATGGACGACATGGGTATAAGATACGGGTCGTTTCCATTCAGCAGCTATCAGATGCTCTTCATCGATGACTTCATATACGATACGGTCGCCGTGGCTGGACTCTCTTTCTGCAGCGCTCACCTTCTATTTCCCAAGGAAGTCATCAAGCCCATGTACCACAACACCAAGGCCCTTGTCCGCGCATTGGCGAATCAGTGGATGGGCGTCAACGTCATTGCGAAGGAGGCGACAGACGAATGGGTAGTTGCCGGTATTGCCGGCTTCATGACTGACGTCTACCTCCGAGAGCTGTGCGGGAACAACGAGTTCCGTTGGCAGCAGAAAGTAGCTTCCGACAAGGTCTACGAGCTGGATGTGGACCGCCCTTCCATCAGGAACCTTGGCGAGCTCTTGCATTACGACCAGACTATCCGGGACTTCATCAACATGAAGTCAGCGCTTGTCCTGTTCATCCTCGATCGCCGCCTTATGAAAGCAAGTGGATCAACTGGCGTGCAGCGCATCATCAACAAAGTCTTCCTCCAAGCAAAGACCGGCAGTCTAGTCGATGGTGAAGTATCCACGGCTGACTTCCAAAGGATCTGCGAACGGCTTGGACACAACAAGTTGGAGTCGTTCTTCCGTCAATGGGTCTTCGGTAGCGGATGTCCCATCTTCTACGTCACGCAGCGATTCAATAAGAAGAAGCTTGTGGTGGAAATGACAATCGTGCAGAAACAACTCGAGCGTATCACCAAGCCTGCATTTGAGCCGAGCAGCTTCATGCGCGAGATCAAGGAGCATGTTGGTGAAGTCTGGGCACCAGAGACCAACCCAGTCTTCACGGGGCCAATGACGATACGCATTCACGAGGCTGATGGGACCCCATACGAGCACATCGTAGAGATCAAAGAGGCCACTACCAGACTTGAGATTCCTTACAACACAAAGTACAAGCGACTCAAGCGGTCGAGACGTCAGAAAGAACGGCAGGTGGCTGAAGGTGCCACTGGTGAAGGAGGCGACGATGCACTGCTCTACTGCCTTGGCAATATCTTCGACTCCGAGGAAGAGAAGCGCGAGTGGAACCTTGTCGACTGGACCAAAGAGGACGAAGACAAGATGGGTCAAGAGCACTACGAGTGGATTCGTATGGATGCTGACTTCGAATGGGTGGGAAAGATCCATCTCGTCATGCCTCTGTACATGTACATCTCGCAGCTGCAGCAAGATCGGGACATTGTGGCGCAGTATGAGAGCATGCGGTATCTTCTCGGATCGAACCCGCACCACGTTAACTTGACCATTCTCGTCCGCACGCTGATGGATGCGAAGTACTTCTGGGGCATACGAGAGATGGCAGCCGAAGGTCTGGCCATCTGCGCGAAGGATAGGCTGGTTGATATTGGCCAGTTCCACCTCATGAAGGCTTTCCGCGAGATGTTTTGCATCGAGGGCACGAATATGCCTAAGTCCAACGACTTTTCAGATCGTCGCAACTTCATCTTGCAGTGCGCGATCCCACGTGCGATGGCCCAGCTGAGAGATGGCGAAGGCAAGGTGCCGATGGCCGTAAGGCGCTTCTTCATCGATCTGTTGAAGTTCAACGATAATTCCAACAACCAGACGGACGATGGCGACTCAACGTACTCGGACAATCACTACATCGCCACTCTGATGAATTGCCTGGCAGAATCCCTTGTCGCGTCGCATCGCGAGAAGCAGTCTGCTTACAGCTTCGATTTCGGCGAGGACGAGCCGATGGAGGATGAGCACAACCCAGATGCAGATTTTGAGCTGGTTGCCATTGCTCAGATCGAGCGTCACCGCCGCATCGACGAGTGGGAGTCTAGCTACCAGAACGTCTACTCCGTCACTGCGCTCGAGTGTCTTCAGCGTCTTACAAAGGCTGGCATCGTGAACGACAAGACTCCGGAGGTCATGAAATACGTACGGAGCGGCAACGCCGACAACGTACGTCTTGCGGCATGGAGGTGTCTGTCCGAGATTGGCGTGCTGCGCAAAATGAAGGCCACGCGGTACATGCTTCACTGCTTGTCTAAGGATCATTCGCCCAGGTTCCGGGACAGGCTTCTCGTCATCTTCGGCGAGGCGCTTGGCCACATTGCACTCGGTGATCCAGAGCCTGAGAAGGTTGTTCCCCAAGCCGCAGCTGACGGCCTGGTACTGGAGCAGGAGACAAGCAATGAGGCGAGAAAGTTGGCTGCCACAAGGAAGACTACGCCTGAGGGTGCTCTAGTTGCATTGAAGAACTCGCTGCAAGGAGAGGAGGTCTTCGCTGAGTCGCTGTGGCATGCAGCGACTTCTCCAGACCTGACGCTCGACGATGTGGCTGCTCTTTGCGACGTCGCAGCTCTCGTGTTTGAGCCTGTGCAGTCGCTCACGCTTCGTCTGCAATTACCCCGAATGTGGCGCTGCACGAATCTCGGCCAAGGCAAGCTCAAGTTCAGCGAGTACGGCCCGTACAGGCAGAAGCCCAGCACGCCCCTTGACCTGGAACAGTGGGAGAGGATGCAGGAGTTGGGTCTGAAATACACTGGTCCTGTTGCTCCCGCCGTCCAGAAGAAGCAACAACAGCAGACCACGGATGCCGCTCTGAAGATAAAGATCGCACAGGCAGAGAAAGATACTCAGACCGCCCAGGATGGCAACAACATGCCGCCGCCGCCTTCCATCACGCCCTCGACAGAGAAGCAGAGCTTCCGCCTCAGCCTTGGTGGAGCGGCCAAACGCAAGCCTAGCATGGACCAGGGTGGAAGAGCTGGCAGTCCAAAGGTGCAGAAGACCTCGAGGCAACAATCTCCTGCTGGTCCGATAGCTGCCACACCCAAGACTACTAAGGCCAGCCCAGCGCGCCGCCGGTCCTCAACTCCCAAAGCGTCCACCGGCAAGGGTAAGAAAAGCAAGATCATCATCCTGCGGCTTGGTCACAGCTCTGCTGAAGCGCACGCTATCCTCAACGCTCCTCCTCGGCCGGCATCAGCAGGAACAAAACCACCAGGTCTGCAGCCATCACCTTCCAATACCCCGCAGCTACCTTCGGCCTTCCCTGGTGTGGTCTCACCTACGAACGGAGCGAACGGCGCGAACTATCTCGGAGGTGGCATTGCCTTCTCACCACCCTCGCAGGCCATGAACCTGGGCAGCTTTAGGAGTTACGGCCCAGCGCCTGAAGCGTCGGAACCGGCTTCTGTTCTTGCAGCCTCGCCGGTGGATGTGAAGCAGGAACAACCCAAGGCGGAGTCATCCGACGATGATGAGGACGAGGTGCCGCTTGCGACGTTGGCTAGGAATCAGCCCCAGCAAGTACCTGAGATGAAGCAGCCGGCGATGGCGCCGCCTTCAGCTCCGCCTGCGCCGAAGCAGAAGTTCAAGCTGAAGCTGGGTAAGAAGCCGAGTCAAGCATCTCCCGAGTGACGGGAGACGAGAGGTGGTAGTGTGCGAGGAGGAGTGGTGCGTTTTCAAGCTGAGTGAAGTCGAAGTGAGAATTCTTTTGGCGTGAATGTGCAGGGTCGCTGCTTTGGTGAACTTAGCGAGGCGTTATGGGGACAAAATGGGATCAGAGAGCATTGGCTGTGCACCTATGCTATGAGCACTACTTATACAACGTATCCCTAATCCATTGAGAATCCAACGAGCTCCTTCTGGTATGCTCCAATGATTTCCCTACACTTGACGAGCACGCCCGCTGCGAGCGTTCTTACTTTCGTCTCCTCGTCATTGCCGCCTTCGCTCACCATCTCATTCCCGCCCACCCACCCAAAGACCATGTCAACCCATTGCTGCGTCTCCATCAATCTCTTCGGGTGGTCATTGACAACCTGCCGCTTATCCGTGTTCATCTCCAACACCGTAAGCAACGAGAACAACACAGCATGCAGCACGCTGATGTCCTGCGTAGCCTGCACCCGCAACGAGAGCAGCAAATCCCAGAACTCGCCACTCAGCTCGCTGAGGCTGAGTGTCGCAGGACCGGAAGCATGATGCAGGAGCGCAACGGTCTTGACGAAAGTAACCAGGACAAAGGGCATGGAGGAGTAGACGCTAGCGGATCCGTAGGCTGCAATCTCCTGCTGGTAGCGATTGACGAGTGGGAAGAAGTAGCTTTCTCCAAACACTTTTGCCAGAGCATTGGCGGTTGGTTTGCGCTTCGTCCGCTCGACGTCCATGCGGCTGGAGAAGGTTCGGACTTTGACTGCGTTGAGATGGGCGGTGGATTGGTCTGCGGCGTGGAGCGCGAGGGGTTTGATGAGGGCTTGTTCGACGTCGTTGCTAGCTGCCTCGAGACGCTTTGTAGTTGTGGCTGGCTGATTGTAGATACCATGCAGACGAGGAGGTAAACGCTTGCTCGGGAAGTCCGGAACGCCTTGAGACGGATTCGGTTCGTCTTCGTTCTTGAAGCCGGCAAGCTCTCTGCCGCTCAATCCTAAGGCGCTGAGCATGATGCAGCGCTGTGAGACAGAGTAGTCGCCGCTGAAGGCTTGCTTGCAGAACCACGGCGCCATGGCTTTCACGTCGCTCAGAATGACAGCAATCATTGCTTGCAGCTTCAAGCTGTCAAATTCGTCCGTCTCGAATGGATCCCGAAGATTGCACAAGATGATGCCCAGCTCGTTGGCATGATCCTTGACTTCAGAGCCAAATTCTGTCTTCCTCCGTATGAGCGAAGCAGCGTGCTTGATGCCGAGTTGGAAGCGGTCGTGGTCTTGCTCGTCGCGCAGCATAGCCATAAGATCGCGGATGTAGACTGGAGGTCTGGTCTTCTTCCTATTAACGAGAGTGGCATCTTCGTCGCTGTCTTCGGGGTCGCTGTCCGGCTGGGCGTATGGCTTCAGGTCATCCTCGTCTCCATCCTCATCGCCGTCCAGAAGTTCTGTGACTTTCTCGCCGATGACCTCAGTCTGGGCCGGTGGTCGAGGAGGGCCGAAAGTGGGCTTGCCGTTGATCTCTAGCATTTTTTCCGGTGCTTGGCCGCGACCTGCCCGTTGTCTGCGTTTGGATGGCTGTTTTGGCGTTGTGAGTAGGCTCTGTAGATCCGCGAGGCGTCCAACTTGATCTTCAACCCGCGCGAGATTCATGTACCACTTAGCTTCCTCCGTTTCCATGTCTTCAGTACCGAAACTCATCTTCATGCCTTCTTTGTCCACGAGACTAGATATCGCGGTCCCAACGACCATGCCGAGCCATCTCCCACGCGCATTAGAAGTGTCAAGCCTATTGCTCACGCCTTGCATATGACTCGAGGAGCGAGCTGTCATCAAGAGTGCCATGGGCGCCTTTCGGTGCAAGTATCCTGCTGTCAGAAGCAGTGTTTGGGCCATGGCTTCTTGCTGAATTATCGGGCCGTGAGCAATAAAGAGGAAATCGTTGAAGGCAGACATGACTCTCTCTGTCACCAATTGCAGAACGTCCAAGTCGCCGGAGACGGCTGAGAGTGCTGCGATGCATGCTCGTCGAACAGCAAAGGATTGGAGGCCTGAACGTGCTGGGTCGGTCAATGAAGATGCAATGTTCTGCTTCAGTGCCGAGTCTACCGCAGCAATAGAAGAAAGCAAGGACGCTGTTGTGGCAACCACTTTCGCCTGTTCGGCAGAACCGGGCAGTGGAGTCGCATCCTCGCTACCGTCGATAGTTGAGAGCCATCGCAGCAAGTGCTCCACGAATAATCGCTTGGAATGCGATGGCAGGTGGCAGAGCATGGAGGTGAGGACAGCTTTCTGGCCTGGCTGCGTGCGAATCTGCATCGCCAAGGGTTCGAGAAGGGCCGCCAGAAGTCTGTGCGGGTACCCAAAGTTCAATGCTTTCGCAAGGACTTGCGATGCTGGTACTGTGTCATGAGCGTCACCAACTTTGCCAACATCAGCGCTCGAAGCTAAAGTGGCAATGTTTCGACCCAGCCATGCAGCATAGTCTGCACCGCTCGTGAACTCGCGTACTGTAACGTCCAGGCCACCTTTCTCATTCACAGCATCTTCAGCCTCAGCCAGCGTCGCCAGGACTTTGCCGGAGCCCATGAGGGAGACTCCCTCCTTCCATGCCATGTCCCGTTTGGTCTGGTTTAAAACAGCTCCAGATAGATTGCGGTGTACCCGTAATAGCGTCTCATCCCCGTGTAACACATGGCCAGCGATGTTGATCAGATCTGTGAGCGCCAGAGATCTGTCCTGCCCTCCTTCCACCGAGGTCTTAGACAGCACCATTCGCAAGCGGGCAACGATGGCGTTGAGGCCAGCGACATTGCGTAAGACTTCAGCTACACTGTTTGCAGCCTGCTTGGCCAACACAGACCAGAAGTCGGGCACAGTCTGCGCTAATATAGTGTTGATAATCTGTGCCTGCAACGGTCCTGGACTGTGTATGCTGAAAGTCGGGCAAAAAGTGTTAGAGTGCAGGCTTTTGAGCACCGATCGGAGCTCGTCAAGATCAGGCTGACTCCTGAGTATATCCAAGGCATCTTGTGGACTTGATGCAAGCCGCTTGGTCTCTACTCTGGCTTGCTTCTCTGATTCCGAAGCCTTATTCGAAGGCCCAGTGTTGGAATCTGTCGACCTTTCCGCTTTGAGGTCCTCATCAGCTCGATTTTGGCTCCGCAAAGATTTCACCGCAGTGAGGAAGTCTGCCATCCTCTGCTTGGGCACATGTCCACTTCTTGTCGATGCGAATATGGATAGAAATGTCGCGAGGTTGGATCTGCCTTATAAGACCGAGACCAAGCCACGTGCTAGCGCGATAAGGTTGATTTAGAGTAAACTCTAGTTGAGCCTCCCCCGCGTCACCTTCGATGCTTCAAACGAACATCACCAACCTGACGATCTAGACAAGTAACATGGCGGCCACAATGCAGCCAGAGGCTCTGGCTCCGGCCATGAACGGCGAAGGGACAGACCGGCCAAGATGGAAGTATATGGACCGCATTCTCTCGCGGCCAGGCGGCTACACAGACGAAGACTACGACCCCGATACACCAGCGAACAACATCGAAGCAGCGAAGATATTGGTCATAGGTGCTGGAGGGCTGGGATGTGAGATACTCAAGAACTTCGCATTGTCAGGCTTCAAGAACATCGACGTGATTGACATGGATACCATCGACGTCTCCAACCTGAACCGGCAGTTCCTCTTCCGCCAGAAAGACGTGGGAAAGTCAAAAGCAAGCGTCGCAGCAGAGTTCGTGATGAAGAGAGTGCCCGGCTGCAAGATCAACGCCCACATCTGCAAGATCCAAGATATGGACGAAGATTACTACATGCAGTTCACCATCGTCGTCTGCGGGCTCGACTCCATCGAAGCCCGGCGCTGGATGAACGCCACCCTCGTCGGCATGGTCGACATGGAGAACCCAGACAGCCTCAAACCGCTCATCGACGGTGGCACCGAAGGCTTTAAAGGCCAATCGCGCGTCATCTTCCCGACAATGACCTCCTGCATCGAATGCCAGCTCGACATGCACGCCCCACGCGCCGCCGTACCCCTGTGCACTCTCGCCACCATCCCCCGCCAACCTCAACACTGCATCGAGTGGGCGCACATTATCAAATGGGATGAAGAGCGCAAAGACATCCAGCTCGACACCGACGACCCGGAACACATCACCTGGCTCTACCAGACCGCCCTCGCGCGCGCACAGGAATTTGGAATCGCCGGCGTAACGTACAGCATGACGCAGGGCGTAGTGAAGAACATCATCCCCGCCATCGCATCCACCAACGCCATCATAGCCGCCTCATGCTGCAACGAAGCGTTCAAGATCGTGACCTCCAGCGCGCCATTCTTGGGAAACCCAGAGCAGAACAACTACATGCTCTACACCGGCGACAGCGGCGTCTATACCTACACCTTCGAGCACCAGAAGAAAGACGACTGTCCCGTGTGCGGGAACCTGCCCAAAGACCTGCCGGTCAATCCGCAGTCGACGCTGGGCGAGCTGGTGGAGAGTTTCGCGGAGCGGCCGGAGAGTCAGCTGAAGAAGCCGAATATGCGGACGGAGGAGAAGACGCTGTTCTACTCTGCGCCGGAGTCGTTGCGGCAGCAGACGGAAGGGAATCTGAAGCGGAAGCTGGGCGAGATGCTGGTGGATGGGGAGGAGGTGGCTGTCAGCGACCCGGCGTTTACGATTGATTTCAGGTACAAGATCAGGTTCTCGTAGAGAAGTGGCCGGTGCTGTGGGACGGAATGAATGATGTTTTGCTTGCATAGCGACTGGCGCAAGAAGGGACACGCAGACCATTCACAGGTCTTTCGCTAAAGACGCAGATCGCATGAGACGACGCGCAGATGATGAATGGAAATGCAGACGAAACCGGCCAGCGATAGATAGTGGTGACATACAAGCCGTAAACATTAATCTACCGTCAGAAAAAGCGCAAACATAACTATTCCATCCGACCCAAAAGCAAGAGGAAAACACCATATCTACATCCATTTTGATCCCCAAACACCCAGATGATACAGATCCCAGATCCCAGATCCCATTCCTTTCAAGGATAGTCCGAATACTTATACGCCAAATTACTCGGCGCGCGCTCATGCTTCCTGTGCGTCCGTCCATCACTCCCCAACCCCGTCGACGTTCCCTGGCTACTATACGGTCGACTCCCGTACCCATCACTCTTCGCATTCCAACCCGGCGCCCGCAACCTCCTCTCCTGCTCAAAGTCATGCCACCGCTTCATCGTAATCTTACTACTGTCAAACTCGCCCTCGGCTTCATGTCCGCTCTTACCCGCCCCGCGCTCCTCGCCCATGGCCCGGCGCGTGTCGCCCCAGGAGAAGTCGTCAAAGTGCCAGTAGGCGTAGGCCGGGAGGATCAAGTTCCAGATTGGGAGGGAGAGGAGGTAAATGAACATCCAGAAGACGTAGGAGAGGCGGTGGGCGGTGATGACGATGAGGATGCCGGGGAGACCGAGGATGAGGGCGAGGAGGATGAGGGGGATGAGGGGAGCGGCTGTGTGGGTTATGGCTGCAATGATGCCGAGGACGCCTGGAAGGGGTTAGTTAATAAGGACGGAGAGGCTAGTGGAGGTGGGATGTGGAGAGGACTTACCGACGTAGAGAGTGAAGCAGATAGCGGCGGGGAGGACAACACAACCGACGAGATCGATGAAGACGACGAATTGCATGCTGAAGCAGAAGGTACCGCAGAGGTCTCGGACGAGCACGAGCTCCATCAGGTTGTGGATAGTACTGTTGATCCAGCGTCTTCGCTGACTGAGCAGGACCTTGAACTCGTCCGGGACGGTGGTCTTGCAGACGGCCTGTGGAACGAAGACCTGCTTGCGCTTGGGGAAGGTCTTGAGCATGAGCGTACTGAGGTATCGATCTTCACCGAGCAAGAGCAAGTTCTTCTTATGCAGGGTGTCGACGACATTTTCGGAGTAGTGCTCGACAATATCCGGGTTGGCCAGGATCGGGACCCAGTAGTTCTGCGCGCCTTTGGGAGTCTTGATGCGGTACATGCAGAAGCAACCAGGCAAACACGTCACACCACCAAAACAGCTCTCGAAGCTCTTCGCCAAGTGGTGCGAGATGAAGTATTCGAAGACCTGGATCATCGATACCCAGCTCTGCGTCTTGTTGGCGATCTTCGTCTCACCGCATAAGCCCATGATCTCCGGATCCTTGACCATAGCAGAGATCATGTGCGTCAAGCTGTCCGGGAAGACCTTCGTGTCCGCGTCGACCATGAGCACGATCTCGTAGAAGTCCGGACTCATGCCCGTGATCTTCCAGACACCGTTGAACATCTCATACTCGAGCTCCGTCATGCGCTCGTCGAACATGACCTTTTGCAAGAAACTCATCAAGATGATCTGGGAGTCTCGCTTGCCTCTGTTGCCAGGCTTCGATGCCTTCGCTTCAGCAGGTGTACCGCATTTGACGACAACAATCATGGGGACACGCTGTTGCTTCTCAATCGGGATGATGCTGTCATGGCCGTAGTCGTAGAAGCCAGAGTAGATCTTGGCCATGTTGTGTCGCTTGCTGCCGCTAGCCACGGCCACGTAGGAGAAAGGCTGTACTTCGTCTGGTAGAACAGCGTGGTCCTTCATCATGCTCAGGCAAGCATCTGGTGTGCTCATCTTTTCGCCTTTGCCGTGAATCATACCATCGCAGACCACAAACATGAGCTTGTGCGAGTTGGGGTAGTCGGTCATCGCAACAGAGTCCAGCGTGGTACGGATGCCTGCTGGGCCCTCGGAATAGCAAGTGACCAGACAAATGGAGTGTGCGAGAGGGAAGCCGAAAGGCTGCCATTCTGGTGGTGGCTGAGGCACGACACTCTCGTGAATGAAACCTTGCGGGCCAGACGCATCCGTATCCGTGTGCATGACGCTCGAGTACCGCTTCGATCCAGAGTAGAGCTGACTTGATCGAGTGCCAGGGGTGCCGTTGCTGTCCATGTAAGTTGGCAGTGTCACTTCAGACTGATTATTGTCGCGATACAAGCCCCTCTGGCCAGCCATGAGGTTGGTCTGTGACTGCTGGCTTGCCATGGTAGTTGGATTGGCCGATTTGCGGTTCATGGTTCTCTCCATGGCGTACGGGCTGGTGAATCTCGAGGTCGTTGGTAGGAAAGAAGACCTCTTGCTCATGCGGTCGCTGCCGTTGTTCGAGGCAGGATCCGTCATCTTTGGCGGTGGTCTGTAGATGTCGTCCGTCCAATCTTCGATCTGCTGCTTCCGCTTCTTGCTGTCACCGCCCATGCTCGTCTTGCTGGCCGCGAACTTGCGACTGATGAACCACTGAAACAGAATAGCCAAGAGGAACTTGATGGCCACAATGGACAGAATGAAGATCAGCGAGACGTAGAGCACGACCTTACTGGCTATACATCCCACCGTTGCCGTATCGATCGAACCGACTTTGATAATCTCCTGGAAGCACTGCGCGATTTGCTTGTTCGAACCACTGGCATAGGACATCGTCACATCCTTCCCTCTGACCGCTGGGTTCGTGCGGATGTCATCAAATTGGGTAGGCCAGGCCACCTGAGAGCTGTTGAACCACTTGAGCAGATCAAGGTCAAGAACATCTCCGTTGTAGACCATCAGGTTGCGGGTGGAGTTCTTGATGTCGTCCCAGGTGAAGTAGACATCGCCAGACGTTCTCAGACCGTAGAAGTTCTCGCGAGCGTTCTTCGACGTATGGCACGAGTACCCGAAGTAGTACGGGATGCTCTTGTTGGGATTGGCATTGTCGGATCCATCCTGGTTGAAGGTGTGGCACGGGAAGTACCAGGCTAGGTTGCCATCCGAATCCGTGGGCACGTCAGAGTCCGTTGCGGGCGTGATCAGGTTCTTGCAGGCACCGTTCACATTTTGGAACAGAAAACTTCCGTCTTGACCTCCGTGTGGCTCATCCATATCCCACAGAACGTTGGCACCTTGTGCAATGCCTCTTGCTAAAGGATGGTGAGAAGTTGTCAGATCGTACGCCTTGCCGTGGAAGATCATATATCCAAGACCGACGTGGTTGATCCGCAGACGAAGAGGCCCGCCCTGCGGACAGACTGTCTCCGTAAAGCCGAACGTCAGGAACCCAACGAACAACATGATCAACGCAATGATGCTGAGAAGACCCATCTTCTCGCGCCATGCCCGCTGCTGCTCCTTCTGCTTCTTGCCGATGCATCGCAAGACCGTATTGGGGCACCAGAAGGTGACAAGATGACAGTACGTGTTCCACAAGGTCGGTGTTCCAGTTGCTTCCTGGATTTTGCGCCTGCGCTCATCCTTGGCTTCCTGCTCTTGTGTGTCGCGGGTCTTTTTGCGAATCAATTTCCCTCCTTCTTTGGTGCTCTTGTTTCGGTTGAGTGGCACTCGATCCTTCTCCGCCACCGGTGCCACTCGCGCGGTGGCTTCCTTCAGCGTGGTGGCTTCAGAGGTCGAAGTGGCCATATCGTCGTCCTCCAACTGCGGGTCTACGCCCGTTGTGGATGGCATGACGTTCATGTGCTGAGCGTGTTTTCGGTAGTGATAGTCTGGGTCATCAGAGTCCATCCGCCTCCTCTCTGGTCTGACCAGACTCTTCTTGCGCGAGAAGTCCCCATTACGCTGACTAGGAGATCGATTGGCTTCCAACATGGGATCTCTGTCGCTTGTGAGTCTGACAGGTGTGGATAGAGCACTTGACGCGGGCTGGATGTTGACGTAAGGGTCAACCCGCGGGCGTTCTCGTGGTGCGTGTTTGCGTGGTGATGCAGGGCTGTGTGCCTGACCGTAGCCTGCAGAGCTCCTCCTTCTGCGCCGAGTACGCTCTTGAGGTTCGCCGTAGCCGTCTTTTGAGCGATGTGCGCTGCTTCTTCGCCTGGCGCGATGCTCGGGAGATCGTGGCGTATCTGATATGGCCTCTGCAGTGCTTCGCCTCCTGTGTCTCCCGCCTTCTACGCTTGGTTGTCGTCCAGATGAAGAGTATCGCCGGGAGCTAGGTCTCGAAGACATGATGGGGTGTCACAGGGCCGGAGGCACTGGAATGTGAAGCGGACTCCCAAGGTCTTTCCCACTCCCAACTCTCAACTTGCACACCACCTCACCCGATACTCCTCCTGCTTATGATCAAGCTTCCGAGACTCTCACGCAAGCGTCACTGATGGACGCGTAGAGCTCTCTGTCCACGAGACTTTCTTCGTGGAGCCTCTTCGCGCTTCGGGAGTACACGCGGCCTCCTGACAGCAGTGTTTCGTCCACTCGTCGTCCGTCAAGACCAGCGTGCAATTGGATATGTACAAACAAGCGAATGACTCTGAAGGCAGCTGGGGGTAGTTGGAAACGAATGTGGTGTATGGAGGATGACAAGAGAATCGCTTGTGTGATAGTGTTGCTGGGGAGGTGTCTGCGCAGGGTTCAAGGTTCGGACGATTCACGCCTGCTGTCGCCACCTTCTGCGCGCTAACATGCACAACGCTATATTTATTTATTCTACGAACCTTGGCTGATTCGCTGCTACAAGACATGGCGACGAGATCGACGACGGAGGCGAACACGGTGGTGATGTTGTCCAGACGGGACGGAAGGTCCATGGCCGGCCAGTGTCGCATACGAAAACAACGTCAACGACACCCCTCCAAAGTGGCGCTTCACAAGAACACATGTAATGGAAAAACACGGTGGTGGCAACGGAATAACAACTTGTTTTCAACGACGCACAACGCCCGAACAAGGCAACGTTGTCTGCCAAAATAGCGAACGACACGAGGCTCACAGCAAATATTGAAGGTTGCCGTTGGAGTTGATCTGACAGTGGATATTCAGACCCCAACGAAGGCGTACAAGACTAAGGTCATCATCTCACAACACGCTCGTATTGACAGCTGCAGGTGACCGTATACTGCAGTGTCTCCTGTCATCCCCACGCGTTCGACACCACTTCGTGCTCCTCTCCTCCTGCTCGCTGTGCTGGGATACGACACTCTTAAAGATGCTAGAGTTCATCGCTGCAGATACTCCCACGTTATTTACTCCGACTTCGATAGATCTTGCATCGGCGCATCCTTCAGACTTTGCCCCTGCGCCAACTCTATGCATAACAACCTCAACCAGATCTCCATCTATCCAATCAATCGCTGCAGCCAACCGAGGCATCCCGCGATCTGGTAGCCGCGTCTGCAGAGGCCGGAATTTATTTCATGCACGTTGGCAACCTCCTGGATGTCGTTAATGTTCCCCAAATCGAGGAGTAGATATTCCACCTGCCTGCGTAGTGCTAGTTCATCGAATTCCGTGTCTGTCTGTGCTTGTCGATGTTCATCTATGAGCCTCGTGCTGTCCGGACGGTGGTACAAGAGATGCTTCGAGCACATATCTCTCTTCTTCTCGCACCCAGATATCGACTTTATTGATCATATCTTACGGAGCATATTAATGTAACCTCAAGCGGACTCGAGGCGTCGTCAACGCAGGTCGTCATCGCGCGCTATTTTAGTGCCCAGGGTTCTGACTAGCAACAATAGGTGCGTCTGTCTTCACAGGAGGGGCGCGTGCGTGGTGGTGGAATGTCGATGCAAAGATGAGCATCTGCCTTTTGCTTTCTCGCTGCCATGGACTGCACATTCGATAATCTCGCTGACGTCGATCAGTGAGGCCTAAGAAAAAGGAAACACTCATTCTTCTCCTTCGAAACAACGAGCGAAACATTTACATTGATCCTCATTCCCTTGCGCATCCGCCGGCACCAACTATCCGTACTGCCGGGACCGACATTCACTTCGGATCAACGACACCTTTGCTGCGATCGATCGTTGCGGATGATATTAAGTCGCTTCTGGCATCTGTTCGCCTGGGATGACAGACGTGCGACAAAGCAGGCATCCTCTTCCCATGACACCAACATCATCCTCTCGAGCACAATGGAACGGGCAAGAGGAGCAGTTGAACGGCAGGGGGAGCGTGGGATCGGACGGTAGCCTACAGCGAACACCTCCCGAACCTACAGCCAGCGTTATGAGGAGATCGGTGCCTACAAGCCCTTCGTTCGAACAAGCCCCCCCTCCACCACCACACCATAGCCCTCCTAGGTTAAGCCTCAGAGAACCGGATGCGGGCCCCGTACGGCCATCATCTGCCAATGGTGCTGGATATAGGCTAGATTCACCCCGGATGGTCACAACTACGTCCGAACAACCTTCCGAATCGCTCGCTTTCCGGCCGCGGACAAGGGCGGATGGCAGCACGCCGCCGACACACAGCAGATCATCTTCGGCCGGCTATCCAACAATCGAAGAGGAGGGGCTGGAAGGGAACGGGACCGAACAAGAGGTGGAATCGTTGCAGTACCACGCGTTTGACGATGCGCCGAAGAAGAACAAGACTCAGAATCGCGCCTCGCATATGCCAACGCAGTCTGTGGGGTCAAGTTCATCTGGAGGCGAACATCGCGGTCCTCAGTTGACGGTACCTGGCGCGGTGCAAAGACCCACGTCGATGTATAGTCTGGGCTCGGATCCGCGTGGACGCAGCCTGTCGCCATATAGTGGGCACGGGTCACCCCAAGATTCGCCAAAGGGATATCCACGAGATGTTTCCAGGTCCGGGCGGTCGCCGTCAGGTCGGCCAACGAGCTATGTCAATCTCCTGAACGATGTACCCTACCACCAGCAGATCGCGCCGAACAGTCTAATAAGCCACAAGTCTCTGCAAGGTGCGGTGGGCAGCGCGGCCAGCTTACTGGACACGAAGAAGACGCTCGACATGTACCGCGCGAACATCAAGAAGACCACCGACATGGCCGCCCAGTACGAGTTCGCCATCTACATGGTCAACTGCTCGCAGGATCCCAGCATCTCCGCCGAAATCGACCCCGCGGAACTCATCAACGAAGCCAAGCACATCCTCCAGCGTCTCGCCGATAAAGTTTACCCCTTTGCACAGTACTATCTCGGTGACGGCTACTTCTCCGGTCTCTTCAACAAATCCAAGCCGGACCAGGACAAAGCCTTCCCGCTCTTCATCGCCGCCTCCAAACACGGGCACGCCGAAGCCGGCTTCCGAGCAGCGCTATGCTACGAGTTCGGCTGGGGCACTGCGAAATCCTACGCTAAAGCAGTCCAATTCTATCGCACAGCAGCCTCCAAGAACCATCCCGGCGCTGCCAGCCGTCTCGGCATGGCTTGCTTGCAGAACCAGATGGGTCTGTTCGGTCGGGACAAATACCGCGAAGGTCTCAAATGGCTCAAGCGTGCGCAAGAGGGCGCAGACCGGCAGTACAACGCCGCACCTTACGAGCTGGGCCTGCTGCACCTGACTGGCTTCGGCGACGACGTCTTCAAAGACGAAGTCTACGCCGCGCAGCTGTTCACGCAGTCCGCTGAGCTCGGACACATGCAGGCGAACTACCTAATGGGCCAGGCGTACGAGAACGGCATCTACGGTTGCCCCAAGGACGCAGCGCTGAGCGTGCACTTCTACAACGGCGCCGCGACGCAAGGGCACGCGGAGGCGATGTTGGCGCTCACGGCGTGGTATATGGTGGGCGCGGAGCCGGTGCTGGAGAAGGATGAGCGGGAGGCGTATGAGTGGGCGTTGAAGGCTGCTGAGACTGGTGAGTCTAGTAACAATCCTGTGACATGAACGTGATGGCAGTACTGACTGTTGGGATCCAGGTTTCGGCAAAGCAGAATACGCCGTTGGCTACTTCACCGAAATGGGCATCGGATGCCGCCGTGACCCGCTGGGAGCGAATTACTGGTACGTCCAGGCTGCGGACAAGGGGAATGAGAACGCGAAGCAGCGGCTCAAGATTATTCATGAGGCTGCTTCGGGGGTTGATACGTCGGGCATGGCTGCTTCGAAGGATGAGGGGAAGGGGAAGAAGAAGTTTATGGGGATTTTCTAGGTAGGGATGGGAGGCATCGGGTAGGAATCTTGGGACATCTTGGAGTCGGAATTGGGAGGTTTGGAGGGCTTTTGGGTGAGTGGCATCTAGCGTTGGCGTTTAGCATTTGCGTGGTGGGTAATGAGGGGTTCTATGTAGAGTGGGGCATGGGGAGGAATATCTGTATGGTCTAGCTGGCATTGAGGTTTTGACGGAGGACACTGCTTAATGCTAATGAGAGATTGACTGAGGCCGGTCTGGCATTGTGTGCAGAGACGGACCATCGACCGGGAGTGCATACCTCTTCTGGTGGCGATGCAGCTCTACTGCAGGAACCTCGCTTCTGACGACGATCACAAAGTTCCTCAGATGTCACCTCACAGGCGGGGTTGGAGACGACCCTGCAGAGAGTTACAAGATGCTACAGGTAGGTCAAAAGGTTCGCTGACTCTTTCCCACATGCGACATATCAGTCAGTCACAATGGCCCACATCAGTTCCAACTTCATCCTACTCTGTTTACTCTTTTTCATCTCACCAGGTCAAGGCCAAGCCAAGAGCAACCTAACCGTCTACACCTCCAACACTGTCCCAAAGGTTGGTTCAAACTCAACACAAGATGTCGCCAACTACACCGCACCAATGTTCCCACTGCTGGGCTTCAAGCAGTACAAGAACAACCCCATCCTGGCACCCAATCCAAAGTCCAACTGGGAGTCCGCCTACCTCTACAACCCAGCCGCCATCGTAATCGACAACAAAGTCTGGCTCCTGTACCGCGCTCAGAATGAAAGCCTCGTCTCGACCATCGGCCTCGCCTGGTGAGTCTCACGTGCCCAGATCCCCCTCCCTCATTTATGCTTGAGGGATGGAGACAGATCTTATGGCCGATGCAACAGAGCATCCACGGTCGTGTGGGCCAGTTCGTGCTTGCAGACCGGCTAGGTGATCTGTGTCTAACCCTCGACCGTTCCAATTGCCCATTTATGGCCTTAATGATTCATTTGCTAGAACATCTGCTAACGGGTTCTCCTTACGTGCGCACAGGTCCACCGACGGTTTCAACTTCACCCGCTACACCAAACCCGTCGTCCAGCCCTCCGAGCCCTACGAAACCAAAGGCACAGAAGACCCGCGAGTCGTGCGAATCAATGGGACATTCTACATGACCTATACCGGCTACGACGGCACGCTCGCGAGACTGTGCCTCGCCACCTCCACCAACATGGTAAATTGGACGAAGTACGGTCCTCTTCTGCCCAACATCACCGACGTCAACTACCGCTACGACCTCCCCATCAACGCCTACGCCCCCCGCGAAGGCTGGAGCAAGAGCGGTAAGTGTAACCGCCTTCTCCGTATTCTCGAGTGTCCTGAGCCTTGCTAACCCTTCCCCGTTGTCTTCGAACAGGCGCCATCGTGCCAGAGAAGATCCACGGACTCTACCACATGCAATTCGGCGACACCTGGCTCTACACCGCCAACTCCACGGACCTGATCCACTGGAACTACACCCGCAACGACCTCCCCTTCGCCCCGAAACTCACTGTCTGGGAGCAAGCGCTCATGGAATCCGCCGCGCCGCCCGTGAAAACCCGGGATGGGTACTGGATCAAGATCTACAACGGCGTCGGGCTCGGGCCGGGGGGTTACGTGACGGGGAGTTATAACACCGGGCAGATGTTGCTGGATATGGAGAATGTGCCGCGGGGGCCGCCGGTGGCGAGGGTGGAGACGCCTTTGCTCAGGCCGTTGACGGAGGAGGAGACGGAGGGGCAGGTGGATAATGTGTTGTTTAGTGAGGGGTTGGTGCAGTTTGGCGGGGAGTGGAAGATGTATTTTGGGCAGGGGGATCAGTTTTTGGGGGTTGCTACGGCGGCGTTGCAGCCGTGAGGAGAGTCAATCTGGGTTGGGTGCTGGTAATGTGGTGGACGCTGGAAGATGTTGCAATGCCTCAGGTAAAGTGGTGGTCACTAATTTCTCTATCATCGGAAGACTTCGTTGTCTGTGTTCTGGATCGTCTCGTGTTTGCCTACCTTATCTATATGTCAACAAAGTCTAAACACTTGGTCCGCATCCCACCTCCGGCGATGCTCACGCATAGCTTCGCCATCCATCACACCATACACATAACAATGTCCAAGTAGCCGATATGTGCCATTCACATGTGGCCGCAGCACATACGGTGTCTCGCAACCGATCAATATCACCACGAGATCCCCCTCACGCATCACCTGAGGTCCTAAACCCACATAGCCAGACGCCGTACGGAACGCGCGCCTGTTGACGCAAGCCATGCCTAGCGCGAAGAAGGACCTCATGGCCGCTGCGTCTGGTGGAGGAGTATCATCAGTGAGATCATATAGGGATGGCGGGTGTATGTCATTGTGCGCCATCCAGGCTTCGAGGTATGTCCACTCGGCCAGCTCCTGCGCGGTAGCCCGTTGGAGTGCCCAGTTCGTCTCGGCCAGCAGGACAGAAGCCACCACGATAGGAGGTAATGATGCGCTGATGAGCTTCAAGGTTTTTTCGAGCCATGTCTTGAGTTGCACGAAGTTGTAGCGAGCGTCTGTGGTAAGTGTGGGCCCAATGTCTGACTGGATCCAGTCATGCACCAGACCAGTCAATTCGAGGATGTCTGCGTCGGCGAGTGCTTCTTGAGCGCTGTTGGATGAGTCCAGGTCCGAGAGAATACCACCGTCAGCATTGAACAAGCCTTTTCCGAACGACACCGGGTCCACATCGAAGTCCCAGCGACGCTGCCAGGAAGGCACCCATGAAATCTGTTCCGCTGTGCCAAGGTCTTCGGGCGACAGGCTAACCTCCCGCAGAACGTCTGATACCCTGCAATGATCTCTCGACAGTGCAAAGCGTGAAGCGTCGCGAAGCACATTGCGCGTAGATTTGGAGTAGTCAGGCACCAGTAAGCTGTGAAATGCACAAGCAGGATTGGACAGCATGCCAAGCATGCCAAAAACACGATCCCGATCGTCAGAGCAGCACAATCTGTTGGCAAGAATAAGGCACCAGCAGAGGGGCCTGGAGAGTGGTTTTGGGCGGCGGCGAAGGCCTTCGAAGAGCACTTCGTAGAGGCGACTTAGCGTGAATAATCCGCTGCTTTGAACCGGCGCGGTCCCGCTTGAGTCGATATCTTCTATCACAAAAAGGATTTGTGAGAGTGACACGTGGCAGAGCCAACGTAGACTATGCTGTTGCTGCTCAACGCAGCTTCTTGAAAGACCCAGAGGCGGCTGCATGGCTCTTTAGCGAAAACACATTTCTTGCTTGCGCTGGATGGTTTGCTTACCTGACATATGGCAGGTCGAAGAACTCTTCGAGGCAAGTGCAGTCCGCAAGGCGTGGCACAGTCGTCCCGACGGCCGGAGATGGCGCCCCAGCATCTGGATCCGTCTCTTCGACTTCTTTCTCTCCGGTTGGGGCCAGCAGACTGTTCAGGATAGTGTTGATATCGCCCATGGCCTGGTACAAACGCACGCTGCCTGGTCCGAGGTGGATCAAGTTACCTTGTCCGAGGCTGTAGACTTTCCGCATCAGTCTGACCTGCTGCTCACGTTCTTTGGTATCTTCTTGGTTCGTGCAAAGACTGTCAATCCATAGGGTCCGGACACGGTCCGCACGTCGCATTCGTCGCAGAGCCTGTATCGCGGTCGAGGGGGCGCTTAGGCGGCAGCCGTCTATGACCATGCACGCTCGAATGGTTGAATCTCCCCAAGCGTATGAGATGGTCTCGTATGCCGGTGTTGGCTTGTCATTCAAGGATACATGGCGGAGCGTACCACGTAGAAGGCAAGATTTCCTCCTGGCGGGATGCAAGTCCAGTAAGCGGATCTCTTTGCGACTGTTGTCTAAAGGTCTGTAAGCGTATGGCGCTGGACATCTCGTGCCTGTGTGAGATGCTGATGGCAACGACATTTGAGATTCACCAGCACTGTTCGAGGAACCAGTATAATCATCCATGCTCCTGGCGTCACAGCCGCCCTGCGCAAGCCAGCGCAGGGGAAGGCTGTTCTAACTCAACAAGTGACTTCGTGCTCGACAAACGATATAGTCAATTTGCTTTCTGATGCAGTCGGCAATCGATTCAGCTGGCCACGGCATGGCAAGAAACTTCTCGCAGTCGTGCGTCTTCAGAAACACATGAGAATACTTGCACGGCGCTCCCATCGTGACAAGGCTGAGGTAATGTCCTGCACAAGGCTGTGCTTTGTGTGTCAGCCGCACGTTCGTCGCGGCATGCCTGAGTCTTCAACGTAGAATTGCCCGTGGACAACGGCCTCTAGATCGTAAGGCCACAAGTTCGTGAAACGGCAGTGCGTGATTCCCCAGGATGATTGTTAGTGGAAGGATGGAAGGATACTCCCCCATGGGGGGTCCACGCGACGTCGGGCCGGTGCAGAGGTACATGTTCCTTGGTACTTTCTCACGTGCAGAAGCGTGGCGGCTCTGGATCTCGTGGATGCGGCTGTAGGAAAAGTCTCGTTCTCTTCGCTTCCTGCTGCTGCGGCTTGGTGATAGGGTAGCAGTGTGGTGTGTAGATATATCCTCATTCTTCGAGGAGTAGAGATAATTTGACAGCCTCACGTGATATTGCCGGATTGATCAAACTCTAACGAACCTCACGCGGCCGCTCGCATTCTCGCAGACACGACCGCGCGGCTGATGGAGCAGCCTTCACAGCTCCTGCAAGAACAGTAATTATCCGAACATCCACGGCGGTCCACGGACTGAGGAACACAAAAGAGCGGGACACTGTGGACACTGCCCGCTCGCCACCGATCCCGGGAGCAAGCGAGGGGAGGGCAGTCGATCGACGACATCACCAGCCGCTTCTGCTTCTTCTTGGTCCGCTCGGCAGCGCGGCATCCGGATTCACTCCGCTACACTGACCCGTCTCTGTCACCTTATCTCACCATTGCTTCACCCAAGCCAACCCTCTTTCACGTGCCACCCTGTCCCAAGACGCCGTTTGCTCCTACAACTCGGGTCTCCATCGTCATTGCAATGACAGCGACGTGCTGAGCCACTCCATCTCACTACAAAACACACTCGCATGTCGGGCTGGCCGGTCACTTCGCTTCAGTCGGATCGAGCCATGGCTTCCAGCACTTCGGCGGCACCCACGCCTTCGCCAACGCACCATGAAGACAAGGACAATAACAGCGGGCCTACCAGCTCGCCATTGCTCTTCTTCGTTGCGCTCGGATTTGGCGTGGTATTCACAAACTTATGGTACATCCCGCCCAGTTCCTGCGCGGCTGAAAGTATACATGGCTAACACTCCGCTTCAGGATCATCGTGGGCGTAAAATACTGCTTCCGATACAATGCGCGTGCCAGGCGCGCCCAGGCGATGGGGGAGAATGCGGACCAAATCGACCTCGCAGCAATGGGCCCGCAACAGCGGAGAAGAAGGCGGGAGAAGAAGCTCATGCCGCTGGAGGAAGTGAACGAGCGGTTTCCACAGATGAAGTACAAGATATGGCGATCGACACGCGAAGCAGAAGGACTACCGGCGGCTGGAGGTGTTACAGCGCCACCGAGTCGCGCGGGCAGTATCAAGGGCGAGACAGGCACGATAGGTGGCGACACGAGGAATTCATCCGAGACGCAGCGACCGGTGACTGCACTGGAGGTTGCGCAGCAGGATCATGTCGATGCGACCACGTCGACACATCGACCGACGACGCCAGATGCGACGCAAGGTGCTGCAGATCCCAGCCACGAGACCGAGAAGGCGTCTGAGGACACATCGCGGCGGGCTGACGATGCGACCGACTCATCTGCTAGTCCATCTTCTCCGCCTCCGCTCAACCGCAATGCTTCTGTGGTGACAATAGAGGAGGAAGAAGACGAGGACGACCCAATCCGGACGGCAGCACCGCCAGAGATGCTCGCCGCACCAGGCGATACTTGTGCAATCTGCCTCGACACCCTCGAAGACGAAGACGAAGTACGCGGACTGACTTGCGGCCACGCCTTCCACGCCGCATGCGTCGATCCCTGGCTCACTGGACGCCGGGCTTGCTGCCCGCTCTGCAAAGCGGACTACTACATCCCTAAGCCTAGGGCCGACGGAACAACGGACGGTGCCGATGCCAGTGGAAGGAGAGGGCCAACTGCGCCACCTCCAGTATGGATTGGCGGTAGAGCAGGCATGGCGTTCGGACGGCCAAGGTTACTCTTCGCCAATCCACGATTCTTCGTGCAAGAAGATGCGTCAAGAGGGAGCCCATGGGCATCAACGATGTCTACCCGAGCAGCGCGACGCAGTAGGCGAGATCAGAATGACGGAACAGCGACTCAGGACTTTGCAGCAGCCCAGCCACAGGAGGGAGCCGATGGGAACAGCGGGTGGCGAAGTCGACTGCCAGCCATGCGGATGCCGCGGTTCGGCCGGCGAGGGCAGGAATCGAATGGTGAGCAGACTACAGAGCAAACCAACGACACCACACCCGGCGATCTCGAAGCTGGCGCACGAAGATGAGAAGGCACCATCAACAAACCTTGGAATGTAACACCACCATCACGACTCTACCACTCGATCTTTGGAAGGAGATAGGTACCGCACGACGACACGACACATACGACTGGAGATGACTCTTGGAGGAACATCAGCGCGATGGCTGATGCTTCCTGGCTTCTTGTAGCTAATCTTGGTGGGCCCGATGAAATTTAGCGCGCTGGTGCAACAGGCGTAGCCGGGAAAGTGAGGATTCGTTTGGCCGGCAGGATTGGTATCGCCATGGACATCTATCCCGAAGCTGAAGAGGCTGGGCAGATGTTTTGGTGATGTGTATCTAGCTTTGACATATGGCGAGATCGAAATCGTGGTTTTCATCGACTCCTCTTCACTTGATCTCATCTTCACGAACTGTGCAAGTATCAGGAGGCAGCGTCACGTGTTGTTATGGCCGGCGGCCGCTCGAAACACTTATGCCTGCTGATGTCGCTGGGGGACTGGCGGGTTGGATGCTCAAGAGATGAAGGAGGTGAGTATCTTCCATTCCGTGCATGATATCCTAAGGTCTGGTCACTACTCACAGGCACACAGCTCTTTCCAACAAACCTCTCCCCAGAACCGCACACCGATGCTCAAACGCCAACATCTCGTCCTCCCGCCGATCACCGCCTCACTCACTGCCGCTTCGCTCGACGTGCTCCTTCTCCCCATGATCCTGCAGATCCTCGATGCGATCGAAGGACTCGCCGCACTCGATGTCCTTCCCTTCCACGTTGTCGATCGAGCAGGTGCAAATGTACTGTCCCGGCCTCGCACTCTTGGACTCACTGTCACCAGACACGCCTGCAGCATTCGGCTGAGATTTCCTCGTCTCCTCGATTGTTCGCTTCTCCGCTTGCGTCGTTCCCGGCAGCGACCACGCCTCACTTGCCTTCCTCTCATGCCTTCTGCCTTCAACGCTGCCGTCACTCCCCTGCGTAGCTCAATCCCACCATCTTGGATCGTGGTCAACGACATCTTCTCCTGCACCTCCTTCACGGAACCTGACTCACGTCTGCCCCTCCCCCCTCTACGGGTCTGAATAAAACGCGCCCGCACCTTTGGAGCCGTGGCGTCCAGCAGTGTCCTTACACATGGTGGACAGGCAGCATCACTCTGCATCAGATGATCGAGATAGATCTCCAACGCGTTTGTAAGCCTGGCATCATTCTCCACGTCACGGTTTGGCCACAGCCGTTCGGCGTAGTTGCCCATGACTCTGTGGGCCACGGTGTCGATGTCGTTGTACAGCTTTCCGGGTTCGGCGGTGACGGGGTACTCCACGGGCAGCTTGTCGATCGGGAGCAGCATAAGGATGTTGAGTACCATGAAGTCTTGGAACGCTTCGCGCTCGGCGTCTGTGGTGTAGAGGTCTTGAAGGTACTGGTTGATGTCCTCGAATGCATCGTTGGCGGCTCGTAATCGTTAGGACGGTGTTGGGGGTGCCATGCTTTGGGCGCCGTGAAGGCTGAGGTGTTGGTGAGATGGTGCATGGTGAGAGGAAGAAGGATGATACTATATATGCAGTCTCTACTTCTGCGATCACAAGCAAACAACCGCTGTAGAAGGTTCATCTTGGTGCCTTGCTTTTGCTTTTGACATAAATGTCAGTAGTTGACAAAGACGAAAGCACTTCATCTTTGTGCTGCAAGCCTGCGTTTGCTGCAGCCTCCCGTCTAACGTGTCGCCATGAGACGTCCTGATCGAAACTGACGAACGGAGGCTACTGAACGATGCTTCTGGATTTACCATGCCGAATCCTTCCCGGGGTACATTTGCTCCTGGAAGCACATTGTTAGCTCCATGCACTTCTCTCACATTCCGTGTCTTCGTAAAACATACCCAACCAGGAACCTTGATATCTCGGAACCTCCCATTGCTCTCCGGCCCAGCGTCCAAAATGATTTCTAGTGTTGCCTTGACGCCGACATCGACCTCCAAGTGAGCGTGCTGAGATCCGAGATCTGTCTTCAACCACTAAGCAATGTCAGCAAATGGTCTGTTGCATGAGAAACTTAGACGTACGCCAGGAGACAGCGGGAAGACAGTAAAACCCTCATCATTCAGCTGAAGCGAGTAGTCCACCGTCAGCATGTTTACGGCCGCTTTGGACATCTTGTACGCCCAAGCTGGCAGGTGCTGCATGTACGGCGCTTTTGAGATCGATCCCATGGTGGAAGAGCTGCGTTGGGATCACACGTTAGCTGTTGTGTAGCCTTTCGACATCAATGTGGTCGAAAACGTACACGGTAATAATCTTCTTCTGCTCGCCCTTCCTCAACAGTGGCAAGAGCCCAGCGATAACATTGTGAACGGCAACGACATTGACGTCGAAGACATCCCGCAAAGTTTGCTCAGGCATTTTCTCGATACCTCCCTGGGTCAGCGGAAGGATGCCAGCATTATTGATGAGCACATCCAAGCCTTTGCCGTCCAGCATTCCAGCTACCTCGTTGGCAGCCTTGTCAATGCTAGAGCGATCGGTGACTTGGACCTGGACTGGGACGACTCTGCCGTTCGAGCTTTCGACCAGCTTCTGGAGAGCATGTGGAGGAGACGAGCGAATGGCGGCGAAGATCTTGGAAACTTGGGTTGCTGGGAGCTCGCTGAGCTGTTTGGTCAATTCCAAGCCGACTGTTGCAGGAGGTTGATGTCAGCAAGAGACCGGATGCATGTAGACGTACTAGAAGCTTACTGCCGCGGTTGGCGCCGGTAACGAAGTAGCTGGCCATGTTCTCTTGAAGATAAATCGATGGAGTGTGTGTGATATGCTTGTGAATGCCCTGTGTCTTGTATGTAGCTGCTCCCAGGACGTACTGAAGCTGCTATATACCCACTCTCCATTCCTTCGCACTCGCGCATTGCTACATTATCTCCGGTTAACTTTAAGCCCAACCAATATTGATGCCTCTCCGTTGTCCAAGTCCACAGCAGTGGGTGGAGTTGTTGATGGTCCTGATTTCTAAGCTGTGTGAGAATGGAGAGGCGTACGGATCTTCCAGCAGCAACCCGTAGAGCAGGCAGCATCTGCCATGAGGCACATACCGTTCGACGGACAGATAGATCGTCCGTCCACAGCCCTCATTCCCCCAAACGACGGATGAAGTGGCGCGACCGCCTTGTTGTGTAAATGCAGGAACCGCTCTTTCCCCCACACCACTGACCGAATTGGGCAAGTACCGGAACGTTTTGCAACACTTTGCCAGATAGAGGTAATCCTGCTTCGTCGCATGCGCTGGTGCCTCATGCGAAAGGAAGTATTGCAGAGAAGCCTGCAGGCATAGGTATACCTCCATCGTGCCATGCCAGCATCAGTGGTTTCTGTAAGCGAAAGTTAGCAGCCTTCTCGAGCTCACGCTGCATCTTCAAGCGTACCAGCCAGCCAGCAGAATTCCACCCGTCCACGGGCGAACCATCTTTTCGCCTCCATGCACACATCGTTGGATCCTCGCCACAGATACGGCCGTCTCCCACCTCATGGAACCCAGATAAGCACCCCTGCATCTCCCCCGTCCGGCGGTTTTTGAGGATATCCAAAACGCCGTGGACATTAGCCTCTTTATCCTCGAGAAAGATTCGCTAGTCCGGCTGATGCTGCGTCGGAGCCCTTTCTTGGCCGTTGACGAATCGTATAGTGATGTGGCCACGGTCGTTTTCCCTTAGGACGGTGAAGTAGTCCTCGCCGCAGACGCGACGAACCAGAATACGATCCCATGGCAAGTCGTCGTACGAGGACGTTGAGAGGAAATTGGTACACCAGAAGTCCGTCGGGAGTATCTCTGGAGCCATGAGTTGCTCCGCCTTCTCCTGATAGTCAGGATGCTCCTGTGGCCTTGTTCTGTCGAAGTCGCGCTGGGTGGACTGGTGAACGACCCATAGGTCGGGGGCCGAGATCAGCTCCTCCCGTAATGCTTTGGAACCCTCGACGACGGCTCGCCATCCCAGGCATGTATTGGCCGCAAGTATGATATCCCGAGTCGGGATTTCTAATAAGATGGCTTCGAGAAGCTCGACGGTCCCGAATAATTTCGCAGCTGCCATGTTTGCAGACATACGGATATGGAGATGCTGTGCGTTGCGGGCGACGTACGTCCTTATAAGCATGAGTCGATGACTCGCACGCACATTCGTCGTCCTGTCAGAAGTGATCACCACGCTTCTCGTTGGCCAAGGGCTGGTAAGCATCAATTGTCGTGCACTGAGAGGTCAGCAATACCCCATCCTCCTGGATCAAACCCGAAGATGGCAGAGTCGACCAAGAACATGGCGCGGTAGTCGACCGATGTCTAGCATTCGAATCTTCCATACCAGCAACCCATCAACCTTCCTCCTGCTGGCTCTTCTCTGCTGGCTCAACCTCTGTCACGTCCTTTCCGCCTCCTCGCTCTGCTGTCTCAGAACCAGCGGTTGTTGCCACACCACCCTCCCTTCCCTCCTCCTTCGAGAACAACTCCTCCCAATACCCCTCATCAAACCCATCCATCAACCCTCCATACCCCGCCTTCACCCACCCCTTCACCCCACCCTCCAACACCATAACCTGCATATCCTGATCCTGCGCCGTATTCCTCACATGCTCCAAAAACCACCCGGCGCACCTCGGCCCGCGCCCGTTGCTCGATCCGCACGTGAACACCACCCACTCCATGCCCGCTTTGTAGGCGAGTTCGTAGAGCATTCCGCGGTTCCACCAGAAGCCTTGGGCGGGGATGTTGAGGCTGCCGCGGATGGCGCCGCCGAGGTAGTCGGTGCGGCGGACGTCGATGATCAGGAGGCTGGCGATGCGCATGGAGAGGATTTGGTAGGCGCGGCGTTGGGGCATGAGGGGGGCGGTGAGAGTGGGGGCAGGGAAGGCGGCGTGCCAGGGGGGTTCGGTGAGCTCGGCCATTGTGAGTTGGGGTGGCTGTTGCTGTGGTTGCGTGACGGTGCTGTTATCGAACGAGTAGGGAAAGATGAAGTCGAAGTCAATGGGTCTTGGCGGATCATGTGCATTGCAGACAGGCGGGTCGAGGGAGATTATCAGCAGAGCAATGCTACCCAACGGAGCAAGTAATCTAAGCTTCCTAAAGATACATAACATATCTCTGTCAGACCGAATGATGTTCTCATCACAGCTCAACATGCTCAATAGGCTCATCACTCCCCCTTCCCTCCTCCTCCGTCACCACACTCGCCTCCGCCTTCTCCTTTGCCTCCCTCTTCGCCGCATCCTCCTTCGCCTGCTTGATCACTCGATCATACTCACTATCGTCCATCTCCTCAAACTCAAACTCCACACCCTCCGGCATCTGCCCCTTGAGCGCCTCCCTCATAGCTTCCGGGTTACTCTGATAGTCCTTCGGCAGCTTGACGTACGTCGGCTCAGCTGGCAAGGTCTCAGCATCTGCGATGAGGTCGTCAGGGAGTTTGGACTTGGGGCTGTCGCCCATACGGATGGCGTCGATCCAGTCTTCGATTTCGGGTTGGGTGAAGGTGGTTTTGGGGTAGTAGCGATACCAGGCTCTTTTGCCGTTGATGGCGATGAGTTCTACGCCGTTTCCGAGGGAGAGCTGTTTTCTGAGCGAGTCTGCCTCGGTGTTCGAGGCCGGTAGTTGGTAAAAGGGAAAGAGGTTGCGCTTTGCTGTTTCATGTTTGTGGTGGATCTCGCTGAGGCTTGATACAGCTTGAAGTGTTTCTGGCGAGGCTGATTCTCCTTCGACGGGTGGAAGAAGGGCGAGGATACAGGTCCCTGCTTTCGTGTTCAGGCATTTCTGTTGGAGAGACAGACTGTCGTCCAGAGCTGAGATCGGAGGGGCAACGTCAGGCACTTTGATCGGCTTCTGCGTATCTTCCCGCACAACGTTGGGGTCTGGTGACTCAGTCGGCTGGCTATCGTCTTCCATGCTCTCCATTGTTTGTGACGCCTTGTCTGTCTTTGCCTCTGATGAAGCATGAGATTTGGATGCGTCGGCAAATGAAGACGATGCCTTCGAAGCTCTACTCTTGTCCGTCTTCGAGCTACTCTTCGCCTTCTTAGGCGCAGGGTCCGGGTTTGGGGAAGCGGCCTGTGAGAGGAACTTGACAATCTTGTCCTTCTTCAACTCTCCGTCGTAAGTGACCGGGTCCTTGCCGTCGCCAGGAAGAAGAACCAGAGTAGGATACTTCTCAACGTGAAACACCTGCGTGGCCTCTTTCTCCAAGTTCCTGATCTGTGCTACTCCGATGGATCCTAAGAAGTCGATCGCAACTGCCTTCAGCAACGCACTTGTGCTTCCTTTGTCCGAGAAGAGGATCGCTTTTGGTGCATCACTCTCCTCGAGCCAATCCTGGTAGTCTGCATCCTTCAGTCGTTTGACATGGTTTGGGATCTTGTCGATCACAGCGTCCACAATGCCCTTTGCAGTTCGCTGGCCTTGATAGTCCTCCACAATGGGCTTGCCGGGCTTTTTGCCTGGTTTGACGATTTTCAGCGTAGGGAAGCCTTGAACGCCCATCGAGCCACAGAAAGGCTTGTTGGACTCTTCATCGCAATTGACGGCTGCGACTTTTGCCAGGCCAGTAAGAGATCTGGCTGCCTTTTCGAAGGCTGGTTGGAGGTTCTTGCAGTGGCCACACCTGTTCCAATCAGCAGTAGTAACGGTAGACAGACAGCTAGATAGCTTACCAAGGAGCATAAAATTCGACAATCGACTGCACGAAGGAAAAGCATCAGTCCTCGAAGCCCGTGGATGACAAGACAAACGGGCACTTACTGTGTGGTTCGACTTAGCAATCAAGCTGTCGTAGTTACTACCAGAAACTTGAAGAACAGGAGACGACTTGGTATACAAGCCATCAGCAAGGGCCGGCGGAAGGAGAAACAGCGAGGCCGCTGTAAGTGCAATGGGGAGTGATTGAACCATGGTTGTGTCAGGACTAGGAGAGCATAAGAACAGACTTCATCGCCTCACGGCAGTGATAACCCAGCTTATGTATTGTGTTGGATGGGATGTCGTTGAAAGTTGTCCTCAAATACCGACCACATGGCGTTGCATGGCGGGGTGCATGGGCCACTCACGACACTCTGGTGGGGGTTGGGGGGCTAGGCAACTTGATATCACTCCAACTTCTTTGAAAGGTTGCCTTGTGAATAACTTTGGAGTACAAATATGCAGTGAGAGGACATCCAGGAGACCACCCAACAATCTACACCATCGCCAACAACCTCACAACATGGCCACCCAACTCCCCCAGAAGCTCCGCATAGGCGAGGTACAGCGATTCGCATCCAGAGCAGTACAACTCGAGAAGTTCCGCCCAATCGTAACGTACTGGTGCGAGTACTACATCCTCCAATATGTCCTCAACCGCAACCTCCACACGACAGACGACGAGTGCCAGGGTTATGCCCTCCAACTCATGGACAAGCTCGAGCAGTACAAAGCCGACAACGCAGCCAACGATGCGATCGTGGACGATGTCGCGGCGAAAGCATACATAGAGAACTTCGCGATGGATACTTTCAACAGAGCAGACAATGCGCAGCGGGCGAACAATGTGACAAAGCAGACGGCGGATACGTTCATGGCGGCTGCGACTTTTCTAGATCTGCTGGCGATATGGGGAGAGGTGGATCGTGAGATTGCGGCAAAGAGCAAGTTTGCAAAGTTCCATGCTGCGCGGATTTTGAAGGCTTTCAAGGCTGGAGAGGACCCGAATGCGACTAATCCGGTGGCCGAAGAGGCGCCCGCACCCGCAGCGGATGAGTTCGACGACGAGCTGAATGACATGGAGCAGCAGCAGAACGGAGGAAGCGCAAGTGGATATCAGCAACCTACGGTCGAAGATGCTGGGCCGAGCGGTGCCCCGTCGAGACCGGAGAGTGCGTTTCAAGGCCAGTCACCCGCGCCGCCACCCATGCCGCTCCATCCACCGAATCAGGCCGCCTCGCCTAGCTTACCTGTACCGAGACCTGGAGATGTATCACCAATCGAACCTCACCAAAGCGATGCCAACGAGTCGGCCTCAGCAAGGCAGAACTCTGTGGGAGGAGGTTACTTTCCGGAAGTCCCAGGCCAAACGGCGGACGTAGACATGAGCGATCAAATGGACCCACCTCCCCCAGCTGCTCAATCCCCCATGAACCCGCAAGACTTCTACAACACCAACGCACTGCCGCCACCAGCAGCCCCATCAGCGCCTTCTCCCGGCTCCTTAGGCCTAGGGAGCGACAACAGGCCCAGCCGACCTTCTCCCAGCCAAATGAACGCGCAGCCACCTGCAATGCCTTTCGCGCAACCGCCTCCGGCTCCTCCAGCCCAGTCTCAGCCCCTCGCGCCTCCAGCGCCTCCACCTGCACAGTATGCACCACCCGCCGGTGGCTACAAGACGGACGACGACTCGAGCGCGGCAGCGCAGAAACACGCTCGATGGGCTATCTCTGCGCTGAATTTCGAGGACGTGAATACGGCTGTCAAGGAGCTGAGGCTTGCGCTGCAGAGTCTGGGTGCTACTTGAAGCTCCATGTAAGAGGATTCAAGGACCGTACGCAGGGCAAGCAAGGTACGGCTGAAGAATGGCTGTATGATGTGGTCGCCCCTCTGCCGCAGACAGAACACTGTTATTGTGCTCCTCCGCACAGCACTTCGAAACGACGTGCAGCACCAAACGATGACGACACCACGATCACAAACGGAACACCAGCACTACTGCCAGCCACCAAAGCTTCTCTCGGCCTACCACAACACGACACCGGCTCCATCGCCGTATTACCTAGGAGCAGGGCTTCGCAGAGGTGTCTGAGAGCACGTGCTCGACAGCGGTGGGCGTCGGTGATCCGGCGGGGAGTTCTGCCTGTTGCTGGTAGCGAGGACTAGGTGCGATAGGATCCGTGCCTCAACACAGACGAGAAGACTGAGATAAAGGATGTCGGATTGCAGAAGGGATACGGTGTGCAGCTGTCAATTAGACTTCATTCCTTCGCACCTCCGCATCCACGTTCTATCTCTACAGTAGGAGCACATCTCAAATCCCAAATCAATGCGCTCCGTAGGTTGGTTGCCCTTCAAACTCCAGTGCAGCAATATTCCGCTTTGCATCCCATCCCAGCAAGGATCCCATACAAAACCTTTTGCCACGCCCCATCTACACAAAATCAATCAATGCCCATGCCCATGCCCCTCATCCTCCTGATCCGCCGGCTTCGGATCACAACACCCCTTCCCCTTCTTCCCACACTCATCCGTACACTCCAGCAGACAAGCCTGCTCGCACACGCTGCCCGCTTTACTCGGCACCCTACTGCCCATGGTAGAGCGCTTAGCTGCGTCCGCGGGACTGCCGCCGTCTTCCGGCTGGGAACCGCTGTGGTCGTGTTCGGGATCGAGACAGAACTCGGGCTGGATCGTGGACGAGTGGATGCCGTATTCGTGCAGGCATTTCCGGATCGCTTGCACCAGCTCCATGTACCGCGCTGAGCCTTCGCCTTTGAAGTCGAAGTCCACTTGCACGTGCAGGCTGGAGACGAGCTTGGTGTCGCTGAGTTGCCAGACGTGCAGGTGGTGGGCGCTGAGGATGCCGGGGAGGGCTTCGATGTCTTCTTTGATGTGGTCGATGTCGATGTTGGAGGGCACGGCTTGCAGAAGGATGCGCGAGGCGGCTTTGACGAGCGGGATGGCGGAGCAGAGGATGATGATGGTGATGAGGAGGGAGATGGCGGGGTCGAAGTAGAAGCGCCAGGAGTAGTCCGTCAGCCAGATGAAGAGGGCGGTGGCGATGACGCCGATATTGCCCAGGGCGTCGCCCATCACATGCAAGAAGATACCGCGCATGTTGAGGTCGCCGTGGGAGTGGCCGTGCCCGCCTCCGCCTTTGCCTTCGTCTTTCGGCTGGGCGTGGTTGTGCTCGCCGTGATCGATGTCTTGCGCTTTAGCCTGGGTTGCGCCGTAGCCGGCATAGGCGTTGCCGTTCAGCAGAGGTTGCTGTTGGTGGTGGTGCGTGTCCATGGTGTCCTCTCCAAGCGCATCTTCGTCACCCTCCCATTCCTCAGAATCGCGTGGGTCCAGGCGGCTGGCGTCGATGATGGACCTGCGGAAGGCGTTTGGCGTGACTGGGATGTCTTCCACGCCCGAGAAGGCGCGTGAGTGTGACCTGCTATGCCTCCTTGACTTCCCAGAGCGCGAACCGTGCGATGCTTTTTGCGCAAGTGGTGAGCTTGCGTCAACCGCAGTTGTGTCGCTGTCTGCCGTGTTCGAGCTCTGATATCCCGCAATGCGTGTTGCTGGCAGAACATCCTCGACATTGCCAGACGGGTCGGCAAGCCTGCGGTCTTCCGGATCGCCGTGCGCATGCGCGTGTCCCTCTTCAGCGGCAGATGCCTCGTCCCCGTGACCACCATGACTGTGTCCATGCCCGCCATGCCCATGATCATGGAACAGCACCAGGCCCAGCAAGTTCGAGGCCAAACCGGCGCATCCCACGATCAACATAAACCTCGGCTGCGTGATTATCTGCGGCTCGATAAACCGCTCGATAGCGTCGAGGAAGATGGTGAAGCACAGCGCGACCAGGAAGACACCGTTGGCGAGTGCGCCCAACGTCTCTGCGCGCTGCCATCCGTATGTGTATGTCTTTGGGTTCTTTTGCTTGTTTGCTACCCGCACTGCCCACAACCCGACGCAGAGGGACATGACATCGTTGAGCATGTGGAAGGCATCGGCGATGAGGGCGAGCGAGCCGATGATATTGCCTGTGATGAGTTCGACGAAGAAGAAGACCAGGTCGATGGCAAGGAGGAGCGATATCCGCGTCGTCTTTGACAGCCCCATGGTGTTGGTGGTCGGCGTGTCGCCGTTGGTAGTGCTATCTGGAAGGTCGCGGCGTGCTGATGGTCATGTCGGTGCGCGATGAAGTATACTTCTTGCGCTGCTGGAGTTCTGAGATGTCGTTTGAAGGCGACGGGAATGACGGAATATTGAGCCCCACTTCTATTCACTTCCTTAGCGTGCTTAGTACCGCGTCCGAGCTCGGAGAGTAAAGCCGATGCATATGACAGAAGCTGTCGTTGTTTGGCAAACAACCATAGAGAAGGTAATGCAAAGTCACAACGGCACATGTGTCAGACTACATGTAACTACGCTGCACCCGTGTGGGTGAGACTCGGGAGGCGGGACCTGCGAGCTCGGAAACATGCCGTGACAATACCAGGATGCAAGCAGGATGCCATCCTCAACTCCCAGGCCCATCCTAGGACCTCTTCCCCTTCTTCCCTCCCTCCGCCAATCCTACTCCCAGCAAGAACGCCGTCCTCACAACCACCGCCTGCGCCGTAATAGCAATCCCCCCAACATCCTCCCACCTCAACTTCCCCCAACTCAACCTCACCTGCTGCCCCAACGCGTCCAAGTTACTGTATAACAGCGACAGATCGTAGATCAGCACGGCCGCCTGCAGGATCTTCCACACCTTGATGTCGTTTGTGTAGCGTAGCAGCACGACGTCGATGAAAGCGAGCATCAGCAGGGCGCCGCCGAGCTGTTGCAGGGTAAAGTCGAACAGTGGATTGTGAGGGGCAATGGTGCTGGGAACGAAGGCGTTGAGCACGAATGCTGGCGTGATGAAGTCCATGTAGGCGCCCCAGAGGCAGATTGCTGGGTCTGACCAGCGGAAGTAGAAGCGGTAGAAGGAGGGGATGTTGGAGAAGTCGGTGGAGGCCATGGTTGCGGGGGAGTTTTGCTGGTGTCCTGACAAGTACTACTGTCTCGCAAGGAGCTGTTTCGTCGGGATTATGGTAATGTGAGTGATATGGTAGATTGAACAGTGCGAAGGAGAAGAGGAAGAGGAGATTTTGACTTCCTGCAGTCAGACTCAGCTTCGTCGAGCTACTGCCATACCTACCTTGCAAGGCCTACATCAGCTCCCTCCTGCACGTCTCACACAGCCAGCCCGGTGGTCAAGAAGGTCAAAGCTGACAGCTGATGAGATACAAGTACAGAAGCAGTTCAAACTACACTGTCCTGCAGCACATGGTGGCGTATCCGACATCCCGAACATCGGCGACCTGCCGGGCAAGCTGACTGCTGCCGCCGCGAGTTCCGCCGCGAAAACCGCTACATGACGATGCAGGCGTTGTCACTTGACTCAAAGGGAGGCGCGGATGTCCAAGACCTTGCGCGAGCAGAGCTCAGAAAAAGGAAGATATGCCTAGAAGTGGGATCGGTTGAAGACGCCGACACCGCCTAGAAGGATGGGCTTGGGATAAGATACATTCCTTGCGTGAAGCTTTCTTTCGACTTCACTGCTTTCACTATTCTCTTTTGCAGCAGGGCGTATTTCACTTCGGTTCAAGGTGAGGGTTGGGACGTTTCACAAGCATTCGTTACCTGTCATTGGTGAGGTCTTGGGAAGCAATGCTTCACATCTCAACCTCCAACCAAAACCATCGCGCATCTGATGGCCGCCGACCGACCGAATGATGCATTCTCCATTACCACACTCTCTACGGTCCACGAGCCAGAGCCCGCTCACATCGACGAGCAGCGTCGGGAGTCCGACGATGAGCTTGAAGCGACCGAGCTGCGACAGATGCGAGGCGACAAGCCAGCACGTTTGTCACGAGTGATCACGCCCGGCAAGCCGCTGGTCCATTGGTACGACCCAGTGAAGAAGTTCTGGAGACATCAGATCAGGATTTCGGTGCCGCATGTCGATTGTCGTGATCACCTTGGTAAGTGAAGAGCGCATGTTGGACCCGGCTGCTGGACGTGCGCAGGCGTGTCGATATGACACGCCGAGCGACGCCGGACCTGGTGGCAGCATTGTCGTGAGTTTGCTTTGAGAAAATTGAGAATGGTGCTGATCCATGATCGAGCAGCAAACGAGCGCACGTTCCTGGGCTACTTGCGCACCTCAGTCGCCCTCTCAATGATAGGAGCCGTGATTGCGCAGCTCTACCGACTCCAGCATCGCCCGAATCCAGACGATGTCTTTGGCTACTACGTCCTGAGCAAGCCTCTAGCGGGCATATTCCAAGGCGCAGCGCTGATCGTAGTGTTGCTGGGCGGCATTCGCTTCTGGCGACAGCAGAACGCTATGGCGATTGGAAAGGTGCATGCCGGAGGCTTCGAGTTGATCGGAAGTGGCATCTTATCGCTGGTGGTGAGTCCACGGTGCTCGATCTTGAACAGGAGGTCCCTAACAATGCGCAGCTGCTATTCGGTGTCTTCATCATCCATGTGGCCCTTGATGCCTACAAAGAAGACAAGGACGAACCATGAAAAGGAGGAGAAGGAGATAGAAGTACGAAAGAGGAAGGAGAGGAGATCGAATGCATAAGGAAAAGCGTCCCGGAGAATCGGTGTTCCTACATCGACCATGCCCACCAGGTGCTCCACGGAGTCAACCCAGCCCACGTTACATCTGCATGTCAGACGAAGGCGTAAGCCGCCTCGCGAGCCTCGGTTGCGACACAGCATTGACACTGTACCGAGTGGAGGGCGCCATAGGAGATCGCGAGCACGACTCCTGATCAGCGATGGAGTTTGAAGATTGACAAGCCCGCCATCTCCACATTCTGTGATGGGGAAGTGACTGTTGTGAAGGGGCGTGATAGCGGTTCAGCGTGCCGTCGTGGCCGTTGAACGCATTCCTCGTTTGCCAAACGGTCCAGCGGCCAGGTCTTCATCAACGACGCGCACTCTTGCAAGTGCCGAAACATGCTGGGAGTCACTGAAGCGACGTGGCCGTTTGCCGTGGCGGCTACTCCTCGGGTTCGAGCATCACAGGTCTCGAATTTCAATGGCGTTCCAGTGGTAGAAATTCGCAGACGTGCTCCAGCTCATCTCACTCACGCGCCTATTTCATCGTTCAATTTCCCGTTCTCTCGATCTGCCTTCTTCGAATGGCGAGAACGTCAGCCGTGAGTCCCGATGAGGACGTGTTGGTGAACAAATTTGTAGCACTGCAAGAACCAATGGTCGCGTGATTTTGGCTTGAACAGACGAGATTCGCTCGTGCTAAACCGCGCTAGCGATCTCTTCTGGTTAGGCGCGAGTAAAATCGCCTACCGTTCAGACGACACGCCACCGCGGACTGCTTTTCCTCTTCAACCAACGCGTGTAGGTTCCGGGACGCTGCGCTCTCGCACTGGATCCACCGCCATCAGCTGTCAACTTCTATACGATCATTGGGAGCTCCATCCCGTACCGCCGCCAGCCGGTGCGCTCTCAGGCAGCCCGTGTCGAAGGGAAGTGGAGTGCGCCACCATGCCACTTCCCGGGAGGGCCTTGTCAAACGCTCAGCCCAGGAGATGCGTCTTCCCGACCCTCGGCGCCGTCTGGAAGGGTTACAGAAGGCGGGCAGAGGTCCGTTGTGGTTAGAAGCGACCTCGCACAGACATACGTGCATACGGGCTGCTGCAACGCTTGTGCTCGTGCTGACGAAAAGGCGCCATGTCTCAGATGGTGTGCAGCGATTTTCTCTACTCCTTCGAAGATCCTGTCAAGCTGTAGGGAAAGACATTAGGCAAAGTAAAGAGCAGCCTTTGCGGGGAGTAACGAGCTTCGACTCCCGGGGACTCCATCGCGACGAATAGCATGTGCTGTCACACTGCAATGGAAAGTCAGAAGCGAATCAGACCCGAAAGCGCGTTCCTGCAGGCTGCCCGCCTTGCCGCCGCCACATGGCGAGAGCTGAATTTGCGCTTCCATTTGCTAGGAATCCCCGTCAAGCCTTGCCGACTGCACGCTTCGCCGCTCTGCTACCTCCCGGTCAACGTCCACCCGGGAGCCTGTTGTGGTTGTGGAGGTACCAATGATGGCCGGAAGCGGATCTAAGGGCTCTGGCTGCGTCTGCAAGGGCAAGTGGTTGGATGCGCCGTGCATCGAGACCCGCAGCATGTGCTCCTGGCGACTGTCCACAGAATAGGCCTCATCGCTGTAACCCCAAGTAAGTGGCTTTGGACAAATCCACCATTTGCTGACTCTCGCCTGGACCGAGACTCGCGCAACGGTTTGGTGCTGTCATAGTCCTTTCTCCTCTTCACTCCTTCTCAACCGCATCGACTATCGTGCCGTACTTCGCACACTTCCACTCCTTTGGCGCTCTGTCGCATACACCCTCTTTCTGTGCACCCTCCCACAAAAAGCGCCTCTGTAACATGCCTAGGAGCCATTAGCGATTCTGGTCCGACCGCAAACATTCACTCTCCAACGAACTACCAACATGGACCTTCGAAGGCTGCAAGCAAACGTCTGAGCATTTTCACATCCTCGAGGATCGCATAAGCTTGTGAAATCAGCGCTCTATTCCTACCGAAACATCTATACCACCGAGGACCGGACACTGGACTGTTGAAGCCTTCACACGGAGTTGGGCCGTGCCTAGTGCTGAGATCAGAGCGCAGAGCTGAAGTACAACGACTATCACAATGGCGAATCAATCATTACATCTGCAAGGCGACTGCATCGCACCTTTCTTGGACGCTGCGAAGTTTCCGCTGGACGGCGGACGTACGTAACAACATGATGCCTTTCGCTGACCGGTGCTGACATTTGGCAGTCATCGATGGCCGCTTTTGCGCACCAATTCAGAGCCTTCCCGGCAGTCCTACGTGCTGTCTACCTTGTCCGGCAACACAATGGACATACTCGGACAGCTTCAACACATACATGACGGTGGCAGAATGGCTCAACGTGGTGGGACTGATGCTGCTCTCGTTCATGCTACTGTCATACCTTGTGCTACCCGCTCAGAAGACTCGAAGTCATTACCTGAGCATATGCCTTGTGGTTTCGGTGATGATGCTCGCGATCGGCTTCACCATCCCGCTCTCGACACAGCCTGAACAATGCTACAATGAGATCACGCCAAACGACATGTACTCATCCTCGAAATGCGCCTGGAGTGGAGCGTTCATCATCGCTGGAGGACTGTGCGCTGACATGTGGATCTTCATCCGGGCACTGTCGATGAACCTGCAGATATGCTGGGACATCGTACCAGGCAAGAAGTTCTTCTACGCATCACAGGCACTCGGCTGGGGCATTCCAGCTGTCCTCTTTTGCGCGACCATGACCTTGACAGGCGTCAGCTTCCGCTTCGGACGAGAATGCGATGTCAACCACGCCAACTCGATGCAGGACTTCTGGGGGCCCCTCATGGCATTCGCGGGTGCAGCAGGGATACTGCAGATCATGACTTTCGCATACTGCATTCGAGTGTACTTGAAGAACCTCCTCACGGACGACACCGACAGCTCGACCAATGCTTCCAGCTCGGGCTTGCCGTCGTACCAAGGCAGCGTGCGCACGCAGACAGCAAAAGTCGTGTGGAGGCGGCTGCAGAAGGTGCTGTGGTTGCAATGGCGCGGCATCTGCATCGTCACCATCATTCTGGTCGACGTCGTCTTCTTCGCCATTGTCTTCGTATGGTTGGATAGCCTGCAGAGCGCAGTCAACAAGGACTATCAGAAAGTAGAGCCGTGGCTGCTCTGCCTGGCTTTACATCCTGACGACAAGAATGCGTGCCTGAGTTACGTCGGCGACTGGTTGGTGAATCAGCCCACCGTGATCGCAGTGCTCTTGCTTCTGTCAATGGCTGGATTCCAGTGTTTCCTGTTCCTGGCTCGGCCTTCGCTCTTCCCTGCTTGGAAGCAGTTCTTCCAGGAGAAGTTCACTTCGCGGTCAGAGTTCGTGTCACTCGATGCGCGAAGAGACCGTCCTCGGACAAGTTCGAAGCAAGAGCTGGTCAATTATCATCGAGGCCACGAAAGCACGACCTTCGAGCTCATGCAGAAGCCCGGTCAAAACGTTGCCGTGGAAATCGACAGCAAAGGAGCCTTCTCTCCCTCAGAGACCATGGTCTCGTCACCAAGCGAGGCCTACCGCTCGCCACTGCAAATCAGTCGGATGAGCCCAAGCACTGGCACAGACATCCGCAACAGCACATCCTCATCAGTGGTCAACGGCAGGCTACCCCACGAGCTCAACAGCCACCAAACGCCAAACTTCGAAGGACCCGGCAGCCCACCAACACCCGTCGTGCGCTACGACAGTATATCAATGCACCGACAAAACTCGGACTACTTCGCCGCTCATCAGCGTTTCGGTACGCCGAACGGTGCATCACAACGACCGCCTTCGAGCCGGTCACAAAACAGCGAGCGGAGGTACAACCCACCCACATCCTCCTTCTCGGTCCCGCAAGCCCCTTCGCGGCAATCGAGTACACGCTCCGTCAGCTTCGATCCGCGGGATACGTACTCGAGGGGCGGGCTAGCGCTGAACCCGCCTTCGGAGGCTGGGGAGTCGCAGGAGGATCTGACGGGGTATCATGGGCCGCGATAGCACGGAAGGGGGAAGAGGAAGACGCTGGGCGCTTGAGACTCTCACTACGTTAATGCCTACTTACCTTATTGCCAATTCTTGGGATGAAGCGTGGCGATAGGAATGGGATGTATATATGGATGGCAGCGATGCCTGCTCATGAGGGAAATGGCTCATGAGTATGATGGGAGGATTTCCTGGAAAAAGGAAGGGTTGCCGCTTTCGAGAGGCTGTAAATTGTGAACAGTTGATGAGATGTCTAAACAAATGTGTCCTGAGTCCCTCTACATCACTTATCGCCTTAACGATGTCTTACTCAATTCAGTTGCAGTAATGAATGCATCGGGACGAATGTTGTTGACGTGTTTCGCCTTGGCTGAGCCAGGCTGCTCCTCGGACTTCACCCGAGCTTCCGTGCGTCGTAGGATGCTGCCAGGCAGTTGCAAGTGTAAGCAGCACCGACATCGTCTTCTCACCACCAACATGAATCCACGGACATTCCAGATGCGGTAGCATTCGGTTTACGGCTCATACCACTACTCATCGACTACGCGCGACCCGCCTACGCCGCCGACATGGCCGGCACCGACTTCAACTTCACCTCAGCGGCCAGGTCTCTGGCGCTGCCTATAGACGACTCCGAAGACGACCCTGCCCTCACTCGCTCAACGTCAAATCAGCAACATCGCCAGACATCACCAACATGGGCGCGACGGTCATTCTCCGACTCGGTTGACAGAAGACCGCAAACAAGGAGGGACAAATGGATGCAAGAGGCCGAGAAATGGCAACGGAGAGCAGTCAAGACATGGTACCACCTGTCGCCCATCCAAAGAGCAGGCCTGGTCGTCTTCAACATTGGTCTGATCATCTTCGCCATCCTCTTCCTCGTATACAACGAGCGCATCTTCGCCTGGCTATCGCCCGCGGCGAAGAGCTGGCGGAACTTGTCGGGAGGCTGGCTGATATTATGGTTCATGACCTTCTTCACCGCATTCCCGCCCATGATCGGCTACTCTACGTGTGTGACGATCGCTGGGTTCGTCTTTGGCATGCAGGGCTGGTTCATCGTGGCTACTGCGAACGTGGCTGGGTCGATATGTAGCTTCATTATCTCGAGGACGGTGCTGAAGGAGTTTGTTGGTCGCTTGACAGAGAAGAATACGCAGTTTGCTGCGCTGTCGCTGGTGATTAAGCACGATGGGCTGAAGCTTTTGACGATGATCCGGCTGTGTCCGCTGCCGTACAGCTTGAGCAATGGGGCCATCAGCACGATTCCGACTGTGAAATGGCAGGACTTTGGTCTGGCGACTGCGATTGCTTCGCCGAAGCTGCTGTTGCATATCTTTGTTGGCAGCCGCTTGGGCGACTTGGCAGAGAACGGTGACAAGATGGACACGAAGACCAGGATCGTGTCGTACCTCAGTATCATCATTGGAATGGTTGCTGGCATCGCGACAGGCTACTTCGTATACGTACGAACAAAAGCTCGAGCGAAGCAGCTAGAGGCGGAGGAAGCGACAGCAGCCCGCGCTGGCCCGCGGACTTCCAATGCTGGGCCTGACTACATTGATGACTCTGACGAGCAGGACGCGAGAAATGCGCTGAGACGAGGCGACGATGATATTTCGTTACATCACACTTATGAAGACGACCTCGAAGGCGGGGGCGGGTATAGGGACGAGTTCACCGACGACGAGGACGCGCAGGAGCGGGATGTCTTTGATGTTGGCGATGGCTATGAGTCTGAGGAGACGCCGACGAAGAAGTCTGAACGATAGCACGAGGCTTGATGATTGCATCGGATGTTTCGAACTATCACTAAACGCTAGACCTAGATGACGCGATGTTGGACACGCCCAGCGGAGGCGATGCAGCTACCGCAACTTGATCACGATCTTGGAAAAATGTTCCTGCCTTTCCAGCATCCTCATCGCTTCTTTTGCTTCGTCGAGGCCGAACACCTTGTCGTCGACAACCGGTCGTACGTCGTTCTTATCAATGAACTGCACCATCTCCTCGAACTGTGCTTTCGTCCCCAGCAGGATGCCTCGTACGATACAGACGGTGGTCAATGCGGCCATCATCGGCACAGGTGATTCTGCTGAGCCACCGATCATCCCAGCCGCGACCACGAGCCCTTCGGTACGAACAGCTTTGAGCGACTCGCCCAGGGTGGTGTCGCCGCCGATATCCACTACGACATCAAACCCCCGACCCTGAGGTGTCAGCTCACGAGCCGCTGGACCCCATTCTGGCGTGGTCTTGTAGTTCACCACATGCTTCGCACCCAATGCCTTCAGGCGAGCTGCCTTCGCCTCACTGGAGGTCGTGGCCACCACATTGGCCCCAGCTGTGACCGCGAACTGCAGCGCCGCTACACTGACACCGCCAGTCCCCTGCACAAGTGCCCAATCACCCGAATTGACCTTCCGCCCTTCCAGTCCGAACAGCGCATTCCAAGCCGTGAGCCCACTGCACGTAAGCGTCGCAGCCTCCTCAAAGCTCAGCGACTCCGGCGCACGAACAAGCGCCGCCTGCTCAAAATGCCCATACTGCCTCAAAGTACCATCAGCACCATGTCCAAGACCAGCGCAGATGTCGCCGAAGGTCGGGTAGCTATTAGGACCCAGATGCGGCGTCATGTGCGTTACGACTCTGTCGCCTGGGTTGAAGCTGGATACATTCGACCCGACTGCTTTGACGACGCCGGAGCCGTCGGAGCCGGGGATGAGGTTGGGGCGCATGGTGCTAGACCAGGGGGGTGGGAAGGCGTTCTGGGAGGCTTAGGTCAGGAGTGGATGTTTGATGAGGTGGACGATGGGCTTACTTTTGCGATCACGAGCTCGCGGTAGTTGAGGGAAGCTGCGTGAAGCTCGACAGCGACTTCGTTGTCACCAAGTGGTCCGATGGGAGCGCTTTGGACCAGTTTCAATGAGTCGATGCCGTTGGCCTCGGGGAGTGTCCATTGCGAATAGGATACGTTCTCTTCCGTAGCAGACATCCTCGACAGAAGGACTTGTACGCCGAGTTGTTGTGTGTCTTGCGAGAAACTCTGATAGTAAAGAAATGGTACTTGTCGGAAAAGGATATCCTTTTGCCTCTTGATATCGACAGCGAGTTGAGGGTAGATTGCAGGAACAGATGATGCTTTCAGGACCAGTGACTGAATGGAGGAAAAGAGTAGAAAAACTCTCCGTGGTGCTTCGATTAAGGTAACCTTGGAAGCTTGCACTCTTACCTTCGTGTGCATGAGCGGATTGACACAACCGCTGACAGACTCTGGATAGCTTGTCGATACAATACCTGCCGCCAACGTTGAAGCGATTGACCCTATCTTCCAACAAGCTACCTCATGCTCCAGGCCAGTCTTGCCCGACGGCAACTGATAAAGACGGAGTCGTAGAATGACTGGCAAGCAACGACGTTCCTCCTCGCCGACCTCGGACCTCCCCTCCAACCTCACCTGCAGAACATATAACGCTCGAACAACCACAATGGCTTCGAAAGACAACTCCTCCCAGAACACTCAAAAATGGCAAAGGACCACTGGTCCTCCGACAAATACTCCTCCGCAGCATCCTTCGTCCCCCAGTTAACCTCCAAAGTCATCTCATACCTCAACACGCAACCAGCCGACCGGATCCTCGACCTAGGCTGCGGCGATGGCGTCCTCACAGCGCAAATAGCCCAATCCGCTTCTCAAGGCGAGGTATTAGGACTAGACGCCTCAGCCTCTTTCATCCAAAGCGCGCAACAGACGTACGCAACCCCAAACTGCACCTTTAAACACCACGACTGCACCCAACTGGACCGGTGCCCCGAAGCCGTCGACGGGTCGTGGGACAAAGTATTTAGTAACGCGGCGATGCACTGGATTCTGCGGAACCCGGAGACTCGACAGAACTTCTTCGCCAACGTCAACAAGTCGTTGAAGCAAGACGGCAAATTCGTCTTCGAAATGGGCGGCAACGGCAACGTCGCTGAGGTGCAGGCAGCGGCCACAGCAGCGTTGCTCCATGCCGGTGTACCGCTTGCAGAAGCACGGGAAGCGAGTCCGTGGTTCTTCCCGAGCACCACTCACATCTCAGACTTGCTGTCGAACGCTGGATTTGACGTCGAGGTGTGCGAGCACGAGTACCGGTCCACGAAACTGACGGCCGAGACGGCGGGTAAGAGCGGGGGGTTGGAAGGGTGGGTGCGGTTGATGTGTGCGCAGTTCATTGATGCGGCGCCGGAGGGGAAGCGGGATGCGGTGGCGAGGGAGATTTGTGAGGTCATCGAGCCGGTGGTGACGAGGCATGAGGATGGGAGTAAGTGGATGGGGTATTGTAGGTTGAGGGCGGTGGGGAGGAAGAAGTGAGATGTGAGAAGAGAAGAGGAGGTCTGGTCTTACCGCGGGTTCGTTACCGTTCGGACTTTTGCCGTGGGTGAGGGGTGGGTCTGTAGGACTGTCGTGTAGTGTTATGATGCTCGCTAAATATGCATTGGTATCCACCAGCGCTCTCGACGTTTCTTCGTCAATCCATCAGCATTATATTTAACCACCTCGTTCGTAACCTTAATGTTTCGCTTCTCCTCCCACAGCAATGCCGCCTTTAATGCCTATCAGGCATCAAGAACTATCCTTCATCTTCCCACAGTTCGTGCACGTCCACCACTTATGCTCCATGAACGTCCTACAGCCTCTGCAACTCCACCCCAACGACTCATGCTGACCAGGCACCTGGGGAGCGGAGTAAGTCGGGCGAGGCTTCGGTCGTGGCCCTCTATTGCCGATGCCAATCCTCTCTGGCCGCTCGGTACCACAGGCGTCGCAGGCGAGGTACTGCAGCGGGTTGATGCAGGTGCAGATGTCGCAGGTCCACTGGTCTGGTGGGACGGCTGTCGGGTCGAAGGGGTCAGAGATGTCGACGTCGACGATGGGCGACAAGTCTGATTCGGAGGGCGGTGGGTGCGAAGACCCGGTGGCGGTTGTTGGGGTGGTGCGGCTTCGTGTCGGTCCAGTCATCACAACGTCCGAGAGTGAGCTTTGATCGACTGCTTTTCTCTTCTGCGGATGCTGCCTCTCGGCCTCCGGCGACATGGGCGAGACAGGGCTGAATTGCGACCCAGTGGGATTGGAAGTAGACACAGGGCTTGGCTTAGCATCCGAGCGGCTTCCGGGGATGGTGTTGCTTCGATCAGGACCGAAAGGGTTGGGCGGAGGCCACTTCATGGTGGTGTGAGTGAAGGAAGGAGACTGGGCACTCTGCTGTAGAGCCCACTTCAGCTGCTCTTCTTCGCTGGGAGGTTCTTGTTCTTGCTGCTTTCCACGGGAAGCTGGCGGCTGCTCTGTCTTGGGGTCGTATAGGCCATTCTCGGGATGCCATGCCAGCCCACCGTCGGAGGGTGGTTCGGCGAACGTGCCTTGCAGCTTCTGGTCCTCTTCCTCCTGGATGAGGTCATAGAGCGCTCCCATAATTGCCCGGTTGTTAGCATCGTCCTCCTCAGCCTTGGTCTTGAACGAGTTGTTCGCAGACTGGTCAGAGATCTTCACAGCATCCTCCCTCCCAGAGCCACAACCCTTGTTAATGGTGTTCCTGCGAGTGACCTGATCTGCGATAATCTGCCTGACGTCGCGGCCTTGGAGGTGCAGGGGCGTACCACCGAGCTTCTGGCCAGAACCTTTACTAAGGCTGTTCTTCGTTTGCCGTTTCTCCGCACTCGCTCGTGCAAGCCTGCGCATCTCGTGCGGCGGAGGCACGTGCCTGCTGTCACCAAGCCGCTTGCCGTCGGAGAGGAAGCCTTCGCCGGTGTAGCCCTTGCGAGTTAGAGTCTCCCACTCGTCTCGGAGTTCGTCCCACAGCCGGTGGAAGTTCGTGTCGTGTGGCCCATAGGCATTGTGCGACAGCTCGTGGAGCATGGTATCCACTACCTGCTCCAGCGGGAGGAAGAGGTCCGGGTTGTTGTGATACCGAAGCCGGATGCATATCTTGAAACCCCTGTTGACGTTGAGGCCAAGCAAGTTTGCCTCCGGAGGTAGGAATTCCGCCAGAATCTGAACCTTCCACCCTCGCTTTCTCATGATCGGCTTGACCAGTGAAGCGACTTTGCGGAGCATAGTGAGGGCCGCATCGCCACGCGGCAGTCCTTGCAGATGTTCGTAGCTGTTGAACAGTGGCTCCTGTTCTTTCAGCGAAGATGCGTACGACCTTTGGACACCTTGCGGGCCGCCCTTAGCGGCCGGCCGGTTCTTGTCGTTGTATCGTGGTACGGCCATTTTGCTGGATCTATCAGGGGCCGTGATAGTGAGGACACCTCAGATGCTCAGAACGTCGGAAGCGAGTCACTCCTCATGATATCGCTGTCTCAGTGCGTCAAGAGTACTCGCCTGGTATCGAATCTGGTGTCTGGACTGGTATTACGAATGGTATCGCGAGTGGCCGCGGAATAGGTTTTGGCTTAGGCTCGCTATTGTGGCGTGAGGTAGAAGGCAAAGAACGTAAGACGTGGCCGTCTGGTCGCTAGAACGCCATGGAACCCCTTACTCAGCCTCTCTCTCGCGGACTATTGCACAAGGCATCTGAAGTGGTGGTGAATAATTGACCGCTGACAGTGAAGCAAGGAGTCGCTCTGGTCTGCGTTTCCTACCGCTTCAGTGCTAGCGTCCGCACCCTACCACCTTTCGAGCAACTATATCGCCGTCGACCGACTTTCCACCATGACCACCAATTCTGCGGGCGATATAGACAGATCTCAGGCAAGACGCACGTCGCTCGATGCGTGCCTCTACTAGGTGAGTCCTTTGTTACAGGTGCGACTGTCATGCTCTTTCATGCCGGAGTTGCTGCCGCTTTAGTATCGAACTCTATCAACGCTTCGGATTTGACTTTCAACAACGTCTGCCCACCGCCGTCTCCTTCCCCTCCGTCCCTCCGTCGTTGATCAGTATGAGACCGCTCGTACATGTGCCTCTCGCAGTACCTATCCCGCCTGTTGCCGACCAAGCACCGAGGTGAACCGGACCCGCCGTCGTATAACAGAGTTGAATATTGCAGACCGATGGGAAAGTGAGCATAGCCGAAAGACACTACTTGCAAAGTCTCCGGGTCGTTCGGCGTGGATGCGCGGGATACTGCTGCTGAGCGGTGCGACCGAGGTAGACCGGAGCGGAGGGAGGGTGCGGAGCTAAGAGGACGTTGGGCGACCATGTCTCGCTCGCGAGTCTCGTTCGACGAGCGTGGGAACACTTCGCAAGATGAACAGCCGGGTTCTGAAAGTCTGGAGAGCCGCGAGGACTACTTCTCGAACGACGGCAGCGAACATGGAGGACATGATAGCCGGCGAAGGGCGTCTTTGTCTATCCAGATACCTCCGGCCCACACGAGGTCCAGCCTGGCCTTTGCAGCAATGCAGTATCTGCCGATGCCGGTCATGGTTCTGTCTAGCTCCAAGACTATCGTACTCGCGAACGAGGCCATGGGGAGGTTGTTAGGCCTTGATGCGGACAAAGCTCGCGAAGGAGCCGCCCAGGCTGGAGAAGAAGACGACGAAGAAGAGAGGAGCACGACGGATATCCTATACGGCGTGTCAATGTCTGAGCTCGGCATTGACTTGCTTCAAGGTGGCAATCCCGTCTTCGTGGCTTGGTCTGAGTTTCTGGAGACTCTGGTTGACGATGCGTCTCGGGCTCAAGCTCCCACAACTCAGTTGAACACTCACCACAGCAGAGATTTGGATACGCCTTCAACACCAACAGACAAGCCACACCGACGTTCAACATCCCAGGCATCAAGACTGAGCTACAGAAGCAGGAACAAAACGGAAGTGCACGATGCCGTGTGTGAGGTAATCTTCTCTACTCTCAGAGATTGCGAGACTGGGCTGCCGATGGTATCGCGACATGAGCATGGTAACCATGTCCAGTCACAGATCCTGGTGTCTGTTTGGGCCACCGAAGACGAACAGTACTTCACCCTGACGTTCACATCCTCGGGACACAGTCGGCCCAGCTCGGAAGCTTCAAAGACCACAAGCAGAACCGTTTCTCGCGCAACGACTCACGCGCACAGTCTTAACTCAGGGTTGAGCTCTAATTCTAGCGACAACTCCTCCAGGCAGCAGAAATCGACACGTACATCTGCGCCATCCTCAGTAATCAGCCCGCAAGTCACGAGTCCGTTGGAGTTCCCACCAAGAGGCCCACCGGCCAGATTCTCGTCCGTCTCCGCTCCTACCATGTTCTCGAAGACCAACCGTCTCAAAGATGCCATTCTCAACAGCATGAGCATTCCTGCCTATGCCATGTGGAAGGATGAATCTTTCGGCGTACCGAACAAGGCTGCCATCAAGATGATCTATCCCTGGATTGAAGATGGTGCCTACGATTCGACCGAGCAGGCGGCAGATTTCCTGTCGAAGTTCGTGCTGTACGACGAAGACTTCACCGCAGAGATACCGTTGAGCGATTTCCCGATCATGCGCCTTATGAGGGAGCAGGAACCCTTTGATTCGTACCGCATTGGGATGTATAGCGCTAAGGATGGCGCCCGGTTGCTCTACGACACTTCTGGGGAACTGCTGCTGGATGGCAAGGGCGACTTTGTTGGAGGTCTGGTGCTTTTCCAGGATGTGACAGACTTTGCGATGACGATCGACAAGCAGCAGAAGGAAAATGCGAATCAGTTCGAGGCGATCTGCAATATGGTTCCGCAGATGATATGGCGTACGACTCCAGAAGGTGATCATGACTACTATTCGGATCGGTGGTACAGCTATACTGGTCTCACGAAGGAGCAGAGTGAGGGCGAAGGATGGGTCAACGCCTTTCATCCCGACGACCTCGCTATTGCTGAACCTCGATGGAACCACAGCCTTGCTACGGGCGACGAGTATCTCACAGAGTACCGCTGCAAGAACGCGAACGGCGAGTGGAGATGGATGCTTGGCCGTGCTGTGCCAATGAGAGATGCTGACGGCAACATCGTGAAATGGTTCGGCACTTGCACTGATATCGAAGACCTGGTACAGACCAGAGAGCAAGCCAAGCAGACCCGAGCCCAGCTCGAGCGGGTCATTGAACACGCGCGCATCACTCTCTGGGCGGTCGATACCGACAAGAAGCTCGCCCTTCTCGAAGGCAAACCAATGTGGTCTCCTAAGAAGGACCTTGAGATGTACGACAAGACGAGGAAGCAGCAGATTGGCATGGACATTGAGGAGATCTTCGTCAAGCAGGGGAGACAAGCAGAAGTGTTGCTCTACATTGAGCCCATCAATGAGATCCTGGCAGGTTCCGTAGAGGATAAGACCGTCGAAGTAGAGGTCACGGCGAATAATCGGTGGTACCGGACTCGGCTATTCCCTTCTTATCGACAAGACCGAGCAGGTGGTCTCGAAGGCGATGAGTTCATCGATGGAGTTGTCGGCGTTTCGATGGAAATCACTGAATTGCGTAGAGCGGCGCAAGAGGTGGAGAAGAGAAACCGGGAGAACTCACGCCTGATGGCGCAGAGTGTGGCGGCTAAAGAAGCCAGCAAGATGAAGTCGCAGTTCTTGGCCAACATGTCTCATGAGATCCGGACGCCTATCGCTGGTGTTATCGGGATGGCGGAGCTTCTGCTGGACGATGAAGGCGGCGAACTTACAAAAGAGCAGCGGGACTGTGCGGAGAATATACAGCGGTCTGCCAATGGCTTGTTGACGGTCATCAACGACATTCTCGACTTCAGCAAGGTTGAATCCGGGCGACTGGACATCGAAGAGGTGCAGTTCGATCTTTCTGTCGTCATCCGGGACGTCAACAAGATGCTGTCTTTCGCTGCACAACGCAAGGGCCTGAATTACATCGACGACATTCAGGAGCTCAAGTCATGGAAGGTTGTTGGAGATCCAGGACGTCTGCGGCAGGTTATGACTAACCTTCTCACCAACTCGATCAAGTTCACCTCCGAAGGGAGCGTGATGATGAGGGTCAAAGTCCCACGCGAGACGCAAGAACTGCTGGAAGTCGAGTTCACAGTCGAAGATACCGGGATCGGCATCGAAGACGAAGTCAAGCAGCGCCTCTTCAAGCCCTTCTCACAAGCCGACAGCTCAACAGCTCGTCGATTCGGCGGCACAGGCTTGGGCTTGACCATCAGCAAGAACCTTGTCGAGCTTATGCGCGGTAAGATCTCGCTCGAGTCCCGACTGGGCGCAGGCACGAAAGCGACATTCTGGATCCCATTCCAGAAGGCGCCGCATCAGATGGAGCATTCTCCGGTAGTTGACATCGGAGCGATTCCTGATCGGCTGGCTTCTGAGGTATCGATTTCGAGGGCTTCGTCTGTGGACAACACCGCGCCGTCGACGCCTATTGTGGGGACGCAGCCTGGACATGCTGATGGCAGGAGCAAGAGTCTGCCAACGTTTCCTTTTGAGGAGGCGAGTCCGGAGATGAGTCTGGTGGAGAGGCAGAAGGTCAATGTGTTGGTTGTTGAGGATAATGCGATCAATCAACAGATTGCCCTCAAGACGATCAAGAAGCTCGGTTTTCCTGTGCGAGCGGTGTGGAACGGGAAAGAAGCTCTCGAATATCTGCAGCATCCGTCAGAAGAGCAGCCGGTACCTGATGTCATTCTGATGGACGTCCAGATGCCGGTGCTCGATGGGTACCGCGCGACATACACGATCCGCAACGCGAAGCCCTTTGTAACCAACCCTATCATCTCACATACGCCTATAGTCGCCATGACCGCTTCGGCGATACAAGGCGACAGGGAGAAGTGCGAGATGGCTGGCATGGACGACTACCTGTCAAAGCCGGTGAAGAAGATGAATTTGGAGAAAATGTTGACCAAGTGGGCAATAGAAGGTCGTCGAAAGAGGGCAGAGCTGGCCAACAATCCGTCGAAAGCCGAGCAGAAGTCCAAACGGCCGGATGGACCGCGCAATACCACGTCGTTCACGTCAGAGTCATCTGTGGTGAGTCCGCAGGAGCAGCTGTCCTCGGAGCTCGACAAGCTGGAATTTGCGCACAGAGCGGCATTTGAGCGGTCATCTGAGAGTGCCGGCGACATTGCAATCCGCCAACAGCAGGCAGAAGAGAAAGCAATCACGCTCCGAGACGACGTCCTGATGGAATCTGGCGAAGATCCCAAGACCCGACTGGGACGAGGTCTGAGCGATGAGAATTACCATCACGATGGCGATGAGTCTATTGCCAATGCGTTGACGACGGCGAATATGGAAAAGCACTCGCAAAGCGATCGTGTGCCTCAGATGAAGAGGCACAGCAGTGCTGCTGTGGAGACCGAAGATGCTCAGAGCGTTGCTGCGACTTTTGGTGATACTGCTAGCGGGAGTGTGGCGATTTCGAGGACGTCGACTGGGCCACCTGCTGGATTGCGCAAGCCTGCTGGGTGAAGGAGGTGACCTTGCATACCTAGTTTTCTTGGCATACCGACTATGTGAAGCAAGGAGCCAGTCCCGCGGATACTTTCTTCTCACATCTCTTCCACCATCGACTGTGGAGACTGCAACGATGCTTCGACGAATATGCATATCCAGCAGCTGAAAGACAAGCCACCGAGCTTTCTGGCGGCTTTGGTCTTCTTGACGCTGGTACCGCTATACTATGTCTCCTACCAGTACCGCTTGACTCATCCCTACGGCGGCCACGAGCCGGCAAGAGACAACGTCTTCTCATCGACAGACTTCGTCCGAGATTGGCTCAGCACCCACGTCGTCTCACCGTTCAATCCGTCCGCCCTCGCGACCTACTGCAATCGAACAGAATGGCGACCGAACCTCGTCTTCAATCTCGAGAATGCGAACGGAGGGATTGGAAATGTGCGCGGGAACACACTGGACTTCCTCTTCTTCGCAATAGAGGCTGGTGCATCTATTATACTACCAGGAAGAGCAACGCGAAGCCAAGAAGACATCAGCAACGTGTGGGCCGCTCGTGCTCCGTTCGACAGCTTCTTCGATGAGGAATGGTTCATGTACAATATGGCGCATTCTTGCCCACAGATGTCCATCTACAAGCCTGAGAAGCACCACAAGATGGTTGCACCTCTGCCAGGCAACTATCTGCCTCATAGTCGTCGCATCGACTCCGACGTTGGCAATACGAAGCAAGCGTATCTTACCCATCTCTCCGCATGGCTTGCCGACAACCCTTCATTCTCTGCCGAGAATCTCACACTGGTCAACCTTGAGCGCACCCTTTGGGACATCGACACCCGCAGTTTGCCTATGGGCTTCCGTCGCAACTTTGGTCAGCTGCTGCGGATCAACCCTACCATCCGCCGTCTCGCTGGGATCGTGGTGCTGAACCTCGCTCTCACATTCCGCCACAACATCAACCCTACAGCACCGATACCACGCCAGGCCTTCTACGGCGCTCACCTCCGCACCGAAGCCGACGCTCAAGGCGCGGGATGGCTCAACGACGCTTACTCCAACTTCTCCGCCCAAACCGACGCCTATATCGCGCAAGCCCTCCACCACAAGCTTAAAACGATTTACGTCGCCACCGGCAACTCGTCGGATCTCGAGCGCTTCCGCACCAAAGCCGCCACCCACCGCCCACCGCTCAACATCACCTCGAAATTCGACCTGCTCCCTCCGAACGAAGCCGCAGCGCTCAGAGAGCTGACCTGGGACCAGCAAGCACTGGTCGACTACGAAGTACTCCAGCGTTGTAGCGTGTTCAGCGGAATCGTCAAGAGTAGTTTTAGCTACAACGTCGCGATGACGAGGGGCCAGGTGCTGGAGGATGAGGGGAGAGTGGTGGATCCGTGGGCGGTGATGCATAGTGAAGAGGGCGTGGCGTTTGATGATGGGGTTAGCAGGATTTTGGGGCGGGATGGGTGGCATGAGCAGAGGATTCCGAGGGGGATGTGGCCTTGATGATAGGGGATGGGGATGGTTAAGGGAGGGACCTGGAGAGGCTTTAAATGTCGGTAAGTGGAACAGGTGCGAGATATTGAGAGACAGCTTTTGCAAGCGAATGCAAGTTCATTGCAGACGATCGGAAACGCAGTCATATCTTAATCCACGTAGACTCACTCAAGTAAGAAGCTCGCCTTTGTTTCAGGTGCTGCGGAGGCACTTGAACCCTGCGCCACGATCCGCAACGCAGCCCACTCTCGAACCTCACTTCATAAGCCCATTGTCTTCCTCTAAATAATTGACACACGATCTTGAACACGACCTGTAAAGACACACGATCATGCCCTTCGGATTCAAAAAAGGCGAGAAAGACGCCGACCTCGACTCGAAGAAGGCCTCGCTCTTCGGAAGCCGCAGCAACAAGTCCTCGCCAGCACCGTCCTCCGCCAACCCCTACGCCGCTGCTCCACCCCCGGCGAACGACCCTTACGCCTCCCGCAATGCCAACCCGTACGCCAATCAAGGTGGCATGAACGATCCATACGCCCCGAAGCAGCAGTCAAGACCATCGCAGCCACCAACATCCTCCTTCGGGAACCTCAGCTTGAACAACGATGCCCCTCCAGGCTACAACCGCGGCCCTTCGCCACAGCCTAACAGGTATGAGAAGTCCCCGGTGCCTCCTGGAGGCTATGGGGGAGCGCCTAGATACCAAAACTCAGGCAGCTATGGTCAGACGAGCGGCTACGGGAGTGATCCATATGGTAGTCAGCAGCAGCAGCAATCACGATATGGGCCAAGCGGGTATGGTGGAATGGGCAGGAGCAACAGCAATGACACCATGAGCACTGATGCGGGCCGCAACGCTCTGTTCGGGGATGCTGCAAATAGGGCCGCTGCCCAACCACAGCAGCCACCTTCCCAGCAACACGGCGGAGACAACTCCTACTCCAACACCGGCGGCTATGGTGCCAACGACCTCCCAGGCGGCTACGGCAGCGCTCCTGACCGCGAGTTGACGGAAGAGGAGCAGGAAGAGCAAGACGTGCTCGCAGCCAAGACCGAAATCCGCTTTATCAAACAGCAAGACGTGGCCAGCACCCGCAACGCCCGCCGCATCGCCGAGCAAGCTGAGCAGACTGGACGTGAGACCCTCGCACGTCTGGGTCAGCAAGGCGAGCGCATCCATAACACCGAGCGCAACCTGGACATGTCGAGCAACCAGAACAGACTGGCGGCCGAGAAGGCTTCCGAGCTGAAGACGCTGAATCGAAGCATGTTCGCCGTGCACGTCAGCAACCCGTTTACAGCGAAGTCAAGGGAGCAGGCTGCGAACGCTATCGCTTTGGAGAAGCACCAGGCGGAGCGCGCACAGCGGGATGCCACGACGGCAGAGGCATATGGTACTCAAGCCAGGCAGCAGCAGCACCAGCGTGATGTGAACGGGAACGTGGTTAGGAAACCCGCTGGAAGCAAGAGCCTGGCTGAGCGGGCGAAATACCAGTTTGAGGCGGACAGTGAAGACGAGGAGATGGAGAATGAGATTGATGATAACTTGTATGCTTCACCTATCATAAGCAAACCTTTCAGGGAGTTCATACGCTGATTTTGTACTACAGGGATGCCATCCACCGCGGCGCTAAAACACTGAACGCTCTCGGCAAAGCCATGGGCACGGAGATCGAGAGCCAGAATAAGCACATCGACCGCATTACGACGAAGACGGATAAGGTGGATGATCAGATTGCTCTTAACCGGGCGAGGTTGGACAGGATTCGCTGAGCTAGGGGTTTTTGCTTTAGAGCATTGGTGGAGCTTTACAACGGGACTCAGGGCACTGGAGCTTGGGAGGAGGGTCACTGGGAGGCGCTTTTGGGGTGGGCGTGGTATGCATAGGATGGATAGATATGGTGTCATGGCATGTTACGATCACTTGGCACTGCGCTGTGGGTATCATTCGTGTGTTGATGTCTTGTATTGATTGAAGGAGCTATTGCCATCGCAGTAAGCTCCCTGTCTATCCTGGCCGTTGCCAAACGCCACTCGCTTTGCTGCGCAACAAGACGTCTTCGCCGTCGACGCTCATTGCACCCCAGTCTTCACCATGTCACCGCATATCCTGTCCTCCTCCTTGTGTGCTCCGCCATAAGTTCCCATGCTACTCAAGCTCGATCGTGGCACTGTCGCAACCTTCGAGACGTAGGCGCCAGCATAGGTCCGCTAAGAAAGCGGTTAGTTGACACCTAGGAACCATGACGTGGAAAACCTTACCTCAACAAAGCTGTGACTGAGTTGCGCCCGCGTGCCATTCGTCGTCCGACATGCGAGATTGCCCACGACCAAGCTCGGTTGACATGTGCATGTTCTCCTCTTCGAGGCGCCAATTGCGCATTTCGAGCTGCTGGACGCGTTTGCGAAGCTCTTGGTTTGAGCGATGGTCGATATTCCTAGCTTCGACGTCGGTTGTGCTGCGAATGTACTTGCGTACAATTTTCGTCTGAACCCAGTTGGAGTTCCAGAATTGTGTAGCCCACGGGCCGAGCAGGACAGCGCCCAGCAGAGTGCCGACGATGCCAGGGATGATGGGGTGCATGTCGTCTTGTGGATTGTCGAAGCAAGACTCTAAGAGCATCTTGATTATGTTGAACTCGTACATGTTGGCAGTCACCCTAGCAATCAGTGAGTGGGAAAGTACGTGAATTTATGTGCGGAAGTCCTTACCACCAACGTCAATCTCATTGGTCCTTGGGCCCACATGACAGCCTTCGTGGCTCCCACATCCACATCCAGGCTGTTGTGCTCCTCTCTTAGACAGCCGTCTCAGCCTTGAGGTCCTCGTGCTTCTCCTTGAGCTCCGCGACATCCTTCGACCCTTCGACCGCCTTTGCGGTGAGGTCGTCAAGCTGATGCTTGATCTTGGTGCTCTCCGTGTGAAGATGCCTGATGCAGCCTGCGTGAAGACCGGCGATCTCTACGGTCCCCGTCCTGGTACGTGTCTGCTGGCCTTCTAGAGCGGACAACTTCGTGCTCAGCGCGCCGATGCGCTCAGAGTACTTCGTTTGCATCTGCGCAAAATCGATGCTGAGCTTGTCTCTCACGATCTGAGGGTATTCGATCTCTTCATCGATACGATGTTTGAAGTGCTCTTCGAGTCGGGCCACTTCTTGCTGGAGATCCGTCTTCGTGGCAGCCGTGTCCGAAGAAGCTTGCAATACCATCGTCTGCGTCTTGAGGAGTGCGATTTCCCGCTCAAACTTCTCCGCCGCCAGGAACAGATCGTCCGTGGTTGACGCAGCAAGCTCCGCCTTCTTCTTGAGCGTCTCGATTCCGCCGGAAGCATTCGCAAGAAGCGCTGAGAAGCTCCTGGTTTGGTCTTGCGTGGCGCGGAGTGTCGTATGGAGGAGTTCGATATTTATCTACTGGGCAGAGGCGGACGTGCGCTGGGACTGCAGAGCCTCTTGCAACGTCTGCAGCTTCTCTTCACGGTGAGCGTCACGAGCTTTGAGGTCGCTGGTGATGGCTTCCTGCTGGGCAACTCGCTCGTTGAGGGTAATGATGCTTGCATCTTTCTGGTCCAGCCGCTCATTCTGAGCAGCGATGAGCGCTTCGTGTGCAGTGATCATCGCATCTTGTCGGTCTGCCCGCTCGCCGAGACCGGTGATCATAGTCACAAGCTGCTGCGTGGTCAGGTTCGGGTCGGATGTGAATTCGATCGTGGAGGCGCTGAAATCAGAGAGCGACGACTCGTATGGAGTCATGATGGTGGCGCCGTCTTCGCTGAACGTGGTGATGTGCGACATTTTTGCTGCGCGGGGTTGAAGTTGTTTCGCAAGAGGAGGTATGAAAAAGGAGCCCTTCTCCGCCACCAAAATGTGCAGGAAAGTCCGTTCCGTCCCTCATAGCTTCAAGAGTATCGTCGATCGTCGAGAAGACCGCTCGTGGCACTTGTGTTATATGACCCTTCTCCGCCAGCAAAAGACGTGGGAAAGTCTATACCGTCGCTGAGAGCTTCATAGTATCATTGATTGTCGAGAAGACAGCTCGTCGGGGCTGCGATATGGCCCCTTCTCCGGCCCTGAGAGATGTAGGAAAGTCTGTACCGTCGCTCAGAGCTTTATACGTCCTGTCGACTGTCGAGAAGACCGCTCGTGGGGGGTTGCGGTATAGGCCCTTCTCCGGCGCCGAAAGGTGTTGGAAAGTCTATACCGTCGCTGAGAGCTTTGTGCCCTTCCGACTTTCGAGAAGACCGCTCGTGGGGGTTGCGATATAGGGCCCTTCTCCGCCAGCAAGACATGTAGAAAACTCTGTGCCGTCGCTCAGAGCTCTATGCGTCCTATCGACTGTCGAGAAGACTGTCTACGATATGGCACCCTTCTCCGCCGCCGAGACCCGCAGGAATGTCTATACCGCCTCTAAAAGCCTCGTTCGCCCTCATCGATTGTCGAGAAGACTGCTTGCGACATATGAGTTAGCGAGCCATTCTCCGCCGCCAGGGTATGCAGGAATTAACGTACCGCACCAGAGAGCTTGATGAGAACCATATCGATCCTTGAGAAGACTGTCTGCAATAGGGGACCCTTCTCCACCACGAAGACCCGCAAGAACATCTCTACCGGCCCAAAAAGCCTTATCCGTCACACCTTTCGTCGAGAAGACTGCCTCTACTCATCCGCGCCCTCTTCCTTCTCCTTGAGCATGCTCGCTGCGTCCACCAGAGCTTTGCTAGCCTCCAGGCTCGCCTCCTCTGCACTGTCCAGCTCATCACGCTTGATCAGAAGCTCTGTCGTCGCCACCTGAACAGCCATATTGTTGGTGCGCGCTTCATCGTACCCATCCAACAGCTCCTCCCACAGGTCATCCGGCAGATCCTCGTCCAAATCCCCTGCAATCTCCTCAATCTCCTGACAAGCCTGCACCACAGCCTTAGTCCTGCTCTCTGATACCCTGCTGACATCAATCGCTTTCCTGCTAGCCTTTAAAGCGGTGGCTTGAGCTTGCTTGGCCGCGGCGTGAATGTCCAGTTTCTCCTGCACGTCCGACGCCATGTCCACCAACCACTGCTTGCTGCCGTCCCCCTGCTGCTCTGCCTGTCGTGCCATTGCGCATGCCTCATACACTGCTCGGGCTAGGCCCCGCGGGAGGTCCACACGGGAAGCACGCAACCATGCGCGGAACTCACCTTTGTTACTATGCTGCTTGGGTGTTGTCGTGTCGCCATTGCTTGCCATGCTTGCTGGTGGCGTGACGCTGTGGTCCGTGGAGCTGCTGTCGGTGGCGCTGGTCGCTGATGGCGTCGACATTGCTGCTTCGAGGTCAGTGAGGTCGGGGAAAACAACAGCGCGTAACGCGTCACCGAGTCTCTTACTTGCTTTTCGTTGCGATGGTTTCTTGATCTTGTAGGATTGATGTTCTCTTCAATGGTACTCTTGCGATGGAGGCGTGAACGCCAGCTCCTTGCAAGGAAAAAAGATGTGCTTGCGAGTGACAAGCAAGAGAGTGACGGAAGTCGAAGAGCCAGGTGGAGAGTGAAGTCAAGTCGAGGGAACAACAACTTCGTCGCCCCCTGAACGACGCTAATGGAAAACAACAACAACAGCCTTCTCCAGCAGCAGAACAGGAGTTGACCGCCCTTTCATCAGATCAGCACCCGTCGTATGATCAACTGAGAGGTGATCAGACCATTGCTGCTTTCACAGTCACGAAGCCTTCCTCCGCCTCCTCGTCTTCACCCTCTCGGAGATCTCAACGACCTTCTTCTCGTCATCCTCTTCCAGCGGCCGCTTGACGCCCTTCTCAACCATCTTCTCCTCCTTCACGACATCCTGCACTACCTCTTCACCATCCTGCTCAACCTTGATCTCCACATCTTCGACCACCTCCTCCTTCTTCGCCACCAGTCTCTCCGTGAAAGCTTTCAAATTCGCCGTGAACAACACACTCTGCGCCCAGCCTGCCTCCTGACCCCACAGATCCCGGAACTTATTCCCAATCGCGTCGTACGTGTCCTTTGTCAGACTCGCATGCCTGCCTTTGCCAAACTTGTAGTCTCGCTGTACGATTTGCCATACGTGCGTATCAACAGGCACGGCCTCACCCCAGCCCAGACCCATCAGGGCCACGCAGTCCGCGACCTTGGGACCCACCCCTTGAAGCGCCAGTAACTCTGCGTGAGCAGCCCGATAGCCTTCACGACCAGACGGAGACCATTCGCCAGCGGAAGCGGTTTTGGCACCTAGGATGGGTGATTCAGGGTTTCGTAGTGAGTCGAGCCAGCCGTCCGGTTTCGAGGAGACCATCTGAGCAGTCTGGTGTAGGTACTTCGCCCGGTAGCCGAATCCTAAGGACCGCAGATTCGACTCCACATCCTTCCCAGCCAGCGCCTGCGGGGGCGGGAAGTCATGGTATGCTTCTCCATCCAAATGGCCGAGGAGAGGGCCGTAATTCACGCAGAGCTTGTGGATCATCTGCGATATCCGTATGATGTTGTTGTTGCTACTGCAGATGAAGCCGACCAACGCCTCCCATGCGTCTTGCTTGAGGATGCGTATGCCCGTGAACTTGGGTGCTTTCTTTGCGAAGTTGGCGTCCGCGGAGGACCACTGGGCGTAGAGATCAGACAGGTTTGGGGAGAGGTTGAAGTAGTGCTTGATCAGCTCGAGTGTCTCGTCGTCGGTATTCTCAGACTCCGAAGGCGGATGAGACGCTGGGGGTGTGAGCGGTGTTTGGAGTGTCGAGGGTGGTATTGAGCGGTAGTACAGATATTCCGGATCTTGGTGGAGTGACAGGATGCGGTTATGCAAGGCCATAGACCAGACGCCGGCGTCGTTCTTGCGCCATCTTCGCGGAGGTCAGTAATGCTCCCTTGTCTCGAGTTGGAGCATTACCTGAAGGACTGTCCGCAGCGGAGTGTGGTATTGATGCATAGTTCGGAGAGGCTTATGGGCAGCTTCTGCCATTCTGCGAGGTTGATGGCGCCCATAATGAAGTGGTCTGTTTCTGTCGAGGGGTGGTATTCGAAGTACAAATTGATAGAGTAGAACACGATCGCGAAGTTCACGCGTGAGGTCACATTTCTGCGCACGTGCACGCTAAGCCAATTTAGAGCAAACCTCACTTCATAAATTCACTTCGTGCTTTCATCAGAAACACATCCGTTGAACGCGTCAGAACTTTTGATATGAACCTCGCTATACTTTTCTCCCCTCAAAGCAGCACCAAGAACCTCCATCACGCCCAGTGCACCAGACACATCCTCCCCTTCCCAGGCGTGCCACACGTACACAAGATCTCCTCATTCGTCCTAGCATGTCCCAACGTGCCCTTCTTCCTACCCTCTCCCGCCCACTTCAGGATCTTGTCCGTCCTCGGCGTGGTACTGACATCGTTCATTGTAGTCGAGTCCGGTGGTCCCAGATGCGCGTTGCCCTTCTTCGCCGCATCCGCGACAACGCCACGATGCCACTCGCGACCACCTCGATGTAACCAGTCTTCGGACTTTTGGTGATCGGCGGCCTCTTCTGCATTGGAGGTAGTTCGTGTAGTCCCTACTCTCGTCTTCGCACTCGCCCTCAACATCGCGACGACAGCCAGCATCTGGTCCTTCTCCGCTTCGTCGTGAGTGCTCCCTTCCACCAACGCCACTGACTTATCGAGGAAGTGCTCTGCCTGTCCGACCGATGCCTGGGTCGATAGGACGTTGGATGCATAGACCTTCATCTCCACCTCCGCGAAGGGACTATGGATAATCTGAATACATTTGGCCCGGCAGATCTCGGGCTTTCCAGCACTGCGAGCCTGCATGGCTTCGACGAGCAGCTTCTTGCCATCTCGGTGTGCTGCCTCGATACCCGCTGCAATCGCATTGAGCTCCTTCGCACAGGTGAGTTTTCCACCCTCGCTGTCATCCAAGCTGCCATTCGCAGCCTCTAGCGCCTTGTTCACCGCATGCAGGTCAGGGACCACCTTGCCCTTGATCATCGCTTGGATCTCGGGTGAGCTGATGGTGGATGCTGACTTGGAGGATGAGGAGTTGGACCCGCGGAACGACTTGTTTCGGCCTTTGATGTCTGGTGATCCGTCCGCGGAGGTGTCGCTGGTGTGGAAGGTCCTTTGTGACGCGAGAATGGATGTTTGAAGTAGCTCGATATTGAGGAGAAGGAGCTGGAGTTGCGCTCAAGTCCTGGGCGTATTCGCTTTGGCTTCGGCGATGGTTGGGTGGGCTTCGTGTTCATCGGGAGGCGCTGGCTGGTCGAGGGTGAAGCAAAGTCGGTCACGGCGACGGTCGCGCAGTACGCCGCCAGTTCGAGATCGTCAGTGGTACCCTCGTCTTGCAACATCGGTTCCGGCAGGTCTAGGGGTGAAGGCTCCACGTCTTCGACTCTCAATGCTTCTTCTGAGGAGGCCGCCATATTGAGTGGCGTTGTTAGAGGAAACGCACTCGATCAGAGTAGTCAAGGCAGTCTGCTCGGTTCTCCAATTGTGTTAAGACTTCGCCATCGCCGTGGCCGGGTATAGTGCTGAGTACGAGCACGCAATGTCGGGAGTGTGTCGCTAAGAGCAGTAGATTGAAAACCGCCAGTCTCTGCTAGGCGGGAGCTGCGCCGTGAGGATATGTGCCAACAATCGTGAATGTGAGGTGAAGTCTGGATTCGAGGCGTAAACAAGCTTGTGTCACCGAACACGTGCTTCGGCAAAGCTCATATGAAACATGACCTCGTCCAATCGTTTTGTCTGACTTACTCGCTTCACTCGAAAGAACCGCGATCGTGAATGGAGCCGGTCGTGAATCGTCAATCTCATTTCATCAGGTCAAGTATATTCGTCTCATCCCTTGGAACGCTTCCACCTCTTCTGCAAAAGAATCCGGAATAGAGCTGAAGGGGTATCACATGCTTATCCCACACCCACCTCTCCAGGGAAGCCGCAGCATCATCCATTCGTAGCAATTCATAGGTCATTGTACCCCAGCACCGCCTTCTTAAGACCCAAATCCGCCACTGCCCAGCACCACGCTCGTCCAGCCTCGCCAGTGAACAACCCTTCTGGCGATGAGCTCTTCTCCAGCAGACCGTCCTTCTCCATCGCCTTCATCTCGTTGCCAGTAGTGTAAGTGAGAAGGTGCTCGAACTCCTTGTCCTGCAGAGCTAGAGCATTGCCTGAGATGCCTATATCGAGGTGTATCAGCCTTCACAAGTGCTCAAGACTGGGAAAAAGATCTTACCGTGACAAAGACACGGCTCCTTGGTCAACAGTCCCCTCTCCCAGATAGCTTCCCTGCCCTTCGCAACCGCCTTCTCAATCTTATCCCTTAGTGCTGGGAAGTACTCCTTGATGCTGTTCAAACTGACAATCACCCCCGGCGCGCCATGACAGACCTGCACAAGCCGGTCTTTCTCCACAGGCACGCTACTCGGAAAATTGCCACTCTCGAACTGATACGTCAACAGTACCGCCAGCTCCGTTTCCAGCTTCGGCGCATACTTCTGCGGGTTGCAGAGCACAATCTGAGTGATGATGCCGATCGCACCATGCACCGCGCCGATGTAAACCTTGCCGTGCCACTTCCAAGGCCGAGGCGAGTCGAGTATGGCGTCAATCACATCATCTTGAGTGTCGTTGAGAAGTTGCATTGTCTTAGGGTTGTCGCCGAAAGAGGCCTTGACCAGCCTTAGAAGGTAGAGGTATCCTGCACGACCGTAGAGGACTTCGTTCTCGGACTCGGGGTCTATGGCCTCGGCAGAGTAGTCGCACAGACTCGCCGCCATGTCCGCGTCTTTGCTGCTCGCTGCGCCAATGGCGAGCATACAGAGGATGTCGTCTGTAAGGCCGCATTTGCCGACTGTAGGACCGGGGTATGAGCCGATGTTGTCCTGTGCGTGCTTAAGGTAGGCTGAGCTTAGGCTTGATAGAGGTGTGTCGGCGATCGTGAGGTCGGGATAGAGCTGCTGGAGCACGAGGAAGATGTATGCGACACTTATCGGGCCTTTGAAGAGACCTCCCCCGGGCTGTATCGAAGCTGGCGGGTAGTTTGTGACGAGGCGGTTGAGAGACGCTTCCAGTTGGCGGTGAGGGTCTGGGAGGATTGTTAGAGCTGGCTCACTTGATAGCGCACATGTTGCGGGCTCTCACCTCTCCTCGCCAGCTCGGCATCGTTCTTGAAGTATCGCGGAGGCATTGTGGTAGAGGTCGTTGTGGTTTCAGGTCAGAGACGAAAGAACGATCTTACCCTGCCTCTTGCAGGCTGTGCTTGGGGTGGTAATGAGGGTGAGAGGCTAGGCAATGTTGAGTTGCCGAGCAAGCATGAATGCTCACATGTTCGACGTGTTATTGAAGTATTCGCAGAGAGCTTGAAGTTGGGCTGCAGTGTGACGTTGGAACGAACACAGAATGACTCGCGGACACGAAGCCCTCAACTTTCATGTGCCTTCATGCCTTCCTTTTCTTCCAACACCACCGAAGGAGCTATAAGCCCATCCGGAGGTCTATCTCAACAACTTTCAAGCACTGTAATGCAGTGAGGTCATGCTGGAGCACCAGCAGCCGAAAGCTGAACTTGAGTCTATCAACTCTAGATCTCCGCCAAAGGTTTGACTCATCTCCCATATCGTACCACCAAATCCACCATCTCTTCCTCCTCTACCATCTTCATGCCCCCCAAGAACAAAGCAAAAAACCATGCCTCCCTTCACCATCTCCCCCATCACCTCCCCCGCCGATCTAACCGCTGCCATCAACCTCTTCACCGAATACGCCACCTCCCTCAACATCGACCTCACCTTCCAGGACTTCGCGACTGAAATGGCGTCCATGCCCGGCAAATACGCCCCTCCACACGGAACCCTCCTGCTGGCACGGAACGACGCCGGTGAAGCGATCGGATGCGTGGGACTCCGCCCCCTATCACCCGAGGGGTGCTGCGAGATGAAGCGGCTGTATGTGAATCCTGCTGGACGAGGGACCGGGGTGGGGAAGGCGTTAGCTACGGCTGTTATTGATGAGGCGAGGAAATTGGGCTATCGCAGGATGCGGCTCGATACGCTGCCCACTATGACCTCAGCGCTGGCGTTGTACAGGAGTCTTGGGTTCGAGGAGATAGAAGCTTACTATGACACTCCGCTTGAGGGGACGGTGTTTCTTGAGTTGATATTAGATTCGGTTATCTTGTAAAATAATTTTGAGAAGACTCCCGCCTTGGGTGGCCATGAAGGAGGGTCTGGCTGCGCCGTTCAGGCCTCCATCAGCGGGCCATCCAAGCCTTTCGAATCATATTAATCTTGTACCCGCCTCAGCAACGCTGTGCAACCAGACGCCCAAGCTCCTCGCTCCACCCGCTATCCCAATCCCGAATTTCTTACTCATCAACCGGCCCCAGAGTCGGACTCATCGGCAACGCCACATCCTCCGGCTTCGGCTCCGGCCCCTTCTTCACCTTAATCACCTCTCCGTCCTTCCACTCATATACCAGCTCCTTCGGCCCGTCGAGACTCCGCCCAGAGTGCTGGTCAAACTCAGCGCAGTAAACTCTGATATGGTGGATGACACCTGGGCCCTGCAGGGCCTTCATCCTCTTCGTGACGAGCTTCTCGCACGGCGGTCTCGTCTTGCCGCCAACTTTGAAGGAATCATAGCAGATGTGGGCAAAGATGGAGAGCTTCTTGAGCTTGGGCATCTGCTGTCGCAGGTCGTCGATCCATTTGCAGTGACGGACGAGCTCGAGGACGCCGTGGCAGGAGATGTCGGTCGTATGTGTTGCCCTGAAACAGGCGTGACAGAAGAGGATGAGGTTCACTTCGAGGATCTGGATCTTCGCGACGAAGGACGGTATGTGGAATGCCTGAAAGGTGAAGTCTTGGTGATCGGTAAGGACGAGCTCCATGGCCCGGTCAGCACGGCTTTCGTACTCTGCGTTGATCTGCTTGTCTGCCAGCAGCATGTTGACGTTCGCTTTGTTGCGGATGGTGGCATGGAGGGCTACGAATGGCAGGCTGGACAAGCGGTCGAGGTCGCCTATGGTGGTAAGACCGTGCATGGCAGCAGCTAGAGGGGGCATTACACCAGTGGTGTTCGGCGCGTTGCCAGTGAGATTCATTGCCGGCGCGGGCACGGGCGCGGGCGTGAGCAGAGGCGTAGGCATATGCACAGGAATAGGCACAGGCATGGGCGCAATGGTTTGGATGCCGTCCATGTCGGATCCCACGGGTCCAGCTTGTGCGATGTTGTCCTTTTTGGAGCTCTGACGGAGGGTAATCGGTGTCTCCTTTTCGAGGAGAGCCTGGTCGTATACTTCGTTCCTAAGTTCCGCTGCCAGATCCATGAGTCTGAAAGGGACATGAAGCTGCTCGACGGTGTCGCTAAAGGCTTCATCCTCCATCGCGCTGTCTTGATCGTCGTCCGCGTCGTGAGCATCACACATCTCCTTGTCGCCATCACCTCTTATGCCGGCGGCAGCAAACGCCTCCTCGTCTGACCCCATGCCTCATGCAGCAGCTGGCAGTCAATGGGACAAGTGGTGAAAGTCAGCTAGGTAACAGCTCTCCCACTCGAAATTGAAGGAAAAAGTGTGACCAGAGTTGGAAGAAGGGTGAGATGAAACGGTCCACTCAGAGCATACTTTATGGAGAGAGAAAGAGAGCAACCGGCGGTTCATGCAAACCACAGCCTGCGGAACGGTAAGGCTACGGGTTACGTGGGAGCAGCAGTGAACAAGCTCTCTGAGCCCCTCCTCTCGCGGAGCCGCCTCACCTGCGGCGGGTGTAACATATCGTCGGGATTCGTGTGGTTCCAGGCGGGAAGACGTGGGCGTTTGCAGGCCAATTTTGGAGCAGCAATCGGCGTGTCTACTTTGGTGGGAGAACGAGATGAAGTTCGCATGCAGTCGCTGTCGATCTTATCGGCTGGCGCCGAGCATGGCCTTTTCCTCTCTTTAGGCGAGGTGCAGCTCTACAGCTCCATGTGCCTGTTTTTGAGGTGCGTTTGAAACGCAGACCTCACGATTGTACAGGACTTTGTACGTTGGCAAGGCTCATACGATGTCCGCAGCATCGTGAGATGCCACATATCGCCCACGCACGGAAGCTTTAGACAGACCACGGACGTCACTCCACCTGTGATCACTCCACTGCCGTCCAGCACACAAAAGCCCATATTCCCCTTTTTATTGCTCTGGCCACTTGTATCAACTGCCCTTCTTGTCATATTGTGTAAGCTTGACTATACAATGAAACCAACCCTCCCGACCTTCCTCCTTCTCCTCCCCTCCCTAACAGCAGCAGACAACGGCGGAGCCTTCCTCTTCTGGGACGGCCACTGCGAGCACGGCTGCATGGTCTCCTGCGGCGGCGAGATCAAATGCTCCATCGTCGGACCAGCCAAAACCAGCGTATGGCCGTGGTACGGCAAATGCATTGGGCTGGGTGGGAAGTGCGAGATCTATGGTCTGGCGTGCGGACCATCGTGCTTGGATGAGCGTGGCAGTCTTCAGGTTGGTCTTGTTATCGAAGCGTAGACAGCGTCGGAGGTATGTCGCTAATGGGAGGGTATAGCTGGCGCATGGAGAGCTCTGAGGGAGAAACGGCCTTGGTTTTGAGAGACAGCAGATGATCATTCAAACTCGCTTGCTGGCAATTCATTCAGTACACACATGCATCCAGCGACCTCCAAACAGATCAACACACCTCGCAACCCCTATGGATAGTCTACGCACCGCATATCGCTCAGTCATAACGACAAGCCACCTTTATCTCCTCTACTCCCACAACACAACTACTGAGCGCCACTCCTCGTACTCCGCTTGTTCACCTCCTCCTTCGCTTTATCCGTCCCCGAAGTCACGGCGTCCGCAACCTGATCCTTCGTCTTCTGCGCCTGGTCCTTCGCCTGCTGTGTCTTGGCGTTGACCTGCTCTTTGCTCGGTGCGGCCTTCGCACCGCCACCGATCGCGCCGACGAGGATGATGAGGAGAGTGACGGCGCCGACGGCGAGGCCACCGGCGATCTCGGGAACGAACTTGGCGGCTTCGACGGGGTCACGCTTGGCGATCTCTACGAAGAGGTTGAACTTCTCCTTGATGTAGAGGACTGGGTCGTCCATGAAGACGAGATCATCAGGCGACTTAGGTGCGTCTTCCTGCTTGGGCTTCTCAGCGTCCTCGACAGCCTTCTCAGATGCCTTCTTCGGAGCGAAGGTCTCCTTCTGGAAGGCGTCGGCGTCCTTCTCGGAGTGGCCGATGTAGATGTTGTCGAAGAGGATGTCGTTCTGCATAGTCCAGAGCTCGAAGCCGATCTGCAGCATTGTTAGTGGGTGCCTCAGTCAATACTCATCAAGATCTACTCACAGCGCCCATTGGCTCAAAGTTAGCCGGAGTCTTGTCCTCGTAATAGTCTGGGTTGGCAATCTTGCGCGGTGCCCATGGGCCTTTGTAGTCTGGGTTGTCGATCATCGGAGCAGACCACTTGCCCTTGTACTCTGGGTTCTTCATCATCGGCTTCTCCCACGGGCCACAGCCAGAGACCTCGTCGCACTTGGGGTTGGGCACCATTGGTGGGACCCAGTCACCGTCCTCCTCATCATCCCAGTCTTCGGGCTTCTCGGCCTCTGGGTCCGGGATCATGGTGGGCTCGTCCTCAAGCCAGTCGGCTGGCTTCTCGGCAGACTCATCAACAATCTCGTATGGCGCGTCCTCGTCCCAGTCATCAGGCTTGGTGGCATCTGGGTCGGGCATGGTCGGCGTGTCAACCCAGTCCTCTGGCTTGCTGTCCTTGGGGTCATCAATCTCCTTCGGTGGGTTGACAGCCGGGCTGAAGTCTTCAAGAAGGGTGCCGTTCTTGGACGACTCGCCATCGATCTTGATCTCGAAGCTCTGGTCTGGACGAACGATGAGGGTGTAAAGGGTCGTCTGCTTGGTGATGCGAGCGGATGGCGGGCTCTTCAGGTGCTTCTCCTCGTACTCGCCAGTCTTCGGGTTCTTGTGGCGGAAGATGAAGTGGACCTTGTTGGTAGAGCCGCACTTGTCGGGACCGAACATGATGATGTAGGGCGAGGCGTTGGAGAATTCATCGGACTGGAGCTTCTTGTTGTCCTGGAGGAGCTTCATGTATGCTCCACCGCACTCGAGGCCGCCCTGGAGCTTGACCTCGTACTGGACAACCAGAGTATCGTCCTTGTTCGTGATGGGCTTGTCGAACTTTGCAGAAATGGCGTGGTGAGCAGCCTTGTCCTTGAGGACCAGGCCCTTGTCTCCCTCTACGCCCCGTAGGACAGTAGGCTCCTCGACGTCCCAGGTGCCGACGAACTGCCATTCCTCCTCCGTGTTCTCCTTCTTCGCATGTGATGCCTTCCATCTTGAGCCGTCAAGGCTGTCGGTGAATTGCTCGAGGAATGGGGCCTTGAAAGTGGTGGGCTGTCTCAAAGTCAGCGAAACAGCGGTGTCCATCGGATCAAACCATACTTACAGTGAAGGTGGGCTTGTTAACAGCCGACGAGGTCACACTCTCAACCACAGACTCGACCGAGCTCGTCGCCTCAGTGGCAGCGGACTCAGCATCGTCAACAACATCAGCGCTCGCAATGGCTGCGTAGCAACCGAGTGCTAGGAGGCTGGCAGCACGCATGATTGCCAATGCTTTTCAGGACAACAGGAAAGACCAGAGACAAGAACAGAATGCCAGATGCTCGCTCCAAGAGGATGGATTGTCGAGGGAAGAAGTGAGGACGGCAATGGCAGATTTATCGTCCGGCAGAATAGTTTCGAAGAGCCACCTGTCGACTATTTCACCACAGCTCCACTAGCGCGCCCGCCTTTTGCTCCTTCTCCGCAAAACCCTCTGCCAGGCCACGTGACTAGAACGAGCGCACAAGATATGAAAGTGGATGCGGAAGCCAAGCAATTTTTAATGCCTTCCATGCCATTGATGCACGACTATGCTGTCTCACCATCGAAGCAGACCGATGCAGGTCCGCAGTACTATGGTACACGTAGAAGCAGCCCAAGCGTGCTCGCTCAATGCGTACCCATCCCATAAGCAAGCATACAGCCTGCCGTCGTTGCGACCTTGCTTGCCATGCACGTGCAGTGCTTGAAGAGACAAGCTGTGAGCCTCCGGTGGTCGTAACGACGACCCAAGAAGCTTCAGGCAAACACCGATGCACTCTCTTTCACCCATCACACCATCGCCATGCACACACCCTCTGCACACCCCTTCAAACCTTTCACAGCCCCCTCTTCCGCTGATAGATGCATCGCTCTACCAAGCATTCACGTCAAAGTACTCTTCACCAAACACCGTGACCACCACCGTACGATCGGCGAACTTCCTCCCAGCAAGCGCAGCAAGCGCCTTCTTCGCGGAACTCGAGTCCTCGTACTTGATGTAGATCTTGCCGATACCGTTGTTCTGCCTGTTTCCGGTGGTCGGACGGGGCATCTTGACCTCGAGGATCGGACCGTACTTGACACACTCTTCTTTCACATCCTCCAGGATCTCTGTTGGTACTCGTCAGTCGTGTGTCAGGGGGTGGAGAGTGTAGTCAATACGTACCATCCGCCTCGTCAGCATCCATCAACTCCTCTGGCGTGATCATGTTCATCAGGCACAAGACCCTGCCAGAGTCTGCGTCCTTATTGGTCGTGCCTGCCATCATGCTCATAGCGTTCACACTCAGCTCGCCGCTCATCTGCTGGATGCCAATACTGGCGCGCTGAACTTTGAGAATGCTGTCTCCGAGCTCCATACCGTCAAGACTCTCAACGGCGATATCGGTAGCCTCTTTGGCATTGGTATACTCGCAGAAAGCGATGCCGCGGCTTTGACCTGACGAGGTGTCTTGGACGAGAACAAAGTTCTTGAGCTCCCCGAACGACACGAGAAGTTCTTGCACCTGCTCTTCGCTGAGGTATACTGGAATGTTGGTGACTGAGACCTTATACTGGGTGTCTGGCACGGTGCTCGAGAGGACGCCGGCCGGATTCTCGGTCTCGTCGGTCACAGCTGGCACGATGTAGTCTTTCGGGCGCTTGATGGACAGCCCAGAATCGTGACCCGACTGGCCAGTGCTGGTGTCCATGGCTCCGGCATCCATGACAGTGCCGTCGAGAGCCAAGGCGTTGGTTGCGTCTTCGGGGGTCTTGAACTCGAGCAGTGCGTAGCTGCCATCCTTGCTGACCTGAGCGGAGATGCAGGGGTCAACACCGCGGGTGACATTCGTGCCATTGAGCTGCAGGTTGAAGAATTCGGCAACCTTGTCGTCAGTAGCGGACGCCGGGAGCTTGTAGACGAAGAGACGCTTGGACTGACGCGCTGTGGATGGCTTGAGTGCTGCACCGTTGGCTGAGCCACCCGGCTGGTCCATGAACGCCTTGAGCTTCGTTGGGTCCATCGGCTGCTGCCTCGGTGCGCCGGGAAGTGGGAACATGCCGGACAGCTTGGCCTGCTCTGCGGTGACGTTCTCGTATCCTGGTGGCTTGATGTCCCACTGTGTCATCCTGCGCTTCTTCTGCAAGATGGGCACGACGTCGGTGAGATCGGGCGTCGGCTCCTTGACCTTGCGTGGTGGTGATCCTCCTTCTTTCTTGACCGACTGCCTCTCCATCTGCTGCATGTCATCGCGGTCGCGGGCACGGTCTCGGTCGACGTCGCGTCGCTCTCGGTCGTCGCGCGGCCTCCTGCGATCGTCGTACGCGTCGCGGTCTCTGCGGTTGTCACGTCTGCGGCCATCGTCGTCACGCCTCGCGTCTCTGCGCGCAGACCCACGGTCCCGATCTCTGTCCCAGTCTCTGTTGTCACGCCTGCTGTCCCGCCCGCCATACCCGCCATACCTCTCCTCCCGCTCCCGCTCTCGATGGCCACGACTATGAGAATAGGAATCTAACTCACCATGGTCTCCGCGGTTGCGTGGCGGCTACGTGTAATTGGTTGGCATATTGTTCGAGCTTGCTGGGGCAGGGTTTCTTAGACGTACAGCCATGGTTGGAGCATCTCTCCTAGGCGAGCGCGAGCGATTGCGCTCCCTGCCACCGCGGTCTCCATCGCGGTCTCTCCGGCGATCATCGCGCGAAGACTGCAGCCTCCTGTCAGACATCTTTGTCAACGTGGTGGGTGAAGAGTTCAGGCTCTTACGTGGTAGTCGCGAGAAGACCCGAGCCGCCCGTCTGCTGGAGGGGTTAGTGGTGCGGCTGCGTGGTTAGAATGCTGCTGTTAGCTACCTCTGCTTGGATAGCCTCCGGTGCTCATCACACCGTCACTGAATGTCGTCGGAAAGTGGTGTGGTGTTGTTGTGTGCAGTCGATGTCGGGTCGCTGAAGTGAAGGTTGCAACCTGAGCCCTGCGGAGGAAAAAGCCAGCCAGCTCAAAAAGTCCAAGCTCGCCGAAACTCAATTTGGACGGCCAAGGGAACACTCTCACTTCACCTTCAAGTCCTCTATCCTCATGGTCGCTGTAGGTCGGCTCTGTAGCGTAAGGACGAGCAAGAACAGGGTGTGGCAGTGCTACGGACACTTGTGGAGCACCAATTGGTTGTAGCATGGAGAACAATTGCCACTCCATAGCCCATTACATGCAGTTTGAACTACACTACATACAGCAGCTTTCTTTGTATGAACAGGCACTTCGCGGCAGGGAATGCGAAGAGGCGCCGGTGCAAGCGTGCAATTCGGTGCTAAAAAGCTGATATTCGTCCTACGCTCATCTCCTACCCATCCTAAGCTCAGGCGGCCGCTCACCAGTAGTCGTGAAGCGCAGGACACTCTCCAGCGACAGGGGAGGTAACCTGGGATCAACGCCCTCCTCCTTCTCGCCACTCGGCATCACGTCGTCCATCTTCTCATCATCCTCGTCCTCGCTCTCACTATCGCCGTCCAGCTTCCTCTTCAATCCAGTAACCACGTCCTCCACCCCCTCCTCCCTCTCCTTGATCGTGAAGTCGTCCCCAAACGCGCCATCCTCCTCCAACATTGGCCCTACAATGCCCTGGCTCGTCGGACCAACGGAGTTCCATAGCGCTCTCCACTCCTCACCCTTCGTACCTCCGACGTCTGTAGTAGTGCTAGTGTGCTCTTCTACCCATTTCTCAACGCCCGGCTCCATCTTCTTCCGTAGTAATTGTTGGAGCAGCGCTTCCTGTGTGTGGCCAGGAAAGTTGGGGAGCGGGTACGCGTGCGCTTGCCGGAGGAGGGCGCCATGAGTGGTGGTGGTTTCCAGCAGTTGGGCTAGGTTGAACGAGAGGGCTTGAGCTGAGGCTTGGAGCGAGGGCCTACGGAAGGCTTACCTTTAGCCGATGTGTTGGTAATAGAGCTGTAGTAGAAGCAGAACGAAAATATGAAGCTGCAATGGGAAAGACGACCTACCATGTCGGCAGCGGTTCTTCGCGCTCAAGATTGCTGCGCAAAGACGCAATGGAGGTGGAGAGTTGGGAGAGGCGTTGGCGCAGCTGGTCGATGCTGCGGATTTGATCCTGTGCGATCGACATATTGTCTGTGGTTTTATGATGCGTTTTGCAGAATTTGAGCTTCTGACCAAGGTGAAGACGCTTTTTGGAGAAGACGGCAAGCGGCTTCTGCTTGAGGACTCTTGGCGTCCCAGTAGTTTCGCATATACCGGCCAAGGCCAACGACTTGCCGCTTGACTGTGGGTACCTAATCTTCTTCCTCCCCTCCAAACAACGCCATCTGTGCCATCGTAACCTCATCATCCCTCAACACACTGAGAACCAAGTGTCTCCTTCGTCAGATACGACTTCTTGCGTTTAATTGCCACGTCTTCCCTCCTCACATCCAGCTGTCACATGCTGTCGTAAAGCACAAGCGTTTCTATCTTGCAGTATCAGGTGACGACAAGTGAGTGTAGACGTCTTTCCTCATGTGCATCGTCTTCTGCCCTTGTTGTACTCATATCTCAGCCTCCATTGCTACTTTCCTTCCCTTTACAACAGCCGTCGTTCGTTCACAGCCATACTATTTCTAAATCTTCCTTTACTTAAGACATCAGCTATACAATCTGCACCACAAGGCAGCCAGTTGCTGGTCAACAGAAGCAGTCACATTTCACCGGATTCACCCCCGGATGACTCGGCAGGCAGTTGGCATCACGATATCTTGCACATGATTGCTTGCTATTGTCGTTATTTCGCAACAATAGGGCCCCGGTCTATTGTCACGACGACATATATCCCTGGTTGACAGCCCCCTGGAATTCTGCTCCGACCATCTATACCGACACACACCTTGCTACTTTCGTCTTAATCAGCCAAAGTCATGACGATGCAACCAACTCCCAATTCTCTCGAAAGCAAATACACCTCCAACATGCCGTCCGGACACATTAGCTACAGGCGTTCTCGACCGAGCAATCACCTGCGGGCCATCAAGACCCAACGTCCCGATATGCTCTGCGATATCCTCCACTGGGCAGTCGACGTGTACCGCTTTTCATCCTTTGAGACCTTCGACATCCACGTCTCCATTCACCCAGGTGCGGCTGCAATCCAAGTGGTCGACACCTCTGGCCAGTTCATAGGCTGGGACAAATACGTCTTCCAGGTCTGGGGTCAGGCGGACAAGACTATGGCGGTAAGGCTAGATAGCCGGGGCTGCATCAGAGTCTGGTTCAACGATCGCTGGGCTCGCTTCACAAGATTCCTAAGGTTGATCAAACCTCCCTACAGTTGGAACCTCTCTAAGGGACCTCTAACCCGAGCGGACCAAGACTTCCAGTGGTACCAACAGAGCAGGTGGTGGCTTGGGAATCGCAAGAGTTTCCTCTTTCTAAGACTGCCTCCGGAAATCAGGAATCTCATATACGGGTTCGCTCTGGGTGACAAGATCGAGCCGTACCCGACACATAGAGATCGAGGTGTTGGCTCAAACTCTCGTTCCATGATCATACGCAGAGCCAACACCGCTCTCCTTCAAGTCAGCCCCCTGGTGTACAAGGAAGTAAGCGACATGATCTACACCTTCACTCCTTTCTTCGTTGAGCACTTCGGGGTTGCAGAAAAGCTTCTGCGCAAACCTCGACCCTGCTCTCGTATTCGGCAGCTCGAGCTGGCATTAACTCATGACGATTTCTTCTGGCTGTTCGGAGGTCAGTTCGAGGATGACGGTGTCATGACCGCACCACACCAGGCTGCGACAACACTTCGGAACATGAGGCTTAGCAAGCTACGGCTTAGAATTGCTGAACCTCGCCCCGTTACCGCAGACGAGCGCTTTGATGGGGCGTGCCAGAAGACCGTGGTGGACTGGATACTGGAAGCCGCTTGGCCCACCGTACGAGGGCATCCCGTCGAGCTGGCAGGGTATGTGAAGGCGAGGCAGAAGAGGGCTTTTGAGGCTGCCTGTAAGGCGGAGAGGAAGAAGTTCGACGTTTGGCAGAAGCAAAGGATGGCGGTGGGAGATGAAGAGGGTTCGTGGGACGACTACGATGAGTGGCTGGAGCAGGTTGGGGATGACGAGGGCGGTGGCGTGATGCTGGCGGAGACGACTATGGTCATCCAAGAAGACGAGCTTTTCGCGGCTGGACGGGTGAAGATCTCGGCAGAGAGGCCATTGTGCTTGTGCAAGGTACACTGTGCTGTCGAGTGTTGGAGTGCGGATGATTGAGTGCGTAAGCGGGTGGAAGCGGTGACATCGGTAGCACTTTGCTCCGAGAGAATTGTCGAGCCTTGATGAAAGGAGATTCGAGGACTAGGTCTACAGTTATTGATACCACAAAAGTTCTGTTGTTATTCGATGTTCACAGCGCTTTTGCCGCTGGTCACGTGTCGCGCTAGTCATGCATCACTTCTCACTGCACTTCGCGAGGCAAACACGTTTATGCCACCCACTTCACAGCATGTTAAAGTGATCACTCTGGGAGGCTTACTAGTAGTTCAGGAGACGATGCTTACGACACGACGTTAGCCTTTTGAGGTTAATGACCATGGAAACATTGGCCGACTTCGAGCAGCCATTCCCGGAGCCTACCAAGGGCTGTCCTTGCCATACACGAATACAAGCGAGAGCAACAGCAACGGCGTCGACACGGGATTCGAGCCTGTGGACTCCCTTTGTACACCTGCAATAATACACATCTCGGTGGAGCTACAATCTCAGATTCGGCATGTCTCAGTCATCGCACCTCTCCCGGTACAGGCCCGCCGTACTCGCCATCACTAGCATCGCTGCTGCCACCTGTGTCTATGCTCTGTACAGCGCATGCTCGGAACCACCGGCCAGAGATATCGGTCTGCGTCGCAGTAACGCTGTTCACAGACAGAGCCGGGAAAGGCGGGATCCTGACTTGAGCATACTGGGCTCCGCGGGACCCGATGCGGACCATCCGTTAGGAAGCGTCCTCGTGACCGTTGGACTGGAACACCGCATGCTTGATATCGCTTCCGAGGGCATGCCATCAGATGCAAATTTCCGTGAACGATTCGGTGTCGACATCACAGCTACCTTCCGAAGACAGCTGAGCATTACCATAGCAAGATGCTTCTATGAGGCATGCTGGCTGGCTAAGGACGAAGAAGCTCGAGACCGCTTGCGCCGGCTGGCGCCAGAGATTGATCGGCTCTTCACTACGTTTGCAGGTGTCGACATTGGCACCATTCGCGACCAAGCGCCAGGTATTGCGCACGCTGTGTTGGGTGCTGATGAAGGACATTGCCGATCAGCTATTGATCATTTCCTAGTGGCTCCTCCGTTCACGGAGATTATCTCCGATGATTCGGATGACGACCAAGTAGCTGCAGAAACTGAGGATGGAAACTCGTTCACTGCCAGCGACCCGGAGCCGTCCCAAGGACTGAAAGGCCTGCTTTACCACATCGCTGAAGCCGAAGCGAAACGGAAAGCGTACGAGCATCGTGGTGTTCACTGCGACGGATGTCACGAGACACCGATCCGAGGAGTCCGATGGCGTTGCCTCAACTGTGCCGACTACGACCTCTGCTCTACGTGCGAACAAACTGTGCCTCACTTCCCGAACCACGTTTTTGCCAAAGTCAAGATACCGCTGCCGACAATGTCGCGAGGCTCTCGTCCTCAGGCGAACTGGTATCCAGGGTACGCAGATTCCAGCCACTATGCCTATCTGAAGTCTTCCGTCAAGAAACGTCTCGAGGAAGAATACGAATTTGACTCCACGAAATTGGATGCGCTGTACGACCAGTTTACGACTCTCTGTAACGTTGGGTTTCCCGGCGACCCTGCCCACATTGACAGAGCAATCGATTGCAATGCTTTCAGACGTGCTCTGACAAGCGAGCGATGGCAGCCACGCTTCAGACAGAACATACTTTACGACAGAATGTTCGCATTCTACGACACGGACAAAAACGATCTCATTGGCTTTGAAGAGTTCGTCAGTGGTGTGGCTTACATTCGAGGTCCAAAGCGTTTTCCGTCACTGGACCGAGCATTGCAAGGCTTTGACACCGACGGAGATGGCTATGTGGATCGGTACGACTTCATTCGCATGTTCCATGCTAAGCACGACATACAGAAGTTGCTGCTCACTGATATGATGGAGGCTCAAGAGGAAGAGCGCACCATGAACGCCGTGGAAGATCTAAGGTCGAGCCAGCCTATCAGTGCCATGTTTAGGGATGAAGACATCCCACAAGGCGAGGTCCGCACGGCCACAGGAAAGACCAGGGATCGACATGGAGACATGCAACCTCTGCCTGGCGCCAAGACGATTCTCGAAGACGATGAAGGGTGGCCGGACGACGAACAACGACGGAGAGCAACGAATACAGCCCGGCGACCGCCGCACGAAAGGATGCAAGGTCACCTGTCTCGGTTCGAGGAGATACTTAGCCAGACCGATGGACAGCAAGATGCTGTCGGCAGCAATGGACTGGTCGTGGCACACGACGAATCAAACGCAGCTATGGAAAACTTTCCCCCGACGAATGGAAGCGCTACAGGATCTTGCCCACCCCCGACCGCCGCAGAAGACGAGCCGCTGGACAAAGACGTTCTGTGGCAGATTGTCGAAGACGGCTTCCATGAGATGCTCGACCCTCTCTTCTTGGCACCAGAAACGGTCGACGGACAAGTCGTCGCAACTCGAGAAGAGAGGCAGAAATGGGCCAAGCAAGTTGAAGAAGCAGCGGCTGATCTGGAACGGATGGACCAGGAGCTGGAGTCAGGAGCAGAAATCGATCCGTTGGTGGCCACTGCTAAGGGCGCCTTGGATCGCTTTGGTGGAGCGGACAAGACGGTAAAGGAGGAGATGGTGCCGACTGATGCTGACAGCTTGTCGAAGCTGGAAGAAGAGATCTCCCAGAAGCCTCTCGAAGAGCTTCTGCAAACGAGCGGTTATGAGCTGCTTGATGGAGCAGGGCCAGAGGGTGAGGATCAGGGTGCCTCAGCAGCCTCGACTGGACATGAACCGGCGGACTCTACGATGCCACAGAACCGACCGAATGGTAGTGCAGATACCAAAGTGGTGGGCGATAGTCCCCGGCAAACATCCAACACCGCTCAGCCGGATGACCCAGATGCTGGCGCGGCGCATACCGTCGAAAAACCTCCCTCCGCAGCTCGTCTTCGCCTCTTGACCCGTCACGCACGGCTAGACCAAGAGATCGAGGCTCGAGGTGGGGTTGGAAGACAGAGGCTTGGTGAGATCGAGCATGCCATCGAGGACACAGACCTGGGAGGTTTGGTTACCTCGTGGCTGGAACTCGCAAGTTTCTGATGAGCGTCGACGCCCGCTGTACAAAACTTTATGTATTAGTAGTAATCACCACTGAACACCAGGCTTTTAATAACTCTTCACACTCCAGACTTCCACGGCCACCAGGACCAGGTGGGACAGTGATGAGGGCCAGAAAAACAACCATCAAGCACGAGCCGCTTTCCCTCCGCCCTCCTCCGGCCGAACGTCAACCACAAGTGCCGAACTCGCTTCGCACGGCTGATCTGCGCCAACTCGCATTTCAGTTCAATCTCAGCCATCTCATTCGCTTCCCCGTGGGTCTGGCTCCGCGTGCGCGCCATGTGCCCCTGCGACATTTTGCGGGGCTGCTCGATCATCTCGCCAACAGCACGGATGAATGCGTTGGGGTGCCGCAGCCAGTCTGAACTACAGACTGTTTGCAAGACTGTCTCAAATGGATGGTGGCGCAGTTATCGTGCGGATTTTGGGTACGATACCTCGATCTCGGTTACGACTTCTGACATTGTGATGTCTGGTTGCCATACACCTATTCTGTCATATGTCGCCCAAACTGACCATCTCGCCAAGGTAACTATCTCGCCAAGGGTAACCATTTCGTACCTTGCCTTACCTCCCTTCCATCGTTCCATAGCCTTATCGCAAAAGGCACCTTCGTGACTCGTCGCAATATCGCCCTCGTCGCAAAACCACATCTTGTCACGAAGTCACCGTTTTCGGATAAGCGGAACAAGGCTCGAAAGGTAAATATCCTAGCGCGGTAGGCGTAGAAGGGACGACGACGACCTTGCACGACGACGAACATAAACACAAACAAAAGAGGGCATACACCTTACGAAGGTAGAGGTGTAAGAGGTAGCGATTCGAAGGTCAAAATTCGAAGGATCTACTAAGGTACGGGATTTTATCCGACCAATTTTGGACTACCACAATCTATATTTGAGACAGTCTTGCCAACAGTCTGTGGAGGGCTGGACCTCTCCGCCGGCAGCCAGTGATCCCCGGCTCGCTATATAGATGGGGGCGAGGTAACGACATGTCATCTCACTTTCATTGTTAGCTCTGTCTTTCCATCTTTTCTCACGCGCAAAAAGAGCAGGAATAGAGGCTGAACCGTAATGGCGCCTCCAGAGATGCATTTGGTGCACAGGTCGGTGCGCTTGAAGTGGCACACAATATGGACGCTGACGCGACCGCCGTAGCCATGCTCAGGAAGGTGACATACCGGGCACCGTGAACATGCAAGCCGGAGAAGGCGACGACACAGCGTTTGGACAGGTACATATGCAGGCGTGGACATGGCTTGATGTGTAATGGGCTGACGCGACAGCCAGGCTCTGTTTCCGGTGCCAGCGGAAGACCCCAACGACCCGTCCGTTCCATGATCATTCATAACGAACAAGCAGTTGCGCTAATACCACAAGCAGGTTACAATGGCCTTCCTGGAAGAAGAACACGATCCTCGCCATCGTCTCGCTCTACTCCTTTCTCGGCAACTCCGCGCTCCTTGGTCCTTCAGTGTACATTGAAGTGTTCGCTGAGAGCTTTGGGATCACTCCCACAGTTGCAAGCGGCTTGATATCCTATCCCAATATCATGTATGGATGTGGCACGCTCCTCACCATACCGGCGTACCTCAAATTCGGCAGAAGGCCGGTCATGCTGGGCACCCTTCTTGTGTACATGGTCGGTCTCATCGGAGCGAGCAGAGCGAACGGCTACGGCGGATTGATGGCAGCCAGAATCATCCATGCCTTCGCGAGCGGAGTGTGCGAGGCTTTGCCTGTGCAGCTTGTGAACGACATCTTCTTCCGTGGGTCTTACTGAAGGTCTCGAGTCTCCCCGTACTGACTTTCAGCAGTGCATCAACGCGGCAACAAGCTCGGCTATTACACCGTATGCCTATGCTGGGGCTCGACCGGTCCGTTGTACGCTGGCTACATGCTCGCAGGCGGCTACAGCTGGCGCCTGTACTTTTACGTCGAAGCCGCCTTTGCTGCTGCGCTCTTGATCCTGGCATTCATCTTCGTCGAAGAGACGACGTACAAGCGAAATACCCCCAGCGGCCCAACCGTTCCCAATGGTTCAAACGAAAAGAAGGTCTTCGGTCAGGAAGAAGTCGAGAAAGAGGACGTGCCGAGCGACCACGTCGAAGTACAAACCCTGGTGCCTCCGAGGAAGACCTGGCTCCAGCAACTCAAACCATGGTCAGCCATCAACCACGACGAGCAATTTTTCATGACCATTGCACGGTCCTTCACATATTACGCCGTGCCCTCTGTCCTCTGGGTGGTGACCTCCTTCGGAATATACATCGGACTCGGAGCGCTGGCCTTCAACTACACCTTCCCGATCAAGATCGTGCAGCCCCCGTACAACTGGGCGCAGCAGAATGCCGGTCTTATAGCACTTGGAAACGTAATCGGTTACGGCCTAGCGGTGCCTCTCACATGGACGTCTGACCGGCTGGCGGCGTATCTCACTAAGAAGAATAATTATGTGCGTGAAGCTGAGATGCGTCTCGGCGTGCTCATACCCGCTGCGATCATTGCGCCGTGCGGATTGATTGTGTACGGCTTCACGGCAGAGAAGAACTTGCACTGGATCGGCTACTTCGCTGGAGTGGCTATGTGCGATTGGGGCAGCTACTTCTTCTTCACGTTCACTCTCGCATATGCCATTGACAGCTGTAAGTCTAGCGTCTTGCCACCGCGACACTCGAGACTGACACCTTCTAGACACTGCGAACACCTCCGAGATGCTCATCGCCATGTGCGTCGGCAAGCAACTCATCAGCTTTGCCTTCGGGATTTACCTTCTCGACTGGGTGCTGGAGAGCGGCTATGTCGTCATCGTCGCCGGCGCCTTCACTGCTGTGCTCTTCGCGAACAATCTGATGGTCATCCCCTTTATGCTGTTCGGCAAGAGGATCAGGGCTTTCTACGCGCACACTTGGCTGGCCGCAATGCACAGGAGGACTGTCAAGCAGGTCATCACGCACTGAATCAAGCTCCTGGAGATGGGTACGCTTGCAGGGAACACAGTACGTATGGCTAACACAGTTGCTTCGAATACTGCCACGATCATGTGGTGCGATTGTCTGTCGATATTCACAAGAACTATGTGTACAATTCCTTCTCGTTCTTGATCTTCAAGAACGTCTCCTCGTCGTGTCCTGGGATGACCTGACCTCTTGTGGTCCGCACGAGCTGCTTGAGCCTCTGCGTCGAGCGGAACCAGGCAGGGTGATCTCTGGCTAGCCAGCCTTGCGGGATGCCGTCACGCCACTGGCAACATCGGTCAGCGTGGTGTCTTCAGGGTGCAGGTGATCTGACTTACGTTCTCGATCACGTGGCAGTGATCACTGATGAACAGATATGTGCCGCTATCCTGGAGGTTGATTTGCATCCCGATCAAGCCGTCTGTGTGTCCTGGCAGGTGATGTAGTGTTATGCCTTGACAGAAGTCGAAAGTCCGCTCATCGAAGGTCTTCCAGTTGCTGCGACATCGTCAGTCACGACACGACCAACATACACAGGGCTTGACCTACAGATCCAGCTTAAGATAGTGTTTCAGGTACACGCCTTTTCAGGGGGTCAGCAGGTGTCTCGATGCTGTAGAAGGGTTCACAAGGTTTCAGAGCGTCACTTGTAGCATCATCGCGTCTTGGAGAGCCCTTTCACGCATCCGTGCTTACCAACATCGGCGCCCGTAGCCACAGACCAAAAGGCAGACCTCAGCTCGAGATCATGCACCCAAATTTCCACGTCCTTCCTATCCAAAAACAAGTCCAGCCCACCGGCATGATCCAGATGCAAATGGCCAATAATGATCTTCTTCACATCCTCGACCTTATGTCCCGTCGCCTCGATCTGGGCATCCAATTCGTGCTTCGGCTCATATTGCACACGAGCGAAGATGTCCGAGACCTGTGGGCCCCAGACGGTAGGGTAGTCCTTGCCGCAGCCGGTCTCCCAGAGTATGAGGCCTTCGACGGGGTGCTCGATGAGGATGCAATACATGGGAAGTTTGCGGCGTTTATTAACGAAGGGTTTGTCTTCGGTGCTTTTGAGAGAGGTGTTGCCGCCGCGGACGACGAAGCCTTCATCAGCTTCTAGCCAGCCCACTTCGAGGACCTGGTTCATGGAGTCAACGAGTCTGTTCGCATTCTCGGAAGATGCCATTTGTGATTGTACTGTTGCTGCCACTCACCCACATCTTCGTGCCCTTTGGACACACGTTGGATACATGGTTCGGGACTGCTCCCTCATCGATCTGTTTCTGAATGGCTGACGACATGTTCGCTCTTTGATACAACGTTCTGTTGCCCGTGTCTGATTGTTGGTGGCCCTGATGGTTGGAACCAGGGTACGTCCCTCCATCCTGGTCACCATCTGACTTCTTAACTAGCCTTGCTCTCTCACTTCACGATGACGATGGCCGCAACCAAAATATGAGGGGCAAGGCGGGGATAAGAGCTTCAATGGCTTCGTTCTGGTGGAAGAGGGGAGCTTCGTCGCTGGCGCCTCCGCCTGCCCGCAGCATCGACAGTCCATCTCGTCTGGCCTCGGTGGTCTCTCGCGCTCTCAGCTGACAGCTGGCCTGGTCTTTCTTTCAGCTGCACCTCACCTCACCTTCTTAATACGGTCCAGCTCGGGGATTTGCCCGCCACCCTTCGGCGTCTTCCTCCATAGATATCAGCCCGAAACGGAAGCACCAGACGAACGTGTGGGTTAGCGCGCGATTGGCGTGGGGGATCTGGATGCCAAGTCCGCCGCTCTGGTGGTCATGACAGGTCGCAGGGCGTGGTCGGCCTGGTCGTTGGCGTTCCCTTGCAGCTCACCTTCCACAACGCGACAGTATCTGCAGGTGATCGCGTGGCCACCCGTTTCCTGGACCTCTGCCCCTGCTCATCTCCAGGCCCCAAAGCGGCCAACAGCATCCCTCGGACTGAAGAGGAACGACCGCACGTGTGTGGCGTGGCTCACCAGGCCAGGATCACAGGGTCTCGTGCCTTTCTCTTGCTAATGGATTGGCGCTCGACGCGTGCGGACGCTTCCTCCGATGCTGGTATGTGTGTCATTGCTGCACTGCTACATCCTCTTTCCATCCTCGTGCTCCACACGTCCAGCATGGCCCAAGGCGCAAAGGCGTGGGATGCGCGCTTGTTTTGGAGAGCTTAGACTCCACTAGCCGTAGGCGTCGAGGCCGATGGCTTCAGCACAGCCAGGTGACTCCAGCACCTCCTCTTCTGTTTTCATTATGTCTACATCCCGTGTCCTCGACAAGGTGCAGTCTCTGATCTCTTCTTTCGCATCTCATCCTCATGTGATTCAGCATGCGCCTCGTCTGCTCTCTGCGAACATCATTCACTTTCAGCGTTGATCTTCACTCGTTCTGCTGTTCTTGCAACATTCAATAGCGATCGTTTCTTTAGTTAATACTGCGGAATTAACTGTACAACAGGATTGCAAAAGTTAACAAAAGCCTGTTTGATTTTTGATCTGCTGTTCCAATTGCAACAAACAAAAGTTCAACAACATGTCTCCGATGATGCTCGACCACACCAGCAGTGACGATTCAACGAACAAACGCAAAACGTTCAGAGTAACGCCGGCAAAACCCAACGATGTTCGACGACTGGTGGATATTGAGTTCCACGCCTTCGAAAACGAACGAGTCAATCAAGTCCTATCATACCGAGACTACAAGAAGCCGGCCCATTTCGAGCGAAGTGTTAAGATATATCAACAAGCACTGAATAGCGCGCAATCCCCTCAGGCCAACAAGAGGCGTCTGTCCGGCAGCATGGTGCACGCGGAGTCAAACAGCGACACCGTCAGCTTCAGGAAAGTGGTGGACAGCAAGACCCAAGAACTCATCTCGTTTACGAAATACGAAATGAAACAATACACCGAGGACGAGCTCGCCAGCCCTGCAGATATCGGCCACGAGGGCGAACCAAAGATGAACAGAGACTGGTTCGCTCTCAACGAGCGACTTCGCCGCGAATACATCGGCACCCAGAAACATTGCTGTAAGCTCCTAACCACCCACTCATCACCTCCTCACAGTCCTAACACCACACCAAAGACATCGGCATGCTCGCCACCGAACCCCGCCACCAACACAACGGCGCCGGCACCCTGCTCCTCGAACAAGTCCTCGCCGAAGCCGACGATGCCGGCGTCGAAACCTACCTCGAAGCTACCGATACTGCGAAACCCTTTTACGAACGACATGGGTTTGAGATCATCACGGAGTTGAGGTTTGATCCGGCGGGGTATGGGGTCAAGGGTCTTGGGGTTGAGAGGCAGACCGTGATGGTGAGGGGCGCGTTGGGACGGACTGGGGAGAGAGGCTCGGCGAGGGGGTGGGAGGATGCAGTGAAGACGAAGCGGGAATGACGATGACGTTGACGGGAGCGAATGATTCTTGATCACCTGGACTGGTCGCATGAGCAAGGCGTTTTTGCCGGATTGGGCGGTAATCTGAATATTTTGCGGTGGAGAAAGAAAGTGATACCTTGGGATACTCGTTGCCGACAGCAATGGCGCGTACGCAATCAGAGCGTTACTATGTGGCATTGACTGCAATAGCTGTATCGTACACTGTTTGTTCAACCGACCATGCGCTTGAGAGAACCTCAGAGGTCACAGTCGCTCAAGGCTCGTTATGCACTCAAGATGTCGAAGCTAGGAGGCTGAGACATGAAGAGCTAGGGATTCCAAAGCCAGGTCAGACAAGCACAAGTCGGCGTTGAGTCGTGTTTCTAGCCATGAATGGGATGGCTCAGAAGGAGACGCTGGGGGTCATCTCATCGTCGTATGCGAGTCAGGACATGTGGCCGGGCAGCAGCGCCCTCCAGCGCGCTCATCTGTATGCCGTTGACTCGACTATCACTCCAGGCGGTGGTCGGCAGCTGGAGAGGTCCAGAACCGATAGACAAGGCCGCCTTTGCCGGAAGGTGAATGTCCAGGATGAGGCCTTCGGTCAATGCGGCAGAAACCATCTTCCGGGACGTCGAGTGGCTCACCTCAGCATGCGAAGGCGCATAGGCAAGACAAACAGCGCGAAAGGCCATCCCGTTCGATAGTTTGACATCGATGAGAAGGAGCCGAGAGTGAGTGGGTGGTGAAGTCGGAGCGCTCTCCTCAATGCACCTCACCCCACGTCTAGCGAACCTCACTCTATCAAGTTACACCAGACTCTCGTGTCGCGAAAGCTCAATAAGTTGTAGAGCCTTAAAAAGGGTCTAGATACTTCATCCATAACCAAACCGGATATGCCCATAGAACTCTTGAGCTCGCGGAGAGGGCTGGAGTGAATATCCGCTGTTGTACATTTACTTTGCCGCTCGGGAGGTCAGATCCCCAAATATGTCCTCCTCTGCACTTGCATACCTGTTTGAACTTTGCCATACATCCTTGCCATCAACGAACCGCTCATCGTTCGCCGCCCAACCGCCTCTGCTGTACCTCCGTCAATGCTCTGCTTCCGCTCACGAATGCCACCGTGCCCACCAACGCCGCCACCGGCAGCGTTTGGAACAGGTTCCAGCTGAGATAGTACATGAAGAAGACGCCCTCCATCGCTACGATGCTGCCGAAGAACAGGCCATGAGCGGCAGGGTTTGCGCCAAACGCCTTTCCAGCTTGGTCGGCGTTACCACCCAGGAACAGCCATGCACCGAGTAGCACAGGCAGAGTCGCCAGGACTGCTAGAGTGAAGACGAGACTGATGATCTTCGGGGGCGACTTGGGCCCGTCTTGGAATATGTGGTGGATTTCGGGCTTGCTGGTGTATCGCTCAGCTGGGGATGGGGCAGATGGAGGTGCACTGGCATCCGTCTCGACGTTGAGAGAGAATGCTTGCTGATCGAATGGTGTCGAGGATCCAAAGGAAGCCAGGATAATCGACGCTTGGAGCGGCTTGGAGCTGGTCAACAGCTGGTATGGCAGGTCCTTCTGCGTCTGGTCATATCCTTTAGCACTTCGTTGTTTTCATTATACTGCAGATACACACCACATCGACTTTTGCCTTCCCATTCTCCTTCACGCTGAGCACGAATGACTCTTGTAGACCGGTCTCTGGGTCATTTAGGGTCAAAAACGCCTGGTGTGGTCTTGCTCCAGACTTTCCTTCTTTTGTCGTCAAGGTTATCTTGAGAGTATCCGTCGCCGAGAGCGTTACAGGTTTCGAGAGAGGCGAAGTGGGAGAGAGCCTGTGACAGTCAGATTGAAGTCTTCCAAAGTATCGCCTGTGCTGGTATACTTCTCTTTCGCACCTCCTCCAACGCCAGACCCCTTCCCTTGAATGGTGAGCGTAGCATCGTCAAATGTCCATGCAGATGCAGCGAGCGCAACAGTCGTCAAGCAGGAGAAGAGGGCGAACACGCCCTGAGCGACTCTCATCTTGGGCTATGTCGAGCGTTGTGCAATCGAGGTAGAGCAGTGTTGACACCGAGTACATTCACGGACATCATGCCACGAAGCGCCATCCCAAAAAGGGAATTAAAGCTTGGCGCAATTCACTTGCAGGCGCGTGATAATGAGCGCGAAACCTCACTTCACGCATTCACACACCTTTGTATGCCCGCATTCTCTATCGAACCTCTCCAAACCGCATGTGGAAGGATGCGCTTGTGATATCAGGTGCTCAACACCATCTGGCTGCTGACCTTCCCTCTGCGTCGCCTCATCACGTGGTCGCTAAGGCTAGTCCAGATTTGGAAAGAGCTATGATGTTTGCGCGCTTTCCTCCTCTTTCCTGAGTCCTTATTCCTTCCCAGCTCGAGGGTCGTCTGCCTGGCCTTGCTCTCCATCATCACAATCCATCGTGGACTGGGCTCTGCAAATACTTTCGACGACGCATGTGAAAGACCTCCCCTGCGTGGCCCCCTCCGTTGATGCCTACGAATCGCGTTCCCGCCGCACGACGAGTGCGTTTGAAAAACTCACCAGGACCCGGAGTCAACCTCACCTCACGCTACGATCAATCCGTCATCGCTATCACATGATGTCTGCACCCGAGGAGCCAATGGTGTCCGTGTTTCACTTTACCTCCCGCATATCGAGCGCCAAGATTCGCAAATATAAAATTGCCACCGAGAAGGGCATGGGTGGCCGGACGCCGACACCTGGGCCCTCTAACAACACCACCACTCCGTCTCCAGGACTCGGACCGGCGACCATGGCGCCAAAGAAGTCTTCCAAGATGGATCCACCACCGCCGGCCAAGAAGCGCAGAGTCACCCTCACTGTTCGCCAGCCTAGCCAGAGCCCAGATACCATTGCCGTTGCCGTTGCCAGACCTACCAGATCATCCGCTCAGAATGTCCGCTACTTGGACGATGTCATGGACGTTGATGATGAGGAGGACGGAGAAGGAGAAGTCACTGACACAGCGAGACTCCAGGCACCTCAAGCATCCCCGGCAGCGTCTTCAGACCTGTCCTCCCTTTCGTCACTTCAGCCGTTAGAAGGGGAGCCCACGCCAGCTCCACCGCCGGCAAGAAGGCAGAGCAGGGCTGCCATTGACTACGGCGCAGCATTTCTCAGCTACTACACCACGGGTCATGACGACGATGAGAAAGAAGCAGAAGCAGATGGAGAAGGTGTCGAGCGAGAAGTGCCCACGCCCGCACCCCCTAACCAACCAGTGACTGCCAGAGTAGCAGCACCGCCAGCCCAACCACCAAGTCAAGCACAAGCACAGCTACCTGTCAACGCTCCTCCACGAGCTGCTCCCCCACTGCAGGTTCCACAGATGACCACGATTTTCAGACACCACACCGGCCCACCTGGTCCCTACCCAACCTCCGCAAAGGATCCCGAGGAGCGTCGGCCACCTCCCCGCGCCGTTCAGCAAATCCCACTTCCGCCGCCGACCGTCTACCTGATGGACTCACGTCGCAGGAATGCTGGTCCAAGGCCGTCACCAACGGAAGCTAGCCTCGCCAGAGTAGTCGATGAGCTGGGTTATCATCTGACAATCTTCAACGGGGTGCCGCCGCCAGTCCGCAGGGCTCCAAGTCCGCCACCTACTCAATACACTTCCCCTTATGCGAACACCACCAACACAGGGAACACCGGCAATGCAGTCAACACCGGCAACGTAGCTCATACCGACAACGCAGCCAACGCAGTCAACTCTGCCAATCCTGCCAATCCTGCCAACACTGCCAATGTAGTCAATGCAGCCAACACCGCCAACACGGCCACGAACGATAACAAGTCGGCAGCATCTTCTGCCGTTTCGAGCAATGGTCAGAAGCGCAAGCTGGTTGAAAATCTACTTGCAGCTTTCGGTGACATTGAGGATGATGAGGAGGATGGCGGTAGCAACGATGACACCACCGCCGGCACAGCACAGGTCCCCGAGGCTCCGAACAACAGCGAAGCTCCAGTCGCCAACAGGGACGCACCTGCCACCAACGGCGAAGCTGCCACCAACGGCGAAGCTGCCGCCATCAACAAGATTCCCGACAATACTCATGCTGCTGAGTCCGAGGCGCGTCCAAACGACGTATTCTTGCCGGCTGGAGGCCGTGTCGATCAATCACTCATTCACGGCATCCAATTCATCCAGACTGTCTTGAGGAAATGGGCCTTCGAACGTCTCAGCCAGCAGTACGCTCGTCACTACTACGAAGCGCACCATCTGGCGCAGATAGAGGCCGCGAATCGTAGGCGTGGACCTGGCCGCCCACGTAAGTTTGAGGAAGCTGAAGAGCAGCGCAACCTTCCTGGGCCTTCTGTTCACATGGAGCTTGCCAACACGGAAGAAGGTCGTACCATCGAGCTTTTTCAAGAGATCATAGAGGCAGGGCTCGTGCGGGTCAATGCCAGCCTGCCGGAGGCTCTATCACGTCCCTTGCGGGTCGTCTACACTCAACTCGACCAGCTCATCAACAAGTCGAGTTCTGGGCAAGAGCCATGGCGTTTGGTGTCCTATGGCGCGCAGATCTCAGCCCACAACGAGATGCTTGAGCAGGTCAGAGAGCACGCTCAACGCGCTGCAGCAGAGACTGAGCGTCGGCGCGCCACTCATTCACGTTACACAGGGCGGACGGCCCAGCGCGGGGCACGGACCGGCTTTCAAGGACAGCTGGGCGCTCCGAGCGGTCGACCGGCGCAGCAGAATATTCAGCAGCCGCATCCCTCGAGCTACCAAGCAAGCAATCCGACACCTCTCCCGTCTCAGGCTGTCACCGGTGCTCCAAACTCGTACAGTGCTGGTCCGAACGGCACTACACGCAACTCCAATCAGCCAGGCACTGGTAACGTCCCGCTACCGGACAATCCATCTACGTACATGCGCAACAACGATCCTCGCTTCTGGGGCCAAGGAGATCCTGGGTCATTCAACGCGCCTTCGGCTTTCGCACCACCAAACAATCCAGCTGCAAGTTCCTCTCAAACCAATGGCGCTCGCGCAGCTGGGTCTGAAATCGACAGGTCGAACCTTGCAAGGAACTTGCTCTCGCGATCCGGTCAGACGATGAACTTCTCGTTCCCTACCAACACGGCTGGCTCAGGTCTGCCGAATCGTGGTCCTATGGCTCAGCCGTCATCCCCACTCAACCCATTTGCGAACAGTCCACCGCGCGCACCCAATGGGTTTGGCGCTGGCTCTCCATCAAACACACCTGCGAACGGTCCGCCACGCGCAGTCAATGGCACCGGTGCTGGGTCGCCACCGCAAGCTACCACGCCAACACCAAGCGCACCACCCATGAGTCGTGTACCTTCCGACACCATCGAAGTGGCGTCAAGGCCATCTGGCCGTCGCTCAACCAGGTCATCACCGAACGAGGCCGTACCAGACGTTCCCACTGCGATTGGCAGCTTCCGCTCCTTCACAGCCGACGGTCAGCCATCGCGCCCATCGAGTGCTGCACCAGTCAACAACTCCAACCCGACGCCCTCCCCGACACCAAGACCGTCTTCTGTTTCAACGAACGCCGGTCACGCTGCTGCTGACGCCAACAACGTTCCGGCACCCGTTAAGAAGTCCGCAGCAACCACCAAGAAATCTGCGCCAGACTCTTCGGCATCGGGATAGAATCCCGCACGCTCGAAGAACAAAGGCACCGCTGCGTCTCGCAGACGTGGCACGACTCGACCTTTCTCTACTTACACCGGCGTCATCGTCCTCACGGACTAGAGCGCTTCTTCTGTTCCACTATGTTCTCCGCATGCTCTAGCGACACTGGTTCTTCGATCATGGGTTTAGCGAGGAGTTAGGAACCGTCTAGGAAGAAAGACGTGGAGGGAGATTGTGCATTGACCTTGTTACAGTAGAATTATTGCTTGTTCAGCGTTGCTTTTTTGCATGAGCTCATGCTGTCTTGCGGTTGCAGGTATAGCAGGGGTGGTTGATCGTGGTCGGAGAGTATGCTACTCGCTCGCTCGCAGAGCTTGGTCGCAATTATCTTGTGGTATAGATAGGAAAAGGCTTCGTAGTGGTAACATGGAAATACACGATCGTTGCAATAAACATGCTCTCCTTCTTTTGTACTCCGAGTTCGATAGTTGGGAGGTTGGTTGCATGTGAAGTTGATCTTCGGCGTTGGCGTTGAAGCAAGCCCAACTTCACCTCCAAGCTATCTCGTGTCTAAAAGTCAACCACACGCCTTGATCTGCCTCGCACACATCTTACCGTAGATGAAACCGCCGCCCGCGCTGCTAAGGCCACCGCAATGGCGGAGCAGCGTATACCAGACGCTCCGCTACAGCAGCACACAACCACCACCACAGCCGCAACCCTACAAACCAGCCAGACCACCACCGACTCCCCAGCAACAACCTGATCTACCTCCCCCGAAACGAAACTTACTATCGCGTCTATTTGGCCGAAAGGACCCACCAGTCGAAGAACCAGCCGAAGAACCCGCCGTCCCAGAGCCGCCAGACCCAGCCAGGGGCATGCAAGCTTCGGAAAGGGTGGTGAGGGAGGGCGTGCTGGATCCAAGATACAAGGAGTATGCAACAAAGTATACACGGCTGATTGTGGCGATGCCGGTTGCTCTTTACTTGAGCTATGAGTTGTATAGGCGGAGGTTTTATGGGGTGGAGCAGAAGACGCCTACCGTGAAGGCGAAGAAGACGAAGACGGAGGAAGAAAGGGAGGCGGAGGGAGGATGAGATGCGGGATCTGTTGCACGGAAGAACACGTTTATAAGGATGGATGGAGCAGCCTGCGCCTGGCTGAAATGCAGAAATCAACAGAGGCAAAACATGGAGAAAGCGCTCGTAACGCCGAAGCCGAAATCACCACGCAGAGTGTCCACCATCGATCCTCAGATCAGCCGCGGTCATGAAGCTGCTCGCATCGCTGATCAAAAACACCGCCGCGCCTCTATACTGCTGCGGCACGCTCAGCTGTCCCAGCATATTCTGCGTCGGCCAATCTCTCCGCCTCTCCGGATATTTCTGGAACAACTCCTCGACCATGGCTGTGACGATGTAGCCCGGCGAGATTGTGTTGACTCGGATGCCGTGTGTGCCCCATTCCGAGGCGAGATTTCGGGCGAGCTGGATGACGCCGGCTTTGCTTGCATTGTAGGCGGGGCAGATGAGGCCCTACATGCCACGGGTTAGCTGGAGCAACGACGCAGAAGGTTGGGGAAACGCACCTTGTTCGCTACGGTACCGCTCATCGACGCAATCATCGCTATGCTGCCACCACGGCCCCACCGGATCATCTCTTTGGCCACAGCCTGCGCCGTCATGAACACGCCGGTGACATTCACCTACGATCTGGTCAGCACGCAGCTCCTCAAGCCTCCTTCAGGGGTGACTCACCTCAAACATCGTATTCGCATCCTTCGCGGTGTACTCCAACGCAGGCGTCTCCTGCTGAATCCCGGCCGCCGCAATCAACCCATCCAGTTTCCCCTGGCTCTCTGAAATACTCCGTACCACCTCATTCAGGCCCGGCACGTCCCTCACATCAATCTGCCGATAATGCAGCGTCGTGCCCAACTCTTCCGCCGCCTTCTTCTGCACACGATAGAAATCCTTACTCGGCTCTTCCAATCGATCAAGCGCGTACACTGTAGCTCCGGCCTCGAGCAATGCTTCTGCTTGGACGAGCCCGAGCCCCCGCGCTGCGCCGGTTACAAGGACGACTTTATCGTTGAGGTTGAATTCAGGCAGGCGTTTGGTGGTGCCGAGGAAGGAGCCGGATTTGACGTTGTCTTTGAGGGCGGTTGCTTCTTCGCTTGGAGGATGGGGCGGTGAGCGGTCGACGACGGGGGGGTTGCCGAGTGGTGGGTTGCGGTGGTCGTGGGATTGGAGGCGGGTTTGGAAGGAGGGGAGGAGTGCTCGACTGCTGGGGACGAGGGAAGAGCGGACGTAGCGGGAGGCTGTGGTGCGGAGGAGGGAGGTTGTGGGAGGCATGGTGGAGGGATTGATGGAGTAGTGGCGTGCTTGACTACTCCTACTTCTCAGCGACGACACCCGTAGCTTAGTAGTGTCTCAATGCACCGTTTCTCCCTCGAAAGGTATCTCACTGTCTAGGAAGCGCGATGCGGTATGGTATAGCAGAAGCAATCGAAGGAGAAGACAAAAAGTTCGCAGAGAAAACCTCCACGGCGCGCCACGCCCTCACCCACCTTAATGGCTTTCCACTGAAGCACTCGCAACGCCATCATGATCTCGAAGAGGTAACGCGGCGAGGTTTCGTGCCATGTGAGAGTTGCATGTGGTTCCTGGTGGGGAAGCTGCACGGTGGGGAGAGCTACCTTGTTCGAGCATCATGTGAATGTGAATGGCCGGGATACTGGATCAGGCAGGTCCGGTAAGAGGGGAGAACATGCGCACAGAGGTGGTCTGCTTAACCGCTGGTTCTCGCTCACGGGCAACCTGACGCCAGTCAAGTGGTCGGGAGGAAGGCATAGTTGAACATCCATCAGATGTCATATTTCAATTCTATCAGTCTATTCAGCTATAGTACAAGCCGTGGTGTCATCATCTCATTCACGGCACGTTCCCATCAACGAGCACCTGCCCATCATAAGTGCTTCCATACCCGCCGACGAAGTAGTCCGAGTCCTGCTTGGAAGGTGCAGGCGGCTGTGGCCAGTCATCGAGGCATACAGCATTGCCAGTGAGCGTGAAGTTCGCCGTGGCCAAAGGCTGACTGTCGATCATGAGCGAATAGTCGCCGGGGTAAAGCCATTTGCTGCCTGTCTCATCCACGCGTCCAAGACTGCCGAGCGTCATCTTCAAGCTTGCGGTTGAGGACGAACCGCCGGTAATACCGTGGAGGCGGGTGTAGGCGACAAGACGCTTCTTTGGGCGAGGAGCTGGACCATGCGAGCCAGCGAGGAAGCCGAGGGTGACGTAGTCACTTGTGGTGCTCCCAGTGTTTCGCACATTGACGTTGATGGTGCTGAAGGGACACTTGTCTTTGTAGTGCTCTGTGCAGTTGCTCATCAGATCGGAGATGGCGAAGGTGCTGCCGGGCGACTGGATGGAGGCCGAGAAAGTGGTGTAGTGCAGCCCAGACCCGAACTCGTAGATGGGCGTGCCGGTGTACCATTGGTAGGTCCTGCCAGGCGAGCCACTACTGCTGTTTGGGCGCAAGCTCATGTCCGTCATGGGGATGAGGGAGATGTAGTCCGCTGGGTACTGCGTCGTCGGCAAACGTCCGGCTGGTGCGTTTTTGCCAGTGATAGTGTCGACGAGAGCTTCGCCGCCGCTCTGGCCTGGGTAGCCGCCCCAGATTAATGCGGAAATGTTGGGGTTGTTCGCGATAGGTGAGCTGTCGAGCTGTCCGCCACCCATTTGCATGACAACCATTGGCTTGCCGTAGCCAGCGAGCTGGCCGATCATATCAAGCTGAGCGCCAGTCCAGGCAATGCTGGTCCTGTCGTTCCCTTCGGATTCGACGCTGTTGTCGATGCCCCCCGCGTATATGATGACGTCGGCTTTGGGTGCCCAGTTCCAGACCGGGAGCCATGAGTCGGTGGTCGGATCGCCTTGGCCGCCTGGTACGCTGGCTGTGTAGACCTTCGCGCCAGTCTGATTGAGCGCCCAGGTAGGCGAGTGGAGGTACGGAGCCACTCCTGCGTAGTTGCCTTGCATCTGCGTGGTAGCGTCTGCCCAGCCGCCGACGATCAAGACAGTCATGTTGCTTGTGATCTGCATTGGCAGGGTGCCATCATTCTTCAGGAGAGTGATGCCTTCCGCTGCGGCTTTGTAAGCCAATCTCTGCGAAGAGTTGGTGTTGACGTCCGCGCCGGATAGGCTGCGGTAAGGCACTCTGTCGCCATCGAAGTAGCCAAGGCGAATGAGGGCAGAGTACTGACGGATCAGCGCTTGATCTAAAGTAGACTCAGTGATCAAACCCTCCTGGAGAGCCGATGGCAAATGGTGCTGGTAGACGGTCCCGCAGTTCAGATCAGTGCCGGCGTTCAATGCAGCCGCGACACTGGCCTCGCGGGTCGATCGGTAGTTGTGAGGCATGAAGATGTTCTGAATCGAGTCGCAGTCGCTCGTGACATACTGCTGCTCGTTCGTCCAGCCCCAGTGTTCCCTCAAAATCGTTTGCAGCAAGTATGGGTCGGCACACGTCGGTACACCATTCAGTGCATTGTATGAGCACATGAATGAGCCAACGTTCGAGTCCCTTGCACAGCTCTGGAATGGAGGCATGTAGTACTCCGCCAGATCTTGAGAATTCACGTGGGCGTCCCACTGGTATCTGAAGTTGCCGTTCCAGCTCTCCATGTCGTAGGCCACAAAGTGTTTGCAGGTAGCCACTACCCGCTTGTACTTAGGGTTCAAACCACCTTGCAACCCGAGGATCAAGGAATGAACGTAGCTGGAAAGGTGGAAGGGGTCCTCGCCGGGGGTTTCTTGTCCTCTGCCCCATCTTGGATCTTTAAAGGGGTTAATATTTGGCGTCCAGTAGTCCAGGCCAGCCCTGTCATCGTTGTTGAATGCTCGAGATTCGGTACTGATGACCGTCGCAACGTCCTGGATCAGCTGGTCGTCGAAGGCCGCGCCCATCAGGATGGGCTGTGGGAAGGAGGTCGCGACACTGAATGGCCCATGATCCGAGAAGTTGACACCGGGGCTCTCTGCAATCCCGTGCAAAGCTTCCTGCCACCAGGTGTATGCTGGGAGTCCTAACCGCGGAACTCCAGGGCTGACATGGCCAGTGTTGTTGAGCTTCTCGTCGACAGTGAAGGCGGCGATGAGCGCTCTCGCTCTAGTGAGCGGATCTTGGGACAGATCGCAGACTGTGTTGTTCCTCAAAGGTCCTTGTGAGCAGTCCGGAAACCCACGGCCTGTCAGCTGCGCGGCCCCAAGCCCTGCAACGGCAAGCAGAACAGCTCCAGTAGTCGAAGGCATGATGGCTGGCGGAAAGAAAGAGCATCAGCACTGGACAGACTTACATAGCACTTTTATTTGTTGTTATGCATTTTTCCGGGCATAAACTTCATGACGATGCCAATCACTTGCCTGTGTCGATCAGCAGTTGGCTCGGTGGGTCAGGCACATAACCGACCAGGCCGACGTCGTCTCCAGTGGAACTTCTTGCTGGACAAGACATCGTCTTACCCTCGATGACGAAGCACGACGGGGTTGTTCGTAGGACGACCCATCAAAGAACAGAGTACCAGGCGGTGCTTCCCCCGACAAGGTGACGTTGAAGTTCGGATGGATCGGCAGCCTCCGCACCGCCCTCTTCTCCAGCTGGGGACATCCACACGTGCTTCTTTCGATGCGGCACTTCAGCTCAGCTTCAACGGCCACGGAGATGTCAGCTAGGGCACAGCTAGGGGTCGCTCAACGCAACGCAGACACCACGACTGTTGTACCTCCCGTCCCAGCTGCCATCCGTCTCTGTGCCGTGAGCCGTGCCGGAGACAAGCTCCTGGTTGGAAATCTTGAGACATCAGGCAAAATGCAATGCCGTACAAGCCCCACAGCGAAAAAGCTTGTGACTGACGGGTCTGGAGAACCCTGCACTTCATGCGACTGCATTTACCCGGCCACGCTTACAGAGTGCAGTCCAATCAAGCAGACTCTACGAGGTCCAAGTCTCCGGATCTGCTCGCGACATGGTATGGGTTGGGACCGCTCCACCTGGTCGTGCATACGGATTCTCGAGCGGGCTCCCAAGACTGTTGGTTGCAACGGGATACGGCACATGTCACGAGCTGTGAAGTCTTTGTCCAGACGCTGAGCTGGCGGACGAGAAGGGTCCCCCAATGCGAGCTGAGACGTTGTCAGTGTGCCGTGCTGCGTGCACGATATCTGGCCTGTCTGGACTATCTTGTAAGTGCTGGCGAAGCTTGAAAGCAGCCGGTCACGACGCATCGCCTTCGGCGCGCACCATCCAAACATCAGTGCAGCTTGGAACAAGGTATCCAGAAGGCGGAGACCTTTGCGATGCTGACCTCTGGCTGTTAGCATGGAGGAGCTGCTGCGAAATGCCTAAGTGCCTTTCTCACAGTGCCACGAGCACAGCAGGACTTTTGCAACTATACTGCCAGGACTGCCATCCATTTTGACAAAATACATGGAGGCTGGTTCTCCGTTGATGCGCTGCAGGGCAAACGACCAGCAGGATCTGCTGTGGCCGACAGCGGCTAGCTAGACCTAGCTCTCTACCACGCCTGGCCCGTCCTCAAAGCGCATGGGTTGCGACGCTTTAGCCGGTAAGAGATAGAATCCCATTCCATTGGCTCAATCTCACTGCCTATCAAACGAATTAGCCAGCAGACGCGATGGTACAGATCGCATGTTATAACACCCAAGCTTCGCACATTCCCCACGTCCCAAGGTCCCAAGACTACCGTCTCTTCTTTCGACCCACAGCCAAGAACATCTCTCGTTGGCCAGTGAAGCAAGGCAAACACCATGGCGCCCACGGGAACAGCCTCGCAGTTCGACCAGGCTGCCTTGGAGCGCCGTTTGGCGCTTCAGGGTAAGGCTGGTCCTGCGGCGTTGGTGCAGAATGCACGAGTGTTTGGGATTGCGTGCTTTGCGTGTCTGGGTGGACTGTTGTATGGGTACAACCAGGGCGTCTTTTCGGGCGTGCTGGTTATGCCGGCTTTCGATGAGCGTACGATGATGTCGAGCTTGTAAATTTGGTTCACTTGCTGACTATGATACTAGATATGGGAGTATGGACAGACAACGGGTCGAAGAAAGGCTGGCTCACCTCTATCCTCGAACTTGGAGCTTGGATCGGTACACTCTACTCTGGCTTCCTGGCTGAGATCATCTCACGAAAGTACTGCATTCTGTTGAACACCGGCATCTTCATCATCGGAGTCGTAATCCAGACTACAGCCGTAACGTCCTCCGCGCACAGCTCCATTCTCGGCGGTCGGTTCATCACTGGTATGGGTGTCGGCAGTCTGTCCATGACTGTACCAATGTACAACGCTGAAGTCGCACCACCTGAAGTCCGCGGTGCTCTTGTTGGTCTCCAACAGCTTGCCATCACGACCGGTATCATGATTAGTTTCTGGATCGACTATGGCACTCAATACATCGGTGGCACCGGCGACGGACAAACCGACGCAGCTTGGTTGGTCCCATTGTGCCTCCAGCTGGCTCCCGCTCTCTTGCTCGGCGGCGGAATTATGTTCATGCCCTTCTCTCCCAGGTGGCTCGTCCACCACGGCCGAGAGGAAGAAGCGCGCAGAACCCTCGCCAGACTCCGAGGCCTTTCCACCGACAGTGAGCTTATCGAACTAGAGTTCACCGAAATCAAGGCACAGTCTCTCTTCGAAAAGCGCACCACCGCCGAGCACTTTCCACACCTCGCAGACGGCTCCGCCAGCTCGACCATCAAGCTCCAGTTCGTCGCCATCGGCTCCCTCTTCAAGACCCGTCCAATGTTCCGCCGTGTCGTCCTCGCCACCGTCACCATGTTCTTCCAGCAGTGGACCGGAATCAACGCCGTGCTATACTACGCTCCTACTATCTTCAGCCAGCTTGGTCTCAGCGGCAACACCACCTCCCTTCTCGCCACCGGCGTCGTCGGTATCGCCATGTGGCTCGCCACCATCCCCGCCGTCATGTACGTCGACAAGCTCGGTCGCAAGCCGATTCTGATCGTTGGTGCCATTGGGATGGCGACGTGCCACATCATCATCTCCGTCATCTTCGCCAAGAACGAGAATCAGTGGGACACCCACTCTGCTGCTGGCTGGGCGGCCGTCGCCATGGTTTGGCTTTTTGTCGTGCACTTTGGATACTCCTGGGGACCTTGTGCGTGGATCATCATCTCGGAGATCTGGCCCATCTCGCAACGTCCGTACGGCATTGCGCTCGGTGCCAGCAGTAACTGGATGAATAACGTGAGACTCTTTCTGTCGCATAACAAGAGTGCCCAGCTAATGTCGTCCTAGTTCATCGTCGGCCAAGTCACAGTCGACATGCTCGACTCCATGAAATACGGCACCTACATCTTCTTCGGCCTCCTCACTTATGGTGGCGCTGCGTTCATCTACTTCTTCTTCCCGGAGACCAAGAACCTCTCCCGTACGTCTCTCTTGAGCACCACGCTCTTCTTGCACCAACATCAAAACACTTGCTGACAATTTCTCAACAGTCGAGGAGATGGACATCCTCTTCGGCTCCGTTGGTGCCGCGCAGGCTGATGCCGAGCGTATGCGTGAGATCAACAGGGAGGTTGGGCTTGAGGATGCTGTGCGTGGCAACAGCGTTAACTACGATGAGAAGCCGACGTTGGAGGAGAAGCAGAGGGATGCTAGGGATGGTGACAGTGACTAGATCGGACAACACAAGGCACAACAGATGGTCTCGCTACTTGCGATGTCAATCAGATGAGTGTAGACAGTCACACGCAATGGCAATGTCGTTCCAGACAGCACTTTACTCTCACATGAGCGTTTCCCACCCCAAGCTGAAGCGTACAATGGGTTGGCATCAGCTGATCTTCGTTAGTGTTCCACTTTCTTGGTGAATTCGAAGAGCTCTTGTTACCTCACATCATTCATGGAGTCGTCGCAGAACAGTAGGAGCACTGAGGCGCTATTCACGCTTGGTTTCCACGGAACGCTGTAACTTGCTCAATCGACCGCAATCTCGACGCCAAGTCGACCATAACGGCTCAACAGGAGGACAAGAGCAATTTACCAGAAGAACAAAGCGGCCAGCGACCTTGATGGGCTCACCTGAACAAGAGACTGCCTCTTCTCTCACCACAGCCAACATTGTTAAACTATCGATTGACTGTATCGATAATCCAATTACCCCATTGATTCATCCGAGGACTATCCAGCATGTGCAACGGCCAGTCTACACGAACGAGCGAAGGCGGCGTCATTGCCATCCTCAAAGCACCCTCAACAAAATCGAGGCCACCCTTGCACCGAGAATGGTCGATGCGGTTACAAGGCGACCACAGTACGGGAGGAACATCCGCATGCATCGACGGCTTTGACGAAGGTGTCGACGGTTCTCCGATTAATGGCCACCTTGTCATCCAGTAGGTTCATCAATCGATCACCATCGTTTCATGAATTGCAATCGAGATATTTGCTGACCAAACTCACAGTCGCGACGGAGACCTGCGCTCCCTCCCATCTTCAACTGAGGAAAGCTCAATACTGCATCGAATCACTTTGCCGAAGAGCTTTAAGGCCGGTACACCTTTCCTCCTGCACTCGAAGCTCGATCTCGGTGTCGGTGGCGATGGGATTATCGGACGGAGAGTGTCGCTGCTGACTGGCGGTGGGGTGTTGGGGGAGGGGATTGCTGGGTTTAATTGAGAACTTGTGTTCGGTGGCAACCTCATCTAGGCCAGTCAAACGATTCTTGCGAGGAAGGCATGGGTCGGCAAGGGTGTTCGGTGCTCCTGTATGTTGGTATTATGATAAGTTCAATCATCAGACTTGTTGGTCGAGCTTCGTAGCGGTGTTGGAAGACTGCGGAACAGACTGCAAAGCTGTCGATGGCGTTGAAGAAACACGTTTCTCACTCCTCTTGTTTGTATTGTTGTCATCCTTTCTTGTAATGTACTGTGGTATGGTAGTACTGATTCTTAGCTTAAGTGCAAGCCTGGGTTCATGTGATCGACTCAGCCTCCACCATGCGGACGTCGTCCGTTGAGCTGCGGTCCAAGACTCTGCTCAGCCCTCTCGCGATCTTCAAAATGAAAAGAAAGACAATATTCGTCTCACAGCTGTAATGGGGAAGAGTAGAAACAAGAATATCTACCGCTAAAACCAACGTCAACGTCTCTAACCCGCCCTCAATATGGCAAATAACCCAGCTTCCACGATTACATCAGAGACAAACGCCCTCCTCAAGGAGCACAGCACCCAGCAACCAACAACAATCACCGGCAAACCCCTCAAATACCACCACGACAACTCCGTCGGCATAATGAACAGCGAAAGCGGAGGTTTCACAGGCGGCCCACCCAACCTCTTACCACCAGCGTTCACAGACGACAGCCTCGTCCGCATTCCCATCAGGATGAGCGATATCTACGGCACCGAAGTTCAAGTGCCGAAGAAGAAGAACGGCTTCTTTCGCAGGAGATCTAGTGTGGCCGACGAGATAAAGGTAGTAATGATGTCGCGGGGCGAGTATTTGAAGTATTGGGTGAAGGGGGAGGATGGGAAGTTCGCGGGTTTGGTGGTAGAGCCTGTGGAAGGAAGGCAGATGTGGTTTGAAAAACAACTTCAGTTGAACCAGAAGTGGGTCGAGGAGGACCCGTCGTTAGGGAAGCGTAGGTAGAGCTACTGAAGCAGTCAACGCACGCCCTGTACGTGCCTGTGCTCACAAGGTCTACACGATGTCTCGCTTTTGGAGATATGGCGTGTGCTAGCTGCCACTCCGTGCGGCCAAAACGAGGTCCCACTGGACTGGTTGCAGGTGGCCTTAAGTCAGACTGACCTCAAGCGCATTCTGCGGAGCGAAAGTCCAGTAGATGAACAGCGGACAGAACGTCTCAGGCCCTCCTTCGTCACCGCTTGAGCCGTGGACACTGGATACCCTTAGCGCATTGGCGCAATGGGCGCCCTGAAGCAGCCAGACATCCAATTCTGTCTGCACACTGGGTTGACGTCGCGGTCAAAGGGTGTGGTGGTAAGACCATCTTCCGTGCCATTCGCCTGTTCCGTGGTAGCCTGCGTTCCGGCCATCGAAGCTCTTTGTCATCACCTTGCAATCGCCTGCAATTTCATCGCCACGGAGCAGGTTGGAAATTCGGATTAGTGGTGATTTTGAGCGCAGCGTCTTGCCGCAAGCGTTGGACCAAAGCCGGCAACACTTCTTCCAGCGACAAGGCGCATCTGAGTCCCTCCTTGCCAGTCCCGTTTGCAGGAACATCTTCCATGAACAGCTCCTCCCCTCTCACGCCTCCCATGTTTACAATGGCGATTGGCATTTTCTCCTCCTTGGCCTTCTTTGCCAAACGCCAGGCAGAATAGGTGGCGAGCGAGGATCCAAGTACCAACATGCGATCAGCGCTATCGATCGCCGACTCTACTGCGAGTTTGACCGGGTTCGTGATCGACTCTCCAAACATGATAACAGCTGGCTTCAGTACACCAGCCGTCGATGTACGAGACCACGCTCCGTCGGAATCTGACTCGACTCGCTTTCCTTCAGGAGGATCTTTGAGACACTTCGGACACGGAGGATAGCGGAACGTGGAATACTCCACACCGGGAACATCCACATCGCCATCAGGATTCGTCTTCAGGCCACGCCGTCTCCGCTCCTCTGGGTTCTCTGTCGTCAAAGCACCAGACTCCAGCATTTCATTGAGGAAGGCAGCCCATGTAGGATTCAAGGAAGACAGATCCTTCTGAAACTCCTCTCGGCTATACTCCGTGCGGCAGCTGAGGCATACGCAGTTCCTGAGATAGCCATGTATCTCTAGCGTTCTCAAATTCGGATGGGCCTTGGTATGGAATGAGTCGACGTTTTGTGTGATGACGGTAGAGACGACGCCCATTTCTCCCAAGCTGGCAACGGCTTCGTGTGCTATGTTAGGCCGACTGCGGTGTAAGTTTGTCCATCCCAAGAATGATCGAGCCCAGTATCGCTTCCGGGCCTCATGGTTTGCGCAGAACTCGTGGAAATAGATCGGTCTATAAGTCTTGTTTAGAGTGTACGTTCCATGGCTGCCACGATAGTCCGCGAGGCCAGATGCTACCGAGATGCCTGCGCCGGAGAGTACCACGGTATTGCCACTGCGGGATGGAGGTGCAGTGAGGAAGTCATGGAGAGCGGCGACGGCGCCTTGGAGTGTTGATGCTGATCCTGGTTTGACGGTTGGACTTGGTAGAGGCGCAGTGTAGGGTATTCTCATAAACGACATGGGCTGCGCAACTCGAGATCAGAACACTGAAGAACTCAACCAGGAGTTGAAGTCAAACCAAAGTCTTGCGTTCATCGAGAGACGCCACAGAGCCTAGCCACGGGCCGGGCTGGTCCGCATTGTGCGTCACTAGCGCGAAAAGGCTATACTCAATCTTTACTGATCAATTATTTCTCTTTCGCGAAAACCCTGACTCATATGCTCAGAAACCAACTGAAAGAATGTCGGAGAACGGAGTGCTCAATGGCACGCATACTCCGGAGACCCCAAAGCCAGCCCATGCAAGCCTTGCATTGACCGAGTACACGATTAACCCGTCACCGCCCAGTTCGACACCTCGAGAAAAGACTGAGCATGCTGGTGTGCCAGCTGATTACTTGCTGCCCACGGGCTATCCCGATGTATGCAATCGTCAATGGTCGTTCGTTGGAATAGGACACTAAAGGCGTACCTATAGTACCTCCGCCTAATCCTAACCGCCAAAGTCTACGATGTTGTTGAGACGACGCCGTTAACACATGCAATCAACTTGAGCAACCGATTAGAAAGCAATGTCTTGCTCAAGAGAGAAGACCTGCTGCCTGTCTTTTCATTCAAGCTCCGGGGTGCCTACAACAAGATGGCCCATCTCACGCCTACTGAGAAGTGGAAAGGGGTCGTCGCATGCTCAGCCGGTAGGCACATGAAATCGCCCATCCTGATGGTACTGGACTGACAGAATGCAAGGAAATCATGCACAGGGGGTTGCATACTCAGCCCAGAAGCTGAAAATACCAGCCACGATCACAATGCCCATTGGCACCCCAGCGATCAAGCACACTAACGTGTCACGCTTAGGCGGCAGCGTCGTGCTCCACGGACCGGACTTCGACGCTGCAAAGGCAGAATGCAATCGCTTGCAGCAACTGCACGGCCTGACTAACATTCCACCTTTCGACGACCCATACGTGATCGCGGGCCAAGGCACGATCGGCGCAGAGATCCTTCGACAAGCAGACCTCAGCAAGCTCGAAGCCATCTTCTGCTGTGTCGGCGGCGGCGGTCTGATTTCAGGCGTCGGTGTCTACGTGAAGCGTATTGCGCCTCATGTGAAAATCATCGGTGTCGAGACCTACGACGCAAACGCCTTGGTTCAGTCGCTCAAGGCCGGCAAAAGGGTGACGCTCAAAGACGTCGGTCTTTTCGCTGATGGCGCTGCCGTAAAGACCGTTGGCGAAGAGACGTTCCGCATATGTACGGAAGTTGTTGACGAGATCATTCAAGTCGATACCGACGACATCTGCGCCGCCATCAAGGACGTTTTTGAGGACACGCGATCAATTCTCGAGCCCGCTGGAGCATTATCCCTAGCAGGCCTGAAGAAGTACGTTGCTGCCAGCCCATCTCAGGACACCAAAAGGCAACTCGTCGCCATCGCCTCCGGCGCCAACATGAACTTCGACCGCTTACGCTTCGTCGCCGAGCGCGCCGCCATCGGTGAGAAGAAGGAAGCCCTGCTCTCAGTCACCATTCCCGAACAACCAGGAAGCTTCGCCAAGCTCGTGGGCATGGTCAACCCGTTCAGCGTCACGGAGTTCTGCTATCGATACTCGAGCCCGCTTGAAGCGAACGTCTTGATCGGCATCAACTTCACCGCCTCAACGAGGGCGCGAGACTTGACTGCACTCATCACACGATTACACGAAGATGGCATGACAGCACGGGATCTAAGCGGCGACGAGCTCGCCAAATCGCACATCCGATACCTGGTCGGTGGCCGCAGCAACGCCGAAGACGAACGTCTCTTCTCGTTCGAGTTCCCAGAGAGGGGAGGAGCGTTGTACAAGTTCTTGACGCTGCTGCAGCCGGGCTTCAACATCAGCTTGTTCCATTACCGGAACTACGGTGGCGATGTCGGAAAAGTGCTTGCTGGGATCCAATGCCCGCCTGGCGAGGAGGAGGGTTTGCAGCAGTTCTTGACCAACATTGGATATAGGTACTCTGAGGAGACGGAGAATCCTACTTACCAGATGTTTATGCGGGAGTAAGGCAATATCGTTCAAGGGCATGGAGTCCTGGCGTGACAACTGATAAAGAATGGGACAGCGATATAACTCTTAAAGTTGCAATGGGCCGTACTCGTGTAAAACCTGCCGTGCGTCTCTGAATGCAGCTCGAAGGATGAATAAAATGTGAGCTATTGAGGAATGATGCTGTAGAGTGGTAAACCGACTAGAGCCGAGCAGAATTATACCGTCAGTCTCCTCAAGACCTCCGTTGCAGCGTCTTCCTCATCACAGCCGGTCTTACGCACGTTGCTCTGCCCTGCTCATCAACATCAAACACAAACTCCTGTATCCCCATATTCCCATAAAATGTCCCACCAGCAGTCAGCCAGTCGAAATTCGCACCCTGCCCTGTAAACGGCCCAATCACACCGACCTTCTTCGCAGCTTCAGGATCCGTGTACGTCGATGTCTGCGGGTTGGCAGTGGCCTGGAACGCCACTTGTCCCTGCACCAAACCGCCGTCGACGCCCATGGGAATGGAGGGAAGCAGACGTGGTTTCGTCGACTCAAACCACCCCGCTAGCACATCGGTGCCATTTGAGATCCACTTCTCAAGAGTCAGCCCGTTGGCTGGGACGGCTGTGGCATTGGTGTTGTTAAACGAGATGACAACTGTGGAGTCGAGCTCAGGGTCATTGGACTTGTAGGTGCCGAAAAAGTTCAGCATTGCTTCGGTGGCGGCTTGGGCCTCCAGGGCTGGCAGGACAGCGTTAATAATGTAGTCGAGCGCGACGTTCTGGGCGGTGCTTCGAGTGGTGCTGTCGATGATGCTGGCGCCTTGATAGCCGTCTAGAAAGCTGAAGCCGGCGTTGTAGTCGGGTATGAGGACCAGGTTGCCGCCTATGCAGTGGTCAGTACTTAAAAGAACGAAGTTAAACTGATCACACGCATACCATAGTTTCCCGAGTCTCCACTCTTAGTGTAAAGGTCTGTTACCTTGCCTGTATCCGGATGAATGTAGCGGTAAATCTCCCAGGGCGCCCCAACTGACGCTGTGAGCGAAGCGGTATGGCTGCTCGGCTTCATCCTACGGAAAGACATGTCAGTAATCGTCCCCAAGATTGCATCACTTCTACTAGCGAGCACACATACCACTTCCTCGTTGCCTCTGCTTCCAGCAACGTAGCATTTAGCAAAGCCGTGCCGAACTTTGCAAGGTCGTTGATTGTCGAGAGAAGACCACCAGATGGTACTGTAAGATCAAAATCTAGATCAAATCCCTCCAAAATCACAGACCTGGCAAGCTTCGCAGATTCAGTCGGAGAGAATGCGCTGGACGAGGACATGCCGAGAGGTCCGAAAATCAAGTCCTCGTATAGGGAAACAGTGCGCTTCCCCAGGAGGTGCTTGATCGCGAGTCCTAGCAGTACAAATCCATTATTCGTGTAACTCGGAGTCGTCCAGGGCCCGACGAACATGGGCGGCTGTGACCGGGCGCTTTCGATGAACTGAGCTTCGTCGCAACTACCGGTGACACACGGTCCCACGACACTCAAAGGGAGCGGCGGGAAGCCGAGAGTCGTAGGATCAACACCAAACGCCTCGCTTGAGACAAGGAGGTCGAGAGCTGGGAGGCCTTGTCTGGCGACACCGCTGATTTGGTTGGCTAGCGACCAAGGCGTGATCTTGTCCCATGGCGTCGAGTAGACCGGGTCATACTTTCCGGACGTCTCGTTTGCACCAAGACCCGGGATGATCTTGCTGAGTGGGCGGTTCCATTGCTCTTCGCTCAGTTCCAGGAGACCGACGAGGACGGTGAAAAGCTTAGAGACAGAAGCTACGCGATAGATTGTGTCGCCGTCGACATCGTTCGTTCCGTTGCGAAGTTTCTTGATCTGAGCTGAGGTGTGGTGATACTGTAGCTGGGACGCTTCCGGGTCGTGGATGGAGAAGAGGCCAGCTGACCATGTAACCTCCTTCAAGGTAGCAGCTTCCGGCGGAGTGTTGTTGCCATTGAGGTAAAGGTCAAGAGTGTTGGTGAGGTTTTGCCATGCTGCGCGGACTAGACTGTTGTCGCTCGTTAGGTCGCGTGGAGGAGGATAGGTTGGTCCATTGAAATCCGCAAGTGTAGGAGTGCTCAGAGCACTTATAAGTGTGAGACCGTAGATGGAAAGACGCATAGTGTTGTGATCGTTATTTGAGTATTGGGCTACTAACCTTTGGACGTTGACCACCATATATACTCAACCCCATGGCTGTGTAAAATGAGCACACAACAAGTGACGTCCTTCGACTTCCTCAAACGGCTCGACGGGACGCTTGAGGGCTCAGCTGAAGGGCCATAGCGCCGTGGCACATGGCTTGGATGTCTTTGATTATTCAGGAAGACAACATGGCCTGGATGGCGTAGATCAAGGAGATAGATCCGTATCATCTTGCCCGACGGACCTCATGGCGTGGAAAGAGCTCTATTGCGCATGGCATGCGGCGATGTCGCCCTTCGCCTGACTGTATTTTCATCATTAGCAGCTGCTTTCGATGAACAGAGGTCAACGAGGAGCAGTCTCACGAAGACGCACATGTCGTAGCAGCGGCGCATCGAGCTGTAAGGAGTTTAGACCTCCAAGTCGGCACGGTCTTTTCTCGCCAAGAGAAACAACACCACTCTCACAGCCCGAGCCGTCGCACTGGTCGCACTCACTTCGCAGATCAACTGCAAGGTCTATCTCGCCTTTCTTTTATGTTTAGAACAGTTGCAGGTTAGTCAAGACATTGGCGATTGGTAAGATGCTTGACCGCGCAGCAGACAGCCATGTCCGACTCAGCAGTTGGCCCAGGCAACATCCCTAGTCCGCCATATGGCGAATGACACACGAGAAGCGTCGATTGATGCACCGGAGAGCTCTCAAAAGGACCCAACTACCCCAACAGCCACGGAGCATGCTCGACCAAGTACCCTCCTGGTCCTCTGGAACGACTGGAAATACCGCCACGGCCGCCTCGTAGACGAGAGCTCAGGATCAATCCTCTACGACTTTGACAACAAGTATACACAACTAGTCTTCCGAAGACTTGACTCCGTCGAAGGAGACCAAATCGGCACCGCAAGCTTCCACTTCATCTCCACCTCTGCCATAGACGTGCGCATCCACTCCACCTCCTTCTCCCTCAAGCACAGGGACTGGAAACATCGGGACCAGCAATGGCTCTCCCCAGCCTTCGGGAATCAAACCATGACGTGGTCCAAAGCCAACCCATGGACGTCCTCGTCCATCACTCTGTTGGATGAAGCGCAGTTGCCTGTGGCCAAGTTCAGTCCTGGCGGCGCTGTGACGCTGAAACAACCGAGCAAGATCGAGTTCATGGGCGAGCGGAGCATCAGTCAGGAAATGCTGGATGAGCTTGTCGTTACTGGAGTGGCGTTGATGAGGGATCTGATTAATCAGACCCAGGCCTCCGCAGGTGCCAAAGCTGGTGCGGCTGAAGCGACGGGCGATGTGTAGCGCTTGGATGAGCGGTGTTCGCCGCGGGTCTGCCGTTTAGCCAGCGAAGTCTCGGCTCTGATGTTGCACTTTCTTTCTTTGGGTCTCTTCAGACATCCTGCAAAGACTTGCTCGACCGCAGCCGTCAGGCTCTTGTCACCACGGATCTTGAATTACCAATCATGCTTCACCCTCCACTCATCACCCGCGCTCAGTCCCACCCCCCTCAGATTGCACCCGTGATGTCCCCACTTCTCCGCCATCACATCCTGCCCGAACTTCATCCACATCTCAATAGCCTTCTCGAAGCCAGCCGGGTCTCTGTAGTAAGGCTCGCCCTGTCCGCCTTCTTGCGAAGCCTGCCATGTATTCCGGTCGCCGTTGTTTTTGCTGACCGACATACTATTCAGGCGATCTCTCAACTTCTCCCACTCATGCGAGCCCCTCTCGTCTTCGGGAAGAAGGTGTGCTGGTTCCGTTTCACCCTCCTTCGCTGGCCGTCGGCGGTAGAGTCGCAGGAGATCGCCTAACGTGTCCGCAATGTCGTAGACAAGTCCCACGTGGCCGGGCTTTTGTATCAGTCCGTTCATAGTCAGCCGCTCATGCATGTCGCAATCCGTGCCATAGAACGGGATCATCACATCCCAACCGCCGACTTTCTCAAACGCGTATCGGTTGACGAGAGCCAGACGGTCGTAGGCGTAGAATCTGATTGCCCAGGTCCCTTTGTGGTTCTGCTTGTCGATCAGATAGCCGTCTTCCACTGTCTTGCGCATGTCCTCGACACAGCGCATATACAAGCTCTTGTAACCTCCCTCGTCGGGTACATCATCCCAATCTTCCCGGCTGAGCGCGACGACATCCATGTGGCCCCAGAAGTAGTAGTCCCAGTTGTTCTCAATGGCAGTATGCAGGAAGAAGTTCTGCAGCTGCGCAAAAGTCAACAGCGTTGGCGTGCTGATCACCTTCACCCCGAAGACCTCCGTCAACCGTCGGTAGTCCAGATAGAAGGGATTCTGCAATGTCAGGTTGCCATTGCGATTCGCATTCATCGTTCCCGTGTTCTCAATCACATAGACGTCTTCCGGCGGCCATCCTGCCGTGAGATACGACACGACCGTCTGCTGAAGCAGCAGCCAGTTGCGCGTGAAGCCTATAAGCAGCGGAGTGTACTCTCGCACGTGCTGTGTCGGCGGCGCATTCCAAGACGGGATTGGGGGCAGATCTGTCGGTTCGCGGGCGTCGACCGCCAGAGGGAAGTTGTCGACGATCGGAGGCGCTGGCGTGGGTGTTGGCTTGTATATCGGATGCGGTTTGGGTTTGTCCGGTTTCTTCTTGTCTGTTTTGTCGCTGGAAGGCTGAATGTACGAAAGGACTCGCTTGGAAGGGACTGCTGCGTAGAGGAAGATGGTGACGAACAGCCCGACGAGGACGACGGCAGAGATGACTTTGAAGCGACCAGACCTGCTTGCTGCCATCTTTGTATCGCGACACTGGCGCCGGCGCAAAGCGAGGGGTGGTGGTGGTGAAGGGGGAGAGACACCAGGCAGAACTTACAGTGAAACTCTAAATGAGGCGTAGCTGCTCCTGCGTCCTTGGCGAGCTACGAGAGACCAGGTCGAAGACCGAGTCGTGACGGCCGGGAAGCCGGATGTTTTACTGCTTTATCCGCCTTCAAGTGGTGAGCTGCAAATGAAACAGGTTTGCGGAAAGCAATTTCAACGGGCGTGGAGAAAACGTGGCTTGCGATGTGGCGTCGGCATCAAGCGATTTGGTCGAGAACATTGCAGCTCAAGAGACAATCCAAGTGGTTCATCAATGGGTTCTGAATACGAGCAACCTTGAAGACATTTCGAGGCCTTGTTGGCCTTGAACTATATCTACCGTTCATTTCAATCGTCTACGGACGGCCACCAATTACCTTGCCCAGGCGACGCATTCGCCTGCTTGACAGCAGTCTGCCTCGTGATGACCTCGCTAAGACTATCAATACGTCGATCAATCCGTATTCTACGAGGGAGCGCGGAGGCTGAGTTCGACATCAATCGTCCAGGACCGCGGATAAGCCCCTTGCTAGACGGAGCTTGTGTGTGCCTCCGAAGCTTTGCAATCAGCAGCCCGGGATATTGTCGACTCCAATGGCTGGCCGTGGAGGTCTGGCTGTGTGCCGGCAGTGAGGCCCACCGGAGGCAGAGTTGAGATGGCCGCTGGACTAGCTCTTCTCACCAGAGCCATGTACACTCTATACAGGCCGACTCGCTTATCTTTCCTCTCCTACAGGGTATGGCTAGGGGAGGTTGGCGACGAACTTCTTTGCTCGTGTCGTCTCTACAAGCACGCCAAGCCTTTCGGCCTTGTTGCCTCAGCCGTTCTTCTCCAACGTCTCATCACAACCGGAGCCACCATTCCAACATCACGAATTAGAACAATCCATAGCAGCCGGCCCTTGACAATGGCAGACATCACCACCAGCGAAGGCTGGCTCACGACTCCCGACGGCCAGAAGCTGTACACCAAGACATGGAGTCCTCCATCTACCGTCAAGGCACGTCTGGTCTACCTCCACGGCTTCTCGGATCATTGCAACGCCTACACCTATCTATACACCTCGCTGGCCCAACGAGGCATCAAAGTGTACTCGTACGACCAGCGAGGATGGGGTCGCTCAGTGCATACTCCGAAGCAGAAAGGCCTTACTGGCCCCACTCAGCAAGTCATGGACGACATCACATCTTTCATCAAACACCTTCCGAGCAATGAGAGCGACATCCCCCTCTTCCTCATGGGCCACAGCATGGGAGGCGGCGAGACGATAGTCTACGCTGCTACGGGACCTTCAGAGGTTGCGGGCCAGATCAGAGGCTTCCTACTGGAATCGCCACTCATCAGCCTGTTCTCGAAACCGTGGAAGCCGACCGTTTTCTTTGGGAGCCTGGCAAGCAAAGTCCTGCCCCATATGCCTATGCTGCAGAAGCTAGATGCCAGCCTGATGAGCCGCGATCCTGAGGTATGCAAAGCCTGGGCTGAGGACGAGCTGTGCCACGATTACGGCACCCTAGAAGGGCTGGCCGGTATGCTGGAGCGTGGTGCAAGTGTTGAGCAAGGCCGCACAGTCTTAGCCGAAGGTAGAGGAGACGGCGGCAAAACCCGACTATGGATTGGTCATGGGACTGGAGACAAGGTCTGCGACTATCAAGCGAGCAAGCGTTGGTTCGACAGCCTGAAGGTTGAAGACAAGCAATTACAACCATATGATGGTTGGTACCATAGGCTCCACGAAGAGCTCGGCGAAGACAAGGAACGATATGCAGATGATGTTGCTCGATGGATCCTTGAGCGCAGTGGATCCCTCGGAGAGACTGGCAAATCAAAGCTTTGATTTGCTGACTTCGACTGGACGCGTAGTGGAATTTCAAGCGTGAGGAGTTCTAGGGCGTTGCGTCTGCTATGTCTGACCTAGCTTCCTCTGAAGAGCCTCCCGCAGCGTGATCTTCATGACCTTCATAGTCTGGTTGTATGGAAAGCTTTCGAGCCCGAGCTCTTCCAACGTCACAACATCCTGGAGCGCATGTTCTGAGCCGAGCTTATCCACCACCACCCTCTTCAAGTCTTCAGATGGTTTGTCTCGTACGACAGCCACTGGCACTTCACCATACCGTGGGTCCGGCATGCCAAAGACAGACGCCTGCACCCCTTCCCTCGAGTTGAGGACCGATTCGATGACTGCTGGAGACAAAGAGATCCCGACCTTCTTGATGATGTCCTTGATCCGGCCGATCATGAAGACGGCGCCCTTCTCAGTCATGAACGCTCTGTCCCCGGTCTTGAGCCAATTTCCGTGAGAGTCTTGATACGAAGCTTCCGGCTGTTCACCACCCAGGTATCCTGGAACCATCGAGAACCCTCCCAAGTGTAGCTCGCCCTCCTCGCCACGGCCGACAATATTGCCATTTTGATCGCAAATACGGACATTCGTGCCTTGGGCTGGTACTCCGACTGACAGTATGCCATGGTGCTCAGGAACATCATCATGGAGCGTATCAGGACCCCAACCCAGGACTCCAACCCCTTCCGTCATGCCATGGCCAGTATCAACATGAGTGTGCGGGAACATCGAGCGTGCCTTCACAAGTACATCGGTCGTCACCATGTCACCACCAATCGCCACGCGACGAAGCGAAGACAGATCTCGATACTTGAACGTTGGATCTTGTGCGAACATCTGCACTTGTACGGGAATGCAGATCAAGAACTCCGCCTTGCACTTCTCGACAGCATCTAGCGTTGTGCTCGTGGAGAAGGTCGCAGCTGGCATAATGATGTGCCTTCCAGTCCCGAGCGCGATGGTGCTGATCATATAGCTGATCGAGCGGAAGTTGACGGACTGCACCAGGATCCCATTCGGCAGGTCTCTCACTGCCGCCAGGTTGACCGAAGCGTTTAGGACGTTCGTAGCGCTCAAAGGACAGCCTTTCGGTCGACCAGTCGAAGTACCGCTGGTGAAGAGAATGACTGCTGGTCGGTCACCATGCTTCTCGATCCCAGCATCTTGCTTCGTGACGGATGCTTCCTGCTCGTCCGTGAGCTCTGCGACACCGAGACTTTCGAATGACCTCCAGCCGTCTCGCTCGGTCTCGGAGCACACGACTCTCAAAATAGTGTCAAGACCACATTCTCCCAACGCCTCATCCAACGCCTCATCCAACGCCTCAGCACCGGCCTCATCACCCACCACCACAACATCCGGATTGAGCCGCTTAAGATAATCATCCAACTGCTCCCTCCTCCCCTTCATCACCAACCCAAAATCCAACGGCACAAGCGTGATCTGCAACACCGCAGCAATCCACAGCATGAGCTCCGACTCAACACCGTTACTGATAAACGTCGCAACAGTTGGTCCGCGCTGCACCCCTGCGGCTGTCATACCCGCCGAAACCGACAAGGCGGCACGTTTGACATCGGCGTGCGTCCAGCATAACCACGGATCGTTGGAACGAGTCTTTGGGTTGCGGATGAGTTTCGCGAGATGGTTGGGAGCTTGATGCATAGATGTAATAGCAGCTGAGTCTGCGTGTGCGTCCGCTGCTGAGTTTAGCATGTGCCATAGTGATTGCGGACGCGGGAGGGGATCGTTGTAGACCTCCGCAAGGGGTACCATGGTTTGTGTAATTGATAGAACGACTGAAATGTCGTGTAGTTTGGACCCGATGGATGTCGATCAGAGGTGAAGTGGAGGGTGGGTATACATGTATTAGCCGTCGTTTACGTATCTGGATTCAGCTTGCGGCATTTGTGCTAGACATGCGGTGCTCGCAGCTCACAAACTTCAGCCCATGCGCCAGGACAGTCATTCACAGGGCTTCTGATGGAATCAAGGCCCGGCTGGTGAGACTTGGGGCTACGCGTGAATGTGAGACGCTCAGCTACACTGTTGTGAATGACAAAACCTTCAGCCGTTGGACCGAATTCTTCTCACATCGCCGAGGAGAAAGGAGACTTAAAGGCATGGAACTGAAGGTGAGGTCTCGACTCTCTTTATAATCTCAGCAACTACCTAATCTCCATGCACCTCTATTCAGCTATCTCAGCAAATGCACAACAAGCTCTCCATCCTCACTCTCATCATCTGCTCCTTGCAATGCATGCTGGGTATTCGTAAGCAATCATTCGTCCTTCGCTCCGCCGCTCATCAAGGCACTCACTATAGTATCTTGCAATAGTGCTACCGTAAATGCTGTCGTACTGCTCGTCCCCTGTGGAGGGCCACTTGTTCAACCTCCCTTAGCAAAGCTCATGCCATATTGCGCCGCGTTCTCCGGCGCTATGCAGTCGTAAAGTGCTCGCTCAACCCATAGATCAGCCAGCACGTGCTAGCCAATGCCGTTTTCTCCCCCCATTGATCATTCCTCAGACAGTGTACTTCGCCTTCGCCCTGCTGCTGCCCGAGTGCGCCGAGTCAGCGTGCCCACTGAACTCGACCTGCTCCTGTGCCGGCAGCGCAAGCACCTCCTTGAAGTTCTTCCCGATCCGCTCCAGCCTCTTGCGCGGCTCATCCTTATCAGCAGCGGCATCGGCGTTCTTGCCCTTCGGTGGCTGGCCGGCCGTCCTGGTCCAGAGCCCAACACGCCAGAAGGCCTTGCGGATGTTGATGACCACGCCCATGACCTCGTTGTCCTGCTCCTCCTCGAGCATCTCACCGATGGCGGCGAGCATGATGTTCAGCCAGGTCTCGTCGCTGGCCTTGCTGTTCTTGAAGGTGTAGTGCCAGCGGCCGCCGTGCTTGTTCTGTGAGTCCTCCCATTCCGGACGCACACCTTGCTTGAAGAGGTGGTAGTCGGACTTCTGTGCGAGCTCTGAGGCTGGCGTGATGTTGTTCTGGGAGGTGTGAAGTTAGCTTCAAGTATGCTGTGAGCCACTTGATATAGCTTACGTAGATGCCCCAGAACTCCTCAACGCTGTTAAAGCTGATGACCTCCTTGAGCAGCTCGCTCCAGTCCTGCTTGCCGGTCGGGGGCTTGGTGAACCACAGGGTCCAGGTGTGCTGCAGCTGGTGCTTGACGTTGAAGTTGGACGGGTCGTCGAAGACGGTCACAATCTTCTCGCCGTCGTCAAACTTGTCGCTGCCGTTGGTGACGTCCGTCATGGCGCCGTTGGGGGACACTGGGATGGTGTCGAGTGGCACAGGCTCGCTCTTGTTGGCCGGAGTTGGTCCTTGCGAGGCGACTTCGGCCATGTCGGTGGTTCACGTGGGGTTGGTCTGGTAATGAGTGGTAGATAAGTTAGTGTGCGCCTTTTGCAAGGTATGAAAAGACGAGTGGGTTGTTGGGAGAAGTGGATGAGGTATTGAGGCAGTAGAGGAAGGAATGGTGAACATTCGCAAGTCTCCCGAGTCCAACAAATCGCAGGCGCCAAACCCAAGGCTTCCAAATCGGTACTAGGGGCTTGGCAGAGCTTGAACACCTTCCCATGCTGCATCACTTCTCTCCTCTCAAATACACATCAACCGACTTCATGCGAGCGTCTGGTATGATGCAAGGTTACATTCCATTCCCAAAAGGCCACGTCGACGATATCTCGGCCAAGTGGCACGTACCTCGTCCTGGACGCTTCTGGGAGCGTGGCCACCACCCTATCACCACCACAAAAACTGCATCATGCCTCGCGCATAAGCAGAAACACTTATAGATCCCATATGGCTCAACTTGCCGACCCGCGAGGCCAATCGATTCTCCAGCCACTCCATGCCGACAATGTCGCTTTGTTCCCCAGCATTCCAGCTCCATCGTCAGACAATGCCTCTTTGTCTGGTCTTACCAGCCATGGCACTGCCCGGCACTTGCCCTAACATCTGGAGCAACATACACCCCGCAAACGGAAGATGACGACGTCAAGGACTGTCTGGACATGCGGTCGAGACTCTGATGGCCGAGTACAAGATTTCTTTTCCCTGCCTCATTGTACCTGTTCTGCTCGTCTTCTGTCCTCTCGTACTTCTCATATATCTCCACCACTACTACACTTATGCTTCATCGATCGAACTAGAGATATGTGCGGAAGCCAAGTCCAAGTCGGGCGCCCAGCGCCACCATTTGCTCGTACCGCGGTTGTTGATGGTCGTCTAAAGGGTAAGTCAAAGCTCTTCCTTATACGGGTCTTGATAGTATGCTTAAAGTCTTACAGAAGTCACACTCTCCGCATACACCGAAGCCAACCACTGGGTCATCCTGGTCTTCTTCCCTAAAGCCTGGTCCTTCATCTGCCCTACCGAGATCAAGGCCTTCTCAGGTCGACTGGAGGAGTTTCTCTACTCGCGATCCTGCGCCGTCGTCTTCGCGTCGACCGACTCAGAACATTGCTTGAAAGCATGGAACGGGACGTCAGATATGGAGGGCGGTCTCGGCGGCGTGCACATCCCGCTGATCAGCGACTGTGATCACAGGATGAGCCGCGACTATGGCGTCCTGATCAAAGAGCAAGGCGTTTCCCAGCGAGCTCTATTCATCATCGACCCGAAAGGCATCGTCAGATCAATCACCGTCAACGACGCAGACGTCGGCCGCAGCGTGGACGAAACGCTGCGCGTGCTCGACGCTCTCGCCTTCAAAGACGAGTTCGGCGAAGGCTGCCCCATCGACTGGAAGAAAGGCGACAAAGGCATCGAGATCGCGAGCAAGAACCGCGTGGAGGGCAGCGTCGAGCTGAAGAAGTCCTGGTCAGAATGGGCTCGCCCCAAACTCAACCGGGCTTGGTCCGCTGCGAGTCAGAAGAGCATCTCCTCGCATACTTCGCACAGCAACACCCCGCTCCCCGCCAGCCGTCGACGCGCCGAATCCAACGAACTGCTGCCATCCGTCACCAGCGGCGGCAGCGGTCACGCCTCGCAATTGTCGAGCGGGCAGGCGTCGCCCATGATGCACAACGGCCCGATGAGCCCGTTCTTCAGTCCGACCAGCGTTGCGAACAACGGCATGCAGTCTCAGATGGATAAGGCGCTATCGCAGCAGCGGTTCGAGAATATGCAGGCGGCGATGCAGAATCAAAATATGAATCTGGGGCAGGGTATTGGGTTGGCGAATTAGGGTGGTAATTTCGGCGACGAATGTGGTTGATATGGTAGTCGGTTCTGGTTGTCTTTTCGAGAATATGGTTAGCATGGTATACCATTTGGATGGCTCTACATTCTCGTCCAGTTCTCCTCCTACCTAATTCCAATCTACCCTACCCAAAACCATCCCCTAACTCTGATTGGCCGGCTCCACCCGCCGCTAGCCCATGTTCAAAAAGGCATTCACCTCCAGTGGGCCTGACTCCTGAGCGCCTCCACAAAGACAACCTCATCCGCAAGCAGCGGTACAAACATGGAGTAACGAGGCGAGCTATCAGTGTCCTGTCTGAAGCCATGTCGGTCTTCACAACCTTCTTCTCGCAACCACGCCTGGTCTTCAGCACCGCAATCCTCCTCCGTCTTGGACTTCTCCTATACGGACGATGGCAAGACGCCAATGGCCCAGTCAAATACACCGACATCGACTACTTCGTCTTCACAGACGCCGCGCGTTTCGTAGCACAAGGCCGCTCTCCCTACGACCGGGCAACGTACCGGTACACACCACTTCTGGCCTGGCTTTTGCTTCCGACTGCCTGGCAGACGAAGGGCGTCCCGCACCATCTCTGGTTTGACTTTGGCAAGGCATTGTTTGCTACTGGTGACATTGTAACTGGATGGCTCATCATGCGTATCCTTGTCCGGAAGCAAGGCATGCGCAGTGAGCAAGCGATGAAGTATGCAAGTCTGTGGCTGCTCAATCCAATGGTGGCCAATATTAGCACGAGAGGAAGCTCTGAGGGTCTGCTTGCTGTTTTAGTCATTGGGCTGCTGTGGGCGGTCCTCGAGAACAGGATCGCTCTTGCTGGCATACTGTTGGGACTGAGCGTGCACTTCAAGATCTACCCGTTCATTTACGCAGCAAGCATCTGGTGGTGGCTCGGAAGCGAGGATGCTGGCACGACACCATCCACAGATCTGCTGTCGAGGCTGAAGTCCTTTTGCACAAGAGACAGGGTCACATTGGCTGCGTACAGCTTAACGTCCTTCATGGTTCTAAACGTTGCTATGTACTCTTTGTACGTCACCATTCACCTCCTTGACCTCCTCTCAACCCAGCTGACTGTGTATAGCTATGGCATGCCATTCATCGAGCACAGCTACACATACCACTTCACGCGCATCGATCACCGGCATAACTTCTCAGTGTACAACACCGTACTGCACCTCAACAGTGTCCATGGTGACAGCTCGCCTTTCAAGATCGAGTCCTTTGCTTTCGCACCCCAGGTGTTGCTCAGCCTGGGTGCATTGCCATCCCAGCTTGCGAAGAAAGACCTGCCGAGCACGATGCTTGCGCAGACGTTCGCTTTCGTCACCTTCAACAAGGTGTGCACTAGCCAAGTGAGTCGTGAGGACCCGGCAGGAATATGAAACCGGCTGATGGGTTGTAGTACTTCTTGTGGTACATGGTCTTTCTACCATTCTACCTTCCCGGGTCTTCGATGCTTCGAAAACCGTCTCTGGGCATTACTGCCTTAGCTCTCTGGGTTGTCGGCCAAGCTGCGTGGCTCCAGCAAGCTTATGGGCTCGAGTTTCTCGGCCACTCCACTTTTGTGCCTGGCCTATGGCTCGCGAGTATGTTGTTCTTTGGCATCAACTGCTGGATCCTCGGCATCATTGTCCAGGATATCGGGGTTCAGCCGGGATCCAGTGCAAGTCCAGAGGTCTCAAAGCAGAAGAAGTCGAGGTGAAAGCCATCTACTTCAACTCCCTACCGCTTTCACACAACCCATGGCAGCACCTGCCGCGACACCGCCTAGCGTCATCATCTGCATGCCGTTCTTGAGACATATCCATCGGTCGAGCTCGCCTAGCAGTGAAGTTTTCGCCCAGCCGAACGCAAACAATGCCAAAGCCATTACCAGAATGCTGACGACGAACGCTTCGTGCATGCTTGCGAAGAAGAGGTATGGCACGAGCGGCACCAGCCCACCGAAGAAATACCCAAGCGAGATCGTCAAACCGGACGTGTACGCCTTGGAGGGCGCATGATCGGCTTCGATCAACTGGTGATGGAACCGCATCAAGAAGTCGACCATCTGCTCTGGCTCGTCCATGAGTCCCGTAGTCATGCTATTTAGCGTCTGCTCGGAGAAGTCATACTGCTCGAAGGCTGATCGGACCATCTTAGCAGCTCTGTCGTGGTCGCTCGAAACGATGGTTCTGACTTCTGACAGAGCGGCATTGTACGCTTCTGCTTCGCTCTTTGCGCCAAGGTAGCCACCGAGCCCCATGCTGATGCCGCCGGCGATGAGTTCTGCCAGTCCGCCATAAATCACAATGTTGGTGTCTCCGAGCGCTGAGAGTCCGGCTGTGAGTGCAAAGGGAACGGTCAAGCCATCTGACAGTCCAATTGTGGCGTCGGAGATGATTCGAGGGTTGATCCGGAACTGTGAGCTCTGCTGCGTTGAGGGTGACAGCTTTTCGTGGATGAAGCCGCCATCTATCGATCGTTCTTCGAGATGTTTGGGACTGCTCGGCGGCACTGCAGTGTAACCAGATCTTGGGAAGAGGATGTTTCTGATGAATAGAAGTGCCATTGTATTCCATGCAACGATCTCGTGGTCGTCAAGGTCCTCTGCCCTTTGCTGCAAGTTTCTCGAAAAACCCTCTCTTCAAGTCCAGCTATGCAATGTTGCATTTATCCATCAACCGACGAGCGAGAGCTCTTCAGTTAATGCTGACCGTCTGATCGTCGATGCCTGCAGTAGTGTGGTGGTGTCACATGCAAGTCTTCATTAGCGCAGGACATGTTCTATGCACGTGGGCAGCTCATTGGGGCCAAGCAAAGCTTCGATAGCTGGTGGTTCTTCGATCCACTCTTCGATCTACAACATATTTGATGAATAGTCCTCCAGATGCAGAGGACGGGTGTCACGGCAATGCTGTGGTGCTTTGGGACGCAGGGCGAGCGTGACCTATAGTCTGAAAGATGTGTCAAATAACTTACACGCGCGACAGCAATCGATCGTCACATTGGAAATTGGATAGCAACCGATTCTGCAAGATGTTCTATATTGTAGTCGTTATGACCTGTTGAGAAACTCGGTTGCATTCTATGTCTGTATGAACACCGGCAGCTATAGACATCACCTAAGCATTGCCCTTGACATTAACACTATAACCCTTCGGCGGATGCTGCCCATCCGGAATCACAACGTCGTCGGTGTAATACGAGCTCGACCCACTGTTCGCCCACGCTTTCTTAATTGCCGGCAACACCGTGCGTCCAGTCTCGGGCGATACAATATTCAGATTCGGCGCCGGGTACGCTGCCTTCTGAAAGTTGTCATTGAATGGCCCAGCGAACGACGAGTTATAGAAGATCGTTGGCTTGAGCCCAGTAGCAGCGTGGTGCGGACGGACCATGTCCCCAGTGGATTGTGCAACGAAGGAGAAGACGTTTGCCCCTACGTCCCAGCGGCCGAGGGTGTGGAGGTTCCAATTGGTTTCTACAGTGGAGAGCTCGGAGTAGTGGTTCTGTTGGGAATGTGAGCAGGATGCGGCTGTTTGGAGGGGTATTGTAGGCTTACGTAGAAATTGTCGTCCGTTGTGCCGCGGGCAGTGTTTGGCACAGCTCCCCCGAGAAGAATGCTGAAGACTTTGTTGGCTCGTTGATAGGTGTGGTTTTCGTCGAAGGTGAGAAGGATGAGAGTGCGCTCCATGAAGTAGTCGTTGTTCAGCAGTGGCGTGAGGAAGGAACGGGCCCCTAGAAGAGTCAGTAATTTGCTTGCCACTTCTTCAACCGTTTTTCAGGATTTGGCCTGCTTACAAGACCCTGCAACGGTAACAGAAGAATCATGACCATCGTTGGTCATGTTTGGCGTGATGAACATCCATTGAGGCAGCTTCTCGTGCTTCAGATCTTCGTAGAAGATGGTGAAGTTCTTCTGGTAGCTCAATCGTTTGCCGTCTGTATTTCGGTTGTAAAGGACCGGGGGGTTGTGCTTGCGAACATAATCGTTGGCTTTCGTCTCCTGGTTGACATAGGAATCCCCCTGGAACCCGGTGTACGGCATGTCCTCCTGGTACGAACCCCAAGAGATGCGCTTATCTTCGAGAAGAGCAGTCACAGCCGAGACATTGCCATCGATCTGGTTAAAGTCGTCATTGTCCATGCCGAAGTTATCTCCGCCATGGCTAGCGCAGTAGTTCGGCTCAGAGGGATGGGTGACACCAAAGTAGTTGGACAATGTGATTCCTTGCGAGGCCAACCACGAGAGGTTTGGGTCACCGGCGGCCTTATCGTAGTCCGTGTTTTCCAGCCAGACGGTGATGAACCGGTCGAAGGCCTTGCCCTTGACGCTGCTTGTCTTGTGTGTTGTCGCAGGCTGGGCGATCGCCCCAGCAATGGCGAGCGAAGTGAGAGTGATGTACTTCATTATGACATGCGGATGACACGAGAACGAGAGACAGTGATTGAAGGAATGTAAGATAGGTAGCCAAAAGGATGCTGCTCACCTTCGCCCTGCGTCCGTTGCTTCAAGGCTATATAGCCACCACCACAAAGATCAACCTCTACCCACGTGGGTTGTGCAAGACCGACTGAACGCCACGACCCTGGCCGTGCTGAAGACTCTCGTGATGCCGCGTCAACCGAGGGAGGAGGTGCAAAGACTGTGTCCGCGCCCTGTGGTGGCTTGCCATTGGGCAGACAAGGAGGGATAAAATCCCGACAAGCCTTCGCTAGGAGCTTGATCATGCAGAGCGCAATGCAGGGTCGCAGGACGGTGGTGCTCTGGGAGTAAAGACACGGAGACGAGGTGAAGTGTGCTTGAAAAACAAGCTTTCATTGGCCGTGTTGGCAGACTCTTGCACAGAATGCGACCTGCAGACATCGTAGATCTTACCGCGAATGGCAGGTCCATCTATGCAAGGTTCCAGGTGGACCCGAGACATCAGTTCATCCGGCATTAAGGCTTCAAGGTACCTGGTGACATCAATCGCCACACCGAGCGCGATGCGGCGACCATTGTGGACCACGGCATCGCGCCAGACTATCCACGGGTTCCTACGTCTTAATGGTTTGGCTTCCAACTGAAAGGACTCGCCGACTTCGTGGTGGCAGCATCTTAGCTATCGTGGTCATGGAGCAACGCATGGACGAGGAGCAGTACCCCGGCGAGCACAGCGTAACTCCAGACGGCAAGGCTGAAGAGGAAGGGCTGCTGGGCGGATGGAGGGATGGAAACACGAGACGTGATGAGGAAGAACTGTCTATTTCAAAGCGATCCTGCTTCAGCCTGGCTTTTTTTCCTGTGGTACTCATCCTGGTCGCCGCCGTCCTCGGGAGTGTGTTGACTTTCAGTTTGCGAGCCTTGACGGGAGAAGGTTCTCGAGCAACAAACACCATCACGACCAAAGATTATGCTCTGGAGCCTAGGTGGGACGACCAGAGCCCGCCACAGCGCAGAGAGTATAACTGGATAGTACGGGATCATATGCACTCCCCAAATGGCATTCTCAGGCCTATGATACTGGTGAATAGCCAATTTCCTGGACCTATGATCGAAGCGAACGAAGGAGACACGATCGTCGTTCATGTCCACAATGAGGCCGTCAATGCCACATCTATACATTGGCATGGTATATACCAAATGGGAACCCCATATATGGACGGCACTGTGGGAGTAACGCAGTGTCCCATCGCTCCTGGTGCATCTTTCACGTATGAGTTCACTATATCTGGCCAAAGCGGCACGTACTGGTGGCATGCTCATCAGAGCGTACAGTCATCTGATGGCCTTCACGGTCCGCTCATCATCCACGGTCGGGAGGAGAAGAAGCTGCAAAAGCTCGAATATGCTTCTGATCGGGTTGTGATGCTATCCGACCACTATCATGACCTGTCCTCGGCTTTACTTTGGCAGTACCTCAAGCCGGACATGGAGAACATTGAACCAGTCCCAGATGGCGGCCTGATCAATGGCAGATCCATCGTCAACTGTGAGGATTTTCCAGAACGGAAGTGCAATAATCGCTCTGCTCATGTTGGGATACCGAGCTTCGACCTTCAGCCTAACCAGCAGCACCGCTTGCGTCTGATCAACGTTGGCGCATTTGCCGAGTTCCAGCTCCAAGTCGACGAGCACGAGCTTGCGGTCACAGAAGTGGACGGCACGGATGTTGTCCCTGCTGCATATCATCGGCTTCACATCAGCCCAGCGCAAAGGTATAGCGTTGTGATCAACACGAACAACACCAAGGCTTCTGCGTTCTGGCTCCGCGCCCGCATGGTCACGAAGTGTTTCACGGATCCTCCAGATAACCTGCAGCCCGAGATTCGAGCAGTCGTTCGCTACGATCACGATGGAGCTGATGGTACTAAAATCCCAACGTCCATAGACTGGGACGAGGCGCTGGATCTGGAGTGTCGGGACATGAACGTCACTGAACTGATACCGGTCAAGGCTCTCGCTGCTCCACGACAAGCGGATGCATTCTTTTACCTTCGGTCAAACTTCGAGATCGGAGCGTACAGGCTGAGCCGCGGATTCTTCAACAGCAGCTCCTGGCGTCCTAATGTCCATTCTCCGTCCCTGCTACGAGCAATCGATGGCTTGTCGAGCAACAATGCCTCATTCACAGAAACTTCTACAGAGAACGGATCAGCATTCGTCAACGACGCTGCCTTTGACGTCTCCCGAGAGTTGACCATCCAAACCACTGGCGTCCGGACAATTGACATCCTCGTCTCAAATTTCGACGATGGCAACCATCCACTACATCTTCACGGATACGAATACTTCGTCCTTGCCCAAGGCCACGGCTATCCGCCACTCACCCACGTTGGCGCCGAAATCACATCTCAGAATCTTGCACCACTATACAACAGCTTGGACCTCTCCAATCCACTCCGTCGAGATACAGCGTCTGTCGAAGCCTTCGGATGGATCTTACTTCGTGTCGTGGCAGACAATCCTGGTGCTTGGGCTTTCCACTGTCACCTTAGCTGGCATTCTGAGGCTGGCCTCATGATGCAGCTCCTCACTCGGGCCGATGAGTTGGCCGAGATGGAGGTCCCTGAAGCTCATCGACAATTGTGCAGAGCTGCTGGCATCGAGAAGGGCACGGGGCCAGGAGATGCTGAGTATGAGGATCTCGCGAAGTAGACACTCACGCTGCACGCTGCGTAGTGTTCACACCCGCCCCGACGCCCCTCGCCTCCACTACGGGGATATGCCAACAGGCGCGCTGGCCTCTGGTCTTTGTTCGGATTCGACATCAATGCTTGCCAATCTTGGGACCGCGCACAATGTGCCATTGTATCGACTCCCATCTCAACAATGCCACAAAGCGCTCCAGACAAAGCCCTCGCTCACCCAAAATTCACATATGAATACACCCCCAATGTCGCCCCCGGCAACCCCCTCCCCCCTAAAGCAAACCCCGGCAACCAACCAACCCACACAACACCACCAGCATGTCGCAACCACCACAGCGCCCTCGGCACCGCCCCACCACCATCCCCAACACCTCCTCCTTCTTCCCTCGCCGCGAGATCGCCCGAAACTTCCCAGCAAAGGACATGGACAAAACCCCCAAGTCGCTCAAAACCTCGCTCCGCTTCCAACTCGCCTTCGTCTCCATCGGCCGCAAACTCCAAGCCTCCCCCATCCCCTCCCTCTGGCCCACTCGCCTGCGCATCCCAGAGCACCCTCCCGTCGTGCGCAAGGGCACAGCAGCCGCGCTAGACCACCCGGGCCTCTTGTTACCGAGCAGACGAGCAGTGAGAGATACCCGCGCCATCCCCGTCGATACCTTAGCCATCGAGGCTCTAGACGACTTCACGCCCAACCTCTGCCTCGACATCCGCGTCCCCGTGCATAAGCTAGCAGCCGCGTTGATCTCGCACGTCGAATCCCAGGCCCTGCTACCAGGCTGGTCCGGCCAAATCGTCGCCGTCGCGTGCATGGTCTTCGCCTACCACGCCCTTCTCCACGTCCACAACTCGCCCGCCGACGGCAAGACCTTCGCGTTCCTCGCCGCCTTCGGCATCGAGCGCGACGCCGCGCGGTCGGGGTATAACGCCCTCTGGCTCTTTCGCGAGGAGCTAAGAGACGTTGTTCAGTTTGGCGGGGGGAGGGTGGAGGGATTGCGGTTGCCGAGGAATAGGATGGGGGGGACGAGTGTTTTGGTTAGGAGGGAGAAGATGGGGTTACCGTATGATTTGAGCCATTATCAAGCGCAGGGGAGGGAGAGGAGGAAGGAAGTTGGAAGGAGTCCGTTGAGGCAGGCTGAAGGGTGTGGAGATGAGGAGGAAGGTGAGGACGAGGATGCAGTTGAGATGGAGGAGCTAAGGGAGCTGGTGGGGCTGTTTTGGGCGATGAAGGCGAGGGTGGAGCCGAGCGAGGTGCCGTTGCCCGAGTCTCCTGATGGAAAATAGAATCGAGTCACCTTGTTCAACGCGTGATGGAATCGTTCCTGTATTTTGTGTTGAGAATACCTACCACACCGTACGCCTTCGCTATTGTAGTCTCACAATCCACTTCGAGTGGCCACAGTAGCCGGCCATGAGGCAAGCATTCCCTCCATCCCATGCTCTCCAAACCAATGAGATCCAATGTTGATTAAACGTAGCTACGCCAATGTCGGGGTATAAGTCGGGTATCGGAGAAGTAATGTGTCGTTCCGCTGCGAAGTACTCAGTTGCCGCCGCCGCCTCCAAGCTTGCCGGTAGCGCCCAGGTAGGCGAGGATGATGATGATGATGACGACGATGATGGCGACTGCAGTACCAAATCAGCACAACATCCCACACAATCACAACGAGGAGAAAGACGAATCAACTCACCGCAAATCCCCAAGCAAATCCACTTCTTCTTCCTCGCCGCCCTAGCACTATTGACCGCCTTCCCGACCTCCGTATTTCCAGCAACAAGATTCGTATGCGTATCCTCGACCTTGCTCTCGATATTCTGCACCATCGGCTCCTGCATCACGACAATCGCGTCCAAGTCCTGGAACAGCTGCTGCAGCTCCATCATCGTCCGCTCAATCTGCTGGATCGCATCGTGGCGCTGCTGCACGTTGCGCAGCGTACTCTGCGCCTGACCTCTCCGATCAGAGTTCATCAGCGCCTGCTGGAAGATCTGCGTGTCCCCGCCGTCCATCGTCGCCTCCCGGATCTCCGCTTCGCTGGCTTCCGGGTTGACGATCAAGTACTGCCTCCGCTGCTGCTCCTGTACTTCCTTGCGGAAGTCGCTCTCCTGCCGCTGGTACGAGTTGATGGCCTTGCGTATCCGGCGGTCCAGCGCGTCGACCTGAGCTTTGTTGCGGGGTTCTTGTGCGGCGGGCTGGGACTTGATGCGCTTGACGCGGTCGGCGAGGCCACGGTAGCCGCTCATGATGTCGGCGCTCATGCCGTCGATCTCCTTGTTGGAGGTGCCATTGCCGGAGGTGAAGCCGCGTTGCAGGCGCTGCAGGTCGGGCAGGCGGTTCTCGAGGTCGTCGATGGCGCGGCCGACTTGACGGCATTCGTTGAGGATGGCATTGGGGTCGGCGGGCTGCATAGGGGCAGCGTTTTGGGAGTAGGGGGGTGCGTTGAGGGGTTGCATTTCGACGTCGTGGTCGGCGCCTGGGGGGTGTTAGTGGGGATGTCAGGCTCGGGTAGTATGTGCAGACTGTACCATATGAGTTGTAGCCCTGCTGGTTATATCCTTGCTGGCCGTAGCTCTGCTGGTTGTCATATGGATTTGACTGGCCGTAGCCGCTCTGGTAGTTGTACTGCTCGGGCGCCATTGTCAGCTTGTTGTTGCTGGCCATTGAACCTCCTACGATCGAGCTCTCTTTTCACGACCGCACCGTATGCTGCCGCCTTCGCGCTCGTATGATATTGGTGGCGAACTTACTGCCATTTCTAGGAGCCTTGCTGGCCGTCGTCCTGAGGCAGAGCGGGATGCTGTTTACTCTCCTGAATGCCTGGCGCCTTCGCTAACGTCTCAATGTGTGCGGCAAGCAATGCTCTTCTGATGGTATGGTGGATGTGTCGAGGAGGTATACTCGAGGCAATTGGTATCGTTCAGCAGATGTGCGAGACAGTGGAAGTGATCCTGTCAGACGCTGACATTATAGCCTTTGACGCTGCGACGCGAGACCCTTTCGAGCTCGACCGCTCGACCCTGACAGTCCAATTTTAGCACGGACGCTGAGCTGAGCCTGCCACGAGCCTGCCTTTACGCGAATGCACCAATGGCAACACGTCAAGCCGAGAGGCGCTGTTGGATCTCTTGGTCATACAGAGGCGATCTAATGGCATTGCTGCGTGCATGTATACGTACGATTGCGAAGCGGACGCATAACGGGCTCCATCTTGCGCCTTCTACGGCCGCATACCGTTGAAATGCAGATGCCTGCCTGCGCCGCAGCTGCATAATACCGTTCTCAAGCACCAACATACTACCGGTGCGTGAAGACCATAATCGATGCTGAAAGGTCAAGCGCGGGACAGTAGAAGCGGTCCAGCTGGCATATCTGGCAGTCTTCTCTGGGACCCAAATGCCACACCACGCCCGTGGGCAGGCCCTTCTTGTCTATGAGAACATCCTTCACACCTCTCGCTCTGACCTGGTGGGCCATTTTCACTGTCCCTCGCTTGAAGGTATACCCAGTTCTCAGACGCAGATGCATTGACAGGCAACGAAAGGTCTTCAAGTACTGGGCGACGAGGGACCACCGATGGCGTATGGTCTTTAGACTTAGGAAGTTAGGCGAGAGTGAGCGAAGACCAGCTCAATGACCGATTCACATTTGTGCCATATACTGGGTGAAACGTGCCAAAGAGGTTGTATTGACAGGCTCCAATGGGTCCGCCCTTCGCCGCACGATGTAGACTCCGAAGTTATATGAACTCAGACTGGGAGGCAAGGCCATCGCGAGGCAATGTTACGTCGCATCTCCATCTCTCAGAGCGCCTTGTTCAAGAGACCGGCCTCTTTGAAAGGACTCATGGGTAAGGTACTAACAAGTTAAGGGCAGCAGAAGATGTGAAGGTGGCAGCGCCTTGTGATGGAAGTCGTGTCCATACTGTCGACTGCGAGGCTTCAAGACCAGTGTTGTCCCCGTAACAGAGTCGAGGGATGATGTCTCGGACTGGGCGTGGAGGAGGTAGTAGGAAGGACGAGTCTCTCCGGTAGCGCCGAGAGGTTTCGCATTCATGATACTGCCACGAGATAGCATATGGGTGGAAGTGTGAGAGCAGATGCTCGAGTTCTGGATGTTCTGGACAGAGCCTCGAGCACGTGACTCTCGTCGAAACAGCTAGAAGCGTCCAAGCTCCTTCAGCCTCTGAGATTTTATAGCAAGCCCAAACACCATCAACACACAACCACAACCACAACCATTCCACCCACTACAACAACTTGATACCCGGCCGCAGGTCACCTTCGATACCACACACACACACCATCTGAATTGACAACGTAAGTATTGTAATCCTCTGATTCGACTCCCAGCCACCGTTGCCAGAGCAATTGCTTCAAGGCTGCGACCACATTCGAGAACATCACTGACCTCCCTACAGCCTCTACAGCACACCCACATACACCACACGACACCGCCATCATGAGCGAGACGTTCGAGTTCCAGGCCGAGATCTCTCAGCTGCTCTCCCTCATCATCAACACGGTCTACTCAAACAAGGAGATCTTCCTGCGAGAACTCATCTCCAACTGCTCCGACGCCCTCGACAAGATCCGCTATGAGGCCCTCTCAAACCCAAGCGCGCTCGATTCGGGCAAGGACCTGCGCATCGACATCATCCCGAGCAAAGACAACAAGACCATCGTCATCCGCGACACCGGCATTGGCATGACCAAGGCTGACCTCGTCAACAATCTCGGAACCATCGCCCGCTCGGGTACCAAGCAGTTCATGGAGGCGCTCACCGCTGGTGCAGACGTGTCCATGATCGGGCAGTTCGGTGTTGGTTTCTACTCCGCATACCTCGTCGCCGACAAGGTGACCGTCATCTCCAAGCACAACGATGACGAGCAATACATCTGGGAGTCGAGCGCCGGTGGCACCTTCAGCGTCAAGCAGGACACTGAGGGCGAGCAGCTCGGACGTGGCACCAAGATGATCCTGCAGCTCAAGGACGAGCAGACTGACTACCTCAACGAGAGCAAGATCAAGGAGGTCGTCAAGAAGCACTCCGAGTTCATTTCCTACCCCATCTACCTTCACGTGCTCAAGGAGACCGAGACGGAGGTACCTGATGAGGAGGCTGAGGAGAGCAAGGAAGAGGGTGATGACAACAAGCCCAAGGTGGAGGAAGTCGAAGACGAGGACGAGGAGAAGAAAGAGAAGAAGACCAAGAAGGTCAAGGAGAGCAAGATCGAGGAGGAGGAGCTCAACAAGACCAAGCCCATCTGGACCCGCAACCCTCAGGACATCTCCCAAGAGGAGTACGGCTCTTTCTACAAGTCGCTTTCCAACGACTGGGAAGACCACCTCGCCGTGAAGCACTTCTCCGTCGAGGGTCAGCTCGAGTTCCGCGCTATCCTTTTCGTGCCCAAGCGCGCACCCTTCGACCTCTTCGAGACCAAGAAGACGAAGAACAACATCAAGTTGTATGTGCGCCGTGTGTTCATCACTGACGATGCGACCGACCTCATCCCCGAATGGCTGTCGTTCGTGAAGGGTGTCGTCGACTCTGAGGACCTGCCGCTCAACCTGTCCCGTGAGACCCTACAGCAAAACAAGATCATGAAGGTCATCAAGAAGAACATTGTCAAGAAGACACTCGAGCTGTTCAACGAGATTGCCGAAGACAAGGAGAACTTCGACAAGTTCTACACCGCCTTCAACAAGAACATCAAGCTTGGCATCCACGAGGACAGCCAGAACCGCCAGGCGCTGGCCAAGCTGCTGCGGTTCAACAGCACCAAGACTGGTAGTGAGGAGAACACTTCGCTTCAGGACTACGCCACCCGCATGCAGGAGCACCAGAAGCAGATGTACTACATCACCGGCGAGAGCATCAAGGCCGTTGAGAAGTCGCCCTTCCTCGACGCCCTCAAGGCCAAGAACTTTGAAGTTCTGTTCCTTGTCGACCCCATTGATGAGTACGCCTTCACGCAGCTCAAGGAGTTCGACGGCAAGAAGCTCGTCGACATCACCAAGGACTTCGAGCTCGAGGAGACCGACGAGGAGAAGAAGAAGCGTGAGGAGGAAGAGAAGGAGTACGAGTCGCTGGCCAAGTCGCTGAAGAACGTGCTCGGCGAGAAGGTCGAGAAGGTGGTGGTGTCGCACAAGCTCGTCGGCTCGCCTTGCGCCATCCGTACCGGCCAGTTCGGCTGGTCCGCCAACATGGAGCGCATCATGAAGGCGCAGGCCCTGCGCGACACCTCCATGTCCAGCTACATGAGCAGCAAGAAGACGTTTGAGATCTCGCCCAAGAGCCCGATCATCAAGGAGCTGAAGAAGAAGGTCGAGAGCGACGGCGAGAGCGACCGCACCGTCAAGAGCATCACCACGCTGCTCTACGAGACCTCGCTGCTGGTGTCCGGCTTCACTATCGAAGAGCCGGCCGACTACGCGGAGCGCATCCACAAGCTCGTCTCGCTTGGTCTGAACGTGGACGAGGAGGTCGAGACGTCGGAGGAGGCGGCCAAGGAGGACGGGCCTGCAGCTGAGGCGACGGGCGAGAGCGCCATGGAGGAGGTCGACTAGATGGTGTCTGTCTACTCTTGAGCGTTTGATCTTGTGCATGGTTGCTGGCTGAGGCGGAGCGAGGCGTTGACTTCGATGCTGTGCTACATACACCGTCGAAGAAGCTGTTTCGACTGTCGATTTGAGGGACGATGGTTCACGGTTACAATGGCTGAAAAGTTGCATGAATCGAGGAGTGTAACTATAGGTATCTCATGTGACTTGAATCAAGAAAGTTCTCCAAAATCTCCTCTCCCTTCGCTTCAATGTCATGGTTGATAGTGGTCTATCTCACGAGCAAAACGGTAGAGAATCCCTCTTTCTCAGCAACCCTTCAAAGCAGCACGAGATCGCTCTCCAGGCCTCTCGTCCCAGAGCTCGCAGCAGCAAACTGAAGCTTTTCCAACTAACCGCTACCGCTCCTCCCTTCTCCGCGCACCGCACGCGCAGCGCACCTGCCTCCAGAATCTGAACATTAGCTAGCGTCTCCCCTCCTCCGCCCAATCACAGCTTTGGAAATTCAGGCGGCCCTTCTCCAGTGTAGGGACTGAAACCACGAGGGTACTACGCTGATCCTGCAAACCTACGAGATGTTGGAGAAGGGAAGGGGGAATTGCAGCTGATCTCCAGCCAGAGCAAGACTTTCACCAGTCTGTACCCATTCAAGCAGGACCGGCCAACTCGTTCGAGGATAGGAGGGTAGGTACTACTGCACAGTAACAGCATCCACGAACGGCCGTCCCCTCTTCTGGAACACCGTCACCACATTCCCTCCCCTCAGCAGCTCAACCTGCACCGTCTTGTTGGTCGCTCCATCAAACGAAACGGTATGATTCCGCAACCAGTTCACACCCACCTCCACAGTCCCACGCCCTCCACCAGTAACCGTCAACCCCGATCTACCCGCCTGGCTGTCCGACCTCCGCACATCAGCAATCTCGACCCATCCCCCCTCGCCCAGCGTCACGCCACCATGCTCAATGGTGCCGTTCATACCAGTCGCCCGTCCTTCGAAGCCACCGATGAATGTCCCGACAAGACCGTCTTCCAACTCATACCGCGGTCCGCGGTTCGGTGCGATCCAGATCTGTATCTCGCTGACAGCAGTGGTGTAGTGCAGTTTATCGCTCAACGTGACCTGCAGGAAGTCCGTCTCGATCTCGAAGCCAGATTCAGGCGTGCTCTTGTTGGCAGCAGTAACGGTAGCCGGGTCCGCGAAGAGTACAGTGTTCAGCGCGTTGGGCACGCAGTCCCGCCACGGCTTCTCGAAGACCACGACTCGATTTCTGCTGTCTGTGACTTTGATGCCGTCCGGACAATCGACGACGCCGCCTCGTTCGCGGTCTGCGAAGATGGCGAGGCTGAGACTGCGCATCTTCCGGGGCCGGGGGAGGGTGATGTTGATACTGCTGTATGGCACCGTGCTTTGGTTGTGCGTCCAGCGATTATCCGGCGTCGTATCATACCACAGCAGACCGTCGTTCATCTTCCAGGCTGGATAGGGGGCGTTGTCGCCATCGACGTTGAGATTCCAGTCGGCTGTGACTGCTGGAAGGCCGTGGGGTGCTACGGGTGATTAGTCGAGCTACTTGCGAAGGGGGAGAAGGGCGCATACAGTTGGGGTTAGCTAGGATGTTCTGCCACTGCGGTTGTTGAGCTAATCGCTGGGCGGCTTCGGCTGTATTGAATGGTAGTGTAACATTGACCGCCTGGAAGTCCATCTGGTGGTGGAACTTCGTGCCGTTGGAATAGATACTGAAGCCTGCAGAGCAGTCGCCGTAGTGTGTTCCATCCTGATCCCACACCATGCTTAGCAGAGTACCATGATATGGAAGGTTCTCCACCGCGAAATGCGTCCAGTCGCTCGGTACAAGCGGCTTGAGCACGAGCGTGTCGCCGAACGTCGGAATAACTCCTAGCAAATTGGTAAAGATGTTGTCGAAGTACGTAGAGTGCAGGTAGTGTTCTGAGTGATTCGAAGTGTCTCCAGACCTAGCGCAGGTAAAGGGTTAGCAGGTGTCTCGAAAGTCGTGCAAGAAAGCAAAAGGTCTCAAGACACCACATGCAGTATGATCGTGTCTCGGAGAACACTTTGACCCATGAGTACTCACCACATGTTGATAGTTGGGAAGTGTGACTCGGCTGTGTACGGTACACCATCCTTGTAGTTGGTGAGAACATATTTTTCCAGCTCTTGATTGAAGAACTCAGACGTGGCAACGTCACTCAAGCCTTCCCTGGCAAGACGTGCGAGCGTCTGCAAGTACACTGAGGTCGAGAAGGGCCAGCTTTGCCCGTTCCAGACGCAACAATTGGTGGAGTTCTTGAAAGCGGTGTAGTATGGATTTGTCTGCTCGAGAGTCGTCGGTCCGAACTCGGTCAAGAAATGCTCTGGCGTCAAGCCTGCCTCCAGTCCACGAATGTAGGTGTCGTTGGTACCGACATCGAACCGATACGGATACATGCCAATCAGCTCGCGGCCTTCGCATCGCAGATTCGTCCCTTGAACAACGTCAATCCAGTAGTTGAGCTCTTGGCTGTAGAGATGCTCTTCCATTCGTTCGTAAAGGTCGTTGCCATAGGCTCGCCAGGTATCAGAAAGTGCGGTGCTATAATAAGGGTCAGCATAGATGGCTTTGCCGATGCCACGCAAGAGACTCACTCGCCAGCCATCGATGCCACGTCAGCTATAGCCCAAGCTCCGGCAACCATGTAGGCGTTGAAATCAGGCCGGTAAGTTTCCGGACCAAGCCAAATGAGGTCGTAGTCATTGCCTACAAAATTTATATGAAAGCCGTCAGCCTGATATCCTTGCTGTATTGGGAGGGAGGATACGCTGCCGGCTGCTATCTCCTAGACCTGTCCGAAGGCTTTACTAGGCGAAACGCCCGTTGAGGGTCATTTGGGCCGGCAAGCTCTCGGAGACTTTCAGGTCTAAGACACAGTAGCGACATGTTCCACCTATGTTTACTTACCGCCGCCCATGCTCGAACTCAGGCCAAAGTCATTCCACTCCTGCATGGGACCGCCTCCTGGACCGCCAGTCAGGTAGCCAGGCAGACTGTACTCTTGAGCGTCCTGTAGCGGGTTACGATGGTAGAGCCCAGTCCTGTTGTCGCGTGTGGTATTCCAGAGGTGGTAGATGGACACCATCCCATCTAACTGCGATACCAGAAACGGGATGTCGCCTGTGGCTTGCGCATGCTCCAGGATACCGCGGTGGACATAATGAGTGTACGTGATGTAGGACAGTTTCTCGATTCCGCCGCGAGTATAGGCTTCGATCAGGTTCTTCGCATAGTCCTGGTCTCGTAGCCAGCGGAGCTAGAAAGATGTGAAAAGTCATAAGCTGCTTGCAACTCGGCAACTCGAATGGGTGTCTCCGGAGGCACTCCTCACCTCAACTATGTGGTGGGCTGCAGAGTCTGGAATAGTCTATACTTGGTGTGCGAGATCAGCAATTGCCCATGTGCAGTACCAACGTGATCATGGTGCTCTGAAGGGCTTCTGACCTGGAACTTGCTCGCCCAGCTGACCGGATGAATGAACTCCGTCTCGATACTGCGCAAGGTCAGTCGACCCGCCTGATCATTGCCATACTCTGCAAGGACTCACAATCCATGTCCTTCGTGCGCCCACTTGAGGTGTCGCTTGATGACGCTTGCCCGGTAGTAATAGACATCCTGCATCGACTTGTCCGGCACATCGATGAACGGGATGTTGTCGAGATACCACTGGTGATCGTCAAGCCCATCGAGGTAAGACTCATGATTCAGGATACTGGTCGTCTGCAGATGTGCATCCGGTGGTGGATACGGTCGAGGATTGGACGCAAAACTCCAGGATAGCAAGGAAAGAAGAACTGTAGACTGACGAAACGAGACCATCATGACTTACTGCGGTGTACGGGGAGTGCCTCAGAGGCTCGTCCTACCCTGACAACATGATATAGTCTCTCGTTCCCATAGTGTTGCGATGATGACACGGAGAATCTCAGAATGCGAAGCGGGGACGATCGACATGAACATTGAAGTGGTCACAATTGCTTCCGGTGGGCGTCGGAAGTCTATTCGTTCGTATGTTGATCGTCGACTGTAGTAGCATGAAGGCTCCGGCGGAAAGGCCATGCTGGTGCATTGTTGCTATTGGGCCAGTGTACATGCTGGACATGAAACCACTGCCAGATTGGACGCGTGAGCATAGCTCAGCCATACAATACACTAAGGTATGCATGAGATTCGAAGGTCAACTGCAACGTTCACCAGGTTTTGAGCAGTAGGTTTGCAGGAGTATGTAATGTTGTATACTGGCTGTTCTATTCAGCTTCCAAACAGACAACACGAAAGGTGAGGGTGACTCGGACTTACCTCCATTCCGCAAGCAACCGAACCACATCCGAAAACCCGACACGTGAACAAAACTGGCAGGGATGGTTGCGTGATTGCGCTCTGGGAGACGCAAGCTCGATTGCAAGCAGATATTGAAACTATTACTACTGTACATGGCGCGCAAGTCTGCAGCTGCCGTGGGTATCATTGTGCTTCCATCCCGTCCATATGACCATATGACCAGGATCCCCTAAACTCCCAATAGCAGCCCACAAAACCCAAATGCAGAACCAAGCCAAATCCAAGATAATGTACAGGTCATCAAATGCCCATGTGGGGGGCTATTATTGCGAAAGCGGTCGTCCGGCGTGTGCTGGCCGGCAGCTAGGATGTGACCAAGGTGTTGAAGTGAAGTCGGTGAGGTGGTTGCGTCGCAATCGCGCCCGAGTCGGTGTGGAGAATGTCTTGCTGGCATGGTGGAGCAAGTCATGTGCACAGTGAATGCACTCATGACTCCGTCGCTGGAGGATGGTTTGCAAGATGCAGGCGCCTCGCGTGGGATTGGTGTGGGGCCAAGCAGCGTCTCCCAAACTCAGACTCGTCGATGCGGTTCGAGGCCGCCCAAGTCGTGCCGCAGGTGTGTAGGCGGAAGGAGATGTCGGCAATTCCTCGAATGTACGAGCTGTTGTGGTGTTCTTGTCCAGTCTTCGTTGCTCACAAGGAAATGTATTGAGCCGTCATTGGCTTCGATCAAGGCCATCGTTCGTCCAGAAGTTGCAATAGAAGGTGAAAGGCATTCGGTTGGTTGTCAGTGGCGACGGAGGTTCGCTCACTTTGGTGTTGGGGGTAATGGCCGAGTGGGTGGCGGGCCCGGGCAAGGTGGGAAGGCGACGGCAGGCATTGTGGTGGTGGTGGTTGCTTGACACGTGAAGAGTGTTGGTTGGTTAACGTAGTCTGATTGGTGTGGAAGTGTGTCGAAGACGTGTGGTGCGGTCGATCAGTGATGTGTCGGTGGTGTGATATAGTGAAAAGCAGACAGTCGGGAGGCAGACAAGATTATATACACCACGAGGCCAGCACACCCCATCAGACGATCGCAACCAGGATCCTTGGATGATGCAAGACCAGGCAACACGCTAACCCTAGACCGCCGCGCATCATGTCAGGCGGTGTGTGCCTGACAAGGAGTGAGTTGTCCGGTCGAAGAGCTAAAATTGTTTGACAAGGCTGAGAGGCTTTGAGCACGGGGCCAGGGCAAGACACGCATGACTACATTTTCTGATCATCCTGAGCCGTGTCGTCCGGGGTGTAAGCGCAGCTACAGGCTAGGTTTCAAGCAATCAATTCTCTCGTTCCGCTTGTTGCCTACTTCTCGCACGCCATACCAGCTTCCCTCGGGATGCTCTCGAGCGGCAACATCGGTGTGAGCGACGAGGCGTTGTCTGACAAGCCGTCGGCGGAGTCGCGGCAGCCAGCCATAACCGGCTGATTAGTGTTCAGTCGAACGGTGAGCCGTACGATTCGTACTTCGTATACAATTGAGTTTCCCGCCAAGAGCCGCGGGCGAACGAGTCCAAGAGCTTCCGCAGGTCTTCTGCTGCAGGCGGACAGGGGTGCATGAGCAACCACTCGCAGCAGGCACCCGCTTGTTTCAAGACACACCGACCACGAGCATTTTCCGCTCGCTCGCCGAGGTGGCAAATTGGGAAGTGTGCACAGAGCGTTGCCGCACCGACTGTCGTGTCTTCATCTCGCATCGCGCGCACGGTGCCTGGGGTATGGCGCTTTAGAACGTCGCTAGAAGAACGAGCATGACTCCATTTTGGACAACCTGCTGACGCTGACATCGCCGAGACCTTCCATCCCGCGGACTGCCCATATCGGTTGCCGGTCTTCCTGCTTCCAACCAGGTCACAAGGCATGACATGCCGTGGAGCCGTGCAAGACACGCAATGGTGCATCGGACTGTATCGGCTGGCCGGCAGACATCGAACCATGACGGTAGATTTGGGCGCTCGAAGCGGCAGAGGCGCAAATGCAATGCCCAATCCCACTTCTGCGAGCAAACTCAATTCCGGTCTGGCCCACGCAACGGGTGCAGCACACGTGGCCGCACCGACCACTCCTGTCTGTGACTGCAGATGAAATTACCGTTGCTTCTCCTGCTCCTATACATCGCATAAAGTATGTGTGTACCGACTACCACAGATACACACGTGTTGCAGGACCTCCTTGAAACGACAGCTGTCCCTGCGAGTCGGTCTGCTTCACCTCGCCCCTCGGTTTGATCGCTCGCAAATCTGTCTCAGACAGATCAGCAGGGGTCAGTGAAAGGAGGCGCATTGATGTGCGTCTAGCATCGAAGCTCATGAAGATCCCGCCGATGCGCCGATTCTTGCCACAACGCGAGCGGGATGCCGAGTTTCGAAACGTTCAGTCATCACGAAGGTGTTTCGTATGGCGATGGTATGGGTGATCGATGTTCTGCCAACAAGCACGCAATCAAGGGGGAGTGTACGTATCACCTCGTGAACGCTGACGAGTCCGCGCGAGCATTGGTGAAAGTCAATGGTTTGACCGTTCGAGTCAATCGATTTGCAGAGTCTATTTCCAGCTGCCAGGCGTTTCCGGTTGTTCCAAATAGGAATGTGCTTTTCCTTGACTTCCCGCCAGTGTGGACGAACTGATGAAGAGGCCGTGGGATGTCATGCATGACATATATTGGGTGCATGCTCAATATATTGCTCGCTCGCGTGTTGGCTCACACAATTATAATTAGCATGCTAGGACGCGCACAAGAAATGGTCAGACGCTGAGGCGAAGAGAGAGTGCTTCTGAAGCTCACGCATATGCGAGGCAAGAGGTGGAAGGCAATTGTGGTTGACACTGTACTATGGGCGGTACGGAAGCGGCCAGATCTGGCTGCTGTCGGAACGATGGCAGCCGCAGTGATTACACAGCTGCGTACTCAGCCGTCGCATCGCGTCGTATCTTGCTGTGAGGTTAGCCTCATGCACAACAGCTGCACATGCATGGCAAATTGCTGACGCCCTCCCACGTGGAATCTTTCCGCCGGCTGGGCGGTCCTGTTGCACGCTGACAGCCACGAGCACCCTGGCAGCTGGGGGCGAGATATCGCTAATGGCGCAATTCGCAGAGCGGCCTGGACTCCTTCATGGAATGGTGGATTATCTGCTCATGTTGGTGGCCTGATCGTGTCGGGAAACAGCCTCAGCCATCGTCGAGCTCGTCCAACCCTGCCTCCTGCGCGGCCTGCGTGCTAACCCACTGCTCCATCATTTGGCTGCCTCCCAGAGGCGCACTCGCTGCACCGGAGGCTGCTTTCTTGCCCTTTCTCTTCACCACAAGGCACAAGATCCGGCCGTAGATGCTAAAGCCGTCGTACGAAGTGTTCATTCCCAGCTTCTTCTTGTCGTCTGCATTTGTCTCTTCGTCGTCTCCAACTTCAGCGGATTCGGACTGCTTCGTAGATCGTTTGCGCTTTTTAGTCCTCTGCGCGCGCTGCGTTTGGAAGAAGTCCTCGTCGCTCGAGCTGACGAACAGAGCATCATCCTCTTCATCACCTGCTCCTCTTCTCCCTTTGCCTGCGCTACCAGCCTCCGGAATATCCTTCAACTCAGCAACATCATCATTCTCTTCTTGTAGAACCGCCGGCGCCTGCTCGTCGTCTTCAACGTGTATCGCGTTTTCGGCGCTGTTGTTGAGCCAGCCCGAGAGCTTGTTGCCTGTGCTCTTCAGCTTCGGCTTGTCGCTGAAGGTCTTCTGCTTGGTGAGTAGCGAATGCCTGGTCGAAAGCTCGGTCAAGAAGATGGTGACTTCAAAGTCCTCGCCGACAACCACATCTTTGATGCCCTTCTTCTTCTTGCCGCCTTTCTTTTTGGCGTTCTCGTTCTCTTCTCTTAGCTTGGGTAGTACTTTCGGTCGTACTGCCTCGATGATGCGCGGGAGGACATTGTCGCGGGTGGAGAGCAACCAGCCGGACTCTGATGGCCGGTCTAGGTAGATGCGCACTTCCAGGACAGAATACTTGGTTATGCGCAGATAGCGTCTGATTGGCGACATATTGTCGATGTAGGAAGGGATGTGAAGTAGTTGCATGCAAGATGGAGGAAATAGTGGGCACGAGTCATGTTTGCATCTCAAGCTTTACCCCACAACGCGTCGCGTGTCACTCAAAGCAGTCGCGACTGGTCTGATCATGAATCTCGACTAACTACACCTTCGACTTGCAACATACAACACCGACACCATCATCGAGTCAAAATGTTGGCGGCGTCAGCAGCACCGCGCATCGATCCGAAGAAGCGAGCAGTGCTCGACCACCGGAAACAACAATTCGCAAAGGCACAATGGGTTGAGCAAGACTACAAGCATCGCATGAATTTCTACACGGTCCCACCCACAGGAGACGTCACGCTCGAGCAGTTCGAAGAATGGGGCATCGCGCGTCTGAAAGTGCTTGCCGAACTTGAGGCATGCCAGTTCAGGAACAAGTCGCCAGCGGAGACCGAGGAGTACATGCGGCCAGTCATGGAGAAGCACTTGCGTCTGAGCAGCAACCGGAGTAGAAGCTCAGAGCTGGCGATGGAGAGGAAGAAAGACCACTACTCACACTGGACTCTTCGACTGGCTTTCAGCGGGACGGCTGACCTACGGCAGCGGTTTGCACGACTTGAGACGCAGCTGTTCAAGCTTCGGATGCAGCAGGATGATGGTGTGGAGAAGAAAGCGTTCATTGACTCGCTCCCGATGAGCTGGGAGACTGTGGGTGACGAAGAGAAGAGTCGGTGGCTGGATGAGCTGAAGGCGGCCACCAGTGTGTCGAAGACAGATGAAGAAAGCTGGTTCAAGGTCGACTGGGAGAAGGTGCCAGAGCTGGTTGAAAGGCGGCAGGTCTTGATGAAGAGAGGAACAGCCTACGTTCACGTTCGGGAGCAAGTGAACATGGTGGTAAGCGAATTCTCGCGTACTCTTGAATCTGGTCTGGAGCTAGCGGCACGCTTCCTACCACGGATGGATGAAGACAATCGCTTGTCGCCCATACTACACCATCTGTCGCAGTCGTTCGTTGCTCCCGACGCAGGCTACAGTGAAGCTTCAAGCATCAGCGACATGGCAAGTATCAACGCGGGCAGTATTGATGCACTGAGCGAGAACTTCCCACTGTGTATGCGCAACTTACACCGGGAGTTGAGGAAGAATAGCCATCTGAAGCATTTCGGCCGGCTACAGTACACACTGTTCTTGAAGGGCATTGGACTGAGTCTCCAAGAGTGCATCGTCTTTTGGAGAAAGAGCTTCAAGCTCATCGCTGACGGTAACAAGCTATGGGATCTCTGCTTTACGATCCATGCACTGACATTGTGTACAGACAAGTTCAAGTCCGAATACCTGTACAACATCCGACACAGCTACGGGGATGTGGGCGGTGACGCGAACCGCCGCGGAAAAGGCTATACGCCATACTCCTGCCAAAAGCTTCTCACCGAGGCGCTACCGTCAAGCGGCCAAAATCATGGATGCCCGTACCGAACATACACTCCCGACAATCTGAGCACCCTCCTCCAGAGTGTGGGTGTCAGCGACCAGAAGCTGCTCCGAGAAGTCCGTGACGATGTCGGCAAGCAGAGGTACCACATTGCGTGCAACAAGGTCTTTGAATCTGCGCATAAGCCGGAGCTGAAGAAGGTGGGATTTGCTCCTCGTTGTGTAATACTCCCTTTGTACTGACATTACGCAGGTACAGGATCAGAAACTGTGGCCGGCGAGCGAGCTGGACACTATTCTGCACCCGAACACGTACTTCAAGAGGAGTTTCCTACTGAAGAATTTGGGGAAGGTGCAGAGTGGCGACATTGGGGTGGATGGGCCGACGCAACAGAGTACAGAGTGATATCGATGCGGTTATATTTTGGATTGAGCATGGCGTCGGGGCGCGGGCCTTGGTGAGCATTCTTCGGCGTTGTGGTTCTTCATTGCACTAGGTGCCACTACAGACTATACTGCTGATACCGCTCTATACCAATTTCATGACCAGCGATTCCGTCTCACATCTCCTAGGACGGCAAGACAACATTCCGCCGAAATGAGGCATTGCCCGAGTTCCACAGAAGCCACCTTGAAAGCTGAGACAAAGGCTACCATACCTGCTGGGCCCTTTTCTCCTCCGCAGTGGCTGTTTCTTCCCACGGCCCCGTACGCGGGTAGCGACGGCGTGGAGCAAGTACCACAAAAGTGGCTTGTTGTTGGTCGACACAGTTCGTGCAATGGACCCGCTTACCACGTCTCTGAAAGCCACAGCGTGATGCAATGGTCAGTGGCAGCAGCTCATGGCAGGTTCACCATGCCCGAGATGCCCTCCCAGACGCTGGCACAACATTCTTGAAAGAAAGCAATAGGCACGACAAGAGCCCATCGGAAGATCTGTGGAAAAGTCGGTCAAGACCTCGACAGTCTACTTATGGCCTCTGTATTCGCCCACCAAAGCATCCTTTCCCACCCACTGAGTTGCGATCACTACGATGTACGCACAACTAGCCGTCTGCTCACTCCTCAGCACCGTGGCGTTCGCCGCACGAGCTCCAGTCGACAACGGCATCAAATTCCCCTTCTCGAGGAACCACAAAACCGTGACGAACGACGATGGCACCGTCAACCCGGAATGGTACTTTGGTGAATTGAAGCACACAGTAGGGAAGTATGGTATGAAAGTCAAACTCCCGGGCAAGGCTGGGGAGGTCGTTAGGAGAGGGACAAGGTGATTCTGCTTCGTTTAACCCCAATTGTGATTGTCCTGGAGTTGCTTGTGCTGAAGACTGGTATCCAGCTCGATCCCGGACGCTTTCGAGCCTCTCAAGGACCAAGGCAACGATTTGCTCTACTACGGCATCGCTACCGTGGGCGCTGAGAACGACAAGCCGCAGGCATTCACCACTGACTTTGACACTGGTTCTGCCGATTTCTTCGTGCCGGGGCCTACCTGTGGCACGGCTCAGGGGTGTGTTGGGAAGATCAAGTACGATAGAGGCGGTGTCGATGTAAGTCAGCGAATTATGGGAGATTGTGATAGCGCCTGACCTGAAGGCGTTGCTATCAGGAAGGCAACACGACTGCCGTTACGTACGGCTCTGGCATGATCATGGGGGAGAACTACTTCGACAGCGTAGACGTCGCCGGCTTGACGGCCGAGAACACGAACGTCATCTCGTTGACGAGTGCACAAGGGTTCTCAACGTAAGTGCTTCCGCAGACAACCTCTTGCTCACCCATCCCTGCCTGTCCAAACAACTTAACCACATGATCGGTCTTTCTAAGCACTGGGCTGACCACACCCTCGCACCAGCTCCAAATCCGCCGCCCGCATGGGCATGGCCTTCTCCACCATCGCCCGCTCCAAACAACCCACCTGGTTCGAGAACCTCATCACGCAGAAAGTCATCTCCAACCCCGACTTCAGCTTCTTCCTCGGCGGCCGCGCCTCCGACCGCTTCCGCGGCCCGGTCACCAAGATCCCGCTGAGCGCTGAGACGTACTGGCAAGTCGCCGTCGACACCGTGCTGGTCAACGGCAAGAAGGCTCCTGCTTTCGATCCCACGGTCGGGAATGCTGCGATCGATACCGGGACGACGCTGGTCATTGCGCCGACGTTGGCGACGGCGAGTATTTACAGTCGTGTGCCCGGGGCGTTCCCGGTACCGGTGAGTGGGACGAATTTGCTGGTTTATGCGTATCCGTGCAAGCAGACGCCGAATGTGGCGTTTCAGTTTGGAGGGAAGGGGCGGAAGTTTGCGACTAATAAGAAGGACTTTAGTTTGGGGACTATTACCACGAATTTTGCGGAGTTTATTGGGGATGATGGGATGGCTAGACGGCTTGCTGATACGCAGTATTGTCTTGGGTCGGTTGCTGGGGCTGATATCAACCCGGGGTTGAACCTGTATGTTGTGGTAAGTGGACCTTTCTCATACAGTCGCCTCTAGGGTTTGGGAGGTTACGTTGCTGACGGATGTGGCCAGGGTGATACGTTCTTGAAGAACTGGTACTCGATCTACAGTTACAACAACGACGGCGGCAAGCCGAGCGTGAGCTTCGCGAAGGCTTCGGTCTCGATTCCTTCGTAGGCCCTGCGGCCGGCTCCAGCGGTCAAAGCGTGTGGGTCGACTGGTCATGAAGGTGATGCTTTTGAATGCAACGGGCATCCCATCAATTGAACGACTTACGATAGTATCGTTAGCGTCTTTTGCATTGAGTACAGATCGCAACGAAGCTTAGATACTCCAGCATGAGATAATGCTTTTCAAACTGTTCCCTCTCTTCTCAACTGCCTTCGAGACGCCCTTAAAATTTTGATGACTGGCTGTCCGTTTGGCAGGGAGCCAGCCTCACCACAACAGTAGCCAGCCAGACGAGGCCAGGTATCGCGAACATATCGCTACGAAAGTGGAAGTGCGGAACCAGGATGGAGAGAGGGTGTTAGGAACAGAATGCCGAAGAAGGGAGAAGAGGAGATTGATGCGTAAAAACCGACTGTCCTGCTCGTGACATCACCCACAGTGAAACTTCACAACCGAAGAGTGATACAATGAAGGCCAATTCATCGAAGTCCTCGCCGGCTGAACCTTGGGGTCTTTTATAAATACTATATTGTTGTTTCTACAACCTCACTTTCAATAAGAAAAACCAGCTATTGGCTAAGCTTGTTGTTCTTACCTTGCAAATCTCGCAGAACCTCGTATCTCGGATAAAGTCCATCGAGTGAGTTGGTTAGCAATGATCCAGTCCCATCTTGTTTGGCGTAAGTGGCTGTAGAGTTGATCAGTGGTCGAATTGGCAACTTGACTACAAGGTTTCTTTTTGCTAATGGATTCTTCGTCGATTACAGGTAGTGTTAGGGTGTTGAGTGATGTGGTCTGGCGCTGATGCTTAACGGGTTGGATGTGCTGCAGACGTTCGTGATGAGGATCCAGCAGGCCATGTCTCAGCAGCACAGAGAGGCACGAACACCCGGAAAATCTGTTGATGATGGTACATCGTGGTCTTCCTTCCTCTCCGGGTAGCACATGGACTGCAATGACGGCTGGGAATCACAACATACATGTACCAGTGATCCGGCGGCCACGAGGCCGAAGTAATGTAGCACAAGCGCCTTGCGGACCATGAAGAGTGTGTGTGCCATTCACCGACGTGGCATTGAGACTGCCGTAGGTCGTGTGACGGCCTTGTCATGGGGGCCGGTACTGCTCGAGATGAGGTGAGGTCGGCTCGTGAATGCCAAGCCGATCGGCTTCGCTGGTGGTCGGGTGTTTTTGCAGACGAACTCAATTCATCTGCCTCTGCCTCCTCACTCTGTTTCGCGTCACAACAACCACCCGTCCCATCTCCATACACATCACGGCTCGCGCTCATCACCGACTCGACATTCCTCGACCACAAGGCCGCGCGCAAGACTTGCCCATAGCTTCCTTCATCACTTCGCGTGCTCGGCGTCTTCCTTGACTGCTTCTTGGAGCTTGCTCATATCCTTGCCTACACGTTTGAGCCTGCGCTGATATACAGCGACCACTGCTGCCACCTCCATCTACTCGACCCTTTCTCTCTTCGCCCTGCTCGCCCGCCACCATGGCCACCGAGCAAGTCCCCATCAACGGCAACTACGCTCCGCACTCTGGCTACAATGGCTTAGAGCAGCACCCCAACAGCTACGCCTACAGCGCCAACGGCAGCTCATCTTCACAAGCCACCGTCACTCAAGCAGCCCCTGCCTCGTCCACACCCGCCGCCGCTACCTCCGCGTCCTCCGCTGCTCCCAACCAACAAGACGTCTCGAAAGATGAGGTTGGCTGGTTCTTCGTCGAGCAATACTACACCACCCTGAGCCGCAGCCCCGAGAAGCTCTACCTCTTCTACAGCAAGCGCTCACAGCATGTGTCGGGTCAGGAGACGGACAAGGTGTCTGTCTGCGTTGGTCAGAGAGCCATCCATGACCGGATAAAGGAGCATGATTTCCAGGACTGCAAAGTGCGCGTGACCAACGTCGACTCGCAGGCTTCCGACAACAACATCGTCATCCAGGTCATTGGCGAGATCTCCAACAAGTCGCAGCCGCATAAGAAGTTCACGCAGACCTTCGTCCTCGCCCCGCAAGTCAAGGGTTACTTCGTGCTGAACGACGTCTTCCGCTATCTCATCGAAGAAGAGGACGAGCCTGAGCAGGTCGACACCAGCGCAGAAGAGGTGCAGCAGGCCCCAGCGGTCCCCACGGGTGGCTACCAAGAGCCAGCACCAACTGCCTCAGAGACGCCTGCTCAGCCCGAAGGGTTGACAAGCTCGACTGACCCAGCTGCCGTTGAGCACGATGCTCAGCAGGTCGACAAGGAGATTGAGAGCAAGGTCGCGGCCGACGAAGCTGCCGAGTCCACCGAGCCGAAGGTCAACGGCCACGCGACTGCTGAGGAGGAAGTCAAGGAAGCAGAAGACGCGCCAGCTGTTGCTCCCGCTCCCGTTGACGAGCCTGTGGCCACTGAGGATGTGCCATCAGCCGCTCCCGAGCCAGTTGCCCAGCCTGAGAAGCCTGCCGCACCCGCCCCAACTCCTTCACCGCCTAAGCAAGCCCCAGCCCAGCCCGCCGCGCCGCCAAAGCCAGCAGCGCCAAAGACATGGGCATCTCTCGCAGCATCTGCCAACCGCGTCGCAACACCAGCCACTCCCTCTTCAGCATCTTCGTCTACCTCTCAAAGCAAGCCGACGCCGAAACCAGCTCCTGCAGCCCAACCGGCCGCTGCCGCTGCACCGACACCGCAACCTCCCGCACCAGCTCAAGCCGCCCAGCGTGAGGCTTCACCCGCACAGGGTAGCGACGAGTGGACGGCAGTTGGCAGCAGCCACAACCGCAACCAGTCTCGTCAGGCCAACGCTCAGCCTGAGGGACCACAGCACCGCGGCTACATCAAGAACGTGCACGAAGGCGTTGATAGGAACGCGCTGAGGGCACGTCTGGAGACTTTCGGGGAGCTGCTCTGGTTCGACGTTGCGGACCACAAGGTAAGTTCATGGCCCCCGACCACTCCTTCTGATTTCACTGTACTGACAAGAGCAGAACTGCGCCTTCGTGGACTTCAAGACTCTCGAAGGCTACAACGCTGCCATTGCGGCGAACCCACACGTCATCAGCGATGAGAACTTGTACGTCGAGAAGCGCAAGTTCCTTCCTGGCGCCACCGCCTACAACGGTCGTGGTCGTGGCCGCGGAGGTGTTGGTCAGGGACCACCACGTGGAGGCTTCCAGGGTCGTGGCGGGTACCAGGGACCGAGGGGTGGACGTGGTGGTGGGCCAGGCGGCGCTCCTCGTGGACGTGGCAGCTCGATCGCTACCTAGGATCGCCAGGACCACGTGCAGCCTTTGAGGCGATGGCGTGACGTCGAAGAACCGAACGACTACACTTACACCCATGTGTTACACTACGAACCATTCGAAAAGCAATCCCAGAAGCAACGGAAGGAGGCTGCGAAAAAAAGTCACTGCTGCGTCACCGCAATCGGCCGGGTTTTTGCATAGCGTGGGTACCCCTTCACTTCTTCTTTGCCTTCTTTTGTCGCGGCTTGAGCGGATGGCAGGCGGCATGGCTGGCGATTGTGCTTGATGTTCTTCTGCTGTGTGTTATATATGGCTGGTATGAGGTTGTTGTGTTTGAAAGCGCGGACGACGAGTGGGGAGATATTCAAAGGGAGAGAGGATGCAGCGAAGAAGGGTGGAGCGAAGGATGTGCATACGGGTGTCTCAAATAGCTGGACAATGATTCAAGACAAATCTTGCTATACCGCTGCTTGCTAATGTCGTTGCTGTCGTCGGTGATGTGATTGGTTGGTCCTGGAATGGCATGCAGGTGGCATTTGGATCAAGGTACGGCGTGACGCTACGTACCCTTCTGCCCTGACGTCTACCACTGTTCGACTGAGTTAACGTGCTGCTACTGGTGTCCATGTCCACTTCATGAGGTCCTTTATTGCAGCATTGGCACAATCACTCCTCCTTCCACCGCACTGGATCGCGTCTTGGACGGGCGATAAGCCCCACGCCGTCTCCACTCCTCCACCTCCGGAACGAGGGGTGTCATAGATCACCATCGCCGTCGGACCTCGACACTCATCCGTGAACAGCATCAAGCATTCGGAGGCATCGAAGGCATCCACCGGAGTCTTGGGAAAGCAGTCGAACTGTAACCGCCTGCTCGAGCCGCCCATACCGCCAGCTATCGGTCAACAACAAAGAGCTCTCCTTGCCCAGCTTACCGCATCTTGAATCAATGCATCATACACCATGAGCGCGCCACAGGACTCGCCGCAACACCGTACGGTCAGAGGGAAGAGAGTCGCGACAGGCCAACCACCCTACACCAACCCAGGCCACTCGGGGCCCACGACGTTCTTTCTGAAGAGCGAGAAGGACATCGAGGCTGGCGCGCAGCAGCAGCGAGGACGCAAGATGTCCCGCGCCTCAGCATCGACACAAGACGAGAACACTTCGCCCACGCCCAGCGGGAGCATGAGCGGCGACAGCAGCTTCGGCGTCCAGAGCCTCGAAGACACCATCAACCCGCCTCCCTACCACGACTCCCGCTCCCTCTCCCGCACCGACAGCAACATCAGCGACGCCAGCTTCGACCCGAGCGCCGACCCCACCCCTCTCTCCAGCCGCAAGCGCAAAGCAGGCAACCCCGTCCACCCACGCATCGCAGCCGCCGGCCAACGCATCATCTCCTCCGACCACCTCTCCTCCCCCACCCAAGCGCCGCGGAATGGATCACCCGTATCGCTGCGCTCAATCGACTCGCCGGTACATTCCCGTCTACGGCGTGGTTCGGCGGCGAGTTCGTTGAATCTGAGTCAGCCCATTACGCCGTTGAAGATGAGCCCGCAGCCCGCGTCTGCGATGCCGAGTACGCCGCGCTCCGGGTCGCCGAAGTCTTTCCGGTTGAGTGATGGGGAGGTTAGTGAGGCGGATAGTCAGGCTGTGCAGTCATCGTGCGGGGATGAAGAAGAGGGGGATAGTGAAGTGGTTGGGGCGGGAGCGATGCCGCAGCTTGTGATGCCGAGTATTGCTATGCCTTCGAGACGGCCTTTCACGGAGAGGGGAAGGCTGATGGGAAGGCTGAAAGTCATGGCCATTGGGCAGAGGGGAGTGGGTAAGACGAGTCTGATACAGAGCATGTGTCGGGCGTGCGAGGACGTGGTGCACGTGGATTCGATGGCTACGGGTCCGTATGGTATGCCGGAGTCCCTTTGCGATGAGAGCGCTTGTACTGGGACTAGGAAGATCGAAGAGATTGGTGCTTCCACACGGCCGTACCCGTCTTGGTGGACGGATTTCGAAACCAGGCGGATGTTGTTGAAGCGGAAGAGTATGGGCGAAGGCGTGCTGGAGCGGAATATCACGTTTGTTGACACGCCTGGCTTTCACGAGGGTCATCATGTGAAGCAGGTGCTTGAGCACTTCAAGTCTTCATTATCGAGGATGACGACCATGGGGAAGATGGGGGACAGTGAGTTGATTGGTATGTTGAGCGGGGAGGGTGGGGTGCAGACTGATGCTGTGATCTATGTCTTCGAGCCGCAGGTGGATGCGAAGGAGGCAGCAGACGCCGAGAACAGCGAGCTGGATCTACTGCGCTATCTGTGCAAGTGGACGAACGTGATACCAGTCATCGGACGCGCGGACGAGGTCGACGCAGCTACGATTGAGGAGCGGAAGAAGCAGCTTCTCGCCATGTTCGAGCAGCTCGATGACAAGCCCTTCCTCAACGAACTCCTTTCCACCTTCTCCAAGGAGCACCCTGCAGAGCCCTTCGCCATCTCCTCCGCCCTAGCAGACGACAGCGAAACCATCGATGCCAGCGTTCTCATGTCCTCCTCTTACCTCCAACCCCTCATCCCCAGCGAACTCGACGTTTTCGTCTCCGCCCTCTTCGAACCCAACAACACCGCCCGCCTCCGCCATTTCTCCGCCACCAAATTCCTCCTCTGGCGGCAAGAGAATCTAGGCTCGCTATTCCAAAACCACCTCCTCCTCGCCAGCCCAGAAATCCCCGACGAAACGAGCAAAGTCCTCGTCCCTCACGGCGACTCAAGCTACTTCCGCTCCGCCTCTCCAACCACGGACTCCGACAACGCTGCCGGAAGAGGCCCATCACCTTACGCCCGTGCCCTTGCCAACGCCTCTCCTAGCGAACCGTTCCGCCAACTTCGTCTGGCGAAGTGGGCGCAGGATCTGCAGCGCAGCTTGGACAACGAGCGGAGAAGGGTGCAACAGCGTTTCTACCCGAACTCCTCTGGTAGCAGCGCTGATAGCGATGAGAAGCACTCACCCACCCTCCCCCTCACAACCACCTCCTCCCAACCGCGCGGCGCTAAAGGTCGTCTCGGCGGCCCCGTCGCCATCATCGACCCCCGCGACCCTCTCGGTCTCCTAGCTTTCGGCCAGGTTTTCAGGCGAAGAGGGTACGTGGTCATGCGAGTCGCAGCTGGTGCGGGGGTTGTAGGGGCGGTTTGCTGGTGGGTGCTGAGGAATTGGACGGATGTGCAGGAGTGGTTGGGGTTTGGTGGGCAGGGGGAGGTGTGGAGTGTGAGTGCTGTGCCGGCGCCGAGTGCGGGGGTGGAGGGGTGGAGGGAGTGGGCTGGGTTGAGGTGAGGGATGTATGGTTGTGGTGTTGTTTGGTGGCGGGATGGGTGTGGTTGCGATGCATGTGTGCGGAGCAACGGGGGCGTTTGCTCGGGCGGTATACCACTCTGATCTCTGCAGGCGTTTGTTTAGCTCAGCTCATGCATGCACGATATTACTTCTCGTTCTCGAAATCTACGTGAGCGGTGGCTTTCATCTGCCCCTGCTTCTGCTTCTTTATTTGTTGTCCCAATCGGGAAGGCACTTGGGCCGACTTCACGCCGAAAGGTCTCCAACGTCTTTTCTCGACGACAACTTCAAGTACTGAACGACTTATTGCCAATCATCTCTCATCCATCCTTCGCAAATGCTCCGACGCCTGACTTCCAGCACGCTCCGACGCGGATACTCAATCATGGCGGAAGCCGGCTCTCAGACGCCGATGGAGGACGCGATGAGGCGGAAGGTAAGCCATTCCCCCGTGGCCATTGGAATATATCACTGATAGGTGGAATGAAAAGATTATAGAAGCACTAGCACCAGCCTCCCTCGAAGTCTTCAACGATTCAGACGCTCATGCGCATCACAAGGCGATGCGAGGGAGTACTTCAAGGGAGACGCATTTTAGGTACCGATTCAACCATTACCTCTTCGACAATTTACGGTTCTGACTACGGAGTACTCTAGGGTCTTCATAACATCCGATGCCTTCAAATCGAAGATGCAGCCCGCGCGCCACCGAATGGTGTACGCTTTACTCAAGGACGAGATGGCGACGGAGGGGGGGATTCATGCTTTGCAACTACGGACGCGGACGGTTGAGGAGGACGAGAGGGCGAAGGCGAAGGAGGCTGCGTAGGGGTTTGAGATTGAACTGGTGCTCACGTGATCACTGGAGAAGGCCGTGAAGCCGCACCTGGCTGGTGGCACGGTATGCATGTCTGAGGTATATCTACAGGGTATCGAGGGCTGATGAAAGGCGCTCAAACAGGTCGTGCCAGTGCTAGACATCCGGCGGGTATGTCGGGTTCTGTGATGTTGTATTCAGCATTGAAGACGTGGTGGTGAACGTGAAAACGCCTACCTTAACATGCGCGCCCGACGGAGCAGAATTGAGAAAGCTCAGGTAGCAGTTCCAGCCTGGCAGCGCCGTCAGCATTATCGTTCACACCCAGCATTCGATTCCACTCACCCAGCGACACCAGATTCACCATCAGAACCTGGTACTGCAACGGGACGTATTTGAAATTCGTAAACTGCGCCACGGGCCACACCATCCAATTCTTCTGCAGCGCGTTGAAATAGCTGTCCTCCAGCTTCTTCTTCGGATCACTGCCCTCCATGATCGCCATACTGCTGAGGAAGAGGAACAGGTTCGTACTAGCGAACACCGTCTGATCTGTCGCGACCCGCGCCACGATCTGGAGGTTCGGTCGGCCGGGCAGTACTATCTTGCGCTGCAGGAACTGATACCAGAGGGTGGCGCCGGGGCCGAAGACGGCGCCGCCATAGATGGCCATGCGCGCCGTACGTGCGAGGTTGTGTTCTTTGAGGCCGCGTTTCTCGATCGCTTGTTGGGCCATGGTGTCGCCGGTTGCGAAGAGGACGGCGGTGGTGATGGATTGGGTGAGGACGGGGCGGGCGGCGAGGCGGGCTTGGTACCTGTGGTTTCGTTAGTTTGGTGTGTTATGAGTGGCTTGGAATGCAGCATACCATCGTAATACGCCGGCCATTGTGGGTGTGGGTGTTGCGATAAGGAAGCTCCTGGTGGCTTAGGGAGTGGTTGTGAGGGCGATGGATGGCCCGGTGTACAGATCCAGCTGTGATCGCAAGCCCATAGAGATGCTCGGGGGATGTCAATGTGTCGTGTATGCGCTGTCGAAGGGTTGTTGTGAGCTGTTGTGCTCTGAAGATAAGAAGACTCTCTCCTTCCATTGAAGAGGCTCAAATCAAGATCGACGTCACTCGGCCCAAGCTCCGTGCTAAGCTTTACGGCGCTTCGGGAGTGGCCGCGCGTGGGATGATCGATGAAGTCAAGCGTTTGCCTTCTTGACTAACTACACCTCTATCTCGTCTCCACCATCAAACGCAGTGATGGCAGACACCATGGACGGTGATTCTTCGTCTGGTGATGGCAACGGGGCAGCCATCTTCTCACTTCTGGACACGGATCTGTACAAGCTCACAATGCAATGTGCCATCCTCAAATACTTCGACAAGGTTCACATCGCCTATGGCTTTACCAATCGCACGCCTCATATGAAGTTGACAGTCGGCGCCTTCAAGTGGCTCCAGAATCAAGTCAACCGGCTTGGTGAGATCACTGTGACCTCTGAGGAAATCGAATGGCTGAAGAAGACATGTCCCTACTTCAGCAAGGACTATCTCGACTACCTGCAGAAGTTCAAGTTGAAGCCCAGCGAGCATGTTCAGCTGTCATGTCAAACCGAGTCCAAAGCCGAGGATGATGAGACGCCGTGCACCATCTCCTTGTAAGTGGACACGGCCTTCGAGACGAGATCAAGCACCACGTAACGTTCTGCTGCTTCGCTGATCTGTTCTTGTGTTCGTGACACTCGCTGACTTTGCGTTCGAGATCTGTCCGAGGTCTGTGGGTTGAGACCATTCTTTACGAGATCCCGCTCCTCGCTCTCATATCGGAAGCATACTTCAAGTTCGTCGACCGTGACTGGAACCGAGATGGACAGGTCGCGAACGCCCAAGACAAGGCGTACAAGTTGCTCAAGAACGGATGTGTCTTCAGCGAGTTCGGTAAGTGACTGGCTTTCCGGAAGACCTTCAATGCCATACGGCACTTCCAAGGGCTTCAAATCGTTATTGCTCTTCCAGAACAATTCGCTGATCTTTCGCTCTAGGCACCAGACGGCGTCGTGACTACAAAGCACACGAGCAGGTCATGCAAGGCTTGACAATCGCTCAAAGGGAGGCGAGTCTCGACTTCAAAGACTGGACTGGCAAATTCACTGGCACTTCCAACGTCCACTTCGCCATGAAGTTCGGTGTTGCGCCCATTGGAACGGTTGCGCACGAGTGGTTCATGGGTATTGCAGCGATTACGCAAGACTATGCCAACGCCAACGAGCTTGCAATGCAGTACTGGACCGGTACCTTCGGACGTGGCGTGCTTTCCATCGCTCTGACTGACACATTCGGCACTCCCGCATTTCTCAAAGCGTTCGCTAAGCCAGCTGCAAAGAGTGGAAGTGCTGAGGAAGGCAACTCCAAAGAAGATCCCACCTACGCCCAAATCTTCACCGGAACCCGGCAGGACTCTGGCGACCCGCTCGAGTTTGTCAAGACGATCTCGAAATTCTACCAGAGCCAAGGCATCACCGACAAAAAGGTCGTCGTCTTCTCGGACAGTCTAAACGTCGAGAAATGCATCACGTATCGCGAAGCGACGATAGCGGCTGGTCTAACACCCTCTTTCGGTGTTGGGACCTTCTTCACCAACGACTTCATGCATGCGAGCAACAAGGATGAAAAGAGCGTTCCGCTCAACATTGTCATCAAGCTTAGTGAGGCGGAGGGCGTCCCGGCAGTGAAGCTGAGTGACAACAAGGGGAAGAATATGGGGTCTGACGAGTTGGTCCAGAAGGTGAAGAATCTGGTAAGTGCTTTGCAACACCAAAGAGTGCCGATCGTTGTTTCAGGGCTGTCGGATTCCTCTGTTCGGTATATGTGTGTACTGACCAGCTACACAGGTTGGCTACACGGAGACAGAGTGGCGCGAAGGCGACGAGGCGCATCGTTGGGACAAGTGAGCGTTCCCAGAGCACGAGACCAGCATAACGACTGCATGATGATACATTTGATACCCAAGATCGCATAACATCGGCCAGCGAGGCGTTGGAAAGGCTAAAATTCAACACATTCAGGGCCGCTGAGAACTTCGAGATAGACACAATGCGGCGCCATGCCTTCAGATGACGTCCTTCATTGCGACTAAGCTACCGCAATGCTCATTCAACATCATCCTCCGAAACCAAATCCTGAAAGCCATACTTCATCCTCATATACCGATCCCACTTCATCTCCCACTCCGGTCGCCTGCACCGATAAGCCTCGTCCTTCTGAATCGTCACAACAGAGCATTCGGCCCACGTAAACCCATCATGATAAGTATACGCCATCCAGTCGAACGGTTCATAGAGCTCGCTACTCTCCACAACAGCAGCAGTGACGTCGTAGATGTCTCGAATCGTGATACCGCCTCGGATGTAGATTGTGCAATGGACTGGTGCGGCGTCCGAGAGCTCCAAAGGCTCCCTTGGTGATGGGTCGAGGAACTTGCGGACCTGGGGAGGTTCTATAAAGACGTTGTGCCATTCTCCTGCTGTTCGGGTTGACCTTGCGAGAGGCTTTCGTGAAAAATGAACCATGATACCCTCGAGCAATTCGACAGTGCTGGTTACTGGATATGCTGCCGTCATTACGTTCCGTGTAATGGAATCTACGGGTCACAAACATGTAAGAGAAACGTACAATGGTTGAGTAGAAGATGAGAGAGTTGGGAGTCAAGGCAACAAAGTTTCGTGCTTACCAAGACCATTAGCTATATTCGCTGATAGTTCAATCACCGTAGTCCAGGTCTCAGCAACTCGGAAAGCAGGCCTTTGTCAAATCTGTGTCCTCGAAGGACTGGGTCGCACGCCTGAGTAACGATAGTCAAACCCAGGACCACATAGTGAAAACTCCATCTTGTGCAGCGTGCACGAATTCCTGTCTCGATCCTTCCCGCACCATAGCACCATCTCGATGACTGTGACCAGCTGCATGGACGTCTTTCTGCTCCCCAATGTGCTGCTATCCATCCTTGAGAGGGAAGGGCCGACCATCACAGTACCCGGCATGATACCCCCCCTCATGCGCCGAGATAGGGTACTTGGCCTTCGCATACGCATACCACTTAGATTTCTCGCCATTCACCCATTCAGAAACTCGATCTTGGCAGCATCTGCTGTGGGGTGAGAGGGATCCGAGGTTTTTGATGGTATCGGTGCTGGAGCGGACGGTGTCGACGTAGATATAGGTGGTCGAACACATTTCGGATTTCCCCCACCAAGAATCGCGTGCACAGGTCTCGATCACGCCACATGGTAAGAAGTATGGAACAGAAGTTTCTTCCTTGATCAGTGACGCAAAGCTCATCTGCCACGTGGCGTGGCGCAGACGTGGACCCCTTTCATGTGATAGCGTTTCATATGCCAGCTTTCCATATGCCAGCATCATGCAATGTAGCAGCGTGCGAGCCATGTGAGCCATGTAAGAGACCTTCTCTATTTTGGAAGCAGAGCGCCCGCCGGCTCGAAATATTATCAACACCATGAGACTTGCCTTTTAAGTAGCCGGGCGTAAAAAGTAGTGTGCTCTACTTACCGCCCGAATACTACATAACCCAGCACTCACCTGGAGCACATCAAGGATCCAGTTCTCAGAACACTCACCTCTATCCAGCTGGAAGCTCCACAAAGCGAGAAACCGCAGCAAACTCTGGCTTGCCGTCCTTTGTTCCCATCCCTCTGAGCGTAATGCAGTCTGGGAAAGGCTCTGCTGCCGGTGACCAAAAGACAGCTTACTCCTCGTCCTCCTCGTCGTAGTCGCCCTTGTCGTAATCGTCCTCGTCGAAGTAATACCCTTGGTCGTAATCGTAGTCTCCATCCTGGTAGTGATGCCCCTCGTAGTCTTCCTCCTCGAACCCGTACTCTCCCCTGTCCCACCCGTCCTCCTCCCTCTTCTCCTCCGGATGCGCACGACGTATGTAAATGTCCCACTTCGCCTTCCCATAGCGGCGGCGTGCCCGGTCGCTCAACCTCTTTGGCCCATACGGCCTCTTTTGCACAGCATTGAAGTAAACATCCGCCTTCAAATTCCCCGGCCCCGCCATCGGCCTCGTATTGTACCGCGCCTCTGATCCGACAACAGCAGCAAAAGCATCGTAGAGATCCCGGATGTAGACGGTGCACCAGCACTTGCGGTGCTTGGAGCGGCGGACCTGCATCGTCATGGCTTGCACCGGTGGGATAGCGGCGTACTGGTCGAGGTAGTCGCTTTAGTGCGCCTTCTTGTTGTCCGAAAGGTGTTGGATGATGATATGGTGCTGCGCTCCTGCCATGCCATTCTTGTTGACGATGAAGTGCGTGCAGTCGTATTGGGGAAAGCATGGGAACACTGGGACGCGGACGTTGAGATCGTACAGCAACCTGCCTGAGTCGTCGTGGCAGTTCTTCACCTCGAAACGCTTGTTGACCCACGGCGCAGTCTTGTCGAGCGGTGCGGCCGGTCCATGCAGTTCGCGAACGCTGGGTGACTCTCTGATGACGTTGTACCTAGAGTGATGGGAAGAAGGGTCAGCAGATGTCTCGACAAGTGGAACAACAGTGGTGATGTCTCGGAGCACCCCGTGGTCCTGAGACCCATAGGCCTTTTGGAGAACCCTCCCACTCATCAGTCTGACGTACCAGATTCTGGCGGGGCGCGTGAGGCGTATGACGTCTTTGCGAGATAGGCGAAGCATGAACTGCTCGACCAGTTCGAAGGTGTTGAAGGCGGCGCAGGCGGCAGGGGTGTCTGCAGGATCGTTCGTGAGGCTCTTAGCCAGATCCAAGGTGTCGAACATCGCGGTGGCGTGGTCCATGAGGTCGTTCATGTTCTCTTCGACAAGATCGGAAATACCAGTCCCAGCTACCTTTTGTGAGCTGCGCTGCATGCTGTCCGACATCGAGGTTAAAAGTTCACCTCCGTCGAATTCCCGTGTCGTGAGGATTAAAAGTAAGGTGGCTTTCGCCTGAGCCGCGAAGATATATGTGATCGCCACGTGACGCGGAGCAGCCTAGCAGGCCTGTTCAGTCGATCCTCCCGGTGAATTATTCTTCACAATTCACTGCTTTGTACAATTCACTGCTCTTCACCAATCACGCCAGCGTACGCCCTTTCCACGTGACAGTGTTTCATGTGAAAGCGCTGCGCGAAGTCTTGACCATACCATCCCTTTGCTCGTAATTTCCCCTCCATCGATGTCCGATCTGGTAAGGAGAAACCGAGAGTTCAAGTGATACAGTCGAAACCATACCGTGAGACTCGCCTTGGACGCAGTGCGTTGATGATCATTAGAAACCTCTACTTACCAGCCATGTCTGTCTCAAAGTCCTCAATCCACGCTCTATGCACCCGAGTGAATCAAGTCGCAATGCATTCGCGACTTCCCGGCCCCGGACGTTAGAGCGCATGACACCGACGACTCCCACCATGGTCAAACGCTCCTCTTCTCGTTGAGCACATCAGCCCATGTGGAAGCTTCCGGGACACTGACTCTCTGCGCTGTAATACGCGCCTTCCACATACACCTTGGCCTTGGTCTTCTTCGTGTATGAGTCGGTGATGGGATAGCGCCTGGTCACCTGAAGCATATCGAAGTAGCAGACCACTCCGACGTTCTCGCAGGGCTCCGGCTCAGACTTATTGTAAAGCATATCCGTATCAATGATCGCGGCGGCAACCTTGTACAGATCCTTCATCGTGAGCCCTCCCGGATTGTACAATGTACAGCAGATATTGTCGTCGCCAAGCCCGTTGGCGGACATTGTCACAGCTCGGATCGGTGTTGTGGTTGGCAGCCGATTTGAGGCGTCAGTTGGCGACATTGCCACGAGCTCACTCGAATATTTACCGTCGTTCGAATCTTCACCGTAGTCCGAATCTTCACCGTCCTGATACAAGTCGTATTCCGTGATTCCGTTCAGCACGAGTCTGTGCTTTGTTGTGATGAAGCCGATGCCCGGGACTCTTAACGTCTCGTACTTGAATTCGTGGAAATCTTCGAAGCCGCTTGGAGATGTGATGCCGACGTCAAGCTCGTAGAGTAGAGTGGCCGCCTCATCATGGTAGTCGCGCACCTCCAGATCGTTGTGAATCCACGGTGCGAGCTTGTCCAACGGAGCCGCTGCGCCGTAGAGTTCGCGCCGCACGCGAGGCGACTCCTTACTGACGTTATAGCAGATCTTTGCAGTTCGTGTGAGATGGTAGATGTCTTTGCGCGGGAGGCGTAGCATGATGTGCTCGACGAGCTCGAAGGTGCTGAAGAATGCGTCTGCCGCAGACGTGACCATGGTGTCGGTCGCAGTTCCGCCGAAGACATCGTGCGCCGCGGACATGGTTGCGGAGTCGATGTTGATGCTTCGGCAAGCTCTGACAGCAAATGTATTCTTCACCTAAAGCGCGAAGTTGTACCCAGCAGCCACGTGGTCCGCCAATTGGAATGACGTCAAGAACCATGTGAAAGAACGAAACGAATGCCTGGCGAAGAAGGCTACAGTGAAAAAATCCGCTTCTCCATTTCGTCAAGTATGCTCTGCTCTACTGCTACTCCAAAGACGGAGCGGAGCTCCAGGGTATCATTACACCGCCCACCCGCCAGACGGTCTGGTGAGTAATAGAGCAGCGAGGTCCTCGTCTATTCACATCTCCACCCTTCCTGCCTTGCTCGTTCGTAGCCGTAGTCGCTCGCCTGTCGCGTATCCAAGCAAAGGCCTTCCCCAGCACGCCAGCAACCCCATCCGTCTCGCACATCATCCCCTATCACTAGGCAGCACGCAGCACCGCACCCCATCGCTGAAGAAACTCCAACAGCCACTACGCCCCGACGAGCAACGACCCGGCGCGATCTACGATGCCGGCGTCTTCTCCTCACTCCCGCTCTTCTCATGGCTGCCACTGCCGCTGCCGTGGCCGAACATGCTCCGATGCTTCTTCTCGTCCTTCTTCTTGTCCTCCTTCTTGTCCTCCTTCTTCTCCCGCTTAGCGGTCGCCTCGGCCATGAGTTGCTCAAAGGCCATGTAATCGCCTTCTTCGTCTGGGTCGCGCTCGGCCTAGCATGTAAATCAGCAACGTCCCACACAAGTGAGTAGGGAGGAAATAAAACCCACCTTCGCGAATATCTCTCCAACAATAACTAACGCCTGCGCCCTCTCCACCCTCTTCTGCACCTTGACCCCCTTCTCGAAAATCACCTCATCACACACATCACGTAACACACTCTGAATCTCAAACTTGCTCCCCCGCCACGCCGCCGCCAGAATCTTCCCCGTCACCCGCTTCTCCATCTCCGCCTTCTTCTCGTCCGTCCAGTCCTCCCCTCCCTTTTCCTCCGCCTGCGCCATGGCTTCGATCTCCATCTGCGCTTGGATGGCGGTGGACACCGTGCCCCACGTGTCCTTGACCATGGATCCCTTATCCTTGAGCCGGGACCAGAAGCCGCTGACGCCGCCAATGATGGGTTTCTGGCTCTTCAAGAAAGTCGTGGCGCGGGTGAGGTACGTCTGCCCGATCGCGTGCAGGATTTCCAGACCAAATGATTCCATTTTGAGGTTCTCGACTTCCAGGCGCATCTTCTCGCGGAAAGCGATGGTGACGTCGGGGCCCTTGTCGGTCTCGGTCCAGACGGAGATGCGGTCGATGAGTTTGCGGGAGAGGGTGTTGATGCGTTCGGTGCGGACGCGGAGGCGCTCGGCTTCGAAGGCGGCGAGTTCTTCTCTCTGCTCTTTGGAGAGGGCTTTCTTCTTCTCCTTTTCGCGCAGGCGCTTCTCTTCTTCCGTCATGCCGGCGGCGGCTGCGGCGGCGTCTTCTTCGGTGCGGTCGGTGATGGCCAGGCGGGTGGGGACGCCTTGGGGGCGTGGGGTGGAGGTGCCTGATGCTGAGGGAGGTTGAGAGTCGCGGATGGGAATCTCGGTGGTCGCGCCGGCCGCTGCGGGCTGTTCGGGGACATGCTCTGCCTGTGCTGGTGGAGGCTGAGGTGCACCAGTCGTGCTCTGTGCGGTCTGCTCTTGCGCATGGGTAGATGCATTCGCTGCCGCTTCCGCTCCAGTCTGCTCCTGCTCCTCCATATCCTTCATCGAGATTTCCATGCTCTTTGTCAGGTCCTTCATCATGCTGATCTCGCCAATCCAGTCTACGAACGCCTCACCGCCGAAGATAAGCGCAAAGAACTCCGCCGGGTCCTCGAAGCCCGAGTCCGGCTTTGCGCTCTCCTTGCCAAACTTGTCATATTGTTTTCGAAGCTCGGTGTTACTAAGGACCTGGTACGCTTCGCCTACAACCTGGAATTTGCTGTCTGCCTCGGGGTCGTCGGGGTTCTTGTCTGGATGTACATCAGCAGTGTTGGATGGTGGTATGGTAACTGTAACGCGCACCTGGATGTAGTTGAATGGCCTTCTTCCTGTAGGCCTTCTTGATCTCTATCTCTGTTGCTGTAGGCTGCACGCCCAAGGCGTCATAGTAGGTGGTATCCACGACCATCCTGTCGGCGACTCAAGGATGTAGAAGCAGGCTTGTTGCAAGGCTGGTCGGTGGAGTGCAGTAGGATAAAAAGAGAAGAGGAAACACTTATTAGAAGTGTCGTGTTTGGCGAGAGTCGTCGCAATAGAGGCTTAGGCTGAGGATTAGGCGGATGACACTGAAAAGTTGGCTTGACGCTTTGTTTCACAGGGCTGACGCCAGCGAGCAACGACGGCGAAGCATGTGATAGAGCCTTGTTACTTCTGTCCTCGATATCGAACAGTCAAACTAAACTCCTGATTTCTTACGCAACGATGGAGCCCCTTCACCGTATCGACATGCCTCATACTCATTGACACAGTCTTCGAAAACATCTCGACCTCCTCTTGGCAGGCATCTTGAGGCTCTGGGCTGTGTCTTCGGGTCATTGAAGCGGATCGACAAGACGATTTTGGGTTGCCGACTCTCACTCGACTCCAATGCTACCACTTCCTCTTCTCTGCCATGCGCTGGCGGTGTTCCGCTCATCTGCGCTTGTATTCTCTCCCTTCTGTGTACCATAGACTCCCTTTCCTGACTGCCCGCCGCCCATTCTCCGCTGTTCGATCCACAATGGCCCCATTGCAGCGATCCGCCTTGTTCGAAGCGCTACTCCAGCACGATCAAGACCACCCCGCCATCGTCCACTCGCTGTCCGGCCGTTCATTTACCTACGGTTCCTTATTGCAAGATGTCGTGGGCGCAAAGGACCGATTACTCGCACAGACGAGCAGAGACGAGCAGAGCATTGTCGGCGAGCGCGTGGCCTTCTTGATCGAGAACAGCTACGACTATGTAGGTGCGCTGCATCCTTCTCCCAGTCGCGATCGATCCAAAACATTGAATCAGTTTGCCGATTACTCTTGACGAACGCGGACGAGCTGACAATGGCCTCCAGTCACCCTCCTCGCCATTCTCGCCTCCAATGCCATAGCCGTACCGCTAGCTCCATACTTCCCTGCGTCGGAGCTACGATATATCATAAATCACAGCGATGCGCTCGCTCTCCAGTACTCCTCGAGATATCAATCCCTGGCCTCCGAGGTGCTCAAAGATGGACTTGAGAAGACACCGGTCAGCGCACAGGTCGACAAGATCACTCAGGGTTCTAGCTCTCAAGACAGCATTGAGCTGGTTGGAGGCAGCTATACGGCTGAAGGTGGAATGATGTTGTACACATCGGGAACCACCGCGAGGCCCAAAGGTGTGCTCCTCCACCACATGGTTCTGATTGCGCAAGCGAGAAGCCTTCTGCAGGCTTGGGACTACTCGAAGAACGACCGACTGTTGCACGTTTTACCACTTCACCACATCCACGGGACTGTCAACGCGCTACTTGCACCTTTACTAGCAGGCAGCACGATCGAGATGATGTTCCCTTTTACTACCGATAATGTCTGGTCACGCTTCGCGGAGCCTTTCCTACCTAATGGTGGAACGAAGCCTCCAGTCACGTTCTTCACTGTCGTTCCAACGATATGGGCTCGGCTACAGCAGTCTTTTCCAGCACTGTCTCCAGAAATGCAGACAGCTGCGAAGGAAGCTATACAGCGAAAACACCTACGTCTCAATATCTCAGGCTCGGCGGCCCTTCCCACACCCACCAAGAAAGCCTGGACAGACCTCTCGAACGGCAACGTTCTGCTGGAACGCTTCGGGATGACCGAAGTTGGCATGGCCCTCTCTTGCGGTCTACACGACTCTGACCGCATCGACGGCGCAGTGGGCTGGCCTCTCCCTTCCGTCGAAGCCCGTCTCGTCGACTCCGACACCGACGAAGTCATCCCACCCTCCGCCGCTCTCGAAATCGACGCCGCAGCCAACGGCAAGCCCGAACGATCAGGCGAGATCCAACTCCGTGGCCCCACAATCTTCAAAGGCTACTGGCGCAACGCCGAGGCGACCGCCAAAGAGTTCACATCCGATAACTGGTTCAAGACAGGCGACATCGCCGTCCGCCGACACGTCCCTGGAGCCGGTCAAGGCGCTTCCGGCGACTGGGCACAAGGACCCGCCTTCTTCATCCTCGGCCGCAAATCAGCAGACATAATTAAAACCGGCGGCGAGAAAGTCTCCGCCCTCGAAATCGAGCGCGAACTCCTCTCCCTGCCCGAGATCGCTGAATGCGCCGTCGTCGGCCTCTCCTCAGAAACGTGGGGTCAGAAAGTCGCTGCGGTCGTCATGCTTACCGCCGAGGGCAAGAAGGCGGGTAAAGGTGGCAAAGGCTGGGGCGCAATGGATATGCGACGTGCGTTGAAGGGGAAGTTGGTGGCGTACAAGATCCCGCAGGATCTGGTGGTGGTGGAGGAGATTCCGAGGAATGCGATGGGGAAGGTTAATAAGAAGGATTTGGTGGGCAGGGTTTTTGGGGATGGGGAGAGGATTAGACGGAGGAGTGTTTTGGTGAGTGAGGAGAGGAGGAGGGAGAAGGGGGAGGTAGAGAAAAAGCAGGTCAATGGGGTGGACGGGAATGGACATGCGAAGTGAGGTCGTTTAATGGTGTATGAGTATATTATCGACAGATCGAGGGCGTATATCTAGACTTCTGTGTAGCAATACCATGGCAACGACTACGAAAGCCTGAGTATCTCGTAGTGCAAGTATCTCTTAGTGCGAGCGCTTTGTACCCTCACGTGTTGCATTCGAACACGGCAGGATCTCGCGCAACACAGCAGGTCGACTTGTCCCTCGTTCTGCGTTGTAAATTGAATACGTGCTACGAGCTGGTCATGAGCCCTCTTCACCGGACTGCTGCGGTACGGTACTTGTTGTGCGAGGCGAGGCCGCCAAGCGCCTGGAGGACGTCAGCTAGCTGGAGGGGTTCATGTACTCTTGTAGACAGCCTCACTTTCTTGATTTGAGACTTGTCTTCTCCTTTCTCCAACACACAAGATTCAAAAGACCCAAACCATTTTCATACCACCAGACATCAAGCAAAGCAGGCGTCTGGAGCCCTATCTACTCGCCAGCTGCACCGGTGTTCTGGAGTAACAGTAGGAGGTAGCACGGTCATCATCGATCACCCCACCGACAGCCTTGTGCTACCTGACGGCAAGGCAAGGCTGAGCTGAACCTCCCATCCTCCTCCCTCTCCTCTCCTCTCGTCTTCAAAACCCGGACTGGACATGGACGAGGTTTCTTTCCAACACGACTTACAAACTCTTAGAAAACGCGTCTCTGAACTGTCGAGCAAGCACGGGTACCCTGGCCTGAGATCTCCTGGTAGCACCGCTACGGCTACGGCTTCTCCACCTGCCTTCAACCCCAACAGCAGCGTAGAACCACAGAAACCGGAAGCAGGAACAATGTTACTCCAATTCCCCGCCTCCACCACTACCACCACTACTACGACAGCTTCAGCTCGATCCTCCGACCCGGAACCGGAAGTGGAAGTCAGACCGTTGGCGCCGGATCTGGGGGATTGTAGCCAAGGGTCTTGCCAGTGTGCGTTTTTTGTCGAGCCGCTGCTGGAAGGGGAGGCGTGTGGGGTTTGTGGGCGGGGGAGGAAGAGGACGAGGCCGCTGGTGGCGGGGGCGTGGGGAGTACCTGGTGGGGAGGGTCCGGGTCGTGGTGGATCGTCGACTCGGAATGGGAATGAGGGTAGTCCAGGAAACAGCCATGTTGCGGTCCCGGACTACCAGACGCAGCTGATGCAGGCCAATGATCCACAGAACCAGCTCGTGCCTGAGTTGGGGAACGGCGCCGTTTTTCGCTCTGAAGCGGCATCTGGCGATTTGGCCAGCCGCGAGGAGCGCTTTCGGAAGGACTATGAGATGCAGCTGATGTTACTTGAGCAGCAGAACAAGAAACAACTGCTCAAGCAGAGAGCGCAGGCAGAGAAGAATGAGATCGCCGCCGGTTCGCCCGAAAGCGGTAGCTCTACGGCGCGCAGCGATGGCGCAAGTCAGGCGTTGAAGGAGTGTAACGAGCGGTGCAGGCAGCTTGAGGAGGCGAACAAGAAGAAGATGAAGGACAGATTGTCGAATCCTGCCACACACTCCGCAGGCGCTGCTGCTCCTTCTCCGAACGGCCACAACAGCGTTCATGCACATGGGACCAGTCAAAACAAGCAACCCACGACCCAGGAGCAGTTCCAACGGCAAAAGATGCTCGAGTGGCATGAAAAGCAGCGGTCGCTCATTGCGAGGCAGGGACGAGACGGGGAGACGAGCGTCCCTCAGCCGCCGAAGCCTACTCTGGCTCAGGGCGGCAACCACGCGCTGCAGGACTTCCAGATGCAGCTTATGCTACTCGAGCAGCAGAACAATAAACGCTTGGCTATGGCGAGGGCTGAGGAAGAGAAGAAGAAGGGGGCTACTGACGCTCATTCCAACGATGCAGCTTTTGCTCCTAAGGCTCCTGACGGCGAGCCTGGTGTCCTGGATAACTTCGACTTCGACTCGTTCCTCAACGGCCCTGATGAACAACCGCCGCAGACCGATCAGACGCAGCGGATCATGCGTGAGGAGCAAAGTGAGGGGCGATTGGAGTCGGCGGGACAGGAGGGAGACAAGGAAGAGGTTACCATCACTGACTATAACGATGCATTCGGTCCTTGGACTGATGATGGCACTTCGGGTGTCCCGCATAACCTCGACTTCGAGGCGTTCCTCCACACTCCGCAGGCGCCGTTCGACTATCCGACACGGCTCAGGTTGCTTGAGCAGTACAGCCAGAAGCGGCTGGAGATGATGGGAGAGAATTGGGACAAGAAGGACTCTGCTACCGCCGAGTCCCACGATGCTCGTGAACCTCGAAAGACTCCTGAGGCCGACCAGGATCCCCTGGACAAATCAGACTTTCAATCGTTTCTCAATCAACTCGGGAATTCAAAGCAAGACTATCAGCTGCAGTTGCGGTTGCTTGAACAGCAGAACAAGAAGCGATTGGCGATGGCGAGACAGAAGTGGGACAAGAAAGAAAGCACTGTCACTCCTTCCCACGGTACACCGGACGCTTCTCAAGCGAGATTAGAGGAACAGGAAAAGGAAGACACTACTGTCATTCCTTCCCACGACGTACCTCTGGCTTCCTGGGCCGGCGAACCGGGCCTTTTGGATAACTTCGACTTCGATTCATTCCTCAACAGCCCCAACGATGTGCTACCAGCGCCTCAAGACTACCAGATACAGCTGATGTTACTTGAGCAGCAGAACAAGAAGCGGCTGGAAAAGGCGAGACAGGAGCAGGAGCATGCAGTCACCGCCACCCATACCGAAATGGCCGGGGCTGAGCAGCCCGTCAGCGAGAAGTCGACCGCTCCCTACAACTCGAGCCACCCAGTCCAGGACCACGCTTTACAACCCATGTTGCTCGAGCAGCAGAACCAGAGACGGCTCAGCATGGCCAGACAGCAGCAAGCGCTACCAGGTGCCAACTCTGGTGGCGTCGCACCTCAGCAACCCTCCGATGTGACATGTTGTGGCTATCATCCGGGCGCGCCTCATCATTGCCACGGCATTCGCACCTCTGCGCGGCAGGACTATGAGGTGCAGCTGATGTTGCTCGAGCAGCAGAACAAGGCACGGCTTCTTAAGGCAAGACAGGTACAAGATGAAATGTGCAAGTCGCCTGCAGCAACTCACTCCGAAGGTGTCGGATCTCAGCAGCCTCCATTTGGAAACCCAGGTCCCTTGGACTCCTTCGACTTCGATACGTCCAACGGCAAGCCGAAGGGCACGACGCAATACCAGCTTCCGAATGATGTAGGTGGAACGGCCGCGAGTCAGAGCGACAGCAATGGCAACACTGCCCTGCAGGACTACCAAATGGGGATGCATCTGCTTGAGCAGCAAGATAAAAAGCGGCTACTTCTCGCAGAACAAGAGCAAGACCAAATGGCCAAAGTGGCTGCAGCCACCCATGCCTGTGGCATTGATGCTGCTGAGGAGGCCCACAACGACCCCTTCATGCAGCAGCTAAACGACGTAGCTCGCCGCACGAAGGCTATGGAGCAGTGGATCAACCACCAACGCGAGTCGGTCCGTCAACGCTACTATTCCAGTGATCCACTGGCGGAAGGCAACTGGGGACCTAAAGGCTCTTCGCCACCAGAGGCAGAAATGAGTGCCCGCATGGATGATCTTGAGGCGTGTTTGGACGATATCAACGATCGCGTGGCCGGCATCGAGGAGGAAGGGCGTGAGGTACTGGATAGGCTTGAGGCACTGGAGGAACGAGCGAACGACCATCAATGCGCCTCGGTTGAGCCCGCGGACTACCAAGTGATGAGTGACCTTGGTGATAGGGTCGAGAAGCTACAGCACAGGATGGATCATATCCACACCATCACCAAGATGGTCGAGAAGCCCATTCCGAAGCTTGAGCAGCTGAGCGAGACTAAGCTCCGGGCTGATGTGGATCAGAAGGTTGTAGGGTTGGAGGGGAGACTACTGGAGAAGATCGACGAGCTGGAGGATAGGCTGGAAAAGTTGGACCCCGATCGATTCACGCCTGCCTCGAGCGCTGCCGGCACTGAAAGCGACAATGTGGGCACGCACGAGCAGCGTGGCCGTCCGAGCACAGCACCAACGTCGCAGGCTGCGGAGCCCGTCCTTGAGCTCCACTCTGAGGGCAAGCAAGTCCAGCCGCAGGTCCCTATTCCCGTCCCGTCCCAGCCTTGGCCGTTGACATACCCATATGGCGCTGTGTCCTACACTCCCTACTGGAACACTGCCGAGGTGGAGATGCGCTCCAGCATCGAGCGCCTTCACCAGCAAAACTGCTTTGTGTCTGAGCGCAACGACAGGCTCGACAGGGAGAACGACAGATTGTTCCGCTTGCTCAGCGATCTGTCGCGCTCCGTCCAGCCGCCGCAAGTACAGCTTCAGCAACTCAGCGACGCTGATTCTGCAAAACCGCGCTTGCCCACTGCGCAAGGTCACTACATCAGCCCGGGCGGCGTGGATTTCCGCGACCGCGAGATCGCGCGTCAAGATGAGCAGCTGAAGATTGCGCACGAAAGCCTCAAGGCTAGCGAAGAGGCCGCAGCGCAGACAGACGCAGAGCTCGCCAAACTACAAGAAACCGCCAGGTCTTTGAGACAAGGCATGATGTACCGCGTTGAAACCGGCGTCGAGCTCCGCGAGCAGCTTGCCAAAGCCAACAAATGCATCGAACTCTACGGCCAGCAGGCAAGCGAACAGCATGTCGAGATTGGCCATCTCGAGAAATCGCTCAGGCGCCTGGAGAAAGAGTATCATGCAAAAGAGCGAGACTTGGAGTACTGGTACTACGTTGCAGAGAACCGTGCTGATCGTGACGCGGAGCGTGAGGCTGAACTGACGAAGGTGAAGGAGTTTTGCGAGCAGAAGGATGTGGTGATCCAGAAGCAGCAGCAGAACATTGAGTGGGCGGGGCAGCTTTTGGTTCAGAGGGATCGGGAGTTGGAGGGTCTGCATTTGAGGGTGAAGAGGGCGGAGGAGGATGCTGCGGAGGCGAGGAAGGGGATGAGGAAGAAGAGCGCTTTGTTGCGGGAGAGCGAGAATGAGGTTGCGAGGTTGGGGTTTAGGGGTGAGGGGATGGGGAGGGCTCAGCAGCGCTATGAGGAAATGCAACCCTCCATTGGCGGGTCAGACATGTGGTTGGGTCGTGGGTCTGATCGACACGTCCGCATGGACGACATCGTCGAGGTGACTGAGCAGACGCCTCCGCCGCCGCCTCGACCGCGACCATCTCTTCCTCGACGCACGTCTGAGGCAGATGATGAGGCTCGGGAAGATAGACGTCGCAGTCCGGTGTGGGGTGAAGAGGGCGATTACTCGCAACAGAGGTCCAACCCCTCCATCTCTGCCCAAGCCAGCGATGCACCCAATCCCACTGAGAAGAAACGACGCAGCAAGACCGGTGGACGGCACAGACGCTCATCGCACCGTCAATACCCCGAACTGGATAAGCGATCCACGAGCCCATACTCGACAGCCACCACGCGAGGCTGGGACTCTGAACATCGGGGAGACAGACAGTCATACTACACCACACCACCCATGCATGCGGTGCAAGACCTCGATGACATGTCCACCTGTCCACCACTCCCAGCGCCAGTCACGGCACGCCGCATGGCTTCGGAGGCGGACCTGCGCCCGCGCCATGGCAGTCGTGGAACACAGAAACGTAACGCTCTCTCCAAGCACAGCTCGATGATGGAGCTGCCGCCGCCGCAGCAGCAGCATTCACTGCAGGCATATGTAGAGACGGAGGCTGAAAGCGGAGGGGAGGAGTTCGGGGGCGTCTAGAACGAATGATGGGCACCGCCGGGACGCATGTGATGGTTGCTGATGATGAATGATGAAATGAATTGATCTGTTTGCTTTTCTGCCAATAATGCGGAGTTGGGTATCTATGCGGGTGCATCGTCCTATCGGTCGAAATGAACCACCTATCGGCGCAGGATTGTATGTGGGATGGTGTAATGTCGTAGCTCTTCGTCCTCACCCCCCTGCACGCCCGCCGCACCTGACGTGGCCGCTTCATGCCTGGTCATTAACCTGCGGCCGGTCTCGGCAGGGGGGGACGGGTCTGGCTGTGGTGGATTGCGCGATGGCCCGCATTGATGGATGGAGTTTGCTGCTTTGCTGGCTCCGCTGGCAGCCAGGATGACGTCCGTCATGCAGGGCGGAGCTGTGGTGAATTTAGCGGCGGGTTTCACGAAAGCCGGGGTTAATAAGTGAAGTGCATTGCTGCTTGTACGAGAACTAAATTGACTTTCTGATCTGACACCGCTACTTCGTCGTCTCTCACCTCTCTCTCTCTCTCTGAACACAACGACTACACACAACCATGTCGGCTTTCCTGGACGAGCCTACGCGGGGCAGCCGCCATCGTTCGAGAACGCCGCACGACGACCATGACGACTACCCGCCACCACCGTACCGGGCACGAGACAAACGAGGCGGTGACCGGAGCAATCCGAGCGGGTCACATGATAGTGACGACGATGACTATGGTCGACGAAGGGATACCAAACCGAGTATGAACGAGAAGAAGTCGAGGCGGAGGCGGGACGACGACGACTCACCGCCTATTCCGAAGCCGCCGATCGGGAGGGACAGGGAGAAGGATGATTCGAGGAGCAGAGACCGAGAGCGATCACGACGGCATGCGGACACGAATGGGTATGATGACCCGCCGCCGTCCAGGAGGCGGAAAGACTATGATGACGACGAGAAGCCGTCAAGAAGGCGGAGGGATTACGACGATGATGACAAGCCGCCGAGGAGGAAAGATGATCTGAGGGACTATGCGAGGGAGAATGATGAGAAGCGGAAGCCGACTAAGAGTAGTCGATACTACGACGACGATGACGATGATCCGCCGCCAAGGTCATCGCGGAGGAACCGGGACAGCGGATACCGGGATGAAGATAGAGGGTACAAGTCTGAGGACTATAGAAGGAAGCAGAGGGATGATTACGACAAGTACGACCGACGAGACCGCGATAGAGATCGAGCGAGGGACAGCCCAAGAGAAAAGGACCGCGATCGGGACCGAGACCGGCGGAGGACGGCGGAGAAGGAGAGGGCCAGGAGCGCGGACTACGACCGCGACCGGCGTAGGGGGTCTGGACGAGACAGGGACAGGTACGCCGACCGCGACCGCGATCGATACGGCGGATATGGCGACAAAGACCGCGAAAAGGCTGCCAAGAAGAAGGGCGTCGACATGAACCAGATGATGGAGACGGGGAAGAAGTCCTGGGATAAGGCTGCGCCCATGGCGAAGCCTTTGATCGGGGCGTTGGCGAAAGCGTACCTGGAGAAGGGGCGGTAAAATCGACAGTTTTGCACAATTATTTAACAGTTGGGGAGTATTCTTTTGCACAGAACAGAAGGCGTTTGGGTTGGCGTTGGGCGGGAGATACTCCATTCAGTTGTTCTGCTGAGATCGGTCTTTAGTATGTGGATATTTGGTTTCGATAGTGCTACATATTCATACGAACACCGAGGGTGGCGGCTTTCTTGCCTTCCGCGCTGGGTATCTTCACTTCACCGCTTTACTCATGATAACATAATCTGCCTTGACGACCTTCCTCCTCGTCATGCGATCCTCCGGCGAGACGACATCCACTCCATACCCCCTCCCCTCATACCACCGCCGCACCGTCTCGTTCGCCACAAAACACGTCAACATCACCTTCTCCACCCCCGTTGCCCTCGCCACGTCCTCCGCGACTTGCATTAAATGCCCTCCAAGCCCGCATTGCCGCAGTTCGGGTAGGAGGTGGATCTCGTATACATACACCACCGGCACCGCCGGCGAGGAGTCGTGGGTGAGCATGAAGCTGAGGAAGCCTTTCACCTCTCCTTCCACCGCCGAATCGCCATCGCGGTCTGCGAGGGTGGTGGACCGGACGAGAAGATATCGCATCTCCTCCTCCCGCATTTCGCGTAGCTTTCGCCGGGAATGCCAGCCGAAACTGCTGGGTTCGTAGTGTGACCGGCTGGTTAGGGAGATGAGGTCGAAGCATTGATTCAATTCGCCCTTGGTGAGGCTGGCGGAGGATTTGAAGGTTATGGAGAGTTGAGGTGATGGTGGTGCTAGGTGGGAGGGTTTTATGTATTTCTCCTGGAAGGCTGAGGCAGAGAGGGCGTTGAGGGAGGTGATGAGTTCGTCGCTGTCCTTTGTTGCTGGAGAAGAACCTTCGGTTGTGGCTTCAGCGGTATTGAGGCCGTTGGCTTTTCTTTTCGCCATAGTCGTCGATGGGAGTCCTGGTGGTCTTTCAATCACGCCGTCTGTCTGTAACGCGCCGGGTGTCGTTGTTCAGTTTTTGCTCGTGTCCACACCTTCATGTATGGCTGTCAGCACGGGTGACTTGCGGCGTTCCATGTTGACGGACCAGAACATTATGATAGCCCATTCATTGGTGGAACGGTCATAAAACGTTGTATTATTCATAGGTGCAGTCTTCTGGAGGCGAGGTCTGGAGTCTTTCTGAGCACGAGCCAAGCGGTTTCCAACCTCACGTCAACGTCACGATCTCTTCTCTTCTCTTCCTTTATTCATCCCGTTTAAGCGTCTTATGAAATAATAACTGCGAGACCGAATGAGCTTCAGAAATAATGGGATGAATCTACTCACACGTGGCTATGCGACGATAGCATCCGGCAAGTCGTTGAGGGGCAAAGGACCGGTTCTGACATTGGAGCATGTATGCGTTAACCCCCTTGAGCATACTCTACGCGACGACGGCTGATATGAGATGCAACAGTTCGTCCAGCGGAAGCGAGCACTATCATTATGGAAGGACATCATGAGGGCGGTCCATAGTACGCCACCTAATGCATGCGTCTCTCCGAAGCATTTACTGAATACGTCTGCAGAAATACCACCGTCGCCCACACGAGAAGAGATGCGAGACTTCGCCAGGACGGAATATGAGAGGTACAGGGAGGTTCATGACTTGGTGAGCCACTCTTAGGCAATGCTGTTTGATGGTGTTGGGGGCTGACTTCAAGCTCAGGATCATATACGGTACTTGATCTCGGTGAGTAAATGCATAACTCCCTCGTGACCCGAACGAATACTGATAGGTTGATGGTAGACCGGCAAGACTCAATTAGACAGTATGAGCCGCTACGTAGAGCAGATTGCCAGATGACACAACCACTCAGAATCGCCTTCTCCCGTAACGGCATGCCCGACAACTCTTCGTTACAGACATCAAAGCTCTTTCCGCGCCTACGAGTACAGGAGACTGTGTCAAGCCGTTGGCAGCGGAAGCGCCCTGCTCGGTCAGAGTGAGCTGTGTAAGGAATCTTCTCACAGACAATGACCGCCCGCTGACGAAAGTGATGTGGCCTTTTCCGTAAGACTCTCGTCTTGGAGAAGACTGCCAGATACATCTGCGCCGGTTGGCCGCTTTCACTGTCTCTTGATTGTCTGCCACTCTCTAATGGCCATCCTCAGGAACAATCGGCCTTATTCTCTCGTTATGTCTTCAATGCTATATTCTCCAGTACAGATCCAGGACCCTCGACTGCCGTCTTGTTAGCTCAGAAGAATACTCCGAGAATGGCAATCAACACTGTACTTACTCCTTCACCTCACTAATGCTGGCCTTCCAGCGATCATCACCGAAGGCGGGAAAGTTGATATCCGTGGTCATCTCTACGGCGACCCAGCACTTTTGCGGATCCAGTAACGTCCTGAGCACGTCCTTGATGCCTTCTATGAGGCCTCCGATAGTAACACCAGTCGTAACACGCAGAGAGCAGCAGGCAATCGGCGAAAGACAGATGAAATCTCGTGAGTGGAACTGTATGGTGGTCTCGGATTCAGTGGGTTTTTCATAGTCCTGCTGGCGCTCGAAACGCCCGACAGCCGCGAACACACCGATATAGACGACAGATAGGGGCGGCTCGCTTATCTGCTGCAGACGCAGTTCTTCGAAGTCTCTGAATGGGGGTGTTGCACCACATCTGCCGGATCCCAGAGCCACGTCGTTCAACTCCTCGAGCCACATCGATGGCAACTCCGTTACGTCCACATGGAACTGGGCAGAAGGCTCTGCAACGCCGAAGATCGGATGCAGCATTACCCAAGCGCGCATGCTCATCTGCATGTAGGCAAGGTCATCTCCGACAAATGCGCCGATCATAACGCAGGGACGCAGTGTTTGGGTGTCGTAATCGGAGCTGCTGTTGTCTACTGGTCCTGGTACTATCTCCGATACTACCACCTTCAGGCAGCGAGCCCTCCGAATAACAGTTGATCCTGTGACCACCTTTTGCAAATGCTTGGACACGTTTTGAGCGGCGCGGATGTCTTTTGGCGGAAGGTGTGCGATGATGTGCTCCGCCAGCTCTCATACGTGGCAAACACTGCTTGCGCAGCCGCCATGACCTGAACGTTGTCGAGGGAGGTGGTTTGAAAAGTCGTCAGGTCGTGGAGCACTGCGACCACGTTCGAAGCGGTCGTGAGAAGTCGCTCGATGGTCACTGAAGTGATGCAATGAAGCGGAGTGGACCAAGAGAGTGAGGTCGTGGATGTTTTCAGAAGAGCACGGACTCGTTGTCACATGAAAGAGAACTCGTCTCGAAACTTCTTCACTGCCCTATCCGAAACCCCTCGCCTCCTACAATCTCAGCTTTCATAACAAGGGGGTAGCAACTCTTCCTTGCTGCTCGGGAAGTCGTACGCCGCTCAGATTGAACAGCAACGGAAGAGCGCGCACTCTGCCATCGGAATACACGCATCAACAACCTTCACCCAACGAGCTGCGGCCTCTACGACCTCACCGGCCGCCTTCCTGCCGCCCTCACCGACTACCACGATGTCAGCCGCCGCTCGCGTATTCGACACCTACGAGCTCTCGAAAACATCCTCAGCAAACTTCCGGCACGAGATATCCCAGAGGTGCAAACAGTGGCGACATCTTGGCGACAGCTGATCAAGGAGTCATTGCCGATCCGCAAGGCTCGTTGCCTCACTGTTGTGACAAGCTCCGACCCCGAGGCGGCTTCGATCACGTACGAGAACGCCAGCGACGAAAAACAAATGCTCACCTATTACATCGAGACGCATCCGTCGACTTCATCACAATACCATCAGGTCCACATGCGCGCACCTGTGAAGGTCCACCCAGCCCTCCGCACATCAAAGGACCCTCATGTCAAGCACACCGACCTAAGCTTCGTTATCACGGATTTGCTGCACAGTGGATTGGACGAGTGCTTGCTATACATCACCGCTCCCCGCCTCTTGGTCGTCTACTTATTTGTTGTCGAAGAGCTACCGATCGCCGCCTGCGACATAATGGCTGTATGCTCTCTCCAAGTACCAACCAGAATCACTTTCAAAGACCTGATTGAAGGTATGCGGCTCCTCACCAATGGTGTGCCTGCGCAAATGCGTTTCAGGGTCGTCCTTGCGGGCTATATCAACTTTTCAGCTGATTTTGAGGGGAAGAAAAGGGTCAGGGATCTCCATGCAGCGTTGACGCAGTAAGATCAGGGCATCGGATGGATGTAAAACATCCTACACTGCGACACTGGGTTTCCCAGACGCCAGGGGTGCATACGAAAAGGCTCGAACAAAGCGATGCGAGGTGTGACAATGGATGCTGGAGGGCATGAAGTGACCTTGTCAGCAAGAGAAGGGTGGAACGTTACTCCAATTACGTCCTTGTCTCTAAAAGCACTCCATGAACCATGACTACTCTAGCAGAAACAGAACATCGTGCACTAACTCCTTGACTCTGTTGGCGTTCGATGTGTCCTCCGCTCGTTGCGAGATCAGTGCGGAATGCCCAACTCGTGAGAACATGCTGTACGCCGCTGACACAATTCATTGCGGCCAGCTATCATCAAAGCAGTCCGCCCGATGCCATGGTAATTCTTCCCAAAGGTGACTGTCCCAGTCCATGTACGTGTCCCCCATCGTCTCCCTCGTCTTTCGCTGAATCCAATACTCCGGACCCGGCATCTCCTCGCACCTCAGTTCTAAGCCAACAGGTACAATATCATGACCGGCGTATGTCATGTCCTTCTTGAGCAGAGCTGCGCCGTCCACGAGATCCTCGACCTTGACCCCCGTTGGAACTCGAAGAGAGCATGCAGCACGCGGCTCGTTGTCTTCGTCTTCCCCGTTAATGCCCGGTATCTTCAGATAGACTATGCTGACGGGAGCATCACAGATGAACTCGTTTTCTCCGGCATCAATAGCAGAGATGAAGGTGATGTCGAACCCACTGATAAATCGATTCACGAATGGGCTTATGCGAGGCGTCTTCCGCAAAGCATCAATGGTCGCATTGATCTTGGTCGTTGCACCTGTGCCGTAGTCTCCGTAGTGGCCCATCGACAGTACCTGCACGTGGCGATTAGGTCGGGGGAGAGTTCGTAGTCGTGGTCCATTTCGACAATCCGCAGGCAGAGGGTTCCAGGATCTGGAGGTGGTTTTTGAACGACGTCTCGCCAACGTCGACAGACGCCCCTGACGCGAAAGATGTCGCGCTGCGGTAGCTGCCTGATGATGTTCTCGGCGAGCTCATAGACGCCGCAAACTCTCAACGCAGCAGACATCTTTTCTGGGGACTCTGGGTTGCGGAGAACACGGCTGACTGGTGCGGGTAAAGATCCTGAGAGAGGCTGGGTGGTGTGTTGGTGCTCTGTAGAAGGTGATGTGAAGTGCTCCATGGCAAAGAGTCCGTTCAGGCTTTTGGTGACGAGTCTAGTCGGTTGGTTAAGATCAGGGAGGAGGAGATCCTGGTAAGGTAGGGGAGCGTGAGGTGTACTCGCACGCGGTGAAGAGCGACGGTGTGCTGATGCTTAGCTGAAAGCGATGCTCAAAGTCCTCAAAGTGTAGACCCTGCGAAAGCCTTATCGTGAATTATCTGGTGTAGTGGTTGAGGTCTGTGGCTGGGAGAGCCCGAGAGGATAGCACAGCGCGAGATGTCCTTGAGGCTGGTGAAGAGCAAGCGCATGATGGCGCGGGCCTGACGTGGATGTTCGGGTTCTCGACGAGAGCGGGCTTCGTTGGAAAAGTTATGGGGGTAGAGCTGCTCAGATATCGTGGAAGTCCTGGTTGAAGAGGGAGTTGCTGGATACTTGGATCGAGAGGTTGTACGGGGGCACGACAGGTGTTGAAGTAGTGCTGTGCCGATGGTGACGACCACGATGTCCTCGAAGGAGAATGTGTGGCGAAGATGCGGTGACGGACCTGTTAGGTTGGTCAGAGTGTGCGCCTTGAGAGACTGACGATGAGGTGAGAATTCTCCAGAGTAAATGACACCAATGAACGGCGAAAGCACGGACCAAAAGTCAAGTGCGAGAGCAATGAGGATGAGGAGCACGTGAAGGCACAAGATATACCAAGAAAGAGAACGACCCATATGTTTTGGCGGCTATGTACATGCATCATGATACACAGTTCCCGCTCCAAGACCCAAACACCATTCGTCGAAAGGAGCGCCGGCGAGAGGAGTGCCGGTAACCCACCAAAGGAAGCACGCACGCAGTGCTGTTGTTGTCTGCCTCATCTCTCCTTCGTCAGGCCCATGCAGCGAGTCGGTGGTGAGATTGAAGGTCACTCGAAGCTTGGAGCTTACGAGGGGATGACGTAGAGGCCGATCGCTGGGAAGAGGAGGTCAGCAGTGATCAGATCTGGAGGCAGTGGGCTGAACTCACGGTAAGGATTGAAATCCTGGAAGTAGTTGAGATATGAGTCGCCAACTGCAGACATCTCGAAGCTCACGGTCTGGCCTGCTGCGCAGCCCTCACGCTCGCTGATGGCGACAGCGGTGCCGGGCGTCAGCGTGAACTCCTTGAGGACGTCATCGACCTTGGGTGCGTTATTGTACGCGGTCTCCTTGGAGGCAACGCCGCTGAGGTAGGACACCTTGAACTTGCCCTCGCCGCCGAACTCGTATGCGGAAGTCTCCAGCTGGTCATGCTCAGGAAGAGAGAAGTACAAGTGGCAAGTCTTGTCTGCCAAGTTCTCCGGGAAATCGAAGTTGACTGGAGACGATGTCAGTGAGTGCAATTGCATTCGAGAACGGGGGAGATAGAGGCGACTCACAAATGGACGAAACGCTTGGCGAAACGGTGCCATTGAGGTAATTTCCGAGAGCCTTGTCAGGGTTGGCGGAGTCGACGCGAACGATGAGGTGGGCGAACTCGAAGCTCTCTGGAAGATCGAGAGGGCACTTCTTGGGCATCGGTGGTGGAGGTGGCGGTGCCACACATGAAGACGTGCAAGGCGCAGTGACTGTCGACGTGTGAGGCGACGGTGCCATGCTGGACGTCGTGCAAGGTGCGGTGACAGTCGACGTGGTCGTCATCGTCAGAGGGGTCGTGGAGGTCGACTTGGAGTACGATGTGGTGGCTGGCTTGGAGGACGACGTGGTGGGGCATCCGGAGTAGCAGCTGTCAGCCAGGAGCCAGATTGGCACGCACTTGGGCTCGTTCTCCAGTGGCTCAGAATAGAGATTCCAGGCCTTTGAAGCGGGGAATGGTCAGTGAATGTCTCAGGACAATGGAGAACTTTTGCTCACCCCATTATCTTCGGTCGGGCACGAGAAGAAGGTCGACTCGCCGTTGTGCGAAATCGTGCCGTTGCATGAAATTTCGAAGCCGAGAGTTGGTGCCGCCCCAGCGTCGCACTGGAGTTGAGTTGTGGGAGGAGTCAAGATACCTTGAGGTAGACCCAGGGGTTAGTATGATGTGACATGAGGAAGGGTAAGTGAGGTGGAGGAAGACTGACATCCTCTGCCCTGGTCATCGGTCAAACCACCGTTGTTAATGCACACATGGGCTGCGGGCTCTTGTCCTCCGATGCGGAGCTGCCCATCGCCCAGGGTACCGACGACGCCGCCTGGGCCACCGTATGCTGTGATGCCGAAGCAGCTGATGTGATGAGGTCAGTCGAGGTGGAGATGAGGTGAGGGTAAGTGACGGTGTCGACGTACCAGCCTGCCTCACGGGAGACGAGTGCTTGGGTGCCCACGGCGAGGGTGAGTGCTGCCAGTGTCGACTTCATCTTGACTGGTGTGTGGGGGATGGTTGTGTGGTTGTTGTGTGGTTAAGCTGTTGGTTCTGTAAGGTGGTCAGTGACGGTGACGATGAGGATGAGGACAGTGAGGTGTTCTCGAGTACTCACATTGCTGCTGGGTAGTGGATGGTGATGATGTTGGTTGGTGTTGTGTGATGCTTGCTGGAGATGCTTGTTGAGATGGTTGTGAGGAAGAAAGGAAGAAGAAGAAGAAGAGAAGAGGAAGAAGAGTAGAAGTAGACGAGCCATGGTGGTCCCGGCGTCGAGTGCTCGACGTCGTAGCTGCTCGGAATGGGAGTCCCTCTCATCTTCCAGACGCATGTTGAGAGCATCGAGGGCTACCATTCGCCGGAGCTGCTGGAAGCCATCCTCGATATGGACCGATCGGCTGAGGCTCATGCACGGATTGAGGGCGAGGTCAAAGAGCCACGTCGTCCTGGGAGACACCAGTTCTGCTCTGACAACCAGCCGCTGATGATGGACGATCAAGCCTGTCTCACCCACACTCGCGGGGTTCATTGTATACAGACATTTCGCGTGTGCAATGCATGCAATGTGCCTTGCATCAGGCGAACGATTGATCGGGTCGATGGTTGTTTCACACTCTGCAGAACATTAATTGATGTTGTGAACTCTCTGCAACCATCTGTAAACACATGTCGGTTGTATTCTGTTGGAAATCGAATACTCGAAGCATTTTCGACCTTTTCTGTCATTCTGCGACTGGGTTGGAGACGAGGTGTGGTTGCCTCGAAGTACCCGAAAGTTTGGTGATCTGCAGCGCCAGAATGCCGCCGTTTCACTTGGCGTCGTCCCAATAGGGCAGTTGTCGACGTCGCGGATGGTCTGTAGTGATGCTATTGTCACTTTTTGGATCAATGTGAATCATGGGTTGTTGTGAGAAGTGTCCAGCCTTCAGATGAACTGCAGAAGAAGCGCTAAATGCGACAGCGAGGATCATCTGATTTCATCGACCGGGCATAGAAGACGTCGGTGAGCTGGCTCAAGAACGCATCGCCGTTCGATTGTGAAGAAATGAGCATTTGCAAGTCCTTACCGTAGGTGCACGTCAGCTGCTCAGTGCTGAAGATTTGCGTAAGCCGAAGCCGGTGAGGTAGAAGCATCCCAGTGCGATTACTGCGGTCCATTGCTCTCAGTGTGAACAGCTCAGAGCAACTCTGAGTCAACCGATTCCTCCTGCTAGAAGTCTGGTGGCTGAACTTCTGCCCACAGCATCTCAGCCAGGAAACAAACGCTAGGAGTGCGAGTTGCATCCAGAGGACATGTTATCGGTCGAGCAAGGAAGCAGAGCCCATAACAGCTGTATCCGCCTCAAGTAAGCCTGTCTCGATGAGGTCAAGTGGGCGAGGCTCAGTGAAGCAAATAGAACCTGACCTTGTGAGCCGTGAAGAAGTGTGTTAAAGAGTACTCACCGAGTCAGAAGGTCGACGCTGTACAAAATTAGTGCTTGGAGTGAAGTGAATCGTGAAGCATGTGAGCCCCTGTCAAAGTGAGCCTAAAGTGAAGCTCGTTTGTGCGGATTGGAAGGGTGGTCTTTTCTCGCAAAATGCTGCATCCGGCCAGCTGGTATGACTGCGTTTGATGCGTTGGCGAATTTATGCATGGCATGTATATATACACATATTAAGCTGCTAAAAGTCAGCTAAACTGATCCAAGTACGCGGAGCCAGAATACGGCCAATGAGTGTGCAAAGTGGATATCAAGGACAGGTGACAAGTAAAGCTGTACAGGCGTTCGTTGTCACTGCGCCAACGTACCGTAGATCTCACCACCCCTACTGCTCCGTCGTATCCATCTTCCCACCCGTAAGCTTCTCCGCAATCCTCCGCACCCTGCTCTGCGTAACACCCTCCGTTCCACCCTCGGCAACATCGACAGCATAGCTAGTCTTCCCAGCATCGCCCTGCGCCGCTCTGTTAAGCATATCCTGCACCGTCGCCGGTCTGCCGTGCGCCCACATGCTAGTGACTTCCGAGCTCCATTTGCCGCCGTCGTCGAATTCTCCATACCCTTGTGCTGGCCTGCCACGGTCTCCCACGAATTGGCGTGGCTGCTCGGGTGTGCCAAACTCGGAGTCAATGGCGCTATCGAGTTGCTGGGGTGTGACGATGAAGTGTCGTGCGTTCATGTACAGGGTGTGTAAATTGTCCATCCTGTTCGCGCGCTTGGCGGAGGTGTGCAAGGTGAGGTTGCGCGCTTTATGGGCCAGTCGTGCGTCTCGTGTGGGATCTTCCAGTGGTCCGTGGAGGAGTTTATGCACGTTCAGACCGGTGGAAGAGGTGGTCAAGCGTTCGTCTTCGCGCTCAGGCATTCGGACTAACGCTTCTCGCTCTGCTTGCTTTGCTGCAACCCGTTCGCGCAGCGTAGTTTCTGTCCTCGTCTTGCGTTCTCGTAGAGTCTTGACACCTTCTCGCAAGTTCTGCCTTCGCGATGCAGCCATCTTTTGCCGCCATGCCTCTCGAGTTCCTCGTGGATGGCGCGGTTGGCTTGTGGGAGCTGGTGCGGCCTTTGCAATCTCCTCATCAGCCGCCCGATCCTTGCCTTCTGATCTGGCGAAGACATCTCGAGGAACTGGCAGCCGGCCCTTGATGAATGGCCGATATGGTGATGTTTGCTGCGGCGGTTCTGGTACTTCAATGTAGCGAGGATGTTCAGGGCCAACGGCTAGTCTTCGCTGAGCCGTTGAGAAAGCTCGACATTCTGGACATCGCCACGCTCGTAGGGACGTCGAAAAAGCTGTTCGTGGAGGCATGTCGCTTGATGGCAGGTACACTGGACCGTATGCTAATGTCGAGACGTTCTCAAGGAGTCGAGCATTGCTGCGGAGCCGGCTCGGGGGTGAGATTATCTTATCTCGATCTTCAAGTCTTGGCATAAATTCTGGACTTCGTCTCTTGCATTTGCGACAGCACCTCCACACCACATCATCCTGGAAATCTATCAGCAACCATGGGCACCGGCAAGAAGGAGAAGACGCGGCGTGCCCGTGAGGGCAAAGGCCCCGGCTCTGGCGACGGCATGAATAATGTCAAGACGAAGGGCGAGAACTTCTACCGGAGCGCGAAAAAAGTGAAGACTCTGAACATGTTCAAGTCTGGCGATCCCACTCGAAATGCGCGAGGAGACATCGTTCAGGCCGCTGCATACCAATCGACCAAAACGGCACCAGCTCGAGTGGAGCCAAACCGGAAGTGGTTTACGAACACGAGAGTGATCAGTCAGGATGCGCTGAGCGCTTTTCGAGGGGCGGTGGAGGCGCAGAGCAAAGATCCCTACTCTTACCTGCTTAAACGGAACAAGCTGCCGATGAGCTTGATCAACGATGGCAAGGACAAAGAGAGGAAGGATGGGCTGGTTCAACATCAGGCGAAGATTCGGATCGAGACTGAGAAGTTTGGCGACACGTTCGGTCCTAAAGCGCAAAGAAAGAGGCCCCGATTAGCCGTCAGCTCGGTAGAAGATTTTGCCGGCCGGACACAACAGGACTACGACCAGTATAAGGAGAAGAGACTCGAAGATGTGCGCCTGTCCGGCGCTGTGGGCAATGAGGACGAGCAGAATCGAGTTGAGGAGGTCGACGACGGCGAGATCACCACAGCCCGGGAAGCTGTCTTCTCCAAAGGCCAGAGCAAACGAATATGGAACGAACTCTACAAGGTCATTGACAGCTCCGATGTTGTCATCCACGTCCTTGATGCTCGGGATCCGCTTGGAACAAGATGTCGGAGCGTTGAGAAGTACATTCGGGAAGAGGCACCACATAAGCACCTGCTGTTCTTGCTGAACAAGTGCGACTTGGTGCCTACAAGCGTTGCGGTACGTGTTTCTCTCTACTTATTCTTCTCACTACTGTCCTGCCCCCTTGCGCAATGACGGTCTCGCTACATGCAGAACGAGACGATGCCACTGTTTATGTCAAGGTCTGTTCCAGCCTTCACGGCTTTCAGTGGATGCAAACCTGTTACGACTTTGGCAGATTGAACCCAGTCCGCTCGCCGACCCCCTGCCGTCTTGGTATGGTCATAGAGATGGACACTTTTGTCTCGTTTGAGTAGCGATCTTGATTTCGACCTGAAGGAGAGCTTAGTAATGAGACACACATATCTGACATTCTGATTTGGAACTTCTTGTGCATGGCTTGAATTCCACTAACTGTGCATTCAGGCTCGATGGGTCAAGATTCTCAGCAGAGATCATCCAACACTGGCGTTCCATGCATCCTTAACCAACTCCTTCGGCAAAGGCACGCTCATCAGTACACTACGACAGTTTTCCTCACTCCACAGCAGCCGGAAGCAAATCTCGGTTGGCTTCATCGGCTACCCCAACACCGGCAAATCCTCCATCATCAATACTCTCCGCAAGAAGAAAGTCTGCACCACAGCACCTATTCCCGGTGAGACGAAAGTATGGCAATACATCACCCTCATGAAACGCATCTACCTCATCGACTGTCCCGGCATCGTACCTCCCAGCATGGGCGACACACCCGAAGACATTCTTTTGAGAGGTGTTGTGCGAGTCGAGAACGTCGAGAATCCTGCCCAGTACATCCCAGCCGTGCTGGCTCGGTGTCAAGCGAAGCATTTGGAACGAACATACGACATCAAGCTCTCCCCTGCCTCTACCTTGCTCACCGCTTCTGCTGCCGAAGACGTCGACAACACCGTCGGCACGCCTGCGACCGACAAGGAGCGGACGGCAGAAGCCATCCGCTTCCTCGATACCCTCGCGAGAAAAGGTGGCCGCCTACTGAAGGGTGGTGAGGCCGATCTAGATGGCGTGGCGAAGATGGTGCTGAACGACTTCTTGCGGGGCAAGGTGCCGTGGTTTGTCCCTCCCCCGACGGCGCCGGGTGACGAGGTTGTGCTTGTCCCTAAAGATGGCGAGAGTAGAGATGAGATGCTTGGTATCACGCATGGGAAGAGGAAGCGTGAGGCGGAGGATACGGGCACGGAGGCAAATGATGAGGTTGAGGTTGTTGAAGACGAGGACGACGATGATGATGACGATGAGGATGCTGAAGATGGCTTTGAAGGCTTTGGCGAAGATGATGACGATGATGAGGACAGTGCCTCTGAAGATGGTGTGGAGGATGTGGCTGGAGGCGTCGAGCTCGTTGATGAGGATAGCGATGATGATGTCGACGAGTAGGCTTTTAATTCACGATAATTTGAGTCCCCAAGGACTCGCTTCGCACACATCAACGTCCCAATTCAATCAGTTACAGTGCAGTGTCGGCCACAGGTCCACATCCGCAGATGAGGAAATCCATTCCACTCCCGTCCTGGTGCATCGATCATGTCTCGGAGATGTCCAGTAACGTCGTGAGCGTCCAATCGCATATCGCATACCGCATTCCATCGTACATCTACATGGCAGGTACATCATAGCAGACACACCATTATCTACATTCAACCCTCCCCGTGCCCCTCCGCCCCGACATCACCATTTAACCGTATCTCCCTCGCCTCCACGACCCGCTCAAACCCAATCTTCACGAACCGTCCCAGCTGGCTCCAGAAGTGACATCCCGCCTCATGCTCTCGTATCCGGTCCAGCAGCATTGCAATCTGCTCTCGCACCTCGAGCCGCGGATGGAACAGCCCAAGCGCGAGCGTGAAAAGACCGCTCGGCTGTCCCGACGTGCCTATTGCGCCGGCATTTCTGCTACTATCCGCGGCTGAAGATCCGGTCAGGATTGTGGAGAGTAATTGGCTGATTTCGGCATCTGACTGAACAGCAGCGCAGATGGCGAGATAGATGTTGGAGCTGGCTTCTGGGTTCATGCGCAGCTTGCTCAGCTTGTCGTGTAGATGCTGTAGATCCAGCTCTTTGACGGGTTGGCGGACGTAGTAGGCTGCGAGGTCCTGGATGAAATAGTAGTAGCTCCTTGTGTTCCTCCAGCCTTCAAGCCTCGTGGCATTGGCTGCGAGTTCTGCGTTCTTCGCATGTGAGTGCGGCCAGACGTAGCCGTGCCCAGTGACTTCGGGTGGTAGCTCGAAGCCACCTGCTGTAGACGTTTTGGACGGGCTGTCGAGGCGTGGTGAGCCGATGCTGAGGCTCGGTGAATTTGTTGTGATACTGGGGTGGATGTACAGGCTGGTGGCACCGTAGACGACCTCCTCGAACGCAGCCGCGATGCGGATGAACTTGAGTATCCACCGCCTGAACTTCGCGCGTATAGCGTTTTCGCCGTGGCGCTCGTTGATGGCCGCGATCACGTTATTCATAAAGGTTGCATCTCCCGTGATGTCACCGCTCATGTTGCTAGCGGGAGTAGCGTTGCCGCCCAGACCAGCGCTCATCGAAGCTCCCACTGCCACGATCGAGGAGATCCCACCGGTTCCGCCAGGGTTGCCAAGCTTGTCAGATGTGTGGTGAGCACCCGCACCATTTGAATGGAAGAAAGCAACACCCTCAGTAAGCGGTGCTTGCTCGATGCGATTGCTGATGCGCATCTTGCCGGTGGAGATATCGCAAAGGACATCCCACCACTCCGTCTTGTGTGCAAAGGCTGGGTTGGTGACGCCAGCGATAAATCCGGGCACTTTGAGGAGGTCGTCAATCTTCGTCAAGTCAGTATAAGGGAAGGCATGTCTCGTAAAACCTCGCAGCAAGCCTCCGGATGCAAGAGAGCAGGCGCCTAAGACTGCCTCTGCTACCTCAGAAGAAGGAAGGTTGTGGCCGAGGAAGATGATTCGTTTCTGCGTGAGAAGTGCGTTGAGTAGAACGATGATAGGGTGAGTAAGGGGGCCGGAAGTAGTAAGGTGAGGATGCGTTGGCGAGAATGGTGTAGGTGCGGTAGCATGAGGAGTGGCGAAAGTTGTGATCAGCTTGACCATGCTGAAGTCGCCGACCGTCTCTGGCGACAGGGCAACAGGGACCTTGACTGGTACGGGAACGTTGGCATATTTGACAATGCTCTCGAACTCGTGCGTGTCCCTTGGAAGACCATACCGGTTCCGAGTGTGGAGCTGAGAAGTTGGTGACTGGCTTGGATGTGTGCCATCCTTCTCTTTGGATGCCATACGTTGCGCAATGAGTGCTTCAAATTTGGAGAGGAAGAGGTCTTTGGCCTCGCTCGACTGCAAGATAGACTTCTCGTAAATCGAGAGCTTTGGCACGAGGGAGAGATCCATGCTGTTAACGGCTTCGTAAAGGCTGGCCAGTGTTTCGACGACAGGATTGGCGAAGTACTCCCCTAGGGCCAGCAGTAGTAGTGGCTTGTAAATGTGCAGGAACGAATGGCGAGTGCAGATGGCCATTGCTTTTACTACAGCGCCTCGTTTGACGGTCTTGTCTTGCTTCATGTTGACAAGGTTGAGGACGTAGACCAGTGGTGGACCGTCGATATCATCCGGCTCGTTGTCGCTCTCGTCTCCTGACGAGCTGCTGCCTTCTGCATCTGAGTCGTCCTCTGCCCCTCCACCTGCTTGCCCGTTCGCCTCAGCTCTCCGCCGCTTTTTCTTCTTTCTACCGCCCTGCTCCTCATCCTCCTCCACAGCACCATCCTTGTGCAGGAAGAAGATCGTCCAGTCTTGAGCTCGCACGTGTGCTCCATCTGGCAACATCAACTCGGCCAACATGTGTTCGTCCCCACCCACTGGCCCAGGGTACTGATGCTCCATGACACTTCCACGATCGATGTCGAAGCTCGCGACGAGGATATACTCGACATGCTTCTCTGTTCTGTCCGACGGGTACTGCGACTTCACCGATCGTTGTCTGGGTCGTGTCCTGGCAGGCATACGGGTCTGGCGTAGTTGGCCATTGGAGGCGGCGTTCTGTATGAATGGCCCGGGAGAGTCATTACTCTGCGCAGAAGAGGGTTGTGAAGCGGATGACTGTTGGTGCTGGTGTGCTGTGTAGTGGTTGCTCCCTTCATGTGATCCAGAGCCAGTCCGAGAGGAGTGGGAGGGCTGGCGGACATGGGTGCTTCGACTCGCTCCGCTGGCTGATGTCCCTGTCGAGTTGGTGTTTGGTCGATGAGGCAGGACTGCTGCCATTGTACGGGTCACTGGACGGCGTTCTGCATAAGGTGCATCGTTGTGCTGCATCCCCCGTCTCCCCTCTTTCATGTGATCGCACAGATCGGACCCTGATCTACGCTAGCGTATGAGCTAAAATAGCTAAGCTTTCTGTTTGTTTACCAAAGACAACCTCACTTCACAGCATATCCGATCGTCTAGAAGAAGTATAGCAGACAGCATGGTATGTTGTGGGTGATCGAACGAGGATGTACACCGCTAATAGACACAGGCCAACTCGCTCCGACCCACCCCGCTCTCCTTCGATTCGGGACGTCAGTCGCCCTTCAAGCGACAGAACAGCGCGTCCCCAGCAACGGTACGAGCGACGACACCAACGCAGTCACCGACCAAGCCCAATGGCAGCCTGTCGCCAACGAAGGTTGGCTCATTATCCCCCGAAAAAGCGAGCCCATTTGTTCGACGCCCATCGCAGATCAGCCAGACATCAGAGCGACCAACAAGTCCATTCGCACGCCCATCAAGCAGTCTGAGCATCCCAGCATCGCCATCAAGGCAGAGCAGTCGGACAAGCAATACGGAAGAAGTCGCCCCTCCGTCGCCGCGCACCACAGCATCACCAGAAGAGGAAGAGCCCATACGCACACCATCTGGCGCAACACCTCGCGCTGCACCTAGCCCATCGCCCTTCGATGGCCCGGCTCCAGACTCGCCGTCACGCAATGTTCCGTCTCAAGCCAATCTTCGTCCGACTTTCCAGCGCACAGTCACGTCTTCCACAACCTCCACAGTCAAGCCGCTCAACTTTGGGAACACGAATGCCGCGCCAGCTCCGAAGCCCGCAAGACTGCCAACTAAGTCGAATAGCACGGCCTACAAGAACGTCCCACATACTCTTCTCCACAGCATGCGCGAATCCTTCGAAGTGCTAGACCCCAACAGCACCAATACCATAACTTCCGCGGAAGTCAGCTCGATGTTGGATCAGATGGGCATGTCTTCCAGGCCTGCGGACCTCTGCGACTTTTTCCCGCCCAACGCACCCTCCAATCTCAACTTGGCGCGATATTTGGATATGCTGTCCGCACCACTTGCAGAGCTCTCGCCGCCTGATGAGCTGAAGGCGGCATTTGAGGCATTCGATGTAGATGACAGTGGGCAGATCGACGTGACGGAGCTGAGGAGGGCTTTGTTGAATACTGCACCCGAGCCTGGAGAGGAGGTCATTGATCTTAGTGAGAGGGAAGTCGATTCGGTGATAGGAGAGTTCGTGGGCAGAAGGGCGTTTGGGGCAAAGGGCATGAATGCTGCGAAAGGAAAGGGTGAGGTGTTCAGGTGGAGGGAGTTTATGGGCGCTGTGACCGGTGGCGGGGCTGGAGAGGCGGATGGTAGGGAGGGTGTAACGGCTGCTTGAATGTTCATATAACCATCACAGCGTTGGTAGGTTGCAGTAATTGTAGACGTTCGCATTTGATTCGTCTTGCAGCTGTGTTCTGAACTCCACTGTCCAGCCTTACTCGAGCATCGGCCTTTGGGAACCCAACCATCCAAACTGAGCAATCACCTTCCACGTCGACTGCTCCCTTTGCTGCCATCTCTACCTTGACACCTTCTTGAGTGCTCACCAGTTCACCACAACCTGCGCCACAATCTCCATCACCACACAAGAGCGTGCCTCAGTCTGGCGCTTCCAGGCATCCATCACCTCCAGCAAGTCTCCAATCTTGACACCGGACGGAACGTACACCGGAACATGCTCCATGGTCGGCGAGTCGAGCTCAAAGCCCACGTTGGGAACCCTGGTGGAGCGCAGGTGACAGGCCTTGATTCCTACCATGCTGCAGGGTGGAACGGTGACGAATTGGTCGCGGTGTCTCTCAAGCGTGACCCTTTGGCCGGGTTGGAAGACGTCGTGGATGTTAAAGGTCTTGACTTCGCTGGAGTACTCTGATGCAGTTTCGACGCGGAGGAAGGGTTGGATGCTGAGGTTGGCCGTGATATAGCAGGGCGTTCAGCATCTGGAAGCTTCTGCCCACAGCTTGCCGTTGTCGTGAATCGTGGTTGTGCTTGGGTGGAGGACCGTGGTGTTGTTCGTCTGTTGGGATCAGCACTACACTCTCATGCTTGTTGCAGACTGCACGTACTGTCCCAGTGGCGATGCTAGCTTCTCCTGATGCCGCCATTGCTGCTGGGAAAGATGTAAGCGAGACTGTGGGTGTGGAAACGTCCTTGAAGGAGAAGACTCAGAAGAGGAGACGAGCGGAAGTCTAGAAAGCAAACGATTTGGTTTGACTGAGAAAGAGCCATCGGTTTGCATTGGCGTCATCTCGCATACAGTATGCTGATTTCTACAGGTCAGTGTTTGCGGTTGAGACCTGCATGCCGATACCTCAGATGGAGAACTTGGGTGATAGTGAGTCGAGTAGGAAAGCAGCATATGCAAGAAGCGACCGGACAAAAGCCTGTGGAACATCGCATTCTGCCTTCTGTGATGTTTGGGCGTGGTACATAGCTTGTTTGATAGAAAACCCGACCCTGCTGTCTCCCAAGCATGGTGGAGGTCTCTTTGACCCGGCGCCAGCCACCGCTGAACAGGCATACGCAGAGCAGTACGTTCCTGCACTGCTACGTGGGGATCGATGGCTGCGTTTTCCAAGCCATACACCTGTTCACTCACCATCAATCAAAATCATCCTGGTCCTCCCCCAACACCGTCGTGTGGATCCAGGCATGATCGCTTCCACCAACCCAAGCCACCTCTCCGATCAGTCCATCACAATGCTTGCCCTCCTTCTTGAGCTCATCCTGCAAAGTGCCACTGTACCACACCACATCCTTGACCTTCACCCCAGTCGGAACGTACACCATGCAGTGCAGGTCAGCTTCATTGCCGGCGCCGTCGCAGAAATCTGCCTTGACAGTCACCGCACTGCAGCGTGGGCTAGTCACGAACTCTTCGAGCACGCCGTTGATCTCGCCCGGAACCGTCTCTTTCTCCTGATCGAGCTGAAAGTGTCTAAGTCCCCCGGGACAAGCGGCAAGGTATATCCAGGAGAGCGCCGGGTTGTACGCAAGCTTGGAGGTGGTGTAGCACGGCTCGCAGCACGCAGTGCGATCTGCGAGGAACCTGCTATCCGGTTCATCTGTGTGTGCAGTCGTCGTGGTTGGCGTAAGTGTACTGGCGAGACGAGCTTGTTTGCTGTTCTGTATCATGGTTCTCCAGTGTTTGCACACCTTCTTTGCTTGCTGCATGTCGGCAGGCGAAAGACTGCAGATAATCTCGATGAGGATGAGGTCCAGACCTAGGGCCTTGTCGCGGAGTTCGTTGGCCTTTTTGCCTGGCTGATCGATGATGTCTGTTCTGGTGGCGGCATCACATATCGTAGCCTGGGCGACACCTTCGCTGTCTACCGCCATGGTTGCGGTGCTTGTTGGGTATACAGACCAAGAAGTTTGCAGTACGAACCAAGGAGAAGGTGAAAAGCAAGAAGGCTGCGGGTAAGGCTAGAGAAGGAGCTCGGGCCATGATCTGAAATCAGTCAACGGACAAACACATATTCTACGAAGCTGCTGGGGGCTCACCAGAATAAGCGGTGTACAGGAAAGGCACTCATTGGAGCACCACCATCTCAACAGGCGCCTCCGGAACTCATCAACACGGCCCAATTTCATGGTCGTCACGCCAGAACGCACTCTGCGGGCTCACGCCAGCGCCTCCCACTCAGCCTTCAATTTGTCCGCCCACAACGATCCACCACTGCCGTACACTACCACGCGATCCTCCCCTCGATCTCCGCATTCCTGAAATCCGCCCGCGGGCCGTACTGTCGCTGCTCCAATAACGTAAATGCCACAGCAACGAGGTCTCCGATTCGAACCCCTTCTTGCGGTAAATCACACATTCGGTGGAATGTTCATCACCACCTAGTTGGCAACGCATGCGCATGCCAACGACACGGCAGCGTGGCTGAGTAGCAAAGTCGTTTTGGCAGCTGGGAAGACGCGTTGCAAAATGGTTCTGGCACTTGGCGAATGTGGGCCTCGTGTAGACAGTGAGGGCTTTTTGGAACAATCTTGTCAGTTTTGTGATCTTCAAAGACTCTTCTCGCATCTGGACAATGCTGAACGACCTTTCTCCAGTGCTGTCATCTTGAACAACATTCTGGATGACGGGATGGAAAAGCATGTCTGCAGGCACATCGTAACGAGGAAGACTTGCGCGGCCACGTTGCTGTGTCTGTTGCCATTGGATAAATTTGCTCTCTGCCTGGATCGGAAGCATGACCATAGCTTTGCGGATCGCTGGACTGGAGACGATGAGCTGGTTGAATGTCCTGGAGACCTTTCTTGCCATTTTGATGTCGTAGGGATGGAGGTGGATGATGATGTGCTCGAGCACTTCTAGCGTTCCAAGAGCCTTTGCTTGGGCAGGGCCATCGTTCGACAACACTTGCCCCAGCTGCTGAGCCAGGAGGAGTCCGGTGGAGAGCTCTTGTAGGTGGTCGTTCATGGTCGGGTAGATGAGCACATCTCGTCTGTATTGTGCTGATGGAGTAAACATAGGCCTTCTTGTCTTTGCTGTGGTATGCATGTTCCAGAGAGGTAAACGATTCTTCGTGGCAGCCTGCGTATGTCTCAACGCAGTGCATGTTCTGGCCATTTCGCTGGCTGAAACCTGGCTCGCGAACACCTCGCGGCATCTTGATCTGCGACCTTCCAAGGCTGCAAGTTTAGCAGCCTGTACGCTTCGAGGAGTATCAGTAGTGCGCTACCAGGCCGAAAAGACCAACCATCGGTGCGGGCCCATATGTGCCGATGGTGCTCTGCAGCAACTTTGCTACATCTGCAAGGTCCCTGATCCGGACTCCACTCCTGACATATACCACGCAATGAACCACGCCGGGGTCGCGGGTGGAACTCCCTTCTTCACTGACGTATGTCGTAGCGCGCACTCCGGTCGCGCAGTACGGTAGACATGTTGCAAACGACGCTTCAGAGTCAGGGCCATGCGGGACCTCGAACTGGAACATTCCGTGAATGTGTGCCACAATTCTGAGGCTCGGATGCAGATGTAGCCCCAGGCCCGCGGGGACATGGTACCTGGGCAGGCTGGTCTCCGCGTGCACCTGCATCCATCGTGCCCACTTATCTTTCGAGATAAATGGTGCTAACACCCTCCTCTTGCAAACTTTCTTCGAGGTGCGTATCATCTCGTCCCACGCCGTCGACACTCGTCTGGAGGTCTCGATGGTCGCGGGGTCAAGTTCGGCGATTATGATTTCCAGCAGTTCTGAGATCCCCAGTGCAGATGTTGCGGCCATCGAGAGCGTTGCAAGCTGTTCGGTCAGGTCTTTCGAGTGCGATCTCACCGTATAGTCCGCGCCCCAGCAGTACCGTTGAGGTAGGATAGCGCGAACGACCTACCTTGTGCATTGTTGTACTGGACAGCAAACCGCACTCCGGTGCGCGTTGTGTGTACGACGCTGTCCTGCGACGCACTGCAGTGCCTTGGCTTCACCACCGCGTCATGAGACGAATGAGCAGAATGCTCCTCCAGTTATGCGCATGCGATTGGGCTGATGTCCTCGAGGCCTCGAGTGCCTCGAATACCTCGAGAGAAGTACTCCAAGTGCATCTGCATCCTGCGAGGGCTGCGTGCCGCGTGCGCGCACCTTGTTAGTCAGGTGGTTGCTCGATACTCCGTTGCATCTTGACGGGAGCTGAGTGCGTCTCACAAAGCTCATCCACTACATGCCAATCATTCTTCTTCATGTCAGGATGTTGGCTAGCAGCGATCGAGACGCAACGAGGAACGCGTGATGTTGGGAGAGCTCTGCCAGAGAAGGAGGAAGAGATACGTTCACGTGGCATTCACCGCCTTTCCCGATTTGGTCACTTTTGGCTTCGTCTCAACCTTACCTCCTACGCCTACACGAATTTGCATACACAGAATACCTCTCATACAAGCTGGACACGTGCTCCCGCCCATCTTCTGCGTTTTGTCCCGCGTACACTGTGTTATTCACCTCGTGCCTATGCCTTCCCTCAAAACAGATTGAGCCGGTCTCCGCCATCCCCCAGGGAGTGCTTGTATTCGACGGCACCAACATGGGATATGTAACAAGGCTGCAAAAGAAACGTACTTGTTGCAGCCTCCTTTGCTAACCGACCTGGTCACGACATGATGTCTGCTGCGAGAAGCACCCAGGCCGACAGGTAAACTGCTCTCAATGTATCCGCACTACTGTTCACTTACAGAAGCTGGGTATCAAGAGAGGATCCAGCCTTGCCATTGGAATTCGAGTCTACAGCATCGGCCGAAGTCGACAGCAAAAGACAACTCAGACGTTCGAAAGGTGGAAGCCTTCCTCGACGCGGAGGAGAGTTCAGAAGACTCGGGCGCTCGCCTCCTGGTCTACTCATCTATTGAAGGTCGCAACACTGCAAAATGCTGGCGAAAGAGAGGACCCTCGAGGGAGAAGAATACAGTCGTGGTCTGCTCGTTCATTTGACTACGGTCCGTCACGAATCGGCGACGGCCTACAAAAGGTCTCAGACAACGTCCTCCAGCTACCTCTCTAGGTATGGTATATCAACCTGCATCCTGGGTCTTTTCTTCTTAGCCTTGGCACTCGAACGCTCGACTTCGGCATATCGGCGCTAAAATGAGCGAACAAAAGAAAAAACCCCCCACAACAGGAGGAGAGAAGAAACTAGGCGTACAGATTTGCTTCTATTTATTCCTAGCGCAGGATCGACACAAGAGGGTGAGGATCTGGAGGCATTTAAGGAACTTTCGAGGTGCAGGCGGATTAGGGGGGGGGGGAATGGTTTTGATCCCATTAAGCAAAGGTTTTTGTGCTGTGAACACCCGTTCCCTCAATGGGTACTAGAGATGGAAGGACTTTTTGTCAAAACCATATATGTGTTACCAGCTCAAGCCGAGATTGGGCCGGAGACTGTCACATGCTTGCGGTTGCTGACGACATCACTTCAACTTTGCGGCGGTTATGGGCTTGTGGAGCAACATGTCGTTCACGAGGAGGAGGTCGGGTTCATGGTTCTTGTCTACGATGGTTCTTATGGAAGAGCAGTTCTACGTCTACAAAGTGCTTGCGCCATCGACGCCATCTACGCCGTTCGTCTAAGGCCACTGGCAAGGTCGCCTCAACCCATTGGACCGAACCTCTTCCGCCGTCACTCCCTTAGCTTCCATGCGGAACCTTGTCCACGCTACATGAGCGATTCCACCTCCCGGACCGGCAGCAAAGCACCGAAAGCCGCCAGGCGGCAGTGCCAGCGTTCTGCTATAACGACTTTCCCAGCGCTCACAGGCACAGGTTGATTGATTGCATACTACCCGAGACATCATACCGGCTCAGAACGCTGAGCAATATCATTAGCCCTAAGAGGGCCTTTCGAAAGGTACAAAGGTTGGAGTTACAACAAGACCAGTCTTACTGCGATGTCTCATACCAAGGTCCTTTTCAGGAAATGCTGAAGCTGATGGCATCTTGATCTGACGCTGACATCGTTGCTGGATGGTAAGTGTGTATAGTTGTGGATGATGGATGTAGTAGCAGTCCATAGTGATCGAGCAGTTCTCTTCCCGCGTAAGGCCTCACTATCATGCCAATTATTCCATTTCCTTGACATCGAACAGAAGTCTTGTTTAGAAGCATCGACACACGCGATACCACCATGTCAATAGCGTCGTCCAGCTGCCGCGCCGCACGTGCATTGAAGCTGACCGCAAGCGTTTATGTCAGCCGTATCACCTTTTAAGGCTCGACAATCATTCTTCATATAAACTGGGACTCAGCGCATTCTTTTGCCGGCGTTCGTCTCAAGCATCTCTCATCAGTCATGGCTCGACCGAAACTCACATTCTACCTGGATCTCCAGAGTCCGTACGCTTATCTTGCATACTACTTCACAAGAGTAAGTAAAGAAATCGGAGCAACAGCTTGATACAGTTCTACTGACGATGAGCATGGCAGCATTCTCAAACATTCTCGGACTGTGATATAACCTATGTACCCGTCCTCATGATCGGTTTGGTGAAAGCTGGCGTATCGAATCCACCCTGGAACATACCGAGTAAGCCTCATCTACAGACAATATCCTGCAATATCAATCTGACCTGAAAGCGCAGACAGAGTAGACTATCTGTGGAAGGACATTGCACGCTGCGCTGCAGAGGCCAGCGTACCCTGGCGAGCTGGTCTTCCTGCGGACTACCCTCTTGCGCGGACATCAGAGGTAAGCAGTCGTCTATTATGCTCTGGGAATAGCCTCTGATACTGCCTTAGGTCCAGCGTGTAATCGCCGCGTGTAGCGAGCTATATCCTGACCATCAGCCTGCCTTGCTCGATGCGCTGTATCATGCTTTCTGGATCGAGAAGCAGGGTGTCCAGTCGCTGAAGACATTCCAGCCCATCATCGAAGGTGTCCTTGGTGAAAGCCGAGCAGCAGAAGTAGTTCAGCGGGTATGCTTGTCTTGCCGCTCTCCGACTAATCTCTCAAGCTGACAGAGGCGTGTCTCGCACTCCCAGAGCCTTGAGCAGGATATCCAGAGGATTGTGAGAGCGAACACAGAAGAGGCGACAGCGAGCGGAGCGGTCGGTTTGCCTTGGTTCGTCGCAACGGACGTCTCAGGCAAGAAAGAGGAGTTCTGGGGGTTTGATCGGCTGCAGACTCACGTTGTCCGCTTCCTTGAGCTGGAGGATGCGTCGGCGCGTCTGTGATCGAGCGTCTCAGGCGTAACCAACGAGATGGGAGCTTGATTGACGACCTCGACGTACGCGGTATGCTGAACAATAGTCCCGCCGAAGACAATCATCCACGCCCAATCTTTGCTTTACACTCTCCGAGCCGAAGAACACCATACAGTCGGGGTCGCTTTGGATTTAGCCACGCTATGTTGTACCATGGTACCATAGTCGCTCACCATCCCGTCGGCAGTTCTGATTGTGGTGCTGCCTCTCTTTTAACCTTTGAGAGAGGCCTTGTATACGTGTATTCTGCACGCCTTGAGATCGATTAGAAGACTTGCTGTGCTGTCGCTATTGCCGCGCGCTCTCTCGAGCATCTCATGCCAACATTGTAATCCGCCGCGCTGTCAAGAAGAGCCATCCAAGCCGTCCTGCAGGAACAGCGCATGGCTTTCCCAGGTACCAAAGTCTGCAGACGGGCGAATGCGACTGGAAAGAGTTTTCCCCTTCTAACTTCAATAGTCGAAATGCGCTACAATTCCCATTCGTCAACCAACAAAAAATGATCTCCACAAGCGACTCCAGAACCATGATTTTCCACCACCCCCGCCACGAACCGCGTGGATCTTCCCAACAAGCCGTCGGCACCGTTGGAGCCAGCCTCTTACGCTGCGCCATGTGGAGCGTAGGGCTGCCTACTGGGACTGCATTGATCGACAGGCGAAAGTTTGTCCAACTTGCTACTCCACCACCGCCGACGACGGGCGAGACGGGGAGTTTGCCGGCAGCTGCCAGCTCTTGAACCGACCCGCAGACTCTGCGTTGTTGAGAGCGAGCGAGCGAGCCCGCGTCGCGATGGAAAGGCTCGAGGTAGGGTATTTGATGATGGGTTTCCTGCTTCACGTGTTCTCTTCCTCTTCCTCTCCTACCACAGCAGTTCTTGTAAACCAGTCGCTCTCTTTGAAGCAAAACACTCACTCGTCTATACCACGATCGTAGCAACGATCACCTCCACTCTTTCAACCTAAACTACAAGAACACACTCTCTACAAGTCAACGCGACAACCACCAAACTCCAAGCACAATGGACTTCAAAACCACCTCCATCATCGCCCTCGGCTTCCTCCTCGCCCTCCTGGCCCTCTCCACCCTCGCCCTCGCCGCCGACAACATGGCCTACGCCCACAGTCACGCCAACTCGGAGCTCCAGATCCACTATCTCCGCTGGAACGCCACGGCCGAAGCCCAATACAGCTACTGGCTCGAAATGGACTACACGCCCTCCCGCTTCACTCTCTCGCGGGAAGCCGCTATGATCGCCAGCGGCGTCATCTGCACCATCGCCGGCGCTGTCGCTGTCACCACCGCTTGCTTTGTGCGCAAGGAGAAGGTTAAGGCGTGCGGACTTTCGCTGTGGCTCGTCAGCTTGGTCTTCGCGGCCGTTGGCTTCGCCGCTGCGCTCGCTGGGGCTGTGTATGCGTGGTACCCTGTCATGCAGTGGAACATCAACTTCCTCAAGTCGCTGCCGGTGCCGTCCAAGGTCTCCGGCGCGGAGAAGACGATCACGTACCGCGCGCCGTTTGCTTTCACCCCGGAGGTCTGGAACTGCTATCTCGCGCCGTACGTTGCTGGCTCCGAGAGCGGACGTCTGCAGTCGTTGTGCAACGAGGCGAAGGCGGCGAAGAGCCTCACCATCCCCGTTGTCATTCTCGCCGCTGCTCTGTTCGGCATTGCTGCGTGGAGCTGGTGGACCGCTGTCTCGACTGCTGTAGTCGAGCCCAAGGCGGAGGGCAAGGATGTCGAGGAGGTCAGCGTTGCGAGCAAGGAATAGATCGTCTGTGACGATTGAGGCTGGATGCTGCGATGTGCAGCTTGCCTGCTTGCAGCGAGGCAATGCAAAGGCAATGCAATGATGATGACTCGACTACACACACTCTCTTGGACAGATGCCGCTTGTCGGCTGACATGATACACATGGAATATGACGCAGAATTGGGACACTGCTTGGACAGACAGATAGATATCAATGAATTGAATATGGCGTTTGCTCTTTGACAATATTCTGATCATCTTTCACATTCTAATCAGTAGGATGACAACAGCAAAATGAAGTATCGAAGACCTACAACTTCTGTATCATTATAGACTCTAAATGTCTAAGAACTCTGCCTTACTTCAGAAGCAGTGGGTATAACATCCTACATCGCCCAGCCCTCCCAATTGCAACCATCGGTACCGCTTCTATCCCAAAAGCCGGGTCCAGCCTTCGTGCGTGCCAGCGCCACTGATCATTACACATGCACTCATTACCCAATGCCGCCTATTCCATCAACATCACCCCCTCGACCCTTACGAATCCTTTACTGTGCTCGTGTTGGACATCGTGTCACAGCACCGCCCTCCTGCCCCTCCCCACTTCCTCCCCCAGCTCCACCTCCTCACTCCCCAAACCCGACCCACCCCCAAACTCCGCCTGCCGGATCCTCTCCTTCAACGCCACCACCCCGCGCTCCGCAAAGTCTTTCCGACAAAACTTGCACATCCGCAACGCACACCAACTACACGAGAAATGCTCATTATCGTCATCGATATGACACACCGAGCACTCCACCGGCGCTGCTTTGTTCTTCGACGGCAGCAGCCGGACGTGGCCGCGGTAGCACTTCAGCTGTGTGAAGGTAAGGGGGCGGGTGTAGGCGAAGCCGGACGGTTTGAAGGTGTGGCCGCGGCGGCGGTCAGCGGAGTAGGCGCTGGTGGGCGCGGTGGAGGACGGGCGGGACGCGAGGCGGGATGCTGAGCGGGAGGAGGGGCGGGTGGTGTTGGTGAAGGAAGCGTTGGTCCAGGCGGAGGTTTCGGTGGAGCGTTGGGTGCTTTCGGCGCGGCGGCGGGAGGTGCTGAGGCCGTTGAGGAAGGAGGAGGCGGATTGGAGGGATTTGGCTTCCTGGTTGGCGGTTAGTTGGGTGATGGAAGAGTGACGGTGAGGGAAATGACGTACGTTGAAGATGTCAAGTCCAGTGCTTTTGCGGCGTGCTTTGACCACGTCAATCTTCTCTGGCTCAGGAAGCTCGGGTGTGTCCATTCGGTCCTTCAGGCCATACTTGTGCGGGCTGTCTTCTGGCAATGGTGAGGGCGCGGGTATGGAGGGTGACAGTGTCAGCCCGCGATGAGGCGGAGGAACTGGTGCACTACTGGGCTTGCCGTCTGTGTCATCATCGAGGTCTTCGACGAAAGAAGTGCTAGTCTCCACTCGCGATCCTCTTCGACTGTCAACTCTGCTGTCGCGGATGGTGGTTGAAGCACTCATCGGGCGGCTAGCGTTCTCGGTCGTTATGGTGGCCATGGAAGTAGATTGTGCTGCGTGAGGCATGTCGTCTGTCCTAGCCTTCGTCGGTGACAATTCATGAATGCCCATGAACGGATCCACCGGGCTTTCTTCATCATCATTCCGATTCGAGCCATCGAAGGCGTTAGGTGATACTTGTTGAGTGACTTGCAGCACTGTGCTCGCAGTGAGCTCCCGGGGTAGTGGCGACTTCGAGTCGATGCGCTTGCAGAGGTTCGTCGAGCTCTTCCGTAGCATGCGTACCGGTCTTCTCACGACGCTGTGCGTACTGGCGTCATCGGGCCCCGGCGAGCCTGTGATGCTCGAAGGCTTGTTGCCCATCTTCGGCTGTGGCGGCGACTGCTGTGGTCTATTGGATCGGTGCTGTGCGACCTGCTGCGTTATCGTGGGGCGCGTGCCTGTGTCTGTGTGACCATGCGAGATCTGATGTTTCAATTGGTCAATAGGGAGTGAGGTCAAGCCATTGGTCCGCGTGAGAGTGAGGTCGGCTGGTCGATTGTCGCGGTTGAGGAGGGGAGAGGAACGTGGCGAGCATGCCGCTGTCGATGCTTGGGAAGTGGCAGTCTCATGTGTTCGTTGCGGAGCATGGAAAGTGGTGTCTGGTGTTTGTGAAGCTTTAGATCCTGCCTCGAATTCTGGTGCACGTAGTGTCAGCTTCCCATTGTCGAATCGTGGTTGCTTGGAAACAAGTGACCTGGGAAAAGAGGGAAGACTTGCCTTTGTTTGAGGAGTGCTCGTTCCGCGAGATCTCGACTGCTCGTCGGCTCCTGCCTCTGCCTCTCTCTTCGTACTCGAGCTCACCATCCCCGTCAAGTGGCGAAAGTGAATCACGTGGCGAGTCGGTGGATGACTTTTTGATCACGAGCGAAAGGAGATCCAGGCGAGCAGAGTTGCGTTTGCTGCCGGATGCTGAACGAGGGACTGATAGCAGAGACATGTTGAATATTGAGCGGAACGCTGGACTGGACACAATTTGAACAAAAGAAAGACATGGTCGCTGGGCCTGTAAGCCTATTGATACTTCCCTCCGAGAAATGAGAATGGGCGCATGCTGGGAAGACGCTGATTCTCTAGCTGTGACACGATCAATTTGATTGCAGTATCAGCTGACAGTCGGCGTACGAGACGTGCAGCAGTTCGCAGACGCGGTGGAGCAATGAGAGGCAAGGAAAGGCCAGGCATCTTGCTGACAGTGGTGGTTTGGCAGGGGACGAAAAGTCGTCTTTCTGCTTCTCGGAGGATCGCGAAACGCTGCATGGATGTGTTTCAGGCCATGGCCTTGCAACCAAGCCACATCGCAAGGCTTCTGAGGCACGGCCGGTGGATCGGCTTCAATCCTTGGGTGGAAGCAATTTCGTCGCCGCCGACCCGGTACATGTCGGGAGCCACAAGAAGGTGCCGGAAGATCGTTTGTGCATCGGGGCGGATTCCCCGGTGTCACAACCGGGTGCCTTAGACGCGACGGTGGGGACCTGCGGACAGCGCTGAGATCGAGAGTACTGCTGTACCAAGATAGCACCGTCGATGAAGGTATCTGCGGTCATACAGCAATGCTGTGTCAAGAACAAGGAACGGTGCGGTGGTATAGAAGAGAGAAGGTGTTGGAGGAGGGCTGATGCTCACGTTGGCCCAAGCGCCCATGCAAGACGACATCACCATTTCACCACAACTCCATAGAGCTCGATCTGTACGTATGCCCAGTGTACCATTTTCTTTCAGCCATTGGACCTTGCAGCCTTCGTCGGCTCTCGATCAAGCCTTGCGGAGTTCGTAAAACACATATTACACCAGGAGTACACTTCTCTAAGTGCGAAAGTCGACGAAATCGCATGAAAAGATAGAGCACGCGACGACACCACACCTCCAACTCATTCTCCCACCATGTCCGTCCCGGGCAACATCAACACCGCTCCACCCCCCTCCTCCTTCGACGACGATCCCGACTTCTACGAGGAATCCCGCTGGAACAAGCTCCGCCGCCGCATCGTCGAAGAACCCCTCATCCCCCTCGGCTGCGCCCTAACATGCTGGGCCCTCTACGAAGCCACCCGCTCTATCCGCACCGGCGACAAGGAGCGCACGAACCGCATGTTCCGGCGCCGTATCTACGCGCAAGGGTTCACGCTGGCGGCCATGTTCGTAGGGAGTATCTATTGGGAAGGTGATCGGAAGAAGCGGAAGGAGTTCTCGGGGTTGGTGGACGAGAAGAAGAAGAAGGAGAAGCATGAGGCGTGGATTCGGGAGTTGGAGATAAGGGATCAGGAGGAAGAGGAGTTGAGGAGGGTGAGGGACAGGGTGAGGGAGGGGCAGGCGAAGGCGAGGGAGAAGGTGGTGGAGAAGGCGGAGGGGACGGCGAAGCAGGTAAATGAGAAAGCCAATGAGGTGAACGAGAAGGCGAAGGGGGTTGCGAGTGAGGCGGTAAAAGCGAAGGATAAGGCGGTGGAGAAGGTGCAGGAGAGTGTGAGGAGTTCTCTCGAAGACAGTGAGCGACGAGGGCCGATATTGAGTGCTGCGGCAGATCTGTGGCAAGGCAGGAGATGATGTGGTTGATGACTGCACGAAAGCTTGTCCGTTCTCAATGTATCTGTGTCGATAAAGTCCTTGAAACCCAAACATTGATCCGGGTCACACATGTCGTGCTGTTTTGAAGCTGATCGTAGTCAGTCAGTGAGCTCGTTTGCCAGTTCAACGGAGTTGCGCCCCTGAACGTCGTTTGCAGCCAGAGCGGCGCTTCTCACCACCACTAGCATTGGTCCTGGCGCTGCATTGCGACTGGTCTAGCACCTTTGCACCTTCGCAGCTTGGAGAACCAAGACTGAGCTCATTACCGCTGCGTGCCACGAGGCCCAGAAGTTATGCCCTCCTGCCCCATTGCTTTCGACCGCCAGTGTCTCTGAGATATAACGAAATAAGCACCCGCCCAGATTCATCCCACACTTCGAAGAATCCGTACATATCGAGGTAATTGCCATCCGCCCTCGTCATTCGGATCCATAAACCTGATCGCAAGCATCGAGTCCACATGGCCGCGCTCGTGCGTTATGTCCCGCAACACGTCATGCACATCCTGGAATCGCACGCCTTTCTCATTATGAACCTTGCAGCCTTTCGCGCTCAAGGCACTGACAAGGGGACCGGAAGACTCGGACGGCCAGAAAGTCAAGTGCATTGTTGTGCATGGCGGTGTGACGACTAAGACCGAGAGCATGTTCAGCTCCCACGTACGCCGGAATCCGGAGGAGTATTCGTTGTAGGCCCAGGGTGTGAATGATGCTGCAAGGAGTGGGTGGAACTTGAGGTGCTGCTCGGTGTAGTAGATGCTCTGATGGCCTTCAGGGTGAGTCCATGGTTGCGCCACTGCGACTTTTGTGATGGCAGACGAGTTTTCGATGAGCTTGAGCCATGTTGAGCATACTCGTTTGGTCTTTAGGAGGGTAAGAGGCTCCAGGTGCAGGAGAACGGCTTCGAGGAGCTCGTAGGTACCGAGGGTCTTGGTGCAGGCCGCCATATTGCTTCACGGCAGGACAATATCGTTGCGAGCCGGTAGTTCTGTAGCAGCCCACATGTACGCCTCAATGTCTATGAAGAGAGCTGTAGCAAGGCAAGTCACAGATTTTAAGACTGAACACCTTTGTAGTACCTACTTAGTGAATGTAGCTTTGGAGGATCAAACATGCACAGCGCTGTTGTTTCAGAATCTGTGACAGTTTCTTGATTGCAATTATACGGACGAAGCCTTCAGCAGACAATCTCTCGATGGCGCACACAAAGAGTGGTAAAGTAGCATGACGTGTGGTACCTATAGAGAAGACCCTCACGGCCACGAGCGCTAGAAACGAATGCAAACCGGAGGTTCATCTCTGTGGACCTCAACAGAACGAATGTCTCATGTCGCCTCACCAGTTTCAACTTTCTCCTTCAGCATCCTGTCCATCACCGCATAGCCAAGAGTCGATGTATCAACATCCAGACCCGGAAGCGCCGCGTCGAGCTGCTGAGCGAGATCGAGGATACCCCATAACGGGTTCGGAAGCTGGGCGATGTGAGCCATGAGTGTGCGGTGGTGCTCTGCGAGAGCGACGTATTCCCCCTGCACTCTGGCGGTCAGGATATCCAGTTGACTGGAGCATGCAAATTCCCCGTGGCCCAGCTCCTCGCACAGCAAAGCCAGACGGTTCAGAATTTGGCAATACACCCCGAAGGCCGCATGTGGTGCTGCTGGCTCCTCGCTCTCAATGAGCGACCGCGTGATCAGCGAAAACTCCCTCCAAGGTTTCGCCGCGGTAGCCGCGATTGGCTGCGCTTGGAAGTGGAAATTGAAGCGCTTGGTGCTGTCGAAGCCGCGGATAGATCGTATTCTTCACCAGATCGATGATCTCCTCTCTCACAGTGGTACATGTTTGCATGAGGGCTAGAGCATGACCAAAGCTTTGTAGTGTGCGGCGAGGCCGGGGTTCCGAGACAAATACCAACTGTCGGTATATCATAAGGCGTATTTCGGTAGGGAGGTTGAGCAAGTGACAGCTGCCACCACTTGGGGTTGCAGAGTGGTATGTTGCAGGGCGATAGCAGCGCCTGACCGCTGATTGTGCATTCGTCAGGGTAGGCCGGCGCTGCTCCACCGTCGTTTTGTGTGCGACTGAGAATTGCAGCCGCCGGCGGATGGACTGCGTTGGATCGAAATCCATGTTGTGTGGTTTGTGTGTTACGAGCGTCGTTGAGAGATAGTTGCCGGTAGAGAGATAGTGGTTGGTAGAAATGCTGAGCGCCAACAGCAAAATATAGGAGAGATCTTGAGAATATTTGTGCTGTGGAGGACGTCAGCTGGTTCCACGGTACGGCAACACAGTCATTCACAGTCATTCACCGTTGACGATGGCGAGTCGGCCAAACAACGACGCATTCGAGGCCATCACGACCGACCATGTTCAACAGGCAAGCGTCTTGAAGGGCGAGGATCATTCCATGCTTCTTGCTCTTCTCGCACTGGATTCCGCCTGCCGCGTATCTCAGGGACACTCCGCTCACAGTAGGCGCAATACTTACCTCGGAGAGCAGCGGCACTTTTCTTGAGCCGTAACTAATGAAAAACTCGTCCGAGAGCAGCGCAGGCAGATCGGCGGTGCGTAAGACTATGGTTGAGCTCGCTCAATTAGCACCTGTTCAGTATACGGCACATGGAAGACGAGCGTCATACTCACCTGGAAGAAATGTAATGCGAACTCTTGCAGTGATGACCTCGCGAGGTGCAGCAGTAATAGTTCCTCGTTCATGTGCCTCGTGAATGAGAGAAAATAGGAGTATTTGACTGAATAGATACCGTTTAGAGTCGCCGTGTCCTGCCCAGAGATGGTATTACCTGCCGTCGGCCCCCTGCAGGTGGCGGTGACACTCGCAACACCGTCCAAGATCATGAGAATCAACCATTTCACATTATCCGACGATATTCATACTCACAATGATGTGCTCAGCCACTCAGAGCCTTTTTGTTTCTGGAGAGACACTTTGCTCCTATGTCATAGGGATTTCTCCGGCCTCTTGCGCACGCAATAGCCTGGTGTAGACGGCGTAGCCCAGATTAGACATATTAAAATCCGCATCATGTCGCTTCTTAGCCTCGCCATGGTCGCAGAGATCTCAGGGACAATGTGTGTATGTGGTGGTGCTCAGATAGCCTTCATCTGCATTGCGCCGCTCGAGACTGTGTGCCGAGCCCCTCAATCCCCTGATGCTGAGTTGTCCTGTGCTTCCTGCATCAGACGGCCCATGACGGCGTACCCTAGATGAGAGGTATCCACACCGACGTCCGGAAGGGCCTCTTCGAGGGAAGGAAGCAGACTCACAGCGGAATGCGAAGCTTCCACTCCCCTCTCATAGTTGTACAACTTCTCCATCTGTTCCGGATAGTCATCCCAAGATTCGCACTTCGTCATGTCAGGTTCTGCCGCATGATCCCAAAGTGGGCAGCCATGATTCCTGGGATATTGTTCGGCACATCTGTCGACGTCTAGAGCCAGTCGCGAATGAAGCCGCCTGATAGCCCCCATGTCACCTCGAACCCGAGCTTCAACGAATCTATCCTCAGCTTCGTCCACGTCGAAAGGCGTATAGCCATACTCTCTGATCTCGTAAAGCCGACCGAACACTTCGTCAAGCACTTCGAAGTATTTCCCGAGTACGTTGTGTGAGAGAACCGGCATGTCGCTTTCCATGAGCTTCCTAGTGTCAACGCAGAGGCTCATCCATACCTGCGAATCTTTGTTCGAAGAGTCGTCGGCCTCAGACCTGGAGGGGATTTTGCCTTGGAATTTCCGGAACGAGCGGAGAGGGTCAATTGGGAATGCAGCGGCTTGAAGTTCGGGGATTGCGTCGTGGCTCAAGACCGTGGACCAGAGGAGACCATTCGCGCCGACGGGGCTTTCGTAATATTCGAGTTTGACATCCAGATGTTTCAATTGGCTTGGAGAGATAAGGGCAACCTGGTAACGTAAAGATTAGCAAGCTACCCCATCATGAAAACGCACAGAATGTCTATCAAGACTTACCAGTGCATAGAGTGTTCTCTGGACGTCACAGATCATATTCAGGCTCGCATGGATAGTGATTGACAGTCTGCGAATGCCCGTGAGTTTGGGGAGTGCCAAGGCATTCTCATGAGCCAGGCTTAGACTTCTGTGGCTTATAAAGCCTTCGTCGATGAAGATACCTCCAGAGCCAATCGTATCCACTGAATAGGTCCTGACCTCGTTCATGAAGGAAACAGCCTCCTCCCAGACACCTTTGCAGGTCTTTGCAAGTTCGATCAATGATGTGAAGGTCCTGGGCCATGGTTTCTTCTCGCGTAGCTCATTACTTCCAGCCATCAACCACTCGTAAATCAGCTGTCGAAGCTCTGGTGGAAGATCGAGAAGGTAGCAGTGTCCGCTGGCGTCCGGGAGAAGATACCTCGCTGTCGGTGTTGGCCAGTCGAAACGCTTCCACTTCGTGAGTCGCTTCAGATCGACGGGTTTTGGTGTTTTCCGCGACCCAAGAACGTAAGATATGCCGTTCTGTGCCATGGTCACCTTGTTGTTGGCCGCCCTTCCGAGAAGGCGTCCTGGATTGCGGCTTTGGCCTAACGGGCACTTCCGCGGTGGAGGTGAAGAACTCTGTTGCCCGCTGAGCTTCGAGCCGAATTTCGACGCGCCCTCAATTGCGATGCCTGTTCACGTGTCAGACAATAGCCATCACTGTAGAACAGTGCCAGAAATGCTTACTTCTTCTGCTTGGTGCAAAGGTGGCGACTCAGGGACTTGGTCGTCTAGCTTCGAAGTACGGTGACCTGAGTATGTTTGCCGTGGTATGTCGTCACTAGCGTTGCGAAGCGTTGCTAGCTCGCAGGTGCGACTTGGACGGTGTAATGACGTCTTGCGTGCAAGCCAACCGTGGTATACGCACCCGGTTGTGGTGGTGGGAGGAAGAAGGTGAGTTTGAGAGGTGTTGCGAAAGCTGAAAAGTCACTTCGTATTTCGAACCGTGCGCTTGACCTGGTGGACCGAGCTCAGAATTAACACCCAATCGAGTAGTGAAACATGGTCGACCATATGGTGACATCTTCATGTGATATGTGACGTCATGTGAGGTTGAAAGGTTGATCGCGGTGACGGCCCCTAGAGGTGAATGGAGGGTACTGCATAACCAGATGGCACTTAGCTCAGATGCTGCTCAACATGATGTGATACAGCAACCTCGTCTCCTTCGAAAGCATCGCAAAACGGGCATTTCACTGTCTCTGAGCCTTCCTTGATCTCTTGCGGCTCTGGAGGACATTCCGGTGGTAGGTAGTCTGCAAGTGTTCGCGGCGGAGGAAGCTGCGAATCTTCGTCCAGAGATCGCGGCCGTCTCCCTCCTCGCTCTCGACTATCTAGTATCAGATTCGTGGTCGACGTAGAACCTACAGGGGCAGGAAGGCCTCCTGTAGCCATCCTCTGCACCCTTCCAACTTTGCCATCTTGTAGCCTGACCTTGATGCCGCGCGGGTGTTCGCCCCTAGTAAGCAGATCTTTCACTGTGCCTTGGACCTCTCGTCCCGTCGGTTGATCGGCCTTGAGCACTATTGATACCGCCGCTCCTGGCACGACTTGGGCTGTCGTGGGAACGTTTGCTCCGCGCGAGTTTCTGGGTTGCGCCTGACCACCACGGTTTGGTCGAGGGCGCTGCTGACGGTTCATCTTGACGAGTGTTCCCTCAAGTCTTCATCTTCAGACTGTCGAGTGGTGTGCAATGACAGCGCATGTGAAGCGAGTGCTGGGGGTCAGAACATGACTCGCGCTACATCGTCCCGTACCGGCCGTCGGCCGCCGAGTCACTTCCGCATTCTCTCAAATTGCTTCCTCTTTCTGACAGCTCCGCAGCAGACATGACTTGACGCTTCACACATCATTCGACGGGCTGCACAGCGCTCGAGGATTCACCATATCACCATACGAAACTCGCTATTGTTCTTCCACCATGGCGTCCGCCGTTCAGTCAGCGGTGCGACTGCCTTCACCAGAGCCTGGCGATCCAGCGCCAGAGTCGTATACCCGCAAACGATCTCCAGTCTCAAGGTCCCCTTCCCCTCGTCGCGAGGCACCGCCACTTCGCCGACGTTCGCGCTCACCAGCTCGTGCTAACGGGCCCCTACCTCGCGATGTCGATCGGTCACGCGCAATGGAGCGAGCGAGGCAGCTGGAGATGCGGCAGAAGGATGAAGCAGAGCCGGAGAAGCCGCTCACTGCAGAGGAAAAGCAAGCTGCAGCGAAGGCAGAGTACGAAAAGCTGCTCAATATGCGGTCTGGTGGCACCTACATCCCACCAGCACGGCTGCGAGCGCTACAAGCGCAGATCACCGACAAGACCTCGAAGGAGTATCAGCGCATGGCTTGGGAGGCCTTGAAGAAGTCTATCAACGGTTTGATCAACAAGGTCAACTCCTCAAACATCAAGCACATTGTGCCGGAGCTTTTCAACGAGAATCTGGTGAGAGGACGAGGCTTGTTCTGCCGCAGTATCATGAAAGCGCAGTCTGCCAGCTTGCCATTTACACCGATCTTCGCAGCCATGGCCGCCATCGTCAACACCAAGCTACCGCAAGTTGGAGAGCTCCTCATCAACCGGCTGATCATCCAATTTCGAAAGGCCTTCAAGCGAAACGACAAGAGCGTGTGCCACAGCAGTACAACCTTCATCGCGCATTTGATCAACCAGCAAGTTGCGCACGAGATGCTGGCTGCGCAAATGCTGTTGCTGTTGCTGCACAAGCCGACAGACGACAGTGTCGAGATTGCTGTGGGCTTGATGAAAGAGGTTGGACAGCACATCGAAGAGATGAACTCGCAGATCGCTTTGGCAGTGTATGATCAGTTCAGGAGTATTTTGCATGAAGGCGACATCGACAAGCGAGTGCAGTACATGATCGAAGTACTTTTCCAGATACGCAAAGACAAGTACAAGGATCATCAAGCAGTCAAGGAGGAACTGGACTTGGTCGAGGAAGAGGACCAGATCACGCATCGACCAGGCCTGGATGACCAAGTGGTCAATGAAGATGGACTCAACATCTTCAAATTTGACCAAGATTGGGAGGCCAACGAAGAAGCGTACAAGAAGCTGAAGGCAGAGATCTTGGGCGAAGCATCAGGAAGCGAGGACGAAGACGACGAAGACGCCGAAGAGGAGAGCAGCGACGAAGAAGAAGACCAGACAGAGAAAGCAATGGAGATCAAGGATCAGTCCAATACTGACCTCGTCAACCTCAGGCGTTCGATCTACTTGACGATTATGTCCTCTGGAGGATTCGAGGAAGCATGCCATAAGCTCATGCGCATCAACCTTCCGACTGGCCGCGAGGACGAACTGCCGTCGATGATCATCGAATGCTGCAGCCAAGAGCGAACCTACAACAAGTTCTTCGGTCTCATCGGTGAGCGCTTCTGCAAGCTCAACAGGCTGTGGAAAGACTTGTTCGAAGAGATGTTCACCAAATACTACGAAACCATCCATCGGTACGAGACCAACCGCCTTCGCATCATCGCCCAGTTCTTTGGGCATCTCTTGTCATCAGACGCGCTGGGCTGGCATGTGTTCAACGTGGTTAAGCTCAACGAGGAAGACACTACCTCATCCTCGCGCATCTTCATCAAGATCTTGATCGAAGACCTGGCCCAAGGCGTTGGCATGAAGTCTCTTGCAGAGCGCTTCAGGGATGATGACCTTCAACCTGCTCTTACCGGCATGTTCCCAACAGACAACCCAAAGAACACCCGTTTCAGCATCAACTTCTTCACAGCTATCGGCATGGGTGTTCTGACGGAGGGCATGAGAGAGTTCTTGAAAAACATGCCCAAGCCGGCACCGCCCGCATTGCCTGCCGCCAAAGAGACCACGCCTAGCAGTCGTGGAAGGAGTGAGAGCGTTTCCAGCTACAGCTCTTATTCCAGCCACTCTTCCAGGTCGGAATCCAGATCACGTACATCGCCACGACGAGCGAGAGGCCGGAGCTATAAAAAATCACCAACACCAAAGAAAGGGCGTGGAAGACACGTCTCTGACTCGCGGTCACGCAGTCCTCCGAGAAGGCGCAACAGATCGCTGTCTTACGACTCCCAGTCACCACCACCAAAGACAAGCAAGCGGCGTTCACCTAGCGTGTCCCGGTCACCGCCTCGCAGAGCTGGCAGACGAAAGGATGACGATTCTCTATCACGATCGCCCCCACGCAAGCGCAGGACTTATTCGTCCTCCCGGTCTCGCTCGCCACCTGGCCGTACGAACGGTAAGCGTCGGTCCTACTCCGACTCGCGTTCGCCGCCACCAGGGCGAGGACGGTCTCCGACACGGTCAGTTTCACCACCACGCCGCAACGGCAAGGCCCCGGCTCGCACCACCAGACGTCGCTCGAGGAGCTATAGCAGCTCGCCCTCTCCCTCTCCGGGTCCTCCACGCAAGGCTCGCCCGATGTCTAGATCACCTTCGCCTTCTGTGTCGCGATCGCCTCCGCGCAAAGCTGCGCCTGCGAAGAGACGGAGAGGCAGGTCCGCGTCTGATTCCTCGCGCTCGAGGTCACCTCCGCCCAAGAAGTCTACTAAGGCAGCGGATAGACCCAGAGCAGCGGCTAAGGCCGCGCCAATAGCGGAGAAGCAACCAGTGGAGGAGGAGGACGACAGCAACATCCACCCATCGCGCAGAGGCTTGATGACTGGAGGTCGTGGTGGAAGGGCTAGGGCTAGTGACTTCATGTGAACATTCACCACTGACGCTAGTACTTTGGCTGTTAAGGCTCTGGTAGAGAATCAAATTGAACATCATTCAGCTGACCGAGAGCCGCTTTCATTCTTCCGAACTACAAGATTGTCCTGCTATGACGTTTTGCGAGCGACGGTCACATGGAAAGGCATTGTCAAGCTCGCCCCTTTCGCTGTCTCTTCCACAGCTTTGCGCACGAGGTCCGAAAACGACCGCCTCGACATCGACTCAGGCAATCCCATACCCGGTGGCAACGGCATTGGAGCCTCCGGAATCATGCGAATCAAATCTGGGAACGTTAGCAAACGCGGATCATACGCTTGGAAGGGTTGAGTACCTTTCCACACCAAAAGATAATTATCCGTCGTCGCTCTCGCCAGCTCCTTCTTCGCCTCCGTCACTTCATGCGCCACAATCTCGCAACCGCGCTCACGCAACGTCTCGGGCATGTTATGCAGCCAGTCGGCATGCAAGTGAGTCTGGTACTTCATAATCACCTCCATCATCTTGGTGATCGTCGTCGCGGCATCAGCATTCACACTTTCGTCCGGGACGTTGCAGGCCAGTTTCAAAGCGTCGTTCTCGTCCCATTGGAGGTAGCCGCCTGGTTTGAGCATCTTCAGTGCGTTTACAAGCATGGGATCGACTTTGTTGTTCACGATGGTGCTGTTTAGAGCGCGGATGTGGACGATGTCGAAGGCTTCCACGTATTCTGATGGGAGGTCGGAGAAGGCGTTCCAGGTGTGCAATTTCAGGTTGGAAGGGAGCCAGGCGGCATGCGGGAAGTTGGAGGAGGTGATATCGAAGCCGTCGAGTTGGACGCTTTCTTGAGATGGAAACAGGCGGGTGAGCTCGAGGAGCCAGGCGCTGCAAGCATGGGGTTAGTGGATCACCTGTGGTACTGCGAAGGAGTATGAACGCACGCATTGCCTGCTCCAATATCTGCTACTCTCAGCGGCTTACCACCACTTGTGTCGATCCTGGGATGAAGAGCATAGGCCAGCTGAAACTGCCAGATCCAATGCTGGACGTGCAACCTATTCGATTCGCTCAGTCGTCATGTCTTCGCATCTTCAAGTCGTATATCTGCGCTTACCTAGCTGACGTCTCAAAATCCTGCGCGATCCAAAATTCGTCCCTCTCCTTGTCCCAGTCAGGGGCTTTGCCTTCAGACGCCATTGCTGTGTAGATTCGTTCCGTTGAAGATCGATGACTTGACGATGCTACACTGAGTAAATACGGAGCACGTACAACCTCCGTAAGGTGTTTAGTGATCTGTAGCCAGCTGGCGCATTGGGTTGGCTGCAGTCAGCTTATGTAGTGGATGCTTTACCGCCATTGTTGGCCCCGGGCACGGAAGCATCCAGGATGCCGTCCCAGCAGGATGCCTTATGGGTTCGCATTCGCATCTTGAGTCGAATCCGGGCAAACAAACGAGCACGGAGGTTTGTATGTTGCACGAGGAACATATTGGAGAAAAGAAGATTTAGTAGTGGAATCGGTGCAGAAGGCTCACAAACTTTTGCATTGCTAACAAGAGTTCCAGTCTGGCTATCCGCAAAAGACCTTCGTATGCTGTTCGCGCTTCCACACACCAAACGTTCCCAATCACCCAAGCTTGCTCCTGACAAAGCTCAAAGCCGCCTGGCCGTACTCTTGTCCGTATCCCTGGTGCGTTTGAGCGTTGTTGCCATTGCAGCAGTAAGGATCGGAGGCATCGCAGTATGATTTGATGGCCGAGTTGAAGTTGCCGCAGTACTGGCCAGCTGGACGGGCATCGAACTGGTTGCTGTTAGTGCGTGCTTGTGAAGGAATTGCTGGATCAAGCGGAGACTTACTCCGCCTGCCGCACAAGACCCGACGTTGTATGGAGCACCGGCCCTGAAACGGGGATCGCCCATGAAGATGGCCGCTTTGATGTTGTATCTCGCAATCGAGCACGTAGAACTCAAGCCTTGGTTCGGGTCGCCTCCACCGCAAAGAGCGTTGTCGAAGATCTCAGAGCCTTGAGAATAGCCGACGAGGACCAACTTTGAATTCGGGCATCTCGAGGCGTAAGAACTGACTTGGTTGCACACATTTTGCGTGCCTGTGGCGACGGACTGCGAGTAAGTTGGATTGCTGCCCGAAGCTGGGTACTGTTAACAGCGAAACGTTAGCAGGTATCAGAAAGTAGAGGGGATCGGAACTTCAGACTCACATTGAGCACCTCTGCAGTGCTTCCAGGGTAGGCGTTCAGGATCACTTCAATGGTTAGCCAGGGCTTCTCCTCGAGCATATGATCGTCGTACAGTTGACGACCGTGCCAGCACTTCCATAGCCAGGAGGAGCAGTCGTCTCGCGTGCACCTTTGACAATAGTCAGCACCATCTTCGATATCTTCTGATAGATCTGGTTACCGAAGATGTGAATCTGAGGACAGCTCTGGCGAGCCTCAAGGTCGGCATCGATTGGAGATGCAGAGGCAGTGCATGCTGCAAGCAGGGAGAGAAGAGCAGTCTTGGTGAGCATTTTGTTGGTTGTCTTGAGCAGTGAGTCTTTTGTTGATCGATCACGTTTGGAGACTTGGATTGGTGTCTTTATACTAATACCGTCTCTCAGGTGTTCAGCCGATCGGCTCCATTAACTTATCACGCACCGCAATACAATCCCTGCTGACCACCTGCCATGCAACCTTCATGCTTCACCCAGTGCTTGACTCGCTTGACTGCACAGGCTGTAAGTCTTGCACTCATCCCTGTTGAAACCCGACTTGCCCCGGTGGAGCGGAATCTGGGGAAGAATCCACTGTAGGACCAGACTCCGCAGTATAGAGTGCCTTTACTGCGCTACGTGTTCTCGCTCATGGTAGTGTGAGCGTGAGGTGTGACGCAGGACGTAGTGAAACTTTGGAGCATTTAGCCATGGGGGACGGCTTTACCCGGCATGCTACGCCGACAATTAACCAGATTGCCGGGAGGCTTGAATATGGTCTAGGGCTCGAATAAGGTACGGTAGTACAGCGTTCGGATTCTGCATCAAAGGTCAGCAGACAGTAGCACCGGTAAATTGGTTTGACGTACTTCGGTCAGAGGGAAATGGCCTAGACCTTCCATAGCCTCAAACACAGCGCCTGGAATCTTGTCTGCTGTTGCTTTGCTCGCTTCCACGGTGCAGGAGTAGTCGTACTCGCCCGTAAGCATATACACCGGACATGCTTTCGTGTCGATGGTCTCCACTCGCCCGCGGCCATCCCATCCACGGAAGTAGAACTTTAGGTCTCCAGAGAATATGCCGTAGCCCTGCGAGCTATACTGCCACCATATTTGCCGCTTAAAGTACTCTGGTGAAGTCGGCGCACACATTCCGCATACTCTCTCCGGATCGAGCAACGAGGCATCGGAGCCTCCGATCTCGTAAATGGGCTGGGAAAAGGCGAGATGCTCACAGCCTTCGCATGGAATCGACCCGTGAACATCCAGCTCTCGAGCTTTGATAGCCGCAGCGATGCACACCTTACAGGCTCATTAGCAAACGACTTGGTCATATATGACAGATATTCGACTCACGTGGCCAGCCATAGACGCTCCGCATACGATGGTATTTCGTAGTCCAAGTCTCTTTACGACCTTCCAGATAGATTCCAGATACGAGTCCTCAGTAAGAGCGTAGCCCTGCGGCACCTGGCGAGACCCAAGACTGGACCTTCCGTGAGCTGGGAGGTCGAAAGCATACATCGTACAGCGGTCCTGAAGCTGCTTGTTGTTCATAAGCGAGTGATACTGTCGGGAGTCCGAGCCTGCTGTATGGAGGAACAGTATAGTTTGCGGTCCAGATCCTGCAAACTCGTAGAACAGTTTGACCTTTCCATATTCTTGGTGGTCAATCCAGACGTACTTGCCAGTCACGGAGTCATCTTCATTCACTTCTTCTGAGGGCGGCTCGCGCAAGGTAGGTCCGCTCTCTTTTGCATGGAAGGAGTCTCGCGACCGATCCAAGACGTTACGCCAGACGCGTGCATACCGTCCAAAGGCCTCCTTGTTCCCACCAACTTCAATGCCCTCGTTGTGACCGAGGACTCTTAGCATACCTGCAAGACCTTTTAGCTAAGGCGAGAAGACATGGATAGACCCTTACTAACCCCAGTATGACTGATAAGGTCTTTCCAGCTTCGCAGCGAAGAATGCTTGCCAGTGTTCTGGCCTTGCTTGGACAGCGAATTTACCTTCACTGGCTGGGCCAATACTGAATGAAGCAGCACCATCTTCGACTTTCACCAATACTGCGGCTTCAACGTTCTCCGAGGAAGCAATGGCGAATGTAAAGTTAGCTCTAGACGCAGATGCCTGGAAGTCGGGATCATTCTTCAAGCGGGCCTCGATTGTAGGGAAGGCATTCTGTAGGAGTGATTGGATCTGCGACATAATGGCTTTCGTCTCTCAGAGGTGCCGTGTCTTTTACTAGACTGAGGCTAAATAGTGATTTGGAAGTGGCGATGACATTGACAACACTTACGATGCACTCGTCGACAGCGAAGTCGTCCGATCTCGAGCGGGGTTTTCAAGACAACAACCGAGTAACGCCAGACTCGCAATCCAAGAGCGACAGGACCAGCAAGTTGCTGTATGGACTTTCATAGAACTATATTTCCATATCGCGCTGTGCTGTGACGAAGAGGCGCTGACGAGAGGAAAGGCCAACTTGGACTAACTGACATTGGAGGCGAAACTTTTCGCCGTCTGGCCTGGTCGAGCATCTATCGCGTTCGCTGGCACAAGTAGGGAAGCGTCAGATGATGGTTGCTCTTGGAGCTATCCCAGCGAGTCGTAGTGGTGCATTTTCCAGCGCTTACGTGTAGGCGATTTGGAAATGGGCGATTTCCTTAAGTCCATGATGTTCCTCCACGAGACCCGGCCAAGACGCCCCGGGTACGGCGAAGCTATACACGCACCATTGCACGTCTCCAAGCTGATTGAAGCTCCATGCGATGTAGTGAGACGATGTGTGGTTGAGTTGGGAGGACGGACGGACGTGTTGTTATCGCGGTTCTCCTTGTCTGCACGGACCCGTGTTCCCCAAAACATTTATCATTTATCGGGGGGCTCCTCTTCTTTGACTACATGTACAGTCATCGGTTGTGCCATCAAGCGAGATATTGGCATTGCAACTGATCACCACGGGTGTTAGATGGCGGTGAAAGCGGCAGGGTTTGGACTGTTCTGGTTTAACAGTGCTAACAATTGAATGCAACTAGAAACACCATCGAGCATGCCCTTAAGGCTCCATCAGCGACAGAAGTTCCCATAAATCACCTATTGCGCGTCAAAAGCGAGCAGCAAGAGCAATCACGGCACTAACAAAAGGGATGATGATTCTCCCCCAATGCAGTTTTTGCCATCTTCGCAACAACTTCTCGAGCCTTTCATGCTCATCTCTTGCCAGGTCATTGGTCTTATCCTTGTCGAGCCTGTCCCTCATGACCCTGATGTCGCCGTTGATGGGGAAGATGTACACAACCTCGTACCACGCAGCTTGGATCATCACCAGCCCACTGACAAGGTAGAACTTGAATCTAGAGGCGGCGTCCTCCTCTGGAAGTAGGGCAGTGGCTACGCTCGTAAGAACGAGGAATGCCATCAAGATCCGGCTGCTTGGCTGGAGATATCTTTCGCCCCGAGTGATTGTCTCATCGAATTGACTGATCATGAGTCGTGACGAAGAACCCGGACAGAATATGATCGGAATGACCCAGAGCGACAGGCACGATGCCAGCCCTGAGTTTACGTGAGCAAGATGAAGCGGTATAGTTATGCTCGGATCTTTGGGAATACTGACCTGCAATGAAAGTAAGTCCCAGGATGAGACTTCCTTGTAGTAGAGGAATACCAGCTTGCAGCGACTCCATCCGATCGGACTGAATACTAAGCATTGCCTTCGGATCTGATCTTGATCATTCAACTGACGCAGAAGCAAGAAGCGTGTATTTAATGCTCTACATCGGACATTCGGTACATCCAACTCGACGTCATTTTGAGGTCCAGAAAGTCAATGATCAACTCCGAGGAGGTACAACAGGAACTTCGGGCATACCAAAGCCCGCCATTAGAAAACAACAAGTCCGACTGCATGCGTTCATTATATAAGTTGATCGCACGCTGTCCCTCAGGATAAAATAAGACACCGAATCGATTCTAGACATTTCAGACACCACTAAAACGTCAGGCTTAAAAAACATACCACATGGCAACATACGCAGTCCTGGGATCAACAGGAACAGTCGGCGGCAGTGTGATTGAGGAACTTCTGAAGTCGCCTGCTCGACATATCTATGCCTACGCAAGATCGACGAAGAAACTCTTCACCCTCCACCCTGACTGGGAGAAGTCACCGAACCTCGACGCCTACGAAGGTACACTGCAAGATATCGAAACCTTGGCCGACTGCATCTCAGGCACCAAAGCAGTCTTCATGTGCGCAGCAACGGCAGAAAACCAACCAGGATGCGATGTTGCACGACAGCAAGCGAAAAGCGTCGTCAAAGCACTAGACGAGCTTCGCATTCGAGAGCCACAGGCACAACTACCGCAGCTCGTTGTCCTGTCCTCTTCAACTCTGGAACCACATCTCACGAGGGACCTGCCAGCTCTCTTCCATTGGCTTCTCGTCCGTGCCGGATCTCACATCTACGCTGATCTTGAGCTTGCGGAGCAGTTCCTTCGGTCCAGGGACGACATCAAGCAGGTCTACATCAAGCCTGGTGGGCTAGTGCAAGATATACCGCATGGTCATCAACTGAGTACCGAGCGGCAGCAGACGTTTCTCAGTTTCGTCGATCTCGCCGCAGGCATGGTGGAGGTGGCTGAAGCTGGTGATCAGTACGATCTGAAGAACATCAGCGTCATACCGGCAACAGAGGGGACGAGGATTGAGTGGGGAGTGCCTTACTACTTGTTCAAAGGACTCTTGATCCATTGGCTGCCTGGCCTCTATCCGTATATCTCCAACTGGTTGCCGTAGATCGGCTGCCGTAATTCTATACCGGGAACCACCCGTCGAAAACGGCCCACCAAGACTCCGAGTCGATCGATGCATGCTCGTCGTCTTCCCAGCTTCAGATATCCAGAAACGATACTCTCATCGACTCTCCTCACTCAGATGTACTACGATCTTATCCTCCAAGCCATAGAGTTGATTGCAGTTCTCCAGCCAGTGGAAAAGACAGCTTCCGCAAGGACTCATGGCATCGAACGGATTGATCTCAACCAGCTGTGCTTCTGGAGCTCCTTTCTTCACCACCACGTCCATCGTGAAGCCGTGAAGCCGCAGCCCGTCGAAGGTGCCTCCTGCCTTGGCTGCAGCCGCAATGACTGGCACAACTTGAAGAGCGCTCTTGACCGCATTCTCCGCGACTACCAGCATGATTTGTCGATCCTGAATGAGAAAAGGCTTGTGCCAGACGTATTGGCTTATGGCACTTACCTTGAAGTCATTATCAGCCTTCAACGGAGGTGGCACAAAGACGCGGAAATCAACTCCCTCCGTTACTTCGGGGTCCAAAGGACGTAAAAAGACGATCAAGCCTTCGTCGCACGCAAGAGCTTCATCAATCTGTCTCTTGGCACGCATTGAGGTGCAGACGAGTGTTACCAGCTGTTCCACTGTTGCTACCGGTCCCCAGTGGGGAGAGTCCTTTGGCGAAGCATCTGGTAGTCTGATGAAGTACCGACGATCGCCCGAAGCGTCAAAGTCGCGCGGCAGGTGTCTTTGATCGTGCGGATGGACATCATGTCGTCCATGATGGTTCCAATGGAGACCGATCTGGCATTGTAGTGGCGCATAGCTTGCTTGTCGATCTCATGCAAGAGGAATGATGGGAGCCTCAGCGTGTGACAGTCCGGCGGAGGGATCCGCTGTGAAGTGGTCATTGCAGCGGCGTATGGTGGATAAGCGTAGAGGTGGCGCTGCGGATCGGTGTGAGTGGATCTGCTTGCTGCGGTGCCCATCGCGGTGGTGATTTCCGTGAGCGAATGGTCATGGGTGTTGTATCGCGGTGCGGCTTGCGATGATTCCTGTTGGACGTGCTTACGTACGTCGAGGTGGTATGTCGAAGGTATGTCGAAGGTATGTCGAAGGTTCACGTCAGTTGTGGCTAGTCGGAGGAGTGTGTGTATGGCATGGCGATTGCAGTTGAGAAGATTGTTGCACTGTCCCATTATTCTTGTTCGACCTGAGTCATCGTTTAGTGCCTGGCATGTGATTGCATGTGATACGTATCGTGAACTATTGCAAGACGGCCTGATCTGAGAGATTACTGCCGAAGGATTCCGCAGGTCCTTCACTTGTTTTCAACGAGACAGCGCAGGGCTCCTGCCGCCACCCGGGCCTACAAAATGGCTGCCCGACGGTCTTAATCTCTACCCGTCTGGTTCGTGTAATCAATCGAGCTTTCTGAGGTAGGCAACCGGGCCATCATACACATGCCTCGCCTTAAACATGTACCAAAACCCGCTAAAGATGACTATCGCCTTTTCGAGCAGAAGAGACACCGTCAGCCAATATTCTGGACAGTGTGCAAGTAAGGACATACCCCAAAGATCACCACGGCAAAGTTCATCCATGGCAGCGTGAGAGCCGGCTCCGGATACGGCGGGAAGAAGCTGAAGATGAATACGATAGGCAGGAAGCATAAGGCGAAGACGTTCGTCGCGATGCCAAACCAGCCTTGTCCTGGAGGATACTTTGACGGAAGAAGCGGCTGCTTGGTCAATTTCCGCCAGAGCAAGCATGATATGCAGATCATGTAGGACAGCATGAGGGCTACTGTGCCGACGGAGTTGATGATATTCTGGCATGGCGGTCAACTGCAAGCCTTTGCGGTGAGAGAAGGTGAAGATACTTACGAAGGCAACAGTGCTGCCAATATTGATCAAGGACAGCAGCGCGGAAAAGAAGAACGAGAAGACGATCGCATTGATGGGGAGTTGGAAGCGAGGGTTCACCTGCATCGCCGTCAGCTTGCTGCTTCTGAAGAGTCTAGTATTCCGCATACGTGTGCAAGCCAACTCGAGAACGGCATTCCTCGGTCTCGAGCGAAGGCGAAGAGTTGCCGCGAGGTCGTCGCCATCATGGTCGTGGAACAGAAGATGATCACGATGATCACCACCGCGCACATAGCACTAGCGCCTGCATGCGATCCTGTCACGTTGAAGAATACCTGAATATAGCCGAAGCCTGTGGGTGTCGAATAGGCTAGATATGTCTGGTTAGCAAAGGATACAACAACCGTAGTGCGCACCCAGTGTACCTTTCAAGAAATCGCCAACAACGTAGCAGTACGCGATCATCATGGCGAGACCCAATCCTCCGTTGGCGAGTGTCGAGTACATCATGGCTCGCGGCAGTGTATAGCTTGCATCCGTGAGCTCTTCGGCCATATGTGCCGCTATAACATGCACGTCAGTAATAGATCTGAATTGTTTACGATTTTGACTGACCTGCGTCTGCCCCGAGCAGAGGAATGACACCGAAAAGTATCCCGACGAGAGTGGAGACGCCCTGATTGTCCCAGCCCCCATCAAAAAACATAGTCCAGACTTCCTTAGATGGTGACTTCTTCCCCAGCACAAGCAGCGGTATCAGCACACAAAAGAAGCCGCAAATATGGAAGATCAGGAACAGGACCTCCATGAATGGCAGTTGCTTTGCCAGGAAGACATTAAACAGGCATCCGAAAGAGACCACAGCAATGACGAGTAAGGTGCCGTGCCATCGTTCGAAGACGTAGTCGGGGTAGTTGAGGACGAGCAGCCCCTGGATCTGCACTCCCGCTTGAAATGCTGTGGAAATGACAGCAATCTGCCACCCCAGTGTGCTAAGCCTGACATTGGCCGGAAGTGATCAGCTTCAAGTATGACGGGCTCAAGCGGGAAAGATGCGCTATCGTAATAATGCTCTCTACCACTTACCATCCCACAAAGTAGCTGAGAATCTTTTGATATTGCTGCGGAGCAAACTCAGACACCTGTTTCGTCTTAGCATGGTTCGAGGCCGGCATTTCGTGGCAGTTGGGTATACCCAGTGGTATTGACCTCCAGAAGTCGGTGCCCTGCTGCCTGCAGATTGGAACAGTCAGACAGCCGTTTGGGACAGTCGCAGGTAATCCTTACTCACCCATCTCGGCCATACTGCTATACACCGCAAGAAAGCCGATCCAACAGACGATGTAGATGTAAAGAGTCCCAGCAACACCGCCATTGAAAATCGAAATGACGGATGCGCCGAGAGCGATTTCCCACGAAGCCATGAGGATGATGCTGAAGGAAACCATGGGAAAGAGGTTAAAGATGCGCTGCATTTGCTGCACCTTGCCCATGCGTAACATATCGTGAATGTCGGCTTCTGTGCCGACCTTGTCCGTGACAACAGCCTCGCCATGGGAGATGAGTTCGACGACCGTCGGGGCGTTCGTGGTTGACAGCGGTTTTTCCATGATTGTCTCGGTCTTGGTGGTACAATGGGAGAGGACGAGGAACAATACCTTAAGAGTGAGTGAAAGAGGCTAATTCACTTGCAGCTCGTACTACATGGGTTTGATGAACGAGCGGTACCTTTCGCTCTCTCGCTGAGGTGGCATGCATGAAACACATGCAGAGACTGGGTTGGTCCGACGCCCCGTCGCTTGTGGCGGTCGTCGGGTTGGAGCATATGCGAGCAATGCAGACCTGCTTGTAGATAAACAGGGTCAGCTACAGACAACCACTCGGCTTTGCGACGAGAAACAACACTTTTGTGGTATCTCCGTTACAGTGTTTCGTCGGAATGGTGATTCTGAAGTACAAAAGACACCTTTCGTAAGGGTGAGCTCGAGACAGGGGTCTGATTTACCTACCCATGCATTTCTCCGCAGCCACAAGACGCCAGCGATGCACGGCATAAGCGAATCTTGGTCTTCCGCATGAAGGGAGATTCAAACTCATGCCTTTTGGAGTGGTGGTATCGCAGTCGAGGGCTACAACAGCTCGCTGCCTATCGCCTTATGGGAGGCGATTCCAGGGCGGTTACTCGGAGGGACTCCAGTTATCGCATGGCGTCGCTCAGCGTATCCCTACCAGACAAGGCGTTCCAATGGATGCTGACAGCAGGAATTATCGACAGGAGCAGGTAGTCTGAAGTGGATATTATGCGATTGAGGTTGTGGAAATACTCCAGGAACCCAGACATCTGACCTGATCATCGAAATCGTCCTTTACCTCAGGAAGCTTAGACACCAAGCACCCAATTCTCAATTGACGTTCCGTGCAATACTGATCGATAGGGCACTCGGTCAGCATCTCTCGTCCTAACATGTGGGACGTCGACTTACGCCTCAGAGTAGTTCCACAACCTCGCATTATCGTCCTTCTCGTTGAGCCACGTCTCTGCTTTCGGCGACCGTTTTCCAACCGGCTCGAAGTAGCTTCCCTGGAACTTCGGCGCTTCTGAACTCGTGGCGCAGAAGAGCGTGTTGTAGGAGCCTTCCAATGGCGTGGTCTTAGCAAGCAAAGCCACGCTGAGCTGAGAGACCTTGCCAATGAATGTCCCGTTAGCCTGCTGTAGGTTGGATTTGATGATGCCTGGGTGGACCGAGTATGCGGTGACGCCTGTTAAGGAATTCCTTGGTCAGCCTCAACAGTCGAGCGCGATCAAAGATGTCAACAAGGGAGGAGTCCACCAACCCTGAGAGCTGTACCGATCGTTGAGCTCCTTTGCGCTTCGGATTGCAGCTTGCTTCGAATGAGAGTATCGCTTTCTGTTGTCTGTGAGTGAGTGAACAGAAGCATTGACTCGTTCGTTGCGCACTCACTGCAGCTCTAACATTCCTTTTGTCTTGGTCATGTTGACATCGTCCCACAAGATCTTCTTCGGCCCAAGCGCAAACGCCATATCGCTGGAGACGTTGACAACTCTTGCTCTGTCTTGCCGTCCTGACTGGGCAGCGGCCCTCAAAAGAAGCGGCAGAAGGTAGTATGTCATGAGGAACGGTGACAGGTAGTTGACTTGCCATTGACGCTCGTACCCATCTTTTGTTAGTTGGTATGGGGTGGCCATGACTTTGGTGCTGTTAGCGGTTTGCAATGAGGCTAGATTCGGGTGTCACTTACCACCAGCGTTATGGACTAGGATGTCAAGCTTCTCTTCCAACAAAGCGAATGCTTTCGCCGTGGCCTTTACCGACGCTAAGTCTTGCAAATCCAGTTCGAGAAAGCGCAGGTCGAGTCTCTGGCCAGGATTTGACTTGCGCATCTGGTCGATGGCTTGCCTGACACGCTGCTCCGACCGGCTTGCGATGCAGACTCGCGCATTGCGAAGAGCAAGCTGTTGTGCGGTCTGGAGTCCAATTCCGGAGTTGCCTGGCACAAGTGCTCAGTACCATATCTGACTGACGGATCGAGCATGTTGCTACTCACCACCAGTAACGATCACGACATATCCAGTCAAGTCGGGGATGTCTTTCTCAGTGAACGATGCAGTCTTGTCGCAAGATCGATTGCTCATGATGTTGATTGTAAAGCTAGCGTGCAGAAGAGAGCGGTTCGTCCTTGACGATTGATGTTGTGGGTGCGTCGACTGTCGATATCTGTAGGTGAAAATTACTGCCCGTCCATCGCTTCAACCATGAGGCTTTATGTATGCCTTCCAGGTCTTGTGCTGCATCCCAAGAGCACTGCCATCGGAGAGATAGACTTGCGCATATCGTCGTCCGTTTTTGCCAAGCCCTGTTGTGGTCCATGGAGTCCGCGGATGCAGCTAAAGACAGCCACGAACTCGTTATCTCCGGCTTTCACTTTGCACAACCACCTGCCTGTTTCAATGCAGCTCGGACAATCTTCAGCCTCTGCAGGTCTCCAGGGCAGTAGCGTGAGTGCTGGCGGGCCAAGCAAATGGACCAGTCATATGGTAAGTCAGCACCGCGTTCGCGATTACTGTAGCTATCAACGGAAGAGCTAATGGTCGTCTTAATCAGTTGCTGCAAGCGAGGAGTCTCGAGCGTTAATGCCAGCATGTTCAGGAGAGTATGCATATGCCTATTCTTCGGGGTTGGCGCCTCGTACATACGCCTCCCATAGGTCCTATTCCGACACCTAATCAGCCACGACCAGGACACAAAAGAAACAGGAAAACATACCCAATCTATCATCTCAGGAGTGTTCCAGAAAGATTCCAGACCTTCAAGTGTTGAAGAAGCAAAGTCGGACTGCAGGAACTGCTCGTGCGCCATCTCGAAGCTTGCGTCGCCGGATCCGCTGGAGCTTTCGAGTACGTCTGCGCAGAAATATTCGTTCAGTTGCGCGGTTGTTGATGCATTGTGTATGTGGAAAGCCCACTTACCTTGTCCAAGAAGTGTGTTGGTATCAGCAGATGGCGCGGAGACTTCTACCCGTGGAGGAACCGCCTGCTGGGACTCGACCGTCTGGGAGAACTTGTTCAACATAGCTGTGGTGACGCCGAATGCCTGTCGACACTCTTTCGACAGGTGCCGTAGCTCGTCCAAGAAGTCGTGAGCGCTACGAAGCGTTTCGAGCAACTCCGCTTGGCTAAACCTGGAGACGCTGCTATGTTGTTCTTCGTATGATTGAGCGGGCTGCGACGCAGCGCAAGAACTGAGCTCGAGACAGATGATGATGGCTGCCATCAAGAAGTCAGTCTGCGCAAGTGAGGTCTCAAGCCATCTGCTTCGGTGAAGAGCATCACCAGAACGCATCTCTATCCGAATATCGGCTTGGTGTCTCAAAATAGCCATTGCTGCCTCGATGCATGTGATCCTCGAGAAGTTGTAAGTTGGATCTTGGTAGGACTTGACCATGTGATGGCGGTGCAGCAAGCATAGCGACTTCAGATATATAAGTTCCAGGTTGTAGCGCCGGATCATCAGATATGGACTACCGGTGATGCTGCTGTGAAAGCTGGTCATTTGCAGTCGAGGCGATATGGTTTCTCGTGCGGCGGCAAGGCGCCTGTGTAGTGCCATGATGCCCTCGTACGACTCGGTGCGAGCCAGAGTGACTCGGTTGTAGATTGCTCGGAATACAGTGGTCATCCTTGTCTTGGTGATTGTGTACAGAATCTGGAGCAACGAAGAGATCAGGTCAGCGAAATGGTCCAACAAAATAGCAGGGGCAGAATCTGCTTGCCGCCGTGACCTCCGTCTCAGGTCGAGAGGGCGGAAGTTGAGTGGACTCAGGGCCAAAGTCTTCATCGAGCAGATTTCGAGGCAAACGAGCGTCGCACTGTGGATCTTGGATCATTGGAGGAAGCCCAAGTTGATACGAGGTAAGTGAGTCCAGCTGGTTCATGCAGGCCCAGATTCGCCGACGTATCTCTCCTTCAAATACCGTAAACTGAGCGTAACCCTCAGGGTCACGATGGTAGCCCATCCGCATGGCAAGGCGGAGCGCCACCCCAGCCAGAAGCCAAACGCTTAGGTGGGCATCGCGGCGGCGTATGAACTCGTTCTGAATGTTCAACAACAGTGCTGGAATGGTATAAGGTCCAGGCGCAGTGCAGTGATTTGCCATAAGGAGGCAGTCTGTCGATCGTCTCTGAAAGAGCTCCATAACCTCTTCGGGCGTCCCAAGCTCATCGGGTAAAGGGTCCTGCGCACGTTGGTAGAGGAAAGCTGATATTGTCAAGATTGAGAACAGCAAGCCCACCCAGGTGGGCGAATACTCATGAGGCTCAATCCAGAAATGTTGGTACTGGGCGACATATTAGCTTCACAGACTATCTGCGCTGTAAGACTCTCCCATACCTCCCGCTCAAAAGTCGGCATATGTAAGACCACTAGAAACAGCATCAGCATTGCAGACAGAAGGCGGTCGGAGACTACACAAACCAATTGAGTACTCAGCAGAATTGAAGTACCTGTGAATAAGCCTGTTGCAAACGTTTCGTGATGGAAGGTCGGCCAGCACGTCTTGGAGGTCTTTAGCGCCTCTCACGCCTTCGAGCAGCATGGACATCCTGCTCTGGTTGGTGTCCACTCCATAAGGCGGCGATTCTTCGGCAGACTGATCGATCTGCTCTCTGAGGTCTGCAATCTGCAACGTGACGATCGCCGTTAGTTCGTACACTCTTCTGCGTGGCAAGGCATGCTCATACCTCATTGCAGACCGACGTCCAATGGTCACCAGACACGTAGATCGTTTCATCGCTGTTGTTCACGACGCTGCCTGGCTTAATCTGAGAAGATTCGGACCCAGAGGAATGTATCGATTCGAAAGGGTCCAAAGGTTGGAGATGCTCTTCACCAACAGAGCCGGAGCGAACATGACTCTGTTGCCTTTCCGGATTGGTTGCTGACGGCTGATTGGAAGGACTCTGCGAGACGACAGTGCTCATGAGCCGCTCCAACCTGCGAAGGCGTGCTCCGACCTCGTTGGCCTGGTGGCCGGACTGTCGACTCCGCGGAAGAGATGCATAGACGCAGTCGGTGTCCCGCGCAACACAGTTGCTGCATGGTTCTTTACGATCACATTTCAACCTAGTTTTTGCCTTAGCCTCCGCCACAGATGATTCAGTATTGCCGTACTCACTTTCTCTGTCGGCAAGAGCCGCAGGATAAGATTCTTCGCTGCATGTCTTGAGGTTATGGCCACAACTCTCTCGAAGATACTAACGTGCAGCTACGTATGCATACCAAAAGAAGGCCATATATCACGGACAGACTGCCGCCCACCTACCTGCACGACGATGCACGCCATGACACACCATGAGCCGTCTCCTCGCCAAGCGACTATGCATCTCGCGGTCTTGGTTTCAGCTGCCAGTCCAGCCAGTCCATTGGGAAGCTAAACGACATTGCGTAGGCCATCGGCGCCGGCGTTGCATGACATGCCGTTGACCATTGACGTGCGATTGCGTTGCCGTGTCTTGAAGGTGGCAGTGCATGCTTACATATATGGAGTGAAGTGATGAAGTCAAAGAAACGTGGGCTTAAATCCGCCAGAGCGCGTTCGCGCTAGCCGGGCTTCTCCTGGAGCATGGCGATGCATGCTTACATGCACGGAGCGTGGAGGGATAACACATCCTTTAATTAAACTGGCTTGCTAACGTGACTTAGTTTACATCTTTACGACTGCAACTGAGTAGGCATTACTACCAGTAGACTCTACGTAGTAAAGCTAATAGTATAGCCAAGATCCCAAGTGACTGCTTTACAATATCTCCGTTTAGCGGGCTTGACTCTCCCCTTACGATAGAAACCCTCCAGTCTTTCCAAGTAGCATGCTTTGTCGCTTCAAAAATTCGATATGCCTACGATCGGCTTCCTTTGTAAGATCCATTCTGGAGGGTTCGAGCTTCTGGTCTCGGCCACGATCAAGGAAACCGTTGAGATTGTCGTTGTCCGGGTCGTGGAGCTGATGTTCCCACCATTCATGCTGGTTGGATGTTTCTCGGAGTGTTTGCATAATAAGGACCTCAACAGCGCACCATGCCCTCGTGAGGTATCGATTGTCAACGAGGCTGATCATTGCATCGCACTGCGCAACGACCATGGGCAAAGAGTTGATACCTCTTTCTCTCCTTCCGGCCTCGAGGTCCTCCTGGTCTATACAAGCGATGTCCTGGATCGAAGGTCAGTATGAAGCTACTCGAGTCTTGGTGTCAATGATGACAACTACCCACCAGCCAAATGTAGACATTCTCTCGTTGCACCTCATTGTGACGTTCTAATAGCTCATTAATGGCAAGAATCATGCGGTTGTACTGAGTCTTGTTTGGGTCATCAGGGTTGGTGCTCTTTGGATCTGTGTCTCTTCCAATCCACCTGTAGGAGAAGAAGACCACGAAAGGCTTCTCGTTTGTGATTGCCGAGATCTCTCTGAACGTCTTACTAAGGCTGCAATGCATCCCAAAGTGCGGAAGTTCGCCGTGCTTCTCGAAGTCTTCTAAGCCAACCAAGCGTAGTCTGTCGAATCGTTGTCGCTTGGCTATTCCATCGTTTGTCTTGTCGTCTAATAGCTCTTCGTATTCTTTCCTCAATGCCTGGGGAGTCTCAGTCTTCCCCAGGTTGATGATTGGTCTGAAGTGCCCATGGAAGACCTCGCGGGAGTGTTTCCAAAGCAAGGCGAGACTGTAATGACGTTCCACTTCATCTGGGTCGTCAAGTTGTCGACTTAACCCACCCCGAAGAATCTTTGCGGCCTCTTTGTCGTTACCATAGACGGCATAGTCGAGGGCACTATAGCCCTGCTCGTCGTAGCAGGTAAGATCCACTCGTACCTTGATCATAGTCTGGAGATGTTGCCTGTGCTCCGCAGAGAGTTCCTTGCTCAAAGCGATGGCGGGAGTACATTCTCCTCGAGAGCGCGTGAAGTTGAACTGAGCTTTCGCTCCTTCTCGGTCTCCGCTTGCCAGTAAGGCATTGCCGTAGAAGAATCGGGACATCGCCCTGACCGTCGGGTCCGGGTTGTCTTTAGTCATCTCCATGCCCAGCTTGCCCCATTTGACAGCCTCTTCAAACTGTCCATCCGCCGCATAGGGCAGCGAGAGTCTCGATACGCCAATCGACTCCCACATCTTCAGCTTGCCCATCAACTTGTCTTCTGGAGCTAGCCTCTTCTGAATACTCTTTGACCTATTAACACGATCTTGCAGCAGGTATATTGACTTATGGAGCTTGGCCTTGTCGCCTTTATCACTTTGCTGCATATACAGCTGATACATTGTCATGCCAAGGTTGCCTGCGGCACGGCAGGCGTTTGCTTCAAGCTCCAAAGTCAAGTTGACTGCTTGATCGTACTGCTTCTGGAATGTGGCGTTTGCTTCCTCGATCTTGTCCATATGCCTGTAGTTTACCCCCAGCTCTCCCAACACAGAGAGCGCCATGATTTTGTCTATGCGATCAGAGTTGAGTGCTTCCTGGGAAGCTTTGACAGCCTCTTCATATCGCCCATGGCGACGTGTAACTTCCGCAAGCTTGATCATGATACCCAGCTGGCAGTAAGGACCATCCGGAAAATCCTTGCTCTTGCAAAGACGTTCCGCATCTCTAAGAGCATTCTCCGTCAACTCCCATTCGGCTCTCTCGTAATGCTCATTGGCTTTGGTTATGAGAGCTTTGTATCGCTGAAGTGTATTCGCCATAGCGACCTCGTACAGTCTCTAAGGCTCGTGAAACTTCTGCCGCCGAGTCATGCGAGCGGATACTGTGCTGCCATGTCTTGAAGTGGCAGATAGTGCTTAGCACGCATGTACGAAGTGATGAAGTCAAGAAACGCGAGATCTCAAATTTCAGAGCACGTTCGCGCTAGAACTAGCCGGGCTTTGCTTTTTTGGGGGCAACGTCCTGTCCAGGTGTTATGTTGCCATAATTATCGATACTACACGGGATTGACTTCGAACGAGCACTGTAAGATCCGAACAAGTAAGCCTCGCTATGGGGGTATAATGCTGCAAGCAGAAAGACGCTGTAACCGCTTATCCCATCGTTAACGTCCAGCAAATGCATCATCTACAAGCAATGAAGCCACCCTTACATCTGCAACAGAACAGGATCGAGCATCATCCGATCCTCCTCGTCATCTCTGTACACTGGAGGCGCATGCGCACCACCACCATTCTGAAAGGAGGGCTCGTCGGCACGACTGAAGCCCGTCTCCGTCGGCTGGAACATGGGCTCATCGTTCATGTCCTCATCTACACCGCCAATCCAGAACTTGTCTCCCCGTACAAACGCAAAGTCGGACTCTGTCCAGCCGTGCTTCGCCCTCATGTGCTGCTCCAGGTCGTACTCGCGATAGAAGCGTACAACGCAATGAGGGTCCAAACAGGCGAGGTGTCGGTTTTCCGAGTAGGCGTGGCCGGTAAGTTGGGACAATGGAGCATTGCTTGCATCGGCGGTCTCGACTGGCTGGTCAAGCTCCATCGGCGAGTCGGCCGTCTCTGTGGCTACAGACTTCGCCTTCTTGGGCTTGCTGGGTTTCTGCCGGAGAGGTGGCAGGTCGAGATGCTGAGTTCGCACATGCCCTATCAGACTGGCTTTCGAAGTGAAGCCCATCCCGCAGCCTACCCCATTCCAGCCTGGTATTTTCTCGCTCGAAATTTGATCACTAAGGTCTGCTTGCCCGCAAACGAACGGCTTTTGCTTGGAATGCACTGATTGAACATGCACTGCCAGGTTGCCTCTCTTGGTAAAGCTTCGATCGCATCCTGGATGGGTGCATGGGAATGCCTGCTTTCGCTGATCAAGCGTGTTGCCGTGAGCGATCTCCATGTGAGCTGTGAGATCGCGGTTCGAACGACACGGCTTTGAACAGATGGTACAAGTCGGCGGGTGCACTTCTTTGATGTGCGCTTGCAGCTCGGCATGTGTACGAAATCCAAGGCGGTCAGAATCGGTCATAGGGGTGCCAACGCCATCGTCCGCGGCAGGTCCTGGCTCTCGGCAGTCGTCACAGAAGTAGATGTTGCCGCCGTGCTCGCGCCTTTCGTGCACCTTGAGCTTGGTGATAGAGGCAAAGGCCTTTCCGCACTCATCTGCCAGTTCGTCGCCTTCATCCGTGGTGTGAACCACAATCCGAGTACAGACAAATGCGAGCTCGTTAAGATGGTCCTTCTTGATGTGGCGCTGCAGAACGTCTATACTGCGGAAGACCTGGCCGCAGTCATCGCACCGAATCGCCTCGTTTTTCACGTGAATAGCCAGATGCCGTTTCAGTCTGCTGGATGTCGTGAATGCTTTGCCGCACTCGTGCTCGACTCCGTCATCGGTGATTCGCACGATGTAGCTGCAGATGTGGTCCGCCACGTTACTGTGCTTGTGTTGCATATGGGCCTTTAGATGTTCGCTCTTGAAGAAGGCTTTGTCGCAGCCCTCTTCGCCGCAGACAAACGGTCGCTCGCCGGTGTGGGTACGTTCATGGGCCTCCAGTTTCACGGGTCGATCATAGGCTTTGCCGCAATCTCCGAACGAGCAGATGTACTTCTTTAGGCGGCGGTAGGTAGAGCCACCAGCTGTGACGGTCGTGCCGGCGGCGGAGGTGGCATCCTCGGTGTAGGTGGTTGAGGAGGGAGGGGGCGTGCTGGAGGAGCCATCTCGCCGTGCTTTCTTCGATAGTGAGCTCGCCTCGCCGTCTGTGGTCCTCTTCCTCGCCATCGTAGAGTGTCCCTCCCGCGCCAGTGAGGACAGTGAGGTGCGGTGTTGTTGAAAGGCTTCCGTCAAGTCCAGGAAACTTTTTTGTGGGTCGGACTCTTGGCTCTCGGTCTCAGCCGCCGCTAGCTCCGGACCTGCATATCACGCGCTAGCGAGACAGATCTTTTGAGAGCTGCTGTTCACGATCACGTCCTCACATTCACCAATCTTCATCCCTTCCGGCGTTCGTGGATACCGCAAAGAGGTCCCGCGCATCCCACAGCATAACGTGGGAAGTTTGCGCGGCTCTACGCTCATAGAAGATGTCGGACTATGGCGGCGGCGACGATGACATGGGGATGGAGTATGGCGCGGGAGAGTTAGTTGTCGCTACCATGTCCAACGCGAGGACATGATACTGATGTGTGATGCGCAGGGACAACATGGACAACCTGATCGAAGAGGAGAACTTCGTCGAAGACTACGACGCGAACGGCGGCATGGACGTGGACGACTTTTCTGCCGTGGACCGTCAAAACCAGCTTGACAGCACAGACTACCAGAATAACGTCGTAGAGAGCGGGGATGTGGAGGCGCAGACGAGGGCGAAAGCGCTGAATACGGTGAAGGGGATCAAGGACAGAAAGATCCCGACAGACAAGAGGACGACCACGCCGTATATGACCAAGTATGAGCGGGCGCGGGTGCTGGGGACGAGGGCGTTGCAGATAAGGTATGCGCCTGCTGCGAGAAGAGAACGATGGCATTTTCGCATTTTAGGCGGGACAAGAAGAGCAAGGCTGACATGTGACCTAGCATGAACGCACCAGTACTCGTGGACGTCGAAGGCGAGACAGACCCGCTGCAGATTGCCATCAAGGAGTTGCGGGAGAAGAAGATACCCCTGGTCGTGAGGAGATATTTGCCGGATGGATGGTATGATCACGCACGCGCGCTTTGCAGCCAACCTCTCTGACAAGCTTGCTACAGGTACGAAGACTGGACATGCGAAGAACTGCTCTAGTCATGCCGCATCTGGGACATCAATTTCGAAGTCATTCCGAATTTTTTCAACAAGAGCGCGGCGTCCGGAGTATCTGAGATGTGTCTGAACCACATCTGACCTGTTTCTGCACCCTGCACCAACTCATTCACGTGCTTCTAAGGCTGTCCATACTTTTTTTACCTCTCATATCATGTCGGAAGTGTCTCCTAGCCTCTTGTGTTCATGCGGCGAAACGGAAGTGCTTTCCACTTATGATCGACCCTGCTTACCTACCCCGCCGATGTCATCGTGCGGTTACCAGGAATTGCAATGCCTTCTCGAGCAAAAACTTCCTCTATGTTTCGCATAATCAACTCACTCTTCAAAAGACCTTCCACGACTTTGATCAGATCAAGCATAACACTTCCAACTACCTTCAAGATGTCGATCGAAACGGACGCAACGATTGCCGACTTCGGCGGGAAGCTGCTCAAACTCAAGCACTCCGCCAAATCCACCAACTGCGAGATGAAGTTCAACCTCTTCATCCCCGGCAGCGCCTCCTCCTCCAAGCCAGCACCCGTCCTCTTCTACCTCGCCGGTCTGACATGCACCGGTGACAATGGCGCAGAGAAAGGTTTCTTCCAGAACAAAGCATCCGAGAAGGGCATCGCAGTCGTGTTCCCCGACACCTCTCCCCGCGGGCTGAAGATCGAGGGTGAAGACGACAGCTACGACTTCGGCAGCGGCGCGGGCTTCTACGTTGACGCCACAAAAGAGCCCTACAGCAACGGCTACAAGATGTACAGCTACATCACCGATGAGCTGCCCAAGGCCATCTTCTCGCAGTTCAAAGAGCTGGATAGCAGCCGGGTGAGCATCACAGGCCACAGCATGGGCGGCCACGGCGCCTTGACGCTCTTCCTCAAGAACCCAGGCAAATACAAGTCAGTATCCGCCTTCGCGCCCATCACGAACCCGAGCAAGTGCCCCTGGGGCGAGAAGGCTTTCTCGGGCTACTTCGGCGAGAACGATAAGCAGCGCTGGAGCGAGCACGATGCAACAGAGCTGCTGCCGAAATACCCAGACAACACGGATATCCTGATCGACGTTGGCACGGGCGACAACTTCTATAAGCAGGGCCAGCTACTGCCGGAGAACTTCGAGAAGGCGGCGAAAGATGCTGGGAAGAATGTGAAGGTGAATTATCGGGAGGGCTATGATCACAGCTATTTCTTCATCAGCACGTTTGCGGGAGATCATGTGGAGCATGCGGCGAAGTATTTGTTGAAGTAGTAGGTTTGCCCTGTCTCTTCTTCATGGTGTGGGTGAGTTGTTGAGAGGGATGAGAGGTGGTCGATGTGGGTGAGGTTCGTAGGCTGACGAGGCTAGGAAAAGCGAAGACTCTAGGACCACGTCGAGATTGTGAGGTTGTCGACGAGCCATACCACGCAGTTGACGGTGTAGGTACACATTGCTGTACACAGAAACATTTCAAGCGATCGAGTGGTTAGTTCGTTCGCAGCTTTTCAACCGATGTTCCACCCAGCTTTGTGACCAAGCTACAACCACTCTGTAAAGACCACCAAAACATCAACGTCTTGACCACTCCTTTGATACCAATCTTTTCCCGGAAATTGAGTTCTCACCACGAAGAGCCCATTCCGCAGTGTTGTACTTTCTGGCTTCGTTGGCGATGTCTGGGTTGGGGATGTATGCGGGTGTTGATTGGAATGATTGAGGTGTGAGTACACATGTTTTCGAGGACATAGCCGTTCTGCTTAATAGGTTCAAGAACCCGCAAGTCACACCGTCCTCTTGTGCACGCCACTCAAGTTGGCTGCAGCTGGCTGATTAGAGTCATATTAAAGTAGGTAGACTAATGAGGAGACAATCTAGTTAAACCCACCAGCTCTTACTCAAAATATCATCTAGTAAATCAAAGGGTATAACCTGGCCCAACCACAGCTACAACTTCGCGCTCCCGTCGCAAATCCGCTGCCAATCCTTCTCGCTGAACTTCGTGTAGCTGTCCGATCCCGGCTGCAGCCAGAACATCTCGTCCTCCCCAAGCTTCGTCGGATCCACGCCTTCGTTCCGCAGAGCGACCTTCTGATGCTTCAGCGTGCCCGTCACCTCGACCTCCTTTCTCAGTCTCAAGAAAAGCGGCACCGCGTACCGTGGCAAGCCTTTCCTTGCGTGACTGAGTAGATCCGCCGCCAATGAATCGCTCAGCTTTTGCTCGCCCGCGACGACGATAGCTGCGCAGCCGGCGCGGCCGTCGTGGTTGGGGAGCTCGACGCCGTAGACGTTGGCTTCGTGGATGGAGGGGTGCTCACCCATGACTTCGGAGACTTCTGCTGTGCTGACGTTTTCGGACTTCCAGCGGAATGTGTCGCCAATCTACTCAGTGGTCAGCAGTTGTCTCGAGACGCGGTTTGAAGTTCGAGTGGACTTACCCTATCGGAGAAGAACATCCTTCCCTCAGCATCTCGCCTCAACAAATCCCCGGTCCGATAATACGCATCCCCTTTCTTAAACACATCCCGCACAATCTTGCTCATCGACGCCTGCTCGTTGCCAAAATACCCTTGATACTTCTCTTCAATGTTGGCCGGATCGAGCGGATGCAGAACCTCCCCCGGCACGCCCGGCTCACACTTCACGCAAAACCCTGTCTTCGGGTCTCGATACGGCTGGTCCGTCTCATGGTCATGCTTCACGATATGCCACATCTGCAGCAGATTCCTCACGATGACGCCTTGCCTTCCTATCGTGGCCCGCGTGAAGTCGTTCTGGCTGTGGATGTAGCATACTGACGTGCCCTCAGTGGCGCCGTAGAATTCGATGACCGTGGGAATGTTGAAGCGGTCTTTCAGCTTCTGCCAGACATCGGGGCGCATGCCATTGCCGTAGGCGAAGCGGAGCTTGTGTGCGCGGTCGTAGGGGGTGGGCGGGCTGTTGACGAGATAGCGGCACATTTCGCCGATGTAGTGGATGCCGTCGGACTTCGTTTCAGAGATCCAGCGCATGAAGTGGCGTTGGGAGAACTTTTTGCCCATGACGGACTACGGGGAGGTTAGCTGGAGGTGTGGAAGGGTGGGCTTGTAGGAGGGGCTCACAGTGCATCCAGGTCCTAGGACTTGAAGTATACCAAGGACGCTTCCGCTGGAGTGGTAGAGTGGCAGGCAGGTGAAGTATCGATCCGTGGGTTTGAGGCCGAGTAGCTGAGACATGAATTTGCTAGAAGATAGACATTTGCTCCAGGCAACTTTGGCGGCCTTGGGGAGGCCTGTCGTGCCAGAGGTGTAGATCAGAAGACAGGTGTCGTTCTGGGTCACGCCTGATCGTGCCTCGTCCGGCGCTCGGTATGGGCTCTGTCGGTATATCTGTTGCTCGATTTCCTGGTCGATCACAACGGACTCAATACCCCGGCCTTTCTCGTCTGAGCCCAGACCGGACAATGTACTTTCGTTCAGCGCCTCCTGTATCTCTGGATCGACGAACAGTAGTCGTGTTGTAGAGATCCTAACACTATGGACGAACGCCTTGTCGCGTAGATTGTAATTGATGAACACCGGTATGGCCCCAAGTGACCAAAGAGCAAACCACAGCCAGATGAACTGCGGCTTGTTTGTAAAGTCCATCGCAATCAGCTCTTGCTTCTGCACGCCATGCGCGTTCTTCAACCAAGCCGCCCATCGAAGCACATTCTCGTATGCCTCTGCGTACGTCCATTCTGTTTTCTGGTCCGGCTTCTCAGGGTCGTGCGGGATCAAGAGAAATGTTCTCTGCGCGACTTTGGCATCTTTCGCGTGCTTCTCAAAGACGTAGAACGCGTTGACACGCTCTTGCTTTTCGAGCCGCTTCATCCATATCCGGGCACTGATTGCCTTCCCGACGGCCCACAAGTCGTTGGAGATGCCATACTTTGCGTTCAAGTATGCGAGAGACGCTACGCTCGACGATGCGATCAAGCTATTTGGGACGTCTGTATCGTAACAATCAGCTGGATGTTTCCATTATTGAGGATATGCGGCGTGGTACCGGCCAGGCTAGGCATGTTGCACGATCTCGCTTGCCGCCCTGGTGTTCTGTGATCGTGGTGGTACGAGGAGCAACACACACTTGGAGGAAACGAGGCAGCCTCTACTTGTTCCAGCACGCTCCCTCGGTCATCATTTACGCTCGCAATCGCGCCGCACCCTAAACATGCATCTTACGAGGGGTGACGATCTTCCAACCCAACTGAACACGACCTGCCAAACAGCCGAGGCTCCCTTGCTTCGCCCAGTCGGGGATTAAATTGACAACGGTCCGTCTGGTCGACGACAAGGACGTTTGTCGACTGCGGGCAGCCGCAGCTGATCTTTTGCTGTCTCGATTCCATCTGTCCTACAACGGGCACTCTTCGCGCCCAGAAACGGCTGCTCGCAGCACAATCGCAGTGTTTCGAACCAGACTTGAGAATGGTGGTCGTGGCTCTCATGAGCCGAATAATTCTATTCGAAGCTCCATGGCGGGCGAGATAGCTGTGAAGAGCTCCAAGGCGCGCTATCAGTGAGGAGTATGCCTATCGCAGTAGCGGCCTGGATGCCGTGTCTGTCTAGTAATGGTAGGTCGTCGGTAAGTTGACGAACAGTCTCGTCCTTTTCGTATCCATTTCCGCCTTTGGCACCGTCGAAGCCAACCTAAAGAAGATTTGTGCTACTGTTGCTCTTGAGTGTACCGGAGGAGCGCAATCATGGCATCCAAAGACTGGCAAACCATAGCTCAGGGGATGCAAGACCACCGAGCGCGTACCATAGCAGCGGTTGAGCCAGCTGTGCCCGACGTACCCGATGATCTGCCATTGAACGTTACACAGATACCAAAGAAGCTCCTGCCAGAGGAGACTATCGCAATCACAGAGTTGACAGCCGAACAACTTCTCCCTCAGTTGGCTTCCGGCAGACTGACGGCTACCCAAGTAACGAAAGCCTTCCTCCAACGTGCCGGCCTGGCAAGCAAACTTGTGAACTGCTGTACTGAACTCCTCCCCGAACGTGCTCTGGAGCGGGCCAAGTATCTCGATGACTACTTCTCCGAGCACAAGACGCCCGTCGGCCCACTGCATGGCCTCCTGATCAGCGTAAAGGAGCATATAGGCATGAAAGGTCTCGACCTCAACGCTGGCTTCGTATCTTGGGTTGGCCGCATTGCACCAGACGACGCCGTCATTCTGAAATTCCTCTGGAAAGCTGGATGTGTCTTCTACGTGCGTACCACGCAGCCGCAGACGCTCATGCATCTGGAGACATCGAATAACATCTACGGTGTTACGGTCAATCCCTACAACACTAAGTTGACATCTGGCGGTAGCAGTGGCGGCGAGGGAGCTCTACTTGGCCTGCGAGGCAGTTGTTTAGGTATAGGCAGTGATATAGGCGGCTCGATCAGAAGTCCAGCCGCTAACAATGGCCTCTTCGGACTACGGCCTACGTCTTTCCGGTTACCCTTTGCGGGTTGGATGGCTACGATGATGGGTGAGGAGCAAGTCATTCCGGTCATTGGGCCTCTAAGTACGAGCCTCGAAGGCATTCAGATCTTCATGAAAACCGTCCTGGACCAGGAGCCATCGAAGATCGATCCTTCGCTCGTTCCGATGCCCTGGAAGACAGAGTCTCAACTCCGCCATAAAGATGGCAAGCGAAAGCTCCGCGTTGGTGTTCTCAGTGACGACGGCATCGTCAAACCCCACCCTCCAATCCTACGCGGCATCAACACGCTCGTCGAGAAGCTCAAAACTCACCCGGACATTGAAGTTGTTGACTTCCCGCCATACAAACCGGACGAAGCATGGCGCATCATCGCCTCCCTCTACTTCGGCGACGGCGCCTCGGAAGAGAAGGAAGCCATTGCCGCTTCAGGCGAGCCGTGGCGGCCGATGAGCGACTTCATAATCAAGAAGAACCCGTTTGTAAAGGAGCTTACTGTGCCGGAGGTTTGGGACCTGACCATTGAGCGGGAAGCGTATAAGGCTGCTTTCGCCCGTCATTGGAATAGCGTGGGCACTGGGTTGCCTGGACCGGATGAGAAGGATTCCAGCACGTTTGCCGGCCCGCTATCTGAGGAGAGTGAGGAGAAGCTGGTGGATGTTGTTTTGTGTCCTGTGAGTGTGCTCTCGCGCAGCCGTCCATCCGTTCTTAGATGCGTGGGACATTTGCTGACCACGGCTCCGCTTTTCAGGTCGGCCCCTCATGTGCTCCGCTGCTCGAGACAGCGCGGTACTGGGGCTACACAGCGCAGTGGAACCTGGTTGATTATCCTTGTCTGGTGTTTCCAACGGGGTTGCAGTGCAGTGAGGTTGATAAAGTGGACTCAGACTATCACCCGAGAAACGAGAAGGATAAGTACAATCATGAGCTTTGTAAGAATCTTCGTCTCACATTGAGGTCGATTGCTGACTTAGACTAGACGAACCGAAGTCCTATACTGATGCGCCTATATCACTGCAGCTGGTTGGGCGGCGCTACCACGATGAGAAGGTCATTGAGGCATACGAGATGATTGCAGAGGCAGCTGGTTTGCCTTTCTCGTAGCTGACGATATATCAACCCCAAGATTGACGCTCGAATCGCTTTCCCCACCCCCCAAACACCTCAAACATTATTACTCCCCCGCTGACTCCCAGCAACCAAAAACGCCAACTCCAGCGCCTGCTTCTCGTTCAACCGCGGATCACAAAACGTCTCATACCGCTCCCCCAGATCCTCATCTTGCAACCCCTGGCTCCCACCCGTACACTCCGTAACCGCGTCACCCGTCAATTCCAAATGCACCCCACCTAGAAACGATCCGCACTCTTGATGAATCCTCAACGCGGCTGAAAGCTCCGAGAAAATCGCCGCGAACGACCGCGTCTTTACGCCGGTAGTCGTGGACCGTGTGTTTCCGTGCATCGGGTCGCACTGCCAGACTACTACGTGCCCGGTCTCGCGCACTGCGTTGATGTGTTTTGGCAGGAGCTCGGAGACTTTGGCCTCGCCGTAGCGGGTTATGAGGGTGACTTTTCCTGTTTCTTTGCCCGGGTTCACGATGTCGAGGAGTTGAGTGAGGTCTTCTGTGGTGGTCGTGGGACCGACTTTGATGCCGATGGGGTTCTCGATGCCGCGGAAGTATTCGATGTGAGCGTGGTCGGGTTGGCGGGTGCGGTCGCCGACCCAGAGGAAGTGGGCGCTGGTGTTGTAGTATCCTGTGGTTTCTGGTTCTTGGATGGAGGGATTGGTGAGGGCACCGCCGGTGAGGGGGGAGACTTTGGGGGGTTTTGCGGGCTTCATTTTGGGAGGGACGTTGCGGTTTGATGGGTGTTTTAGTTTGCGTGTTAGAGATTCTTCGTATGCCAGTAGTAGCCCCTCATGGCTGGTGTAGAGGTCGACAGTTTGGAGCTGTCCGGCTGTGTCTGCGCCAATCGTCCGCATGAAGCGAAGAGACTCGCTGATGCTCTCAACAATGGTTGTGTATTTCTTCTGCATCTCAGGATCCTGTACATGGCCCAATCCCCAATCCAATGGCTTGTGGAGATCGGCGATTCCTGAGCTCAACTGCGCTCGAACATAGTTCAACGTCGCCGCTGAGTGAAAGTACGCTTGCACCAGCCTATCGGGATCAATAGCCCTATGCTCAACATCATACCCATTCAGGATATCGCCACGAAAGCTCGGAATCTCCTTGCCATCCACCATCTCCATGGGCGAGCTTCGGGGTTTCGCATACTGTCCTGCCATCCGCGCTATGCGCACCACGGGCTTGTTGCCACCCCAGATGAGGACGAGGGACATCTGGAGCAGCAGCTTGATTTTAGCATCAATGGCTTCATCGTTGCAGTAATCGAATAGCTCCGCGCAGTCGCCACCCTGGAGTAAGAAGGCTTTTCCCAGTGCGACATCTTCCAGTGACCGCCTCAGCCTCCAGATTTCCGTGGGCGTGACGATGGGTGGTAAGTGTTGTAGTTTTCCTACAGACTTGCCGACTGCGGCTTGATCTTCGTAGTGGACGGGTTGTTTGATTGGTTTCGACCGCCAGGATGATGGCTCCCAGCTGGTGTGCTTGCCTCCGTTCGACATGCCGTCGAGTTGGTGTTGCTGTCCGTTCATGGTCTCAAGTGTCTGGATCAGGTAAACGTGAATGAAGAGAATAAGAGATTCTGGGCCAAGATCCTATACTAGATAATCCAGATCTTACAATCACATCCCGACCGCATCGAGTCTCAGTCTATGAAACCACATGCAAGGTACAGTGGTCTCGAACGAATGACTCGTTCAAGCAGAATTTAGACACCAGCCCTACAGATCCCACGCCAAGACATCGATATACCAGACCTCATCCTTCCTCCCGCCCCCCAACCGCAGCCAAACAAACCACTGTACACTCAACATGGCAGAACCACAACCACCAGATGTCGTCGAGGGCGCCGACCCTCCGGAGTCCATCCCTGCCACCGCCGACGACCGCGCTGCCGCCAAAGCCATGGACTCCCTCGATGCCCGCGGCGAAGACGTCGAAGCTCCTACTACAGCCAAGAAAGAAGTCGACGTCAAAGCTCTGACTGACGCGATGAAGCTGCTGGAGACCTCGTCAGGTGCGGGAGCATCGACGCAGAAGAAGGCGCAGGAGCAGAAGAAGAAGGAAGAAGAGGTCAAGAAACCTTTGATCAAAGTGGACCAGGGGGATGTGGCGTTGTTGGTCGAGCAGCTGGACGTTAATAAGGTGAAGGCGACGGAAATCTTGAGGGCACACGAGGCGGATGCGGTGGCGGCGATGAAGGCGTGGGTTACTGCTGCTGTTTGACGGCATGGGTTTATGTATGGATGGGCGTGTGTCAGAATGAAACCAGACCAACGCAGTCTGTGGAACTACGGAACGCAGCAGTCTTTCCAACTTTCTCGGCCAGCCTGGAACTTGGTGGGGCCGAGTCGCAGGGTCGAAGGAAGGGCCAACTTGAACAATTTGGTCCATTTCTGGACTGGACATCGATCAGATATACGAAGCACGCTGGCGGCAGACCCAACAGAGCCTGAGATGGCCCGAGATTCATCGACGTCACTGCATTCCCGATATCTTACGTGATGTGCGCTCAGGCAGATGCTGCAAGATCAGACGGCAAGAACGGCTTTCACCCTCGTCCACAGGAGACATCAACCAGCATTTGGTCAAGCTTGCAACAACGAAGCCTGTGGCCTCTGCGAGGATGGATTGATAAGACGATTCAACGTCCCGGAGGCTTCTTCAGCGACTGTCCTGCACTTGATAGCACTACAAGCATAGCATGTTTGATCGATCTCGACTTTTCTCGTGTTTTCCTTGTTGCCCTTTCATGGCAGTCCTGAACCCGTCACCAGAATAAAACATGATTTGAGTGGAGATTCAGCTTCCAGAAAGCCATGTGAGCTTACCTCACGGGTTAGAAGAGTCAAAAACGAATGCCTCGAAGTTTTTGAAGTAGAAGATACGAAATCGATCAATCCTAGATATCCCTCAAACACTCCTACGATCCAATCTGTACCATGCCCCCCAGGGTACCCTTCAACGCCATCCCATCTCGAGCGAAACACAATCTACTTCCCCCCATTCCAGAACGTCAACCTCCGAGTTTTCGTCTTATCCTTGCCCGGCAGATCAAGCTTCCGAACGCGATTCATAGGCGCGGTCTGCTGCACAATCATACCCGGTCCCTTCAGATACGCCGGCGTCACCGGCGAACTTCCCTCTTCGCCGCTGTTCTCCTTGTCCATTACCGAGACATCCTTGATTGGCGTGAAGTCTTCTTCAGCTTCTTCGGCCCTCTTTCCGGGCGATTCAGCAACGAGTTTGAGGGAGGAGCGGCCAAATGAGCTGGCGCGGCCAGAACTGCTCTTCCGGTCGCGGACGATGTTGCCACCGATGTTCAGCAGCGCAGACGGCTCCATGCTCTTGCGTCTGCGTCGGCCGCCTCGTGGGATCTCAGCGACATCGACGGCGTACGCTTCGTCCGACTCGTCCATGCGAGCACCTTCGTTGTCGCAGTCGCTGACCCAGCGGCTGTTGACGCAGTGAACGATCGGACCAGAACCTTTCTCCTCGGCTGTCTTGTTGTTGAGGCGGACTCGCTGGAGGGTAGTCGGCGAGCCGTCTTTGAAGATAACGTGGGTGACCCGCTCGCTCCATGCTTTAGTTGTTTTTGCTCCAAGGCGGTGCAGGAGCGCAACGAAGGGTGCTGAGGCAGATGCGCCTTCAAGTGTGAAGACTTCGACGAGAGCGACGACACTGCGGAGTGGTTCTGCTGGGTGAGGAGTCATTGGCTCTTGTGCTGGTGTCGTGGCCGGTGCTTTCAGCGGTGTCTTGATGGGAGTGTGTGAAGCTCGAGGAGTGCTGCCTTTCAGTGCAGCTTTCCGTAGGGAGTCAGACTTCTGTGCGGTAGCTGGACGCTTGCGAGGTGATGTCTTCGTCGGCGTCCGGAAGCGAACAGGTCCTGCCAGGGTCTTCGCTTGGTCTGCGTAGCCATTGCGTAGATTCATACGTGGATACCGCTCACCTGGCGCGGCGACTGGTGTTGCAACTGGTGTGGACTCCACCTCTGGAATGACAGAATCAACCTCAGCCTTCTCCGGCGCTTCTTCAGCTTTCGAAGTCTCAATGACCGAGGGCTTGGGATTCAAAGCAGTCACGCGCCCAGAAGTCGCCCGATGGAAGGTCTCTCGGCGCTTCGCAGGCTTCTCTGCAGGCGTTTGAAACCGCGCTGGTGCAGCGACCGTTTGCGCATGACTACCGTCGTACTGCCGTGGAGCAGCCTTCGGTGTGGCAACAACATCCGCAGCCTTCGGCTCCTCGAGCACATTCGGCTTCGGATTAAACGTAGTCACTCGTCCCGAAGTCGCCCTGTGGAACGTCTCGCGCCTCTTCGCAGGCTTTTCCGTCGGGTCACGGAATCTCGCAGGTGCAGCCACGGTCTGAGCATGATCCTCATAGTCCTGCCTCGGTGCACGGCGAGGAAACCGCTCCTTCGGCGTGGCCACCGACGTCTCCGCATGCTCTTCGTAGTCCTGCCTCGGCGCAAGTCGAGGAAAGCGCTCCTTAGGCTTAGCCACCGGCGTCTTAGCTGGTGATTGTACCGTAGGGATTGCAGTTGACGGAGCACGACTCATGCTTGGCCTGCTCTTGACTGGTGTGGTAGCCGTAGAACCAGCGCGAGATCTAGACCACCAGTGATCCGAGAATGGGTTGACGACCCTTGGCATGCTGGCGCCATCTGAGGTGTTTGGTCGACTGCCGGCTTTGAAAGGTGTCTGATGGCTGATCGCAGGCAAAGACTTGCGCCTTGCGTCGAACGCAAAGGTTGGCAGGGCGTAGTGCGGCAATTCTTCATCAGCAATCGCTTCCTCTGCAGGTGGCTCTTCTTCGGGTCGTGGTCTCGTCTGCGTTTGAGCAAGATCGAGGTCAAACATGTCTGTATCGTCTGTCGACGAGTTCGCGCTATCATCTTCATCCCCAGGTATAGCAGCAGCTGCGGTGGTTTCTTCAAGACCAGCCTCCTCCATTTCATCTTCTGCTGCCTGCGTTTCGGCCGGTGAGCTGGGAGTAGCCTCTGCACCGGCATGCTCTTCGGCTTCTTGCTCTAGTTGTGCCAAATCTGCCAAGTTCAAAGCTTCCGTCGGCTCAGTGAGCGCAGCCATATCAATGTAGTCGCTCAAGTTCATGGTCTGGCGCCGGGACTCACGCTCTTGGGTGGCTACATCTAGCTCAGCGGGCATCGAAGCATCGACGTCGATCTCCATGGCTTTTCGACCAGCGGTATTGTCCTCATCATCGGCTTGCGACGGTGGTGCACCCTCGTATGCCTGTTCCTCGTTTGAAGTTGCAGACGCTGCGTTGCGAGCACCGCTGAACAGATCATCGAAATTGACAGTAATGGCAGTATCCTGCTTAGAAGGGTTTTGCCAGTCAACCGCTTTGATGGCGGACGCCGGTGCTGGTGCCTCATGATCACTGAGTGACTCGTTCCCATCTTCCGTCTCGTTGGCAGCATCGTCCGACATCTCGTGGTCATCCAGTCCAAGTCCAAGTGCTGATCGGTTGATGATAACCGTATCTTCCGTCTCGAACGAGTCGCTAGGTGTAATGGAGTTAGATCCTTCCTCGTCTTCGATATCTTCTTCAGCCTCATCTTCTTCCTGAAGGCTAGCATCATCCACAAGCATAGTTTCATCAGGATCTTGCTCGATCTGAGCAGGGGCGATGAAACCCTCTTCTTCAATGCCATGCGAAGTGATCATCTGGCCAGGCTCATCATTTTCTTCAGCGTCCGTGATCGACTCAGGTGGCGACTGGAGTTGCAACGGTGCGTCAGAAGCAGTCGCTGGGGTGGACGGCACCGATGGCTCGACCTCGTGCTCGTCTTCTGGCTCGTCCATGGGAATAATATTCTCGTCGACAACAAAAGATGGCTCGTCTTCCTCCTCCGCGATAGACTCTTCTTGCATCGGAAACGCTGGAGCGCCCTCACGCAGGTCGCGGAATACCATCGCCCTGCTGCCACCTCTCGCGACAGTCATGGGCCTAACCTCAGAGGATGGAGGAACCGGCTTGCAGTATGGCTTCTGAGTCTGTGGCGTACCTTTCTGGGATCCAAGCACAGCATAGCGGCGAGCGGGAGTTTGCAGGCGTTGCTCCTCTTCGTACTTGCGGATGGTGCGTTGAACTGAGGAGAGGTAGCGGGCTTCTGCATCTGCGCTTCCTCGCTTCAAGGGCGTCTTAGGCCCACACAGCTCGTCCTCAGAGGCTCCTTCATCGGTGTTTTCGGCTTCGTCTTGAGCGGAAACAGATGCAGTGTCGTTCATCTCTTCGTCCTTCTCCGGACCTTCCTGGTCGAAGCTTCGCAGCGTGGAGTCATTTGGAGTAGTTGGCCTGGAGCTCAGAGATGCCTCGCTCTCCTCCTTTGCAGACTGCTGCTTCCTCGTCTGCGCTGGCGTGGGCTTGGTTTTCGCTGGAGTACTTGCGAGCACCGCAACATCATCGTCCTCGTCGAAAGCCGCTTCCAAGTCTGGGAGTTCAGCGTTCTCGTCTGAGACTGTCCTTTTCCTTGTAGTTGCATTGGTCTGCACAGGAGCTTTCGCCGGTGCAGCCGTGACCACTCGCTTTCCGTTTCTAGTCGTACGCGTAGCAGGCTTAGACACTTGCGTGATCTTCTTAGGACTCAACGGTTGTGCCTTGGCTGCTGTCGCTCGAGTGCCACGGGTCGCCTTCGGTGCAGGTGCTGGTAGAACAGGTGCTTTCTCGACAGGTTCGGCTCCTCTCTTGCCTCTCACGGAGCCGGCCTTGGTGGAATTCGCGGGTTTCGGTTCTTCCACTGCAGACTTTACTTCATTCATCGCAGGTGCAGCTCTTTTCCCGCGCAGCGTGCTGGCCTTCGTAGCTCTTGTCGCTCTCGGCTGCTCGACTTCCTCCTCTACTGTCTCCTCTTCAAGCGGTGCAGCGGCCTTCCTGCCCCTCACAGAACCCGCCTTTGTCGCCTTGGCCGGCTTCGCGTCCTCAACGTCCTCCTTCGCAGTCGCTGCATCCTTCTTCGGCCGACCAGGTCCCCTTTTCCCGCCCTTCGCAGGCTGCTCCTCCGCATCCACCTCAACCTCCAGTTGCCTCCCCTTTGCAGCTCTTCCATTGCTTAAAGTCTCCGGTTTCGCAGCAGTCTTCGTAGCGGCCTTCGCAGCAGTCGCCTTCCGAACCGGCTTCTTCTTGAGCATCGTCTCGTGATCCGAGGCCAGCTCGTCGTCTTCGGGGTCCTTTTGGACCATTCGTCGTGTGGCTACCATGTCTGCTAAAGTACTGTCGTCGTTTGCATGACAGAGAAAGGACGAAGTTCTGGTGTTTCTGGGAAGGAAAGAGCGTGTTTACTCTTGTCAACATTGGGAAGGCGCTAGTGGCTTATCGACTGCGGGGATGTTCGAGCTTAATTTCTGGTCACGTGGTCGACTTGGAAAGTCAATGGAATAGATCGACTCTTGCTCGTAATGTGGAGAAAGAGATTGGTCGTAGATGCTGTACAGTTTTGATACATAGCGCTATGCCATCAAATTAGCAGTAGGCGACTTCTCGTCCCCCCATACGAACGACGTCTGCTCCATCGAGCGCGGCGAGATCCTCACTAGTGAGATCGCATGCGTGTTGCATGACAGCTTCGCATGGCGGCAAAGGTGCGTGATCGTCGGACGTCCGTGGCAGTCAAGTCGTTGAGCGGCGCGATCGTGTCCTTCTGACCAACCCGGCAAGATCCTACTCACCACACCCGACACAACACCATCCCCCCAACCCTCCTCTCCGCGCACTCCCTCACCTCCATCACCCCCAAGTCCGTACTCACAGCCATACACTCCCCCACCTGCGTCAACGGCTTGATCTCCCCCTTCGCCGCCGCGTGACCCCTCGTCAATCCTCCCAAATCTCTCGCGTTCAGCCATATTCGCTTCGTAGGCTTCGACAGCATCGTCGCTTTCCGTAGGACTGGCATGTTGTCCCAGTACTTTAGTCCCAGCCATAATCTTCGTGACGCGCGATTTGCTTGCGTAACTACGCCTTCGCTCTCCAGATCCCAGGGATCTTGTTGCGTAGGTGGTGGAGGTGGGTTGAAAGGTTGGTTTGGTATAGGAACACCCATGGGGTTGATTGTGAGGCCGTCTCGGGCGAGGTCGCGGGTCGTGCGCAGGCTGTTCTGGGGTCCAGCGAAGTAGCGAAGCGTAGGGGCTGAGAAGCCTTCTCGGAGGATGCGCTCGCGCAGCTTCATTGCTTGCTGATTTCGGTGGTCACGCCGGGCGCCTGCTCTATTCCGCTCATCCGCGTTGGGGTTGTCACTTTGATATTCGTAATCGTAGTTGTCGGGGTACCATCTCTGCACTTCCTCTTGTGCACTGTTGAGAAGGGTGGCGTGGTTTTGGAGGAAGGAGATTGACATCTCGTCCATGCCTTCATCTTGTAACTGCTCCAAACGCTTGTTTCCGTGGCGCATGAGGAAGTTGGCGGCTACATTACTCCATCCTTCATGTTCAAGTTGGGCTGCGCTTTTTAATCGCTCCTCCATTGCGAATGTGATGGCTTCATCATTAAATCCCTCCTCTCGTAGTATCGCCGCTGTCACCGGTCCCGGTCCATCGACGACTCTCTGCAATGCGCTCTCCGGGCTGTGCATGCTCCCGTCTCCATGTTGATGTGGATGCGATGATATGTTGTTGCTATCCCTCATGCCTGGAGGAAAGCATGACGCGGGTGGTGAAGGCCCGCCGAGTTTGACCTGGGAGAGGAAGCCCTGCTTGTGGAGGAGCAGCGAGAGTGAGAGATGCAGTTTCGAGTACGGTATTGATGTGAGGCCGAGTCGTGCGAGCGAGGCGTTCTGGAGGTGCGAGCAGACGTGGGAGAGGTTGACGAGGGACATGTTGGTGGAGTGGCCCGGAGGCCGGGTGGTTGGTAGAGATACACTCTAGTTGGAGCGTATTGTTGACCGTAATGAGATCAGTCCGGGTGCTCAATATGAATCCAATGACCGGGGGATTGCGGTCAGTATTCCTGTCCGTCTCGTTGTCAATCGAAGGGCCATCCTCGATGCACGTCTCGGAAGTGTCTTTCTCGCCGCACCTTCCTCTCCCAAACTGCCCCAATTGCCTCTTCTGATTGGAAGGTGAATTTAGTCACGTGCGCTGTTAACCGCCATCCAAGATTGCCCGGTGGAGCTTGAGCTGCACCACCAGCGCGTGGCAGCAGGATGGCGACCAGAAATAGCTGCAGCAGATGCTCTATGCGCTGCTATTCGAGTTGGCCTATAAGTCGCTCGCCCTCGTGGTCACCGTCTGGGTCGCCCAGTTCCTGACCTCGCAGTATTTGGAAGCCCTGGTCGAGTTCACCCGGATCTACATCAACGTGATCGATCTGTTGTATGCTGATAGACAGGCACCGTTGAGGGCATAGGATAATCAAAAGGGCATATACTGAAGGACAACCTCTGCCGGGAAGAACAAGATGCCTGCTGGACCGGGCGATACTCACCTGGTCACGCTGTAGGTTGGGGACAGACTCATTAGAACAACGAGAGCATGCTGACGGAACGGATAGCTTCACCGATGCACATTACTACTTCTCAGCTCCCTCGTTGAAACCACAACATCACCGCTTCAGCAGAGGCTCCTATCTTTACCTCTATCACAACGCTTCGGAGAACAGGACGAAAATCGAGATAGCGAACCACGCCGGTACCGCGGATCAAGATGCGTTCTCTGGTTCTTTCGATCATCTGTCACGAGTGACATACTCGTACAAGCAGCCAACACTGTTTTCAGTGACGATCGATGGGGGGAGTATACAAGGTCACGACCAATGGCACCTGCCCAGCTACAACGAGAGGAACCAGCAGAAGTATCTGTACAAGATAAATATGCTAGATCTGTATTTATGGACCGAGAAGGATGCGTCGACGTTCTTAGGCCACTTGAAGAGCGTCGTCCCAGCCGAGAAGTTGGAGATCAAAGATGCTCCCGCAAAGCTGCAGACACCTGCGGAGCACAGAGATTCCATGAGTCCTGTCGTGCAGCAATTGGAGAAGACGGCGATCGGTGCCCAGTTCCCTCCGCGAGCTGAGAGTACGACTTCATCTCATTCAATACCTGGCCCTCCTTTAGGTCTGCAGACGTCCTCTACACCAGCTCAGCCTACTCCGATGGCATATAACCCTGCCGCGCCAGCCGCACCGGAGCCCATCGCTTACCGCGAGAAGACGCCTCCACCTCTAGATTCAGACGCCGGCAACGGCTTGACAAATCCTGGCCAATACAGCTCTTATCCACAGCAGCAGTATGCGAATGTCCCTAACACCTTCCAGAGCTCAGGTCAACCAACGCCTCAGCAGTCGTTCTTCTCTGGTCCTCCTGGCCAGCCAGCCCGTCACTCAAGTATGAGCTTCCCAGGCCCACCCTCCCAAGGTACGCCACCTCAACGCACCGCATCTGGCATTGGGTCTTTGCCGCCTCCGCCTCCGCCGCCAGGTAGTGGTCCTTCGCCACAGCCGTACAACCCATCCTTCGCTCCTCCACCAGGTAACGGCCTCCCACAAGCAACGTCACCACCACCCACTCAGACGAGCTTTAACCGGCAGTCCTCATATGGTGGCCTACCTGGACAAACACAGTACGCCAGCTATCCCTCGTCAACTCCCTCATTCGGTCCCTCCGCTCTCGCCTCCCCTGGTCTCCCAGGCACACCCGGCTACCAGCAACACAACGGCCCACCCACTCCCTCCGCGCCGCCTGCTTACTCTTCTGGTCCGCAGCAATATCAGCCCGGCCAGCAGCAACAGTTCGGCTACAGCAGCTACTCCTACTCCCAACAACAACCCGCGGACAGTAGCGCTGGACCCGGGACGTACGGTATTCACGGGCAAGTGTATCGCCCTACGGAGCAGGAGGCGCTGGCGCATGGGAAGCCTGCGGGGCCGCAGAGGCAGCAGAGCAGTGAAACTAGGAATAGGTTGGAGGGGAGGGTGACGCAGGTAGAAGCCGGGGTGGGCAAGTTTATGAAGCGGTTGGATAAGCTGTGGTAGATTCTAAGGCTGGGCCATCAGGGGATGCCGTGGTCCAGATGGATGAGGGACTAGGTCATAATGTAGATACGATTGGTCAGACGAAGAATGATTGGCTACCAACAAGATCACACTACCTTATGTTCGTGTACCCGGTCATACCAATGTGATACCACAGTGACACCAGGTCATACCGGCCTGCAGGTGGGAGAAGTCCTCCGATCTTCGACCTCGTGAACACCTCTCCACTCATTGGCTCCAAAGCATCTCGCGCTAGTGAATGTTCACTGACCCCGAACTAGCCATTGCTAACCCCATCTCTCACCCTTCACTGATCCCGGCAAAACCCCGACCTCGCGCTCCCCGCCCAAAAACTTAGAAGGAGAAGCGGCCCACAGCGTCCAGGCCGAAGAACCTGGCTCCAAAGCCCGCCAAGACCAGCGACCTGGCTGAGGTGCCTCCTCCGAGACGCGAAGTGCTCGATTATGAGCCGAATCTTGACGATTCTCGATTTTGGAGAAGAGGCAACAACGTCCGGGACAAGTTTTGGACTTCGAGAGGAGGTGGGTGAGGGCGTCTTGTCGATTGATGCCGCTTCTCGAAGAGCGATAGGGTTTGTAGAAGGAACGACGGCGACTTCGAACTCAGGACGAAATGACATTAGCTAGCGGCGGCTGTTTCCAGCCAATGAGCGATCGTGGATCGTCTGCGTGAGATGATGTTGCGCTCTTCTCGTGGCCTCTCCGTGGCTGAAGCAGCTCAATTTACCAGATCTGTAGATCTGCAGAGGTGCAACTTTCCTTGTGACAATGCTTTTTGGTACTGCTATTGTTCGAAAAGATCTATATCTGCTTGATCTCCTTTCCTACCCCCTCAGGCCTCTCAGCCTCCCACTCATCCCTCAGCACGGCGTACAGCGTATCCGTCAATATGATGAGTAAAGCCAAGTTCCAGACCAGCGTAATGGCGTAGAAGAAGTTGGCGTTACCTGAGCCGGCGTAGATCCAGAGATGGTGGAACGCTGGACCGAGCAGCATGCAGTAGAGTAGGGCTGCGATTGCTGGGAAAGTGTAGCGGTGGGTCGAGGACACTGCAAATCAGTTGTCAGCGGCATCGAAGCGTATCGGAGATGTCAGAACGTACACTCAAAGACATGCCCAAGCAGACAAACAGAACTCAACCAAGCGCCCACAGCCCCGACATTAGCGTATGGCTCAAACACCGCAATCGCTCCCATCATCAACACTACCGCTGCCAACGGCTGCTTGCGTAGTCGCAGCGCCAAGGGCACACTGTAGGACAGCATATGTAGCCAGAAGACGCCGAGGAAGAACGAGCGGAATGCGTCGAACATTTCGATGAAGAAGTACCACCAGAGGCCTGGGTTGGGTGTGAGGTCCGGGAGCTGGAGGGGCGTGAGGTAGACGGAGGGGATAAATTGGAGGGAAGGGAGGAGGAGGGCGGAGAGACCGAGGAGGAGGGTGAGGGTCGCGAAGAAGACGAGGGTAAGTTGGACTGCGAAGGGGAGGGCGGAGGGCAGGGTTCGCTGGTCCAGGGTGGCCTTTGCATTCGCCTTCTGGTCGTTGGTGGACTCTGTGGACGTCGCTTCTTGCTGGCAGAGGCGGCCGTAGCACAGTAGGCCGATCGGTGGCAGCAAGAAAGCCGGATGCAGGCTCAAGTAGCTAGCGACTGCCAGTGCGAAGGCTGACGTGGGCGTCCGTGCCTCGCATGCGTGTTTGACGCTGAGCAGAACGAAGAAGGTCGTGAAGACCGTGGTTGGTCGGCCAAGGCAAGTCAAAAGGGTCAATGGGTTGAAGAGGTAGCTACGGTCGTTAGCTTGAGACTCCCATCTCGGTTGAGGGATCCACCTACACAGCCGCCACAGATACTGGCTTCCATGTCCGTTCCGCTCTCGGCGACTTGTATACCAGAGAAACAGGTGCCGCGCCAGATGCAGCGATGTGGTACAGTGTGTCTGCGGAGAGGACATCAAGGGCCGTGTAGACCAGGATGCTGGCCAGGCTGCCGATCAAGGTACTTGGACTGGGTAGGAAAGAGAAGAACGAGAGCAAGAGCGGCGCCTACAGCATGTTCAGTACTTTTCACTCAAGCAGCTTCATGGTCTTGCTAACCTGGTGGAAGATGCCGCCATCGTACGGATCGAGTCCTCGTTCGTAGAGGAACAAGCCTTCCTGCACTGCACCCGCTCAGCTACTGCCCATGCTTGACCATACTGTGTTCATGCTAGAATACTGTGCATATCACGTACATCTCTTGAAGCTGTTTACTGGCGTCGAGATCTCTACTCGTCCAGCTAGAAGTTCGTGAAGTCCTGGGAAGGTCACCGCAAGGAGGATGCGCAGAGCAGCGGCCGAGGTGTAGAGGACTGTCTTCGGGTGGTCATTGTAGACCTTTGTGATCGCTTCCATGGCCTTGTGTCCTTTGCCCGCATCATGTGTCTGCCTTTGTCGTCTCGCCTTCAACTCTGCTTCGTGTAGTGTGTCAACTCACTCCCGCGGTGAAGCTTCCTATTTGGGACTGGCACGCCTGAGCGAAATCTTGGCGATCATCTGAAAATCTAGGCCTCTGCGACTCTTGCAACTTCTCTTTACAACCAACAAAGCTCACCACAATGGGCCGAGAAAAGAAGAGAGGCACGTCGGGGGCGACGAAGAACTACCTCACCCGCTCTCAGGCGGTGCGCAAACTGCAGATCTCCCTCGCCGACTTCAGACGACTATGCATTTTCAAGGGCATCTACCCACGCGAACCTCGATCGAAGAAGCGAGTGTCGAAATCTTCAACGCCCAGCACGACCTTCTACTACGCCAAAGACATCCAGTACCTCCTCCACGAACCGCTCCTCAACAAGTTCCGCGACCAAAAGGCGCTTGCGAAGAAGATTTCTAAGGCATTGGGTCGTAACGAAGTCAGCGATGCCTCCAGATTGGAACGGAACCTCAAGCCGCGCATGCGACTGGATCACATCATCAAGGAGAGGTACCCAACATTCGTGGACGCCTTGAGAGATCTCGACGACGCTCTATCCATGCTCTTTCTGTTCGCCAACCTTCCTTCGACTGCTGAGGTCCCGGCAAATATAATTGCTAAGTGTCAGAGACTCACGCTGGAGTTCGAGCACTACCTCATCCGCACGCACAGCCTTCGAAAGAGCTTTCTGTCAATCAAGGGTATCTACTACCAGGCGACCATTCAAGGCCAGGATATATTATGGCTTGTGCCGTACCGATTCGTGCAAAGAACCGGCGCGGATGTGGACTACAGGATTATGGCGACCTTTGTGGAGTTCTACACCACGCTGCTAGGGTTTGTGAACTTTAGACTATACACGAGCATTGGTCTGGTCTACCCGCCTACATTCGATCTGAAATCAGAGGAGCAGGGAGCTGAGCTTGGTGCTTTCCAGCTTGAGGCGCAGAACGGCGAAGAACAACAGCCGGCTGATAATGAGGTGGACGCAGAGACGAACGAGAAGGCTCAGGCTGAGGCAGACCGACTGCTATCATTACCAGCAGAGCCGCAGCGCGATGAGGAAGAACAGGCGGAGGCTGATGTCGAGGACATAGAAGCGAACCAAGCAAGTGCTCTGGATCAGTTCGCCTCAATCGATGAGAAGGCGGACACGCTATTACAGCCGTCAGCAACCGCTGACTCGGCGACGGCCGGCAAGCTTTTCGAAACCTTCACGGTGTTCCTGTCGAGAGAAACACCTCGGCATTCACTGGAGTTCATCCTGAAAGCCTTCGGCTGCAAGCGTGTGGGCTGGGACAGCAGCTTAGGGGAGCCGGGAGCGTACTGCGCCGAGGACGACAAGCGCATCACGCATCAGATAGTCGACCGGCCTGATCTGCCCTTACCATCTCCGCCACTTACCGACGGCGAGACTGACATGGACGTGGACGAGGTGGACGGTGTAGTGACGAAGAGGGCTAACGAGCGTGTGCCCGGCAGGATCTATGTCCAGCCGCAGTGGGTTTGGGACTCTATCAACGCCGGGCAGCTGCAACGGCCGGATCTCTATGCGCCTGGTGCCACCTTGCCACCTCATCTGAGTCCGTGGGTCAAGCCGAAGAAGGGCGACTACGATCCTACTCTCTCACTTGCGGCGCAGGAGACCGCCGCTGAAGCGGAGATGGAGGACGAGGAGGATATAGTGGATGAGGGCAGTGGAGGAGAGGAAGTTGAGGGTGTACGTGGCGATGGCGAGGCGAGAGAGATGGAAGAGGAGCTGGACAAGGAAGAAGATGGCGGTATGGATGTCAACCTGGCAGGTTCTGAGGACGAGTCCGAAGGTGAGGTAGAAGTCAGCGGTGGCGCCGATGCAGACGAAGACGACGAATGGGGCGGCATCTCCGGCGACGAAGCCGAAGACGTAGGCGATTCTGCCGCTCGGCAAGCGCAGGCGGAACTCGAGGCTGAGGCGCTGGGTAAGGCGCCAGTACAGGCTGGCACTACCGAGAAGGAGAAGCGCAAGAGGGAGCGGGAGGTCGCACAGGCGAAGCGGGCACGAGAAGAGCGCGAACAGCAGGAACAGGTTGAGCGGCAGAAGATGATGATGCCGAGACGGAAGAGGAAGGTGTACGAGAAGATGGTATACTCGAATGCGCGGAAGGACGAGGAGGCGGAGAAGCTGAGGGCGAAGAGGAGGAAGATCGAACGTGGTGGTGCTGCGAAGAGCTGATGATGGGACGACTCATGTCAATCATCTATGTCTGGACGGAATAGGAAGGCATTAAGATCGACAAACTGGCCGCATACAGTAGCTCCGACTTCGGCGATATTCGGTCAATGACTTCCACTTTCACGACATCAATCATTCACTTTTTCTCAACCCGCGTCTTCCTCTGAGCTTTGGTGATACACTGCTTTTCATTCGTCGGCGTCGTTTCGTTGTGTTTACCCTGGCCGTGTCGGCGTCAGAACATCAATATGGAATTCCAAAAACTCATATCAACACAAGAAATCAAAAAGCACAACCACACTCAAGACTGCTGGATCGTAATCGAAGACGCAGTATGGGACGTGACCGCCTTCGCCCCCGAGCATCCGGGCGGCGCAAACTGTACCTCTCCATCACCAATAACCACCACAATTGATCACTGACCCAAAGATCTAGTTCTTTTGAAATACGGCGGCCACGATGCAACGAAAGGCTATTCGGAATACCACAGCCCTTCCGTGGTGAAGGACAATCTACCGCTCGAATGTTTCAAAGGCAATCTCGACCGCTCAACGATCGATTCGTCTTGGGCACCGGTGGTGGCGGAGAATGCGGCCCTGAAGGTCGAGGAGGGCGAGAAGACGCCGTTGAGTAGTATTATCAATGCGTGCGTTATCCACTCCTCTAGCACAGGCCGTGAGTGCTGATACATCGTAGTTACGATTTCGAAGAGGCCGCGCAGAAGCATGCGTCGAAGAAGACTTTCGCCTTCTACTCTACTGCCGCGACGGATTGCTGGTCTCGAGATATGAATCAGGAAATGTATAAACGAATCTGGTTCCGGCCGCGGGTGATGAAGGATGTGACGAACATTGACACCTCGACGACTATGCTGGGTATACCGCTCGCCGTGCCGCTCTTCATTTGTCCCACGGGTTTAGCCAAAATGATCCACCCAGACGGCGAGAAAGCATTGGCGAGAGCGGCGAAGTCGACCGGCATCCTCGAGATTGTAAGTATGAACATACCAACCTTGAAACGCAACTTGCTAAAGCAGTCCCACCAGCTCTCAACCTCCGCCTCCCACCCCCTCCCCGACATCCTCTCCGAAGCCCCCAACCACCCCTTCCTCTTCCAACTCTACATGAACAAAGACCGCCAAAAGTCCGCGTCTCTGATCAAACAAGTATCCGCCAACCCCCAAATCCGCGCCATCTTCCTCACGGTCGACGCCGCCGGTCGCGGCAAGCGCGAATCCGACGAACGTCTCGCCGTGGACGAAATCGTGATAAACCCCGTCACTGGCCAGCGCGCGGAGACGGACAAGAAGGGTGGCGGGCTGACGCGAATGATGGGGAGTTATATCGATCAGAGCCTGACGTGGGAGGATATCAAGTGGATTCGTACTTTGACTGATCTGCCGATCGTGCTGAAAGGGATCACGAACGCTGAGGATGCGAAGATGGCGATGCAGTATGGTGTCGAGGGGATTATTCTGAGCAACCATGGTGGAAGGAACTTGGACTATGCGCCGCCGGCGATTTTGCTGTTGCTGGAGATGCATAAGTGCTGTCCTGATGTGTTTGAGCGGATGGAAGTGTTTGTTGATGGCGGGATCAGGAGAGGCGGGGATATTGTTAAGGCGATGTGTTTGGGAGCCAAGGCGGTGGGCATTGGGAGAACGTTTTTGTACTCGTTGAATTATGGGACGGAGGGGGCGGAGCATCTTGTTGAAAGTGAGTTGATCGACTGTTTGAGTGAGTGAGGAAGACGCTAACATCTTTAATGTAGTCCTAAAGGATGAGATGGAGAGCGTGATGAAGCTGATTGGTGTAAAGAATTTGTCTGAAGTTCATCCGGGTCTCGTCAACACACTCGATGTGGACCATCTGGTACCTTCGACGCCCGACCACCCATATGCTAAATGGCGGCCACAGCCTCGACTATAAGTGCAATCAAGGAGTCGAACGGCCTTGCTCCTCCAAGACATCCCGACACCTCCCACATGGCTGATCAGCGTCTGCGGCGGTGTACTTCCAGCAACGAACACACTTGTGATGATCTGGCGGCATCACGACCACCTTCCCGAGCTCTTCCTGTCCAGTGATGCGGAACTCCTGCTCATCCTTCCACGATTTCTCGGGATCAGCAGGATACTGTGCACCCGCGTGTAGAGACGCCTGGCTGACCACCAGAAGATCCGCCAGCTCACCGTTGCGCTCCCACTGTCCAATGTGGTTCCGAGCCGCGGAGTACGTAGTCGCAGGTAGATGCACGTCAACTCTGCACGCAAGGCCGCTGCGCAGGTTGCCGGCCTGCCTTGCATCTTCCTGCACAAGCTTGACGGCCATACTTAGAGATTTGAATATATCCAATCCTTTCTCCACATTCTCAGCATCGTCTGGAGCCGCGGGCTCTACACTCGTCCATACTCGTCTCAGCGGATGCAAGTGATCCTGCATTCCTGCCGGGCGATGCTCCCATACTTCTTCGACCAGGTGCGGTGTGATAGGTCCAAGCATTCTCAGCAACCCATCGAAGATGGTTTTGAGCACCGCTTGCGTCCGCGACCGCACTTCTCTCGAACCGGCGTACATGGCGTCCTTGATGACTTCGAAGTAGAACGCTGATAGGTCTGCGCTGATGAAGACATTGATGTCGTTCACTGCTTTGTAAAACTTGTACTTGTCGTTCGCCTGCCAAACCTCGCGTTCAGTCTTGGCAAGTTGGTGGAGAACTGCTCGGTCTGCGAAGGTGAGGGTGCTGGTATGCTTATCTAGTGTGGAGGTATGCGAGTCATAGTCCGCCAATACACCCAACAGGAACTTGAAGGTGACTCTATACTTCTGTAAAGCCTGTTGTACGCTCTGGAGCACTGGTGCGGAGATGCTAACATCTCTCGTGTAGTCGCTGCCTGCAACCCAGAGGCGTAGCGCATCTGGTCCCATGGCATCGTACTTCGGCGTCTGGTCATTCGCAGGCGCAGTATCGGCAATTTTGCCTTTACCTCGTTGCTTCCGCGGCTTGATGGGAGGCAGAAGTGAGCCGTCGAGTATCTGGTCAGGAGAGATAACATTGCCGAGACTCTTGCTCATCTTCCTGCCATCCGCGTCAAGGGCGAACCCATGGGTGATAAGGGTGGAGAAAGGCGCGGTCGAGAGGTCACCATCTTTGGCGTCCCGAGTGGCAACATGGGTGAGCAAACTGCTCTGGAACCAGCCACGGTGCTGGTCGGTGCCTTCGAGGTAGACATCGCTGATCGGCATTCCTTCTCTTGCCAGGCCGTTGAGCGTTGTCCAAGTAGTGCCTGAGTCGAACCACACATCCATGGTGTCTTTGCCTCTGACCCAAGGACCTCCGGTCAGAGATGAGTGAAGCCAGGCAAGGTCGTCAAGTGGGTCAGAGAACCAAGCATCCGTGCCTTTCTGCTTCATAGTCTCAACGATATGCTCGATACTCTCGTCACTGATGCACACCTCCCCAGTGTCCCGATGGTAAAGCGCCGGGATCGGCACGCCCCAGGCTCGTTGCCGCGAGATACACCACTGACTTCTCCCTTCCACAAAGCTCTTCAGCCTCGTCTTGCCGCTTTCAGGAATAAATGAGACGTCTTCCAAGGCGAGCATGGCGCGGTGCTTGATGGCCGAGACGTCCGCGAACCATTGAGCAGTCGCTCTTACGATTACAGGCTGCTTCGTCCGCCAGTCGATCGGGTTTTTGTGCACGAACTCATGTGTCGCGAGAACAAGCGAGCCCTGATGAGCATGGTGCCACCAGGAATCTTTCTGTAAGTGGTCCTTCGGGTTGCTGAGGATATCAATAACAGCCTTCACGCCGTCCGTCTGCACGTCCAAGCCGTTCAGCAGATCACTGCCACGGAAGGCTTCTCCAGTGAAGTTGCCATCATCGTCCACCGGTGCCAGAACGCCTCCATCGTACTCCTTTTGCCAAGCTTGGTAGTCTTCCATGCCATGACCAGGCGCCATGTGGACAATTCCGGTGCCGGAGCTGGACGTCACGAAGCTTGCTTCGAGAATTTCCGACTCGGTGCGTTGGAAAGGATTGTACAGAGATGCTCTCGCGTCGTGAAGCTCCTTGCCTAGTAGGTTTCCAACCACCACCTTAGCAGTAGTGCCCTCGGGCAGGAATGTTAATACGTGTTCGACCCGATCTTGCGCTATGAGAAGCAAATCATGCGTATTCTCCTTTTCACCGGGAAGAAAGAAGGCGACGACGGAGTAAAGCAGCTCTGCATTGACGGCAATAGCCTGGTTCGCAGGCAATGTCCATGGCGTGGTGGTCCAGATCAAAGCACTGAGGGTAAAGTCATCGCGGTCTTTCTGTTCTAGCTCGGGATGCTGCTCTAGTACCGTAGGAAAGCTTGTAAATGGCATTTTGACAAAAGCTGCGGTGCACTTGTGGTTGTCATCATACTCCAGCTCGGCTTCAGCAAGCGCAGTGCGTGATGAAGGTGACCAGTAGACCGGTCTGTGATCGCGAGAGACAAGACCTACCTTTGACTTAGCATCTTCGCTGGGTCTTGAGCGTGACATATCTCCTACCTCTGCGGACCATCTCTTTGAAGACGTTCAACTGCTCGACCTCAAAGTCCAGGTCCATGGTCTTGTATGGTGTATCCCACTCGCCCATCACACCCCATCCTCGAAAGCTGGCCCTTTGCTTCTCAATCGTCTCGCTCGCTAGCTTCCTGGCCACGCTCCTGATGCCTGATGCACTCATGTCGGCGCCAGTAGCTACGGCTGCCTCCTCCTGCTTCGGCGCATCTTTCAGCACACTCGCTTGCTCTGTCTGCGTCTTCTGCGCTTGCAGAGCCTTGAGCTCAATCGGTAGGCCATGGCAATCCCAGCCAGGCCGGTAGTGTACCCGCTTGCCTTTCGCCAGCTGCCATCTCAGAACCAGGTCTTTGAGGACCTTGTTCAGCGCATGCCCAACATGCACCGGCCCGTTGGCGTAAGGCGGGCCATCGTGGAGGATGAACTCGTTGTTCACCTTGTTAGACTGTCCTCTGTCCACATGAGCCGGCCTCTTGGCTCGTTGCCAGGCATATAGATCATCGGCGCATCGTTTTCGGTACTGCTCGAGCTGTTCCGCGGTTGGTCGCGCTGGGAAGGCTGAGCGTGGGAGCGCAAGAGTCTCGGACCATTTGATACCGGAGGCGTTCTGTGCAGCGGCTCTTAGTATTCGTGTCGGCGACAACAGGGGCATGCTCGAGCCCAAAGGAGCGGATGAGCGTTCGATGGACGCGAGACGTGATGTTCAAGCATTCAATCCCAGAAGTTTTTGGCTTACTAGCGGCACTCTTTTGGTCTCCATCTTCATGTCTCGAGCTCCTCCAATATCCTTCTTGCTATTAACCAACAAGACCTATCGAATGTCGGGGCTCAATTTTGTATATATGTAGGGTCTTTGTATATACAGTCATATCATCCAGCCGTCTCAGGCGTCCAACGGACGACAAGATGACTCAATCCTCCAACACCACCTCGGTCTATACGTCTACATGTATCCTTCAGGCGACCATTATACTTACACTCTACAGCCTCGCCTCCCTCGGCTCACTCTCCACCTCCCTAAAGCGCCTGAAATACTCCAACGCCTCCGGATTCAACACCGTCGCGCTCGCCTTCACCTCCTTCCCACCCATCAACTGCTTCACCGGCGTCTCGACTTTCTTCCCATTAATCGTCGTAGGAATGTCCGGCACTTCTAGTACGAATTTTGGCACGTGTCTCGAGCTCAATGCGCCTCTGATGGCAGCTTTGATCTTGTTCCGTAAGTCTGGTGTGAGGCTGCGGCCGGGTATCATGACGAGGAAGAGGAAGACCTGCTCGTCGGTGTCTTGGGGTCGTCGGCGGCCGACGCAGAGGGAGTTGGAGATTTGCGTGTTGAAGGGAGCGGCTTCGACAATAGCGTAGATTTCGCCGGATCCAAAACGAATGCCTGATGGGTCTTGTTGGATGTTAGCAAGGCATTCTCAGTCCACGAGTCTAGGGAGATCTTACTCAATACGCCATCACTTCTTCCGTGCATGATCAAACCTCCAGTCTTCGGGTTTCGACTCAGCCAATCATGCTGCGCCCACACATCGATGTTGTCGAATCGCTCAAAGTAGCTCTCCAGATACCGCTTGTTCCCTTCATCGCCCCAGAAGAAGCAGGGCATGCTCGGGAATGGCTTCCGCACGATCATCTCGCCGGCTTCACCACTACCTAGTATGCTGTCACCAGTGTTCGGGTCTGCGATATCGACGTCCATGCCGAGACCGAACAGTTGCATCTCGCCTGCATGTATGGGCGCCGTCGAGTCCGCAGCGATCAAAGAAGTACAGGTATCAGTTCCACCAGCCGTATTGCAAAGATGGATATGCTGCGGCATAGACCTGTAAAACCACTTATACTGCTCCGCCGACAGCGTCGCGCCAGTGGTGTACACAATCCGTAAGCTGTTGAGGTCAAACTCATCCTTCGGCACCGCCTTGCTCATCTCCACTTCCAGCAGATACCGCGGACTCGTGCCAAAGTACGTCACGCGGTATTTCTGGATCATCCGTAGAAGCAGCTTAGTGTCCGGATACATGGGTGAGCCGTTGTAGACGATCGTTTTCGCGCCGCAGGCGAAGTAGCCGCACATCACGTTGAAGACGACCCAAGAGGTGGAGGAGTACTGCAGGATGACATCTTTGGGTGTGGTGGAGTTGTGCACGACGGCGATTTTCTTGAGCTGGATGATGATGCCGTGGTGATGGACGATGCACTTCGGCGCGCCAGTCGTCCCGCTCGAGTAGCAAATGACCAGCGGGTGGTTGAACGGCACCTTTTCAAACCTCAACGGATCATCTGGGTTGGCCTTTTGCAGAAAGTCTTGGACCGTAGGAAAGGCCTCCTGCTCCGACACAACAGGACAAACATACGTCTCGGGCTTCGGACTGAGCCTCGACAAGATCTCCTTCACCTTCCCCACAGTACTCACCGTCTTGCCCTTGTATACCGTATCGCTGTCCGCGAACAGAATACTCGGCGTGACCTGCTGCAGCCTTGACACGCACCCCTCCACGCCCAGGTCCGGCGATATGGACGTGAAGATCGCTCCAATCGTAGCAGTGGCATGATAGATAACCATAGCCCACACCCCAGTAGCAACAAGCGCAGCGACGCGATCCCCCTTCTTAATCCCAGATCGCCGCAGCGCAGACGACAGGAGCCGTACCTTCTCCCGGAACTGATGCCAGGTCAAGAGCTCTCCATCCTCCTTATCCAGATCCATGCCCTCTGTGATCCCAACGAGCGCAACAGCGTCCGGATCCGGGTTCGAAAAAAGAGCATTCTCAGCGTAATTAAAGTCGTTCAGTCCAGGGAAAAAATCCGGGTTCCTCGACATCGGCACCGTGTCATCGTAGGCCTTTTTCATGCCCTCTGGTAAGTCCGGTTTCAGGCCTAGCCAGCCGTAGAGGTCGATCCAGAATTCCTGCGGATGCTGGACGCTCCATTGTTGGAGTTCGACGGATGTTTTGAGGTTGGCGTTGAACTTTTGGTTGATGTGGCGGCGGTAGGAGGAGATGGGCATCTGGTCTGGATTTTGAGGGGTCCATACTTTTTCTGGTGTTTTGTGAGGGTCGTTCATTGTGGGGATGTTCTATGGTGGCGGTATGGCGAAGAATAGATGGCATGGAGGTGTTTGGATGCATGTTGCATGCATGTTGTCGGTCAGCCGAGGTCGGACCTCTTTCGCCCGAGGAGGAGCGCAGCGCAGGTGGTTTGAATCGATCTTGGGTATCTCATGCTATCAACACATCCTATGTCCAATGCTCCGTCATTATCACTACGTTTGTTACACATCTCACGTCATATCTTCCCACCTCGCCCGTCTCGCCATCCTGCCAAAACTGTCCATGTACGGCTCCGACTCAAGAGGACCCTCCAACCACGGCAGATACCCATCCGCACAGCCACTGAACGTCACTTTCTTCTGCTTTCCCATGTAGAAGTGGTCGAAGTGTTTGTGCATCGCGTCCTTCAAGTTCTTCACATCGCCCTTCGGATGCAGTGCTCCCCATGGCCGGGTACACGTTGAGCCCACACAGGCCTTCAGAGTGAGCAGAAGCGCATCGATCCGGGACACCAGTCGGTTGATATCGTAGCCAGAGACTTCCAGCGGTTGCACACGGCCTTCAGCGAGCAAGTTGTCCATCTGGTAAGGATCGTTCTTCATGTCGTACAGCTCATGTTCGTTGGAGCACCAGACGGTGTACGTGAGATCGTGGTGGTCGTCAATGAGGCGGACAGATTTCCAGGTGTTGTTTGGACCCATCATGCCAGTCAGACCAGGGCTGGGAACTAACGCACTCCCATTCGGGGTGTGGATGCCTTCGAAGATTGCCGGGCCCCAGAATTCGACGTTGACATGTTCGCTGCTTCGAGGGGAGGTGTCCTGCATGTCGGTGGTAACTGGGATCGGCTCGCCATCAAAGTCATCACGCAGTGGGATGCCGGCAAGCTTGAAGAGAGTCGGGACAATATCTGTGTGCGTTGTAGCGTATGAGACAGTCTTGCCCTTCTCGACGCCAGGACCACGAACGAAGAACGGGATGTTGATGTCCGTTTCCAGATTGCAAGTCTTTCCTGGTGGGAGTCTATGCTGGCCGATGTGATAGCCGTTGTCAGTCGTGTAGATGAGGTAGGTGTTCTCCCGTATATCAGGATGCTCATCCAACCACCCCACTATCGACTCGATCAAATCGTCGACAGCCTGCAGTGCCTGGATTCGAGCACGATAGAACCCGTCGTTGTAGCTGACGACGGTCTCATTCTGCTTCTCAAGAGACCTGATGAAGCCGCCACCACTGTATACGTCAGGATTGAAGTTTGGCGTGCGAGGAACCTTCAGATCCGGATACAGGTGCTTGTGGCGATCAGCAGGAACGGGATCGTAGAAAGCTACACCACCATCTTCAGCGTGCAGTGTCTCAGCGTGGGGACCGACAGGAGCGACACCGAGGAAGAATGGTGCTTCCCTAACCAAAGCGTCATTCAGGAACCCAACCGCACTCGAAGCGATGATGTCAGTCGAGTACTCTCCCGGATTTTGTTGCGGTTCCTCCTGATCCCGCTGCGTCGTCGAGTTATAGTAGACGTACGTTCCAGGGTCAATTAGGAAGTTCGTGCCCGTCCAGCCCTTTGGATACGGCTGATTGTACGTTGCCGTCGAGTGGCCGTTCATCAGCTTGCCAGTGTAGTACGTGTGATAGCCGGCTTCCTGAAGCCAGACCGGCAAGTACTGTTCGTTCCAGCCTTCAGTCACGAACTTGGTATAACCACCATACGGCAGGCTGTAGAAACGAAATCATTAGCAAGCGTTCCAACCAATAGGTAACTTCTCGTATGGCAGACTTACGAGACGTCTGTCACATTCGTGTTATGAGCAGCTTTCCCAGTCAACAAGGAAACCCTCGACGGACAGCAAATCGATATGGTGCAGTAATGTCGAGAGTAGAAGCTTCCTTCAGCCGCAAAATGCTTCTGCACTGCCGGCTGATAGTCGATCGAGTTCATGTGCAAGTCCTGGTCGTCGGTCATGATGAAAATGAAGTTGGGCTGGTTGGTCAGCCCTGAATTCGCAGACATCGTCGCAGGCCTCGAGACAGGACTGATGTTGTTTGCATAGCTGTCCAAGAGGTATCGGTAGATCGAGAAGTCGCAGAGTTTGGTGAACAGGTGGAACAGGAGCAAGAGCGGCCACCACATGATTGCCATCTTGAACGATGAGTGTCGAGGTTTCTTCTGTTGGATATGGTGCGGATTCTGACCATGATATAGGCCTGCTTCGACCTGCTTATTATATAGATTTTCCATCTTGTCGCCTTCCCATGTGAGTTCGTCCATAGTCAGCAAGGCTTCGGAACTCTACTGAACACAGCCAATTCAGAGGCTCTCATAGCAAACTTCAGCCCACTGATTACTCTAGCACTAGCAATCGAGGATGAATGTCATTAGAATACCAATGATCGGGCGGATGTTGAGAGTCTTCGAGAGAACAGTCTTGATTCCTGGAGTCCTTCTGAGCACGGAGCACGCCATCCAAGGATCCATCGCGTGAAGTCCACGGTGTCTTGGCATTCACCTCGTCTCTTCGTCCGAACATTTTAAACTAATAAACCATATCATTCCGAGTCAAGGGCACGCTGAATAACTAAACGCCAGAACAGTCCCGTTCGAGAGTCCCACAAAGCATGCAAGGAGGCACTGTGAGCTCATCTATCCAACGGTTATCGCGGAGCTTGGCGTGCAGCAAATCGACTGGAAGGATGGCGGCGCTCTAGGTCTGCTGCACGGCATACAGCTACAGCATATCCAGCTGCACCTCATCCTGACAGCCAAGGACGTTTGAACGACTGCCGTATGCGTACCAAGGCTGTGATGCTAGCCGGGAGACTTGTGGACCTGGCCGACGTGCTGGTTGCAGCTGGCTCGAGCATGCATGCGTTGGCAGAGCTGCTGAAGGCCTTGGAACGCCCTCCCTATAGAAGTCGTGGTGGGTAGCACGTACTTGTACTATTCCCATCAGCTTCTGCCCTGCATTTGCACGTGTTCTATAGAACTTCTGCTGCGTGTTGCTCTCACGTTTCTGAAGCCCATCGCTCCTTCCCTCAAGCCAAACCCCCCCTTGCTTTTCCAACCTCACCTCACACCTCACTACTTCTTATCATCTCACTCGCGACCTTTGCTACCCAAACGCCCAAGCACGAAAGACAGCGCCAAAATGTCGTTCATGTCGAAGCTCGCCGACAAGCTCGGTGACGTGATGAAGGAGAAGCTCACTACCAAGGACGACAAAGGACATAACGAGCACAGTAAGAACATAAAACCTGAAGGCGTTGTCCTGACATGTGACCGCATGAGACTCACACAATCCCAGGCAAACCACACGGAAGCTCCCACGACCAGCACTACGGCGACAGCTCATACGCCTCCCACCAGAGCTACGAACAACCTCACTACGAACAGCAGTCCCACTACGAGCAACAATCCCACTACGGCGCACCGCCACCATCCGACAACCTCCCACCCGGCTGGATCAAACAATGGGACCCCGCCAGCCAGCGCTACTACTACGTCGAGCAAGCGACCGGCCGCACGCAATGGGAGCCTCCGTACGGTGCGTCTTCAGGTCATAGGTACGGTCACGATGAGCATGGCCAGCAGCATGGCATGTTCGAGGGCGGCCACGGGTACGGCGAACACGAGAGGGGCCATGGAGGTGGCGAATACGATCCCCATGGCGGACATGGCTACGGCACCTACCCTCCGGGCCAGCACGTGCAGAAGGACAGCCACGGCAACGTGATCGCTGCGGGGGTTGGTGGAGCGGCGGTGGGAGCTATCGGTGGTGCTATGTTGGCGCATGAGATGGGTGCGTAATCCTCTACCCTTCAAAACTCTACTACCATGCTCACCATGATATGAAATACAGGCGAAGAAAGCTCCGACGAAGAAGGCCACGCCACCACCACCGCGGCTCCCGAAGCACACCCAGCCCCACCCCCGGAAGTCCCAGAAGACGTCTCCAGCAGCGACGAGGAAGAAGTCGAAGAGGCGCAGGAGGATGTCGACGAAGCGCAGGAGGAGGTAGCGGAAGCGAGCAGCGAGAGCGATCGGGAATCGGCGCAGGAGGAGTTGGAGGAGGCGCAGGAGGAGCTAGATGAGGCCGAGGAAGAGGCGTATGACGACTGATGCATCTTGAGCCGGCAGTGGCTTGCAAGAAGAGGATGCGGTTGAGCTTTGTGTGCTTTCTGTTGTGGAATGTGCTATCATCGAGTGTGACCCGAAAGGTCTGGTCAGAAGAAAGCCGTCGATAGCAAAGTCGAATGCACTACCATCTGACTGATCAGCACTGCCCTCATATTACTCGAAAAATGCCAAGGGAGGCCTTGCAGCCAAATTGTAACAGTGGAGAAGCAGGATTAGGTGATCCAAAGAGAACATCGATTGCAGTCTACACCCAGCTATCTCATTCAAAGAGACCTATGCAAATGCCTCACCTCAGCCTACCTCCAGCAATATCCCAGCTTGAAGGATAAAATGACCGGGAAGGCAGAACATCCAAAGGCGGCCTGAAGAACGCAGCAAAAGCAAGCCTGAGCACCTCACCGCATCACATCGACATCTCCATATCGACTCATTCCTCTGTGCATTCAGGTGTCCCCCTTGTATCAGGTCCCGTAATGATCGTGTACCCATGCCTTTACCTCCTTGAGTGGGTCCACGGCTTTGGTGATCTCGACGCTTTTCACTCATGCGGTCCGGTAGAAGGAGGCTTCCAGGTTGATGCTTCGGGTGTCCGATATGCACCGTGACCTCGCTTCAAAGTAGAGCGCTTGCTGGCGGTCATCATCGCACGACTGTGGTTTCATCTCCTTTCGAGCGCACTCATGGTGTCCGTCCTCGGCAATGATTGTGTGATCTTCATCTCGCCCATTCATAGGGCCTCCGTTCGTCCATCAAGTCGGAACCCACAGCTTGCGTCCACCTCTGCCGGTGTACCCACTGCCTCGTGGGCGAATGAATGAGTTCGGGTCGATCTGACTGGGCATGGCTGGCTCCATACGTGCTTGAGGCGCGAAGCCACCGCGTCCTGGTCCAGCAAAGTTCCCACGACCACGAGGACCGCCGCGGAAGTTGCCGCGCACATTTCCACGAGGCGCAAATTGGGAAGCGACTTGGCCGGGGAGGTAGTTTGGGCGAGGCGAGTGCGGCGCAACCTTGGGTATGTTCGTGTTCGTCGTCTGCATGGTGGCCGAGTTGCGACGACCGAAGACATCTGGGTCGATCACGTTCTGCTGTGGCTGTTGCTTCGGCATCATGGCGGCTGGTGCCTTTGGTGGCGACCTGTTGGGAGAGGTAGCTTGGTTTCCGTAGCCCTTGTTCTGTCCGTTCGTCGCCGTCTGAGTGGGGTTCTCGCGCTGCAGCACCATCTGCCTGTTCTTGAAGTCTCGGTCCTCCCTGCTGATCGCATCACGCAACTGCTCGAGGCGCTTAGTCTTTATCTCAAAGCCTTTCGCATAGTTGACCTTGCTGGGATCATTGCAGAGGAAGATGAACGACTCGAGCGCGGCGACTGGGTTCTCCTCTTGGTGGATGCGCCAGAGGATGTAGTTGAACAGTGGCTGAAGACGCTGCGGCACCGTATCGCTGGTTGCACCGCTTGGTTCGATCACTGCGGACGCAGGCTTCACCGGGGAAGAGAGGGGCTTGGCGGGACTTGTGGGTGGCGAGTCTGCGCTGATGCTGGAGCGCTGGGAGAGCATCGAGGAGGGTGAGAGTGAGCGGCTGCCATTGGATGCCATTGAGCTTGCCGGTGTCTTGCGCGTGACATCCGCCAGAGTCAACTTGCTCATATCCTCATCCGCGGCTGTGTCAACCTCTGCTTCCGGCTCTTGTTCGAAGTCGTCGAGTGCGTCCGTCTCTGAGAAGAGAGTCCGAGGCACCGCAAACTTCTCGACATCCGACCACTTCTCAAACCAGTCTTCTGCGCCTTGCAGTGCGATCAGGTTCGCCTGCCTCGAGGTCGCATCGTCCAGCCAGCGCAGCGTCTCGCACACATCCTCGCCGTGTCTGTTCTGGGCGCCCTTCTGCTTGCTTAGCTGTTCCAGTGCTGTTCACGTTGTCAGCGCATACTCCCATACCCCATATGTCTACTGTGTCGCCTACCGTGAAGCGGCACAAAGAGCCTGATCTGCCCATTATTTACCCACTGCCGAATACCATTCCTCGTGCTCTTCTTCACGCCCGCCACCAGCGCGCTGTCGTCGACGATGCAGTTGAAGATCTTCCTTTCTGCCGGGCCGGTTGGGCGCATATGCGGCGAGGCGCCGTGCTGCGAGTTCGGACGTAGTCTGCCGCCGCGCATGTTGCCGGCTTGTTGTGACGTCTGCGAGCGAGAGTGAGATTGTTGTGTGCGCGCGCTTACCAGTAAGCGAATGAAAGATTGGTGAAGTGTGGGAAGCAAGCTTAATAATGGGGTTTGCGCGGTTGGTAGGAGAGACAAACCATGTGTGGGGAGTTGTTTGGTGTGTGTGAAGTTGGGATTGTTGGTGGAACTGAATGCTATTCACTGCATTGTCAGTTCAAGGTGCGGCTGGCGTCGCTCGTGGAAGGCTCGTAGGAGTCATGCTCCTGCTGCAGGTGTCGTCGATATGTGACTCGATAGTGAAGGCACGGGCAGCAAACATGGTCGGCAGGTGAATGGCAACATTGAAGAAAGGTCGGAGGAATGACGAGCGCCGGTATGACCACTTTGGTGGGGTTTTCTTAGCGCAAGTCCGAATGCGGCAGTTGCGGAAGATGCCGTGAAAACATATGAAAGAGGCAGGACAATTTCGCCCACCAACTTCTGATATGCCCACCATCCTGATATCAGGCGCCGCCAATGGGCTCGGGGCTGCCTTCGTGGAGGCATACAGGTCGCAGCCAGAGACCAGAATCATCGCCATTGACAGAAGTCCGCTGAAAACTCCTCACGACAATGTACACTGCCATACCGTCGACATAGCGGATGAAGACTCGGTCAATGCCTTCGCTCAAGACATCAAAGGTCACCCTATAGATCTGGTAATCCACTCCGCCGGCATCCGAGGTCTCGTACCGAGCGCGGAAGACCGGCATCCAAACAATGTCGCCGCCTGCGAGACGATGGAGGTAATGGACGCAGCAACCATGACCAGGACCTTCCAAATCAACGCACTGGGAACATTTCAACTCTTTCGAGCCATCCTGTCTAATCTCAAGGCAGCCTCCAATTCAAAAGTCATCGTCATGTCATCCCGGATGGGCTCAATCGGCAACAATCAAGTACCCAACAAGGACGCCGGCAGCGCCTACGCCTACCGAGCTTCCAAGGCGGCGCTGAATACCATTGTCCGCTCGTTTGCGGCGGATGTGCCGGAGGTCTGCTTCATTCTCTGCCATCCAGGCCGAGTCGAGACCAAGCTGGTGCGATGCAAAGAGGAAGGCGCCATCACCGCGGAGGAGAGCGTGCAGTCCCTCCTCCCACTTATCGAGCGATGGCGCAAAGACGACAGTGGCAAGTTCTACGACCGCTTTGGCGAGACGATACAGTGGTAGACATCAACGACAGTGGTAGGCAGCAACTACAGCAATAGACATAGAAATAGAAACAGTGGCACAGTATTTGGTTTGGAGATGATGGCATTTCATCCCGCCGAGGAAGCGATAGCAAAACCCCGTGAACGACTCGTTAAAAACCCTCACGCTAATGCACGTGAGGGAAAAGAGTTCGTTATAGGACAGTATCAATGTCCATTGGCGAGCCGACGTAGTAGTCATCGGCCACACCGCGCTTGGCTGCCTGTGGTGTCGTGGTTGTTCGACTACAGGCAAGCTGATGGTGCCAGAGAACCATGCGTTTGATGTTATCAACCGTCATGGATCCGCGGCGGGCTTTGAGCCGGAGCTGTTGACTTCGCTCGACGGCAGCCTGTTCTGCTATATACCGCGCTGAATCGTTCTTCAGGGGTGAGAATGGGTGTTGCCCTGATTGTTGTGTAAGCATGTATATACTGGATGATTGGGCGGGAGGAGCTTACATTCAGGAAATAGCATGAACGGGTCATCTTCGACGTCCTCATTGAACGGAAGTGATGGTCGAGGTGCTTGGAAGCCAGACCTCTTTAGTGGTGGTGGTGGTAGCGGCGTCTCCTGTTTGCCGTCCAAGTGGAGGGCTGACAGGCGGAGAGCCAGGGGAGTGAACGGTGTCTTGCTCCTGCTCAAAGTCAGCGACGAGTTCAAAAGGGAAGAGCAGTGGCTGTAGTACCTAGGTCTGCGTTGCGCAGGCTTGTGTGTGGGAGTGCTTTGAGGCATCTCCGAGTGGGTGGCAGCCATGATGAGGCGTGCTCTGTGGCTGCGTTAGCATCAAACCGCCTTGTCTGGCGGAGAAGAGGCAGGACTTACTTGTTTGTTTGTGTGTTTCGCGAGAGGACTCCGCGAGAACCAAGATCGCTGATGGGCGTGATGGCTGGGGTGGAGAGTCTTGACGAGGCTGTGTTTGTTCACCGAGGGACTCCGCGAAAACCAAGAGCGTTGATAGACGTAATGGCTGGGATAGAGAGTCGATCGGTGAGGAGAAAGGAAGAGAGAGGAAAGTGCGAGGGGGAAGGGCTTTTATGCACCAAAAATCACCACTGTGTGGGACCTGTCTTTCTGCCCAGAACGAATAGAAGATGCGAAGATGTTACGGTGGATACACATAGCGATAGAAGACGAGTCCGCGCACTCCCGTGGACTGTTGGGGTGGTAGCTTTTCGAGGAGGAGAGATGATCCAGAATAGGAGATCTTGAGCGTCGAAGCTATGAGAAAACGGAAGGCGTGGTATACCGGTAACGAATCGAAGCGCTGCTGGGATATGCAAGTAGAAGTGTCCACTGCACCGCGCCACTCCAGTGCCATAGCCAGGGCATCCAGTGGGCGGACGAATGTGACTTCTACCGCTCATGCCGTGGTAACGCTCGTTGACACGAAGACGTATTCGGGTGTAGAAGAGCGAGGTGGCATCTCTACAGGGCAAGAGGAACCGCTGGATTTCGTCTTGTTCGGTAGCGCTTCTGGAGCCAGGCAGGGCGACAGCGCGGTCAATCATGGGAGGGACGTATGGAACGGCCACCAGTCTCGTATTTTGCGGTGTGGACACCTGCAGTGCCTCATTCTTCTCGAGCTCGCCGGCTTGTCTTTATATGCACTTGCAAACACACAGCGCGCGATGGTACGCAATGGCGCGCGCGCGCCTGATACTTGGTGCCGATTCCACCCGGAGGCTCAGGAGTGGTAGAAATAAGGTCCTGGACCCTTGAATCTTAACTCTCCACCCGTTCCCGAACTCAAAACCGACCACTCCTTGGCATCGAACATCACCTTCACATCGAAGGGGCAGTCCTCTTCCGGGCATGTTATCCCTCCTCGCCCCAGTCCGACGACAGACCCCATAGCTCGAGCAACGACTGAACGCGATAGCCACTCGCCCAGCCCATATCATGCTCGATGCCTCTGAGCTGACTGACCACACTGCGTCGCCACATCCAAGTTTCATCGCTGACGTCTTCATGATTCGTTCCACCGAGTACAAGGCCAGCTGACCACAAGGGCTGGACAGAGTGGACCCTGGCTCCCTCGTCGCTGCGGCCGAGACCGATGGCTACGATTTCTTTGGCGTGCTCACGTGACTGCTGGAGAATGGAGGAGTAGGACGCATGTCGTGCTGCTAAGCTGTTACCGGGGACGACGTTGCCGAAGCCAGGTCGAGTAGCAGATGGCGCAGTAGCGGTTGTGACGTGAGGCTTGTTGTGAAGGAGTTGAATTCGAGCGAAGTGCCACCACTGCGCTGATGATGCGCACAGGGGTCGCGGATACCACTTCTCCTCGATCTCTGTATGAGTCTGAGGAGAGAGTACAGCGGTGGGGTGGAAGCTATCGGGCAAGCCATCATGCCAGGCTCGGAGATGACTGTCCAGCTTCTCCCAGTACTCCAACAATTCTCGCTGGCGCATCCCAAGGCCAAAAGGCGATAACCCTTCCGGCACCGCATCACCAGCAGCTATGAAATTGACGAGCTTTGCCATGAGCCATACGAGTCCATTGCTGACCATATCATCCGACATCGCGTTATCCGGATGGTAGTCAGGCTGCTGTGAATTACTGGGGCAGATGAAGCCGTCAGACGTAATCTTGAGACCAGCGCCGCGCCACAAATCTAGATCAAACGTATCAAGCCGAGTGTGTGTGTTATTGATGAACGCAGACAGCATATCCTGACGAGCGAAGCACCAGAAGACAGCTTTGCGGCCGGGAGAGAACCAGCGGCGTGTCAAGTCAGCGTTACTGCTCACGTGCGATGCTGGTGTTCGTGAATAATTGGGCGATGGTGGCTGGGTGAGGTGCATCATTCGGTCGTTGGCGATGTCGAACAAACTCTTAGCTCCATCTAAATGCCTACTCCACTCAGGCGTAGAAGCATCAAGAAACTCGTAAACACAGAGGATCGCCGTCGCAGCAACGAGCTCATCGGAGTCGGGCGTAGGTAGCGGTTGGCGCTGAGCGGCGGTGATGCTACTTGGTGAAGCATGCTCAGGGAAGGAAGAGGTGAGAGGTCGAACGCCGCCCGCAAGTGCTTGTCGCAACAGTGATACAGCTAAGTCGTAGTACTCTCTAGCCTTGTTGTACCAGTCTGTGTCTGCCATCTCTGGGTCCGGCCACGATTCAATCTTGCTCCGCCGTGATGGCTCGACTTGTCCGCCCATAACTGGCCTTCTGCCGCCTACTCGTGCCAGGCTCTTCGCCGATAAGGCCACGCACGAGTACATTAGAAGCGGGCATTTTACGGACAGGACCGGAACAGCAGTTGCGAAGAACAAGTTCAGGTCGAAGAGGTCCATCCATAACCCGCATCGCTCTGAGAAGTCGCGGAGTAGAAATCCTAGTTCAGGGCTCTCGACAGCTTGTCTTCGATCGAAGTGGCGTTCATCCGGTCCTTTCGCAGCACGTAAGCTAGGCCGTCGATATGAAGAGCTGTACGATGCTGTACGTACATGTTCGGGAGTCCGATCGGGCTGTGGATTTGTGGCAAGAGTTGGGCTGGTTGCGAGCTCAGAGTGCAGCCGGGGGTCTATATTGCCGCTGCCTGAAGCTGGGTTAAGGATGTGGTCGAGATTACGGCTTGCATTTGCTTGAACGCTCTGTGGACTGGCGCCAGAGAGCTGCTGGTCCTGTTGGCCCATGGGCGCAGGTGGTGGAGCGTAGCTGTACTGGTCTCTACTCGCAACAGCACTCAGAGCTTCCAAACCCTGCGTTGCATATGCTGGATAGGCTGCCTGAGCCAGTTGTCTCGCCAGCTCGTATTCCTCATCGTTCGCAGCCGCCTGGTTGGCTTTGGCGCCAGCAGGCGTGTGAAAGCTGTTGTCCACCTCTCCCATATATTGCCCGTTCTCTTCATCCTCATACGGATTGTTGGTGTGCACAAAGGTAAGATCTTTCGGCACATCCACCCACGTCGTCGCCTTTGCGAACGTCTCCCTGTAGCCGTAGAAGTTCTTCAGACTGCCTTCGCCATGGTCAGCCCCATTCATCGACGGGTTCTGCTGATGGCGAAAGGTGACGCCGGAAGCGGGTAGGCATTCTCGGTTTGCCTTCGTGCATTGCGCGCACACTGGGGTCTCCTCGGAGCATTTGAGCTGCTCGTCCACACGGTCAGTACGAGAGATAAGAGAAGGACGTGTGCAGCGAAAGACTTGCCTTCCTTGCTCTGCACGTCAGGCTGTGGTGGAAAGTCAGCCGACATCTTCACGTGCACGGTTCCAGGACGACGGCGATACTTACCAACCCGTGCGAGATCGCCGCACCATCTTTCTAGCTTACCTAGACTGGTCATCAGTCTGCGGTGTTATGCCGCTGTTCAACGTGTTCTGCGTGTGAAGTTTCTGTGCATGTAGCTACCAGAATCAAAGGTCTCCGCACATCATTTTGGGTTCTTAGCGCGGGACAAATCGGTGGCATGCATATGACATTCACCTCACTTTCAGACGACTTCGATTCAACTTGCTCGGTTGGCTGGATTATCACGCCCTCTGCCACGCAGGTACCCAAGGCTGCATACCCACATCATCAAGCACCAGAACTTTAACATCCTCCTCAAGCCTGCTCCTATCCCTAGTAAGCAGCTCCTTTTCCAGCTTCATCATCATTTCCAACTCCCTCAGCATGCCGTCGACCAGCGTCTCGCAGCCCTTCAACACCACAGCAAGCCCAGAGCTCGAGTCGCTTGTATCACTCGGCGGTGGAAGCACGCGTAGGTTTCGCTGTACAGATCTCAGCTTCAGCGCCAACGAAGCATGAGCAGTCCTCCAGTCGTCGGGTAAGGGTTGAAGGAACGTCCCAGCCTCTGGAGCTTCAGCTTCGTTCATCCACAGCTCGAACATGCTGACCATGTCTGCATGGCGGCTGCCATCACCGATTAGAGAAGTCAGATCGCTGTAGACCAGACTCAGTATCTGCAGATTTTCCACAAGCATGCTAGGATCTCGACACCACGTTTCTAGAGCAGACAGGTTTGCCGTCCGTTGCTGAACCAGCTCGGTCGCTCTGATACCTTCGTAGTCTTTCCGTAGTTTCGTATGTTTCTTGCCGAGCTTCCGTCTGGCGCTTGCGGTGTACTCTTGCATACATTTACTCGAGGCTTGGTGCATTAGCGATAGCTGAAGTAGTTCAATCTGTTGCTTCGCCACGTCGAATGTCATGTCCATGCTACTTTCAGGAGCTGACGTCGGTTTCGGAGCTTTACCTGAGGGTACAGGAGGCTTCGGCAAAGCAGCCTTAGCAGGCGAATAGTGCTGTTGGTATGTACTGAATGCCGGTCGAGCTGGAGGAGGCATCATTTGTGATGTTGGCCTGGGACGTCCTGTCCCGTTAGCTCGAGGCGGCGACACCTGCTCTCCGCCCACTTGCGAGCTCGGCCGCGGCCGTGAGGTGACTGAAGATATTGAGGATCGTGGCGATGGTGGAGGAGCTGCTGCGTCTGCCACTTGGTCTGCATTCGATGGGGCTCTTGCTTTGACCATGGAAGACCTCTTTCCAGCAATAGACGTGCCCCCGGCGCTCGCCAGCGCAGAACTAATCGTGCGACTGTGTGATTGACTCGTTCTATTGCTGGTTGTTCGGGACGGTATCGCAGGTCCGCCTGCTCGCGGTGATTGCGGCAGTCTCGTTGACCCTGTACGCTGTAGACTAGACCCAGATGTTGTCTGTTGTTGGGGTGCAGGGGGCGCAGCGCCTGTCAAAGCCGCCAAAGACTGCGCTCTGGCTGCCTCCAAGTCTTCTTCCGTATCCTCACGTGTGACGCTCGTAGTCTCGCTTCCGCTCTGAGCCTTGGAATGTGTCCTCGCATACATGCTCGCTCCTCTAGGTGGAACCATTGAGGTAGGCCGTGAAAGCCGAGACGGCGGTGGCATAGCCTTCCTGTCTTCATCTATCCCTCTCCTACCCGACCGCTCGCTGGAATCGCGGGTGCTTCCAGAAGACGGTCTCGACTTGCAGTCTTCATCTTCCTCCCTAATACCAAGCTCGACCTTGTCATCGCTAGAGCATTTGCGATTGAATTGCGGAAGCAGACTCCTTCTCTTCAACTTGTTCGTAGCTGCTGCATCGGCTGCTGACGTCTGCTGGGCTGAAACATTCGAGGAGGACTCCTGCGAGGTCTTAGCATACGGCATACTGAGACTGTGCTCTGTACTCACTTCGATCATGGAGACCGGCCGACTTCTGGCTGTATTGCCTGCAGGACGCCGTACCGATGGCAGGCGACTGACAGACGCCATGGTCTATCAATGGTATCTGCACGACCTATTGAAGACGGACATGTGAAATGTGGACAGGTTTGTTGATCTGTTGTTTGCTGTTGCCCCTTTGGGAAGCCGAGGACCATCTCGTCTCCTGAAGCTACATGAACCACCTGCGATACCCCTCTTCCCTTCTTTCGAACACAAGCACACTTCTAATGAGTCAAAGAGGTTGGCATGGCGTAAGAACAACCAGGGATATGGGTGTGCGAGCTGTCAGCTATGTACCTTCAGTATACTTTCTATGGGCCGTCAACAGCCGCGACAACCCATCGCCGTTGCAGCCAGGGTGTCACAACAGACCACACCGCCATCAGGTGCCTGCCAATGGCCGGCCATGGGATAGGGCAGCAGACTGTAGGCACTGCTGCAATACGATGCAAGTATGTCCGAAAGTGTTTGGTCTTCATTCCTTCTCGACAACCAGAACCATTTTCCCGCATTCACCACTGTTCCGTTTACACATCCTAGATTTTCTTATCTATGCGTTTTCCCCCCAGATGTCCCTCCTTGTCTGCAGCCGCTTCTGAAAGCAGAAAACACACCCGACTGATCGAAAAGGGCTACAGCTCCTGCTGAGTCCATCTAGAGCCTGACAGACAAGGTTACTTTCTGTGGCCGATCTGCTGTCATTACTCCGTCGATAAGCTCACAGCATATCGGCATAGCTTCTTGAAAGTATTGATCGAGCTCATCGCTGATCACAATGCCGGTACGAACAGAACCGGATCTGGACACATCACATAGAGACCTGGAAGTCCAACTGCAGTACCTACGAGATGATCCCCTCTACGACACGGTCAAACCAATTCAAGTCACGCCAAACTTCTTAGACCGCGAGGGGAGGAGTAACGTACGACTCGAATCCGGTCCACCAGAGATCCTGAACGATGTGCGCGGTCGCGAGCACGAATTCAACCTCGACGCGAATGGCTTCTGCTACGTGCACTCTCCGACCGCATTTAAAGACTGGACATCCCAACCACAGATCGCAAAGCAATATCTCCCAGATCTGGAGGAGCTACTGAGACGCGAAGTGGATGGCTGCGACGAGATCGTCTTCTACGACACCCGTATCCGACAGGAAGGCGATGATGGCGCTCGCGTGCTCGGCTTGAGCTACAATCCCTTCGCTCGACAAGTGCATGTCGACAACACGGAGCGGAGCGTCCTGGAGAAGGTGCACAACTACGCCGACCTCAAAGCGGATTATTACCTCAGTGGTCGCGTGAGGATCATCAATATCTGGCGGCCAGTAAAGCATCCTGTCTACGATTGCGGGCTAGCGATTGCGGACGGCGGGAAGCTCAAGGAGGGCGACGTGATCGAATGTGATCGTGTCCGCCATGACACTGGCAAGTACTGGGACACGATGGGCGTTGTGAAGTACCGACCGGGCTACGACTGGTACTACTGCTCTCTACAGGACGAGGCAGACGTGCTGCTCTTCAAGAACTACGATAGCGCGACCAACGTGCCGGCTCGAAGCTGCTTGCACACCGCCTTTGATGTCCCGCCATCAGAAATCCTACCAAACACACCAACCCGCGAGAGCATAGAGGTCCGAGCGTTCATCTTCACGCATCCCAAAGGCCTCCGGAGACCTTCAGGGATCTCAGCACCGCACCCACTGGCTGTGCAGCTCGAGCAAGGCAACCTGCGCCTCGTTGACGAGCACAGCATTACCGACCATTTGCGCACAGACATTGATGAAGCGAACGAGGTCAAGGATGCAGTATTACTGCTTCGAAGGCAGGAGATTCGTCGGCTCGAGAAAGAGTGTCAGGGGCTGGTGGCAGAACGAGCGCAACGACAACAGCAACTGGAGGATGCTGGAGCTCAACTACTGCAAGCGCAGCAGCAGATATCGATGCAGGCTGAGCATGCTGATGCTCTTGAACGGAAGGTTCGAGAACTCGAAGCAAATCTCGCACTGCAGCCATGATCAGTCTAATGGCACACCTTCTGGCTGGCTGGCAGAGTAGCGCACTCGCATATTTTACCAATGAGAAACGGACGGCAGACATGAACGTCGCACCGCTTGGGGCACAACACAGTCTATGGCGTTTTGAGCTGGATTGGGAAAGCCGGAGGACAACTCGTTTGAGAGGATAGTAGGTCATCTGTAATGGAGGAGTTGGGAGTCGAGATTGGCATCCTTGCGAGCTTTTATGAGCAATGGGTAGTTTCGCTTTGACTGCTAAGCAGCAGCAGTGAATTACTCCAGGACACGCGAGACACGTGTTCGCAATCACCATCAACAACCCATCAACGCGCCCTCGTTACCGCACTCAACGCGTCCTCCCCTCCCTCCTCAAAAACTCCTTCTCCATCAAATTAAACCCCTTCACCGCCTCCCCATACCGCTCAAACGTCCCCTTCCGATAGCCCTCCGCAACCTTCTTCACAAACTTCTCCTCATCCCAGCGCTTCCCGATCAAATCCTCAAACTTCTCCCCTTCCTTTCTCTCACAGCCCCACACCGCCTTATACGCCGACCCCAGCGCACACGCGTTCCCGCCGATATCGAGCTTGTAGATCCCTTCCACGCTTCCCAAGACTTCGGCGCAGATGTTGGCGATGGCGGGGTTGGCGCTGCCGCCGCCGACGAGGTAGACGCGGCGGGGTTGCGGGGGGAGGGTGGCGCCGGTTTTGGGGTCCTTTTCGGAGTGCACGAGGGCTTGTGAGCGGAGGCGGAGGGAGAGCATCTGGGATTCGATGATGTTGCGGGCGTCGTCTGAGATGAAGTCGTTGGAGACTTCGGTCAAGGCGTTGGATGAAGGGTTGTAGGACATGCGGTACTGGCCGGCTGGGAGGTTCGGGATGGTCTCGTGCAGCGGGAAGAAGAGGCCCAGACGCATGTCGTCGGAGTCTTGCTTCTGGGACACGGGAGGGGTGGACATGGCGACGTCGTTGAATTTGTCCCAGGTGTAGGATTCGTCGCCGTTGACTTGGTCGCGGATCTGTTCGCGCGCGAGGCCGCCGTTCTTGTAGCAGAGCATGAACATGTAGAGGCCCTTTGTGCAGGGGTGGTTCATGAAGTGGTAGGCTGGATCGGGCTTGTATTCCGGGGTGCTCATGAGGAAGGTTGTGCTTGTTCCCAGTGATACCATTGCGTCTGAGGCACGTAGTGGTAAGGCCAATATAGTCGCTGGGTTATCTCCAGTGTTGGGGATGATCACACAATCCTGGTTGAATCCGTATCGAGTGGCGAAGTAGTTGCTGATGGTACCTAAGCCGGCTCCTCCATCTTCAGGGACATCGCCGAGTTTGCTCTTCAGCTCTGCAGCTTTGTCTTTACCGCCGGCTGCCAGCGCAATGAGCTGGTCGTGCCATTTCCCTTGGTGGATATCCCAGAGATTCGTGCCGGTGACATCGCTGATATCGATCGGTGCTACTCTGCCCAGGAAGACAGATGCAAGGAAGGACGACACCAAGGATATATGGGCTGTCTTCTCGTAATGGTCGGGATATTTAGTCCGGTACCGCATGATCTGAGGTCCACTGAAGCGATGATGCGCAGCACTGCCAGTGACCTGAGCCAACTTCTCCGGGTCACCAAGCTCTGCGTCGAAAGCATCACATTGCTTCTGCGTGCTCGAGTCCTGCCAGTTGGGACTCATGTCGTGTGCAAAAGCATCCTTGAGCTGGTCTGACAATGACTTGCCAGCATCCAGGTTAACCATGAGGTGCTCTGCATCCTTCTTCCAGAAAACGGTGCCGTGCTGCATGCCAGCACCAGATACTCCCATGATCTGGCCGAAGTCAAGGCCGGCCTGAGATAGACGATCCAATACCAGGTTGATGGCATCTAGCCACATTGCTGGTGGTGCGAATACCTCGCCCTCTGCAGGGTTGGTAAGGACACCCTTTTTGATTCCATACTTGGTGCTGAGATCGGCGTCAAAGTCAACTTTGGCTTCGTGGACGAGCTTGAGGTTTGAGTCTACGACAATGCCTTCGCAACGTTTTAGCTTCGGTACATGGGACGTGTGCTGAGTTGCATACCTTTGAGTTGCTGTGTAGACAGGTCGAAGCCCTGGGAAGCATAACATTAGACTTTGAGCAACCTAGATGCCAGGAGATGTACATACCATATACAGCGGTCCACTGCTCGCCATCTTTGCGTAGTACGTCGTGTGAGTTTTCTAGTGTGCGTGCATTCGAGCGCCTTTACTTTCTTCTTCTAAGCATTGACACTCCCAACCAATCTTGCCAAAATGGCATCAACATGGCCACATGTTCTGCAAGGCTTGAGTAGTGCCTTCAACGTGGGGCTCCTGAATCAGAGCTCTTTCTTGCTGCTTCCATCCCGGCTAAATTCCGCAGAGGTCGAGAACGTTGCACGTGAAAGACGCCAGCAGCACGTCACTCAGGTCATTCGAACACACTCTGTTGGTGAATAGCCTCGTTATCGAATAGCGTTCATAAAGATAAGATGGAAGAATTAAAAGACAGAACCGCCTACGTCAAAGCCACCATGGCCGACGGCGTTGCCATCCTCGAAGGCACCACAACCTGGTGTACGCAATGTAAGGCCATCAAACCGTTTGTCGATCAGGTAGGCACCCACTGCGATCCTCTCTATCCTCCAAACATTTCTGAACATTCACAAGATGGTGCAAAAGTACCCAGACGCCCGCTTCTACCAGTACGACACCGAGCAGGCGGAGGACATCGCTCAGGAGCTGGGAGTCAACGTCATGCCATCTTTCCACATCTTCAAGGACGGCGATGTCATGCAGAGTGTGACGGGAGCGAAAGGGGCGGCGCTGGAGAAGGCTATCAAGGAGAATTACGATGGCAAGGTGGTGGACGCATAGACAGGGGGTCCAGGGCGTGCGAAGCCCTGAGCTTGGGCCATATTCACTTCGATTGCACAGGCCAACGAGACCTGACTATTCTTCCTATCTCTTGTCTTCTCGTTCCCCTCAATCACCATTATTCGACGTTGGCTCACTCGGGAGTCATCAAGTGTATGAGATGGCGCTTGCGAGCCGCATTTCATGAGCGATGCAATGCAGACGCCTCTTGTTGTCCAACTGCCTACCTATGACGGTCGAGGGACAATCAAAACTGTACCACAGTTGTCCTCCAAGATGATCAAACGATCAAATACCAGTACTCAAAGGTGTCAAGATGGCAGGTTACGCCTCGGGACGATGCTCGACCGATCTCGGCCTGTTGCGGGTGCCCAAGAATCGGTCAGCTTTGGTTGAATCTTTGCCAGCAGAACATCGTCGAAGACTGTCCTCTGAAGTAGCACATCTGGTGTTACAAAGAGCAGAACATCAGGAAAGCAAAAATGGCCGAAGACGACATACCAACCTACACCATAATCCAAGCCGACGGCCTCTACCCCGATGACAACCTCGAAAGAACCCTCTTCGCCCCCCGACCCGGACAGAAATACAAGCTCAACTACGTCCAAACGAACCTCTACACCAGCATGGCCACGGAGATGAAACCCTGGTCCGACATCCCAGAAGACCTTCGTAACCAAGTCGACGGCATCGAAGTCCTCAAAATGCCTTTCACCGCTGAAGACGTCGCGCTGTTCCCACAGCTCAAAGTCATCGTCCGCATGGGCGTCGGGTATGACAAACTCGACCGCGTTGCGCTGGCGAAACGCAACGTCACGGTCTGTAATGTACCCGATTACGGCACGGAGGAGATTGCCGACCACGCCATTGCACTCACGCTTTCCATGCGTCGCGGCATCTTGATTCATAACGAACGACAGCGCGCCACTCCGCCTGCGCCTTGGGTGATCATTCCCACGCCTCTGGTAGCGCGGCTGCGGGACTCGACGTTCGGGATCCTAGGCCTTGGGCGCATCGGAACGGCTGCGGCGCTGAGAGCGAAGGCTCTTGGGTTTAAGGTGCTGTTCTATGATCCGTATCTGCCGAACGGGGCGGATAAGAGTCTCGGGGTGGAGCGGACGAAAGACATCAAGGAGCTGTTCCGCCGTTCGAATGTACTAAGTCTGCATACGCCATGTACGCGCGAGACGAGAGGAATGGTAGATTACGATCTTCTCTCCCTCTTACCGCCAGGAGCTGTCCTGGTCAACACCTCCCGTGGCGAGGTACTGCAACTCGACGGCGTAGAGAAGTGTCTCAAGGAAGGCTCGCTAGCCGGCGCAGGACTGGATGTGCTTCCCGAGGAGCCCATAAACGAGGACAAAGTGCACCCGCTTATCCAAGCGTACCGGAGAAAAGAGGACTGGTTGGAGGGTAGGATGGTGATAACGTGCCATTCAGCGTTCTACAGCCCAGAGAGCTTCATCGATATACGGCAGAAGAGCGCGGAGACAATGCGGGATGTTCTAATAGATGGATTAAAGTCTAATGTCATCACGCCTGACATGGAATGAAAATTACTCTATCAACGTCTCTAACTTTCCAGCCTCTAAAACGCCATTTAGACCTTCTCCGCTTGTTGCTTCTGCACCTTCTTCTCCTTCCTCGCCGCCGGGCTCGCCACCCGCTTCAACTTCTTGCCCCCGATCAAGTACAGGTACGAACAGATAAACACCACCGCAATATTAAAAGCACAGAATGCCCAGAAGATCCCGTAATCCCTCCACACATACCGATAATACACATTAAACGACGCTCCGAACTCATCACCATTAGCGTACTGGCAGAAGCCACAGAGCCCTCCGTCGAGCGAGGTGACGTAGCCGCCGGCTTGTTGTGTGTAAGGTCCTGCGTAGCTCTGACACGTCTCGCCGGGCGGAGGTCGGAATTGGGCGAGTTCGCTCTGGTCGCATTGGACGGGGACGTCGTGGACGACGAGGGCGAGCATGCCTTCGAGGAGGTACTTGAAGGGGGAGAGCCAGTACATCCAGCTCTGCCAGAAGCTGTTTCGTAAAGTTAGCATGTGGACGGTCTCCGAGATCAAAAGAGTACTTACTTGGGCAATGCGGCGTATGGCACGACGACTCCGCAGAAGGAGACCACGAAAAGGAAGAACAGCGGCACCAGCAGCGACGCCAGAAGCTCGTTCGGCGCGAAGGATGCGATGGCTTGTCCGAAGCTGACGTAGAAGACTTCGAAGACGCAGACGAAGAGCCACATGGAAGCGGAGGGGTATGTGCCTCGTGGGAACCAGATGGCCCAGTACCAGCACGCCCAGTAGAGCGTCCCGGCCACGAATGACCACGGGCTTTTCATAGTTAGCATAGCCAGAGGAGTAGAGAGTAGTATATGGGCACTTACTATTCCGGAATGATAGCCGCGCAAGTAAAAGCAAACCAGCTGTAAATCTTCGAATTCCTCTCCCTAAACTCATACAACGACCTTAGCTCCAAGAACTTAGGCTGCAACTGCTGAATGAGCGGCGGACTGATCGTCAACGTCATGAAAATGCTAAAGAGGCGCGACTGCATATCAATCTGCGAGTTGCCCAGATGCCAGAACGTAAAAGTGTTGAATAGCCCAGTGAAGATGTGCAGCATGAACTTCCCGACCAGATAGTCTTGCGAGCGCCAGTAAGCGACGAAGTTCCGGTGCGTGACGGTGTACACTTGGGTCATCAGGGGCATGGCGAACTCGCGGTCGTCCTTGATCGTGCCGTCGGTGGTGGCGTTGCGGCGTTTCTCGACCATCGAGTGGATTTCGTCGGTGCGTGCTTGCTTCTCTTGACTACCGTCCCAGATGTCGGCGAAATCGGGACCGTCGTAGTCGGGGTCGCCCGCGCCGATGGACTCGAGCATGTATTCTGCTGGGTTGGCTTTGGCAGGACACTTCTTGGCGCCGTTCTGCTCGAAGTACTCGATGAGGTGGCGGGAGTCGCGGCCAAGCTCGCCGTGGAAAACAGTACGTCCACCGCTCTTCAGGAGTAGTAGCTCGTCGAACTCCTCGAAGAGTACAGCGGATGGCTGATGGATCGTGCACAGGATGGCTTGTCCTGCGTCCGCGAGTTTGCGCAGGAATCTCACGATGTTGAAGGCAGCTTGAGAATCCAGGCCACTCGTCGGCTCGTCCAAGAACATCAGGAGCTCTGGTTTACTAGCCAGCTCAACTCCAATGGTCAGACGTTTTCGCTGTTCCTGATTAAGACCGACGCCAATTTTTCCGATGGTGGCGCCAGCGATGGACTCCATCTCCAAAAGCTTGATGATAGTCTCGCAGTACTCGTACTTCTCCTGCAGCGGCACTTCTTTGGGCTGTCGGAGCTTTGCACTGAACCGCAGAGCCTCCCGTACGGTCGCGGTCGGCTCGTGAACGTCCATCTGCTCGGCGAAACCAGAAGCACGCTGGAAGGACTTGGGCAAAGGCCTGCCGTCTACCAAAAAGTCTCCTTGAACCACGCCAAAGTTGATGCGCTGCGCGAGTGTGTTGAGAAGGGTTGTCTTGCCGGCACCTGGATTTCATAAAAATGTCAGCGTCTTTCCGCATGTGGCAGCTACAAGGGATCACTCACCGCTGGCGCCCATCAATGCCGTCAGCTTCCCGGGACGAACGTAGCCTTGCACATCCCGAAGCAGCTGCCGTTCGTTGCCTTCGTAGGGAATCGTATAGTTGACGTTCTGCCACGTGAAGATCGTCTCATTCTTCGCCACCGCGGTAGCCTTCTCATCTGTATCAGAACCACTGGACTCTCCCCTCGACTTCTCTGCGTCGTCGACTGGAAGCCCGTCAGAGCTAGTCTCGCTCTTGTTCTTCTCGAGATCGTTTGATCCGCCGCCGGTTTCGATAGCCTTCTCGACCGAATGTGGCACTTGGCCGCGCTTGTAGATGGTGACACTGCCGCCACCCTTATTGGGCTTCTGGAGCTCCATGCCGATGGCAGTCAAAGCGACGAAGAAGATAAAGAAGGCGCAGATGAAGCCGAAGTTTCTCCAGAGATGGGAGCGGGAGTAGTTGTAGGCAACCTGGATATAGTCTGCGCCATCGACAGTAGTCCGACCTGGTTGACTGCCTTGGATCGTGCACGACTGATACTGCGGTGCCGCGCCAGGACCCTGAGGTACCAAGTATGGCGGCTGGCATTGGATGGTAAGTCCGGAGAACTCGTTTGACATGAGCGCTTCGAAGCCGTATTGGACGGGATTGATCCACCTCAACCAAGAAAACCAAGGATGCATCTTGCTCGGTGGGATTAGGTAGCCGGTATACACAATCAGTGCCTGGATAGCCACACCCGTGACCCTTGTAGCTCCATCCAGACTTCCAGACAACGATCCAATAGCCCTGAAGAAGGCATACATAGTCATAGTTAGTATCCAGAGCATAAGTAGCGAGATGAAGAACTGGCTGGCGGTCCGCGAGAGGTTAGCCATGAAGTAGACCACGATGTCGAAGATGGCCACCTGGACCAGCACCAGAGGAGCATCGACGACCGTCTGTGCGATGGCGAAGGCTGCTGGTCGATAGAACTGGAAGGCTTTGTGCTTCAGGAGGATGGGTCGGCTTTCGAAGGCGGATGTGAGCTCGGCCAAGGCGAGGAGGGCGTTCTGGGAGAGTTAGCTTCTCTAAGGTGGTGAAGGGGTTGAAAGGATCAGACTTACGAAAAGCAGCATGAAGAAGATGACACCACCTCTCGGGAAGACTCCCTCAGCAGTATCGGGCAAGTTGTAGAATCTGCGAAACATTAGCTCTGATCCCATATCGAACATCAGGGGACCTACAGTGAGCCAACAATCAAGGCCTGGAACAAGATACCTCCCCACTTGCCACCCAGACTCTGCTTGTCTCCAATCATGACCAAGAACTGCCTGTGCGTGCAAGCCATGACCTGCCGGTAGAAAGGTATGGTGTAGTTCTTCTTCGTTGTCGCCTTGCCCTGCTCAGCTTGCCTCTCCTCACACTGAGCTTGCATCTCGCGCTCGAACTCGTCAATCTCCTCCAAGTTCCGCTGATGCTGCTCCGACTTCAGGAAGATTTGGCCGAATTCGGCTCCGTTGCGTGGCACCTCCCAGCCGTCCTTCACATGTCTGGCGTTCTTATCTGTGACAGAAGTGAGGAAGTCGGCGCTGGTCCAGCGCTCGGGCTGTACGAATCCTAGGTCCTTGAAGTACTTTACTGCGTTGTCGGCAGCGCCGAAGTAGGCACACTGACCCTCGTCAATGAGGAGGACCTTGTCGAAGCGCTCGTAGAGCAGCTCGCCGGCTTGGTAAAGGGCAACCGCTGTCGAGATGTGGGCCATGTTGGTCAGAGATCGGAGGGAGCTGACGTATTCCAGCGCCGTGCTGGCGTCAAGTCCGCGGGTAGAGTTGTCCCACGCCTGTATACTAGCCTTGGTAATCATGGCTTCGGCGATGGAGACACGTTTCTTCTCGCCTCCTGACACACCTCGCACCACCTCGTTACCGACCTTTGTCCCAAGAGTGTGCTCGATCCAAAACAGCTTGACGATCGACTTCAGGAAGCTTGCGACATACTCATTTTCGCTCTCGCCTTCGTTCCTGCTTTCCTTGCCAGGAGTCTTGGTTTTGAGTGCAAACCTCAGTGTGTTCTTGACAGAAAGAGTGGCGTAGTGCAGGTCGTCCTCCGGGTTGTAGACAACTTCACCACGGTACTTCTTCAACATAGTCTTTGCGTCTGTACCGCCATAGAGCACGTCACCCTCGATGGATTCGTATCCGAAGCGCTGGTTACCAATGATTTTGAGGAAGGTCGAGCAGCCGGAGCCAGGTCGTCCGAGAACCAAGCACATCTCACCAGGTCTGATCACTCCGGAGAAGTCGTTGATGATTGTCTTGATCGGTGGCTTTCCCGCCGCCTTCTTCGGGCCCTTCGTCACGAGATTGAGTAGAAGCCGCGGTAGTCCAAGGAAGACATCGCCAAAGGTAGGCTGCAGAGCAGCACCCAGCCCCATGCCCTTCACCGTGAGATGCTTGAAGACAACACCAACATGCCTCGTCTTCTCCTCCTCGGACTGGGCCTGCCTCGTCTTGCCAAACATGCGAGACATCAAACGATCGATCTCGGCTTGTTCGTCCGGATCAGTTGCCTGGGTGGTTGTGCGGCTTATAGCATTGTCGACGCTTGTGTTCCGCCGAGAAAGCTGAGCCATGACATCGTCTTCGGTGACCTTGCGTTTACTTGGTGTTGTTTCCAACTTGGGCCGCTTGGTAGCTCCATTCGTGGCTGTGAGTCCTTCCTCGTCTACGAGCGATGCGTGTGGCGAAGGCTGCTCGACCTCTTCGGTAGGATGAAACTGGTAGTTTGGATGGTGTGAATCCTCAGCTGGTTCATAGTGGAGATAGGTGGCAGTGTCGCCACTTGGGTCCATAGGCCCAGATTGTGTAGGTGCATCGAGGCCGCGTCCAGCACTACCAGCAACGCCGGTCTCAGCTGGCTCTACACTCTCCCCATGGCTCTCCAGTCTGTTCTCAGGCTCAGGCCGTCCAGAAAATACGGACCCTCGTTGTGTCATCGGAGTGTTCGGCCAGCCTCCAGGTATCTCGCCATCCGAAGGCGTGGGCTTCTCGTTATCCGCCATATTCGCCACACTGCTGTCAAGGCGAATGTGGACAGTCGTGGGCTCCAACTTGGGGCGAGAGAGGCTAAGTTATCATGACAGCCTCAAAGTTTACGGATGACAGCTGGAACGCGAATGCTACGGACATTTCTCAAAGCCCGTTCGAGACACGGACGGCGGACGGTTGAACAGCACCTCCATGCTCTGAACTTTCGTTGACGCGCCGTATCGAGCATCGCGTTTGGGTGCGAAGTGACGACACGACTTCCCAATCTCAATGCTTGGCTCGGCCCCGGCATCTCCCGCATCCGAGTCTTTTCTCTCTCTCAGCAAGGCGTAGACGTTTGCCTTTTGCTGACAACGGAGTTCAAGATGGCAAACAAAAGCCGGCCCGTTGACTCTGGGAAACCCACTATCACGACGCTTTTTATCCACAATTGACCTCCCGAGTTGGAAAGCAAATCTACCCCCTCGGAAGCCAGCGTTCCAGGCTCCGAGATGCCATGCTGACATAGCCCCATACCAAGGCTCTGAGAAGAACAGCACCATCCGGGAAGAACTCGTTGCTTCACAGTCGCTCATATGGCTTCCAGTACGGCGCGTTGGTACTTCCTGCATCCCACAGCGATATGGCGCTCGCCCAGTGATCTAACATCCTCGTGGCAAGCCTGTCAAGCACTTCCGACGCGAGACGCCAACCCTATAACATTCCTCACTTCTGGCTCCGGCAGGTCTCGATTGGACTCCTGCTCGATTTCCGCGAGAAGATACCAACCGATGTTGGAGTGTCGTACAGCGTTACACTCGGCCATCAACACAACAATGCCGCAGTCACGCGTACATGCTACGCAGTACGATCTGGCACCACCCCAATGTCTCATACATACCAGGCAGCGACCGGCTTCCACACCTTCTGCACCACGTCGTGCAGTCCGCAGGTCCAAGATCGCCTCGTAGTTGGTGCTACCGGCCGTCCAATGTCCGGATTTGCTGTGTCACTGCCCCTCTCATGCCCCTATGACCAAGGTCAGCCAGGTAGGTGCACGTATTCCTTGACTCAACCATGACCTTTTTCCGGCCATGCATCGTTCCATTATACCTGTGGTCAGCAGTGATCGTACTCATCGCCACTTCAACCTCCACATACAAATTCGTCGCTCCTCGCACGCTGTTTGCTCCAAGTCAGCAGTTCCTCCATTGCACTCACCACAGCAAACCGCCACAGCTTTTGGGCCAGCCTATCTGCAGCGTACTCCCGATTCTTCTTGCAAAGCTCAATTTCCAGAAATCCTCGGAAACGCACCCAACATGCCCACCACCACCAAAACCAACCCAAACTACCCTCGCACCCCCGCCACCCCCAACAAGAAAAAAGTCCGCATCGACCCCGTCGGAAAAACCGCCTCCGACTGCACCTGGCAGCGTCGCACCCCCTTAGAAGCGTCCTCGGGAAAGGACAAACGCTCCTCTCGTTGCGAGAGACCTCCCACACCGCAGCGCCGCCGCTCCAACGCCGGGATCATAGCCGCGGTAGGCCTTTCAGCGCTGGCGGCGGCCCAGCAGCAGCAGGCAGATTCGAATCGGGAGCGGCGGGCGAGGGGGAAGAGTCCGGGGAGGCAGCGAGAAAGGTATCCGCAGCAGCCGGTTCCGAGGTCGCCGAGGAGGAGGGAGGGAGGGCAGCAGGGTGGGAGGGAGAAGAGGCAGGAGGGGGGTCGGGGGCAGAAGGAGGGACGAGGGGAAGACGAGGTAGCGAGGGTGGTGAGAAGGAGGAAGTATACTGTGTATTTGTAGTGGACATTGTTGTACGTCTCCGAGGCCTGGGTCAGGCGAGGGAGGTCTCTGGAGTGTGTAGGAATGTTTCGGTTTGGCTGTGGTTTTGACGAATGTCGATGGTGTTGGGTGTTTTGATCGAGCTTTGCCGATTCGATTTGGTGACAACTCACAATGATCTTACTGTCGGGTAGATAGCTATCTTGGCGAATTTATTGTTAGGAGTTACAAGTCAGTCTTGTGAATGTGCAGGGTAGATTGCCCTGAGAATGAGATGTTGAGAAAATGTGTTCAAGTATGTACCTACCTTCGCAAGCTTACCATATTTGAAGCTCACCGCAATCGCCATTGCAGTATTGACAAGCAGCCCTTGTACATGTTTTTATCGGTCATCGTCTACTAGCTGCTTCCTGCGTCGCCTGGAGGAATTGCTGACAGTGAGATCTGTCGCCTGCCAGCCTGCTGTGCTGTCGCGAGCCAGAGATCGCTTTGCAAGAACTTGGGAGAGCTGATCGGTGATCTGCCGGTCCTTGCTCAAACACTGCATCGCCGGGCAGCTGACCGCGATCACAAGGCGACTGTGCTGCCACAAGCACCCGATGGCCGTCCGGCAGGGAGGAAGTCGTGTGATCTGGAAAGCTCTCCAACAGCCGAACATCACTTATCGCGGCCGTTGAAGCTATGATATGCCACTCGCCCACCCCGAAAACGAAGCCAAACGCTTCTGGCAGTTGCACACCCACGTGGCTCTCACTGACCACCAACAGGCCGAAGACATGAGACAACAGTGGGCACGGCAAACGGCTGATCCGGAAGGTAGATTTTCACCTCGGTCTCGACACATCGCATCCTCCCGCCGCTGCCAGATCGTGGAGATGAGCTTGGCCCGGTCGTTCCTGCAGTAGCCTCGCCTCAAGGAGCATAGTACCAGGAACATCAGGGGCGCAACCGAGCGATCCCGGGTTGGAGTGCAATCATCGTTAATCAATTTTGGACCAATGGCCGGCGCTGCAGGGGATTTGGGTCGTTTGACTTGATTAAAAGATGATGCCGCGGGTTAGCTGGCTGTGGTGATCGTAGGGGTGGTTGTTGGGGGTGGTGGCGCGTAGGGGAGCGGTTTCAGATGGGTAGAGCTGTGGCTGTAGTCCAATGGAGACGCGGCGCGCTTGTTTGGGCGTTGGAACACGTGAAGACCCATCCTCCATAGCCGCAGGAATGTCGAGTTGAGCGAGAGAGTGGTGGTCGGTGACGAGTGTGTAGGGCGAGAACCCGGCCGTGTGGGTTTTCTGCGACGAGTGGCTTGCTGAAGGGCGGCGCTGTGCTCGCTTCACCCGGTCACATCCCAGCCAACGTGGCTCCGGCTGGCGTGAGCGTCCAGAACATCTAGTCGAAACGGGCAAACTCAGATTCATCTTTGCGGGTTGTCTCACCTCGTCGACTTCACTTTCGAATACCCACATTCCTTCGACACCGACTCACCAAGACATCAACCACGTCGTCAACGAACTCGACATCCATTCCTTCGAACAGTGCGACTGCCAGACGAACACCGCATGGTCGCATCCACATGAACTGAGCCATGGCGTCGTCATCAGATTCTCGCGTGTCTTCAGAGGTAAGTGCGACTGAGGCAGCGTCTTTGCGCGACCTCTTCATGCCAATGGCAGGCGTGATCCACGCTGTTGGAGCTTGTGCCTCCCACCATCAGCACCACCCATTGTTCATTGCACGACTAACACATCTCCACCCACAGCATGACGAAGACCAAGGCCCAACCCGCCTCTCCGCCCTCTACCAATACCACAACGCCCCCGAAGTCGCTCCCGCCCACGGCCTCGAGTACGATGACACAGTCTATCCAGTCTCAGACAAGTACCCGGTAGTACGAGAAGCGAAATTCGTCCATGGACACCACCGATATACCGGCAAACATGCGTTCGTCGTCAACGACAACCGACCGCCCCGGATAATATTCGGCATGAAAGTCAAGACCTTCCTCGTGGTAGCGGTGATTATGTGTCTGGTGGTCGTGGGCGCGGCGGTGGGAGGTGCGGTGGGAGGCAAGGACCTGCATCAAGGCGAGGCGGCGCCCGGGACGTATGGAGACATGTCTGGGTAAGCTTTTGATCGATATATGCTTATCTGCATTCCTCATGCACGTGCTAATGAGTACGGTAGCACGAAGCCGGAATCATCGACAGCTTCGCCAACTACAGCAGCTACGGCTGCGCCGACGTACTCGGCATCGAGACCGACGTACACGCCTTTAGCAGGCTGTTCAGCTTCGGCGGATAACACCACCTACACTTCAAGTTTCGCCGAGTCCTCAGATTCCAACGCCGGACTCTCGTTCACGATGTACTGCAACCTCCAATCACCCCTCAACACCTCCCCCGCCCAACAACTAGCCGCCGCGTACGTGTACAGCTTCGCCGACTGCGCCGACTTATGCGCAAGTCTCGACTCGCAATCGAATAGCAGCAGCTGTACAATCGCCGCCTACCAGCCGACCTCGCCACGACCGGCGAATTGCTGGGTCGGCTCATCGAGTGGTGAGGTCGACATCAGCTCTCTGAAGGATGAGGACGGGACTGAAGTGGCGATTCTGGTGCAGCAGCGATAGCCTGCTGCGCAGTGTTTCTTTATTTGCTATGTTGTTCAGCGACAGTCTTTATCACGGGTTTCACGAACGCGGGTATCAGACCTCCGGGAGAGCGAGCATGGTGTTATCGGGGCGCAGGCGTCACTCATTGTTGGTCTGGAATGGAAGGTGAGGAAGAGGGTACCAGGGGGTGCCGCAGGGCAGGATTTGGACGCTCGCTCGCTCCAGCGACGGAGCAAATGTATATGTATATGGAGCAGAGAGTGGCGAGGAAGGAATATACCCAATCAGTAATGTTAGCCCAAGTGCATGGCATGGAAAGGAAATTCAATGAATGATACCAAATCACCTCATATCACATTTTGCCTGTGTTGCGATTGTTGAAGACATGCTGAATGGTGTTGCTTTTATCTCATAGCGCTCGCATCCCCCTCACATCTCCCTATCCCACAAGCGGCTCCGTCCCCTTAGGCAACTTGACCTTAAAAACCAACGCCTGATTCAGCAAATCAAACCCGCTCTCATCCTGATATTCAAACTTGCCGAAATTCATATACCCATCTTGATTAATGAAGTCATTATCACTGAAACTGATGAGATAGTACTCGTCCTCTCCCTCGGCAGGCAACAACGCCATACTCTCCCACTTCTCATTCAACAGCCCTTTGTTCTGGGCTCCACCATTATGCACCCCAAACCTCCTTAGCTGACTATTAACGTTAAAGTCAAGCCAAGAGCAGTACTCCGCCGGCTCGATATCTTTCCGCAGCACACCCTCTCGAGAGGCGATCTGGCAGGTGCTGCAATCATGCTCCTTACCCTTAACATTCGTCGCCGAGGAGATGTCGATCACGTCAACATGTCGGTAAAGACTCTCCGTCTCGTCCTGCCCAGCACCAGCGTCTGAGTCCCGCGCGAGGATGAGGAATTGCGTCGGGCTGATGTAGTGGATCTCGCTCTGGCGGGCTACATCGCTGTCCTCGTCTGAAGGGTCGACGAGGGGCAGGTGCACGACGTATTCGGCCTCGTACGAAGGGGTGGGGGTGGAGATGTCGTAGACCAGGAAGCGAGTGTTGCGTTCGGTTTCGAGGCCGCCGTCTTGGTTTGTGGCGGATTGGAGGAGGACGTAGAGTTTGGTTCCTTCCGGGTTGGTGGTGAGGCCTTCGAAGCCTTGGTTGTTGTTGCGACCGGTGGGGTTTTCTTCGGGACTGGGTTCGAGGTCGGGGTTATAGATCGGCGGGCTGTCGGCACTGAAAGAGACTTTCTTGTGGCGCCGAGGGAGGATGGCGTTCGGGGGCTGGATGGCGTTGATCATCTTGCCTTTGCTGTCGAATTGGTAGATGTAGGGACCGTATTCGTCGCTGACCCGGAAAGAGCCGTCGGCGCCAAGAAAAAGGCCTTCAGGGTCGAGAGTGACGCGGTTTCCGCCGTTGCCTGGGCCGCCAAAACCGTTGCCGGTGTAATTGGCGCTTGGGAGGGCAAAGGGGACTTCGGAGAAGTGCTTGTACGGGCCCGTGATGTCGGGGTCGAGTCCGGTGGTTGGAGTTCCTTCGAAGTCGGCCAGAAGAATGGTGTCTAGGTACTTCATGTCGAGGTTTGGTCCGCAGGGGCGCTTGAGAGTCGGCTCCTCTACGTTGAGGGTGATCGAGATCTTCTGGATGCGGTTTTGGAAGTTGATCGTGCCATTGGTGTTCCACCCGCGGTCAGGCAGTGCGTAGGCCACACCCTGGTAATTCTGGCCTACTTTCTTCCATGAGCTCTTGTCCACAGCAAGGGAGCTACCGAGGCCGCCCAGAGTGTCGCCGTATTTGTCACGGTCGTTGGGTGGTAGGAAGCCATAGCCTGCGAGCTCTTCGTAGACGTATGTCTCGCCGTTGCAGGTGGTCGTATTCACAGCAGCAGTATGTTTGTGAGAGCTAGGCGCTGCCGCCGCAGAAGAGACGAGTACCGGGAGAAGGAGATTGCTCTTGAACAACATCTTGACGAAGGTGGAAGAATGAAGAGGGTTCAGGACTGTAGGAAGTGCATACCACCTTCTGTTATACTACCTCATGCCCCACGCGTATCTGCCACAATGCCGGGATTTATTTCTGAACGAAGATCCAATGCTGTCATGTATGAACAGTACCTGCAGGAGAGCGGCACATGGTGCTCGACTGCTCCATCGCCGGCGCGGGCGTGGACGTCGATCTCCTCCGCGTGCTTTCATCCGGAGTCATGATTTGACGAGACACCAGCACTTCACTTCCTTCATCACTTTGGGAGAAGAGACGCTCTTTGTGGTCGATCGTGACTCCGCGGGCTGTCGGGTCGTGCAAGACGTATCACGGGTGTAACGGCGGTGATGTGGTGAGGTGAGGTGGAGTTGGAAGGCCGCTTGGACTTCACCTCGCTCCATCGAGGCACGTGAGGTCCTGCTTCATCTGGTTTCCACTCTCAAGTCACTCTACAGACACAATGTCGAATCAACAGCCCAGCGGGTAAGTAAAGTCAATATCAAGACGCATACACACGTTCTACCAGCTCACACCCTGCAGAGTCTGGGCAACAGCCAACCGCCAACGACAATCACAATCCGCCTCACGAACACCCCAAAACCGCTCCAACACTGCCTCGCCAAACCCGCAAGGAGCGCCTTCACAACCTCCCATGCCCGATGGAGGGCGCACGCTACAGCCCGCGAGCAATGTGTGGACGCAAAGAAGCAGCAGTGCGGGAGGAAGTAATGGGCAGATGGGAGGAGATGCTGGACTGCAGAATGATACGGGCGCTGGGAGTTTCAATGCAGCAGAGATGAAGGCTTTTCTGGCTAAGGATCTTGGGTCAACTGCGGTGTACAAGCCTGCGGAGGCTGCGGGAGGTGCAAGGACGGGTAGTGCTTGGGGATCTAAGCGTGAGTACCATTGCTGAGTGTCTGGCATTGGAGATGTGCCGATGAGCAGGTGACTGACTTCTCCTGCAGCGGGTGTCATGGCCAATGGACAGCCCTTCTTCACTCAGCTGGCGAAGCAGATTGCTACTCTGGAGGGCGGTGGCTGATTCGTCCCTACACCTTTGCTGGAACTCCTGATGCGAAGAACTTAGCGGCATGATACCCACTCTTTGACCATCACCTTCTCGCCGCTGCAAGAACGCGCGTGTGACATGCCGTCAGTCTGTTTAACAAGGGCCGTACACCGATGTGTCGACTCAGGTACGTGAATCTGGGACGTTCCACTAGCTTCGCCCAAGAGAATTTATCAACCTCAAATCTCTCTTCGCATCCTTCTTCACCACCCCTTCCTCGCACACCCGCCGCCGCCGCCATGGCCGAAACCACCGATGAGCTCGTGTCCAGCCTAGGCACCTTGAGTGTAGACGACAAAAGCACCCAGCCTGCGGAGCCAACATCCCTCCGTGCCAACTTCCCACTACCACGTGAACTACGCGATCATATCTATGGCTATCTGCTCTCGCACGAGCACGTCCACGAGAAGCCATGGTACACCCATCCAAGCGAGCGCCGCGGCAAGGTAAGTAAAACAAAAGCTCATCGACTGGTGCATCACAAACTCACGTGTAGCTTACGGGACCGCAGTTCTCTCAGGACAGTGGACGTCACCAGAGCGATGCGAGGACGTACCAGTTCCATCCCAACATCCTGTCCGTCAACAAGGCAGTACGTCAGGAAGCTTTCGACGTATTCGTCAAGAACCGATTTGTGGTTGTGTCTTTCAAATGGAAGCTGGCTTCCCATGCCTTACACTGCTCCGGGATGCCGATCGTCACCGAGAACCAATCTCACGTCGCGAATTCAAGCATTTCGTGCTTCGGGTACACCTCAAAGCACCTCCGGCCTACAAGACTACGAAGGACAAGATCCAGTCGTGCCTGATGCTCGGGAGCGATTTGCCTGCGCTACACAAGGTGCTCCAATATGTGCACTACATGAATGATTCGACAGCCGTGATGGTCATTGACCTGGCCGATCGCATCAGTCTATCGACGGTCGCTGACAGCAAGACGATTCTTCCTACCCTTACTTGCCGATTTGAAGTTGCTGGACCCACCCGGCTTAACGGTGATCAGCTTTCATCGATTCTCGCTGGGTTCAAAGAGGTGGTGCACGGAAATCAGCAGGTGAACTTTTTGAACGTGCCGGAATCGCACTCCGAACTGGTCGCGGCTGTGAAGAGGGTCATGGCTCCACCAGCCGTCTGGGTGGACGCGATGGCTTGGAAGATGCATGAATCTCTCACGGCCTTCAAGGCTTCGGGGGACAGGCTGGCTCGATCTGGCTGCAACATGCAGGCATCGGCAAAGTATCGCCTCATCTGTTCGATCCTCGATGCATCATTCGTCTTCCACGCGCCTCCAGAAGGGTACATTTCCGAGTTCGGACATGCTGCGACCGCACTCTTCGTTCTCATGCTTAGCGCGACCGTCACGGATGGTTTCCTCTGTCTAAGACGCGGGCAGGGAGAACAGAGAGTAGTTCGCCATGCCCACGTATTGCGCCTCATGCTTGCACAGCTCTACGACAACTCTTTTCCTGACGTTATGCGCAACACTCTCATGTCAATTTTGACGGGCAATAGTCAAGCGTTGCACATGGTGCACTGGTTCTTCACCCTCCAGGCATTCCTAATCCCGAATCGCGACGTCCTGAATGAGGGAGGATCGCACACCATAGTGGACATGCACGCACTTCGAAAGTTCTTCTCTAACTCAGAGCACTTCCAGCGCGACTTGGAAGTAGTCAGCACGACTCTGAGCAATCCGAAGGTAAGACACCCTTGCAGCTACCTCAAGACTACGCTGACACTTTCTAGAACCGCGACAGCTACTTTGCAAGGTCGGAGGGCACCTTCGCACACTTGTCAGAGATGTGCTCTCTGGAAGACCTTCCCACGCAGATCCTCGACATTTGTCTTCCACCTGAGTTCAAGAAGCCAGAAGGGATGGAGGGATTCATCAACAAGACCAGTCTGGCTGCGATATGGGCGTTCGATCCCAAGACGGCAGCAGAGCTGGAAGGTGTGGACGTCCCTGAGCAAGACTCTTGAGCAAGCCTCTTGGGCAAGACTCTGGGGCAAGATGGAAGTAGCACATCAAGCGATGGAGTTCGAAGCGCAAAGACACGAAGAGGGGTGGTCACAGGCTGTTTAGCGAGTGCTTCAACCGTGAATCCAAGCTGTGGTCGAAAGAAAGTCTTTGTTGTCAAGATAGCGGGACGCTAGTTTAGTAACAAAGGCACGATGAGTGACATTCAACGAAGAGTATCACACTGTCCTACCGCTAATTCGAGAGTCAGTAACCAGCACATTACCCTCATGCCAAGCCCACACGGCCAGCAAAGAAGCGCAACAGCAGTCCAGCCTGTATCAACTCCCGCTCCAGGACGACGCTGTGCATCAGGCGCAAGACGTGCCCGCATTCAGAAGCCTTCAAGCAGAGCCCGTGGCCGTCCGCGACTGTCCAGAGGCGTGGCCACCCTGCTCGATGGCCAAGTTTACATCACTCCCGCGCCGGAAGCAAGGGACAATGACCCTCCGCCAAACCCTTCCCACACCAATCCTCTTCGAACCGACACTAGTCTGCACGCCTGCAGTGACTCCAGCCTCGCATTTGTCGCATCATCTGGCCTGCAGACTTCAAGTGACACCGATGCCATCGCCTTGAACTTGATGGACTACTTCCTCTTCTCCGAGCCCAACTGGTTGCCCGAGCTGTTGTACTGTAGACTCCATGCAGCTTGCTTCCTTGCGGCAAGCAGAGTGACCGGCCTGTCGAACACGGCTGAGCAGATCGCAGATGCTCTTGGGCCGGACAGCGTATTTGTTAGCGAGACGGCGGCGCTGATGGCTGTGGATGAAGAGGAGGCTGAGGCGATTCGGCAGTCGATCAGCTTGGATCGGCAAGAGGTGGAGGATGGGTATCGGCTGCTGTATGAGCGGAGGAACAAGCTTGCGGTGGCGATGGGACGGTATGCGGCTGAGGTAGAGAAGTTGCCGACACCGCATTCATCCTTCCGGGCAGATGAAGAGGTGGAAAAGTCGGTGGACGTGGTGGAAGAGAACTTTGATGTCTTCGAAGAGTAATTCTGGTGGCTTGATACCTCTCAATGTATATGATGAAACTGCCCAGGGGACACTAGTAACTCCGGCTTTGGATAACAAGCCACGTGCCATCATATCATCATAGCATGGCGAAGGCCGAATCGTTGCATGTCTCTGTCCCTTCCGCAGGATTGAGTGGCAGTAGAAAGCCCAGAGGCACATCAAGAAGCTTGCCGCACGGGTTCTCCAAGGCTGTGATGATTGTGTCAATCTGTTCATGGAAAGCATTTGCATCTTGCTGTGGAGCCTGATGAATGCCGGAGTGAATGTAAAGAAGCGCTGGGTACTCTTCATCCAGACGAGCCATCAGCTCTTCATCTGTCCCAAGCTCCAGCTTACACACCTTCCGGTCATGGAAAGCAACCAACAAGGGACCATAGCTCGTTGCCAGGATGTCGTAGTAGATAATCATGTCTCGCAGCTCCTGAGAGGAAGGGAGCTGGAAGTCATCAAACAGATCGCATCCGAGACTTGAGGCGTCACCGACCATCTCGTCGTCGTGGATGGAGGGCGTCTGGAACTCAATCTCGAGCGGCGTTACGGGCGTCAATGCACTTGAGCCTGTGGTATCGCTTTGACTGCCCTGTCTCTTTGCGAGAGCATACCCTCGCGGTGTGAGGCCGGTCTCCCGCTTGAAGAGGCGATGGAAGTGGTGCTTCGTCAACCCAGCCTCTTTTGCCAGTCGATCCAGTCCTGGGAGAGGCGCATCGTGCGGTAAGCCATCCAGCAAGTCGCAGGCCTTCTGAACCTTCTCAGCCTCTGGTCGATACACCGGAAGCAACGGCTTGCATCGCTTGCAGGCTCGATAGCCAGCGGCTTCTGCGCAAACAGCGTCGTCGAAGAACTCCACGTTGGCACGTCGAGGCAGTCGTGCTCCGCAGGACGCTCGGCAGAAGATTTTGGTACTCTTCACGCCATAGATGAAGTCGGCGGATGTCGAGCGGGCGACGATCTGGGACCAGCGTGGACCGTCCGCCATGCCTGCCAGAGGAACTCAGCAGAAGGAAGCATTGCTAGGACAAGGACAAGGAAGATCCGAGCTACATGCTAAGTCTCGAAGATGAAGTCGTCTGGTATGAAGTGGACTCACGCTCAGGTGGAGAAGTTGATGTCGATGTGACCAATCACCGCAGAGCAGTATCCATGCAGCAGATCAGCTCTTCCGACCTCACGTTCGCCTAAGTATACAAGAAAGGCTCTGGCCGCCGCCGTATCGATCGCAGACTGTGTCGCAAGGTAGGTAATGATGGCTCATGATGTCCTCTACCGAATTCTAGAGCGATTTTCAGTCTTCACACTCCTTCCCTCTGGACCACTCCATCCCTGCTACCATCAAACATGACACAGTTGTGGCTATTGCTGTTGACGGCGTACTCCGTTCTAGGCCAGCAGATTAGGTCCGTACCGGAGATCCATCCCAGGGTCCAGACGCATGCATGCTCAATTCATGAGGGATGCCATTGACAATCAACCTCAATCGTGCTGGATGCCACCTGGCGGAACCTCGAGGACATCAAGACTGGCGCATCATGCTTGACCGACGACCTTCAGCTGAATAAGACAATCTGTCCCACAGCCCAGCAATGTGGCCGGAGATACGCTCTCCAGGTGCGGATTACCAATCCACCGGAGTGCAAGCTGACGAGGGCTCTGTGACTTTGCACATGTATCAGAAGTATCAAGGAGAACTGGTAGCGGTGGGTCCTCAGGTCTATCTCTTGGATGAGAAGGGACACGATTACGAAATGTTGCATTTGCTAAGCCAGGAGATCAGCTTCGAGGTAGACGTCTCTAACCTCCCATGCGGCATGAACGGCGGCATGTACCTCGCCGAGATGGAGCCGTCCGGCGGCCGCGGTCCTCTTAATCCTGCTGGCGCAAGTCTTGGCACAGGGTATTGCGACTCTCAGTGTTACACAAGCTATGCTTTTGTCAATGGTGTAGCCAATGTTGATGGCAGTGGCACTTGTTGCAATGAGATGGATCTGTGGGAGGCCAATTCCAAAGCCAATCAGCTGACGCCTCATCCATGCAGCATCACGGGCTTCTACGCTTGCGAGGAAAAGGAGTGTGGTGATGGCAAGAAGGGTGTTTGTGACAAGGTAGGCTGTAGTTTCAATCCGTATGCACTGGGTGCTCAGGATTTCTACGGTGTGCATGGCAAGGCGGACACCTCGAAGCCATTTCGGGTCATTACAAGGTTTATCACTGATGATGGCACGAAACGTAGGAACCTAGTGGAGATTCGAAGGATGTATGTGCAAGACGGCAAGGCTTTACCAAACGCCGAGGTCACGCTCCGCCGTGAGAATTACAACCCTATCATCCCTTCATACTGTCAAGCTACCGACGCCGACTCGTTTGCGCGCCATGAGGGCCTCGATAGCATTGGGGGAGCACTACGACGTGGCATGGTCCTCGTCATGGGTATATGGAATGAAGGTACGGACAATCTAAACTGGCTGGATGCTGGTGACGCTGGCCCTTGCAACCGGATGGGAGGCAGTCCAACTGCGATCAAGAAGAATTATCCTAAGACATCCGTCACATTCAGCGACATCAGATGGGGCGGCTTCGGAACCACGTGCTAGGTGCAAGGCTGTTGCCGTGCCGGCATTGTTACAACTCAGCTTTGTGCCAGAGGTCCGAGGTCAAGACAAGGATTTGATCATTCAGGCCGTTTTGGTAATAGATCCTTCGAACAATGGCAGAGCCATGCAGCATTGCTAGTTTACGACAAAGAATACCGGCCGTTTCTGGCAATGGATATGGGCTGCTTTGTACCGCCTCCGCGTCCCAACACCATCGCTACCGCCGTCGAGTCTACCGACCAGGATCCACTCAGACGAGATCTCAGCAGTGCAACCGACCAAAAGAATAGAGCATAGCTCAAGATGGCTTTCACCGAGAGCTCAGCATCACCTCGGACCACCTCGAACCACTCCGGCGTCTGCGTCGCTTGCATGGGCGAGATCGAGGGCGAGGCAAAGCTCGTCGCCGGCTCTCCAATATGCGAAGATTGCATACGCACAGGAATCATCCCTCAGTTCTACGATGCGTTGAAAACGGAGCTGAAACATCCGGTGAAATGGGGAACGGACGAGCTCCAGCCGGGCGCCTTTTATGAGTACTTCGATGACTGGGACAGCTTCTTCAAGACCTGGCTGTCGAAGGACAGCGAGTACAAGAAGCTGCGGAGTAAGCGGCTGTATTGTCGCGAGTGCGGTTCATACATTCGCGAAAAGCCGTACTCTCCGCACACCGAGGACAACTTGACTGCCGAATGCAAGAAATGCGGAACCATCATATGCGGAGCGTGCGGCTCCGACGGGCACAGCGCCAACAACTGCCCGAAGAAGGACGAACCAGAGGAGGATGCGCTGGCGGGAGTGGCAAATGCTAAGAGATGTCCTAAGTGCGATACAGCGTTTTACCTCCACGACGGTTGCAATGAGGTCACTTGTTTGGCATGCAAAGCCGTATGGTGCTGGTGCTGCATGAAACTCCAACCCCGTCGAGACCATTGGGCTCCTGGACAGCCATGTCCAAAGTGGAATCAGGCCGGCGACGAGGACGCTCAGTGGCTTGATCCCGACGACGATTCAGAAGAAGAAGTAGAAGAAGAAGCACTGAGCCCCGAAGTCGAGATCCCTCCAGAGGTGACTGACTTCGTCCCGGCGACGCTTGACCACCCGCTGGTGATGGACTTTCTGTCAGAACTGGCCTTTTTGGACCTCTTCAACCACGAAGACGTCACGTCACGCGAGGCTCTCCAGGCCCACCGAGCTCTGCTAGGCCTGCCAGGGATCGATCCAGAGCGGCGCGGACGAACGCCACAAGAGCGGCAGGAGCGCGCTTTCGGAGCGGTGACAACCTTTGGCGAACATGCCAACGCAACCATGGACGAGATCCTGCGCGAAGAGGATAAGTATCTCGCGATGGACAGACATGGCGTACCGATAGTTGATTATGCCTCTCTTCTCCGAGCGCTGATCCACAACACGCCTTGACTGCACGACCGCGAGCTCATGCAGGAAAACCTCGAGCTGGCCGTGAACGACCATATCGCCATCATACGCTCATACCCGAGGGTTTTTCAGAGCAGGGAGTTGTTGGACGTGAACTTTTTTCTCTTCGTCATCGCGGAGGTGCACCTTCGCGTCATGCCTGAGCGGCTGCTTGTCGCGGCTTCGGATCGTCACCGTTTCCGTATTCATATGATGTGGGAGCCTGAGGACGCCGGAGAGGATGCTGAAGCTGAGACGCCTGCTGGAGATGTCGCTTGATGTCGCAAGATTTCATGTAATAATACAAGCTTGGTGTATATCTGTATAGTTCGTGTCAATTCATACCCTGCCACATTGTTGTCCCCCCGCCTATCGTCCCACAAGCCTCATAAGCATGCTCTGTATGCTCTCAAAAGCGGTCCGCAACGGAGCACCCTGCCCGCCGCGTTGTCGTCTCACTGTCCACCAAGCCAAATATACAGCCAGAGGAAGCAGTGCACTTCCCACCAACCCTCTCGCCAACACCTTTCCCTGACTCTCCACAGCCTTCGCGACCTCCGAATATCTCTGGTTGCTGAAGCTGACCCGACTATACTGCGTCTCAAACCCAGAGCTCGGGACCTTGTCCGACAGGAACTCCTCGATCCTTTTCCGGAGCAGATACCATCTTGAACGCACGCCAGCATGCATCTCCCAGTAGTTGCCCATGGCGAGGTCATTGATCATGTGTGCGTCGGGAACCCGCTCACGGTTATACGATTCTAGGGCTGCCTGTTGGCCGGTTTCGGTGGTAGGGTGGGAGTCGAAATGTTCGAAGAGGACACGAACATCTTCAAGACCGGCGTTCATACCCTGGCCGTAGAAGGGAACCATGGCGTGAGCGGCGTCGCCGAGTATGACGCCAGAGGATGCGTAGTGGTGAGGTGAGCACTTGATGTTGATTAAAGGGAGATGTGGATTCTGCTCGAATTGTCTGCGAAGGTCTGGCCCTACTAGCTCAGCGGCGCCTGGGAAATTGGTTCTAAAGAATGAATCGACTTGCTCAGGATTCTTCTCTAGGTCGGCGAACGTTGCCGATGGGGCGAAGAGGGTGCAAGTGAAGGTCCGATCCGTCGAAGGAATGCCAATAAACATTTTATCGCTGCCAGGCCAGATATGGAGGTGATTTGGACTTGTTCGAAAGCGATCCTTTGCAGAAGGCGTTCTGCCGGTTGCCGTTTCCGAGCTCCACGGTGGGATAGTGAATTCGCACCAGAGCGTGTCGATGTACGACTGCTCGTAATCCATGCGGACGGCCTTCATCATGTGGTATCTGACGCCGCTGTGTGCGCCATCGCAGCCCAGCATGAGATCGAAGGAAACTTCAAGTTCTTGCGGTCGTTCGTTGGACTTTTCGGATGCAGTACGCCGCTCGAACCACGCTTTCTTCTTCCTGAAGTCGGCGCCAGTGAGCTTGTGATGGAACAGCAGCTTGACATTTGGTAGTCCTTCCAGCTGATCCAGCAGCACTTTGTTAAGAGCACCACGATCTACTGCTCTCTGGTAACGTCCGTGGACGTCATACAGTTGGCTCTCTTCAGTGAGAGAGCCTTTTGAGTCCTCGCCATGGATCATCCGGCCGTACATTGCTATTGTTTCGGACAATACAGTCTCGAGCAGACCGTCAGCGCCAGACTGCCGCATGGAATTGATGCCTCGTTCTGATAGGGCAAGATTGATCGATTTGGTGAAGTTGAGTGGCGTTGTCGAGTCATCTCGGAGGTCTGTAGGAGATCAGACAGTGTTCGCATCTTGATTCTGGTCCTGCATACCTCCTCTGAGGTCGTACACCTCTACGTCCCATCCTCGTTTTGCAGCATACAGAGCGGCAAGAGCACCCACCGGTCCCGCGCCTACGACGAGGCACTTTGTCATTTGTTTTGCCATGTTGAGTCCTCAGATTAGGACGTTTTGAACAGTGTTGTTGTGTGTTAAAGAGGAGAAGATGCCAACTGATTACGTGTGTCCTTGAATGTCTAATCGTGGATGAGTCGATATATTGATTGAAAAGCCTCGACGCCGTCACCACTTGCAGTGCACCTACACATGCATTGTTCCAACGCCACACCGTCCGGCAGGATCCGTATCGTGGCGTTGCGAATCTCTAAACTCCCGGCTGCCGAACGCTCGAGTCAGTGAATGTTGAATTGAATCGTAGGGCGTGAATATTGATTGCTCTTTCATAGGCGCACACTATCCACCGCTGTGGAAGAGATTTGCTGAAGGCCGGAGACAGCGCGCAGTCGCGTACATCACCCGCGACACCCACAACCGCCAGGCAATCCACCTCCAACTGACCATAACCGCGAACATGGACCAAGCACCAGCAAAAGAGGTGACGATCGAAAAGAAGCGCAAATGCGAGGGCGGCGACTGCGACAACGATGCCGGCTCGCTTCAGTGCCCTACATGTCAGAAGCTGGGCAAGGAGTCGTACTTCTGCAGTCAAGATTGCTTCAAGAGGAATTGGGTAGGTCAGTTCGACCTGCTAGGCATACGGTCACTTCAATTCCTAGTACAGAGGCTAATTTGAGATGTTGACAGGGCACGCACAAAGCCCTCCATAAGCAGCAGAACAGTATGCTCTCCTCCATCTTCCCGCCGAAAGTTGTCTCACAGCCGGATGCAGATGGCCACTACAACCCGTTCCCCTCCTACTCCTTCACTGGTGGTCTGAGACCTGTGTACCCGCTGAGTCCGAGAAGGGCGGTGCCGGAGAAGATACGGCATCCCGACTATGCAGGCAGCGGTATACCGTACAGCGAGCAGGTGAGTGGGACATGGAGTGGATACATGAAGTTGGACACCGCTGATGTGCAAGCAGAAATTTGTGGGCAGGCGTAACGTGACGATCTTGAACAAGGAGGAGCAAGAGGGTATGCGCAAGGTCTGCCGGCTGGCGAGAGAGGTGTTGGATATTGCTGCAGCCATGTCCAAGCCTGGAGTCACAACGGATGAGATCGACAAGGCGGTTCACGAAGCATGCTTAGAACGAGATGTAAGTCTAGAACACACCACAAATTAAAGAAACAGCACTGACATGATCGCAGTCCTACCCCTCGCCCCTCAACTACTGCCACTTCCCCAAATCCGTTTGCACCAGCGTCAACGAAGTCATCTGCCACGGCATCCCGGACCACCGCCCACTCCAGGACGGCGACATCCTCAACATCGACGTCACACTCTACCACGGCGGCTACCACGGCGACCTGAACGAAACCTACTACGTCGGCCCCTCCGCTGCTCAGGACCCAGACAACGTCCGCGTCGTCGAAGCCTCTCGCGCCTGCCTTGACGAATCAATCAAGCTCGTCAAGCCCGGCGCCCTCTTCCGCGACTACGGCAACACCATCGAGAAAGTCGCCAAATCCTACAACTGCCAAGTCGTAAAAACATACTGCGGCCACGGCATCAATCAGCTTTTCCACACCACGCCCAACGTACCGCATTACGCCAAGAACAAAGCGATCGGAGAGGCGAAGCCCGGGATGTGCTTCACGATTGAGCCGATGATTACGCTGGGGAGCTACAAGGATAAGACTTGGCCGGATGACTGGACGAGTGTGACGGTAGATGGGAAGAAGACGGCGCAGTTTGAGCATACGCTGTTGGTAACGGAGACGGGGGTGGAGGTGCTGACGGCAAGGTTTGAGAATTCGCCTGGTGGGAAGGTTGAGATGCCGAAGGCGAATGAGACGAATGGTACGAATGGGGAGGTCAAGTCGTAGAGCAGATATGTAGAGATCATGAGCGACGACTCATGCAGAAACTACGGTCTCGAGTCCCGACGTTCGAGACTGACTTGAGTATCGTCTAGACCGCTTCGCATCTGCCATATCTGCCAAGCGAGGTGGGGAGATGAAATCTGGCGAAGTCCAGTGACGTCCGGTCCCAAACAAAATCCCGCTTGCCAGCTGCCTGCATTTCCCACGAAACAGCTTGCCTGTCTACCAACCTCACCTCGAGTCCTTGAACCTCTTCCTGCACATATAGAACCGACACCAGCGACGAGTCGGGACTCCCTTGGAAGCGTAACGGCGGTCTTTTGGTCTCAACAGCGAATTGTCGACTGGTCCCAACAAAACCTCTAGCTTGCGATTAGGACACGAGACCACTGCGGACAGCAACAAGTCGCATAGGAACACTAACTATACCAGCGCTCCCTCCAGCAAGCAGCGACAGCCTGCGCAACACCGAGCCTACCCTCTCCAACCACTTCTCACAGCGCCAGGCCCGGTGCTAATCCACCGCAATCATGTCGGGCGAAGCATGGTACATCACCCTTCCCCCTCCCTCATCCCCCAAACTACCTTGCTAATGATTACATGCGCCAGGCTCTTCCTCCTCTCCGTCCTTCTCAACGCCGTCAACCTCTTCCTGCAAGTCTTCTTCACGATCATGTACTCGGACCTCGAATGCGACTACATCAACCCCATCGACCTGTGCAACCGCTTGAACATGTACATTGTCCCCGAAGCCGGCGTGCACGCGTTCCTGACGGCGCTGTTCTTGATTAATGGGTATTGGCTGCCGTTGCTGCTGAATTTGCCATTGGTGGCTTGGAATGGGAAGAAGTGAGTTTGTACCCTTACACAATCTTTAAATCGCGGTAGGCACATATGAAAAGGGTCCAAGGGCTCGTGGGGAGCAGAGATGTTGCAGTATGTGCAAGAATGGGTGTGCTAACATTGCGCCTCATCTAGGATCTTCGAAAACCAGCACCTCCTCGACGCCACCGAGATCTTCCGCAAACTGAACGTGCACAAGAAGGAGTCCTTCATCAAACTCGGCTTCCACCTGCTCATGTTCTTCTTCTACCTCTACAGCATGATCGTGGCATTGATCCGGGACGAGTCGGCATAGAGAGATGGCTCGGACTCGCGGTCTGTCACGAGGGATTGGCGACTTGAGAGAGTGGAGATGATCATGGTTCGGTAGACCTCTGTCTGGGAGGTTGGGAGAGGGGGAGTCGTGGGGGATATGGATAGATTGGTGGGCCTAGCGATTGTGGCAATGGCGTAGAGAAGGATCCGGAAGTGAAGGGGGGGAGTCGAGGGTGGGCGGTCTTCAGCAGCGCTGTTGACTATCGCGTGCATAGAGGAGGATGTTATGTCTGTCATGATACCCTTCAATCGTAGCGGAATGATTATTTTTCTTGGTCATGTGCGGTGCTTCATGATTATCTGACGCTACAACTACCTGCACCAACCGGAATCAAGCAAAGGTCTACACCGGCACACGTGGTCGTGCTTCATTCTTGATTTATTCACTTCTATCAGTACTCCATACATACCTAGTCATCCTGTTGTGTCCCATATCTGCCAAGCACCGCGAATATCGAGCTCGGTTAGATGTTCTAGCGTGGCGCAAGGGCAAGGGCGGATCGAGCTCTGGCCAAGGAGCATCGAGCAATCCGCCGGGCTTCCCTGCACAACATCTCCTCCACGCCGCATCGACCCTTTGTCCCACCCGCACCAGCACCAGCAGCACCACCGCGACGGCCACCGCCACCCTCCCATCCAAGACACGCTGCTGCTCGTGCCGCCAGTCACGCTCGCGCTCACGTGGTCAACACGGTATGCACACATCAACATCCTATACCGCTCCCCGTTTGCACTCTATCCATCCACTGCCCAACAAAGAATGCAACCGGAACACCACCATCGGGAACCATTGGGCCGCGACCTCCCCCTCAGCCGCAGCTTCACGTGGCATCATTCGCTTCTCGCGCGAGCTGAACCACGTCGCACGAACCGAAGTTGAGATGACATCTCGAAGCCTGACTGGCAGCGACACCCTTCCTCCCCTTCCATTCTCTTCGCGCAGTGGGACCGACGAGGAGATTGCGCGGTCGCTGACAATGTGACTAGGGCGAGCCGGGGCACGATAATAGCAGCATCCTATCTACGACAACCTACCGGTCGGTCCGGGGGGTGCCAGCGCATCGTACAGTTCTCGCTTTCTCCGACTCGAGTTAGAGAGTGAGGAGCGTGGGTGTCGCGTTTAATCTGCGACTGTGCTGTGGACGGTGAACGGGTACTAAAGTTCTGTCACTGGGGTCTTGCGAGCGACACGTCCTTCGACACCATCACTACACCACTGGACGAGCACGCGCAAATCGACAGCGATACCCGCCATCATGTCGGCGCCCTACGAAGTCAGGATGAACGATAACGGCAGGAACAAGAAGCAGTCGATGGCAGAGCTGAAGCTTAGGAGGCTCACGGAGCTTAACCAGAGGCTGCAGGAGGATCTGAACCGAAGAAGGATACCAGTGTCGGAGGCGGCGATGGAGTATGGTTACGCACCTTTGAGTACCATAAATGATGCGTGCTGATGTGTCTGCCAGTCTGATCGCCTTCACCGACAAGGAGCCGAAAGACTTCATGGTGCCCAGTCGTTGGGGCACGGTGAGTCTACCTACTCACTGTACAAGGCTGACAAGGACAATGGCTGATGATGGAACCAGATCGACAAGCGCGAAGACCCATACGCCCCTCAACAATCCAACGGCTGCTGCACAATGATGTGAACGGCATACCATACCACCTCGCCTCGCCATACCTTCCATCACAGCGAAAAGCTTCCTCAGTGTGTGTGTTCATAGCAGCGGCGTTACGCATTGGGCGGGATCGTGTCGATTTCTTCTTCCACAGCGGTGGCGAATGTCACCCATTTCCAGCGAGAGCGGTGGTGCATGGGGAGGAGAAGAAGAAGAAGAAGAAGAGTCGGCCAAGAAGCAACCTCTGGTCACTGGTGAAGCGGATACGTTCGGCTTGCGTGGTCCATAGAGGTTAGGGAGCGCTGTTGTATCATATTTGGAATAGGCTTGGTTGCCTTATTTCTTTCCTTTGCATCGAATGCTCCGAGCCTGCTGACTCTCGTAGATTGATCATTCGGTATTTGTAACGTCAGGTTATGCTGCTGGGAGCTAAGCCGAGGTGGACATCCAGTCAGTAAGTCTCCCGACGGGCGTATACAACTCTTCCAGCCCTATGAGCGACACATTTGGAATTCGTTGCGTTTCTTAGTCCGCACATATATACATGAGGTTGTCTCGACGCGAGAGTAAGTGTTGCCATTTCTTTTACTCTGATCATGACGGAAGATACCTCGCATTCAACACTTCTCAGAGAATGTTTCCAACTCACCTTCTCCAATAAAACCTCGCAAGAAGCAACTCCCAGCGCAACCATCACTCCCACCCTTTCAACCCAAGCCACCGAACCCCCATCCACCATGTCCCCCCGCTACCCCTCCCTCGACATCGCCTCTGCCTGGATCTCCCTCATCTTGCCCCTCCCCGGCCACGAAACCAGCTTCAACCGATGGTACAGCGACGACCACTTCTACGCCGGCGGCATGTGTCTCCCCGGCATCTTCGCCGGTCGGCGATGGATCGCTCCACAAGCCCTGCGTTCCTTGAATTACGCTTCAGACCCGGCTATGGCGGAAGGTGGAAGTTTCCTGCATCTGAATCTTTTCAGTAGTCATCAGTCGGATGAGGCGTATAGGGCTTTGGGGCAGACGCTGCAAGTGCTGGGCGAGGAGGGAAGGATGTACGGCGATAGTATTGAGAGGAGGCATTTGTATTCCGCCATCACGCCTTATGAGGGAGTAGTGTATCGGGATGGGGAAGGGTTTGGAGAGGGGCCGATGGACATTCACGCCCTGGATTATCCTTTTCAGGGTGTGGTGGTTGAGATCGTGGAGGCTAAGAGTGGTGAGGGGAGGGTGGAGTTGGTGCGGTGGTTGAAGGGGGAGTTTGTACCTCGGAGGCTTGAAGGGAGTGATGTGGTGATGTGTTTGGTTTTTCGGCATGAGGATCTGCCGGAGGGTGTGAGGAGTCCACGGTTGCCGGGGAAGTGTCCTACGGGGGATAAGAGGGTGGTGTTGTTGTGGTTTGTGGAGGGTGATCCGAAGGTGTGTTTGGAGCGGGATTTTGGTGGACATGTGGAGGAGGTCAAGGAGAAGGCGTTGGGTGAGGTGGTGTTTTTAGGACCGTTCGTTCCTACTGTGCCCGGGACGAATAGGTATGTTGATGAACTGACATGATTAGCGATATCATGGGATGCAAAAGTATAGTGTCTCTGACGTAGAGCAGCTCTTTGCATTCCCGGAAAATTGTGTGCGCTCGAAAGCGAACGACGCCGCAAGCGATTTGCGAATCAAGGTGAGTACATAAAGCATGACTTACTCTTGCAAGGACAGTTGGAAATGGGACGATGCATCGGTGTATCCTCCATTTCTAATAGCTCGTCGAGGAGAGTGCCACGGTATCCAACACAACCAGCACAAAGTACACGGCGTGCTTTCATCCGCATCAACATATCCATCCATCCCCAGTCACCAGTCCGAGAACATCCTTCAAGCTTTGTTGTCGCTTACGACATGATCGTTCTAATGTCGGGGTGGGTGTGATAGCCCTGGGACAGACTCATGGCTGTGCCCATGGTTAACCGAGGCTCTCAGACCGATGGTGACACTCTTTCCTTCTTGAGTATCTCCAGGCACTCAGCACGAGAAACGAAGCTGCCATCCATCATGTTCTTAGCATATGCCTTAGAGGCAGGAATGCCTTCTGAGGCCACTCGCTTGATCTAGACTTTCCGTTAGCAGAAGATAAGAATACCAGGGGGAACCGAAAGTAACCAAGACTTACCAGACCCAAACCTATCTTCACTTGCGGGTTGTGCTCCTGCAGAAAAGTCCAGTACGATTTCACATTGCGCACCTCCGGAGAATCGGCATCGCGGATCTCGCTCGTGGCTTTGATGGTGAGCTCGAACAGTTCGCGCAAGAATTCGATGGACGGAAGGACGATGAACGTGTCCATGTTCTGGATCTGAGCGAGCAGGGCCATAGCAGCCGAGAAGTAGGAGTCGCCGATGATGACACCTGACATGCCCTCCGCTTCCATGATACGTGCCGTGAGGAAGCTGTATGCAACCTTCTCGCGGTAGGTCAGGCTGCTTCCGCTTTCTCTCGGTATCCCACCTCTTTCGGCGCGTTGGGCGTCAGCGGCAGTTGGCATGGCTTCGAAGCGCCTTGACACCAGGGATTGGAAAAGCTTTCGCCGGATGTCGCTCATGACCAGCTCCCTGCCAGTAAGAGAGCACACTCTACACTCGCACACGAAGCGGTGAACGCGCATGAGACCTTGGTGCCTCTCTGCTCGGGGACCGTCCAGATGTTCGCCACGGTAGGTGATGAAAATTTCTTCGCCCTTGTTGATCTTCCTTGTAGCAACGAGCGTCGTCTCGGCCACGCCGCCGAAACCGCCCATCTCAGCATTTGGAACACAGGAGTGGTTGAGCCGTGCCATCTTCAGGTAGATGACGCTGTCTCCCTTCTCGGACTTCGCATTCGTAAGGTAGATTCGCACGATCTTCGAGCCATTTATCGTGGTGTCGTCGCGAAGCTGAATGATCTCCTGTTTTTCGGCTGGGCTGAGTGCGAGAAAGGCTTGCTGAACTTCTGCTTCCGCTTGCTTCTCTCTATGATCTCGTCTCCAGAAGCCGACGATCTTCATCCGGCCATCTTCGCGCATGATAAGGTCGCCGGCCTTGATGTTCACAGTCGCGAACATGCCTTTGCCTTTGCCCGGCGAATCCTTGACTTCGTAGAGCTTAGGCATGGTAGTGGAAGCCGGTCAGACTGACAAAGATGGATGAGAATCTGTTGATGTGATAGGAGAACAGGTTGCAGTAACGTCAGAAGAAGCCAAACAAGTGAAACATCACAAACGAGTGAGGTTTATGCTTCGACAATGGTCTGGAAACTTCCAATCCGCTAGCAGCATGCTGTGTAACAGTGGTGTTTGGCATGTGACAATGAAAGGACGACACCTCGAGCCGACCTCACCTCGTTCCCGAGCTGGTTTTTGCGAGAGGCGACCTTCCATACCTGTGGGAACGTTCCAGCAAAGAAGATAAGTCCAAGAAAGCTCACCTACATCCCCCTGTGTTGACATCCATCGGTCATCAGAACTGGTTGGAATACTGAAGTTCAACTTTTCATCTTCCATTCATCTCCCATTGTCTAGTTAGAAGAAAAAACAGAGTATGACTTACACATCCTTTGGGGCTATTACCGTCGCAGCCTTGATCGCTTGCTCTTCCGCAGAACAAAGCTCCCAATCTTGTGTCTACGTACCCAGCCCAACCACACCCTCCATCCGGATAGATTCGTGTCCCCTGGCCACTCTGTTGTTCACGCATTCTGCTCTGGTTCGGTATCCACGCTCCCCAAGATCACCCACTGGAGCTTGCTGAAAGATCTCCAAGACCCAGGAACCCACTACTATCCGTCGACGTGCTGGAGCCGCAGACGGACGAGGATGTGTTGCCCACATCATTTTTCTCAGTCTGACAGGAAGAGCCTGCACCAGATGAGCAACCGCCGAGGAATTCTGCACGAACCAGAAAGGTCAGTCTCGTGCTCTCTTAGATTGGGGCTGGCATGGAAGGACTAACGACATGAAGAGCTAGAAGAGGCACTCGTCTCGTTACCACTGGCAGCCCCAGCGCCGGTGCAGCCCAACAAGCCGCAATCGGTGTCGGTACTGGAGGTCTGTCGACGTTCGACGCTCAAGATGTCCAGCGAGCGCGTGATGAGTTCGGCTGGACGAAGGCTGCCTCCCAATAGCGAGGTGCGTTTGAAGATTGGTGAGCTTTCCACGAGCGGGCTGGTGGCGAGCAGGATCGCGCAGACTGCGGTTTGGAAGAACAGCATGGTTGAGGCGGGTGGTTGGTGGCGATAGAACTGCGATGGAGAGGAATCTTTCGCAGCGAGCGAGGTGCGGGCTCTATGAAGTGTTTGCAGTCCACGGCCTAGCCTGTAGGTTGCCCACCGGTATCTTCGGAACGAGGTGTGCTGTTCATTGTTGCACAGCACGAAAAGCTGTCATCATGAAGTCTGCAAGCTTTGGTCCGTGGAACTGCCTTGGAAGTCTAGAGCCCACAAGTCGTGACATGCGTTCCAATGGCATGCAAAGCAAGAGACAGCGAAAACGGCATGTTGGGAGGGTTTGCACGGAGGGAGGTTGGTGGACTTGGACATCTTCTCTCGAAGTCGATTTGCATTCGAAGTGGCCACCTCGCTCTTCTCGGTTGATTGCCATGGTTCGTGAGAAGATCATTCTTCTTACAGGCTGCAACCAGTATCGGTCACTTGCCTGGTAGTAGAGCAGCTACTGGAGCATTGTCGGGAGAAGAGAACCCGCGGCAATATGGAGACTTGGCAACATACGCGGTGCTTGCATGAATTGCTCATGCACAACGCCTCCCATATCCAGTCTCAGCTCCAGCCCTGCAGATTGGCGTTCGCCTCTCTTCCACAGCTCAAGAAGGTACCGAGAGGCATTTTTGTGCAAATGACAGCCTGCAGGGCAAGCCAGCACATGCAGAGCCCTCGGGATAGCCATTAGCAATCGCGTTACTTCCAGATTTGAAGCCTTGTTTGGCTTTCTTGATAGCAAGAAAAATCCGAAGGTTTTTCACCACAGCGTTCCCGCGCGGAGGTCTGCTGTTTCCAGTATTGGACGGAGCAGGTCCTGCGCAAGTGTAAACCATATCGTAGCTCCCAAGACACAGAAGCCTTTCCGTCCATGCCGGACGCAAGAGAGACTTCTTCAAGAAGCACCCATCCAGCGGACTGTCATGGAAACCGTATGTTGCTTTTCGCCTTTGAGAACTGTCGCGATTGTCTCGCCGCCGGGCTGCCGGCTGGTGTCCACACCTTGAAACTTAGGCAGTGATGCCATGATGAGGCCCAGATAGCTCTTGGAGCAGAGCATGTGTTGGGTAGCACCGCTGAGACCGGGTGGACTCCTCGGGTCGCACGCTCCGGGGCATTTTAAGTCGCAAGGATGTTGAGGAACAATAACGTCAGATAGGATGAAGTCGAGGCGAGGAGGACTGTTGCCCGGAATCTGCCGAGAGGTTGCCCCATCTGAGATGGGGGCGATTTGAGATCTTTTGGGACTACTTCCTGCCTTTCCACCTTTAGTAGAGCCTCGTCCAACGACAAAACATGTATTATGATTGGTAACAAAGAGCAATAAATCCGCGCATATTCTATGAAAGGAGTTCTGGGGCTACAAAGACCAGATCAGGGAGGAAAGGTCATGCGAGGCCGTACTTGTGGCATGAATGGGAAGCGAACTTGGGAAGGACCGAATGGAAATGGAAAGCTGCCAAATCATTGACTTGTTGCTTGTTCTCTTACTGGCCTTGTAGCACGCCTTGTTTTTGCATCTGCAGCGTGCTCTACCAGGACGACGTCAGGTTCGACCAGCCCAACGAATCTCTCAGATCAAGCTGCTCAGCCAACATGAGCCTTGCCCAACAACGACATTGAATCGAGCAGCATACAGCGCCTCTGAAGACCTCGACAGGTGAGGCTCAAACCGACGAAGATTTGTTCTTCTTGACGCCGCTCCTCTCTTTTCGAACAATGGCCAGACATTCTTCCTGTGACAGGAACATGTTCTTAGCAGAGTCCCAAGCGAATGCCACATGATCTGGAATGCCTTCCCTACGTGCATTCTCGACCTAGAATTGATGTTAGAAATTACAAGCTGAGGAGGTCATCGCAAGACTTACCATCTTCTTCCCAGGTAGCAGGTGTCGATTGCGCTTCTTGAGGAGCGACCAGAAAGCTTCCATGTGCTGAAGTTCTTCGGAACCGTTCTTCCGCACTGCTCTCACCCTCTCGAGAGTGAGTTCGAAGCATTCGTGCACCAGCTTCACAGCCCGAAGGACGGTGAACGACTCCACGTTGATCTGCGCCAACAGGGCTTGAGCTGCCGACAGATACGCGTCCGCGAGGGTCAAGCCGTTCATGCCCTCCGCTTCCATGATCCTAGCAGTGAGGAATCCATACGCTGACGTCTCACGATAGGAAAGCACGCCTTGCCCCTCGTCCACAGCACCTCGCTTCCCGCCGGCGTTCTCACCAGTGACCAGCTTCCCTAGGTCGTCACGCGTCGGTCCCGATCCTGCGCGCTTCCGCGAGAGTGCAACATACAGCGACCGCCTCGCGTCGCTTAACCACAAATCCATCCCCGTCAAATTGCAGACCACGCAGTCGCACTGGAAGCCGTAGGTACTATTGAAGAATTCTTGCCTGGTCGCTCTCGCGCCATTCGCATGCCATCCGCAGTAGCTGACGAAGACTTCTTCCCCCTTCTTGATGTCCCGTATAGCGATCAGCTTCGTCTCTTTCTCGTTGTGCATTTCCGCAAGCTCGCAGTTCGGCCGACACGAGTGGTTGACCCGGCTCATTTTGAGGTACACGACGGAGTCTGTAGCTGCTGGGCCGCTGCTGAAGGCGTTGGAGCGGTAGATCCGCATAAGCTTGGAGGGGTACTTGTCGGTCGGGCCTTCGTGAAGCTGCATGAACTGCATCCGGCGGGCAGGGCTTAGAGCCTTGAAGACTATCTCGATCTGGCGGTCGTCGACGTGGAACATGAAGTTAGGAATCTTCATGCGTGCTTCGTCGTGCATGATGATGTCGCCAGGCCGGATGTTGACTCTGGCGAAGACACCCATGCCTTTGCCGGGAGAAGCCTTGATGTCGTAGACGCTCGCCATGGTCGTGAGAATGAGAGTGACCTGTGGTCACATGGAAGCTATGTGAACTAAGGCCAAAAGAGAGGAATCTGGGTGGTGACAAGTTGGTCGTGACATATCCGACCCAAACGGGCGAAGAGGTAGGGTCTTGGAGTGCACGCTTCGTCGTTTGCTCGTTTGCACCTAGAAAGTTCGAGCGGCCCAACAGCGGCTTGTGTTACATGGCTGTTTGCATGCATGAAGTGACGTCTCGGAAGGTTGACTTGACCTCGTCCCCGACAACACGAGAATGAGTAGTTTGAGGAACTCGATTAACGATGTGTTTAAGATTGCGTAGAAAGCCTGAGGTTATAACATTGTCACTTACATGCTCAATGGCAAAGAAATGCCTTGACTACCGCCCTTGGCTACCCTCCACCACAATTTGTCCACCAGGTCCGCGTAGGAGAGTGTGAGTACTCACCTCTGCAAAGCCTCCTTTCACCTTCCTAGAGCTCATAGCATCCATCCTATGCCCGCCTCCGGGCATGCTCTTTCCACGCCATCGTGCTGGACACTCCTGTCCTCAAGCGATTGCGGTACGCACGAGGTTGAACCACGCTCGGGATAACACATCCTTCCATTTTGCCCGTCCTTCAACCTAGGAATACTCTCGCCTAGCCCGATCCTCCTGCGCCCCTTGCAGTGGTTTCACGCAGTCCTGAGCCTCGGATTCCTCGACCTGGACGCGATCCTTGGTCTTGCCAGGAGCACGGGTTGCGTCTTGCAGAGTCGGGTCCCATGGATGGAACGAAGTCTTGCTCCTTGGTCGTGCTCGGTCCCGCAGGTTGCCTCGTATCCTTACCTGGACATTCCGAAAGGAGATCAAACCTGCATCAAGGTCTTGTCCATCCTCATCCTGCCCACCTACAAATTTCGTCTCAGCCTACGCCTGAGCGCCTGTGAGCCCGAGATGTAGTTGATCACGGTGTGCCGTGGCGTGCGCTGATGAGGTCCGGTTCCCCACGCCAGCAGGGCTCCAGAATAGAGACTTTGGTGTCTCCTATAGAACTAGCATTAGGCTAAATGCTCTGTAGGACACACGATCACTTGCTTTGAGCAACTGTGGGCATTGGAACGCCGTTTTGGCTTTTACTCATTGTCCAGCGTGCTGCAGCAATACATAACCTCCGACGATAGTCACGTGCAAGCATCCCAGCAGTGTTATTTCCGCCGGCCGCGCGCAGCAGTGGCACTAATTCGGGCCTGCCGCGCGATCGACGCATCCTTGCAGACGAACGACCGCTGGGTTGGGTTGGGTCAGAGGGCGGGAGGTCGGTGGTGCAAAGACAGCTTCCCTACAGCGACCGTTACATCGTTTGGGAGGCTGCAGGCTGCAACAGATGTCATAGCACTCCTGAACGCTTGGAACATGGCGCCATCGTTGCGCGCTCGGCACTGCTGCATCTGGGGAACGGCCGTGAGGTGTGATTTGGGAATAGGTTTAGATAGACACCACCCAATCACATCTTCTCCTCTCGCCGGCGGATGATTGATGAGGTCGCTGGCGGGGCTGTGGACTCTTCCCTACACTCTACTGATGATACAGAGGAGGTTGCGTTGTTGCGCCTGCTGGACGGCTGGATGGCAGCGCCTAAGCCCCGTTTCCAACCTCAATCGGACGCACATGGAATCTTCGTTCATCCTACGAATGGAAGATCGTTGATTGAGGCTGAGACCTCGCCGCCGCTGGCGTGGGGAAAGCCGGCGCAGGCAAATCTGTTACGCAGACCCCATCAGCTTCGGCGCGGGGGGTGGGTAACGTGGGAGGTGTGATGCGCAATTCTGCTTTCTTCCTGCTCTCGCCTCGGAGGCGGAGGCGAGGCTCCCCAGCTAGCTCGTTACCATCGCTCCAGCGGCAGAGCAATTTGGCAGTTGAGTGGGTAGTCGAGGTAGTGCTCGTTAGCCTGCGGCGTGAGCTCGGGTCCACTCTTTTTCTTCGACGGTGGCAGACACCCGGCACTCGACATCTGACCGCACCCCCCTCCCTCCCTTCCTCCTCCCTCCTCCCTCACTGTCGCTACCGCCGCCAACACCCCCTCGGCCCTCCCCGAGCACCGGACAGCAGACGATCCAGCGGGCGGGAGAGCGCATGAAGCGTCGTTGACTCAAGGCCGCTTGCCCGGCATCACGATAGCGCGGAACCTTACGAGGGAGTTCAAAGCCTGCTCGATGATCGATAACTGCATCGCCAGCGCCCACAACCTCCACCACGCGCGGTGGAGGCCGTCGTATCCCAAGTGACTCGGCCCATCTCCTTTACCGAACCAAAACAACGCCCGCGAAGCCCAATACACATTACCCCACCATGAACGACACCGGAGACTTCGACCCAATGGCGCATCTGCCGAACGAGTTGGACGATTTGGACAATCTCTTCGAGTTTGGAGACATTGATCTGAACAACATACCCGATGCGGATGCGTTCGGCAACCAGATGTCGCAGCAGCAGCACCACCACCCGACCACTCATCCCAACACTCCATTCCAGGACATGAGCCAGCCTCCGCCAATCCAAGGCACGTGTGCACATGATTTTGGCGGGCATGAGCAATTTTCGATGGCGCAAAACATGATACAAGTCCAACAGCAGCAACAGAACACGATGCCATACAATGCTGAGCCGATGTACCAGCCTTCTATGCCGCCACTTTACAACCAGCAAATGCCAGGCTATCCGATGCATACCCAACCTGGATATCCACCGAACCAGCAGGTTGTGCCACCGACACCGAACAGTTATGAAATGCATGGCTTGGCGGGTCGGTTCATGCAGCAGCAGCAGCAGCAGCATCAACAATTGGATCCGCAGCAGCGTGCCATCCTGGAGCAGAGGTATGGCTTAAGAAAAGAGGACGCCATTGCGTTCACACCAATGGTATCGCCCGCTGGAACACCGCAGTACAATCTGCTTCCAGAGTTCACCACCCCCGGTGCCTACTTCTCACCACTCACATCGCCGATGCTACATGCTCAGAATCAGCAACACCATTACCAGCTTCAGCAACATCAGCAAGGGTACCTAACCAATCCGAGCACCGCTCCAAGCTCCAACACCAACTCACCAATCGACCCGCAAATGGACGTCGACATGGGCAACGCCACTTCACTCCCGAGCTCGACGGGACCACAGCCCCGAAAATCCACCAGGAGGAAGATCGCGACAACGAGAGGCGCCGTAGCACCCAAGTCGACCCAGCCTACGGCTAAGAAGTCGCAGAAGCGGAAGTCGTCAGCGCAACTACAACAACAGCCGGAGACTCAGTCAGAGGATCTGAGCTTGCGCGCTGTTCAATCTCAGCCAATATCGGCTATCAGGCGCATGCCGACACAAATTGACAGCTCGGAAGCAGAGAGTATCAGCCCTGAACCGCTGAGCGAGAACGTAATGGGACCGCCGCCCCGACCTGGATCCAAAACTCAGTCACCCGCTATCAGTGGAAGGCAACAGTCTGCCGGTGCAAAGGCCGTATCTTCTGCTGCTACGCCGAAGTCATTGCTGACTATGCGGCCTGGGCAGCATGCTGCGAACGGACAAAATAGTGTAGAATCAATATCACAGTCAGGGGTACAGGATCCCGGAGGGTTGGACGATCTTGCACTTCCGGAGGCTGCATCAGGCCAGCACTCACAAAGACCTTCTGTGGCTCAGATCAACACGGATGTGGACGAGGACGAGACCACACCACGCATCTCTGCGCGAAAGACGCCCAAGCTTGGTCCGTCGAGCACTCCTGCCTCTGCGTCGGTCCCTCAGTCGCCAGTTCCCATGTCTCCCATGACTGGAAGCACACCTTCTGCGATTCTTAGAGATAGGAAGGACGGTAAGGGCGCGAAAGGTAGCAAGAAGCGAAGTGGGAGCGTGAGTGCGAACGGATCGAAGATGGTCTCGCCTGCTCTGGTCCCCAAGATTAGTCCGAGCATCAAACCTCTTCTTCCCGAAGGCAGTAAGCGTCATCCCTCCAGACATCCATAATCCTAATACTGACATAAAACAGCTCCCCTGCACTCTGCGACCCAGGCCATGCTCCTCGCTTCCAAATCCAACTACCAGAACCTCGTCGAAGGCAACCGCCTCCCCGGCGTCAACTACCCAGACTCCCTTTCCACCGGCCTAACATCCAAACGCACCTCCCACAAAGTCGCCGAGCAAGGCCGCCGCAACCGCATCAACGACGCACTCAAGGAAATGCAAGCACTCATCCCCAAACGAACGGCCCAATCCCCTGGTTCGAAGGATACGGCCGCTGCAGAAGCGGACATGAGTCCTGATGTAGGCGATGACGGGAAAGACGAGGGCGGCGTGAAGAGCAGTGCTAGTAAGGCTGCGACGGTGGAGTTGGCGAACGAGTATATCAAGAGGATGCAGAAGGATTATGCGAATCAGAGCGCGATGATTGAGCGGTTGCAAAGGGAACGGGAGGAGTTGGTTCGGAGGCTGAAGACGGGTAGTGGGACGGAGGCGAGGAGCTCGAGTGAGGAGGCGGGTGAGTGTTGAGGTGTTAACGGAATTGGGGAGGCGAGTTGCCTTTGTTCCGTTTTGGAGGGATTGGAGCAGTGCAAAGAAGCACTACCCTGGGACCGGATGTAATGCCGGAACGATAATGTATTGAGGGTTTTGCGAGGTGTTGCAAGGATGGGACATGCTGTGCTAGGCGGCTGTCGTTCGAAATGGATGCTTTCGGCTGGCGAGCGAGCGAGCGATATGACTGAGACGGCTGGCTGTAGATACCCGTTCGACTATGATACGTCGATTACACAAGAATATTGAAGATTCTCCAAGACCTGTGGAGAGCTTCGGAACGGATCCTGTACAGGCTTCGACACAGACCCGCTCGATATAAGTGCTCTCCTATTGGGACTTTTCGAGCATCTGATCGTGCTGTGTTCGATGATATGCCCTGCCAGGTAACATCACGTGACTATTTTCGCCATGCATCCGCATTCGGAAGGAAGCTCTTGGCATAGCATATCTCAAAGGCAGAGCAGCATCGAACATAGTACCAACACATCGACCACTACAATCTCCACGACCTCCGATCCATCTGATTCCGAGGCCCACTGGGGCATTTCCGATCAACTCTCGCGCCCACCGCACCCTCGCCGTCCATCACAGCCATGATGCTCTCAAGACCAACCCGCCATGTCCTCCCTCGCTTCCTCCACGCCCGCACAGTCCGACCTCGCACACATACCATACGAAGCGCAGCGCCTCTACAGCCCTCCCCAGTACTCCGCCGATCACAGCGATCCTACAGCACCCTCCTCGCCCGCACCACAACCCCACAACGACGACAACCCTCCTCCTCCTCCCTCCTCAACGCCTTCCAGAACCTTAGCCTCGATCGCTCGCGAACTACACAGGCAGTGGTCGCGCGACAACAGATAAGAGGCATGAAAGTGCGCAGCTCGGTGAAGAAGCTGTGTGACGGGTGCAAGAGCGTGAAGCGGAAGGGGGGAAAGTATGTTTATATTATTTGTAGTAAGAATCCTAAGCATAAGCAGAGGTGAGTTAGTATCCCTTAGAGGTAGTTGTGTAGACGAGGGAGAAGGGAGACTGTGTGGGTGCTGACTGTTTGGCAGGCAAGGATGATTGATGCTGCGATGTTTGTACGATCATTGAGGAGGGCATGGCAGCATAGCGGACGGCGCATTGAAGACCGTGGAGGCACGTTATGAGGTTGAGTGAGGGCCAAGAGCTGGACGGTATATACATGTGCATACAAAAAGATACCCGGCCCATGCCTGCGCTTGACGTGGTGACAACGACTTTTTCGCAGCATCTTCAAGAAGCTCACGTCGCTGAACGAGGGCCGACAATGTCGGTATGATCTAAAGTTCTTCGTGTCATTCTCTCCGTCGCTCCCCGCCAGTTGGTCGATGAGAAGGGTACGCTGCTGGTGGAATCAACGCTCTCGCATCCGACATACGCACGTACGTATACGCTTCTTATCTGCCCGAGGCGGCCGACCAACATCTGGCCCGGTTGCAAGCATATAGCCGTCTGGCCGCTCCTTGTCACACTGCTGGACTTGTCGTCGTTGCAGCGGCCGCAAACAGGTAATCAAAGACCAAGAGTGACCCTCGGACTCCAAAGCTCGGTATTTGGAGTCTGAATTGAGCACAGCCAACAGGTCTTGAGCTTACCGAACCCACTCAACTGCGTCTCCAAGACTGATGAATGCAACCCTCTTCCACCGCTGGGACCCTGAGAACTGCACCTCGCAATCCTAACAAGCTTCCGGAGATATGGCGTAGCTGAACCTGCTCGAATGGAAGTGGGGTCGTCAGAGGTGAGGGGCACTGTTGCTCGGTACGCATGGGCAAACAGTATATAATTCTGTGAGACCCTACCTCGGTCTGATTCTTTGCGAGAGCATTGATACCGACAAACAAAAAAGTGAGTCTTGCTCTCTGGAAGCTTTCGACGTCGAATACTGACCATACCAAACGACAGTACTAAGAGAACAACACCACAACAGCAACCATGCCCGGCGCAACCACCACCGTTGTCTATCCCAAGGGATGTAGCTTCAACATGGTTCGTACATACATGCCCTCTCTCACCAGCAGAGCTCTCACTGACAACGTTCGAAAATCAGGACTACTACCTCTCCACCCACATGCCCCTCGTGGCAGATACCTGGGGCTCCTACGGCCTCAAGTCCTGGAAAGTCATCAAGATGGGCGAGGACTCTCCTTACTCCGTCCAGGCGACGCTGGAGTGGGGCTCCATGGAAGACTTCCAGAAGGCGGCTTCCAGCGAGACGGCGGCGAAGGTTATGGGTGATGTGCCGAACTTCACGGACGGCAGCCCGACGCTGATGAGCGGGGATGTTGTTGGGACGAGCTAGGTTGGCTATGTGGACGGGAGGCTTGGAAGCGAGAATCCGTAAGAGAAAGGGTCGAATATCTGACGAGGTTGATACTGTTGTACAGACGATACTTTTGCTCGGCCGTTGTACCGTTCATATCTTCGCTTCTGGCCGTGTCCCACCTCCGACAGTGTTAGATACAAAGCTGTCTTCCACTTCTTGCCAAAATGTTGTTGGCTGCGGTGCTTTTGAATCCAATTGCTTCATCATGTGCTTGCTGTCCGTTGTCAGCAAGTGCGCCATTCAGAAGCATCCATCCGGTTTTGGCTTACACAACTTCCTGATGTTCCGGAGCTTCACCATGATCATCCATGGCCTCCCGATCGATGTATCGAGCAAACAGCATTACCTCTTTCGGGGCCTTTGGCCTCGTGAAGACGGCGTAAGTGAGCACGCCAGGCTCGTTCTCCTTCACCCATCCAGCGAAATCACTGCGACGGTCAGCCTTGGAACGCAGCTGAAAACATCCGAACGTACGACAGCAGGTTCACAATGGCATCACGGTCCTTGCACATAAGCTGACTCAGACTGACCAGCGCAGGTCCGGATGTCGTGGCATCAACATCCCTCGCAACAAAGCCAGCAGCAGGATACCATGCCGTATGCTCTGCGGGCTTTCCGTAAAGCTTCTCGTCCTCGACGGCTTGGCGATAGGGTTGGAAGTACTTTGGATCGTTGAGTTGATCCGAGAATGCTTGCTTGGTTGTGTAAATCTCAAGCCCACAGATGGAGAAGTCGTTCTCGTCAGCAAGCTTTGAGGACTTGCTGTATGACCATGTGGAACAGTTCGCAGCTGGTGATCGATAGTACTCTCGTGCGGATCTTCGAAGCATATCAAGACACTGAGGATATTAGCTGGGTGGTTGAAATAGGATGTTGGATTGACTGACTCTTGTTTGCTTGTCCTGCGTAGCGGGATGCAGCATGCAAAGCAGTGCTATGGTTCCGTCTCCCATGCTTCGACATGAAGTTGTACGGACCAAACGCTCTGAACAGCATGACTTGCATCTAAACATCGACACTGCAAGAGCTCCCCATTAGCCTGCACCTACAACTACCTCGGTCCTCCCCACATCCAAGAAATGACAGCCTGAAGATTTAGATTGCTCGATTCTCTTCAAGTCTCGGATCAACACGCCTCCCCACCGTCTGCCGCCGAGTAGTTGAACAGCGCATCCAGGTCCACTCGACGATAGTACGACATATGCCCAAAGCTTGTCCAGTATTGACAAAGCGTATCGTGAGACACCATGATCAGCTGCGATGGCATCCATTCGTCTATTTCCACTAAGTCAGTCCAGCTCATCAATGAACAATCAGTCGTACTCACCCATCTGGAAACCATGGTGAGCGATATGCCCCGCAGATCTCACGATCCTCGCACCCCGGAACACCTCCTCGTCTGCAATCCGCACCAATCCGGCATGTCCAATGTCCGGCGCAATGAACGTATGCTCGCCTCGTGGTATGTTGATATCGCCAGTCAATTTGATAGCTTCGATCCTTCCAGTTGGAGCATCTTCGCGGTCGCTGTCGGCTTGCGTAGACCAGTCTTCGTCTGGATTAGAGGCCAACACAGGCCGATCGTTTCCTTGGAAGTAGCCTTGGAGCGGGTCTATGCCTTCGGGAAGTGGCCCTGCCTCATCCTTGGTGAGCTGTCGTACGACGATGAACTCGCAGCCATGCCCGCTGTAATCGCCACAGTAGATCCCTTGCCACGGCTTTTCCGCTGTCGGCATGTAGCAAGATCTAGGAAGTGTAGCGTAGGTCGAGATGTCCTCCGGCATCCGTATGCTCATGCCACCATCGCCGTTCGTCGATACAGTAGTCGTGAGAGTACGTCCGGTCAGGCCAAGTGCTGCCGCAAGACCATTTGGAGAAGTGAAGTCAAGCAGTCGCGGGCTGGAGCGACGTCCGTTGTATTCAACCCACTTTCGCAGTCTGAAGTTGCTCTCACTGACCTCGCTGAGTGCATTTGGTCGATGTCCAGCCGACTCGTATGAGTCTTGCGTGGAGTTGCGCGCTCGTGTTGTCGCTGGGAAGCGTAGAGGGGGCCACGCTCTGATCCCGTCAAACATCGCAGCCTCAGGGATCGCGCGGCATAGCATGAATGAGCTGAACAAGCCGGACTCAGCGTGCATTTCCATGATCACCTCCTTGCTATACTTCGACGGTTGGCCATAGCCCCTATCGCTGGGAAAGTTGTTTGGCTGATCGTCGGTCTTCTGGCTGTCTGCACCCAGTCTGAGTACCGGTCGTTCCAAGTTGAGTCCAACGTACGGATCAAAGCTATGGATGATGACATCGAGGTCCTTCTCCCATCGCTGGAGCGTATGAGATGTCCGAGATGCGACGATTGCATGTGCTACAATCGCCCCTTCATTTCCATCGTAGCGGCAAATGACGAGCTTGCCATTTGGGAACGTGTCTGCGAACCAGATCTGATTGCGTAGAAGAAACCAGTATGGATGGTGCGCAACGTATAGCTCGCGGAACGATTTAAGCGGCCTGGAATCCAAGATTGGCGTAGGAGAGTGCTCGTTGACATGCGGTTGCCAGATCCGATCGTCGTAGCTCTGCGTGCGTAAGGCGTTGCACGTTTGAGCAACTCTTGCCAGGCTGAACGGATTCAGGAAGGATAAGATGTGTTGAACTAGTTCGGCAGGTAGCCTCAGCAATGGAGGAACCTCTTCGGCCATCTTCACTGGACTCGCGGTGTCCAAGAGAGTCGTCCAGGGCGCAAAGATCAGTATATCCGATGATCAAGGATGACTTAGCTAATCCTCGGGACTCGCATGTACATGCAGCCAAGGTCTGTTTGAGGCCGAGAGAGGGATGTACTGAGTACCAAAGAACCAGGATACCAGGTCTCAAGCAAAGTATCACGGCAAAGGTTATCGTCGTCGTTGTGTCACGGAAAGTTTAGCAAATTCTTGCACAATGAGTTGTCATTGATGTCTTTCCCGAGCGCCGACCACGATAGGAAGGTGTGAAGAAAAAGCTTGAACACCTCGGTCTCGCCGTGATCGGTCTGGACCAGATCGAAGACACATGTGTTTGCGACCACTGTCCAGAGATGGCTAGTCGAGCGAAATGCGTCGGGGAGGCGGTCTTCGTTGGACCGTAGAACAAGTGATGGACAAGGATGTGAAGCGGAAGGAACCTGCAGGGCTGAAGACGGCATGAGACAACCGAGGCCAGCGTCAGCAGCGACCGACGAAGGTTCCTCGAAGAACGGTCCGCTAACTGTTGACATTGATTCAAACGCTGAGGCAAACCTTCGCCCAAATGATCACCCGTAGGCTCAATTGATGCACGACCGCGATGCTACATGCTACCTCACTCAACCCAACCATAACTCCACGCTCAAAATCCGCTTTCACCAAATGCAATACACTGCACACCACATCAACCCCACGGAGACTGCTGCTGCTGGCCACCAGTCGCCTGTCCAGGCCGTGGAAATACAGGTACGGTCTCCAAGCCCTCTAATCCTCCCATCGTCGCCTGCGGTCCGTGTTGCCAGCCAGCACCTGTTTGCTGGTTCACAAAAGCAGACTGTCGGAAGGGATTCGTACTGCCTGTGGGCTGTACTTGCAGCGCGTTGGGAGTAGCACTTTGCTGGGGCGTGATGTTGCGAGCGAAGGGGTTCGTGCCGGTGGGCTGAGCCTGCATTGTTTGGGGCTGCTGTTGCTGTTGTTGGGGTTGAGGCCAAGCTGTCTGGGACTGTTGTCCGAAGGGACTTCCAGAGACGGGAGGAGTGCCCATGTTACGTCCGAAAGGGTTGGTAGGCTGCCTCTGCATTCCCTGGTTGGCCTGGCCGTCGAACGCCATTGATGCTGCGCCAGTCGGCATGGTAGATTGGCGAAAAGGGTTGGTTTGTTGTTGTGGTTGTTGTGGCTGTTGTGGTTGTTGTGGTGACTGCATCTGAACAGGACTGGAGTACTGATTTTGATCTTGTCCGAAGGCGTCCCCACCGACGAACTGTTGCTGAGGTTGGGGTCCATAGCCTCCGAACCCAGCTCCTGTGAATTGGGTGCTAAGGGGTTGTGGTTGGTTCTGCTGCTGAGGTGGCTGCTGAGGCGCCTGTTGCTGTTGCATCTGCAGAAACGGGTTCGTGCCGGTAGGCTGGTAGCCATTTACACCGGTCGGCTGACCTTGCTGGAAGCCGGTCTGCTGAGGTGGTTGCTGGAATCCAAAGGGCTGCTGCTGTTGTTGAGGGGGGAAAGCATCGGGCTGAGGCTGTTGCTGAAAGTGAGGCACGTTTTGTGCCATGGGCTGCTGATTCTGCTCGATTGACTCGAAGAAGTCGATCAGGTCCGGTGCTGGGCCCTTGGGCGGCTGACTAGGAGCCGCAGGTTCAGCGGCTTTCGACGGCCCAGCAGTAGTCGGAGCAGCTGCAGGCTGTGGTTTGGATTGTGGTTGTGCTGGCTTCTGTACAGGCCTCCCTGTCCTCTTTGCATCCTGCTCTGCTATGTACTGCCTCCGATTGGTTTCGAAGTCCGTGTCGTCCAAGTATTCTTGCAATGACTTTGCTAAGCTCGTCGGCGCATGCTTGATCTTTGGTATCTCCAGCCTCGTGGCATGCTCAAATTGCCGTGCCACGCTCAAATATTGCACCACCTCATCTGTCTGCTTGCAGAACCTCTTGTATATCTTAATCGCCCGCTCGGCGTCTGGTCGTGACATCTCAAAGTAATGGCTGAGAACGTTCATCATCGCCTCGTTTTGTACATGGTACAGGTCCAGTAGGTCCCTCGTCAACAGCCGGAACGCGGTCAAAGATATCTCGTTTTCCATATCATTCGACAGCAGGTCGCACTTCACGAGAGCACCGACCTGCTTCTGTAAGACCTCCGTCTCCCGCAACAGGCCTTTGTCTACTGTCAAGCCCTTGACTCGAGCTTCTCCCGCTCTTACATAGTCGCACTTGCTGGCACCGAACGCTTCCGCACGCGCGAGCAGATAGTCGGAGTAACGTCTTATGTTGTGCCCCTGCAAGAGAGAGGTGTTAGAAACGTCTCAGCCTGCAAGAGGCCGGTCTTGAGCACTTGCCTGTGTCTGGACGTCGGTGAAGTGGTTTATAGCCAGCTTGTTCCTGGGTGACACCGACAGATAGCCAAGTGTAGCATCTCTTGCGCCCTCCTTGACCATCAGGTGGATGATGATCAGTGCCTTGAAGGCCACCTGCCATGTCGAGTCCCGCAACCGAAGGGTGAGCGTCCGGAAGACCTCAGCGACACCAGCCTCGCCGGACTGCGTCGCGAGTAGTATGGCTTCGACATACTTGGACTTGGGCGGCGCAAGCTTGACCTTGGTGCCGCCTTTGACCGCTTTCTCAAAGTTCATGGACATCCTGACGAGTATGGTCTGGCCGAGGACGTCTGTCATCGAAGTTGGCGCATGTCGAGCATGTGATTGCGGAACATGGCGGACAAAGCAACAAGCAAATAGTTAGGCGTCTGGGGTGCTGGCGGTGATGTGTACAACCTTGTGCTGATCTGCCGTCGCTCGGGCTACACAATCTGAGAGCTCTGGAAGATGACGGCGGCTTGGCAGGTTGGAATGCTCGTGGCAGACCCAAATTACGACAGGGGGCATTCTTACTGCAATTGTCGATGTATCAAAGACTTGAGGTTCGAGAAACCGATCCAAAGCAACTCGCACAGGCGGCATGATTCTGGGAAGCCATGCTAGATCGATAGGAGAATTGCGCTCAGCAGCAGCAGGAGCAACTACCATGGATCAACATGATACTGCCTCAGTCTATGGCTCCGGGCAGAAGATGATATGTGAGAAGTCAAGGGGCCCGTGGTGTAGTGAAAACCATGTGATTGTATGCTATATATAACCGTCTTGAGATTCGGGTCACGCAAGCAGAGGCGAGTGTACAGACAAAAACACGCCCTCGGAAGACCTCCATATCGAAAAGCTGGGTCAGAGATGCCATCTTCGCGTCCATTGTGTAACAAGGTAGGATGTGCTGAACGCAGATATCATGCTGCCTCCAGTCCTAGCACTCTCGCCGCTTGAGCCCACGAAGGGAGAGCTTGAGTGCCGGTGCTGGAGGACGGCTCATCTGCTACACGCTAGGCTTTCATCATCTATAGACTTGTCAGTGAGGTTGCGATATCGCAGTGGGGACCAGCACATACTTGTTTTTGACATGGAGGGTCATTGAAGAATTCAAAAAGGATTGCGGTCGAGGAGAAGAGATATCGCGTTTCGGCGCGTTACTAAGCAACGCTAGGCCAGATTTGTCTTCCACGACTCCACGACCTCCAGACTGTCCTCCAATCATTCATCTCTTCACTCACAAGGAACTACACATTGAAGGCCTTGATGCCGTTGCGAGGTCGCCCTTTGAACGCGACTATCAGACAAGCATCATGGAGCTACAGATCTCTCCGACAGTCCAGTAAAGCTCCTTGCTGCACTGCCATTGGACCTGGACTTCGAACAACGCAATGGAGTCGCCAATACCACACGAGCCCGCGGCTTCGTCAGCAACCCAGCCATTCCATCGATAATCCTGTACTCGAGGATTTCAAGAAGACATTGAGCTTCCCGCAATCAACATGCAGCTTACGGGACCTTGCGCAAAAGGGACAGGGGCTTGCAGACGAGCAGATCGTTCTGCACGGCTACCTAGGGACCCGCAGAGATGCTTCGAAGTCACTCACGTTCGCTGAACTTCACGATGCCGGCCTGAAGCACACTGTCCAGCTTGTTTCGACTCCGGTCAAAGGCGTCGACGGGAGCGATTCGCCACATCAGAAGTTACGCTCTCTCGAAACGCACACGCCTGTAGCTGTTGATGGTACAGTCGTGTCGCGGAAGGCCCCTACAGCGAGCAATGCGACCGAAGGCTCAAGGAACATCATCACGAGCGTAGAGATCAAGGTCGACAACTTGGTCCCGCTGAACGAATTCCCGAAGGACATCATCATGCTGCCCGACACCGTTTTTTCATCCGAACAACGGCATCTGCAGCTGCGCAACGACAACGGCCTTCGGGATGCCCTGGCGTTCCGGAGCAAGGCCGCCAGAGTGATACGAGATGAGCTCTGTGGCAAGCAGGACTTCACCGAGATCGAAACGCCGTTGCTCTTCAAGTCTACACCAGAAGGTGCTCGCGAGTTCCTGATTCCTACTCGTGATCCAGGGATGGCGTATGCTTTACCGCAGAGCCCACAGCAGTACAAGCAGATACTGATGGCGAGTGGCATACCGCGCTATATGCAGATTGCAAGATGCTTTCGCGATGAGGATCTGCGGGCGGATCGGCAGCCCGAGTTTACGCAAGTTGATCTGGAGATGGGCTTTGCAAGTGGTGAAGACGTTATGGCCATCGTCGAGTCGAGCATCAGGCGGATATGGGCGGACTGTTTAGGCATCGACGATCTACCAGAGAAATTCGCTCGCATGACATACGAGGAGGCAATGGCAAAGTACGGGTCGGACAAGCCAGATCTCAGATTTGGATCGCATCTGCACAGGATCGAGTACATGCTCCCTGTTGATTTGATCAAGAAGATCGGCCCGCTCGACGATCCTGCTGTTGAGGTTATGAAGCTTTCGTCCTTCGAAGATCCACAGGAGACCAGGAGATTCGTGTCGGCGTTCATGGACTCGTCCGAAGCGCCGCCTTTCGTCCAAAATCCGGAAGGCCAGCCCGGCATCTTCGTGTACGATGTGCGAAAGCCGCTATCAGGTCTACAGCCCTTCGGCTTCGAAGCAGCGGAGCAATTGGAAGAGATGCTCGAGCTTGACAACGGCGACCTTGTGGTTCTCCAGGCCCGTAAGAACGTCCCGTTCTCTGGCGGCTCAACATCAATCGGCAATCTTCGTCTGGCGATGCAGAAGTTTGCAGAGAAGCAAGAAGTACTACCTCGACGAACCGGCTTCCACTTCACCTGGATCACTGACTTCCCCCTGTTCTCACCGACCGACGATGCAGAGCCCGGTCAAGGCGGCGCAGCTGGCATTTCTTCCACGCATCACCCATTCACCGCTCCGAAGACACCCGAGGATGTCGATCTCCTGCTTACGGACCCTTTGGCCGTGAAAGCCGACCACTATGACCTCGTTGTCAACGGTGTAGAGCTGGGCGGAGGCAGCCGGCGGATCCACAACGCCAAAATGCAAGAGCTTATTATGCGTGACATCCTGAAGATGAGCGATGAGCGAATGAAAGATTTCGCTCACCTGATCGAGGTGCTGCGGGCAGGCTGTCCACCGCACGCTGGCATTGCTCTAGGCTTCGATCGGCTCGTCGCGGTGATGCTGGGTAAGGACAGTGTGAGGGATGTTATTGCGTTTCCAAAGAGCGGAAGAGGAGAAGATCTGCTTGTGAAGAGTCCGACGAAGATGACGGAGGAGCAGATGCGAACATATCATCTGAAGCTTCGCGATGGGAAGTGAATTGGTTTGAGGGCTCGTAGTTAGATCTTCTGGCACGACTGTCTTATTATTTACATGATTAATATCCTGTAGCAATATCTATAGTTCCGGCGCAATGCGGTCGCAAGTCTAAAATCCAACAACTCCCATCTGTCATCACCACTACATCTAAGCACTCGTCATCATCGGCCTTTCCTAGGCGAGACAGTCACTTTCTTCGCCCCATCATCCTCCATCCCATACCTCAACGCCAACACTCCAAGCCTATACCACCCAACAAGAACCCGTTAGCACACACCCAAGTAGCTCAAAGGCCACTGCCCCTGGTCAAGGCGTTACTCACGCAGTAAAGAAAACATTCCCCCAAACCCCAATATCCATCGCCACCGTCCGATGGCTCGGCAGCCTCCAATGCCCATATGCTCCAATCCCCGTTGTCACATGATGGAACATCGTCAGCAGAATCACCGCGCGAGCGTAAGGCTTCTTGCCCTTCTCTGAGGCGGCGCCGGTGAAAGCTGAGCCGACTAGGGAGGAGGGTAAGGGAACTGCGTCGGAGAGGACGAGGAGGAGCGCGGCGAGGGTTATGAGACCCCAGGCATCGGTCCACGTTGTGTAGAGCTCGAGGTCTGAGCAAAGTTAGTGGGGATGGGAAGGGAGGGGGTTAAGGAGGGTACCATTGGCTTCGAGGAGGCTGTCGACTGGGGGGCGGAACCAGGAGATTACCGCGGAAGGGTTGATGATGCGCATGGTGCCTCTAAGGGCATACCAGAAGCTGCATCCGTAGACATAGGCATGATATGTCTTCAGTAAGGGTCAGCTCTCATTCTATGCTCTTGGGACGAGGGACTTACATCTACAAGAGACATGGTTGCTAGTCTCGAAATTGACAAGCTATTTGATGCCCAAAATTTGCTGGCTGCTTGTGATTATTGAGAACCCTAGATCTGCTTCCTGAAGAAGGTCAATCGTGCATGTATTCGGGAGTTGTGAGTTGAAGTTAATGGGCGGTGGGTGCTACGGAACCAAGCAATGACGTTGAAAGCGTCTCATCGCTTGCTGGGAAATAGCGTGGCTGGGCTGCTATCGTACTACAGTGTGCTATGTACAACGCCAACGTGGTAACAGAGGAACCTACAAGAATGTCGTAGTCATACAAACGTCCTGAAGAATGAGTGAATAGATCCGGCATGTGCTTCTCATAAGTCGTAATCGTTCATACATGGTATTCATACTGTACCTTACTGTACCTTACTGTATCTCATGCTCAAGCAAATACACAGACCATCATTAACACCGACCTCCCTTTCCGCAGCCAGCAATCCTCCCCTACTCACCTCATCCTCTCCTCCGCCGCCTGAACTTCAACGCATCATCATCATCGTCATCATCAATCGTAATCGTCTGCCGTGTCGACGGCGCCCGCTGACTCTGCCTCGCCTTCTTCGCCGGTGGACCACTCTGCTCCGTCGCAGGCCTCTTACCAGCTGCACGGCGCTGGCTTTCCGTGCCGAAAGTCTGACTGGGCGTGGAGTTCATCGCAGCCTCGTTCGCATTCGCAGTCTCTTCTAGAGCTTCGTCCCGAGCATGGCCAGCAATCTCATCGGGCAAAATCGCACCGACACTGTCTTGGTCCTCGCGGCGAGACTCCTTCAGTCGTCGCTGGAAGCGGCGGGAGGTGCCCGTATTATCCTCCAGATCGATGCGCTGGGACTGGCTTGCAACTTGCGATTGAGATTGCGACTGGCTCTTCGACTTGCCTTTGCTCTTCGCCGTTGAGTTGCTGAGCCAGTACTCTTCTCCGATGCCGTGAGCCTTCTTTGGAACCTCCTCAAGCGCGACGATGACTCGCGGAAGCCTGGGCGCATTGCCGTCTCCCTGACCCTGAGGCCGGAACTTCTTGAAATTCTTGCGACCATTCCACGCTGGGTCCCACCGATCGCCCTGTCCGGTATTGGCGTCGGCTGCACTGCGACGAGCGGGTCGCTCACGCATCGGCACGTCCATCTCCTCAATCACAGCAAGGTTCTTCATGGCTGCGATATCGAGGCCGTCCAATGCTTCCCGTGTCTGCTCTTCCATCTTACGGCGCTCTTCGTCCTCTTTTTTGCGACGGGCTTGGATCTCAGCCATGACGTCCATCTCCTTTGCTTTCTTCTTGGCCTTCGCCTTCTGCTCCGCATCCTTGCGATCTGCTTGCGCCAGCGCACGGGTGTCCGCATCATCGTGGCCAGCTGCAAGCTTGCGTCGCTTCATGGTGTTGTGTCCTGTCAAAATTCTGTCGTACATGTTCTCCTCTTCGTCCTTCAACGAGGGCGCCGGTCGTTTCCGAGACGACTGCTGCGTCGGCGCGGCCTGGGACGGTTCGTCGACATCCATATCTTGCACATCTGCAGCTTGGCTGGGCTCCGCTTGGTCGAAAGACTGGTCTGGAGACTGAGAGGCAGGCTTCGAGAACTGGCTCGGGTCGAAATCATCGTCGAAGCCTTTAAGACGAGACTGCGTAATGATCCGTCTGTTGCGCTTTCTTGCGGTGGCAGCCCTTTCGCTGGGAGACGTTTCGAGCGTTGCTCGTGAGTTCTCTTGGGCCTGTTCATCGGTGGGTTGTGAATTGCCAGCCATGGCGTCTCCTCTTGATCGCTCTGGTCGATGTTGTGTTGTTTCGCGAACTGGGGCAGAGTGTGAAGGCTCCTCTGGTGCCTTGCCGCCTCCACGTGAATGTTCATGATTTCTAGAGGCCTGCAGTGATGTCCGAGGTGCTTGGCTCCCTTCACGCGAGGCGTTATCACGTCCAGCCAAACTCTGAGAGGCGTCGGGAACCTCCTGCTTTATTTTACTAGTGTCAAGCGTCAAGATCACATCCAGCAATTCACCCTGCTCGATCGAGCGTTGGTCGAGAGCCACATCGAGCGCTCGCATGATCTCTCTGCCCGCCATTTCCCGGTCACCAATACGAACAACAATCACGCCTCCTTTGCCAGGCTGCTGACTTAGCTTGAATTGACCCGACCGCTTGTTACCGGCTATCTCGCTGATGAAAGCTACCATGTCCTCAACCTTGGTTGTTTCTGGGTCGAGCTCGAACAGAAAAGCCTTCCCGCCACCTGCAGTGATCACTGAAAGCAGCGAATCGTACTGCGCCTGCGAGAGAAACACAAAGATCAGGTTCTGGAACACCTCTGCGCGTTCGGCGTTTGGTTTTAGATACTCGTCCTCTCGCGCAATGGGCTCGGACGACACTGGAACGATATGAATCATCTCGTCCGGCCAGTTGGAGTCGAAGTCCTGCTCCAGCTTGCCCTCAGACTCTGGGCCACTTCGCTTCACAGCAGAAGCGAGAGCATCCACGTATGATTCGGTCACAAGCCATCTTCCTTGCAGCAGCGCTTGCAGATTCCCGGGCGTGTTGCGTTTCTTGGCAATGCAATGTGTAGTAACATTCGTGATGTACTCTGCAGCAAGCTTCACATCAGCATTCTGAAACCTCTCACGCTGTGTCGCCAACGCGCCGTCTCTCGACTTCTTGCCCAGATGAGTCAAAGACAGCACGACCGGTTTCCAGACCAGGTGGAAAAGGTGTTCATAGTTGCCCAGCCTGATCGTGAACTCCACCTCACTCTGCCCGCCGCTTAGGTCCTTCTCCTCGCCTTTGATCTTGTCCTCGTTGATTGTCGTTCCGATCTTGCTGCCATCTTTGAGCCTCAGCTGCGACTTGGCGTAGATGTTTGTGATGTCTTCGGGCGGGCTTGCGAGTACTTCCAGGGTCAAGTGTTTCCGCGAGACTGACTTGTGGTCGATATGCCGTATGCGCTCCCCATTCTCGGCTTGTCCAGTTGTGCGTCCGAGGAGGTGTGTGGTTCCTGGTCGCAGCCATAGGCGTTTGCCGCCGAAGTGGTCACCGTCGCAGCTGAGGACCCACATGTTGGAAGGTCGAGGGCGGCATGAGGTGCAGGACGATCTTGAGGAAAGTTGCAATATCTTGAAGCTGAGAGTCGCGGTTAGGCAGCATGACGTTGGAAACACGCTAAGGCGCGACACACGTGACGAGGAACAAGCTTTTCTTCTCGAACTGCAACATTCGACGTCCTCAAAATACTCGACTTCAAGAAATTCATGACCTACAGCATGCTTTCTTGCCATTTGTGGGCGGCAAAGCTGCGCACCTGATCGGAAAATCGCCTGAACGTTCTTCACAATGTTGGCATCGTAATGGAACGACCGCAGCACCTAAACCCCTGCACATGTACCTATTGCTTTGTCCGCAGCAGTAGCTGAGCCTTGCGGCCCGGACGCAGAACAGTGAGTAGATGACACACGTACCATTCTCTTGAACTCATCCGTCGAGTAATATTTCCTTTCAATACTTCTTCCTACAACTAGTCTTTCTCCTTGCAGTGGCTTTGCCCTCGAGGATCATACCCTAGCTTTACAGAGAACCACGAAGCATACGACACCCAGACACGGCTGCGCAGGATCCTGAAGTCCGCGAAAGCTCTACACCGTGCCAGACGTCGAACACGCCGAGCTCGCCGCCCACTCTGGAGCAGCCCGGGTCGTACGTTCATTGATCAAGTGGCGAGCGGCTCCGGCTCCAGCTCGATCTTGGAAAGCACTATATGGATCCTCTTTCGATCGCTGCGAGCTCTATCGCGGTACTCGGCGCCATAGCGGGCACTGAGAGGGGGATAAACAAGCTACTATCCTCTCGCCACGCACCTGACGATGTAACGGCGCTGTCGAACGAAGTAACCGCGCTGCGAAGCCTCCTCTTGATGGTGCAGTCAACACTTCTTCAGATGCAAGGCGGGCACACCTACCGACAGCACGAAGCGGACCTGTGTCTACTTCTCGGCAACGTCGAGCAAAGCGTTCGTGACTTGGACAGTAAAATTGAGTACCATCTGAGAGCAAGCGAAGGAGTCGACGAGCACGGCCGCCCAAAGGTTTCGAAACGAGCATGGCTTATGGCCGCGTCTAAGATTGAGCATCTGCGTCAAAATATCCGCGACGCGCGCGACAACCTCACGGCTGCCTTGATGGTTCTGGGTCCACAAACGACTAGGTAAGCCTTCGTGTGCTGATTAGACTCCACGGGACGAGGTTCTTCATGCTCAGGATAGGTCTGTTACGTCCGTCTGCATGGGCTGTACCCTATCACTATGTTGGCTTGTCAATCAGGACGAAGCGCGGCCTCATTTCTCTTCCTCTCGTACTCTTGATCCACCACTATTTAGTACCGTTCATTCCGGAATGAAACTCGTTTGTTGACGCTCTTCTCTACTAGGGACGTGTTCGGGACCATCGCCATTCAGACACAAGACTTTCGAACTCTCTCGTCGGAGCATATGTTGGATGCTGGATCGCGCGCGCCAACACGGCAACGTCCTCCTGAGCAAGTACAATCGCTAGCCAATCAAGTCGAGAGATTTTGTATCGCCGAGGATGACGAAGATGAGAACAGCTCCCCAACGCCAGGGTGTGCAGCCCCTCTCAAGTCATTCGAGCGATCATGCATCTGGTCCATCTAGTGGTTTGGAGGATTCTTCTAGCGGTACGGAGACGACCACCCCAGACCAGGCCACTACCTGACGAGAAGTCGTAGCAGTCAACACGACTATCGCCCTTCAGCGCTGTCCAAGACTGTGCAGATGCCAGTGTCATCGGCAATCCTACTTTCGAACACCTAGGTCGCTTCAGGATGTCTTTGGCCGGCTGCTCTTCAGCTACACAAGCCTTATCTGGACCAAACAATGTGACTACCCACCATGTCGGAGTCCATCTTCCAAGTCACAAATTACTTACTACTTCCCGCGATGGGTGGCTTCTCGGGCAATGATGCTATCCAGCACTTCTGGGGATCTGGCTGGACCTGGTGCATCGCTACATCTGAAAGTGCCGGTCATCGCTCGAGATTTGACGGTGTTCTATGCAGTCGAACAGGGCAATCTTCACTTTGTCAAGCAGGCACTCTCAGTGAGGCGAGCGTCACCGCAAACAATAAGTGGTTCTGGTAAAACATTGCTGCACGTGAGTCCAAGTCAGGCGACCGAGAAGATTTGTCCGAACTTTGTGGCTATCAAGTGTGCGTTGAGCGTATCTAATATCGTCTTCTTAGTGGGCAGCTGGAAAGGCTGAATGGGGGATCTACGAATTGCTCTGCAGTGTCGGTTTCGATGAGGCCTGGGAAGACGAAGACCAAATGTCACCACTGGACCACCTTCTACAACTATGGCCTAAATCCCCACGGCTGGCAGAGAGCATTGGGAGTACAGTAGACACCACGCGTTTTACGTCCCTTCATGAGGCGGTTGTATTCCAGGCGAATCGAAGCTCTTCCCTCACAGAATTTATGGAGCATAATTATGCTGATGTCAACGTTGGCGACAAAACAGGCATGACGCCGTTACACTGGGCTACAAGAAGGGGCGATCTGGCTGGAGTCAATCTTCTCTTGAGCTGGAAAGCAGATCCGAACAGACAGGACACTCGTGGCTGCACTGCGCTGCATTATGCCTGCCGCAAGAGAGTTCCCATGATTGCAAAGGCACTCCTTAATGCAGGAAGCCAAGTCGGCATGACTGACAACGACGGGAGGCCTCCTCATTTCTCCCTGCAAGATACCAAGGATGATATGCTGGACACGCTTCTCAAACATGGCGCAAACATCAACCACTTCTCCCACTTATGGGGCACTGCACTCCACTATGCAGCGTTCATGGGGAGAGCGGGAGTGTGTAGCTTGTTCGTGGAGAGAGGTCTTGATATCAACGCTAGCGCCCCCAATGGATGGAAGCCTATTGATCACGCGGTATTTGAGAACAGTGTGGGATGTGTTTCTGCACTTCTGAGTGCCGCAGAATGGGCAAAGGTGAGTGGACGCCGTGTATACAAACCTCGAGTTGATATCCTTTTTCAAGAATAGCTGCTGTGAAGCGCCTCGCAGTACCATGCAGCGAGAGGCTCGCCGCTGACGAGAACATACAGCGCTCGATCGACTGGTCAGCGGGCCCAAATGGTAGGAATGTTCTGCACCACGCAGCGATCTATGCTGGGGTTGGCGTCTTTGACGTTCTTGCTGCTACAGAGCTTGTCGGTCTAGATCCCCTGGCCGCAAACAAGAACGGTGAGCCCCCTGCAGTCAACTTCTGCAGACATCGAGACGCGAATTGTGCCATTATCCGAGACGATCCTGCAACAGAGAAGGCGGCATGGTGGAATCTGATGGAGTCAGCATGCCGGCGCAACAATGTGGATCCTTTCGATATACCGGAGTACTGCGAGTACCGACGAGAGCTCAAAGCCTTGAACGGGAGCAATGTTGAAATTGGAGAAGGAGGTGGTGATGGAGACGAAGATGATGACGAAGAGTTCGTGGACGCACCGACCAGCATAGTAGAAGCAGAGGCAGTACAGTAGCACGACAATGGAAAGCTCGTGATGCTTAAGAGCTCCATTCCTGGCCTGGTCGCCTTAAAGGACCAGCATGAACTGCATCCCTCTCCTCTCTGAGGCGCCAGAGGCATATTGGTCATCGCGAGAGGAGCATCCCACTTCGGCGAAACCCATCATGGCCCAGGACCAACAGTGAACCTGAACGAGGCCTTCTCACCTGTTGTCACTTTGAAAGTCCGCGGATGGGCAGCGGCACAGCAGCCTGAGACCGCTTGGTCGCGCAGCTACTTGTTTGGAGCAATCCAGAAGTGGGAACAGAACATGAATGGAAGCAGACAGTCGGGTTGAAAGCATTGCCAGCACAACTTCAAGCTAAAGTATCATCATGCACAAGGGTATCTCGCTGCTCGTATCACATCATCACATCCCATAGTAAAGCATCCCTTGTCCATAGAACGCCTCGCTCTGCCCACTGATCCTTCATCATATGCCATTCGTACCCTGACGCCCTGTGAACGCAAGCAAGTTGAAAGCAGGTGGTCTTGTGTGTGTGAAACATTACTGACCAGTCACGATACTCGTGCAAGCATTGACCTGGCGCGAGCACAGCCACTGATATCCTCGCCGACGCCAGCAACTGCCGTCAGCTCTGCGATCAGCAACACCATGTCACACCACTTCACTCATCAATAGCACCCAGTCCCTGTCCTCCCTCCTCAGCGACTTGAGTCGACGGCGTACGGCTGCGACCACGAGCAGCAGGGCCTGGTGGAGCAAGACTGCCGGCGCGAGAGGCTGGCTTCGCCGAAGCTGCGCGTGAGACTGCGCGAGAAGCTGATTTCTTGGAGCCGACACGAGAGCTTGGGCGGGAGGAGGTGGCGGTGGTGTCTGGAGCAAGAGTGAGAGAGTCCGTGGTTGGTATCTCGGCGTCTTCGGTGGTCTCCTGGATATCGGGCACGTTGGTGGTGCTAGTTGGAAGCGCGCCAGCCTCTTCGCCGGCAGCGGCATCAGCCATGTCGACATCCTCATCGGCCTTCACGCCCGTGGTGCCATTCGCCACCGCAGCGAACCCTTCCTCGTCCTGGTCTTCATAGCCCTCGATAAGCTTATCGGTGATGAACTCCCACTCCTCTCGCGTCACTTTCGATACACTCAGTCGAGCCGCCTTCATCTCCTGCATATTCGCCAGCTTGCCTCCCTCCATGGTGTACTTCTGGAGCTCCTTGAGGGTCACTGGCTTCGTGAGCTTCTTGCGGAACTCCACATGCACCATGAACCAGCGCGGATTAGCCTCCGTGCCACGCGTCTTCGCATTCTTGACATAGTAGGCGTTGTTCTCATCGAACGCGCCCGGATCAGCCTCCGCCTCCTTGACGATCTCTACATGATATTAGCTGTGAACGACAACGACTACACGGTCAGCACTCACCCATGATTCCGACGATGCCTGGCAGCCTGCCCTTCTTCCCGCCGCTAGCGTAGAAGAACGCAAGGTCGCCCAGCTTCATCTCCTTCATGTTCTTGCAAGCCGTTGCGTTGCGCACGCCATCCCACGGCTCAGGACCGCCCTTCTCGCGAAGATCGTCGATCGTGAACTTCGCGTTGTACTGAATAACAAGTCAGCATGGCTGTGCGCAACGAGAGGGGAGGACATGTTACGTACCTCGCTCCCATCCCCCAAGGTCTCGAGCCTATCCTCCTGCTCCGCCTTCATCAGCCAATAGTTCCTGTCGGTGGAGACGTCCTGCTCTTCCTCATCCTCTTCGACCACCTCCTCAGCAGCGTCTTCATTGGAAGCAGCAGCCGCGGCGACAGTCTTCTTGGCCTTGTCTTTACCCTTGGCTTTGGGAGGCCTGCCCGGTCCGCGCTTCTTAGGAGATGATATCTGCTTACTTGTGCCGTCCTCAGCACCCTCAGCCTCGTCGACGAGCTCCTCTTCAAGCTGCTCAGCAGCCGCATCGTCGTCTGCCGCGATCTTGGTAGTCTCTCCTCCCTTCGGCGGCCTGCCACGCTTCTTCGGTGGGGCCTTCTCAGCGACCGCGACAGCAGGCGCATTCTTAGCTGGGCGACCGCGCTTCTTTGGTGGCGTCGGCGCAACGTCTTCAACTTCTTCAACTGGCGCCTTCGATGGGCGTCCACGCTTCTTCGGCGGTTCCGGCGCGTCTTCCTCTTCCTCTTCTTCCTCTTCGACCGGCGCCTTCGCCGGCCTGCCGCGCTTCTTGCCGGTCGCTGTCGCTACGGTCTGTCAGCTTCTATGCGATCAATATGGCAAAAGTGGACTCACTCGTCGGCGCAGCTGGTGCCGTCTTCTTCGAGGTAGTAGCAGCCTTCTTCGCACGCGGCGCCGATGTATTCGGCACGGCGGCAGTCGCGCGACGTGAGCGTCCAGCTGCTGCTGTCGTTTCGAACTCCTTGCCTCTGCTGTTTGTCACAGTGGCCGGCATCTCTGGCGCGGCGGCTGCGGCTTTCGCAGGCGTCGCTTTCGCTTTAGTGCCTTTCTTCGGCGGCATCGTTGCGGTGGTGGTGGTTGTAACGAGGTTGCGACGATGTTTTGAGTGTTATGAAGTTGTGGTGGGTGTGAAGGTTGGAAGAGAGAGGGAACAGGACTGAAGTTGTTGTTGCTGGTGACACGAGAGGTCGCGCCGCGTGACGTCCTGAAACCTTAAATTACCACCAAACAAGGAAGGAGGCGTCCAATAAATGACGGTGAAGCGATATTGAAGCAGTGAAGTGTGAGAACGCGGTGGTCAAGACAAGACACATTGAAATGAGATAACCAATACCGTCTTCTTTTTCCCGTACAAGTGAATTCAACCGACTCACCAGTGAAGGCGACTAACGAACTGTCCACGATGCGTTGGAGGGGCAGTGAACGAGAATGCCACAGTGAACTAGTATGTGGGTGAGTGACAGATGCTTGTCTACAAGTTTTGCAGAGAGCACATGTAATGTTAAAGAATCAACCTCCTTGCTTCAGAGCTCCGGCTTTGGTTGACAGACAGCATTAACCGTCCTTTCCATAGGTATCTATGGCCTAGCTCTGATACCGCTCCTGGTCATGTCTTCGTAGCACAAACCTGCCGGCCTTGGTGCTTCCCAGCATCCTCCAAGTCCCTCTCACATCACGCTCCCCCTGCGCGGAAAGCTCACATTCTCCACGGCCGGCGAATCGCAAAACCAGCTGACCTTGTCGCCCGCTCCAGCATTGATCAGCCCACAAGGTAGCTTGCTGCCCTCCTCCGTCTCGAAGATCTTCTTGAGCACTTCCTGCTTGCCACCTCCCGTCGCCACGAAGCCAATCTTCGCGCCATGAAGCACGACAGGAAGACTGAGAGTGATGCGCTTGGATGGCGGCTTTGGGGAGTCTGAGATGGAATAGACCCAGGCATCCTGCTCTCTCAGAAGTGGGTGATCCGGGAAGAGCGAGCAGGTGTGGCCGTCCGGGCCGCAGCCGAGAAGTATCAGATCGAACAGCGGGAGCTTAACAGAGTCGCGAGCAGCGAAGATGCTGACCAGAAGCTTCTCATACTGATCTGCGACCTCCTGCTCGTTCTCCAGATTCTGCTCCTCGATCGGATAGACCTTCGGCTGGCCCATGTCAGAGGGGATTTTGTCGAGCAGTTCCTCCTTCACGAGCTTGTGGTTCGAGTCCTCGTGGTCCAGTGGCACGCATCGCTCGTCGGCGTAGAAGACTTCCCATTTCGGGAACTCGACCGTGTCCCCTTCGCCACTTGAAGGTGCAAGAAGGGCTTTGGCAAGAGTCTTTGGAAGTGAGCCTCCAGATACTGCGACCCGGAAGACGCCGTGGCGCTTCAGTGCTTCGTTCTGCTGCTCGAGGACATATTTCCGGAGATTCGGTGCGAGCTCGTCGTCGATGGACTGGAAGGAGTAGAGATTCGGTGGTCGGCCCATGGTTGCGGTTGTTTGATGTTGTTTCTCGTAGCTCGTGCGTCTTCGTTCACTCAGTCATGCCAGTGTGATCACAGTCGCTGCCAGTAGTGCCAGGAGGAGTCGCATGGGTCGCACGCACGATCCGGAACTTATCAAATGCTGACCGACGGAAGTGCAAGCGTGAAGGTCGGAGCGATGACGAGCGGTTACGATAGGCGCCTTTTGACAGCTCCCAAACATAATCATTTTGGATTTCTGGCGGCTTCCAACGGGTGGGGCCTTTCCCAAGACCTGCTTCGGGCGTGCTGCATCTCGCGCTCCAACTGCACTGCACGATCCTGAGACGGCCGATGAGCGGAACTACTTGCGTGCATCGCAGCTTGTCCGTGACTTGCATGAAGCAGGCTGGTGTGCGAGGAGCTCGAAGTGAATGCTCATGCGAGGTGATGGCATCCCGCTGAAAGCTTGAAAAACGGGACCCGCTGCAGTGCCACCAACGCTGCACCGAGATCGAGGACGTCCGGCCAGCCACGTGCGGAAGAAGGATAGCATTCACCGAAACAGGCCCTGTGGCTCTCAACCCTGAGGCATACTCGAGGACAGGCGGACCGGGACCCGATCGAGTTATAGCAGGAGCACACACAACGACCATGGCCAAACCAAAGCAGCACACCCGCCCGCCGAAGAAGCCAAAAGCCAAAGCCGTTGATCCGGAGACAGCGGATGACTACCAGGAACTGGCCGACAAGGAGGAAGAAGCCGGAGGCAAACATCGAGTGGGTGACCCAGCCAAGTCAAGTCGAGCCTTCGTTCGAGCACTGGAGATCTACGACAAAGGCTTGCAGAGGCATCCTACGAACTTCGACCTGGCTTACAACAAGGCGAGACTGGAGTTCGAGGTGACCCAGCATCCTGCTCTTGCGGAGCATGTTGGCCTGCCATTGATAGAGCTACTTGGCCAGACCTTGGAATCGCATCGATATGCGCTGCGGTTGAACGAGGAGAACCCGGACACGCTGTTTAATACGTCTCAGGTCTTGACCAGTCTGGCTGAAGAGCTCTCTGAGGATGGACAGTCTCAGAATGCCATCCCGTTACTTCAGGAGTCGTTGGAACTGCTTTCTGGCTGTCTGTCACGGCAGGAAATGATGCTCGAGCAGCAGCAGGTGGATTTTCAAGACTTTGAGGATGGTGGTGTTCCTATTGATCCGGATGAGAAGCCAGCATCTACCAATGGATCGGATGCGTCAGAGCAGACTGCTATTGTAGAGGCACCGATCACAGCAAGCGACCTACTTGATACAGTCCATGCTTCGCTATCAGCCCTGACAACGCTGGTACCCCTGGTCGACCAGTCGGCTGTGCAGACTTACGGCGACATGGCTCACTCGCTCACGGAGAAGAGAGCCGCAAGTTACATCTCCCTACTTCCAGAAGACCTGCAAGACGCAGCTCGGTTCTCGATCGGATTGGACCGGGCAATCTTCATCGCCGCCTTCGCCGATGCACAGTTCAGCTTTGTAGCGATTGAGATGGCGACTTACCTACAGCGGCTGGATACTTTCGATCTCCCAGGCAAGGAGCAGTCAGCCCACGCCCTTTGCGCGGAAGCTGAGGCACGCACGGAACTCTCGCTATCTATCATTGACCGCTTCCAAGGACCAGCCGATGCGGCAGCACAGACGTGCTGGAACCAGCTGAAGACCGCACAAGATCTATACAGCGCCGCTCTGAAATTAGACGACGAAGATGCCAAAGACCGAAAGCCGAAAGTCTACGGATCGAAAGGCGACGTCGAGCTGCTACGGCATCGCCTAGCTTCCGCACCAGGCACAACACTGTCTGAAGGTATACAGCGCAGTGCAAAAACTCTTATACAGAACGCCCAGAAATTCTACAAAGGCGGTGCCCAGCTGGCAAAATCGGATGGAGACGACGAGCTGGAAGTCAAAGCAAAGCAGAGATGGGCGATCGCGGCTGATATCGGTGCGCTGATGTACGGGATTGAGGTGACGGAAGCGCCTTTTCAAGGCAGCTCTCAGAGCGCTCGCGGGGACGTGATCGAAGCGTTGGAGGCGGTCGTCGATGAGGGGTTAGTGGAGATGTCGTTAGGAGAGGAGGTTATGAGGAGGATGAGGGGATGAGATGATGATCTGGACTGTGTGAGATTGAGATGGAGCTCGAACCGACCGCCCGTGGCTCGCATTCATCTTGGCATCGCTGAAGAGGTTCGCATTTCTATCGAACCGACTTCCATCACAAGACTTTCACCGAAGAAGTGTCCACTCTGCGGTACCGCATCCATTCGAGGCTCTATTGATCCCACCATGCCCAAGTGCAGCTTGCAAGCGCCTGCAAGGCGGTCGGGCATAGGACATGCCACTATGGCAAAGTTTGAACAGTCTTGCTCCTGTCATCAGTATCTGCGCAGAGCTGGTGGGCGAAGTCATCCGGCAAGCTGCAGACGCATGATCTACCGTGGACAAAGGGCTGCCGTCCGCCTTGGTGTTGCCCAGGACAGTTTGCCACGATAGGCAGCATTTCTAGGATTCTGGTGAGCAAACAGCATGGCTACCATATAATGGAGTGCGATTCTCCATCCAAGACCTTCATTTCACCTCCAAAAACTCCTCTTCTACCTGGTCCTTCCCACCTCACGGCCATCATGGCAGAGCATCTCGGCCAAAGTAAGTCGTCCAGTCTAATGCCGTCAGCGTCAAGCTAACAGTTCCTCACGAAAGGCGCATCAGCAGATCCCGCCAACACAAGCTCCATGCGCGCCCACCAAAGCAAGACGCTCGAAGAAGTCCGCGAAGCACTCCACCAGAACAAGGCATCGCAGCAACGGCATCAACAGCGGCTAAAAAGCCTCGCGGACGAGCTCGCACGCATCTTGGCGGCGGAAGACCAACTCCGAAAAGACAGGGACGAATTTGAAGAGCGAAAGCGATTCCACCAGCAGATACGATCAATTCTCGAGACCGCTTTCCTAGTCCCAATGGAACAGCGGGCCATTCCTCACGAAGGTCTCCTTCGGCAGGAGAGCGAGTTGGATGGGAGAAGGAGGGAGCTGGATCGAGAAGGGGGACTCGCGCTGGACAGTGAGGAATTGTTGTCTCTGAAAGGAGAGATATTGGATGGGGAGAAGAGGGAGTTGGTTGCGGAAGAGAGGAAGTTGGTTGCTGCGGAGAAGGGGCGTCTAATTGAGGGTTCAGACGAGACGGAGACTTGAAAGAGAAAGAGATGGAGTCGTTCGGAGAACGTGGACAAGTGTAGCGTGCTCGGCGATGAAGTCAGAATGTCTTGCAGCTGCGCTTTACAAGAACATACAGTACTCCTACAAGACAAGACGTTCCCAATATTCTCACAGCGATACCACCTCTCCCCTCACTCTTAACTCCACCCACTCAAATTCTCCACCTTAGGCGCCGGCCCCGGAGCACGCACAATACACCACACCACCTCCTCATCCCCCTCATTGACCTCCTGATGCTCCGCCCACGCAGGTATCAGCGCGTAATCCCCTGGTGCCAGCTTCTGCTTGTTCTTCCCGCCCTCGCTCACAATCGTCCCGTGGCCGGAGAAAGCGAATACCACCGTGTCTTGGTCGCCGTGGTGGTGTACTGCTGAGGAGGAGTGGGGTTTTGCGATCATGCGTGAGGCGCAGATTTGGTCTGTGAGGTTCACGAGGGCGTTTTGGCGGATCATGCCGTCGGTTTGGCCGCCGGACTGGGCGAGGGAGGAGGCGGGGATGATGGTTACTGGTCTGGTGTCGGGCATGGTTGTGGTGGAATGTGTGTTTCGATCGGAGTGTTGCTCGAGGGTAGATAGGAGAAATAGCACAGTGAGGAAAAGAGGAGATGGTCTTGAGCTCGGAGAAGAGGATGGTTGTGACGTAGTATGACATTTGAGCTTGCTGCTCGAAGGAGAGACGAAGTCTGCCAGACCTGGCGTTGACTTACATGTTTGGTGTACACATAGAAGCACTCACCAATGCTGCCATCTTCTCCGAAAAAGGCCCTTGTTCTTCTGGACGCCTTCTGAGAGTGGCCAAGGCGCGGATGCTGTCCGCCTCCTACAGAAGCCAGGGCATCGCAACCGCGGATTAGGCAGTCCCGCCCTGCTCTTCAGTCCTCAAGACCAGCATTGTCGTTGCTCTAACCAACTGGCCCAATTCACCGGCCTAAGCAGATGGACTTGCTCTGGGTTGAATCAGTCGTGGTCCAGCAGCAAGGACAACATGATCGGAGATGTCTTGGCTTTCACATGCTCGGCGTCTGCAAGCTAAACGTCATCCCTCGGTCCTCGGCGATGAATGCAACCAATCGACTTCAGCTCCTGGCGGCTGACTTCGATCAGCGCAACACAGACGCGCATGTGATCGTGTTCGGGGAGCCGCAGAGTCTGGGGGTAATGCCGACTTTCACATGCTCCTGGCGGAGTCGTGTGCGCGCCGTGCGGTGGACAACGTGACCTGGTGATCAGACTAGAGCGTAAGAGTCGCCTTCTTTGTTGTCTTCCTTCTCTCTCTCCATACTCTTCCTCCGCATCTCCACAAACCTCATCAGTCCCATTCTCCTATCCTCAACATGGCCAAAACATTCAGCGCGAGCGACGTAGCCTCGCACAACAAGCCCACCGATCTGTACCTCATTGTCGACGAGGACGTCTACGATCTTAGCAAGTTCCAGGAAGAGCATCCTGGCGGCAAGAAGAGTGAGCAACATCGCCCACTACGCATCACAACGGCAGTGTGGTTTAACAGAACCTTTAGTCCTTCAGCGAGTAGCTGGCAAGGACGCTTCAAAGCAGTTTTGGAAATATCACAATGATAAGTTACCCGAAGAGCGCGTGGCGGACGTGCCCATTGGAGCCAATGCTGACCATTCATTACAGGCCATCTTGAAGAAGTACAAACCGCAGCTCCAAGTCGGCTCCCTGGACACCAAAGCTCAGCCCGCCGCTCCTCCATCTCCTCCAGCGACTCCACCTCCCCAGAAGAAAGAGAAGGCTGAGCCTGTACCGGAGGCTGGCACGGCATCCGTCGTCCCAACTCAAGATGTGGAAGAGGAGGAAGCAATGGATGCATACGGCTCCATGATCCCATACGCCGATCCTTCTTGGTACCAGAGCTACCACACACCCTACTTCAACCAGACACACGCCGCGCTGCGAGATGAGGTGCGGCAGTGGATGGAGGATGAGATTATGCCCAACGTGACTGAATGGGATGAAGCGAAGAAGGTGCCAGACAGTGTGTACAAGGCCATGGGCGAGAAAGGCTATCTCGCTGGCCTGCTGGGTGTGCACAACTACCCCACGCATCTCACAGACGCCAGAGTCAAGTCTGTGCCTCCGGAGAAGTGGGATCTGTTCCACGAGATGCTGCTCACGGACGAGCTGTCCCGGTCTGGCTCTGGTGGCTTCGTCTGGAACGTGATTGGTGGCTTTGGCATTGGCTGTCCTCCGGTTGTGAAGCACGGCAAGCCTGCGTTGGTGAAGCGCATCCTGCCGGAGATCTTGAGCGGCGACAAGCGGATATGTCTTGCAATCACAGAGCCAGATGTAAGAGGTGATCATCTTGAGCGATCTGAGTCCGATACTGACAAATCTTATAGGCCGGGAGCGATGTTGCAAACCTGACCTGCGAAGCCAAGCTCACCGAAGACGGCAAGCACTATATTGTCAATGGCGAGAAGAAGTGGATTACGGTATGTTTGCAAGCTGTTGGGATGGCCACCGAAGACTGATGTGTCCATCGCAGAACGGCATCTGGTGTGACTACTTCACCGTAGCCGTCCGCACGTCCGACAAGGGCATGAACGGTATCTCGGTCCTCCTCATCGAGCGTTCGCACGGCGGCGTCAGCACCCGCAGGATGGACTGCCAGGGCGTCTGGTCAAGCGGAACCACCTACATCACCTTCGAGGACACCAAAGTCGTAAGTCCCCCTCCCCAACAACCTCTCCCCAAACCACTAACCACCCTCCCAACCAGCCCGTCGAGAACCTCATCGGCAAAGAGAATCAAGGCTTCAAAGTGATAATGACGAATTTCAACCACGAGCGCATCGGCATCATCATCCAATGCATCCGCTTCAGCCGCGTCTGCTACGAAGAGAGCGTCAAATACGCCAACAAGCGCCGCACCTTCGGGCAGAAGTTGATCAACCACCAAGTCATCCGCATGAAACTCGCGCACATGGCTCGGCAGATCGAAGCGTCGTATTCGTGGCTCGAGAGCTTGATCTTTCAGTGTCAGAAGATGAATGATACGGAGGCGATGTTGAAGCTGGGGGGTGCGATTGCTGGGTTGAAGGCGCAGAGTACTGTGACGTGCGTACCATCCCCCTTCTCTTTTTGGGGCTTATTACTGACGATTGTACCTACAGCTTCGAGTTCTGCGCCAGAGAAGCCAGTCAGATCTTCGGCGGGCTGTCGTATAGTCGCGGTGGACAGGGTGCGAAGGTTGAGAGGCTGTATCGTGACGTCCGAGCCTATGCGATTCCGGGTGGGAGTGAGGAGATTATGTTGGATTTGAGCATACGGCAGGCGATGAGGGTGCACAAGGCATTGGGGATGAAGTTATAGGAGTGGTTGGGCGAGATTGGTGCTTGCAGTTCTTGGACGTAAACTTATAAGCATTTGACACATCAGTCAATCAAAGGAGCTCAAGCGTGGTGTGCTTTGTTAAGCTCACCCCGGCTTTTTCGGCTCTGCATTAATACTTATAGAACACTGTATACATGAACGGCAGAAGGACGGGCATATTCCCCTGCCCTGCCCTGCAAATGCCCACTCATCCTCCCATGCCCTCTTTCTCACTGCCGCACCCCCAAATGCCCCGTACTCAAATTCCGCTTCCTCCTCTTCGGCCGCGGCAGCGCATCTCTCACATTAAACATATCCCTCGGGCTCTGCGTCCGCCTTATCACCCGCGGAGTCCTCGTCGGCGACCTCGCAGAGATCCTGACGGCGGATCCTGGTTGTCGGGCGCTATCTCTCCTCGATACTGGCACATCTGGCGACGTAGCGCGTCGGACTTCGGGCGAGACGGATCGGTCGGTTGCTGGGGTCATGAGCAGGGAGAAGGGAGTGACGATTGGGTGTTTTGATTTTGTGGGGCTGTCGAACACGGTTCGTGCTGAGGGTCGTGGTGAGGAGGGGGCGGAGTGGGATTTCAGGAGCCATGGTTTGGATTCCATGTCTGAGTCGTCTTCGACTGGATCTTGTGGTGGCGTGCGTGAGGTGGCGGAGTCGTTGTCGTTTGCCTGCTTGTCTGAGTCGTCGTCTAGGTCGAGGCTGAATTTGGCGCGGCGGTCGCTGGACGATGAGTCGGATGACTGCTGGTGGCTGGAATGGGTTTCAACATCTGGAGCAGTCTCTGTCTTCGCTCTCCTGTGGCCTTTCGTGACGCTCCGACTGGTCGACCGTGCATTGAGACCAGGCATGCTCTGTGTACTGCCAAGCCGCCGCAGTTTGGCAGCATGCCCGAGTCGCAAGCGGCGCAGATCGCTCTGGCTCTCACTGAAATGGCATGCCTCCGTCACATCTCTGTACGCCCGCTCGAGGGCGCGTTCAATCTTCATATGGTTCTTGATCATCGGTAGGTACGGCTCGATGATCTGCTCGCCGATCCTCCTCGATGCTTCCATGAAGTCTGGTGTCGGATTGGAGAGTACCTTGAGGGTGCCTTTGATCGTCCATTCGGGACTAATGGTGATGTCGCCAGAGTATGGTTGATCGAGGATTCCCGCAAGGGCTTTACCATATCTTCCAAACTTAGGCAAGATGTAAGTGGACTGTTGGAAAGCGGCGAGCCATAGACGGTCCACTGCTTTCCCGAGCGTCCCTTCGCCGAGTCTCCTCCCTACATGCGTATGTCAGCACAAAGTCTTCAGATAAGCATCGAGTACCCACTTGACTGCGATGCTATCAGAACATGCGGATTGTTCTGCGCGACTATGAAATAGCTGCAGTTCCATTCTTTCGCCAGTTGTCGTAGTGGGATGTCGCTCTGGAAAGAGCCGTCAAAATGGTGTACACCATCTGCGCGAGGATGAACTTCTTTCGTGATCGGGTCTTTTTCATATAACCGGCCTGCTTTGAACGCCAATGGTAGCGCACAAGACGCCACAACTGCCGACCAGATGACTACGTTTGCGGAATTGGCGTAGTTCAGAATCTGGTTTGCCCCGCCGTCTACTTCTGGGCTCGATACCGTGATGTTGAGGATCTGTGCCGTGGCGGAATTAGACCACAGTATCGTTGGGAGCAATCGTAGCAATGTTGACTCACCTTGCCAGTCTTGCTGTAGGCTTCCAGAAAGGTCATGTCGCCCAAATGGCCCTTCATAACACGCTTGAGATTGGAGCTATCGAAGAAGGCGCCCCTCCAACAGGCTGCAATGCCTCGCGCAAGCAACCAGGTCGGCTCGTGAGCTCCTACAAACACTGCTAGATCCCCGTGACAAAACTCTTCCAGTACTTTCGGAAGCTCTTCGTCGCTTCTGGAGCATATATGTTAGCGGCTGGCGTTCTGACGGTCTCATGCCGTTGTCTTGATGACGTCGTACCTCGTGCATAGTATAGCACACACTATTGCACCGGCGGAAGAGCCCGAAATCACTCGAGGCAGTCTGTCGATGTCACGCAGCGCCTTGATGATACCGATGTGGCTCATACCCATGGTGCCGCCTCCGGAGCAGCAGAGAGCGGTATTACCATAAATGCTGCATCACTCATCAGCACATTTCCAGTGGAATGATTTCCTCGTGGTCGTAGTGCACCTACACTCTCGCCTGTTTCAAAGCTTCGAGGATTTCATGCTTATCGGGCTCGTCGTCTTCGCCTAGGCAGGCCATCGTGAGCAAATCGAATGCGTTGATGACTGCCCTTTGATAGCGCCCAATTGTTGGCTCGGTTGGAACTCCAGGATGGTCGTACAACTCTGGATTGCATAATCCACCCACGTTGCGCGAATCCAGCGTGCGGATCAATTCTATGAGTTCGGGTATATCGTGTCGATGCACAGCATTCTCTAGTCGCTGGGAGCGCTCAAGGACAAGTCCGGCATCAAAGAGACCCTTCCGTCGCTGGGCTTCTTCTTCCGACGCAATTTCAAGCTCATAGAGCTGCTTATCGATGCGCCGCCTTTCCTTGGGAGTCCGTGCAGCAGCGCGATCTTCTAGTAGTCGGCATCGTCTGGCAAGCTTGCGCGAGTCGTCTAGATCGATATCCTCGATGTCCCTTGGAAGCCAGTTAGACAGGGTCGCCACCGACCTGAGCTTTTGTGAAATGTCTATTGAAAGCACATGAATGGTAGTCTGGACGCATGGTCGCGCCATGCTGGGTGCATCACCGAGTCTGTGATGATCGCACTGTTGGCTCGACGGCGCCTGTGGTGGATCCTGATTGTGGCACTTCTGAGGTTCCTTTCCAGGTGTGTCTCGCGTGAATACGTAGGCGGAAACGGAAGGGAGCGTTGGAAGGAGGTCGAATAGCATCTCGGTAGTGACGTAAGTCGGAAGGCTCCATCCGCAAGGCCTCAGCAATTGCACACTTGAACGTATTGTTGACTGAATGACACGTTGCAAGCGCACACCGAGTTGGGTAACCGTTGCATCTGCGCTCTGGCAGATTGGAGTCGATAGAAAGCAAAGGTCTGTTTAGGACGGTACTGACCGCTCTGAGGTCACGCGCAAAGCACTATAAGAAAAGTAGGCTAAGTAGAGAACTAGAACTAGTGCCCTGATCGTGTGCCTACCTTAAACTTATTAAGCGTACCAGGCAGTGACAATTCAGCCAGCGGTCAGCAAGCAAGAATGATGATGTGTTCGTGAGGTCAGTCGCCGTTGTGCGACGAAACACACAGAAGTGTACGCAAGTGCTGTTGGTCTGCTCCTACCACACACATTTCCGAGATCGAGTGTCTCGTGAATATACCCAGATGACCTACCGCGCTTATTGGCCACCACGGATCGACCTTGCAGCTGCCGTGCGACTCGTCAGCGTACACCCGAGCCAGATCTTTAAGGCTTCTTGAGTTAACAGAGCCGAGCGATGCCAGATCTCATCAGAGTCGTCTTCTTCTAGGCCCCTAGCCTCGGACGATGTGGTGACCATACGGGATTTCTTGATGACTGCTGGGTCGTACTGAAAACGTCTGTCCGTGGTGCTTTGTCGTCTGCAGTTGCTCGGAGTGAGTGCGATGACGGCGCAGGCGAGGGTCAGGCTGTCATCTGAGGCAGTCACTCGCAGCCGCAGAGCCTTGAGAACCAATGGCTGGCTCCACTTGTGCCTGGCTGCCGGCCACGGTTCCAGTTCCGCCGTTAGCGTGGAAGATGAAGTCGGAAAGTTTGACATGTGAAAGTCGGCGGGGTGGGGAGGAAGAAGAAAAAACCGGGAAGCCAAGCAAAGAAAGTGCTGGGACAGTCACGTGCTGGGCTCATGAACTTCGGACGGAACATGAACTCATTGGCTCGTACATCGTCATCCATCATGCTATCATGGAACAGACGTCCACCACGACTGCTATACCGCTCCACTACCCCTCGCCTGCACAACCAGTAGGCTGGCCCCGACACCGCTCCCCAGAACAGCATCAGCCATCGAGCCCAGACAGCTCGCATCGCCGGTACCCTGATGCACACCTCTACCTGCAATGACAATGTCCCCGCCATTCCTGGGGTTCTGGCCAACTTCCGCTGCAATCCGAGCAACAGCATCCTGTACCGGTGTTGATGACGCTGCGGCCGTGTCAAAGATCACTCTATTCTGAAGCTCAGCAGCCAAGGACCGCTGGATTGTAGCAAAGAGCGCAGTGTCGTCTTCAGATGAGAACGTCCTTTGGAGGTCCGGTTGCACACCCTTTGGCGACACGGACTGCTCAGTATGCTCTGCGCTCCCACTTGAGGGAAAGTGCGCAATGGTGGCAGTGACCTCCGGGTTCTCGGCGAGCTGCAGAAGCAGCCTGAGTGCAACTCGTCCATCTGCACCACCAAAGTACGGCAGAAAAATATGGTGACTTCGATCGGACTTTGGGAGTGCTGTTAAGTGCTCGCGATGGCCGCTCCGCATGCTCCGAGCACTTACACGTCTTGTCAGTTCGTGTGGTCTCTGCTTGAGACTTCCGCTGAAACCCTTGTTGATAAAGACTGCAGTGTTGCAACGGGCGCTATTCAGTGCTTTCCCGACAAAGTTCGAGTAAGAATCGCTGGCCAGCTTCTGCTGCTCACTGTCCTTGGAGATGGTTTGCGCTTCACTCATGCTGCCTGTTTCGCTCCATGGCAGAACGAGTAAATCCGAACCCTCTTCGGCCGCTCTTGAGACGAGGTGTTCGGCGTAAGAGTTCTCTGGGACGATTGACACCTCGCCAGACACTGCTAGGTTGTACAGCTGACCCAAGACTCTGAACGTGTTTAGTACTGGATCGAAGGCGCTATACTCGTCAACTTCGGCCACTTTCATCACTGTTGAGCTACGCTCTGTGAGCTCGACAAGACGAACTCCATGGACTTCGACCGGCCTTTTCCTCTCGTTAATCAAAATGGGAGGATCTACTTGCCCACCATTCTCTTGAGTGGTAAGTTGAGGGTGCCTGCGAATGGGAACATCCGGCTGCCTGCCTCCGAGGAGCGAAAGGAAGGCCAGCATGGTCGGCATGTTATCCAAGCGAAGGTAGATTACAAGGCTCTTAACCCTTGATGACTCCAGCTTCTCCTTTGTGATTCCGTCCTCTTCCAATCCCGTGCCGGCGTCATTCAACGGAGCTCCAGTATCCCAATCGATCTCGCCTCGCTTCCATGCCTCAAGCTTTCGTTGATACCAAGGTGGATACAGCGCTGCTGTGAGAGGCGTTGTAGCAAAGGTAGTGACCAGAGCCATGACCACGAAGATGGTGAACGTCCTGGTGCTCAGGATCTTCGCCTGAAGCCCGATATTGAGCACGATCAGCTCGACGAGACCTTTGCAAGACATCAGAGCGCCAATGCTGAACGACTCTCTCCAGACCAGCCCGTTCAATCGAGCAGCTAGCGAGCAGCCTACGAATTTGGCGCAGAAGGCGACGCATATTACGCCGATGACATATGCCCAAGTGATGCCGGTGTCCAGCAGTCCCAGGTTGGTTGAAAGACCAGAGAGAGTGAAGTACAGCGGTAGGAACAAAGCACCGACCAAATCTTCTACTTTCTCCGTGACTTTGATTGCGAACCCGCCTTGATGTGGGCAGATCAAGCCCATCATGAACGCTCCGAAGATGGGATGTACACCAATCACACCAGTGAAGAATGCGCTGCCCAGGGCTAGTAGCAACGTCAGAGCAATAACGCCTTGACTGGGTCCATCCTGGAGAGCTCTCGTTCGCTGTAGGACCCATACAAAGGCTGGTCGGACGGCGAAGGCGAGGAACAGCGCATATCCAAGGCAAGTGAGCAGGACCCAGAGAGCTGTCAGACCGCTCCCAGCATTCACCAGCGCCACGCATAAAGCCAGAAGGATCCAGCCGATTACATCGTTTCCCACGCCAGCGGAGAGCACAATGACACCCACAGGCGTCGACAGCAGTTTCAGCTCGGTCAGGATACGGCAGAGGACCGGGAATGCTGTAATCGCCATGGCAATACCGATGAACAGCATGTAGGTCCCGAAGGCGATCGGCTCAAGGCCTTCCTCGTCCCTGAATTCGTGGTACAGACCCCAAGATATCGCACATCCGAGTCCGAATGGTAAGGCCATGCCCGCGACTCCCACACTGATCGCAAGCTTCCAGTTGCTGACGAAGTATCGCAAGTCGACTTCCAGCCCCACAATGAACAGGAACAGCACCAGACCAAGATTTGCGACCAAGCTGAGGTTTGGGATCGATTCGGTTGGAAAGATGGCATCTGTGAAGCCTGGGATACGGCCCATGATCGAAGGCCCGAGGATGACGCCTCCTATCACTTCAGCAATTACACGAGGTTGTCGGAGGAGGGATAGCGGGTAGTGTAGGAGACGGCAGAATATGATGATGATGCCGGCCTGTTGAGGGTTAGCAGGAGTATGATTTGAGCGGTACAGAGCAAGCAGACAGACCTGTATGATGAAAAGAATGACAGGGCTATTAGGACTATAATCTGTCGGGTTCATTCCGTCCAAAATTCCCCCCTGCTCCGGCGCTCTGGCAGTACTTGCAGCGGTTGCGCTGGTGGTCGTCAGAGTCGTCGTGACCACATCGGTCACCGTCGTCGTTAACGTCGCCATGATTATGAGGTCCGCCTCTCGGCGTATACAGCCTGGAGGTTCGTTCAAGCTTGTAGATGGTGCAGATGTCAAGGAGAAGTCAAATTGCAGGACGCAGAGATGGTGAAGTCGACGAAAGGACAGGGATGTGGATAGCCAAGGGTGAGACTGGACATGAGCTTGTCACGCACCCCATATCGCGGCTTGGACGAGATGGTAGTCGTAGAAGCACGACATCGAGAGATGCGAGATGCGAGGGTCTAGACCTCGTCTCCTTGGCCCGCCTCACCGTCTCGCTCAGCATTCCTGTGGCTTTCCCCAGACGACCTCCACATCATTATTTGCAAACTCTTACTTCGTGACTTGAGAAGCTGAGACGGATGCTGCGTCCCCAATTGATATCTCGTGATCAGCATGTGGATGGAGGGCTTCCTGCAGCTATACCGCTCTTAGCGCTGGTGAAACTGGAAAGGGTCTTCTTGCGGCGCTCGTGGCGCAATCACGAAAATCCTCCCGGCTCATGTTGACGGTCCTAGCCTTTGAACTTGCCGGCGCAGACACGAGGAGACAGACTTTGGAAGTTCGGGGCTTGAGCGCATTTTCACTGCCTTTCTTTGAGCAAGACGGCCTTGTGCACTCCGTACGATAAGCTCATGTCATCAATCCGACGCTGGACTAGGTGGCAACGACTCATTCGCCCACCTGACAGGCTCCTCACCAAGGACAAAATCCAGCCTGCCACCGTTGGCGAAGACATCCTCCCAAGTGACCCAGCTCTGGTCCCAGGCTTTTTCGTTGACCTTCAAATTTTGCACGTAGTACGCTGTCTCCCTGTTTCCTCCCTTCGATGTGATAGTCAACGTCTTTCCGCCTTCGAGATCAACCACTAGATGCTCGAACCACGGCGAGCCGATGAGAAACGTCGTCTGGCCAGTAATAGGATACAACCCGATCATATTCCACAAGAGCCATGTCTGCATGGCTCCCGCGTCGCTATTTCCTGGCAGACCACTCTTACCGGCGTTGTAGTACGACAACGCTGCATGTCTGGAGTATTTGACTGAAAGATCCTGTCTGCCAGCGAAATTGAACAGGTACGGTGTGGTGAATGCTGGCTCATTGCCTGGATTAAAGATTGTGCTGCCGTATGCCTCGTTTTCCTCTCGAATGTCGGGCTTGAAGAAGGTCTCCAGGCGCTCTACGAACGTCTCAGGCCCCCCAGAAAGAGAGATGAGATGGTAGATGTCGTGGTGGGCGTTGAACGAGTACGACCATGGTACCTGGATTGCGGCAGTTGTCAGCAAGCTTTCTGGGGCTGGAGCGAAGTTGATACTCACATCTTCATAATACGGAGAGTCCCAGTAGCAGTCCCCACATTGCAGTGGATCGTATGGGTACTCGAAGCTGTTGTTCTTGAATCCTGCTTCCTTTGCGTATCTCGGAACCATGAAGCCAGAAAAGCCCAAACTCTTCTGCTTCGGGTTCCAATGATTTCTCCAATTTCGCGAACGCTCGATGTACTTCTTATGGTCCTTCTTCAACCCCAGCCCTTGAGCGACCTGCGAGACGCTGAAGTCGTTGACAGCGTACTCGACAGCTCTCGAAACCGCTCTGGTGAAGTTGGGAGCAATATAACCGAACTCTTTCCAATCCGGCAGCGCTCCTCTGCCCTCTTTTGTGCTTGCATCGGGAGCGACTGGATCATGGTTGTTCGGCGGTGTGACTTCGGCATCCCTCTTCACGGCAGCATATCCATCATCCCAGTTGACCTGCCCTCGGACACCCTTGACGTAGGCGTCAGCAAGCACGTTATCAGCGTTGCTACCGCCCTGCGTCTTGCCGTTGAAGTTTGAGGACCGCGCATCTGGTAGCCAGCCTTCGTGTCGCCAGGTGTCGATCAGCGAGCGAATGATCTCTTCGTACGCTGTTGGTTGGAGAACTTGCCACAGCGATGTGGAGCAGCGGAACAGGTCCCAGAATGTGAAAAAGTCATCGTAATACGGCTCTGTTGAATCCCAAAGTGGGTTCTCTCCGGTGCGGTTGGATGGCAGCAAGTTCATGCCGTAAAGGTACGAGTATAGCTGGGAAAGGACCGTCGTGTTGGTTTCGGTTGTGGTGACTTTTTGGAACAGCTGTTGATTCCATTTGGCTTGTGCCTTCTTGACAAGAGCTTGAATCTTGGTGCCTTTGGGTATCTCGGCTGCTACGTTGTTGCAGGCTTTCTCCGTTGAGATGAAGGATATGCCCACTCGAGATGTCACATTCTTGGCATCGAAAGTGAAGACGCCGCCTTGTCTGTACGTTCCGTTTGTTAAAGAGGTTTGGTCATACGTGGTCAAGCTCTCGTTATGGCCGGTAAAAGTCCGCATTCGTTTTGGTCTCTGATTGAAGTGGCCGCAAAAGTAGATTGTCCAGTCTGGCGCAATGTTCCACCCGTTGTTATATATGCCGCTTCCAGTATACCCGTCCTTGGTAAGCTCAAAACTGCCGCCGGCGTAGCCTTGACCCCAGCCCAAGCCCCGAAAGGATGGCAGAACATGCGAGACGTCGACTACAATCGAGTTCTCCCCAGCAGGGAAGCTGTATTTGTACATCCCCGCATGAGCGGTAGCCGCAAGTTCGACATCGATCCCGTTCGCCAAAGATGACTTGTAGTATCCGACTTCAGCTGTGTCGTTGATAGTGCGGTTCTGACCTAGGTCCAAGAGGGGGTTCTTGAAATTTCCGGACAGGGGCATCTGATTGACGACGCCATACTTGGGAGCTCCTCCGGTGCCAGACTCGTGCATCATTGAGAAGCCCCAGATTTGGCCAGAAGGTAGGTAGCCGCTGTAGGCGTCCGTTGTGCCGTCCTCGACGTCCGGTCCGAGTTTGACCATTGAATGTGGTTCGGGCACGACGCCGGGGAACATGTTGCCGCCGTTTTCGGTTCCGAGGCTGGGTGGTCAGTAGTGTAGTGGAGGAGAAGGGCTGGAGTGCTTACAATAAATTGACATATTGGGTGTAGTCTTTTGCCTTTCCTGCTGCAGCTGTTGATAGGAAGCTGCTATATAGTAAAAAGAAGAACCGCATGGCTTTGGTCAAGGAAACGGACAGATGAGAGCATCAAAAGTGGTCGTATAGATGTCCTGGTAAGAGGCAAGAAAAGCAGGATTTATTCACCGCCAACGTTGTGGACAGAGTGAAGGGACGTAGGAATTATTACTGTCGTGAACGAAACGAAGTGCACGGCGACCGAAACGATCGTCGTTCGGTGTTGAAGACCACGGGTTGCGGCCAACGGGCGTTATTGGCCGGCGGAGGGGCAAAACTCATAACCCGAGGTCTCTATACAAACAAACCCCTCAAGACAAGCCGCCTTAGAAGGGAGAGATAGAAGATCGTTGTGAGATCGATGGAAGACAAAAGAGATCGTTGTAGGGTCGATGTGGGACAAAAAGATTGTTGTAGATGCCTGTGACATCTGGGAGCTCCCCATCACTGCGGAGACTGTTAGAGATTTTTCTAGCAGCCAATGAGGATGTGTATACTGACGGGAATCGAACCCTGGTCTCCCGCGTTTCTTGTCACGATTGATGACACTGGAAAGGTATTAGTTGATGATCAGATGCTGAGAGGACGAGGGGATCACGTGCAGCGGAAATCATCCAGTCGGTTGTTAGCTTTGACCAATCTCATTGGAAGAAGGAGAAGCGTACGACCACTAGACTGCGGCGAACAGTTAGCAGCTAATCAAATTGAGTGGACTGTTGATGTGAACGCACCCAATGAGGAATGAGGACATCATGTGATGTGATGAAAGCAGGTTTTCAAATTGCCGTATATCATAGCTATGTGATAGCTGAGTCAGCGTTGTTCATATGGACAGGACGGCAGACTTGCGATCACAGTTCTACATTGACATTACGCTGTCGACCTTGGGTCGGTCTTCGATGGATCGGAACCGTCGAGGCTTGGGGAAAGAACCACAGTCTCCTGGGAAAGGGAATTGTTTCGAGATCTGGCAACGATGGATATCGTGCCATGGGCCATCGACTCGCCGCGGTCTTAACAACTTTATTTCAATCCTTCTTCACCAAGCCGTCCGTCTCTTTCAACCGCACGCTGCGTATCAGCCTTCTGCGTACGTTGCCTCCGCATAGCTGTCCCCGTTTGCTTGCTTGTCTTTCCACAATCTTGCCAAAGCCTGCCATCACAGAGTTCATTCAAAGGTAATCCTCCACACATTCACGGAGAATTGTCTCCATATCAACTCCGAAGGAGGAGGTGAGGTCCACATTACGCGAGCTCGCGCGTCTAATCCTGCCCCGCGTTCCAGCCTAACCCAATCCAGACGGCTTTCGTGTAGCATAGACGGCTGGCTTCCTTCCACCAACGGCACCGAAAGACCTCCTTCCTCACTTCACCTTGCATACTGCTTCGACAACGCAGTGGAACGTACAGCCGGTCGCATGTGCCTACATCCAGCCAAGGATTGAAAGACCGAGTCGACCGTTCACGACCACACTTCGCGAAACACCGACCTCTTCCGCCCTCCTTCGACGCCGCTCCATTCACTCCTTCAGCGTCCATTGCTGCTCGTGGGAGAACAACAACTTTTCAGCAACCGCAATAACTTCTCGCCATCAATTGCACCATTTTGTCGACATCTACTGAACCTCCGGCCTCGAGCCAGCCAACACCGTCAAGATGAAAGCGGCACCTCTGTTAGTCGCCTGGCACGACGAGAACGCCCCAATCTACTCAGCCCACTTCGAGCCCCATGGCAAAGGCAGGTTGGCGACTGCAGGCGGCGACAACCATGTCCGGGTAGGCACCCCACGGTAAACAGAACCACGCACTCCAAGCTGATAACTGTCTCAGATATGGAAGGTCGAGACCAATGGAGACGAAAGGAAGGTCACTTACTTGTCCACTTTGAAAAGACATACACAAGCTGTCAATGTCGTCCGGTGGTGTCCAAGGGGTATTTATAAGCTATCTTTCTCGAACTGGGTTCTACTGACCCCTCCCAGGCGAGCTACTTGCAACAGCTGGAGACGACGGCAATGTCCTGGTGTGGACGCCCGCTGATGGTTCTGCCCAGACGAGCTTCGGAGAAGATGCACAAGAGGATGTAGAATTCTGGCGGGTCAAGACAATGTGCCGGTCGAACAGCGGAAGCGAAATCTACGACTTAGCATGGTCTCCTGATGGCACATATTTCGTGACGGGCAGCATGGACAATGTTGCGACGATATACAACGCCAGCAATGGTTAGCACCAGATTCCCTCAAGAAGCGTACGGGGATGGCCCACTAACATCACGCAGGCCATACTGTACGACAAATAGCAGAGCACAACCACTACGTCCAGGGCGTTGCTTGGGACCCACTCAACGAATTTGTGGCTACGCAGTCCTCAGACCGATCAGTACACATCTACACCCTCAAGACGAAAGACGGCCAATTCTCCTTAGATCCACACAATAGAGTCACCAAGATGGACCTACCTGGCCGCCGAATATCGTCCAACAGCCCAGCTCCACCAGATCTCACCAACCACCGAGCTTCCTTCATGCAGGACGCTTTCGCCGATGCGGTAGGCTCGCCGCGGCCTTCAGCTCCGGACACTCCTCAGTCTCTGGCTCTACCAATGAACCCACCACCAACCTCACACAGCCGAAGATCATCCTTCGGATCTCAAGCTGGTCAAAGTCACAGACGATCGGTCTCACCCAGCCCATCGACCATGCCGCTCCCCGCAGTCATGCCTTCTGCCTCACCCAGCTTATCCGGTGGTCTTGGCCCTGGATTCAGGAACGCTCCAATCTACGCCAATGAAACATTTACCTCCTTCTTCCGCCGGCTGACATTCACCCCCGACGGAAGCCTCCTTCTCACTCCAGCCGGTCAATACAAGACTTTCGGTCCCGGTGGCGACCACACCAAGGACGATACTATCAACACAGTCTACATCTACACCCGAGCCGGCCTGAATAAGCCTCCCGTCGCCTATCTACCTGGGCACAAGAAGCCTTCAATAGCAGTGCGCTGCTCACCAATCTACTACAGTCTCCGGGGCAGTAGCAGCGAGACCAAGGAAATCGCAATCGATACAAGGCATCCAGACGAAGATATTCCATCGTTGCCGGGACCAGCAATGCCAGCCAAGCCACCCACCTCACACTCCAGCATGGATCCTCCACCTCTCAAATCGGCTCCTTCGCCGTCCCCAGGCGTGGCTTCGATGGCATCGCCACGGCAGCCAGTCGATTCGGAAGCATCCACACCGGCACCGCCAGCGGGACCCACACCAGCATTCAGCTTACCTTACCGGATCATCTACGCTGTCGCGACGCAAGATGCTGTCCATGTGTATGACACCCAGCAACAGAAGCCTTTGTGTGTCGTCAGCAATCTGCATTACTCTACCTTCACCGACCTGACATGGTCTGGCGATGGCAACACACTGCTTATGACATCTTCTGACGGATTCTGCTCTGCGCTTACTTTCGCACCCGGTGAGCTTGGGAGCGTACACCACCCGCCTGCTGGTACAAGGCATACACCTACGCCCATTGCAGTGGCCCAGGCCAATTCGGCTGCCCCATCACCACAAGCGACGCCAACCGCAGCCGGCCACGAAAAGCAACCCTCTTTGACCTCGGTTCCCCGACAAGCGTCGATTACCAGCAATGCATTGCCAGGCGGACCATCGCCGTTGCCGTTCTCAACGGACCGACAACAACGACCTGCCTCACCCGCCCGCAGCATGTCCGCATCGAGCATGGGCACGGAAAGCAGCTTCGCACGTGTGCCTGACCAAAACGCACATCCCGGCAACAACCCAACACCACAAATGAGTGCGATGCCGCCAGTCGCTGCAGGTGGTATGCCACTCTTTACCCCGCCGCAGACACCTGGTCACCATGCGAATGGATCCACTAACAGCGTGCCAGGCTTGGTTCCAGCTGGAATGAAGCGGGAGAGCAACGTCAGTGTCGAGTCTGCAGCTACTGCTGCCAGCAATGTCGCAGCAGGAGTCAAGCGCGAGAGCGTTGCTTCTGGGACAGGTGAAGATGTGGAAGAGAGGGCGAAGAAGAGGAGGATAGCGCCGACTCTTGTGTCCGGCGGAGATGCCTCAGCGGGATCCACTGTACCGACTGAGCGTCCTGGGCCGCCGTCTGGTACCGGAGGCGAGTGAAGGATGTTTTCATTGCATTTGTCGATCGAATAGTACTTTAAGCAGGGTGTTGGGACGGGATACCACCACGGAGGATACAGCATATGCCGCGGTCAGCGAGTGTTCAGCGCATGCCCAGTCATGCTATCGTGTCCAAGCAAGCCAGATAGTAGACTGCTTATTCAATGATTTTTGAAGACAACCCGAAAGCTCTCCATCAGCATTATCGTCCGCAAGATCGTGCTTGCTTCTGAGCTTCGTCCAACAACCTTCCTCTTTCGTTCTAGCGCTCTGTTCCTCCTTCCGCTTTCTGACGACCTCAGTTCTCGGTCACACTTCACGATTGGCCTCCTCAAGCATGACGACTCCACCTCCCACCAGGACTTTGCGCCTACATCTCTCGTCGCTGACACCCACTCCAGCGGCATCACCATGGCCGATAGGACCTCCGACGCAGGTACGGCATACTAACACCACTTAGGCTGCTCGATCATGACATTCAAGCTTCGCCTTATCTAGCTTTCAGATCTGCAATGAGTATATTACGGTAGGCAAGTCCTTTCCCTCCGACGTCTCTTCATTCTTACTCTATCTTCCCTCTGTCTTATCACTGCGCGGCGCTCGACCAAGAGCTGGAAGACCGCCCAAGATGCGCACATTCTCCTTCCTCACGCTTTTGAGCGCTGTCAGCTCTGTGACGTCCCTCTCCATCCCGCCTTACACTGGTACAAGCATCAAAGGCATACCATTCCCTTCACTCGTAGACGTCGACCTCGAGGAGCTCGTCACCGGCCTCGAAAGCGGCCTCTTCACCTCGGTCGATCTGGTCAATGCTTACGAGCAGCGTATCCTAGAAGTCAACAGCACGCTACACGTTGTCACGGAGCTTAATCCAGATGCGAGAGCTATTGCGAAGCAAGCGGACGCCCTGCGAGGCAATGGAACGATCCTGAGCCCGCTTCATGGGATTCCAATCTTGATCAAGAACAACATCGCCACTGATGATTTGATGAACAACACTGCTGGCTCTTTTGCGTTGCTGGGCGCGAAAGTGCCGCGGGACTCGACTATTGCTGCGAAGTTGAGGAAGGCTGGTGCGATTATCTTGGGCAAGACGAACTTGAGTCAGTGGGCGAACTTCAGGTCGTTCAATAGTAGTAACGGGTGGTCGGCGTATGGCGGGCAGACTTTCGGTGCTGTGAGTTTAGCCTCTGGCCTGAATCGATGCGTATGGAAACTGACATTTAATAGTACTACCCTGGTCAAGACCCCAGCGGCTCCTCATCTGGTTCTGGTGTATCAAGCTCGATTGGCCTTGCGCTTGCTGCGCTTGGATCAGAGACTTCTGGGTCCATTCTCAGTCCAGCTGATGTCAACAATTTGGTCGGTATCAAGCCCACTGTGGGTCTCGTGAGTCGATACCTCGTCATTCCAATTTCAGAGCACCAAGACACCGTCGGTCCTATGGCGAGATCGGTCAAGGACGCAGCGTACGTGCTTCAAGCCATCGCTGGCGAGGATAAGAACGACAACTACACCTCTGCCATCCCCGGACCCATTCCCGACTACGTCTCTGCTTGCGATTACAGCGCGTTCTCCGGTGCCAGAATCGGCGTTGCGAGGAACGTCCTCGACATCTGGGGCAGGTACACGGACAAGCCTGTCATCGATGCGTTCAATTCAGCAGTGCAACAGATCGAAGGCGCCGGCGCAACGATCGTTGATGCCAACTTCACCGCTTTCGAGCAATGGCAGAGTGACGGCAACGGAACGCTCGTGCTCAACGCGGATTTCTTGACGAATGCTGCGACTTACTTCTCCGAACTCTCCGTGAACCCGAATGGCATCGAGAACGTTGCAGATCTTCAGCAATTCACGCACGACTTCCCAGCGGAGAAATGGCCGAAGCGCGATACGCTGCAGTGGAAGACGGCGCTGAAGCAGTTCAACAACACTTCTCCCAAGTTCTGGCCCGCGTATCAAGCGAACCTCTTCTATGGAGGTGAAGGCGGAATCCTCGGGGCATTGAAGCGCACAAATACTTCTGCTGTACTCTTGCCTACCCAGCTGAGTCCATCAATCCCAGCGCTCGTTGGAAGTCCCGTCGTCACTGTGCCAATGGGCTTCTACCCAAGCAACTGGACCGTAGCGATGAACGAGTTCGGCAATCTGGTCTCCACGGGCCCGAATCTGCCTTTCGGATTGTCTTTCATGGGACCAAAGTTCTCCGAGGCAGATCTGATCGGATATGCGTATGCTTATGAGCAGCGGACGATGCATCGGAATCAGATCTCGCCGTATCTGGTGCCGAATATTGAGATTGCGAATGTGGTGAAGACATGACTGCATGGACGGGGGGAAACGGGTATGTGTACAAAGGACTGGGTAGATAGATGTGACTTGTTCGAGGAGTGGCCGAGGGTGTTGAACGAAAGAGGAACGCCGACAAGGAAGGGCTGGTGGCAGGGTCTAAGGGAGAGAGGGGCAGATATTGTTGACAAAATGGCGATGGAGAAGACATAGCATGGCGAATAGGTAATCTATAGTGATGTGAAATGATAGACTGTCTCGACGTCGTTGCAATGAACTTGACCCTGAACGCGCACGGACATTGTGGGCTCCTTCCGCATTCGCAGAAGTGAATGCATCTTGACTTCTCCATTTCTGGTCCCACACCACGTGAACCCGATCCAAGACGTGTGATCGTTTTCACAGCCGACACCACCACAATGTCCACCCACAGCGTCCCAGGCATAACGTCACCAACTCAGAAAGCACCAACAACGAACACCAAGCCGAACCGGCTTCCAGCACCGACTCTGTTCGTCGGCCCACCGTCTAGGAATGCTTCTCAACTCTCTGTCGCTCGACCTGGCATATCCCGCGAAAAGTCCACTAGAGCGCGAAACCACAATACAGACGCAGATGGAGAAGGCAGCGACAGCAGAGACCTCCCTACCCTCCGCAAACCAAGCGAGAGGAGCATCGATGCAAAATGGCGGGAGATGCAGAGTACGCTGAACGAGGTGGAACTCACAGCACAAAGCTCTACCCACGTCTTCGGTGAGAGCCACGCCAAAGCGCTCGATGAGCTGCGGAATGCCCAGATAGCGCTGGCGAAAGCTTGGGGCAGAGGGAACGATACACAAGCCAGTACGGCAGGGAATGACAGTCTGGAGCCGGACATCCATCGTTTCAAGGGCGCGGAAGATCTAGCGTCGGAGAGGAAGGCTGCAGCTCCTACTTCCCGAAGACGAGCGGATACGGGGGCTTCTGCTTCAACGGTTCTTAGCGACGAGAGTCAGCTTACAGAGGACAGCGCGAGGAGCGGACGGAGTCATTTGGAGGACGAAACGGCGCAGGATATCAAGCTCGCGAGTGAGAGGAGGGCAGCGAACGAGGCGTACTTCAAGAAGGTGGATCAGGGGGTGAAGGAGGTGGTGGAGAAGCTGGAGAAGGTCGCGGAGGCGATGAGGGGGGTGGAGGGGGAGAGCAGGAGTTTGTGGAGTCAGAGTGAGCGGAGCTCGAGTGGGAGTGAGGAGGGCAAGAGGGTGTCTACTGCGCCATTGCCTGGTGGGTGAGGGAGTCGGAGGCTAAGGAACACAGAACGATCGATATCCCCTAAAGCGAGGACGACTGCTGGCGACATTGGGTTCTATGAGCAACTAGGCACAACTGCACCGGCCACGCTTACCACCGGCCTTACTAGCCGATCAGGACATGGCTACACCTTGCCCTCGCCTGTCGGCCGCATCATCGGACACACACGCTGCGCGGTCACAGCCTACAGCGGCGTTCGATTAAGGACTTGAGCGGTTGACTCAACAGGTTAGGAGACGTCCTGGTCGAAAAGAGGATGCCACCAGGAGCTGTACCAAGGGATTGCGAACGCAAAGGACGGCGCAGTGGAGTGTACGACTGAACTTCTTGCATTCATCACCTCTGCCGGCGGTAGACTAGAGTAAAGCAGACAGATAGTGGAGTAGTTCAGATATTGCCAAGACCGATGGACATTAGCGCCAAATCGCGTCCTTGTCGTGTAAAGCACCCCTCGAGCTCTCTTGTCACCAAACTTGCGCCAACCTCCAACCTTCCTTCTTCACTCGCTGGTCCCCATTTGCCACTCCACCACCACACGATTCATCTGAATGAGCGTCGATTGGACAACGAAGCGCCAAATCGCCGCTTTTTCACAAACACAAAGGTCCTTGGGCAGGAGGATCCACGCGCTGCAAGTGTAGCTGCCTGCTGTCCAGCTCTATAAAACTTCTGCTTCTGGGTCATCATGTGAGTAGACTTCTAACCGCCAGCAACTGCGCACTACGGCGTCCAAGCCACCAACCAGCAGGCGTCCTCTGAGCGAAACCGCGAACGAAGCTGGAGGCGCGAAAGCTCACACCTCTTATAGGGAGTCCTTCAACGACATCTACCTCGACCTTTCCAAAGAGCCCGGCAAGTGCAGATTCGCAGACTCTGGCCTCGGCTGGCGACCACACAACGGCGAAACCTTCACTCTCGACAAGGCGGAATTCATAAACGCACAGTGGAGCAGAGCAGCGCGGGGTTATGAAGTGAAGATCTTTGCGCGCAACGCTGGGGTGGTGCAGCTGGACGGCTTCAAGCAGGATGATTTCGACACTCTATCAAAGTGCTTCAAGGTCTGGTATGGCGTCGAGCTGGCACAGAAAGAGCATGCGCTGCGAGGCTGGAACTGGGGCAAGAGCGAGATGGGTCGCAACGAGCTCACGTTCAACGTGCGAAATCAGCCCGCCTTCGAGATTCCGTTCACTGAGATCTCCAACACGAACCTGGTGGGAAAGAACGAGGTGTCCGTGGAGTTCTCATTAGCAGCCGGCGCGGACGATACGGGAACCAACGGACATCTGGGTGGCGCACGAGGCAAGGGCAAGAAGATGGGTGGCGCGGTGGACCAAATGACGGAAATCAGGTTCTACATCCCAGGCACCGAGACGCGGAAAGGCAAAGCTGAGGACGACGAAGAGGGAGCGGCCAGCGGCGAGGAGACAGAGAAGCAACAGAATGCGGCCAACCTCTTCTGGGAGCAGCTCACGGACAAGGCTGAGATTGGCGAAGTTGCCGGAGACACATTCGCCACGTTCTTGGACATCCTACACCTTACACCTCGCGGGAGATTCGACATTGACCTTTATGAGAAGTCATTTCGTCTCCGCGGTAAGACGTACGACTACAAGATCACATACGAGAACGCAAAGCGGTTCTTCTTCCTTCCGAAGCCGGACGACGTCCACCAGCTGCTCTGTGTTGGTCTGGATCCGCCGCTTCGCCAAGGTCAGACCCGCTATCCATTCCTGGTCATGCAGTTCAAGAAGGACGAGGACACCAGCATCGAGCTCAACATGACCGAGGAGGATCTCAACCAGAAGTTTGGTGGCAAGCTGCAATCGTCGTACGAAGGAGAAGTCGGCACGGTCATTGCAAAGATTTTCAAAGGCTTGACCGGCAAGCGGTTGACTCAGCCGTCGCAGGACTTCAGGAGTCATCACGGCATGGCAGGAATCAAGTGCAGTATCAAGGCAAACGAGGGCAACCTCTTCTGCCTCGACAAGGCGTTCATCTTCGTGCCAAAGCCAGCAACATACATTTCGTTCGACCACATCGCGGTGGTGACGATGAGCAGAGTCGGTGGGGCTGTTAGCGCCAGTCGCACCTTCGATATCACCGTCACTCTGAAGAGCGGCGCAGGCGAACATCAATTCTCGAACATCAACCGTGAGGAGCAACAACCGCTAGAGAACTTCCTAAAGATCAAGGGCATCAAGACGAAGAACGAGATGGACGGTGATGGCTCGATGCTGGCGGCTGCGCTCTCGGCTGATCCTGATCTCGCTAGCAGCGATGAAGAGGAGGTCGTCAGGCAGGACCGCGGCTCGGCGGATGAGGACGATGAGAGTGTGGATGAGGACTTCCAGGCTGATTCGGATAGTGATCCTGCGGAAGAGTACGATTCGGATGCCAAGTCGTCGGGCGGTGGGAGTGATGCCGAGGACGGCGAGGGTGGTGCAGAGCCCATGGATGAGGACAGCGCGAGTGATACGGAGGCGAAGGTGGAACGGCCGAAGAAGAAGACCAAGACGGGGAAGTAGAGGTGGACGGATTTGTGCGTGGTGTAGGATATGTGACAGCTCGAAAGGCGCAGTGCGGACACAGCAGAGCTGCACGCTTTAGTGGCAGTGATTTGGCTCTACTTAGTAGACGTGCCCGAAGGGCATGTCATCGGCCGAGCCTGCCGAACAGAGAACAGAATAGATAGCCACAAAATGGGCAAGATCTTGGCTCGTATCCAGCTCACCCGTCCCTTCGCGTCTTCATCGCCCGCTCCTATGCCTTTTCGACCTTTTCCATCAGCACTGGCGTGGGCGGTTTCGCTTCGTCAATCAACTGAACAGGCAAATCGTGCCAGCGCAATGCCTGTAGCAGATCATGCAGAGTCCTGAGTAAGCATCCTCCTTCGAAAGCTTATTAAACTTCCGACTAGAGACATGCTTTCGGCATTCCACGCGTTTCCTGCAGTATTGGGAGTACCTTTCTTTTTTCTTTTTTGTCTTGCTGTTAGGAGCTGAGCAGGTCGGTAGTGAGCGTAGTTTGAGCATAGAGCATCTGCCGGAGTATTGAGCATGACTTCGACTTACAGCGGGCGTTTGTATTTCTAGATCATCTCTTGAGAAGCAGTATGGCTTCCAAGCGGGAGAACGCGGATGAGGACAATGGAGACAACGGCCCGATTGGGCACACCGACGACGATGCTGCTGCTGGACATTCATCGTCTGGGAGTGATGACAGGACCAAGGAAGCGCAAGCACCTGCTAAGCCTGAGCCGAAGAAGGACGAGCAGAAGAAGCCTTCGAAGTTGAAGGTAGCATGGGATAAACTGGGCCTAGATGTGTGAGTGTAGGCTCCATCATCATGCTCGACGTTCCTGACTCTGGCAAACAGAATGACCCTCAAGATGATGTTCAAAGGCTCAGTACCGCCAACAGTCGCCATCGCCATGTATCAGTCTCCTCGTGTGGCGGAGGTATACACAACACTGGGCTATCTCGTCGCCATCGCATCGATTCTCGGATTCGCCATTATGCCGCGAGGGAAATTCATCCAGCATATGACGCTGAACGTCATCTCTATCTGCTTCGCGGCCGGCCTGAACCTGCTGGCATTGTACTGCGCTACCCAGGCTCGCATCAATACGACACCTGCCGGACAACCACCGAGCGTATACAACTCGTCTCAGAGCGCGGTGTGCGCTGTTTGGCTTATTGGGCAGGTGTATCTGATCAACGTGGTACGAGCGGCGAGACCGCAGTTCCAGTTCCCTGCGATTTTGTGCTCGATCTTCTGTATCGTTGCTTTGACATGTTAGTCGTCCCTAACCAGCTTCGGAATCATTGGTTCCAAGGAGAACTTCGCTGATGTCAACTTAGATGGTACCCAGTTCCCAGACATGCCAACTGCCACTTCGTTCATGCAACGACTGATCGAAGCATTCTTGTCCGGATTCGCGTTGGCAACAGCGACCCACTTCTTCATCTTCCCAACGAGCTCTCGTCTGGTGGTGTTCAAGGAGTTGGCGGGCTATTTGCAACTGCTCAACGGTGTTGTGAAGACGCAGACGGCATACATGACGACTCTAGAAACCCATGACCCTCTGAAGCAGCAGGCCGAAGGGGCGGAATCAGACAAGAAGAAGCACAAGAAGAAAAAGGAGATCGCAGGGCAGTCTGGCTATATTTGGGGCACTCCCGCATCCGTGAAGATGGAAGAGCTGATGAACAAGCTGATTGAACTTCACACCAAACTCCACGGCGACATCACTCCCGCGAAACGCGAATTCGCCTTCGGAAAATTGGAGTCCCATGACTTGACAGAGCTGTGGAAGCTCGGTCGATCTATCTTCTTGCCTGTGTTGGGGCTCGCGTCCATGATCAATATTCTCGAGCGTCAGGCCGAGCTTTGTGGGTGGAAGAGTGGCGATGAAGTCTCGCAAGAGGTAGATGAGAATCGATATCGTCAGATTGAGAACGTTCATGAAGCGATGAAGTTCTTGCACAAGCCGTTCGCGCAGATGACTGCAACGCTGGACGGCGCCTTTCAACACATTCTCTTGGTACTAGAGCTAGTCAAGCCGCCGAAGAAGAAGCAGGAGGATGAGGAAAGCAAAGGGGATGAGGCACCAAAGCCTGGATCTACCGGGTTCGCAGAGACGTACAAGAAGAAGATGGATGAGTTCTACAACTCCAAGAAGAGATCGCTTGAGGATTTCTGCGCTCAAAACGACATCCAATTACCGCCCGACTTCTGGGAGGCGTCTTTCATCCATCCCCATACACTGACTGCGGAACAAGAGCACAGACGTGAGCGCCACCAGCGACAACTCTTCTTTGTGCTGTACCTGGAGTATCTACTCTGGCGAGTCGCGAAAGCTGTGCTCAACTTGGTCCTTTTTGTCGACAAGAGGAAGCAAGAAGGCGCCTTCAAGCGGTCGAAACTCATTTTCCCCGGCAGCAAGACGATCTACAAGTGGATTCTATCAACCTTCGGCCAAGAGGACATGAGTCAAGAAGACTCGTTCACGACAGACATGGACTCTGGAGGCAACGAGTCGTTGTATCTCGGCCAAGGGTTCAGCAAGATGAAGGATCCCGAGCACGAACCGCCTCGTAATGCTTTTGAGAAGCTTGGAGAGAAGGCCCGGAACATACCACGGTTTTTCAGGAGCGATTCGTCTGCATTTGGGTTTAGAGTGGTTGCTGCCACGATGACGCTGGGGATTGTGTGTTATTTGCGAGATACGCAGTCGTTCTTTCTTGATAATCGATTGCTTTGGGTGAGTGCTCGGCCGTTGGTTAAGCCTATTGGATTGCGCTGACGATGTGACAGTCGTTGATCATGATCGCCATCTCCATGAACCGGTAAGTTGAGCCAACTCGGCGGCATATGATACCGCTTGCTGATTGTGCAATCCTACAGAACCGCAGGCCAGAGCAGCTTCAACTTCGCCATGCGCATCCTAGGCACAGCAGTCGCCAGTAAGTCCTGTCCTGCACACCGACTGTAACGACCACGCTGACGCACAACCAGTGACCGCCTCATATGTCATCTGGTACATCGTCGACGGCAAGACCCCCGGCGTCATCATCTTCCTCTGGCTCTGGATGGCCATCGCTTTCTACCCGATCTTCAAAGCGCCGAAGTTTATCATTGTTGCCGTGCTGAGCATCGTTACATCCGTCCTGATCGTTGGCTATGAACTGCAGGTGCGCGTGCTTGGTGTGGAAGTGGCGACGTCGAATGGACAGCCGGCGTATCCGCTGTATATTCTTGCGCCGTATCGGTTGGCGGCAGTGACTTGTGGTATTTTGGTGTCGGTTGGTGGATTCCTGTCTTGCTGGTTCTGAGAATATGCTGATTATGGTTGCAGTATATCTGGACTATCTTCCCCTTCCCGATTTCTGAGAGCACGGAGCTGCGCAAAGACCTAGCTGCGTCGTTGAATTTGATGTGCATATTCTATGAGAACGTGCATGAGACTGTACGATCGAGAGTCACTGGCAAAGCTGGGAGCATCACTAAGAAAGGTATTTAACATACTGAGACTAGCCACCCGAAGTGATGCCAACTGACCGCGCCTTCATTCGCAGGTACTCATGCATACAACCTCGAGAAGGCGAGGACGACTATCTTCTCGAAGCTCGTTTTCGTTCTCGAGAACCTGAAGACGAATTCAGCATTCTCGTCTTTCCAGCTCCGGGTCGGTGGGCGCTTCCCCCACGAGGAATACGAGGAGTGAGCGACATCAAAGCCAATCGGTTGTTGGACGTCTTTAACTAATTCATCTAGGTTGATGTCCTGCATGCGCCGGTTGTTACTCTGGGTATCCCTAGCCTCCTACGCTTCTTCCGACTTCGACCAAGTAGAGGAGGCAGACGCTGAGCGGTCACTATGGGCTGCCGAGTTTCGTGAGTCCCCTGCCAGTCTCGCTGTTTGTGTCAAACACAAGCTAACCCAGCCTACTTTCTCCTCTCAGGCAAAGTCATCGGCAACTCGGCCAACACCAGCAACCAAATCACCTCCCTCCTCTCCCTACTCGCCTCCAGCCTCAGCAACGGCCAGCCCCTCCCGCCCTACCTCCGAATGCCCGAGAGTTTCCAGCTGGTCCGGAGGCTCGAGCATGTCAACCCGGACATCGTGAGCGTGCGCCACGTCGCGGAGCCGGAGTATAGTGCTTTTGCGGTGATGCAGGTGACTTCGCAGTGTATCAACACCGATGTGTTGAAGTTGGTGAAGTAAGTGCGCTATGATTTACGTTGAGATGGGACAGATGCTGATGTCCGGGCAGGCATGTGAAGAATTTGGTCGGGGAGATTGATTTCTCGTATCGGGCTGTTAAGTCTTCTTCGGCGAGCTCGTTCAACTCTTCTGATGAGGAGGAGGATGCGAAGAGTAAGGCGGAGTGAAGGCTGACGAAGCAATGGCTGGCTGGGTTCGTCCAGAAAGTATCTAGAGTCGAAGGACGATGCGGCGCGATATGGCATCATCGCCTAAATGCCACATCTAGGAGGTGCTCGAAGTCCAGCCGAGCGACCAAATCTCTGGGCCAGTATGGAGTGCCATGCTGCGCTGCAAGATACTCTCGACCTGCGCGGGATACCGAGATGCCTGTTAGCCCATTATCTCAGAGCTGTCGAGCCCGTGGTACATCACTTCTGGCTCGCTTTTGCGAAATAGCCCGTGATGCTATTTTTTTGGCCAGCGTCTATCGCAGGCTTTTTCTTCTTCGTAGGTGAGCTGTCCTCGTTCTTCTTTGGCGCCTTTTCGCCGATTCTCATTATGCGCATGAGCTCTTCAAACTCATCGACATTGACAATGCCACCAGAAGCTTGAACGTGTCCTCGAGCAAAATCAGCTCCGAGACGATCGATCAGGGGTGCCTTTTCGCTGGTAACTGTCCCATTTGACTCATCTTCCAGCGGATCTTTCAGGCTCGCATAATGCTTCAGGCTCTGGATGATATCGACAGCCGGCTCGCGAGCCCGCGCTGACCGTGGTATCCGACATGAGAAGTTGACTTTGCCTTCCAGATAACCTTCATTGGCAACCATGACAACCTCGAGCAACTTACTCGAGAGGTGACCAGCCCAGCGTGTGGCGATGACCGGATGGACCTGGCATTCACTCTTGATCCGGAAGACGGCTATCTTTCCGTCGAGTGAGAATTTGGGTGCTGTATGCGTGCAGCGCTCGACTTCGGCACTGACTTCTTGTCTTGCTTCCAGGAGACGGGGGTTCTTTAGCACGGAAGATGGATCGGTCGTTTCGCAGAGAGCGTTCCAGGCTGAGACGACGTCGTAGGAGGCTGCTCGTCTGGGAGCATTGATCGCGGATACGACGTCGTTGAGAGTCTTCTTCGTGTACTTTTTCAGACACGCTTTCATGTCCGGGAAAGGTGGTTCCCATTTGAGCGTATTGCCCAGGTCACCATGGGTTCCGACTACGCAGAGCCAGTCGCACCGCTCCTGGACGCCAGGATGGAGTGGTTCGCAGAGTAGATACGTTAGAAGGGAAGACGTTGCGACAGGTGGCGAATGGCAAGCATTGACAAAGGCCGCGCCTTCTGGGAAGTCGGCTTCATTCGCAAAATGATGGTCGATGATGATCGACTTGTGCTCGCCGTCGATCAGAGGAGGACCTGACCGACTGCCTTGGTCCAGGACAAAGATGAACTGCGGCTTGTGCGACGCCATCTTTACCCTCTCCGGCTCGCTGTGGACGGTGTTGCCTTTCGTCAAGAGATGCACATGGATTAGTTCTGGAGGCACCCCGAGAAGGCGTAGTGTGTGCTGTAAGATCGCTCCAGACGAGAGGCCGTCGGCGTCCTTATCCGGGACGATGAGGGTAGTTGCTTTGGCCCTTGCGCATTCGAGAATGAATTCTTGTACTATCTTGATCTGTGAGCTTGGGGCGGGCCATTGTATGGATCCGTCTTGCTCTTTGACGGAGGGCGTTAGATGGTAGTCGGGTACAGTTGGGCGGGGCTTCTTTGATGCCGGTTCTGCGTTCGTCGGTGGGTTGCTGCGTTTCATAGAGGCTGATATGTGTAGATGCCGTCGCCTTGCAGGGAGGCGGATCGGTTTTCCTCGTTGTCGGACAGCTTGGTTGAGTAGCCCAGAGATGTAGTTGTTGCAACCCAGACGTTTGATCACATCGAGAATGGGCATTCAGGACTTGCTATACCAGTGTCTGTTTGGACGAAGCAAAGTGAGACCTCTGGAGCATATTCACATCGTAATCCGGAGCGAGTGACGTATAGTTCTAGCGGACCGATTTGGTGAGCTTGTCACGTGGCTGCACGGTCGCAGCTTCCGCCTGGAAGCCTCTTCCACACACCACGACATGTTGTACCTCCCGGATCGAAAAAGCGTATATCAACATTCACCCGGCTGCAGTCAAGAGCCAGACGAGCCGAGTGCGAGCAGCGAGGCTGAAGAAGCTGTTTCGCATTGAGGCTAACTCTGCAGCACGAAGCTCTCTCGCATCCGCCATCCAGAGCCTCTCTCCCACCACTTCCATTCGCGGGGCTCTGCCACGCTACCTACCACTTCCCCCCAGCGCAATCTCCTGCGACCTTCTGACATTGTCCGCTCCACGCTTGGGTTGGAAGGCTGTCGCAGTCGGATCACCGTCCCGGACATCAACCACCTTTCACCCACCGGAGATCTTCAAGGCTGCATCCGCGCACGCACGTAGTTCCTCCTTCTTGGTTCCGGGCCCGGCAAAGAGCTTCAGAGCCAGAGCCTCAACGCCGTCGCCAGAACTTCAGCGCGCGCGAACATCAACGGTTCCCCTACAGTCCTGCGCACTCTTCAAACTTACTCGGTCGCTCCGTCGCCTCCAGTCGCGGCTGAGAACGCAAAGCCCAGACCGCTGCCCCCGCGACGCAGCTGGATGAACGACGGTTGGTCCGAAATGCTCTGGTATGTTCTCAGTTGCGAGACGCTGCGTCGCTATGCTGTTAAGTGCGGCCTGTGATGTTGCGCTTGTTGTCACCGCGGATCGCTCTTGTTCTCTGCTGTACTATTGCTCTTTTTGCGCGTTAATCCTAGTCATTATCTCGACTGTACTATGGCATGGCATTAACGCAAAATTGAAGGCACGTACTGACTATACCTGAAGGACCGGCAAAGGCGCATACGCAAAGCTGTCAAGCTTCCCGGCCACCTATGCCATAGCATGAACAGGTCGCTCTTTGACTTGAGAGTATAAAAAACCGCGCTCGTCGGCTACAGCCGTGAGTGGAAAGGAGGGTGTTCGAGGTACTGCAGAGACACTCTTATGTTGAATGCGCCTGGATGAACACGACTCCCGCTCTTTACGATCCGAACGACTTGTTATACGACACCAGATCGCCTATACTGGAGGCTTTCCATCCCGAACTGACGCCGCGCGACGAACCATATCCCGCGCCCTCACCATCACCCGTGCTCGAGAAAGCACGGCTCTACGCTCCTGACACTGAAGTGCTGATACGCGCTTTGGGACCTAACAATCCAGAGCTTCATCGCATTCCGTTACCGGAGAAGCACCTAGGTACGCCAACCCAGTGAAATGGACGCTTTTCCGGGCCAGCGTGGCTTACCATGCGGAGCTCTGGAAGGTTTCCAGCTCAACGTCGAAGTAACGAACTCTTGCTGATCCTCCTTGTGTAGACAGCACTGCGATGACAGATCCTAGCGAGGGTACGGACCCGATACAGCTCGTCAAGCTTGCTTTGACAGACACAGAGTACACCGGTCAAAGTGGCAGCGATCTGGACGCTAGAGATTTGGCCGCAAAGGCGACTGCTGCCGTGAATGCCCAGGAGGCCGTCTCAACAAGCGAAAGGGACACCCTTCGGCATGATCTAGAAGCCAGACACGATTCTGCTCAGGAGAGGGTCCCGCAGCTATCCAACGATCAGCGACAACAACTGTCAGGCCGACATTCACCGTCATTGAGATTACAGACTTCCAGAGACCACTTTCCCTCAGAGACTATTACCACCTCACCCACGTTGAGCAAGCACATCATTACCACGGCAGAGGCCAACTTTGGCACACTGCCTGCTTATCATGCTAGCTTCCCGACCAAGGACGGAACTACAACATCACCACAGAGCGAAAAGCTTCCGGGGTTACAGCAGGTCATTCATGGACAATTGAGACCAGGCCGTCCGCTGGAGGAGCTCGCAGAAGTCGCAACTGCACAGGACCCGCGCGTCCCTATGCGACAGCATAGCCAGTCGTTTGGCTCGACGACGGCGCCGTCACCGATGATGTCGTACCACTATGGCAGCGCTGCTTATACGGCGGCATCGCCCTACTATCCACGGGGCAGCGCGAGATCACCCACCAGTACCATCAGCGACCAGATGTACATGTCACCGACTCAATGGCCTGGCGCAGCTTACTACAACGATCGGAGATCAGAACCATCGGGTGAGATGCACCCACCAATGATGCCACCCTCGCTGCCATCTGCCTCGTCTGGCGAGAGCCATGCGACGACCAGCTCCTCTATCGACGACTACAGCACTGCGCAAACCACGCCAGGAGAAGGACCTGAGTCGATGAGGCCGATATTACCACCTCCACCAGGAATGGCACAGAGTGCGTTCATGGTTGGCCAGGGCTTTACGTGTGACTACCCTGGCTGTACCGCAGCGCCGTTCCAGACGCAGTATCTCCTCAGGTATGATTTTCGGAACTTGCCGGTGTTGGGACTTTGCTGACACGACTCCAGCTCACATCGCAACGTGCACAGTCAGGTCAGAAACCATTACTGCCCTGTCAAAGAATGCCCCCGCAGCGAAGGCGGCAAAGGGTTCAAGCGTAAGAATGAGATGATCAGACATGGTCTTGTCCACGAATCACCGGGCTACGTCTGCCCATTCTGTCCGGACAAGGAGCATAAGTATCCTAGACCGGACAACCTACAGAGGTACGTTAGGTCTTGAGAACATGGAGTGCCCTCTGACGTGACATGATCGCTTACTGTCCCGCAGGCACGTTCGTGTCCATCACACCGACAAGGACAAGGATGACGCGCAGCTGCGAGAAGTCCTGGCACAGCGACGAGAGGGCGTGGGAAAGACGCGGAGGCGTAGGGCGAATACTGCTGGATCTGCTAGTTGAAGTTGTCATACCCGGAGGACCGAATGCGTTTTGACGATGGCTTGACATCGCTCAGCCATGGCGTTGGCGGGATACTGTACTCAAATGGCACGAGGTCGGGCGTTGTCACGTTCACGTGTATGAGTTTCAGACGCGTCGCGTTATCGCGCTGTGGCATTCTCGATAATGTTGCACCATCGAGCCACCTGTAGTACATCCTCTTTGTTGTCTCGTGGGAAGACAAGAAGCCCACCGTCCGCCTGCTCTCGTGCGCGGAGAAAGCAGCCACTGCGGCGGCGGCGTAGGCAGGCTCGGGAGCTTCGAGCATGCAGTCCAGCAGCCTGAAGGTCTGGGCTAGCCACGTGGATTGGAACTTGGGGGGGATGATTGACTTTTGCCGACGGGACGCAGTACCATGGCACCCCGGTGTGAGAGAGCCTCATCTGAACCGCTGGCGCTTCTCAGCTGAGTCGTCGGAGAGAGCCTCACGTAAACGTCGAAAGACAGCATCACGCACTGCCATCCGGAAGCAGCACCTCGCGCTTCCAGTGGATGTGGATGGACAGGATCGGGATGGGATCTTCCAGCTCCTCTACTGTCGCTGTCCCGGAATGGGTCGGTTGCTGATGCTGCTGACCTGAGCCCTGCATTGACACGCCCCGCTTGGCGGAGCGACTAGGAGACGCGGGACGAACGCAATCGCGTGGCGTGATTCTAGAACGGAGACGAGCGTCTGGTCGACTAGAACTAGGTAGGTACTGTGCATGCAGCGTCTGTCAAAACGCGGATGGGCGCCCACGTTTGGATTGTTCCGTCTGGTTCTTTCTTCTCGTTCCTGAAGCGATTGAAGTGAGATTTGTGTTCGGTGTGGTATTTGGAAGTGAGAGTGAACGGTTCCGAGACTCCAGAGACGAGCAGGAATTCGAGACCGACGAGATCCTTGGCTCCGCTGCCACGCGACTGTCGATCCAGAGGCTTGGGCTGCTACTCCACCTTGGGTCTTGAGGGGTTGTCGTACAAGGGAGTGCTGTTGTTGTCTTCCTGACGCTCCGTCTGACGTTCTGTTCCTAGAGCAGAAGCAGTGCGACACACGACCTTATCATCAGACGATTTCCTGGCCGAGTGACGATACGCTGAGCGCAGGAGCTCTCCGCGGAATTGGTACTGGAATAGCGGAACTGGACTGACGATAGCGTGACATCCCACGACGATAGGACGGAAGAAACGTTTTGGCAGCGATATAGCAAACGGCGAGCCTGGGCGCTTGCCTCACTTTCTCATTTGCAATGGCAATGACACCGTTCGCTCTTTCCCTGCTGGGAGTAGAGCAATCATCTGGACAGCGGCGACAGCGAGACGTGGCAGATGGCGACGCAGAGGTTCCAACAGAAGTTCAGCCTGCGCCGGAAGTCCGTCCCGCCCGGCCATCTAGGAACAGAGCGACGAGCTACTACAACGCATTCCAAACCGTGTGCTCGACTGCGAATGATGAGCCACCAACTTACGAGTATGCTGCACGTCAACGACTACCCCAGCGGCATCCGGACTATCTCCGGGAGACTCTGCCTGGGTATTCGTGCTCTGTAGAGGCATCTGCCATCGTGCTGCTCCAACTGGAGTCCATGAGCCCGCTCCACGATCCAAGCGAGAGCGAGTGGCGAGAAGCCTACCTGGTGGTGCAAGGGACTCTGCTCAGTTTCTACAGAGCAAAGGAAAAAGGACCTGGCAAACTGCTCAGGAGCTACACTTTGCAGCATGCTGAGGTCGGGTTGGCTCTGGACACGCAGCATGAGGTGCTCGTTCCGCAGACACGGCTAGCACGTTTGGTGCCTTCTTCGGCACGACGGAAAGCTATGCAGAAGGATCCGGACATGTTCAGGATTGTCCGGCAGCACTCGCTACGGCTGCGAGTTGAGACTGATCAGATTGTCATTGCGCATGCCTCTGAGGAGCACATCCATGGCCTGGTCCACGCCATTAGTGCTGGGATTGATATTGCTCAGGCGATTGATGAGCGAAGCCTTCCACGACTATGCACTGTGCCTCGGTGGAGGAGAAGACAGCGCGCAAGCCAGACTGGTGATATCACTGATCCGGCTGTTGTTGCTGAGCAGGAGCGGATTCTGAGGGACATGTACCCGGCGTTCGCGGAGCAGAACCCAGAGACGAGACCGAGCTTCGAGCGGACAGTGACCAACGCAACGCAAGCAACAATTCCAACTGCCCAGACACCAGCCCGAGAAGAAGACGAACTAGATCTCGCAGCAATCCGCGAGGACGCAGCAGGCACCAGCGACGACCCGAGCAGACGCCCTCCCATGTCCCGCAACGTCACCTCCTCCACCATCAACTCCACCTACTCCGCCGACATGCTCTACGCCACCCTACCCACCAACTTCACCAGCGCCGGCAAATGGGCGCCCCCGCACTCCCGCACCCCGTCCCAAATCCAACGCTACATCCGCCGCTGCATGCCCATCCTCCCCGCCGACGCCGTCCGCGCCTCCGACATCCTCATCTGCCACGGCCAGCGCGTGAAAATCAACTGGCGCATGGAGCTGCTCGAGGAATGGGAACTCCAGCCACCGACGTATAAATCCCACCATTTCAACCATAGCGAGGACCAAGAGCAAGACCAGACTCTCGACCTCACCCGCACGCACTCGTGCTCGCAGAACTCTGCCTCTGAATCCACGCCGAACCCGCACGCTTCAACCTCCGACCTCGGCAGCGACGACCACATCACGCGTTGCGACGAAACAGAGACAAGTACACGCCTCGCGCCGCTCGATCGGTCGAAATCCGCAGTCTTGGACAAAGGGACGTCGTCGGCCACGCGCCAGACGTCTTCGCCGAAGCCCGCCGCGGCGCCGCAGCGACATCACCACCCGGGACAGGATGTTCATGGTGTGGTGTTTTGCTTTTAGGGTGCGCCGGATGGGGTTTGTGCAACGTGGGCGCTGGAACGAGGTGGTGCGTGTTTGTTGGGCTGGATGCAGCTTTTTGTCTCTCGTGTGTCTGTTTTTCTAGCGTTGGCGCTGGGTACGATCGCTCCCTCCCTCGGAAAGGGTGGTAGATGTTTATGAGTGATGTGCAATCTCTGCTTTGGAACCTTGGCATGAATTGATGATATGGAACAGATATTTGGACAGATAGGATAACATCTACAGTGTAACATTGCGTCTACTCATTGCTATCATCAGCCTTGTTCGATAGTTAAACTGCACCTGGTTGTGACCCGAAGCGTGCCTTTGATGCATCAATAGTAGTCGAGCTTGTGTTGTTATATGTGTTACCCGCAGTGTTGGATGAGGATTGATATATCGATATTTCGAAGCATAATCGCTCGTGACCACATAAAAACTAAGCCATTCAAAGACGATAGGATATCTCTCCCCCAAACGCCATCGCTAGCCCAAAAACCACAGAGTGAAAAACGATCCAAGACAACGATCAGCACTTGATCTGTCCCTCAACCCAACCCTCACAATCCAACCCAAACCCCGACCCCCGCCGCAGCCAGCACACCCAACCACCCCCCTAGCCTTCTAGAGGAAGCACCCCCATTCGAGACAACCACATTCGCCTCGACAAACGTCGGCCCACAAACCATATCCACCTGCTGCGCCGCCGCCGCATAAACCCCGCTCAAAGGCTGTCCGCCATCGCCGGCATAGTCCGCGAACACGCCCATAGTCCGCCGCAAACACCTATCGCAGCTCGGCTGCGTGCCGCCCGGCAGCGCGACGCCGAGGGGGAGGTAGTAGATATAACTGCTCGTCGGCGCGCTGGCGTTGGTCACGGCGGAAGCGAAGCAGTATCCTTTTTCGTTCTCCGGGGTGCGGAGGGTAGGGTCCGTGAGGCACCCGGCGTGGTAGAGGGGGGTATAGGCGAGGAAGCCGTTGTAGGCTTGTGTGACGGTGGGGTTTTGGAGGCTGAGGTCGGGCCCGCAGGTGGAGGGGGATTGGATTTGGGTTGCGAGGGAGGACATGAGGGAGGCGCAGGCGCGGAAGGGGACGGAGCAGGTGGCGGTGAGGGTGGTGGTGAGGTCGGGGAGGGAGCGGGTGGTGGTGAAGAAGGAGTTGGAGGTCTAAGCGGTTTGTTAGGATGGTGGTCTGTTTTGTTTTTGGCTTGTTGGGTGATATGAGCTTACCTGCAGGAGGAGGGAGAAGGGTAGGCATTCCTGGAACGTCGCGTTGTTGAGGAAGTCGTTGAAGAAAGCCGGACAGCTCGTCGTAGTGAAGTTGTTTCCCAGACTCGTGTCGAATGGATGCGGCAGGTCGGCCTGATCGATCTGATCGTCAACCAAAAGCTGACTGTCTTCCGACTTCGACGATCCATGCCTCGCAGCATCCTTCCTCCTCACCTCCAACCTCGCCTTCACCGGCGGCGGCTGCCTCCGATCAAACACCAACTCCCTCGCCCTCCGTCCATGCCCATGCCCACTCCCTGCCTCGACACCCTCACAACAGAGCAGCAAGCTCAACAGCACGAAAACAACCCAGTTCTGCATCGACGTCCATGGTCCAGAAACCCTTCCCTTCCGCGGGATCGAAGAGGAAGTAATGTTTTGATATGTCCTCTCAGCCCGCCGTATTCGGACGACCCGCGGGCTTGGATGGTGGTACAAGGCGCTGTTGGGAGCATTCCAACCGGGTTGCGACGACGGCGCTCGTGACACGGCGGCATCGGGTGGGGCGGGTGTCATTGCGCGTTGTTGTCGTTGCTGTGGGAGGTGGGACGACACATGACAGGTGCTCTGTGTCGATGTCGCTGCCAGTGTGTTTGATTGTTGAAAGTGTTGTCGTAGTAGCAAGACACCAGAGGATACTCGTCCAGTTGCTCCAGTAAATGATCCGATAATATCCCCCGTCGATCTCTCAAATGCAGATGGATGCAGATCCCTCCAGTCTAGACTCCGAAATCCCTTGCGTCGTTCTCTTCTCCAGGAGGATGAGTTCGGGCCGGTGTATCGTATGTTGATCTTCCCACGTCTCCCCAAAGAACCGTTGCGTCGTCGATCACCACCCAAAAGCAAGAAGAAACGAGCGACTTGAACAATAGAGTGAGAGATGAAACGAAGACTCGCAGCAGAACGGCGAAAAGACAAAAGTAGCACAGTAGTAGGAAAAACAGTCACTCACTAGTCTGCGCATGTCTCCAAGCTCTCCGGTTCGTGCTGCGTGTGCATGGGGTGGAATTGGGTGGCGCGATCTATTGAGAGACTTCCGCTTTGGGACGATGCGTGTTCAGGCACGGGGCAGCTGCTATTCGATAGCTTCCGCATAGCTTCGATGGGAAAGGGCCCACGGGGAGGAGTTCCGAGGGATCGCAGAGCTGGAGCTGCGAGCTGTTGTGCAGATGTCTTTCATGCATGCAAAAGGCGGTATGCTAGATCTTTTAGCCGTTGCGGAGATTCATGCGGTGTGGTGCATACACCTCAGCTCCCTCCGCAGTAGTGTAGATGGGTGTGTTGATCTCGAGCCGGCAGAGCTTCCAGAAGCAGAACCGTTAGAGTATTGATCTTGACGACAGGGATGAATAGGCGGGAGTGTGGCTTGAGGTTGGGCTTCTCGGCGGGCTGAAAGCTAATTGGTGATTTTAGTGTTCCGGCCAATGGTGTGTATAACGCGGGTGTCGGACATCGGAAGAGACAGTATTGACAACGTTCGAGACCGTCTTGGACTCGCTGTGAGTAAATACAAGGTGACAAGACAACATCTCAAGTCCAGTCGTTGCTTTGACGAATGTCCACATTGTCAACACACCACAACAACGAATAGGCGGATCATCGACGCGGCTCATCGTATTCGAGAAGCGTAATTTGAGGCATCCTTCCAATGCCTTCGCGCTCGCCGTCATCCTCTTCTGCCTGCTGCCTGCTATGCATGAATGGCCATAGGAGGAGGATTCGACCGCATGCTTTCATCTTGTGATTTGTCTTGCTGATGCATCCTGTGCGGTTCTGACCAGAGTCGGAAGTAGCATCAACAAGCAGGCTGTCTGGAGAGGCCAGTCGTTGCTTACGACGAATGTCCACATCAACGTGCCACAGCGACGGTCAGACTAATTAGCTACGCCTCGTAGGAAGAAGAGTGTGATTTGCTCCTGCTGATAGCCACCCGCTTTCGCAGCGATGCGATGCTCTGCTGCCTGATATGAATGGCCACGGGAGGAAGATTTGATCTGGTCTTTGTTATCTGGTTGTCTCATTGCACCTCTATCTCGTGACTGTTCTGACCAGAAGGACGGCTTTGCGGACCGTACAAGAGTACATGTACCTGATCCGAGCAAATCAGCCATCATCCCAGCTGTCCCGCCCACCACGTCGCTCGACCACACTCGAAGCATAAGGTAGCCATTGCGTGAACGCATGAACGAACGCCTTGCTAGATCCATCACCATACCATTCTGTTGACCCAAGACGCCCTCAAATCATTTCTGATCGCCGCATGAAATCGTAACCACACACTCCACCTCACGCACTGCCATTAACCTTCCTCTGCTTCACCGTCAACCCCTCCGTCACCTTCTTCTCTCCCTCCCCCTGCTGCGCCGCCGGTCCCAAATCCAACGCACTAGCCTTCCCACCCCCCTCCCCTCCCTGCCCACCCTGCGGACTTCCGGGACTCATACCCCCCAACTCCGGACTCTTCACCTCCCCCCTCTGCACCTCCCTCCGCAGCGCCTCCAGCTCCTTCTCCATCCGCCGCCCGAAGACGTCAATATAGTACGTCGCGCCGTTCCAGCCCGCCCACGTGAAAACCACCATCAGAAACCCCGCGCTCGCCCAGCGGTACCAGAACCACAGCGGGCAGGGGAGCATGGTGAGCATGGCGTAGCTATACTGGATCCCCATGAAAGCCGGCTCTTGCGCGGAGTCTGGGAGGGAGAGGACGAGTTTTCCCAAGAAGTTGCCGGAGTAGGATTTGCGCAGCCAGGTGAAGGAGGTGGGGCGGCCGGCGGCGATTTTGCTCCGTTTGCGGACGGTGATGAGGGTGTGGTAGGAGAGTTGCCAGAGGGCGTAGGGGGCCGTGGCCCAGATGATCATGTCGGTGAGAGTGTAGTGTTCCGGGGCGGAGGGGGGTGAGAATTTGATAGAGTAGATGGCCGGGAAGGTGGTGGCTTGCTGGGCCGGGGTGAGGAGGTGGACGAGGACGTGGAGGGTGGCGCAGGGCATGATGTGAATGAAGAGGCTGTTTGCCAATGTCAGTGGGGAGTTATGCTTCAGGGAGGGGAGGGACGTACGATGTCACTTTGTCCAGGGAGTGAAAGACCAGGCTGTTGCGCCACATGGCAATGGCGACGGCGTTGTTGCCCATGGCGAGGCAGTATGTGCTGATGAAGAGGCGTTTGGATTGCGGGAAGAACCAGATGGAGAGGATCATCAGGAGGTTGACGAAGTAGCAGAGGTCTGCAAGGAAGTAGTGGAAGCCGATCTTGTGGTAGTTGTACCATCGGATGGGCATGAAGTACCTACAGAGTGACCAACAGTCAGCTTGGTTCGCTGCAGCACGAATGCAGATATTGAATGGACATACGCCAGTTGTACAGTGTACCAGTAGTGGAAGTACTCCGGCCAACCACCTATCAGGTAACCAGAGATGAAGATGTTCAGGACGGCCGTCACGAACGAGATCTTCTCCTTCATCGTGACTGTCTTTGCGGCGTTCCATCTCTTGTTGACCCGGTCTACGGTATCCCGCATGCGCTTTTGATACTTGTCCAGTTGCTCTTCAGGCGCAGGCACCTTCTTCCTCCATTCGCCGACGATGTTCTTGCCGGATATGGCGCGAGAGGCCAGCTTCGCACGTTGCCGCCGCAGCTTCTCCGCGTTGTCGTGGATGGCATTCTGCATCTTCTCCAGCCGTTGCGGGAGGGCGAAGTTCTCGAGGATGTCGAACATGGTCAGTCGGTCGACGGGTGGGAAGGAGTCTTGCCCAAAGCCCTCAAAACCAGATGAGACATCGGAGGAGCTGGTGGTGCGCGAGAGGCCGGGTGTAGAAGGGGTGTCCATGCCACTGTAGGAGGAGGAGTTGACGGAGAGGTAGTCGTTGGGGTATGCGCCGCTGTCTATGGGTGTGCTGTCTGTGTCGCCGTTCGTCTTCAAGGCCGAAGGAGGCGGTTTGAGGCCAGCCTCTTTAGCAACAGCCAGCTGGTCCACCTCTGGACTGGAGGCGGACTTCTGTCTTGCTGGTCCATCGACGTCGTCCATCCTTGCGTAGGCTTCCAGCTCTTCTTCGGGGATCAGGTCAAGGTAGCTCGATCGATGGCCGGCGTACCAAGGTCGTCGAAGTTGCGGACTATTGCCGAATACAGTGGGCGAAGAGTAGGAGACTGGCATGGTCTGTTAGTACTTGCTACATAGAGACTGCTGCTGGATGGAAGACTTGCCAGATGAACGCTTTCTTTGCGATCGAGTCTGCTCAGCCTAACGCCGCATGCCACTTTAGCGAGTCTGCATTGCACGTCCGTCTGTCAGCTCTTCTCGTCTCGTGACTGTGAATTGCTACTTGGAAGGCGAGTGCCAGACATTTCCAACTCGTGTCCTGAAGCTGGCAGCTGGTTGGTCGCTACGTCACTCGCCGGCGAATCTTCGGTCTACGCGTCCGACGCGCTTGCCCCTCCGCCAAACACTTTCAGATGATCGACCAGCAGTAGTTCGCCCACTTCGACCACACCAACACCTTCGTCGAGCGCAAGACCGGCAAGATGGGCAAGCTCATCGCCCTCGAGCTCAACAATTTCAAGTCCTACAAGGGCCGTACGTACCCCCTCCCATCCTGCTCATACCACAGCTAACGACGTGACCAGACCATGTCCTTAACTTCGGCGATAGCTACTTCACCTCCATCATCGGCCCCAATGGCTCCGGCAAGTCCAACTCCATGGACGCCATCTCCTTCGTCCTCGGCATCAAGTCTTCGCATTTGCGATCCACCCATCTCCGCGAGCTGGTCTACCGCGGGCGCGTCCTGAAGCACTCCAAGATCAACGCCGACGGAACGGCAACCGATGATGTAAATGGAGACGCCAACGGCGATGCTGAGGCAGGCGCGTCAGACGACGAGGATGCTGAAACGCAGGCCAGCACTCAGCGCAACGATCCTGCGACAGGGTGGGTCATGGCTGTCTACGAGGACGATGCCGGCGAGGAGCAACGATGGAAGCGGAGCATCACCTCGTCCGGCTCCAGCGAGTACCGCATCAACAACCGCGTCGTCACCGCGAAGCAATACAATGAGGCGCTGGAAGCGGAGAACATCCTTATCAAAGCGCGCAACTTTTTGGTCTTCCAGGGCGACGTCGAATCCATAGCAAACTCGAACCCTATCGAGAAGACGCGTCTCATCGAGCAGATCAGTGGCTCAGTGGAGTACAAGGAGGAGTACGAGCGATTGAAGGTGGAGAAGCAGAACGCGGACGAAGAGCAGGAGTACCGCCTGAAGCAGCGTCGCGCGATCAACGGTGAGATTCGGCAGTTCAAGGAGCAGAAGGATGAGCTGGACAAATACGAGGGGATGCGCGAGGAGAAAGACCAAGCTGTTGTCACTCATGTCCTCTGGAAGCTGTTTCACTTCCAACGAACCATCGAAGACAGCACTGCTGAAATCCAGAAGCATCAGCAGGAACTGAAGGAATTCCGCCGGACTGTCAAGAAGCACGAAGACAAACTTGCCGCAGCGCAGAAGGAGCACGCTGAGATCGGACGTAATGTCAGTCGTGCCGAGCGAGACATCAAGCGCAAAGAGAAAGAAATCCAAGAAAAGGAGAACGCGCTTGTTCCGATCGATGAGAAGCTGGACATCTCCAACAAGAATCTCTTGGCGCATCAGAGGAAGATTGCCGAGTTCACCAAGGAGCGAGAGTCGCAGGAGCAGACCGAGAAGCAACTTTCGAGCAATCTGAAGAAGACGGAAAAGGCTCAAAAGCATTGGGAGGACCAATTTAAAGCCCAGCAGCAGCAGGCTGGACGAGAGCTGAGCGATCAAGATCTGCAAGAGTACCAACGTCTGCGTGGCGAGGTGTACAAGCGATCTGGACAGGACCAGATCCAGGTCGACCAGCTGGCACGCCAACTGAAAACGGATGAAGAGACCGTCAACAGCCTCAAGTCAAAGGTCGACAGCACACAAACTCAAGTCAACGCTCTGGAAGCAGAAGTCGGCGGTCTGCAGGAGCGCAGAGGAGAGCACACTGCGGCCATCAAGTCTACCACGAAGGACATCGCGGCGAAGAAGAAAGCTGTCAACGCTCTCGCTAGCGAACGGGAGCGCACCAGACAGAAACATGACGAGCTGGACGAGAAGCTGCTCACGGTACTCCACAAGCTTAATGATGCTCAAAGCGCCCAGCGCGAGTCTCGCAGGGAGCAGCAGCAGCGTGAGATGGTCAGCCAACTTAAGCGTCTCTTCCCTGGTGTCAAGGGTATGGTGCACCAGCTGTGCCGCCCCAAGCAGAAGAAGTATGAGACTGCCATCAGCACTGCGATGGGCCGTCACTGGGACGATGTCGTCGTGGACTCGCAGAAGACGGCGCAGAGCTGCATGGACCACTTGAAGGAGCAGCGGCTGAGCAGGATAACTTTCGTGCCTCTCGATACGATCATCCACGAACAGCGAAATGCGAACCTGCGCGGTATTGCTCAGGGTGTGCGTCTGGCCATTGACACTATCGACTACGATAGCAACTACGAGCGCGCTATGACTTATGCGTGCGGCAATGCTCTGATCACCGACACCCTCGCTACCGCCCGCCAGCTCTGCTACGAGCGTGGCGTCAACGCGAAGGCCGTCACCTTGGATGGCACGGTCATCCACAAAGGCGGCAACATGACTGGTGGCGAAGATCCGACCGACCGTAAGCGTCGCTTCGAGGAAGCAGACGTCGACAATTTGCGAGCACTGGCGGACAAGTTTAAAGCTGATATCGAGGCACTGCCGAAGGGGCATAAAGAGCGCGTCGAGGAAGAGCAGCTGCAGAGCGAGCTGAACGGGCTCGAGGCGAAGATGAAGTACGCGCAGGATGAAGTCAAGGCTCTTGATCGGAATATCGAGTCGAAGACGAAGGAGCTGCAGCATGTGCAGAGGCAGTTGAGGGAGGTGCAGCCCAAGTACGAGGATCAAGCTGGTGGTGTCGAGACTCTGAGGCAGCAGTTGAACGAAAGCAAGGGCAGCATTGAAGATGTGGAGGATGATGTATTTGCTGCGTTCTGCCAGCGGCTGGGATACGATAGCATTCGCGACTACGACAGGCAGCAGGGATCTATGCAAGAGGAGAAGATCCAGAAGGAGAATGAGTTCCGGGTGCAATGTTCGCGTCTAGAGAACTCTCTGCAGTTCGAGACACAGCGGCTGGTGAGCACGAGGAAGAGGATTGCGGATGAGCAGAAGAGGATGGAACGGGATCAGCAGCTTGTAGAAGAGCTGGAGGCGCAGAAGGAGGAGTTGGGTGGTGAGCTTGATGAACTCAATGCCGACGTCGAGCAATTGAACGAGCAGCTGGCAGAGGTCAGGCAGGAGTACGATCAGCGAGCAGAGAAGGTTAGCGAGGCGAGGAGGGAGGTACAGAAGAGACAGAAGTCGGTCGATGCAACGCTGAAGGCTGTTGCGGAAGCAGAGGGCGAGGCGCAGGCAGCTTCAACGAAACGCTACACTACTCTTCGCCAATGCAAGGTCGAGAACATCGACCTCCCCCTCGAAGAAGGCAGCCGCAAGCTCGACTCCCTCCCCCTCGGCGAGGGTCTCCTAGGCGAAGACGAGGACGCCATGGACGTCGACGGCGAGGAAGCCGGCCAAACCAACGACTACGGCATTTACCTCGACTTCACCTCCCTGGACGACGACCTCCAAGAAGACACGACGGACGAAATGGAGACCACGCTCCTCGACAAAATCGCCTCCCTCACCACCACCCTCGACAAAATGGCCCCCAACATGCGCTCCGCCGAGCGCCTCACCACCACTCACGACCGCCTGACCGCTACGGAGCGCGACTTCAACGCCTCCCGCTCCGCCGCGCGCGCCGCGACCAAAGCCTTCGAGCGCGTCCGCAAGCAGCGCGCCGACCTCTTCAACCGCGCGTACACGCACATCGCCGAGCAGATCGGCACCATCTACAAAGAACTGACCAAAACCCTCTCCTTCCCCCTCGGCGGGCAAGCGCACATGAGCCTCGAAGACGACGACGAGCCCTACCTCGCCGGCGTCAAGTACCACGCCATGCCGCCCCTAAAACGGTTCCGCGACATGGAGCACTTGTCGGGTGGGGAGAAAACCATGGCCGCGCTCGCGCTGCTCTTCGCGGTCCACACGTACGCGCCGTCCCCGTTCTTCGTCCTGGATGAGGTGGACGCGGCGCTGGATAATGCCAACACGGCGCAGCTGGCCAACTACGTAAGGGAGCACGCGGGGCCGGGGATGCAGTTTGTGGTTATTAGTTTGAAGACGGGGTTGTTTCAAAATTCGGAGACGTTGGTCGGGGTGATGCGGGATCAGGGGGTTAATTCTTCGAGGGTGCTGACGCTTGATGTGAGTATTTCTTCTTCTCTTGGCTTTATGGGGTTGGGTGTGGTTGCTAATGTGGTTTTGGCAGTTGCGGAAGTATCAGGCTGTTGCTTGAGCGTGACGATGGAAAGGGAAAATGGGAAGGAGGAGATAGGTGCTGGCGTTCTGTGCGCTTCTTACGGGAAGAATATCGCTGTGCCGCGCAGAATGGACGTCGTAGTGGCTTCACAGCTTTACTTGCTTCGAGACGTCCATACCGTGGAGCCTGGCGCTTTCTATGGGAAAGCTCGCTGTGGCATGCAAACATCGACGCCTCCGCTTTGCGGTCTTGCTTTGACAATCTACAGAGTGGCGCGTACATGAACTGCTCCCACCATTCCACCTCACTCCCTGCCGCTGCCGGGCTATCCACTCACTCCACCCTCCCCTCCCTCCGCTCCCGCCACTCCTTCTCCAACATCCCAAACTGCACATCATCCCACCACCGTCCCGCATGCCACCAAATCTCCCTCGCCGTCCCCTCAAGCTTAAACCCCAACTTCTCGTAAAGCTTCCTCGCTCCGGTATTATACTGGAACGCTTTAATACCCACACGATGCAAGCCTGCGTCGAGAAACGCCCATTGTAGCGCCCACTCGATCGCTTCACTCCCGTAGCCCTTTCCCTGGTAATCGGGCAGCAGTCCGAGACCCATGTCTGTGTGCCGGTGGTGGGCGTTTTCCGGCTCCAGGGGTTCGAGGCAGATGACGCCGATGGGTTTGGGTGCGTCGTTTTCGCCTTCGCCGGGAAGACAGATGGCGCAGCCGAGGATGCATTTCTCGGTGTAGTGCTCGAAGTGCTTTTTGGTTTCCCGTGTGGATTGCGGTTTTTTGAGCGCGAGTTGAGAGTTGATGAAGCCTTGGGGTTCGGACTCGAGGGTGTGGATGAAGGGTTCGTCGGTGGATTCGAGGGCGCGGTAGATGAGGCGTGAGGAGTGGAAGGGGTTGGGTTGGTTTTGAGACATGGTGCTAAAGAGTGGACGGGGATAGAGAGGAGGAACCATTGCAGACCTACCTTACGCTTGATATAGGGACCGGGAGGATGCAGTCGGGCTATGACTGTCCGGTCTGCGGCACGGGGCCTCGTATGACTTATCGTGCAACGCGCCGGAAGAGCGGGTTGGAGAGGGAGATGTACAGACGGTGAGTTGCTGCTTTAAGCAGGAGACAAAGGCGTTGAAGGGAGTCATTGGTGCTGCGGTTGGGAGCTCTCTGTCGATCACCGTCCGTCGTTCCAAACGAACATGTCGATATCACCTCCCCCATCATCGTCGAGATGGGCGGAGAATGACGGGGAGAATGTCGCTGCTCGACATAGTGGTGCCCGAGAACCGGATGGACGCAGGGAATTAAAGATGAGCACTGTTGGAGCTGGTGATGTTGCTGGTTGGTAGCAAAGCTCACCCCGACCAAAGCAGTACTAACACAAGTCACAACAGCAGGACAGCAGACCTCCTTTCCACCAGGAGACTACCAAGTCGACGAGAACCTCTTCTACTCAGCACCCAGCGAACCGCTCGACGGCACAGCATCTGCCAACGCCCCGGACAGCCCGCAAGAAGCCGCAGCCTACGAAGAGCCGGCACCAGAAGACCTGCTCCCACCTCCCGACTTCAAGCCCTTCTTTACCGTGATCGAAGATCCTGACACTGGCGAGCATGTGCATCCGACGGTGCACTACATCTTCTCCGACGACGATCCCGAAATCTTGACTTCGGCTGCGTTGGATTGTATTGATCAACACCAAGACGGTACGCAGCAGGCGGAGGAGGAAGAGGAGCGCTATGTGATTGTCGATATGGCTGCGGATGGGAAGACAGCAGCTTCAACCACATCGCTGAGTCCACATTGGCAGGCCGTCACGACGGCCGTTACGCAGGCGCCGAGCTGGGGGAATGATGCAGTGCAGGCTGATAGGAGGCTGATGTTGAAGGTTTCTGGGCAGGAGATGCAGACATATCACGGGAAGAGCTCTAAGCAACGGAAGACTTCGAAAGATATCGACGCGCTGGTTAAGACCTTCAGTGACCGGCTAGATGGCTTGGACAAGGTGGTTGGAAGGTGGGAGGATATGCCTGATGACTACCTCACGACTTAATGAACTTTTATCGATCACGATGGATGAGGTCCACAGTCAGCCCGCGGTGGTATTAGTCTCAGATACTCTCTCGCCCCAGCGCAAAAGCATTCGGAATGCTTGCTCAAGATCCACCCCCTCCAACCACCGCGGCCATCCCAGATCCGCCTCCAATAATCTCCGGATCCTCCGCAAAGAAATTCTGCGCCGTACGACTCAAGCCTGGATCCTCATCCAAGACCACTACCACAAACACGGCGGGCTCGCAGGTATCGTTGAACTCATAATGGATCGATCCCATCCGCAAAGTGGCAGCAGTGTTAGGAGGGCGAGGGAGAGGCGAAGGGTATGCATGGTCGGGCTGACGAGACGAGGGGGTTTCGGGGGTAGAGATATATGTTCGCTGGTGCCAGGGCCGTCGAAGTTGGAGGGCGGATGAGGGGGATGTTATAGCAAGTACGCAGCTGCTCTACCGGGCCGTCGAAATCGCGAGCGCTGGCAAGGCAAGCGGGGCCAAAAACGCTGTGCACCGTACCGTGGCTGCTGAACCGTGGGAGCTGCTGTTTATGAGAGTAACGCAGCAGTTCGCTTCATCTCCTAGATATCTCGGCCGTAGAATAGCGATGCCTTGTAATGGGATTTGTTTTGGTCGAGGCGCCTACTGCTCCTCCTGTGCAGTGCTCCGTTAGAGAGGGTTTCGGAGCAACGTACTTGTCGATAGCGTAGGAGTATCTTTCAGTCTTCGAGAACGTGCTCGGTGTCTGTGTTGTCTCTTAGACTCATAAAGTGACGGATGTCCAGGCCGCACGTGCGTCAATCTACGTCCACAGGTCGTCCTCAGAACATTTCCAGTACGACCCAACTACAACTACACAGAAGCACATTTGGGGGCCAAACATCACAAGCAATACCAGACGCACCACACATATTTCAAACGGGCCCTCAGGCCCAAAAGAAGTATCCATTCCTCTCAACTATAGTGTCCCTCCAATATGCACACCGCATGGTTCATACAAGTATCTACACCAAGGTATCTCTTCCCCCTCACCCCATTCCTTCCCATCCCATCCCAAAATGCTAAAAACGCTTATCGCTGCGGTCGTGACGCGCGCTGAGAACGCCCAATGCCAAAATTCGTATGCACAAAAGAAAGCTTGCGGACCAAAGCTCGTCCGCTAGGAAAGAAGGCTGAGTGTTGGATGTGTGAGCGCAGCGACCAGATGGATTATTTGCCCAGAATGAGTACTGGGGGTGTCCATGGAAGTGCCGTGTGCGGTGACACAGCGGCGCTGTGCTCGGTGTGGTGTATGAAGGTGTAGTTGTGTAGTTGTGTGTTGTATGTTGTAAGTCGGAGGCCCGTCTCCGGAGCGTTGGGCTTAGAGAGACAAAATATGCGTCGCCTTCCCATGGTACTGCTGCAGTCCCAAACCAACTTGGCGCATTCGCGATGCACCCTGGCCAGGCTTGACCTTATGCTGCGTCTTCTCGCCCTTCGCAGCATACTTCGCGCACATCTTCTGATAAAGCTTCTCCTTGCGACGTTGGCGCTTGAACTCGACGCCCTTGACGATGTCGATGGCGCCCCGCTTGGGCACCTCAGTGGAGACGCCGGTGTCGGTTTCGTCCTCGTTGTGGCCCCAGTGCGCCATCTTGCTGAGCGTGATGGGACCGCCGCGCGGGAGGGATGCGGTGTGCGTGGGCTGAGGACGTCCGGCGAGGCCGTGCGGTACGGTGGAGAAGGGCACGCCGCGGTCCTCTGTAGGCGAGTTGGGTGGCGACGTTGTCTTCGTAGGTGCGGGCGACTTGGCGCGACGCGGTGATTGTGCGAAGAGCTTGCGTGGCGGTGGAGAGCGTGGGCGTTTGGGAGGCGGCGGGGACCGAGCGACGGAGGTGCGCTTTGGTGGCGGAGAGTGGTGTTGGCGTGCAGGCGGCGGTGGTGAACGATTGATGCTGGTTCTGCCACGCTTCTGAGGTGGGGAGAATTTCTTGAAAGGCGCCTGATCCAATTCCTCCAGTGCGCCATGCATCATATCATCCTCCTCACTCTCCTGCACCTCATCCACATCATCATCGTCTTCCTCGTCCATCTCAGGATCGGATGTCGGGAAGGAAGGGTCGATATCCTGTGGACGAGATGGCCGCTTGGCGGCATCCTTGGCCTTCTTTCGGTTGATGTACGCCTGCTCGATGGGTCGGTCCTCATCGAGCGTGCCGCACACAAAGTCGGTTGAGTCTGGCAGCTCCGGTGACGGCGCCCTCTTGATGGAGATTGCTTGAGTATGAGTCGACCTGTTTGTCTTCCGAAGAGCGGTCCTTGATGATCGTGGCGACAGATGTGCCGAGCTGGCTGAGTTCATGGACGAGCCGAGCTCAACCTGCTCAGAGTTTACGATAGCCAGGCGGTCGAGGTGTTCAACAGAGGTCGCAGCTGTCGATGCGCCTCCAGGCTTCCACCACTCATAGTCGCTGTCATCATCCCTCTCCGACTCCGAGCTGGCGAAACCTCCCTCATCATCAGAATGGAAACCCTCATCAGACTCATCATCGTCTTCATCAACCGCCTCCAGCTCCTCTTCCAGGTCCTCTTCGTTCTCTCCATCTTCTTCCAGCACTTCCTCCTCCACTTCTTCGCACGTCTTGCGAATGATGTTCTCCTTCTGTAATGTATCGTCCACGGTCAAGCGTGTGCGGTGACAGGTCGACTCCTGGCACCACTCTTCAGGTTCGTCCTCGCTGGTCGCGAACTCGTGGAAGCGAGTAGCCTCGTTGCCACTCGATCCATTCGAGTCGATAGAGTAACATCGCGTCTTCGCCGGACCATCTTCTTCCGGGGCAGGTACGACAGGAGCGGTCTTGCGTACAGCCTTCGGAGATGCATGCGTGACAGTGCTGTCAGAGCCACGGTGCTTCGTTTTGCTTGCCGACCTTCGTGGTGGTGGCGGTGGGCTGACGGTGCGTCTCCCTTGACCCTTCTCAGCTGACTTTGACTCGGCACTCGCTCTCGTCGGACAGGCGAACTTGAGCATGCATTTCCGCTTTGGTGGCGTCGTCTGTTCAGGCTCTGTGGGCTGAGAGGTCGGTGGTGGAGCCGGCTTGGCTTCTGGTTTGCTTCGGCACGCGAAGGTGATGCAGCGCTTCCGGCCAAGGTTGGCTTCGACGGCCTGCTCCTGGCCTTCCTGCTTCGGCGCAGGCGCAACGGCATCGTCGAGGCCCATGATCTTTACTCTCTGTTCAAGCGGCTTCTGTTGTTCCAGCGCAGGAGTGTGGATAGGGTCCAATGGCGGGCTGACAGCAGGACTCGGCATGCTATGGCCGTCATCGCTGGTGAGCTCGGTCACGGAGGTGGCGCTCTGTGTACTCCGTGTCGACTGTGTACTCATAGCCCTTCCCGGCTGCATGCGCTCCTCATCTGTATGCTCCGTCTCGGAATGTAGTTGTCGCGTCAAAAGAGACTCCCTTCTTTGCATCGACGGATGCGCTCTTAGGTGATCGAACTTCAACTTCGAAGGCGACCACTTGAGTTCGTCTGGCGGCTCGTCGACCTCTGCGAGCATCTCCTCGCTGTGATCCATACCAGCATCGGCCGCGGGTGGCGCTGCTTGCATTGTGTTCTTGGCGTCCATGTTCGATGCTGTGGCGGGGATCGGATCGGTGTGGTGTATGTCTGTATTGTACTGTTGTATCTTGTATCCTCAAATAAGCGCGAGCGCGCCGTAAGAGTCGACCCAGAGGGTCAGCCTGTGCTATAAGCGGAAGGCGTCCATGGCGAATGGGTGTGGTGCGAGGTAATCGCTGGAATCAAGAGCAAGCAAAACCTGCTACCGGTGTTGACTTGGTGTTATAGGCGCAGTCGTATGATTTCGAATGGTCCTGGTAGAAGATGCTGGTAGTCGTCGGCGAGAGTGAAAGTTCGGAAGCGTCTCGTCTGCAGATTTGCAGATCACGTTGTGGCGCAGGGCAAAGGTGAGGCGTGGATTGCTAAGCGGCGGGCCTCGCAAGCAGATTCGTCTTCGGATGGCGACTGCTGGTGGTTTACACGTCGCTGTTGGTGTTGCGTGGTCGTGTTGGTGGTGGTGGTGGTGGTGAGCAGGAAGGAGTGTCGCGATGGAGCAGGATGTCGAGGGTGGGCGAGTGGAGACTGTTGGGCGTGCTGGGTGGTGGACGCAGATTGAGGAGATCCACAGGCAAAACTTCGCCTAGCCGATGCAACCACTCTGTTTCCCTGGTACAAGTACAAGTACAAGCGGGCGCGTACCTCGATTTGCTAACGGCAACCCAAACAATTGCTCATCTCATCTGCAAATGCGGTGAACAGCGGCTCCGTCCGGCTCGCGCATGAATGCATGAACCGAGACTGTTTTCCTTGTGCGACGACCATGGCATAATCAACACGCGGCCATCTATAGAACAGAATACTAGACGTCACGAACACCACAGGCCAAGATTGCGTCTCTTTCGCGTGTCAGCATCTCCCGTCGCTGCCGTCTCGTCTTCAGGTTTTCTTCGCCCGCATGACGTCGGACACGGCTTGCCGTTTTGGCTTCTCTTCTCGGCCAACATCAGACCGTGCTGTGCGCGGATTTCCACCAATATCCCATCTCCAATCACCCAGTACCTCCTAGCTGCAGCTAACCTCTGCCGTACTTTCGTACCACCACTTTCTCAAACTCTGCACAGAAGAAGCGCTAGCTAGCCCGGTCTGAAAATCCCTCACTCGTAGGTCACGTGCATGCTCAAACACTGTTTCAGACGCCCAAAAGGCCCACCACCTAATGCAACGCTTTTGTACCGGACTTTCTGACCGCTTGGAGACGTTGCTATCCTTCATTTTACGTGCATTGGTCGGTCAGGACTGTCGGTATGCTGACAGCGAATTTTCCAACGTCAACAACCTCCTCAGGCCGTGTTCCATTACGGCCACCACCGGCATTGAAACCCTCCCAACATCTCCCGAACAAATGACAATGCCTACCTAGGTAAAACACCGAGGCCTCGAAGTACACAGGTACTTACCTAACCTATGCGTTCCTCTCGCCAGCGCGGAAAGCCCTGGCAGCCCACTCGACACGATCCTGCAGGGCCTCGCGACGTGCTTCCAGGAAAGCTGGCAAAAGGCAAGGATTTTCAGTAACCGCTGCTCGCGTGGGGTGTTCGCCAGATGACTTGCAGACCTCACCTCGGGATAGTTAAGGACGAGCAGCTCCACCAGCTCTTTCATCCTGCTGCCTTCCCTGCTATGCCATGTGAGCTCCTCAGCTCCTTCGGGTGGGGAGAGGTATGCGTAGCTCTGCTGACATCGTCACGACGAGAAGGACGAGAAGCCGGTCTTGACTGCCGCGTGGTAGAGGATGCAGTAGCTGTTGAACTCCCCAGGAGAGCTTGTTGTAAGAGAGGAGACGGACCTACGTCCTCGTGCATGGCACACGTACCTGCTTGTGCATGCAGTGACACCGTGGCCAGCGCCAGCGTCGGAGTATAACATTGGTCTTACATACCAGTCCGAGAAGGGTAGGTGAAGGCCGTTCCTCGTTGCACTCGGTAAGGTGTCATGTCTCCGAGCTTTTCACAAGCCAAAGCCATCTTGCTCAGGATGTATTGGCCATGGGAAGAATTCCCCTCACATTCGACCACAGATGGTGAGATGAAGAGGATCCGCAATATTCCCCAGACTTTGTTGCGCAGTAACAGGTGGGTTGTATACCCGTAGTCCGGTCAATTGTCGCGGCGTACACTTCAACAGATGCCCTGCAGACTCTCCTCAACTGAAGACACCAATCGGGTGCTTAATACTATCGTGCGTGACCCTGTGGGATGAATGTTTTGCCTTTTTCCTTTTGCACGTTCTTGCGATCTTGCTCAAATGATTTATGCTTTCAGTATGGGTGAACGTGTCACTGAGATGAAATGCATGGAAGGAGGTATCTCACACACTGGTCGTTCATCCTCGCGCCAGTCACGCAGGCTTGAGTGGAGGCCACGGCTACTACGGTGTCTGGTCATGTATCCGACAGCTACCGGGTCGATATGTGTCGGGTAGAAGGCAATTGTGGAAGCCATCACTACCTGTCCACAGCTGTACCAACGTATTTTACAAGCGGAAGAAAAGAATACGAGCCGATCTCAAAATACCGCTTTCCATTCATATCGTTCATGCAACCATGCAAACCCTTTCCAGAACTCCCCACATCATCCCCATATAATCTCGCACTGGAATCAATCAATCCCCAACTCCGCTCGCTCATGCAAATGCAATCCCCGTCACAAGCTCACCATCATTCAAACTCCACCCTATTCCCCCCTCCCCTCGCAGCCTGCAACCTCGCCCTCTCCGCCCTTCGCCTCCGCCTATTGTCCGCAAACGCACTCACATCCGTCCCCGTCCCCGCATCTCCCGGCGACCCGAACCCGCTCTCATTCACCCCTGGCGGCGATCCCAGCCCTTGCGACGCAGGCGAGATCGAATGCTGCGGCACCGGAGGAGGCGGCGCTGCGTTCGCGGGAGGTAAGTTGAGCTCTGACTCCCGGCGCTGCGAAGCCCCGACGCTGCTGTTCATAGCCGGCGGTGGGGGCACGTTGGTGATGGGTTGGTCGCTTGAGGCGCGGATGGGGCCGTTGCGGCGATATCTCGGCCCTGAGGGGGCGGGATCGTCTTCGACGCCTGAGCTGAAGCTCGAGCCGCGGCGGCGGCGGTTGCGGCGTTCTTGTCTCCGCGCTGAGCGTTCGGCGGCGGCTTCTTCCTCGTTCAGGCGGCGGAGCGTCACGGTGCGGCCGTCGTTGGCCATTTTCAGCTTCATGCTGGCCATGGGCTCGGTGCTGGCGGTGCCGGTCGCGGTGGATGGGCCTGCGACGTTGCTGGCGGAGGCGGAGGTGGCGCTACCGCGTTTGTTGAGGCGGGCGCGGGAGCCCGAGGGTCGGGTGGGCGAGAGAGAGGAGGCGGGGGCAGTGATATTTGTGGCCGGTGGATCCCTACCGTAGGCGGAAGATTGGTTGGCGCGGGTGTTTTCGGTGACGAGGCGGGAGGGGTCGGGGTTGATGGCGCCTTCCGGCATTTGAGCGGAACCGAACTGTGGCGGGTCGTAGCCATCTGGTCTGACCGAGTTTGGAGGCGGGCCGGGAGGAGGTGGAGGGAGGGTGTAGCCTTGCTGATTGTGGACGTCGTGTCTGCTTCCGCCGTAACGACTACCTGTATTCATCGTGCCCGCTTCGGCAGGTAACGGCGGATGCGAAGTGTCTGGCCGCAGGTTTGACCGGCTGTCAGGCGCCTGCATGTTCATATCCGGGCCCGTCAAGTGCGTGCCGCTCATGCTCTGCTGCCTTTGGCTCGCATCTTGCGGACCTGGATAATTGCTGGAGAGCCTGCGGTTGTAGTCCTCTTCCATCTCCAGCTGTTGCCGTCTCATCATATCCGCGTTCGCAGCGTCTTTCCGCGCCCTTCGTGCCCTGTTCCACTCCCTGAATCCCGCAAGCGGGCCGAATTCAGCTATACTCTCTCGTAGCGTCGGATCATAATCTCCTCGACTCTCGTACGATAGCTCTGTGTTGCTGGCGTCCTGCTGTCTAGGAGGCCGAGAAGGTGTCCTCCCAGGGGTGTTGGGCTGGACACCTCTCATGTTCACTCCTGGAGTCTCAGGCGAGCCCGGTGCTTGACCAGCTTCCACGCGCGAGATATCTGTCCTACTCACTTCGTTGTGCGCACCGCGGCGTGGTGGTGTGTAGCTGCCGTCATCAGAGTAGTCATCGTCTCGCCGTCTTCGTCTGTTGAAAAGAGACTTTGCACCTTCAAAAGCCGCGAATGCGCCAGCTCCTCCCAATATCCGATTGCGCCAAGTGTGCCTTTCTGGCTCGCTATGTTTCTCGTCCTCCCACGACTCTTTCGATATCCGGCTTTGCGATCCCATCCTGCTTTGCGACCCCATCCTGCTTTGCGACCCCATCCTGCTTTGCGACCCCATCCTGCTTTGCGATCCCATCCTGCTTCGTGAGCCTCCTGGTCGTGTGTTTCTGGAATACCCCGCTGCACCTACTGGAGGACCTGGACCTACGGATGACTGGTCATGAGGTGGTGACCCGATCGGTCCTGACCGCGCAGCCGGCGGCGGTCCATTATATGGCCCTGGTGCTGCTGGTGGAGGTCTCGATGAGTTCCGCTCATTTCGGTCGCTCCGGCTGTCGTTGCTCTCCTCATATTCGCCTTCGCGCTTACGATCTCGCCTTTTCTTCCACCACCCCAACGCTCCCAGCGCTCCGGCACCAGCAAGAGCGTTCCTACCCCAATGGCTTTCCTTCTTTTGAGGAGGTGGTCTGCTGTCCTGTCGGGACCCTGAGACGTAGCTGCTACCATAGTCGGAGTAGTAGTCTGAGGGGGCCCCTCCAGGACCGGGACCCGCTGCACTTCGACGAGGTTTGTCGCGATAGTCCAGCGCAAGGTATAAGAAAACCAGGAAGGACACGGTCAAGGCGTAGAGGATGAACAGGACCTTCGGACTGCCGTACAAGGTTAAGCCCAGCGCAACCTGCACAATCCCGAGGATCGCAATTGCTCGGCCCTGCAGCTTGTGTATCCATACGCTCAGCGGCAGTTTATCAGGATACGTGCTGCGTCTTCTTTCCCGCCGGAACATGCAACTTCCGTAGAGAAACTGCCATATGAGCAAGACATATATCGCCAGGCCTATCCCATGATGGGGATTGCTCAGACTCCGCTCGGGTCCAACCGCAAACCATCCCAGTATCAGAACGACAGTCGCCAGAAAGACGGTCAGGATCTGGAGATACACATGCAGCTTGAAACTCCATCTTGCACCCGGCCACCTCTTTCCGTATTTCGCCAGGAATATCGCAGTCGGTACAATTCCCAGGAATGTGATTGCTGCCAGCACTCCGTGTCCCAATATCAGCTTGTAGTATCCGGGCAGATCTCTGAACCTGTTTCCCATGCCATTGTAGCGCATCGTCTCGAAGTTGAGGCCGACGAGATTCGGGAGGAGGAAGGAGTTGCGGTCGCTGTCCCAGGTGCCATCGCCGACTGTCATGGTGTTGGAGCTGTATTGGGAGCTACCCGCAGGCGACAGATTGGACGTCATCGTTGTTGTTGCCGGCGGCCGCCGTGGAAAGTGTGGACTGCGCTCAATGCGCTCGCTTTGGTTGTTGGACGCTCATCCACGCATTGCGGTCGCAGTACTTGTTGGATCGCTCGCAGGTCGTACAGTCCGTGGCGGTGCGATGCGTTGTCGTTGGTCAGCGGGGCAGAAGTGTGGTTGATTCGTATCGGCAGTGATATCGTTTGCAATGAACTCAGTCCCTCCGAATGAATGCTGCCAATATTAAATGAACGTCGAGCGGCATGTGTCTGCTTGCTTTCCAACTTTCCAGAATCTCTCACGACATTGATGCAGCTCGCCGGCCACAGCTCGAATCTGAGCCGATCGGATCCCTGCATCATCTCCACAGCAACGACGCACTAATGCAGATGACAGACAAATCACGAGAATAGAACGACTTTCTTCTCGAAGTCAACCTGCTTCATCTTGGAAACATCAGGCAGGCTTGCATATTTTCGTGTGCTGAGCCCAGAAGTTGGTGAAGTAGATCTTGATCCGACTGGAATGCGGGCCAGGTCATATCCTGTGGCTTTTCATCAAGCTAGGAAACGGAACATTACATTGCCAGATTCCACCGCAGGCCAGAGAAGCCGTATATGTATTTCGAAGAAACACATGACGATGCATACACTTGTCGCATCGTTGCATTGCAGAGGCGGCCCATTGGGCGACATCGCTATGGTTGGGCGAGGAAGACGTATGTCACTTGATTGATTGACTAATTGATTGACTGATTGATTGAAATGATTGATTGAATTGATTGATTGAATTGATTGAGACCGCAGTACATCCAGCACTGCTCAAGTTAAAATGCCACGATCAAGAAGCGACTGGCATGAACGGGAGCCGACGATTGGTATACTCATCCGTGTGATAGATGGGTCAACCTTGACATTGCTGTGAATTCGAAGGCTCCTGCTACATCTTCGGTCCTCGGTCTTCACACAGGTCTCAGGTAGCGGTCAGCAAGAGTTCAACCACATGATCATGTGAATGCCCAGGCTGAGCTACGGAAGCTGTCGAGCTCGTCCAACGGAAGGTGTAAAGCCGCGCATGCCGCTCAGCATGTCCTGCAGCGCGACCACACTACCCTCCACCACCCGCATATCTGAAGTGGTCAGCCGATCGCGCGAGTCGTACCGCCGGTATAGGCTCGGAAGCAACCGAAGTAGCGTATAGCATGTTATGGTGTCCTGCTTCAGATGATGTTGGATAGCTACCTTATAGATTATCTCGCAGCAAATCTGCTCTCATTCAGCACTGTCAATGTTCAGACCATTTCAATGTGCTGCTAAGGGTTTCGGCAGTGCGCTGTACGAAGACTAAGGAGGAACTGTCAGCTGCTTCCAACGTCCACTCCTAATCCTACTCAGCTTGACGAGATGGATTCTGGTGATGGACTTCTTGGATGACCAAGAGGAGCTCCGTACGCAGGGCGCTACTGCTGCAGACCACAAGCAGCGTGGGGGTTGGTCCCTTCATGCTGTCACCTCGCAGCTCCGCAGTATCTGAAAAGTCTACGATGCCGTAACTTTTACGATCTGGTGGCACAGCACCCATAGCTATGCTCGAGCGCATATGCGTCGTAGGTCAAGAATGGCTGGTGAAGTCGGTCACATGTGAAGGTGAGGTCGGCCTTGGTCGGATGACTGGGTTGGGTTGGTGTTGTTGTCGGATCTGCTCTCTTGGCCCAGGTCGGGCTGTTCCCCGGGCTGCTCGGCAACTAGAGGTGAAGTCGTGCAGAAGCGCGTTGAGGGTCGCCAACGTAATTTGGACTGCACGCTAGAGCCGACGGTGGCGTCGATTGCAACAGAACACCTGACAGAATGGTGGTACAAGACATCTTCCAGTGGTCCATACGGTTGCTGAGTCCAAGATATGGCCGTGGCGAAGAGCTTGCTCACCGCTGCGAGCTGGTATGTCAGAGTGCACCTGTAGCATTCCCTCGTTACACAACAGAGGAAGAAGGTCAAGCGTCGGCGTCTGATAGCGCCATCGTTGTGCATGAGCGGAGTAGGCTAGTAATTTCAGAGGTGGGGTGGAGACCTCATTGGTCTGTGAAGAGATATCATGGCGGGCCCAGATGTTATCTCTGTCTTCGCGTCGCGACGTTTGCCTTTGCTGGTGACGATGGCAGCGACCAACACGACTCGGTGCGTGAGGTGGATGTGTTTGGCATGAAGCGTGAGATGAGGTAGAAGTAGGTAAGGCAACCACGCCTCACTCAAGGCCTGGACTGCCCGCGAACGCGGGGGTCCCAGTGCGGCGGGACGATGATGATATTGGAGAGGGAGAGAGGCTGACCGAAGATACACAGTGTAGTCGCATACTGGATCATACACCTCCATCACACGCCCTCCCACTCCTACGCCCTCATCGGCCCTCGAATAGCCGCTCCGAACGCGCGCAGTTACACCAGGCCGCATCTCGTGATACATAGACTCGTAGAAGTGTCTCAGAGGCGCCACCACCGCATCCACCCACCACACTCCTTTGTCGAAGAAAGAGAGTACCCGTCCTCATGTATGGTTATAAGGCTCACGCATTAAGATGGACTCGGAGGATGGCCAGGTATTCGTGAAGGCACGTACAAGCGGGCGTCTGTTACACAAATCCAAGCCAAGCCCATATCTGACGTACATATCTTACAGAACCTCGCCTACTTCGTCCGCACACATGAACGAGCCCTTGCAAACGCGCTGCAGTTACAGCAGCGGAATAAGAATGGCCAGCAGCAGGCTTCTGGCTCCTCGAGCGATGCCACCACAATCTCCCTCTCGGACGCCTTATCGAGGCCTTTCCTCCCCTTCACCACGGCCAGCGTTAGGCCTGCGAAGCTGACCCTCACCCCCCACCACCTCTTCTACCTACTCAGCAAGTTCGAAGATCTCGGCGTGGATGTCGGTCCCATGAATGTACGCCTGGAGAACCTCCAGTATGACGCTGGGCCTGCCAACTATGTGTCCTTTCTGGGCCACGCACCAAAGTCAAGAGGCAAACAATCAGATGCCGAGTCGATGAAATCGGTGTCAAGCGTACGAAGCGTCATGTCAAGCATGTCGTCCATGCTGTCAAATCTCGGTCTATCGAACAGCGCGGCAAGGGCCGAGAAACAGATGGCTCAACATCGTGACGACATCAAGTATCTCTACTCTTGCTTCACCAAGATTCCCGCCTTGAAGCTGTCGCCAGACCATAGAGCGAGGTTGATATCAGGCTATGAAGAGTTCCCGTTCGACACTGCTGTCCCGCTGTTCGCGTTCAAGAATGTCAGTGCGCTGGAGATATGTGATCTCGATTTCAGGCAGTTTTATGGCTGGGACCGACTGTCCGAACAGTTGCGCAGCCTGACAGTCAAACGTGCCAATGTTGACGATCCGATCGACCTTCTGCAGCACATTGTGCTTGATGACACTGAGAGGCGTCGGAAGCGCTCGTTCAAGACGCCATTGCCGACCACGCCATCAACGCCAGGCGCGCCGTGGCCGGGCTATAGTCCCAAGCCAAAGCATGCGGAGCTTGCAAGGACCTTTTCTGCGCCCAACTCGCCCTACACTGATCAGAGGCGCGGCTCCAAGGGCAGCCCATTGAGCGTCACCCCCGACCGCAAAGGATCAGTTGAAGGCAAGCAGCCTGCGACACCATCACAGCGACAACGCAGCATATCGCCGCCAAGGGTACTCGGGTCGAGGCATGGCTCCTTGCGCCAGCATGCACGGAGTGGCTCACTTAGATATCGACGTTCCTCCGGGAGCTCTGGCTCAGACACGCATGAGATGCCACCCTCAAGACACAGCTCGACCGACATGCTGATTCTGGGTATACTACCATCGTCGAAGTGGCGGATGCTGCGGCATCTCAGTCTTGCCGAGAACGGATTGACCTCACTGGCAGTGTCAAGTCTGTCGCCTGTTGCGAACACGCTGCAGTCACTCGATCTTTCCGGCAACCTCTTCTCTGATGTACCGGACGCGCTTGCCTCGCTCACTCATCTCAGAGCTTTGAATTTGAGCAATTGCATGATCGATAGTCTGCAATCACTTTCGAGGAGTCCTCTGCCGGCTATCACAACGCTCAATCTGCGGTCCAACCGTCTGTCGAACCTGGCAGGCATTGAGCGCCTGCCTTCTTTGGAGAGAGTGGACGTCCGCGACAACAGGCTACGCGACCCCATGGAGCTGGCTCGCTTAGCTGGTCTTCCAGAGGTGATTGATATCTACGTGATCAAGAACCCGTTCGAGCGCACTCACCCGGACTACAGGGTCACCATCTTCAATGCTTTTCGATCTACGCCTGGGCATACCGAGGACGTCACCATCGACACATTCAAGCCTCTTTCACACGAGAAGAAGTACCTGGTCGATCGCGCACCTGAGCCGGTCAACGTTCCCGTCGTCAAGCCCCCTCCTGAGGTGGAGGAAGAGCCTCAAGCTGTCGTCGGTGGTGCACCGACGGAAGATGAACTTCGGGCGCTTGAAGATCTACCTCAAGAGGCACGGCACCAGCGACAAGGCCATCGTCGCACTACCAGCGACCTTGGGCCTATGGCCAACCGGCGGAAGAAGAAGGCTCCACGACGAAGGATTGTAGAGCTTTCACAGCAAGAGACACCGCAAACATTGACAATGCAGCAGCCGGCGCCGGAGCTGACACAAGCACCCAAGACGCCGACCGATAGCGAACCTCCCACCACACCAGGCGACACGCCCTACCATACCGCTCCGACCCGGCAAGTGGAGGCGCAGCTCTCTCGCCAGCGCCCGACACTGGATATTGCCTTTGACTCACCGACACCTGCACCCAAGATTCGTGATCCTTCTGACGATGACGATGAGCTGTCTCTACAAGACTTGGGTCAATCCGATGTGTATCGACAGAAGATGGAAGCTCTCAAGAGCGACTTGGGTCCAAATTGGTTGGCCGCAATGAACGAGGATCGACTGGCGGAGCAGCGCGATCAACGAAGAAGCTTCAGTCCGGCTTCAAGGACGTCGACGATCAAAGCGACCGGGAAGCCAGGCAATGAGAGGGGTGTCAGTACGGGAGGACGAACACTTGGCTGAGGCGACCATCACCACATCGGCCTTTCTGAGGGCATTAGCGAAGGCGTTTGGGCAATCTCCTCTCCTTTCTGGGTTTCTTTGGCAACAGCCTGTGGATGACGGGATGCGGGCAGGGGGAGATGATTGATGTTCTGCTTCTCGCGTCCCAGGGAAGGGATGACAGCATTGTAATCGGGCGGATTGGGAAGGCTTCGTGAGCGTTTTGTTTTGCTTTGGTATCATGCGCGAGCAATTCTAGCGTGCGAGCGAGGCGTTGAGTGGATGGTCTTGGGCTGGACATCTGTGGTATTGGTAGATATGTGTGCTACGATCTCGTACTTTGCGATAACATCTGCATTTCTGGTATCACTCAATTGACATGAAATTGTAGTCAGCAGTGTAAGCTTAGTCTAGATCTGTACCCAGGAATAGGCGATGAATAGAGGAAGAATTAGGAGGACTTTGCAAGGATTCACGGCTTCTCGAAGCGCTGGGCGGCTGTTGTTTGCGTGGACGCTCGCCGCGCACGGACTCGCTCCTTCCCCAAAGGCTTGACGAAACGTTCCCGGTCAACTGCAACCTCGCAACCTCACGACACTCCTCATATCACCGCGTGAGAGCACCAGACTGCACCAGCGTCGGCAGTCAACCACACCTAGCGAAGGTATGTGAATCAGCAGTCCCCGCGTGTCGTGGCCGTCGCTGACCTGGCGCTTCAAGCGGTGAAAATACTGCACCACCAACAATCCAAACGCGAGCAGAAACGCGCACCGCGCGCATCGACAACATCACTGCATATTCGGTTGTATCTGAAGAGTCAAAGAACCCCCAGCAAGAGAAGAAGCAGAAAGGAGACCGAGCAGCAACGAGCGAAGCATACCGGTACTCCCGCAACTTGGACAGGAGAGGTGGCACCAGATCCCGTCATCACTTAGGGATCTTGCAAGAGGCGAATTCATTGACATCAGCATCACGAGGGGCGTGGCGCACTGGTACAAGAGCAGAAGATCCGGTGAAGGCGCGCTTTTTGGGCCTTGTGCTCACTCGCCAAACGTTCGGTAAGTCTCTCGTTTTACGATCTTCGCGTGGCATACACCCGCAGGCGGCGCTGCAGGTAGAGAAGGGAGAGTGGAGTTCACAACAGGGCAGAGAGAGGCGTTGTCAGATGAAAGAGCACAAATCAGTCACGTGCTGGATGAGCACGAGCGACTTACCGTAGCAGGCCGACAGTCTCTTTCAGCAACCTTTTCAGTTTACACGTCCTCCGTACTGACCTGTAGGAGCTTTACAGACATTTCCGGAGCATAGTTGGCTTCTAGGATTGGCCAGCTCCGAAGCAGAAAACACCATTACCCACCCACCGACTGCCGATCATGGCAGACCAAAGTGATGTGGACCTCGACTCCATCATCGACCGACTCCTTGAGGTTCGAGGCAGCAGGCCTGGCAAGCAGGTTCAGCTGCTCGAAGCAGAGATAAGATTCCTGTGCACCAAGGCTCGCGAGATCTTCATTTCTCAGCCAATCCTGTTGGAGCTCGAGGCTCCTATCAAGGTTAGTATATCTGAGCTGACTTCCACACCTACGCTTTGCTGACACACTTCTCAGATCTGCGGCGACATCCACGGCCAGTACTATGACCTCTTGCGCCTGTTCGAGTACGGCGGCTTCCCACCAGAGGCAAACTACCTCTTCCTCGGCGACTACGTCGATCGTGGCAAGCAGTCGCTCGAGACTATCTGCCTGCTGCTCGCGTACAAGATCAAGTACCCGGAGAACTTCTTCGTTCTGCGCGGCAACCACGAGTGTGCATCGATCAACCGCATCTACGGATTCTACGATGAGTGTAAGAGGCGCTACAACATCAAGCTATGGAAGACATTTACGGACTGCTTCAACTGCTTGCCTATTGCGGCAATCATCGACGAGAAGATCTTTACGATGCACGGCGGCTTGAGCCCTGACCTCAACTCCATGGAGCAGATCAGGCGTGTCATGCGTCCGACGGATGTCAGTACCTTCAACCATTGTAATTGAGCTTCACTGACTTTCACAGATTCCCGACTGCGGTCTGCTCTGCGACTTGCTCTGGTCCGATCCCGACAAGGACATCACCGGCTGGAGCGAGAACGACCGCGGCGTTAGCTTCACCTTCGGACCGGACGTCGTCTCACGCTTCCTGCAGAAGCACGACATGGACCTCATCTGCCGCGCACATCAGGTCGTGGAAGACGGGTACGAGTTCTTCTCCAAGCGCCAGCTCGTCACGCTCTTCTCTGCGCCCAACTACTGCGGTGAGTTCGACAACGCGGGAGCCATGATGAGTGTGGACGAGAGCCTCCTGTGCTCCTTCCAGATTCTGAAGCCGGCGGAGAAGAAGCAGAAGTAAGTCTGCACCAACCCTGACCATAACCAAGCAGGACGGATATTGACTGCATCACAGCAGGTTTGGCAGGAGATAAGGCACTCGCTTTTCGCACGGACAACAGACGATCGAGCAGACAAATTGGGTGATTCATTGATGATGGCTGAGCTCGGGCGGGTGGAAGGAAGGGAAGTCACTCGCGTTCTTCCGCTGTTGGCTTGGAGTGGATGAGATGCGACACGGGCACGGCAGACATCGGATCGTTGTGCACAAGCGGGATGCGGGTTTCCTGGAGGATTGTGTAAGATGGCTCGCATGCATTCGGGAAACTATCCTTGCGCTACCTTACGTACTGAAGAGATTCATTCGGAATGCTTCGTCGGCATTTATTGCGTGTTGCTTCTATGGAGATGTGTCGATTGTGACAACTGATTGTGCTGATCAAGGAGTCCCCGAATGTGGCACGGCCAGATCATCTTCGCCACATCAGCAGCCCCTCTCCTAAACCTTGCCCTTCCTCATATCCCCTTGCAACATCTCCGAAGCCTTCAGCTCACCCCTCAAAGTCTCCTTCTCCTTCTTCAGCAACAGATGCAACGCCTGAAACTCCTCCCGACACAAGTCCTGCTCCTTCTTAAGCTCCTCGATGTCCTCCTCCCTTTGCTTCATCCTAGCCTCGATCTGGTTGTTCACCGTCTCAACCATCTTCCGTCCATCTTCAATGCACTCCTTGGCCTTCCTTTGTCGATCGTCATTCCTGATGACGGCCGTGCCGGCGGTCATGTTGATCGTGTCCTCGTTGATGTCGTTGCGCTTGCGGCTGACCCACGCGCGATCCCGGGCTATTTGGTCGATGTAGTTTTGGAGCTTGGCGTTGGTTTCGCTGAGTTGGTCCAAGGCGTTGGCGAGTTCTTTGAGGGTGTCTTTGGTTGTGTGGTCGAGGGTTGTTTCGGCCAGGTGTTTCATGTCGTGGAGAAGATCCATTGTTGCTGCTAGGTCGGGGCTTGCTGACATGGCTGGGAGAGAGAAGTGTTAGCAGGTGATGGCAGCAGACGGGTAACATGAGCACACACCTTCTCCGGCGGTCTGACTCTGGTGGAGGTCTTCCTCAATCGTGACAGGTGCTCGAAGAAGAAGACTGCAGTGGAGAAAGGATGTTTAAATGATACCGCGTGCTTCCTGCATGTGAACTTTTGTTGCTGCATGTGAATCGTTGAACATTGCTTGCTATAATGGCAAACGGTCTTGTGACCTCGAGGGGGTACGAAAGTGTTCTTCGTGTCACATGATACTTGCTCTGAGGTGGGTGTGTGTAGTGAACTGTATGGCAGAAAGCAATACCACAGCTGTGGGCGGTGCAAGTTCGTCGCCGGGCCATGTGAGCAATCACTCACATGCATTTCGCTGGGGCAGCCTTCGGCTTTGGACGAGGACGACGAAAGAGTAGTGTAGGCAGGCAAGCAAGCGACAAGGACAGCGCCCTCTCCAAGACAAAAGGCACCCGAAAAGGCCACACTATTCTCGTGGGCAAGCTTTTCGTGTCTGTGAGAAGATCCGTCACACGGCTCGCGTTGACCAGGTAGGCCGCTTTCACTGTCCCTCGCTTTGGCAGGCACCCATCCCATTCAGATGAATTTCGCCAAGTTTTGAAGGCCCAAGTCTTTCTTCGACCGTGGAGAATTCTTGTAGATGCCCAACCGTCACTCCCAGCGCCGGGATCACGTAGTTTAGGACAATATTACATGACGTCTCGTGATCGAATTCCCAGAGTACAATGCAAGACGAGGACGCACCACGTCGGTCAGAAGCCGCTGTTGTTGTCTTGATCGAACGTGACCATATACGCGAGATCCAAAGTCGAAGTCGAGACCTGAAACATGGCCCAACGCCTGTCTGAGCGATCTCAGCCTATCGAGCTTCCAGAAGCGACACCAGCCGCCGCATTGTTTTCACGCGTCTTTCGGGACTTGACGGCGCCAGCAGCCACGTCGGCGCGGCCAGAAGCTCTCCAAGGCCATGCAATGCAGCATGATTTCAATGTTGTTCTCATCGCCGCATCCGGGAAGCGTGTTAGGTCGCATGAAGCAGACCCAGATCAAAACAGACCACATGTGACACGTGCAGCTGCTCAGGGTCTTACCTCTTCTCCATCATTCCTCCTGGACTGTATCGCGTGGTCACTTCAGTACATGTTAGCATTTTTTGCATGCGAAGCGGAAGTGCAGTTGGAGTCGTCAGATTGTCTTCGAAGATCGGCTTCGTCAAAAGCGGCTCCTCCCGAGCCTAAACTTATCGGCCTCCTTCCTCGTTGCGACCCAGCAACGCCGACACACAAACACCGACCACCTCACTCGCACGCAACGGCATACTACACGCTCACGATCACACGACATTCATTCGCAGCGCTCACGGCGATGAGAGGAGGTGCTTGTGGTGACCGGTTGTCTTGCGGCCGACCCGACTGTCTGGACGGCCATTGAAGCGCAACGAGACAGCACCACGCCACCTGGCTTCGACAGCACAAGGGGGCGTATACCTTGTGCGACGTTCACTACATTCATAACACCTCAACATCGTCAAACGAGCCTACCCAGCGACCGCCCGGTATACCTTCATTCGAACAGCGACCAGCCATGGACATGCAAGACGACCAAGCCGAGCAACAAACACCCACACTCATGTCACCACCTCGGAGTAAGACTCCACCAACCATAACCGGCAAGCGACAGCATAGCGACCGAAATGCGAGCAGATCGCTTCGAAGTGGCAGTGAACCGGTCAATGCGACAGCGTTGAACAAAGCACTACAGCAGGTGGAAGACACATCAAGACCCCGGTCTATCACACCCAATGGCAGCCCGAGTAGGAAACGGCAGAAAGTGCAAGCTGGTGCAGGCGGCGGGAGCGACAGGTTTATCCCCAATCGCTCCGGGCAAGATTTACATGCAAGCTACAACCTCCTGCACGAGGACGGCTCACCCGCAACGCCGTCTAAAAGCCACAAAAAGGTTCACTCAAGCGAGCTGAATTTCCAGAGAAGAGATGCGAACCGGACATACTCCAGCTTGCTGCGATCTGAGATGTTTGACAGCGAAGTGCCTCAAGCTGTACCGCAATCACAAGAAGGGCCTGGTTCAAGGTCTAAGACACCTCCCAGCAACGGATCGATACTATCAGGACCGAATTTGACACCTTCGACACCCCACAAAAACCTCTTCTCATACGGTGCGAACCCGACACAGTCACTCACACCACGATCAACCTCAAGAAGCGAGCGAGGGCCGAACGTCAATGCGCGATCAGAGATATACAGCCTTTCGCCTGTGAAGCACTCTTCTCAGACGATGCTACTGTCTCCGCGAAAGACTCCCAGAGCAGTGAGCAAGGTACCATATAAGGTGCTGGACGCACCAGAACTCCAGGACGACTTCTACCTGAACTTGGTGGACTGGGGTCCCAATGATATCCTCGCAGTTGGCCTGTTGGACAGCGTCTACCTGTGGTCACGGGAAACCGGCATTGTAAAACAGCTCTGCAAGCTCGACAACGATCCCATCACGAGTGTGAGCTGGATACAGCGAGGCTCGCACCTTGCGATCGGGACAAGCAAAGGGCTGCTCTACATTTACGACACAGTCGCGGAGCGAAAGCTTCGGATGATGGCAGGACACAGCGCTCGGATAAGCTCTTTGGCGTGGAACGCACACGTCCTGTCGACTGGCTCCCGCGATCGTTCGATCCTCCACAGAGACGTGCGGACACCTTCGCCCTACTTCCGGAAACTAACAGGACACAAACAAGAAGTATGCGGCCTGAAGTGGAACGGTGAAACACAGCAGCTCGCCAGTGGCGGCAATGACAACAAGATCTTCGTTTGGGATCGAATGGAAGAACGATGGCAGTACAGGTGGGGTGAGCAAGAAGGTGGGCACAAAGCTGCCGTCAAGGCCATAGCGTGGAGTCCACATCAGCGAGGACTGTTGGCTTCAGGAGGTGGTACAGCTGACCGATGCATCAAATTCTGGGACACGCTCTCAGAAGATCAAGCCACAAGCTCGAACGGCCTCCCGACAAATCTCCTTCCCAACCAGAGTGACTCTGCCTTGGACCACTCACGGACGCCTTTATCCGACACCGAACAATCGAACCCACACCTCATCCGTTCCCATGACACCGGCAGTCAAGTCTGTAACTTGCTGTTCTCAACAACGACCTCTGAGATCGTGAGCACGCATGGGTACAGCCAGCATGCCATCAACATCTGGAAGTACCCTTCTATGCAGCAAGTCGTCAGCCTGACCGGTCACACGTATCGTGTGCTCTACCTCAGCATGAGTCCTGACGGCTCTACTATTGTGACAGGGGCTGGTGACGAGACGTTGCGCTTCTGGGATGTCTTCAGCAAGCGCGAGAAGTCTGGTCGCGGAGGCATTGTGGGCGAATGGGGCGTCATTCGGTAGTCGATTGCGGTTGGCGACGGGGTTTTGCTTGGGGGATGAACGAATCTTGACGACCTTGATGAAATCTTGCTGTGCATGTACTCGGGAAGCGCGGCGCTGGGACATGCATCAATACCACCCCTTTGGGCGTGCAATGGAGTAGCGTTACTGGAGAAGCAGATTCAGTGTACAGAATGGATCACTTGTTGGTCTTTCGACATGAAATGTGTCATCTCGCTGCCTCTTCCTTGGCCTCAGCAAGCGACCGTGAGAGCGGCTAATCGGGCATATCTGGCAGTCTCTCCCAGACCCATTGCAAGCGAAGAGTTCCACATCGCTCTCGTTGGTAGGCTGTCGTGGTCTGCGAGAAGATGGCTCCTTTACTGCTTCCGAGCGGAGCCGACTTCGGCCCTAGCGGATAAAGTCTTGACTTCACCTTACTCCCTTTGCCCAACAGCATCTCATGCTTCCCTTTGTACGGGCAACATTGTTGACGAGCATACGAATCCGATCCTTGACCATCAATTCCACGTCTGAGACGCTCCAGAAGCGATTCTACTCTCCATTGACTACCAGCAGGATGAGTACGCCGCAGTATCTGACCGGCGACAAAGCTGGCATAAATGATTTTATAGATAAGTTCGATGTATGGCTATGCCGTTGTATGACAGTATAAAGGTAAGTGAGCTGAGTGAATGTAGGTGTTTCTGTTCGATTGTGATGGTAAGCCTCCTCCCCTTACTACGACGGCTTTACTCTAGCAGACGGGTCTATAAAAGAAGATTAACATCATCCACTCCTCCTTCGGTATCGTTGACAGCGTGCTGCGACAGGTGTCCTATGGTCAGGCGATCATTTGTTCCCGCGTATACCGGAGACGATCGACATGCTGCGAAGTAAAGGTATGCCACCATGCTGAGCATCATGCTGTAGTCGTGCTGATGGGAGCCCAGGCAAGCAATTGGTCTTCGTAACCAACAACAGCACAAAGTCTCGAGCAGATTACAAGAAGAAGTTTGACAAGATGGGCATCAGTGCTCAAGAAGTAGGTTCTGACCGCCCAGGCTGCTTGTCAGCGTCGCTAAAGGATCGCAGGAAGAGGTCTTCGGCTCCAGCTACAGCGCAGCAATCTACATCTCCCGTATCCTCAAACTCCAACCCCCCAAGGACAAAGTCTTCGTGCTCGGCGAGACCGGTGTAGAGCAAGAACTCCAATCCGAGAATGTCCGCTACTGCGGCGGCACCGACAAATCGCTGCTCCGAGACATCACCCCGGAAGACTACTCCAGTATCGCCGACGGCAGCGCACTAGACGATGAAGTCGCCGTCGTCCTTACCGGCCTGGACTTCCATCCCAGCTACCTTAAATACTCCCTCGGCATGGCATACCTCAATCGCGGAGCCAAGTTCCTGGCTACGAACATCGACTCCTCGCTACCAAGCGCTGGCTCGCTCTTCCCGGGTGCTGGCTCGACAAGTGCACCATTGATCACCGCCACGAAGAAGGAGCCGTTGGCGTTGGGCAAGCCGAGCCAGGCGATGATGGATGCGATTGAGGGCAAGTTCCAATTCGATCGGAAGAAGGCTTGTATGATTGGAGATCGGCTCAACACGGATATCCAGTTCGGTATTGAAGGGAAGCTGGGTGGGACGTTATGTGTGTTGACGGGCGTGAGCAAAAAGGAGGAGTTCCTGGGCAGGGGAGCAGAGGTTGTGCCGAGTGCTTATGTGGACCAGCTGGGCGATTTGCTTGGGTAGGAGGTTCTCCTTGCCGTCGAGTGAACAAGAGTGCTACCACTCTCACCACAGCAGCACCTTAGATTCTAAAGAACGGCTCTTGGGCAGCAGCCATTGCCCTCTTATCCTCGTCTGAGAGTCATTGGCAGTGCCAGTTCGGTGACCACAATCACATGTTCGTCGTCGGGGAACACGACCGTGACTCTTAGCCGTCGGCCTCTTCTCTTCTCCTGGATCGATTGCCGGCCGATACAATTACAACGCTCATCATAGCAGCACTTGGGGTCTCGGAGAACAAGCTCCACCTTGAGCGGCCAGCCCCCTGTCGCTCGAACCTGCGTCGACGCTCAGAGTACACTGTCGCTACTCGTCAGATGTTGAAGAAGACGCTCTAGGCGGTAGCAGTGGGCTTCTTCTCTCGATTTTAACATCCGCTCATGATGCATCGTCGCTCTCTTCGGCAACATTTTCGACGCTCGAGAACGGATCCACGGGCCGCACAACTGTTCTTTTCGTGGGACTGCTACTCACAATATCACCTCAGTCCTCCTCCTAACGCACCAAGATCCGGAAAGGATGCTTCGGCCGTATTCTCCTCGCCGGTTACACTACGCGAAGCTCTTCGATTCATGCGTCCAACAGTACCACTTCGGGCCTCTGAGAAGCTTACGTCTTGAAGTTGTCGTCCGGTAGACCAGCTTGCGCTACATTTTCAACGTGCGTACTGTGCCTTTCTGCCATGTCTGTTCAATTTAAGGGGCGTTATGGCTCTTGAGGTCTGTCTCGGCGTGACCACAACTGTACCATGTCATGATCATGCGCAAGTTGGAAATCCAAATTGTCGGTCATGCCATACCTAGGTAGCTTTTTTGACCGGAAGTGCATCTCTCCGCAACGGTTCCCGGTATGTCTTCGGTGCTACTGGTACTTGGCGTGGGATCATCAGCACTGACTAACCTGATTACTGGGCTGTCCTCCACTCAGCCCTGCGAGATCCCCGGTTGACTTGTTTCGACAAGCTCAACCACCTCTGTTTCGCGTCGCGCGATGGGTTGGATTCGCCAGTCGCTCATTTCTGCAGGCCGAAGGAACAAGGTTACCTACTATAGGGATCACGACAACGAATGTCTCCGTGGACGGCGGACTGCTCTCTCCCACGCGGCACTTCTTCAGCCCCATCCTACTAATGAGCGCACACATGCACCTGTGGCTCGAAGCACGTGTGCCGCGCTGGTAGGGGCGGCATGAGCTGCTTCGTAGAGCTAGCCCTGCACGAGATGGAGCTCGAGCGATCTAGATGCTTCTCCCCAACTGAACTGAGCAGGCGACATCTCACCAAATGGCCAAGGACTCTTACTGTGGCATCAATACCATTCGAGCCATGACAGTCCGATGATGTGCCGGCGGAGAGGAAGGAGGCGAGACGAAGCTACACTTACTACGAAAGGACCAATTAACACTGCTTTCTCACGAATGCCTTGCCGGACGACCCAGTCCTGTAATTCCAGCAACTTGGCAGCGGATCGGCGGGCTAGCCACTTGATGGCGTTGATTTACATACAGCAGTCTCCTTCCGGCCTCGGGTTCGCAAACTGATTCAACCCCTCTTCGACCAAAAACGCAGAACACAACAACGATGCCAGCGAACAAGGCCACCACCAGCACAGACAAAGTCTACCGATTCGTCGCGGACCCTTGCCACAAGGAGAACCTCTCTGGACGAGTGACGACTGCTTGTGTGAACTGTCGAAGAAAGAAGATGAAGTGTTCTGGAGACACCCCATGTGGTACCTGCATGGAGAGAGGTCTCCAGTGCGAAGGTTTTGTGGCAAGGAGGAAGCCGTCCAGGAACCCGGGCGCTCGCAGAGCTCACAGTTCACCCATGCAGGAATCACTAAGACGCCCGTCAGTACCGGAGGGCAGCAACAACAAGCGTCTCGCTCGACACTCTGTCGCTTCTGGGTGTACGGAGAATTTGGCCTATCTGAACACGGCCCTTCCGGAGGCTGGGCCTTTACACAGCAACAGGTCCAGCTTGTCTGGGTGCCAAACGAGGACGCTTGATCAGGCATGCTTCTTCCCGCCGCAGTCAACCTGGAGTCACCATCAATCCGCTCCAGTCTCTCCGGCTCCTCTGCAGTACCGAGCATTCAATACACCATCCGAGTACTCGAGAAACGCATATCCATCTCCAGAAAACGAAAGTCGCGCATCCCAACTGTTCTCAGCCGCCAAAGTCTTGGAGACACAGGCACAAGCGCTTCGGCAACTTACACTACAGGCAGGAGACGCTGGGTCAGGAGAAGCAAGGCGGCAGAGCGATAGTTGGCTGCAATTTTCCAATGTCACCATGGTGTCGGGCACCCTGATGCCGTACCAGCAACCAGACTTCAGTAGTTCGGTGCTGCCATATGACGGAGCGGATCCAGGAGGCGGGCTCGCGGTGGCAACGGAGCATTACAGCCCTTGGTCTAGCCTTGATCCTTCCTTTGGGGCCACGTATTCCACTCAGAATGTCGCTGCTTATACGCTACAATCGCTTCCAAGATTCTCGAGCACGCAATGGCCGATCGGTCACGGCTCGACTCACAGCACTTTGCCTCTTGCTACAGTGGCAGGAGAACAGGCGGTTCCCGACGCAGCTGTCGATTTCCAGGCCTTTCTTCTTTCGCAGATCGCCCTGGAGAGAGAGCCATCTCAAGAGAATGTGTATGGTGGCACGATTCCTTGGGAAAGCTTCAACGCAATGTGAGTGGGAAGCCGTCGGGCGCGGTCTTGGGCCGCAAGCAAGAGACAGGGAAAGGGGCCACACGGACACGTCTGGCAGTCTGAGCAACCTTATCACAGATAAGGATCGTCCAGTGAAAAGAGTAACGTGGCCCTTTTGATGCAACCTCAACTCGGAGAAGAAGGCTCACTCTGGCCTTGTGGGCAGCTTTCACCGTTAACAGCTCTAGGTCGCCATGGTGTGAGTGGCGTTGCGGGAAGCAGCTGCTGGCAAGATCTACTGCTCTTGCAGGGGAGGTGTCACATGCAGAACGATCCACAGCCAGTGCTTCACGAAGCATCTTGGTAATCAGCTTAGTTGCATCGCAAAACGCAGGGCCAATAGAAGTACCGACCACAAACGTATCCACTGCCTCACCAAAGTTGCCAGACCTCCGCGCAACCATAGCGTCCATACCAGCATACATAGAAGCATGGCCAAGTAGACCGTCTTATTCGAGAAACAGTAGTGCACCGGCATATACGTCGGAGGCACTGGCGTGGATCTAGTTCGGCCCTTTGCATCATGTAAGAGCTTATTGATAGACGTGGTTGGAGGTAAAACGGCCGCTCACACAGGCCGCGACATGTGGTCGGTAGGTACACTTTTGGCCATCAAAAGCGCACCAAGCAGCAAGCGAATAATGGATTGAGGTAGCAATTACTCTCACTCTGTCACGCCTTCCCTTGTCCCCGACCTGCCTTAGCCGGCGCCGGTTTCCTTGGCTTCTTCTTCTTTGGCTGCTCGAACTCACTAGCCTCATCGTCGGACGAAGCCACTGACGTTCGCTTGGAGGACTTGCCCTTCTTGGACTTGCTACCCTTCTGAGTCGTCTCCACAGCTGCGTCCTGTTCAATAGCAGCGCCGTCCGGTAGGTGTGCACCTTCACCCTCCTGGGCAGACTCCCCACGAGTCAACTTAGCCTTCTCAGCCATGCGGCTCAGCGCACTTCCCATCCGTTTCGAGCTCTCAGCAGCTCTTCTCCTCGGAGCGAAGGCCTCACCTCTAGCCGTGCTCTTGGTAGCACCAGCGGCACCAATCCCAACACCACCGTCAAAGAACGCAGTGATGTTGGCCTGTGTACCTTCGTCCGCACGTCTGTTCATATCCTTAATCACCGGGACCAGCACTTCGTCGGTCCTCTCTTGGCTCCAGCCGATGGTGGCCATCAGGAAGCTGCGCAAGGCATCAAGATCCGGCACGCCCCATTGGAACTGCTCAGGGTCGGCGTCGATGTCCGGGAACTTGTAGGCGGCTTGGACCCTTGTGTCGGGAAACGCAGCAGGTGGAAAGAGCTTCGTAGCGGTGCGGCGGAACTTCTTGCGGAAAGCGTTGCCGGCGTCGTCGGCTTTGGTGATGGTGTTCAGCTGTACACCGTTCAGCCAGTCCTTGAATTCCACAAGCGACGGAAACTCGCTGATGATCTCAAGGGCAGTCACCGGACCAATGCCAGGCAGACCTTCGGTATAGTCAGACCCCAGCAGCTGCGCGACTGAGATCATCTTGTCGCGGGTGAGGTCAAATTCCTTCTCCAGGTCTGAAGTAAGGTAGCATTCAACGAACTTCGCTTGATTGAACATGTTCTTGTAGATCCTTGTGCCACCGAACAGGAAGCAGTCAGAATCGTCGGTGACAATACCATCGACAAGACCCAGCTTCACCAGCTCAGCGCACTGTGCTTCTGCTTCCATTGGTGCGGTAACGTAGGGCAGGCCGAAGAGACGAAGGAGCTGCTGACACTCTTGAACCATAATGTGCGTGACTTCGTCAGCGTCGCGGCGGTCCTTCTTCTGCTGGTTGCGCAGCTGCTTGAGCTCCTTCTCATAGTCCGCGATATTCTGTGCTTGAGTTTTGTTGTTCAGAGAGCTCGCAAAGCGCGCATGTTCTTCTGCTTCCAAGGTCAGGCCACGCAAAAGCTCCTCATCCTCCGGGTCCGAAAAGTCATCGTATTCTTCGACATCCTCTGGTAGAGTGTCTTGATGGACCATACCGGAGGCCGGCACCGGAGCATCCATCTCATCAGCGGCTGATGCAGGCGTTGCAGTGTCCTTGTCCGGGGAATGCCGGTCAGCCATATCGACGTCTTCAAATTCGACAGATGGCGATCGTGATGGCTGTTTCTGCACGGGCTGACTTGCGGATTGTCTCGAAGGGTATGCTTCTACAGCGTGGGCGTTCACAGGATCAATGATAGGTGACCGAGACGCCTGCCGATCTGTTGTCTTCGATCGGGCGTCATCTGCCTTTGAATTTGACGCTGGTCGCTCAGCAGCGGCTTCTCCATCCTCACTCTCGCTCCACTCAAGCATTTCCTCGTCCTCGGAATCCTGCCGTTGGTCGTCTGTGGTTGCAGGAAGAGGCTGTGCCGGCTCGCCGCCATTTGCAACTTTTGGCGGAACTTCTGGTTCTGATGGCTGAGATGCTTCGTCGTCGCTATCGTCCATATCAAACGGCATTGCCTTTCCGGCGCTCAACGGTACAGGCTGATCCTCCGCGACATCTGGAGCCTGTGGAGGCTCCACGCGAGCCTTTTCCGCAACGTCGCCCATCCGAAGATCTGGGTCAAACATTGCAGTGCTTTCGTCAGGCGGAGTCTGCTCGTCCTCTGCTTCTAGATCGATCACCTCGCCATTCTTGAACACTCTCTGTTCCTCTTCGGCATCAAGGTCAATGACCTCATTCGTATCATGCCTGCGGAGACCACCCTCATCCCTCCTTTGAAACTGGAACTGCTGATTGAACTCCTTTGCCCGCTCTCGATCCTCGTTCTCTAAAGCTCTCTGCTTCGAGATATCCTCATCCAGGCTACCAGAGAACCAAGGTGGCAACGGCTCAGCTTTCTTCTTCTCTCGCCCCTCAAGCTCTGGGTTTTCAAAGCCTCCCGCCGTCTCCTCGGTTCTCGCCTGCATTTTCTTCTTTCCCAGCAGGGAAGAGCCGAGATCTAGCTTCTCGAAAGGCAGCGGACCAGAGAAGCCGGCATTCTTCGCAACCTGTGTAGCTTGGTCCGCAGGCTTCGGCCCGGCTGGCTTGCGCCGTGCTGGAGGGCTGACTTTCCGCTTTGTTCTGCGACTCTCAGCCAAAGCAGCTTGGAAGTCCATTGTATCATCTTCATTCTCGCTCTGGCTCTTAGGACTCTCAGATCTTGGTGCTGGGACACCGAAAGAAGTGACCTCGTGGCTGTCGGGAGCGGAATCGTATGCACGCTTGTTGACGATGTTGGCAATAGCTCGGCCGCTACCCTTAGGCACAGGCCGGGCTTCAGGGACAGCGGATTGGTTGAAGACTTCGAGCATGTCGTCTTCTTCAGCATCAGACGCCTGATCATCAGCGGCATCCGCACTTTGGTCTGCATCTTGTTCGTTGCTCTCGAGAGACAATGCAATGGCTCGATTCAGCTCCTCGTCCTCATCTGCACCGTTCTCTTCGCCGAATAGCTCGGCATTTCCGTCGACCTCCTCCCACTCTTCCGCTTCATCTTCATTGGGCTCGTCCGGAACGAACAATGAATTTGGGTCGGCGTCCTTCTTTGGCTTCGGCTTTCTCTTCGCAGTAGACTGTCTAGACTTGTAAAATGCCTGCCTTTGCTTCGCGTGGTCATCAGATTGGTTGAGGTCCGCTGTTGGCCTTTTAGGTAGCCTGTTCAAGCCTTCAATAGGCACGTCTTCGAAATCATTATCGTCCTCCCACTCATCTTCGTCTTGCTTCAACGCAACAGCCGGCTTGTCAAGGTCAATCGCTGTCTCCTGCTTGGTGCCCTCATCACTGATGACACCAAGCGCCCATCCGCCTTCCACGCCGTCGTTTTTGACCAGCACATACTCTCGACCTTTCTCACCGGCAACCCTTCCCCTGCCGTTGAAAAGAGCATCGCCACCTTCGTTGATGTGCATCAATCGTTGCGTCAGCTCGTTACGTTCTGTCACTCGCTCGATCTGGAACCTCGAGAACTCCATCCGATCCGGAAACATGCTGTCGAGTTGGTCCTTGCTGTGGCCCATACGCAGTCGACTGCGCAACCTGGCCGCGTTCAGAATGTTGTACCTATCCGAAGCGGGCAGTGACATGAAGAAGCTGGAATCGTAGTCTATCTTCGAAAAGTCGTATACGTTGATGTCCTCGCCAGTCTCGAACTGCTTGGCGTACGTCTGTAGTTCTTCCAGAGACATGACCCTGGGATCGTTTGGTGCTCCCATCTCGCTCAAACTGACGTCCAGCTCCGGAAGATGATATTGATCCTTCTTCCTGAACTTGCGACTCTGCTGCCGCTCCTGCTGCGTCATGAGGTTCTCGTCGGCGTACACCAACCCTTCGTCTGGCACTTCCTCCTCTTGCTCCTTGCGATCTCTATCGTCCTTCCTCTTCTGCTCATCCTCTTCGGCCCTCCTCTGCATCTGCACCGCCAGCAGTCGCCCAGCTGTCCTGACCGCATCCTCGCGCCTGCCTTCCCGTCTCTTCTTGCGGTTGCTGAGCGTCTGCCTCTTGAGCGCGGGCGCGCCACCATCGAACACGAAGACTGGTTTGATGCCAAAGAAGAGAAGTTTGCAGATACGTCGGAAGAAACCTACGACATGGCTGTTGCGCAGTGCGTTGCCTTCCTTGTCTCGGACGGCCTTCAAGAATTGGTAGATCCAGATACTCGCATCGACGGCCAGCCGTTTTCGGTTGAGCGTTTCGAGCTTGATGGGCCTGGCGCATGGGTGCAAGATCTGCCAGAGGCCGGTGACACCCATCTCGCCGTCGTCTGAGTGGACGGGAGTGGTGGTGCTGCCTCTGGCGGGCTTAGGTGAAGAAGTTCTTGTATGACTCGTGCTTGAGACGGAGGAAGCGGGATGACTTCACCTACTGAACTATTGAAACGCGGTGTCATGTGACCTGAACGCCGAGATCGGAAGGTGCAACAAGCTCTCCTAAACATTTCTTGGAGCTTCAGCAACATCTTCCAATGGCTGCGAGAACCCTACGGATAGGCCTGATACCAGGCGACGGTATCGGTGGGCATAAGGCAAACTGTATGCGCGCATACCATTTCACTGACACATCGCAGGCCGAGAAGTCATACCAGCAGGACGACGTATCCTCGAAGCCCTACCTCCTTCGCTTGGTCTGAAGTTCTCCTTCGTGGATCTCGATGCAGGTTTCGAGACATTCAAGAACACTGGCGTCGCTCTGCCGGATAAGACGGTGGATACTCTGAAGAACGAGTGCGATGGGGCGCTTTTCGGTGCTGTGAGGTGAGTACGTTCGATTGAACCGAGTGCGTAAGGACGCATGTAGAGTGGTAGACTGTACCAGATTGATGGCTGACACTACTCACCACCAGCTCGCCTTCGACGCCTACCAAGGGCTACAGCAGTCCTATTGTGGCGCTGCGCAAGCGGCTTGACCTCTACGCCAATGTACGACCTGTGAAGTCCGTCGCGCCTACGGCTGCCTTCCCAGACCCGATAGATCTAGTCATTGTTCGCGAGAATACCGAAGATCTATACGTCAAGGAGGAGAAGACATACGACGGTCCCAATGGGAAGGTCGCGGAAGCGATCAAGCGCATCTCTGAGCGCGCGTCTTCAAGAATAGCCACAATGGCAGGCGAGATCGCACTACGAAGACGGCGTGTAAGGAATTCTACGGATGGCGTGTCAGGAAAGCAGGCGATGGTCACCATCACGCACAAGAGCAACGTACTGTCGCAGACCGATGGACTCTTTCGTCAAACAGCCCGGACAGCACTGGAGCAATCTCGATTCAGCGACGCCGGCATCAAGATCGAGGAGCAGATTGTTGATTCCATGGTGTACAAAATGTTTCGTCAGCCTGCCGACTACGATGTTATCGTAGCCCCAAACCTCTACGGTGACATCCTGTCAGATGGTGCAGCAGCACTCGTCGGCTCCCTCGGCCTCGTTCCCTCGGCGAACGTAGGCGATGGCTTTGCGATTGGAGAGCCTTGCCATGGGTCCGCGCCAGACATTCAGGGTCAGAACATCGCCAACCCGATCGCTACGCTAAGAAGTGTGGGTCTCATGCTGGAGTTCTTGGGGCAGGAGGAAGCTGCGGCGAAGATCTACCAGGCGGTTGATGAGAATCTGTCGGAAGGGAAGTACCTCAGTCCGGACATGGGCGGCAAAGCGAAGACAACCGAGGTGTTGGAAGATGTGATCAAGCGGTTCTAGGCTGATTGCGGTCATCGTTCTCTCGGTATCCGGTCAGGCAACATGAGCAGAAGCCTTTCAGAATAAGCATGAGAGCTTTTCGAGTTGAGGAGAAGCACAGTACAACTTCTGTAACCTTTACTCTCACCGCTATCGGCTCTTGGTGTTCTCTCTTACATTGCAGACAAGTAGTAGTACAACAAGTGATCACGTTCAATGTCTTCCAAATCGCGCACCTATTCACCACCCCACCGTCATTAGCCCGAGCTCAAACTCTCCCCAGATCCGGGCGGCTTTACTTCCACTTCACTTCGTCTCACCTCTACTATACCACAACATACATGTACCGAACTCGGTCAGTATCATGAGACTTCCCTGCGCAAGACTAGATGGTCGGAGAGACGAGGTCCAGATGAGGCCACGGTGAACTTGAAGCGTACAACATCACGAGCCTTTCGTTCCAACGACAACAGCCGCCTGCAAGGCCCTCAAGATGCCCCGTCTGTTCCCACGCCTGACGGCCACCCGGCTCCAAGCAACCACCTACCTTCTCGGCATAGCCCTCTTCAGTATCGCCTTCCTCGTCTTCCTCAACAGCAGCATCTCGTTCGTTGTTACGGATGTCATTGGGCAAAAGAAGGGCGTGGGAGATGCAGTAGGGACACTCGGCTTTGCGGATGAGCTACTGGCACTCGTTGCGTGTCCGATTTGGGGCCTACTCAGTGATCGGATTGGCGTACGCATTGTGGCGGTCGTTGGCTACTGCATTGTGGGTTTGAGCTTGATCTGCTTGGTGCAGAGTCAGAACGTCTACCCCGACCTGCTGGTGGCAAGGCTGGGCTTCAGCATTGGAGGTGCGGCCTGCTCTACGATGGTAACCGCAGTGCTGCCCGCTATGGTAGCGAAGAGGATGACCAAAGAGGACGATGAGCCCAATATCCAGGAGCGAGCGCTAGCGAATGGATACGCGGGAAGGCTGCAAGAAGAGGAGAGGGCGGCTAGGAGAGACAGCATCGGTCATGGTGCCACTCCCAGTGTGAGCAGTGAGCTCACCATCACTCCAAACCGATATGTTTCCCGGTCTCAGACAAGACGACAGGCCAGCGGATCGGGGAGCGATCAAAAGAAGGACACAGACGAAGAAAGCTATGCCGGTACATCGCAGCTGGCGGGCTTCGTGGGCTTCTTCACTGGTGCAGGCGCTCTCCTCGCTCTCGTCATCTTCCTCCCGCTACCGGCGCACTTCCAGGACGAAGGTCGCAGTCCAGCTCAAAGCTTGCAGATCAGCTTCTATATTGTCGCTGCCATTGCGTTCTGCGTCGCGATCTTCATTTTCTTCGGACTCCGCAACCTGCCTGGGGAAGAAGAGAAGAGCATCAATCACCTCTGCGACAGACCGTACGACGAGAGTACCAAGTTGGACTCCCAAGGCAACCTCCACACGACACTGATACCGACGCCTTCGTACTTAGAACTTGTTAAAGACGCTTTCCTGCTCGGTCTGACGGACTCAACAATCTTCTTGGGCTACCTCGGCGGCTTTGTCGCTCGCGCCTCCTCAGTTGCGATCAGCCTCTTCATCCCATTCTTCGTCAATGCGTACTTCACTCGGACAGGCAAATGTCGCTCGAACCCAGACAACCTTCCTGACATCAAGGAGAACTGCCAGAAAGCGTACCTTCTCGCCTCAGCGCTCTCTGGCATAGCAGAAACAGCAGCGCTGCTCTGTGCACCCATCTTCGGCTGGCTCGGGGGCAGAGTTGCGAAAGGAGCGAGCGAGTGGCCTTTGCTTGGTGCCGCCGCGGTTGGTGTGGGAGGTTACGTTGCGTTCGGGATGCTCAGGAACCCAGATCCGTTCCATGGCGATGGAGGTCAGTGGGCGTTCATTGCAGTTATCCTCATAGGCATCAGCCAGATTGGCTCGATCGTCTGCTCACTTAGTCTGCTCGGCCGTGGTATCAACGAAGGCGGTGACAGCAGAGCGCAGCCAGCGGACACCGCACCCCAAGAACGGTTTGGCGCTATGGAAGGCTCGGAAGCTGCGCCATTGCTCCCAGGAGCACCTGAAGAGAAGGCCAAGAAGGACCGCTCCCGGCTCAAAGGCTCGATTGCAGGCATGTACAGCTTCGTCGGTGGAGCAGGAATCCTGCTGTTAACCAAGCTCGGGGGTGCGCTGTCGGACTCGTGGACGGCGGGAGCGCCATTCTTCATGATGGCGATCTTCAATGCCGTACTGCTGGTCGCTGTGGTCGGCGTTGCTGTCGGAAAGGCTGCATTGCGGCGGGAGGAGGCCAGAGACCGGGGCTGAGTGGGTTAGCTGGATTAATGCAGAGTATGTTTACCATTTCATCAGCTGCTCGCCCTTCATAAGCTTGTTCGCTATCTTACATGTACGGGCGTGTGTGTTGACTGTGCGTGCAGCCGTTCTCTGCTCCGCTTTGCGCAAGCCCGATCACGTGGACGCCAAGAGCCTCCTGCCGTTCTTGTCCTCCCAGCATGATCAATGCATACCGCCATGTCAGGCATCAATACCCTACCGCGGATCGCCACAGGGTCATACCGGCACTGAAAAGTAAAGCGTCCGGCACGAGAAATCAGTCGGCGTTGCTGCTACCAGATACCGCCAAAAGGGCAAAAAGGCAAAACGACAATGTACCCCTCCTGGCCAGAGTCGAATCGCCGACCTTGGATTAACAGAAGAGTTCATCTTGCACGCAATTGAACAGATTTCGCTATTGTACAGGACTAATCTCCCAGACTTTAAGCGGCTAATGGGCTCTCGCCCCTAAGATACTCTCAGTCTGTTAGCGTGGCAAACCAACTTCACCATTGCTGGATTAGAAGGCACCATCCATTACTGGACCCACGAAGACACAGAATGTTGAAAATTATTATATCCTTTGAATTCTTGGCCGAGTTTCTGCCGAGCCCACGTAACATTTGATATCACATGCATAGAAGCTCCATGCTCTTCAACTTTCTGGCGATGACGATTTCTACTGGAAGCTTCCACAACTCACTGGTGAGTTCTCCGATGTCTGAAACGCACCTATCAAGCACGCAAATAGCCTCACATCACTCTTCGACGGCCGAGAAGAGCGCTCACTTAGCACCCACACTTACACACAACTACGCTCTCCCAAATCTCGCCCTTGCAACACGACTATCTTCTCCACCTTACAATCCACTCTCCACATAACACCGTGGCTAGCAGCAGCATGAACCTTGTGCCCGTCTTCGAGACGGCCGACACCACCCCACGCCGCTATTTCACATGCTTCGAGGAAGAGTACGATGTCATCGAAGACTGGGTGGCCCAGCACAAGCTCACATACAACCACTTCTTCGCTTCCTACACCAACTACACTATCAAGGCCGCTCAGAGGTACTCCAACCTCAAGCAAGCGCAGCTTCTCGAACGGTTTCCGGTAGTGGAATTCGCGATGATGTCCCCTCTTCTCGACTTCGTGACGGAGAAGGGCGAACGCGTCAGCAACTCCATCGACATCAAGAATGCGCTGGTCGACTACGCGGTCATCTACGAAGCGGGCCCTACGTACGGCGAGGTGGACATCAAGAACAAGGAGGCCAGTAAGTTGCTTCTCCAAAACCAAAACTATTCCAAAGGTCATTTACTAACACATCTAGTTTTCAACAGCCAATGAGGAGATGGAGAAGGCGCAGAGACGTCTTGCGAAGCACGTGTTCTCCGTCGACCAGATGAGCGATTTCCAAACCAAATTCCCTCTGGGCTCTTCGGCGGGGAGAAGGAGAAGGCGAAAAAGGCGAAGAAGACAATGAGGCACAAGACCAACAAGACCATTGTGCGGATGGAGGGGGTGGATCTTGGATGCGGCGAGGATGGGGACGAGGCGAAGGAGGATGAGGCGTGAGCTTCTCGAAGGCCGGAAGTGGTGCTGATGGGTGTGTTATTGTGCTTTGCGTGCTGGTTCGGCAAGGAGAGCAGGGCTAAAGCTGCCGCTCACTGGGCTAGCTTCTCCAAGGCTGGAAGTGGTGCTGATTCGGGCGCCACTAAGTTTTGCGTAGTAGCTATCGGCAAGGAGAACACGGTCGAAGCTGCCACTCAATGGACGTTCTCACACATGATGACAGTGTGTCGACGAGAGTGATGTGGCCTGTTCAGGAGCAATTGCGTCTAGGAGAAGCTTGCCACACATGCCCAATGGGCCGCTTGCCTTGCGCCAGTACAGCATTTAACCTCAACATACGCCTTCAACACCCCCTCAAACCGGCTCCAGCCATGCCATTTATAGTCATTAGTCATCATCCCCCCAAGCGAGCGAACAAAGCCACCGTAGCAACAATCACAGCAAGAAACGCCCTACGCAATACCCAACCCAACCTTCGCCTCCCCACCATCCATCCTGCCCCTCTCCCGCATCCGCCTCCCTTCCATCAGACCCCTCAAACCACGCTTCTGCAACCCCACCACAGCGCTAAACGAACCATTCCAGACTTCGTTGGCTCCATTGGCGCGATTGAAACTGCTCGGACTCAAATTGCCTTCCAGATCACTCATGCTCGTATCCGTAGCCGCGCTGTTCGGAACGTCGTCCTCAGAGTCTTCTGCCAGTCGCTGGCCAGGACGCAGAGTATTGCGAGTCGATCGCCCGTTCGCCATATCGGTATCTATCCGGAGTGCAGATGAGGTGCGGGTATTACCGTTGACCATGAGGCTGTCGAGACCGGCCAAGCTGGCTGTGCGTAGTGGAATGGTGCTTTCTCTGTTGTTGCCTGCCACAGGTGCGAACTGCACTCCGTCACCGCCACCCGCTGCCATCGCCGCGGCGTTGAAGATGGCGGCTGCGTTGCGGCCGTCGAGTGATTCGTGCAGACACTCAACAACAGCCTCAAGGAGTCCGTCGATCTGGTACGGACGTGCGAGTTGTAGTAGCGAGCAGAATACTTGCGGCGTCGCGAGAGGATGGGGTGGTTGAGGTAGGGTAGAAGTATAGAGGTAGTGCAGCAATGCATGCAGCGTCTGCGCCGTATGAGGCAGGTAAAACAGCCGGGGACGTGATGAAGGTGGGGCTGATCGGACGTCTGGCATTTCGGAGTGGTGGTTTGCCGTCACTGTGGTGGCAGCAGAATTGACCGATGGTGTTATGGTAATACTAGAGTTTCGCGAGGGGTGACCGGCTCCAGTAGGCCTCAAAGTGGCTGCATCGGTGTCTGAAGACAATGCCAGCGATTCTCTAAGGAGATTGGTGAAATGCACACCCCATCGGCGCGCGATAAGTCTGGAGTTGACGGGAATGCGCGTACCATCAATGGCAAGGAACTCCATGTCGGCCAACTCGCGGACGTTCATTGTCAACGAGCCAAGCTCTTCGGCTGCTGGCGTTAACACTCTGCCGGCTGCAGAAATGTCACGACCGACATGTAACGACGTAGCGCTCGCTGACAGATATCCAGAGGATGGTTCAGTTTTCCGCGGGTTGTCGTACAAGCCAAAAGCCTCGAGCTCTACAAGGCATATGTTGCTGAAGTTGATTCTGCGGTTGTTGTAGTCGTCGACAAGACTTCGCTTGCGGTTGCCGAGAATGACGAAGGCGTTGCGTCTGCCCCAGAGCACACCCCTGTTCCAGCTGCCTTGACTGAAGATGCTACCTCCGGCATCGATGCGACCCCAAGTCAGCGTACGGAGATCCAAAGCCCAGAGGGCGTACTCTTGTTTGGAGGACGTCAGAAAAGTCCCAGACACGACAAAGTGGTTTGCGATGATACCACCGCTCGGGAAGCGCAGTCCGGGAGGGGACACGGTGGTCTGCATTGCCTTCTCCGTCAGTGTGCCGTCCGTCAGGCGCACTTGGAGCTCGAGCTTGACATCGAGGAAGTTGTAGTTTGAGTAGATCAGGAGTGGCGCGCCTGAGCCAATACTGCCGGGCTCGTCGTCCTCATCTTCCACGTCGTTCCGTGCATGTGGACCGGCTCCGATTTGAGCCGCGCTCATGGTAGTGAGAGGAGTGACCACGCTACGATAGGCACCGCAACTGCGGCCCATGCCCGTCGTGCCGGTCCATTTGAGGCTCCTAAGATTGAAGACACTGACTTGTTCAATGTAATGGTTTGCACTGTCTTGTCCACCCACCACCACCATCTCCGCGCCGCCTGTACCATCCAGTGCGACCCCGAGTGAGCCCTGATTGGGGTTGCTTCCTGACGGATTGTGGTGAACAGCCGACATGGGTGCGCTCGCCGACGTGAAAACGGCCGAGGATGGTAGTACAGCGGCACAGTGAGCGTAGCGTCCCTGAGGAGCATCGGGCGTGTGGATCCTCATCCAAATTTTGGTGCGCGCGTCGTAGATGTGAACATCGGACATCACGATGACCTCCGGCGTACCCTCAGGGGCCGGCTCTGCCGTGGGCTGAGATGGCGACATGCCACCGTAGCATACTAGTTTATTGTCACCGAGTGCACAGACACTGTGGAAATACCGAGGAGCGGGTATTTCGCCCTTCGCCTCGACCTTCGTCCAATGCCGTGACAGCAGATCCAGCTCGTACAAGTTTGACGTGAGCTGCGGCTTGGACCTAGAAAGTCGCCGCCCGCCAAAGACGTAGAGCTTATCTCCAAGTATGGTCGTCGTCGCGCCTACCAGCGGATGTGGCTCTTTGCCAGTGGTGCGATGGACATTACAGACCAGGCCAGACAGATGCGCTGGGTTCGTTCTTGGCGTACTTTGAGACGAAGTGGTGGCTGTCTGCGAGTTCGCGGCATTTTGGTTGGGCGTGTGGGAGCTCGCATCCTCCTCTGTGTGAATAGACTCCGCTTCAGAAGCCGACTCGTACTCTTCCAGACGTCCCACCAGGCTGGTGGAGCTGCTGTGTGCGCTCGAGAGATATGCCTGCGTTTCCAGATTGAGACGGTCGGGTGAAGTGGCGGAATTGTTGGGGTTCATAGTGCTTGTGCGACTTGATTCTGGAGTCGGGAGTGGTGTATCCAGATCAGATAATGCTGTGAGATCGGCGAAGGTATCCAAGAAGACGGATTGTGTCAAGTGGACGCGCGGTGGCGCGCCCGGCTGCTTGACTACGGGTTGCGCCCAGTCAGGTATCTTTATCTCAACATGACGCGGCCGGTTACGGCCTTTGTCCGCGGAGAGTGAAGGAGCCGGGGACGTAGACTGGTTTCGCGACGGGTCGCTGTCGTTCGAAAGCCAAATCGAGACGGAACCGGACCTGGATGCCGAAGGTAACGGGACTATGGACGCATAGTCTGGAATGACAATGGGTACGTGTTTGGGCCTGTTGCTGGCCGCTTGAGTGCGCGGTGGACTGGCCGATGGCTCATAAGCTGCTGTATGCGACTTTGACGCGCTGAGTGTCGGCGTTGAGCCCGGACGCTCCTCGAGTGAGGTCTTCTGAGCAGACTTGACAGGGGAGGATTCCGCTCTCGCACGCTTGTTGGCTTCAGTGACCTTGGACGAGAGTGACTTCTGATGCTTCTTCGGAGGTCTGTCCTTCTTCGGCGATGGCGACTTGTTTGAAGCGGATCCCTTGCTTGCGATAGAAGGCTCTTCGACTGGCTTGCGCGACTTCCTCAGGCTGGCAAAACTTCCCCCTTCGCCAATTAACCCAGTAGCACCTGGCAGGACACCTAGAGGAAACGCCATGATGTGGTCAGCAGGAAGCGCGTGTGGTCGTGGTGGTAGTACTGGGTGGTTGAGGCACAGAACGCAAAGGGGAGGTGGGCTGGAAGGGCAAGCGCAAACACACGGTGAATCAAGGCAGATTGGTCGACTTTAACTTTCTTTCAAACGCATCGCATGCACTCCTCGCGTGCGGCCAGCTGCGGACATGTGTCGTGGTCGGATGCGAATTGAAAGCCATCCCAGTCCGTTCATCATCCGTTGTGCATGTATCCGCTGCGTAACCACAGCGGTGGATAGCCCTCTCACCTCCCACAACTCACACCACGTCGGACGCAACACTCTCAAACGGGGGAGAAGTTCTCACCTTTCTTGATATGTTGATACCGTAGACTGTGCAATTGCGTATATCACCCCTCCAAAGATCCAGTGCTATTAGGACGAAAGTACACAATGCTTGCAATTTCAGATGCAAGGCGGCATGCGGTTGCTGGCTTGGCTGTGATTCCAGATGCAAGGGAGGAGACGGCCCGAGTTCGGGACGACATGATCCCTGCAGCTCGCACGTGCGGAAGAGCCTCGCCTGGATATAGCTTTTTCAAAAGCTAAATTGTATACGAGAAGGTGAATGTGGTTTGAGTCTTCTAGATAAACCTACGCGATCCAAGACTTGGTCTGTCAACAAAACGTACCGTCAGTCTCGGCAGAGCACCAAATGGCCCCTTCGCACCAAGCGACTGTTGCTCTTCTCCGCCCCACGATGTGCATCGCCCGTTTTCAAGACGCGCCTCCATGACACGCCTCCATCTCACGAGGCTATTGCCACGCTGGGAGAAATGGCTGCCGATTATGCCTCTGCCCTGCTGTACACGGGTGGCTTCGTCTCGTCATGCAATGTCTATTCTTAATGGAGTAGGTGTACTGCAAAGGTCTGAATCCTCAAGCGCTCGACTGCCCGGAGTCTTCCTGCACAGTGGTCTCGATGGCTAGTTGCGACCACCCTGGATGCTCAATCATGCGCGGTCGGCCTCAGACCGCCTCTTGGACCATCTGAGCCCGTACCAAGGGCCCCATAGACAGCGCTCGGCACGAGCTTAGGATTGAGATGGCTTATCAAATAGAGCTCAACGAGCCCTCCGTCTTGGTTCGAAGAGTTAGACCACGAACTTTGGTCGTCTTTGACTCGTCTCCCTCTCAACCTCTGGCTCGACCCTCTCTTTAGTCCTCCTGCTCTCCTTCACATCGCCCGGCCCACCACCCTCTCTAAGTCGTGCCGCCTCCCTCTCCTTCCTCTTCTCCGCCTTCCGCTTCCACCCCTCAATCACCGTATCTGTCTCCTCCAACTCCTTCACCATCTCCTCCCACTCCCGCTCCGTCTGCTCATCACCCGTCCCAAGCGCCTTCCTCACATCTACCTCCTCCCCATTCTTCACCTTCTGCACTACCTCCCGTAGCAGACCCAGCTTAGCTTCCGTCTGGCGCGTATACTTGAGCATGTCATTGCGCAGTGCGAGAATCTGAATAGCATTGCTGCCGGCGAGAAGCCCGAGGAGGATGAAGATGGTGTATGGGTTCCAGTCTCGAGGGCGAGTGCATACCCGGCTTAGAAATCCAGGCCGCGGCGGTGTTGTAGCAGACTCTTCCAGGGATGGTTGCTGCCGGCGCAGCGGTTTGGGTACCAGGCTGGACCAGAAGGAGGGGGTTGCGACTCGAGGGAGCGCGGATTCATTGGCTGGAGCTGAGTAGAAGCGTTTTATGGCAGGTTGCTGTCGCTTCAGACAGGTCGCGCAGATGTTCTGCATGGGCCGAAGTGCTCGTGAGGGCGCCATTGATGTGGTGATGTCTGTCGCGGGTTGTGCTGCCGGTCTCGACGATCTGCAGCTAAGATTGAGTTTTCGGCAATCGGACGCAGTTGCCCCGTCAACCTGAGCGAGAAACGCGACGCCCATCTTCGAGACCTCATCCGGCTCAATGCATCTGGAGAATAGGACAAGGTGGACGGTGGAGCCATCCGAGGAGGAGATATGGGAGCATCAACTATTCCGGAGTGTGTGAGAAAGGACTTTGAGGCCGGAACGGCCTCGACGAGATCCGTGGCTACGCTACAGACATTGCTCGGCCTGGTCGATGCCACGCCAGGAGCTGCAACGAGAGACCCCATCGGGCCCAGAGCGGGCAGTAAGACAGACACAATTCCCGTGCGCAATGGAAGAGCTCCACCAGGAAAGCCAAAGCCAGCGCGACCGGTCCCAGCATCGGAGGAGAGAACGAAAGGCTTGTCGGGGCGCGAGAAATACGCGCTCGCCACAGAGACGATCAATACATGCTTGAAACTCCTGAACGACACTTTGAGGTCTTCGAAAGCTGCGGCGGAATCGAAGCACTCGGTGAAAGCGTTTCAGTCACCGGCTAGTAGGCCTAAGAAGCCGCTACAGCCAGTGTCGGGCAACATCACGCCAGCGCCGTCGCCGCCGAAAAGACGCAAGGCAAGTGAAGCATCAATCGCGCAAATCGCCTCTCCAGCAGAAGTTGACCGGAAAGAAAATGCGAGGGCACTGGCAAATTGCGCTCGATTATCTACCGCCTACCTGCGTAGTGTGGACACCAAAGCCCTGGGTGTAAGACCACTCCCGAAGTTTCAAATGGAGTCGGGCATGCTAGCACTTTCAAACAGCCTCGTTGGACTCGGAATGTATGATCTGGCCGTGAATGAGCTGAGCTTGGTGAAGCGGAGCCTGGAGCACACTCAGAGACCACCTGGAGGCAAAGTAGACGTCAAAGTAGCCGAGACCGCCAAACAGCCGTTGGTGAGCCTGTTACAATTGGCGCTGCCCAACGATGCTCTGCTTGAGGACGATGCGATTTCTCTGGCTCTTTCGTACTACCAAACTGCTCTGAAGCTTCTTTCAAGCCAACGGAGGCCGCGCGGAATCGAACGGATACCGGAGTACCTCTCGCTTGAGGGCCCCAATGGCTACATTGCGGTACTCCGGCGCCAGTCTACATTGGACGGCAATGCCACAAAGGTGAACAAATCGCTGGAAAACATAGCAAGTGTGCTGCTCGGCATCTGCCCTTCTGTTGCGTCGGCGGGGGATGAGGCCGCCGTGGATGTGCGAGCCTCGCCTTCTCCGGAAGCAGTTTTCAAGGTCCAGACACTCGCATTGCAGATCCGAGCGATTGTTTTGAACAGCAGTGGCCAGTACAACGAAGTGGAGAGAGAGTTGATCGGCCCTCTAGCCAAATGCATGACGGCATTTGCCAGGCGGTTTCGCGGCGACGCCGTTACAGCGAGCGATGTCATGGTGGAGAGTTACAAGAAAATCACTTCGGGTCTACCAACGAGAACAGGCCTTCCACTATACAGTATACACAGTCAACTGTACCATCATGCAGACAAGGCTGAGCTGTACGAAGACGCTTTGCAATGGGCAGAGCAGTTGGCCAACGACTGCCAGGAGCTGGAAGCAAACCACGCAAGACATATCGCTGCTGTCGCTGGCAAGGCTGCCATCGAAGCACACCTCCGCCTGCCAGATGCTCGCATAAGTATGGAAAAAGCAGCACGCCTTCTCGCTGGCAAGATCAACGGCGGTAGCAGAGAGTACGAAACTCTGGTGCGCAGTCTCGCCCGGTTGACTTTACTACGCTCGGCTCCATTATGCTCGCAGCAACTGTTGGCCGCAGCCGCCAGATTCGCACAGCGCTACGCACGCTCATATCCAGATTCCTGCATTCACGACCTCCAATCCATCATGGACAGCGCCTTGAGGAGTAGCAAGACGAGCGACGACATGCTCTCTTGGATCAGTCTAGATGCTGCGACCATTTACATTCAGGCTGGAGTACTGAGAGCGGTAGCTACCTGTGCTACAGAACGACCACTCGCGGAGGCCTGGTCTGTTGATGCTGCAGCTATCTCCTTGAGTCGAGTACTTCGAGGCCTCGTTCTGAAGTCTGTACGAAGCGATGGTGACATCAAAAAGATTCCAGGCATCAATGAGGACGTATTGGAGCCGGCGCAGAGAGGTGCGATGCTGGAATGGCAACTGCACTATGCTGTTGAGCTCGCTTCAAGGACAAAGTACCACCATGCTTTGAGAAAACTTCTTCCGGACCTCCTTCGGGTTCTGTCCAGCGTGTACGATGTTTCGACCTACCCCATCCGACGAGCCAGAGTTGTCTTCGTGGTGCTTGGCCTCCACGAGTGTCATCAGAGCTTGCTGTCGGAACAAGTACGCCAATCCTGGTGCGAAAACGTTCCCAGTGATCTATCCCAGCTCGGAGAAGACGCCGGATTGGAGCCTTATGCTCATGACATTGTCGCGAGGAGCCAGGTGGCCCAACTGTTCTCGAAAGGTAGACCAACGTTCGAGGAGCTCAACCCTGCTTTGCAGTCCTGGCAGAACATTGTCGATCGTCGTGCAGATGGAAGAGCTGTGTCTGGTATGGTCGATGACCCGGTCTCACTGCAGGAACAGCTTCGCTCCATTGCTGCATATTTCAGGATGCTTGGAGATGATGCGGCGACACTGGCAGTGTTACAATTACTTGTGAGGCTCCATCGCTTGACTAGCACAGGTTCTGCGGTTTCTGTTTCTTCCTGCGTGGAGCTAGCGGAGCAGTGGTTGCGACTTGGCTACTCCGAACACGCTGGCAGTGTACTTGCTCAATCCGAGACTCGATTGCAAGATCTCAAAGAGGCCAACCTTGAAAGACTCCACCATCGGCTCGCCCACGCAGAACATCTCCAGGCGATGGCCGATACGGAGAAGTGTGCGACTGTGCTCGACGAGGCAAGAAGTCTCAGAAAGGAGCTGCCTCCAGCACGCATCTCGACGGAGCAAAGCCGCGCCTTCGAGTCGCTCCATGCCCAAGCTTGGTTGGTGCAGTCGAAGAACTGCCTAGCGGCAGGCTCACTGCACGACGCATTGGCGGCCGCGAAGCAGTCAGTGAGAGTGTTGAACAGCGTTTGGTCGTCTCTGGAGCGAATGGAAGACGGACCTCGACAACACCACCGCCCTGAGGCACCTGAACCAAGCGAAGCGAGCATGGACGGCCTTGCCCAGGGTGTCAGTAAGCTGGATCTCAAAGCCGCTGCCACGAAGAAGAAGCAGTCCAGTGTGTCAAATCTCAGAGGAGCGGCCTTCTGGCCTATTGTACCTCTGATTGTAAGGTCGCTACAGCATCTCTCGGACATGTACGCTCATCATGGGCTCTTCATCGAAGCCGACCATTACTCTGAAAGGGCGGTCTCCATTACCAAGTCCATGGGATCGAACACACTCTTGTCCCGAGCTCAGAGCCACCGAAGCCAACTGTTGACATTGGCCGGCCAATTAGAACAAGCCGAACTTTGTCTTGAAATGAACGACACTTCTTCGGCAGACCAAGTGTCGTTGGGTCAAGTGGAACGTCTTTGTGCCAAAGCAACCTTGCGGAGGAAGGAAGGCTCTCTGGAAGTGGCGTTCGACCTGTACGAGCAAGCAGAACAAGTCTTGCAAAAGCTGCAGTCCGACAGCCATATACGGGAGCTTGAATCCTGCCTCGATCCAAGCACCAATGGTGTGGAGCATCAATTTCAGTCTCTCGCATTAGCCGATGAAAAGCAGCACGGTCGCACGGATCCCTCCAGCAATGCTCATGCGAAAGGCAATCATGGGAGGAAGATCGTCAAACAGCCTGCAAGTGCAACGAAGAATGCAAAGGCGCCGCGCAAGGCATGCGCGAACCCACAAACAGCAGCTGTCGTGATGGCTGCCCATCGCTCTCCGATATCAAAGCTCCAGAAACTTGCCCTCAACAATAAAGCTCTCGTCGCTTTGCAGCTTGGCCGTGGTGTGGAATCCAAAGACAGTTGGTCATCTTCACCAGGGCTCGAGCAGTCTGGCCGCGTACGACATCAGATCCTCTTCAGATCAGCGCTCGATAATTTGGACATGGATGTGACATTAAATATTCTCCAGGAGTCCACTCTGTCTATACCGACTGGAAAGATTGTCGCTGGCAACACAAACGCAGTGAGCGCCCCTCGGCCCAAACAACCAGCTCAGGCAAAGGCAAATGCAACGGTGAAATCATCCAGGTCAGCGCGACCTATCGAGGAGCCGCTTGACGTGACCAGCAGTAGTATCGCGTGTCTTCTCGATGCCGCAAGAAGCTGTTTGTTGGAAGAGCTTTCTTTGAGTTATCATCTGTCCAGTACAGCGCAGACCCACGCAGACTTCTCAAGCCTGTCAAGTGTGACGTTGCTCGAATCCGCTATCTCCACTAATCAGTCCGGGGATGCTTTCCAGTCAATCCAGCAGGCGCTGCACATCGACGTACCGAGAGTCAAGGCTTTGCAGTACGAACAGGGAGCTGTCGAGATCGAACGGGGCGAGAGCAAAACCTCTGATCCGCTTGCATGGCCGAAGCAATTGTGTCTGGGAGCACCAGGCCAGGTCACAGCTCAAGAGTTCCAAGCGGAGTACATCGACATCATCCCTTCGTCCTGGACTGTGGTTTCACTATGCTTGAGCGAGGATTGCAGCGAGCTATACGCTGCACGATACCATTCCAAGCAAACACCGTTGGTATTAAAGCTTCCCTTCTCACGGCACAAGCCCGACGATGTCGATGATGATGCTTTTGACTTCGAGCAAGGCAGATCAGAGCTTCAAGAAATCATTGACCTGTCGAACTACTCCTGCAACAATCCAGGCAAGCTGGACGCCAAAGGCGCGAAGACGAAGTGGTGGAACCAGCGCGAAACGCTCGACAAGCGTCTGCATGAGCTGCTGATCAACATGGAGAACATCTGGTTCGGCGGCTTCAAGGGTTTATTCTCGCAACACAGGAGCCAACAAGATCTTCTTGAGCGGTTTCGAAAGTCGTTTGACCAATTGCTGGCCAAGCACCTCCCGTCACGGCAATCGAAACCAAGAGCGCAGTACATGGCCCTTGACGACCAGATACTTGAGCTCTTCATAGGCTTGGGCCATGACGACGGCACCATCGACCTTGAGGAGCCTCTCGCGGATCTGCTATACTTTGTCGTTGACCTACTCCAATTCCAGGGCGAGCGCAATGCTTATGATGAGATCGACTTTGACAGTATGGTCGTCGAGGTCCTAGATACGCTCCGAGCGTATCATGAGGCAAGCAACAGCCAGTCTGAAACGTCGCCTCATCTTGTGCTTGTGCTTGACCGACGGTTGCAAGCGTTCCCATGGGAGAGCATGCCGTGTTTGCAGGAGTCGAGCGTGAGTAGGGTCGGCAGCATGCTGTCGCTCCGTCAAAGCCTTCTCGCCATGAGAGCAAGGCGGGAAGCCAAGGCAATGCAAGGTGAAACGCAAGACTGCTACGTCGTCGAACGGAAGTCTGGCACATATATTCTCAACCCTTCCTCGGACCTCACTGGCACGCAAGCAACATTGCAGCCAGCACTGGCCAGTCTTAGTGAGAAGGGCGACTCTTCGTGGAAAGCGATCGTGAACGAAGAGCCAAGTGAGCAAACATTCAGCTCAGCATTGATGGAGTCTTCGATGCTGCTGTACTTCGGTCACGGGGCGGGATCTCAATACATCCGTCCGAGGACCATCAAGCGGCTCGACCGATGCAGCGAAGTTGTCTGGCTTATGGGATGCTCGTCAGGCACGGTGCAGGAATATGGCGATTTGGAGCCATCCGCAGTTCCGTTATCTTATCTGCTGGCTGGCGGATGTACCGATGATTCTGAAGACATTCCCAGCAGGTGCGTGGCGGTCGTCGCAACCCTATGGGACGTAACGGACAAGGACATTGACCGATTCTCGCTTGCGATGGGTGAAGTTTGGGGTCTGTGGCCAGCATCAGAGCAAGCGAAGCTTCCAGCCAAGACTCCGCGGAAGCGACAGATTCTTGCTGCTCCTTACACGCCAGACCAAGTTCCAAAGACGCCAAAGACGCCAAAGGTGCGGAAGACGCCTGCACCAGCCAAAACACCAGCCAGGAGTCAAAGTCGCCTACGGAAGGGTGGCAGCGGGAAGTGTAGCTTGGTGGAAGCAGTTGCTCGAAGTCGGGAATCCTGCTACTTGCGATACCTGAATGGAGCGGCTCCCGTGGTCTATGGTATTCCTGTATATCTCGGAGACTAGATAGAGCATCTTGCTTGGCCGTCCAGCCGGCCGGTATATGATCCTTGAAGCAAGGTTGTAATGGCATTTCAAGAGTCTTTATACCTGACGCATGTCGCGCATGTACCGCTCGCCTGAATATTATATAAGGCGGGACCGCTTTATTACCGCAGCCTGAAAGTTGGAAGTCCTGAAGAGTATTCGGACGATCACTGGGCTGCAACTCATGCGTAAGAGCAGGGCAGCCGTTCGACAGGAGTAGTGTCAGAGATGAGCGGCGATCAGAGCTCTGCCTTGCCTTTCCATGTTGCAATGCCTGTACGCTGCTGAAGTCAGCTGCTAGAATTCAGCCACAAGTCCGTCCTGACCGTCCATGGATCGTTCTGTCCACTTCAGACTTAGGAGCATGTGACGAATCACGTTGCAGAAGTTTCCGCTTCACTTGCGTTGTGGACTGTTCTGAGTATCCCTGCCGTCCTTCATGCTCTCACAACGCAATGCCCTCTCCTTCAATCATATGGTTTGCCGAAATTCCTGAGTGTTTCTGCCGTCTTTCCCGTTCTACAACGTTCACCTCTCCTCTTCTGCTTCCGCAACCGCCGCATCGTAGTGGTACGGCTCGATTTCTGGCAGCCCCAGAAAGGCTGCCTGCCGGCGGCCGTCCTGACTACGACCTGGGCGCGTCGGTACGTCCTCGACCTTGCCCAGGTCAAGCGCTCGCAGCCCCGGTGCCTTCTTTGCCTTGTTGTAGTTGGCGTAGAGGATGGGGGTCCGGACCGGCTCTCTGCCGTCGCAGAGGGCTGGGAGAATGTGACACTCGTAAGCTTGCAGCGCGAAGTACAAGAAGTTGGTCAGAATCGCTGTCTGTCACTTTTTCTGTACCTCGCGCTGCTCCTCCTGCCCCTCCCCGAAGCCTTTGCCCCAGATGCCCTCGAAGTCGACGACGTTGTCTCCGAAATGGAAGCACAATTTCGAGATATAGAGCGGCGCCTGAATAAACTTCTTCGAGAGGAGGTGCTTCCTCCCTGCGTCCGTTGCAGCCTCCCATGCCTGCCAACCAACAGCCAACATCTGTTATTTCTGTGCTCTGAAGGCATGTCCATATCTGAATGCCATCTGTCGGGGGAGGATCAGGCGCAGCATCATCATCCGGAGGTACGTGAGTGTGTGGTCCTGCACGGTTGACTGGTAGTCTACGAGCTGCTTTTTGTAGCTGTACTCGTTGGATTTGTTGACATTTGGGTTGTCTTGGATCTGACGGACTTGTGTGCACTCATGTTTCCAGATGTTCTGAGTGTCCCCGTATTGTGACGCGGTTTATCAGATGGCTAGCACACCTGTCAGATGTGGAAGGTGCCTCGTTGCTTACGGCGTGATTGATGAGGTCGACGTCCACGCGAACGGACCGAATGATGTACAATTCGCCGATGCGCTCAACCTTATCGCCTGTATGGCGGCCGAGGTGGCCTATGTCGGCGAGGTGGGTGGTCCCAGGGCGGCGGAAGGGGGCGTTGCCGTACTCGGTTTGGCGCTGCTTGTTGTTGACTTCCAGCTCGAGAGCTTCTGCGAGCGCCTCTCCAAATCTCCCACCCTCCCACACCTCAAACTTGTTGTCTTTCTTGTGCGGCTTGACCATGTCATTGATAGCACCCATGACCAACGGTCCCAACCTCGACCGACCTCTAGTAGTGCCGGTGGGCCCACCATCCACAAGTACGATTGCGTTCTGTACGACTGTGTTCTGTCATCGGGTGGCCACGGCTTCCGCAGCGCAGCAAGTTCGTTGAATGCAGTGCGGTCCATGATTGTGTCGTGCTTTTGTGTGGTGTGTGCTTCCGTCGAATGTTTCGTGGTGTTGGTCTCCAGCAACGGATGGATGAGTTGATATATTCCTCGAGAAGTAGATGGACAAGTGTGATATTGGCGGTTTTAGAAGGTGATTGGTCAATGGGGGGAAATATTAAAGATCACATTACCCAGTGCACGTGATTATCTCCCGTGCAGCCAACTTCCAGGCAGCTGACAATTGGAGAGGGCCACCTAAGAGATCTGAGACGGTATACGGTTGGGCTGGGGAAGGACTCTCGCACATCCAACTGCACCTAGATGACACACAACTCTCGTTGGCGGTTCATCACTATACGCGAGAAGATCCATGAGGCCATTTCGATTGTGCTGAGCAGGTCTCTCTATCCGCAGCTTTGTAGCCTCCCCGCGCCTGTGCTCGTTGGCGGCAGACGATAGCAGTTGGTGTGGACAATGTTCCAGGCTGTCGAGTGGGGATAGAGTTTGGACTGGAGAGAGAAAAGGTAGCTCTTTGTCGGACGAGTTGGAGTTACCAGTCGTCAACGTCCGCTGGATGTACCTAGGTGGTCAATCTCTCCCCGGAATGACCTGCATAATGTGACATATGAAAGATCACATCACCTCGATGCACGTGAAGATATTGCTGCTTTCTGCGTAGCCAAGCAAGTGACAATAAGAGAGTCCGGTGGGCCAGATCAGGTATTGTACGCCGTTAAGGAAGTCTTCTCTTACAACAATTGCTCTCCAAGTGGACGTGTGGCTGTCGTTGGCGGGTTGTCACTGCTCGGGGGAAGTCAAAAGGTCACTCCCATCCTACTGAGCGGTGAACCCACTTTCACCGTCGGCAGCTCGATAGCTTCCACTTGCTCGAGCGTGTAAGCGGAAGACCGTTGCGGTTGTTGTTGCCAGTCTACCGGGCCTTTTGATGCTCGTTGCAGGCTCGGTTCTGGCCACTCCGGGGAGAGTTTGACTTTAACTCAAGTAGGTTGGCAACTGGAACGCTCGCACGTGGAACAAGAAAGAGCTACGAACCATTGGGTCGGTCGAGAATCCAGTCTGTATTCCCCATCAATCACGTGCCATCAAACCGTGGTGCTTCACGAGTTTCCACGTTTGTTGAAGCCACAGCAGCTCAGAGCATCGGGCGATGGAAATGGTTTAGCAATTTGCAAGTGTGGCACTTGTGGCAAGTGAGCGCTTGCAATTGGGAAATCGTTGGACCGGAATCGAGATCCAGCGAATGATCGGTCAAGCCGGACTCAGGCCGTAGCCAAGCACTACGAGCTCCTGTGGCGCAATTCTAGATCGCAGTTGTCATCTTCGATCAGCCATGGGATGCGCGGCGGGCTGTTCCTACCTTTTTGAAACTCGACTGCCTGGTGCCGAACGACCGTTCCTGAGACCGATTGCTACCAGTTCTCGATCGTCTTTGTAAGTATGTATACGTTGCCGCCCTGGAGCGCGGGTGACCACGAATACCTTCTCATTCCGCCTGTTTGACATTTACTTAACAAAAGCAAACATTCTCCTATGCTGTTTCTCCTGTCATCGTAATGCTCTCTCAAACACCAACGCACACCCACCCACAAGCGTGCTACTTCAGCATTCTCCCACAACACCACGACCATTACTCTGCCGAGACACCCTCTGGATCACCCACAATCGGCCCCGAAAGCGATCCAAACCACCCACTACTGGCGTACAGAGAAACACAACCTCTGAGCGCACCTTCGTCTCCAGCAACCATATCTCTCCTCCAGATGCAAACGGCAGCGGCCCACGGCCAGTCGATCAGGCCTCGACCGGTCCCAGTCCAAAATGTCCTCCACGTTACCAGCGACGACTCGACATCATCTGACGACTCGGTAACATCGAGCCACTCCACCTCTTCCTTTGAGTTGGCAAGATGTTCAAGATGCCAAAGAACACCGAGCATCGATGTCAAGACTGGCAAGAACAACATGGTCCAGTATGGACTCAATCTGTGGTACTGCAATCGGTGTGCATCGATGGTGGGCTTGATCAACCGTTGAAGGCCGATACGGCGGAAGGAAGATTTCATTACATTTACCAGGGCTCGAAGGTGCCTACAACGACTGCTATTGTAATACCGCCAGTTGCCCCTCCGAGACCACCTTGCTCCACAGCACGACAAGTGGTACAGAGATACAGAACCTCCCAGCAAGCTTTCACCAGTCTTGCACGACGCTGTCGCCAGGCTGCAGAGAATATGACAGGCGGCATTTGAGGGCAAGTGGAGGGACCGATTGCCGTACAATGTCGAGACGGGGCAGGCTCACTACTCTCCATTGTACGGAGGTCACGACGGAGGGACGATAGAAGATGCAGGATCCCCAGCACTGCTTCACTTGAGAGACGGTCATGATTTATGTTGGAGAAAATACACGATACCCAATGCTGCGTGGCGTTATGAGCGATTTGATGAACAGCGGTACCGTGTGCATAGTACGATATACTCGCACCACTTTCTACATTACAACCATCTTGACATTTCACGCACACACGTAGAAGATGTTCTTTGCGCTGGCGGAGCCTCCTCCGCCGAATCACCGTCGATGGAAAAGGTGATGTGCTGTGCCCAAAACGATGGGAGTCTCTGGTAAGAAGAAAACAAACAACAGCAACGGCCCAACCATCTCGTTTTCATCACGCGGCATGTGATCTTCCAACGGCGGGAATAGGATCCTGCTGCTCCTGTCGTCAACCACGATTCACTCACGAAAACGCGATCAATCTTGTGATTCGTACCGTCCCTTAGGTTTCACGCTTATGCAAATGCCAAAAATGCCATACATTCCAATAGACCGGCAGCATCTGTAGCACATCGTCGTTCAAGCTGGTCGTCCTTACCGGGCCCACGACCTTGAAAGTGGACTGCTTGACTGCCACAGCGTGCACAGCGTGCTTACGCGTGCCGTCCACGAGGCGTCATCAACCAGATGGAATGGCTGTGACAGTGGAGTTGCATCTCGTGGATCCATGTTGTTCCTCGAGCAGCATCCACAACATCGAGCGATGGCAGACGTGGAGTTGACGGCTGCTTGGAGCTATCGCGATGCAAAACTCTCTCTGTCGCTGACATCCTTGACACGATTCGATATCGCCGATTCCATCGTTGGCGCCAGATCGCGGAGCCGGAGCTGGTCCTTTCAGCCACGACGGCTCAAGGTGGTCCACTCGGCCCGAGCCTTATCATGAGTGCACTTCACGTGCTCGGACAGAAAATTTCCGATCTTCAATGAACTGGTGAGGCATGGTGAAAACGGCCGCTGAATAATGGTATACTGGACCTCCCGTTCCGGCATGTCCTCAGCGACAGCCCGATACACGACAGCTTCAGCCATGCCGCAAGAACAGCCCCCCAACAGCTGGACCCATGAGCTCGGCCACCAGCTCGCCGAAGAGACGCCAGAGGTGTGTGAGACGTACAGTAGCAGTGGCACGACAAGGTGCGATTACGACTACGGTAAGCGATGCTGACAGTTCCCAATTAGAATGAATTGCTGTCCCTACACGAGCTTCTTAGCGCCCATGCGGAGACAACCCAGCTACTGCTGGAGTCTCCTTACTGCTTTCCCTTATACCTTTCCATTGCTCGAACCTATCAGACCCTGGGATACCCGGATCTGGCCGCTGGAGCAGCGTACAAGGCGCTTCTATTGTCAGATGCGATACGAGACGACAGCGATGAGTACCACGAACAAGCGACTGAGGCTTTTGAGGTGGTGCTGGAGAACTCCTCCTTTCCGGATACAGCTCGCGTGCCCTCAGCGCAGGAGAAAGATGAGTGCAACCAGACCGTAACAATCCTTGAGTCGTTCTATTTACCATTAACGTAAGCAAAGCGAACTGCAGGCTGTAGCCAGAGGGCGCAGACCGTACGGGCAACAATGACTGACCGCGTAAAGATACAATGCCCTTGCTGGCAATCTTCTGCGCTGCGGCTGCCTCAGGTCTGCGTACAGCTACAGCAAGCAAGCGGCGAAGTTATACCCGCATGACTCTCGTTTCAATAAGATCATGAGTGACGCTCGCCAGAAAGTGCCGCAAGCCTCTCCTGACTCCTGCGAGCTTGATAACCCATTGACTTGGCCTGATCAAGGCTATGTGCGACGTGAGCAGTACCCGTGGAACACTTTCGAGCCGGATCGATTTAGCCAACTCGGCCAATTGAACGCTATGATGAGTGAAGTCGCCCCCAGATTGGAAGTCCTGGCCGTCGACCTGCCTGCGGTATCAATAGCAGCGACTGCTTTTTCAAAAGTGGAGACGGTCAAGCAACTCGGCATCTTCGCCAAAGAGGATATCAAGCCTGGCGAAACCGTGCTCGTTGAAACGTCATTACTAGCAGCGAACAACAAACTCCAGGATGCCTTGTGTGATGCCTGCTCTGCCGACCTGCCCGGAATTGGCACGCCCGAATTCGAAAACACGGTGCCTTGCGATGAATGCGAAGTCGTTTTCTGCAGTCAGGAGTGTTGTGAGAGAGCTGCAGATTCATATCATCCGGCACTGTGTGGGATGGACGTGGAGACCATTGCCAAAGACGTCCCTCCCACGGAAGCTGCTAACTCATTATACTCGCTGTTGCTGCTGCGAGCCTTGGCTATGGCAGAGACGAGGCAGTGCCATCCACTGTCACTCGACGAGGTCAAATACATCTGGGCCGAGTTTCACAATCTATCGCTGGAGGAAGCCTGGTCGAAAGATGTGGAGTCACCGTTCCGCGGTCTTCCGCAGATGCTGCCGTTCAGCTTTGAATACAACATCCGCCTGCCCTTCCACATGCTCGAGAAGATGGACATCGACATCTTCCGAAATCCGCAGTACGATGTCTGGGTTTTCAACAGTTTGTACGCAAAATTCCGAGGCACGGCTTCAGCTCGCTTGTCAGGACTAGGAGGAAGGGCCATCAGAGGTCCGGAGGTGAGCGCGGTGCATCCGATGTGGTGTATGGCGAACCACTCTTGCGATCCTAACGTGAGCTGGGAGTGGGGTGGAAGTATTCGGTTCTGGGCTCGCGAGGAGAGAGTAGACTGGCAGAGGGATGAAGAGGTAACCAGAAGAAGTGAAGCTGGTATACGGAAAGGAGACGAGCTGCTCAACCATTATTGTGATATCGAACTAGGGGTCAAAGATCGGCGAGAATGGGCGAATGGGTCACTAGGAGGAGATTGTCGCTGTGCTAGATGTCTCTGGGAAGCTCGGGAAATGGAGAATGGCCACTAAAGATGAGCAAGGATGTTTTGCTACACAACTGTTCCGCCAAGCCGTCGCGTCCAGGCACTGCCCGTGGTCCCGGCTCCTGCTCTGACCAACCATCCAGTCTGGCAATCGTCTGGAACTATCTAGCTGTCGCCAGGACATGTGTCAATGTCAGGCAGGTTGAGGTCGCCGATGGTCTCGACGGTCAGACCAGCGTCAGCGCCACAATCGGCTATATCCATCATCAGCATTGGAATGAACGGTAACTGCGGGCTATTCACTGGACTCACCGATGGTATAGAAACTCACGGCGCACCCGCCGTTCAGCCCGGCTGAGAGGAAGTTGTTATAGACGTCGCTGTTTCCAGCCTCGCAGTCGGTTGGCGGGGTCTCGTTTGCGTTCGGGTCATCGCTCAGCCTGCCAGAATGGTCAGCACCTCGTGAATGTTCACGGACAGTGAGAGGTGGAAGGAAGGAAGGCAAATCCATACCAAGCAGCACAGCGGTCTGGCGTACCACTCGCAGGCTTCGAGGCGCAGTGAAACGTGATTGGAGTCGAGAGACAACTGCCTGATACAGTGAAACCTTGTTGGAAGGTGTTGCAAGGCGCGTAGTTGCCGGGATTCGCGCCTTCATAGATGATGTCGCCATCGCTGTCGATGAGAGTGAAGCCCTGTTGGAACACGACCTGGGCGCCGCCGTTGGGGATTGTCGACTCGAAATGGGTGGATGCCCAGACGCCGTAGAAGGTGGCACCCGGGAGAGCACCTTGCCGGGCTGTGATGTTGGCAGGGGCAGCCGCAGCAATTGCCGCAGCGGCGGACATTGTTGCAAGGGATTTGAACAACATTGTGAGAGTTTGGAGAAGGATTGCAATGATGTTGGAGGTCTAGAAATGGTTGTGAGAGGGAAGAATACTTGCGAACACAGCCCTCCCTTTATCCCTCGCCGTCGGCAACAATTCCAGCAAGGGCACCGCCGTTTTCAGTCTTGCTTCTGCTCAGCCTCGCTGTCCTCTCCGCTGGCATACCCCATGACATGATCGTCTCAGACGAACGAAAACTCTATCGACCTGCCTTCGAATGGCGGCCACGGTCGGCGACAACCCAGTCTGCATGAGATGTAACGTGGGGACTGGAGAGTGGGAGGTGGTCCCTTCGCGTGCCGCTACCTTAGTGTAGGAGCGCCGTCTCGAGCATAACGTTCCCGCGTTGAAGCATTCTGGCGGCTGTAGCTAATGGACTGTCGGCTCCACATGGGAGTGTACTGGGACCTGGAGATACAAGACGATCAGTCCATTCATTGGACTTTGTAGCCATTGAGGATGGGGGCATCATAGATGCTGGCTGTTGATGCCCGTAGCCACGATCTGCAAGCGCTGCTGTGTCCTTCTCTCCGAGTTACTGATCAACCACATGCAACTGTATTGGAAAACGACGTTGTCTGGGGATCAACCCATGTGTGAGGTACAGAAGATCGACAACAGCTAAAGTCAGTTGTCGGCCGTAAGCGTTGCAAAGGCGACTAAAGAGGTCCACACGTGTCGATAGATGGCGACGATAGCCCAATGAGTGGTGCCGATACCCGGATTCGTCGATTATGGGTTTGTTTTCTGAATCCTTTCGGGAATAACAACTTGTCGTAGGAGGCTTGAGGGAGGCTCAGGAGAGCAGTTGTTGCTTGGTATGAGCGTTGGAGTCAATTGTTACGTCCGTAGCAATCCAGAGACCGTTGAAGTCAAATTTGAATGGCTCCGCTTCCCCACTCGAACGTGAACTCTTAGATGCTGTGTAGATGCACGACGTCGGAGGCTGTGGAGGATTAAGATCGAACGTCGTCGGCGCGGGTTCAAGTCTGGTCACTCTGGGGAAGTTTGACTGTCAATGTTGGCCATTGGTATGCTTATGAGCTACCTGCCGCCGGTTTTTTCTTTGAGGACCGTCATTGGTGCCGAACACCAGCAACAGACCCTCTCCATCCGATGCTCACCCAACAAACACCTCAAGAGATACTTCGTTGCTCCACCCGGCCTTCAGATCCATCTGCCTCCATGCCCTCTCCACATCGATCTGCAAAACTCCGGCATCGCTGTCGTTGTCGCCAATATCCTCCATCTTGGTAACGCAGTGCGCCGGAATGGGCTGGCCGAAAATGATAACCATGAATCCGTCGATAGACACGCTCTTAAGATTGCTCATCCATATCCCAAGCACTCCTAGTGCCTTGAGCGAGGTCCAGATTCGCAGCCGACCGTTCGTCTCAACGTACATGTCACATCCGGTCACTGCCGCCGAGCCGGTCATCTTGCCCAACAGCCCCAGCATGGCCACTTTGACTTCATGTCCCTTCGGCTTGAAGGAGCGTACAGCATAGGCGGAAAGGATGTCCCAGCCTCTTGTGTCGAGCTCGAGTTCCACCATAGCGTGTTTCGATTTTCGCGACACAACCCCGCTGAATCGACCGGCGCAGAACGAGCCGACGACATACTCTCCTTTCTCGGTTCCCGGAAACTCGTCCACCAGCACAAACTCCCTCAACGTCTGCGGGCACACATTGAAGCACCCTAGTATGCCCGTTCCTGTTTCCTGCCTGCCGACAAAAGTTCCGACCTTCAACATTGCCTTGGCGTCGTATGCATTGTATACGTCTATTGCCCTGCCCACACGATGCGGACGCAAGATCGCCGTCTTGCCCCTGATCGTCTGAGCGGTCATCTGGCGGATCAGTTTGATATCGTGCTCGCCAGGCTTGTCTGTGAAGTAAATTGGCCCTCCGGAGACACACCGCGCAGCGGCATGGAATGATGCCCACTCATGCGAAGTCTGGAACATATCCCAGTCCGGTAGGACGTTGAGATGCTGCGTCAAGACGCTGTTGTGAGCGTTGCAGAAGATATGCCAGGCGTGGCTGGCTTCGACTTCTGGGAAGAAATCGTCCGAGTTTCTCACAAGTAAACGAGGTTTGTTCTGAGGTAGCTGGGAATGGAAGAGAGCTTGCGGAAACTGCGACATGCAACTGATGGCTCTGCTGCTGAAGTGGCGAAGATGTGCAAGGGTCCAGGCATCTTGATACTCGATCATCATTTCTCGACGGTCTGGAGCGTGGAGAAGCAGGTCCAGGAAGAATTGAGCGTCAGTTTTGACGCTGTCGATGCCTGATGCAGACAGAAAGGCATAGAAGTCGTCGTACATCTGTTTGGCATCCCGAGCGTCGACAACAGTGAATTCACCGCCAGCAACACCTGGCTCTTTCTCCACCACTTTGGTGCGGTAGGTCTTCGCTATCTCGCCGTGAGGGTCGATGCCACCCCAGTAACCTAGTATGGCGTGCCAGACAGCTATGTGGTTAATATTCGGATGCCTCTGCCTTATGGCTGTTGTTGTCGACTTCATGCCATCTGGGAAGCCAGAACTGTTGGCTTCGAATCTGCTCCATCCGCGCTGGAACTGGCTCTGTCCGGAAGCCAGCGACTGCCAGTTGTCATCAATAATGAGATTCGTGACGTTGATGTCGTGCCTTGCGAGCTCGTCGAGAGCAGTGTATATCTTCTCCGCCGTCAAATCCTGTCCCAGTCCATTCCAAGTGCAGTACGTAAGCCCATCGTACCATTCCTCCAACCACTCCGGCCTCACCTTGTCATCTGTCAAAGTCTTGATCTGTTTCGTGTCCAACTCAAGCTCTGATGAAGTCCCATATTGAGAAATCACTTTGCGAGCGTGGTACATGACAGCTGCCTCCGCACGCTCGAACTCTTCGGCGACAGCAACAATTACCGTGCTGGTCCCTTCTCCCTCTCTATCATTCCTTCCTTTGATCTCCACGTTGCCATCGCCATCGTTGATGAAGGTCGTCAGGACGTCCTGAACACCACTGATACCTAAGCAGACAACATGCAAGCCATCGCTTCGGAGGAAGCTCAGCAATACACCGTCTTTGTCCAGTTGCAGGCTATCTCCGGAACCCTGGCGTGGTGCGAGCCATGGACTCCACAATCGGACCAGTGCGAACCATCTCTCGCCATCCTTGATCTTGCCCAGCCGGTGGTGAGAGTAGCCAGAATCCGGGCCTTTGGCGGGAGCAATGTTGCAAGTCAAGCTCCACAGTGCTGTTTTTGTCGTCTCAGGCTCCTCTGGAGTGATATTGATATCGGAGCTGGTGTTCCTGAAGTAGTCCTGAAGGTTTTGTTGCCTCGAAGTAAAGTTGTTTGCTGAAGCATAGTGCAACGATCCATCCGAGATGCCAGTCTCATCCTTGACCCATCGCCATTCTGCTCCAGCATTCAAGCGGTATTTGAGGGTGAATGATATTGCACCAAGCTGCTTCAAACGGCACGGAATCGAGCCTGTGAACCAGTGCTTGACGTGCTCCGTCGAGGAGCTGAAAGAGGCAACTTTGGGACCGGTGGTACTGGATGCAGATTGAAGTGGAAATGCTTCCCAATCCTTGCCGCCGTGGATACTGTGCCAGATAACAACTTCCGGTGCTGTGGAGTCCTTGATGGGCTTGTGCTCAAGAAGAACTACGAAGTCTATGGTGCCAGAACCATCAGTTGGCACTGTCGTAGCTGTACCTAGGGAAGGCGAGCATGCAACCCGCACATCCATATCGTCGTCGTCTGTTGAACTCACGGGCGGTGCTGCCTGTTGCGGGGGCATTTGTTCAGGAAGTAAATCGGCCATTGTAGGGTCGACAGGACGCGGTGGGTAGACTCGTTGCCCAGTCGTAGTATCGCAGTCTACTTGAAGGGTAAGCGCCGTCGACTGAAAACGAATAATGAGATGGGGAGAGAGCGATACAGCCAAAGGAGATTTGGTTCTGTTTAGTCCTTTTGATCACCATTGCGTCCAAAGTTTCAATTAAGACGCCCGTTGTCAAATAAAATGTAACTCACGAGACGCATCGAGGATTTTCAAGTTAGCAATGCGTTCGTCAAAGATACGAAGCGCTATCCTTTCATCTCTCGTGATGGCCGGTCTACGTCAATACGTCAGCAAAGCATGCTGAAGAGAACCCTTCGCTACACCTTCCACAACTCACAACTTCCTCATTCGGCAACTACCTCCACCGCCAGCACAGAATTTACACATTTACCCAGAAACACCGACTCTTGCAATGCTGGACGCCATTTGCACCCTTCCGCTCGGCGCTGACCTCTTCACTCAAGCCATTCACCCTATTGAGCCTCTGGTCGCCGTCGGCCTCAGCAGTGGTCATGTCGCAACGCTCAGACTTCCCCCGGTAGAACTGTCCTCCAACGCCAATGGTGACAACTCAAGCAGCGACGAGGACAGCGAGCCAGCGCCAAAGCGCAGAAGAGGGAGCGATGGTACCGGTGTAGTGGACACAGTATGGCGCACGCGCAGACACCAGGGGAGCTGTCGCACTCTAAGCTACAGCATCGATGGACGGAGTCTATACTCAGCCGGGACCGATGGCATCGTCAAGGCCGCGGATGCGGAGACGGGTAAGGTTACAGGAAAAGTGGCCATCCCTACCCTTCGTGCCGGAAGACACGAGGAAGATCCGCCCACCGTGCTGCACGCCTTGAGCCCGCAGACACTTCTTCTCGCTACAGACTCAGGTGCTCTTCACCTGTACGACCTCCGGGATCCTGCCCCGTCTGTCCCAGCTTCGGACAAGACCGCCTTCATCAACACCAAACCAGCGCAAACGCACTATCCTCACCAAGACTACATCTCTTCTCTCACCCCTCTACCGCCGTCAAGCACGTCCACGAGCGGCTACAGCAAGCAATGGCTAACGACCGGGGGCACAACACTAGCCCTCACAGACCTGAGGCGCGGCGTCCTGGTTAAAAGCGAGGATCAAGAAGAACTGCTTCTCTCCTCTATCTACGTCAGTGGTCTGCCGACGAAGCGGAGCTCTGGAGGAAGCGGGGAGAAAGCACTGATTGGCGGGGCTGACGGTGTGCTTACACTGTGGGAGAAGGGCCAGTGGGACGATCAGGACGAGCGAATCACAGTTTCGAAGGAGAAAGAGACACTGGATTGCCTGTCAGTCTTTCCGGATGGTGTAGGTGGAATTGGCAAGAAGGTTGCAGTAGGCCTGGGCGATGGAAAAGTTCGATTCGTACGTTTAGGGCAGAATCAAGTGGTTGGCGAGGTCATGCACGATGAAGTCGAGGGAGTGGTAGGATTAGGATTCGACGTGGGTGGAAGGATGATCAGTGGTGGTGGGAGCACGGTCAAAGTATGGCAAGAGCACGTTGATGATGATGAGGAGGAGGGTGAAGAAGACGAGGTAGCGAACGCTGAAGTCGAAGGGGGAGTGGAGAAGCGCGCTACGGACAGCGACGAAAGTGACAGCGATTCCGACGGTCAGGAAAGTAGTGATGAGGAGGTCGAGAAGACGAGGAAGAGGCGTAAGAAGCGGAAACGGGGCAAAGGTCCAGCACCCTCGAGCTCGTTCAGCTTTGCTGGTTTGGACTAGGCGACCATGTTCTCTAGGCTACCTTGAAGATACCCACTGACGGCGTCCGTCACCAAAGCGTTAACACATCGAGCACCAGAACGTTCAACAATGATACTGCATTACCAGCGTGTCGATCTCTTCGAATACGATTGGTTCTTTCTGGCCAATCCACTGTCTCAGCTCCAGCTTTCCGTCGTCTTCATGTCGAAACCTGGCACAGATGACCCTGGTGGTCTCTTCGGTTTCGCCACAGGCCACCATGAACATAATTCGTGCAGCTTCTGGAACCTGTTCCGACATTAACGTTTTTCCGGGCACCACACCACGCTGTTGCAGGTGGTGTCGCGCACTTTGTTCCTCTGCGTCCACAATGACCGAGATGAACCACGCCGCGCTTTCGCTATGTCCCAGACCCTCCCTGCGGCGAGCGGTCAGGAGCATTCTCAATGCCCGGCGGCGAATGCTCGTGTTTCGGCATTTGAACGCGATGTGTGCGAGTGCTGGAAGGGCGGTTGGTTCCAAGCCGAACGAAGCATGCCGCATGTCTCCGGGAGCGTACGGCGGGACCGGTCCGGACACGCCTTTTGGCATGCTCGTTGCTGTCAAGGCAAGGAAGCGCTCGATGACATCGAGAGTAGTTGCGAAGGTCGAGTCGGAGCCAGGCGTGTCCCAGTCTGCCTCACATGGAGAACAGCAATGTTGAAGGGTATCGAAAGCGACTAGATATTGAAGACGAAGAGTTGCCCCGAAAATGTATGTCTCTGGATCGGAGTGCTGCAAGGTAGAGTCCGTGAGGAAGTCGAAAGCCAGCATCCAGCGCTTGAACCCGCCTTCGAGACCCTGTATACGAGCTTGCAAGGCACAATCAGGGACGATAGTCCGGCTCAGGCAGTGTTTGATCATAAAGGCCGTGGCCGGGTGAAGGCGACTCCTGTCCTCTGAAGTGATGAGTTCGTCGGCGAGCTGGACCAACTCATTACGCGCCTCTTCACTGGCTTCGAGAAGGATGTTCAGGTGCTCCTTGGCTTCGCTCAGCGACTCGAAGGCAGCTGGAATCGTGGGATCGAGTGTCCTTCTCGAATGGAAATGACTGTCCTGATCCAGGCCCATTGGTGTCCCTGTGACGCTGGCGCTGCTTTCGATCGCAGAGAAAAGGTGAGAAAATTCCTCTATAGCGTCGCCAGAGAATGCACTCAGTCTCTGAAGCGGAACAATCTTGCGTGCGAAATTAAGATGGGCCAGGGCATTTTGGAACTTTGCGCGTCCGATCTCAAACAGCAGGAAGAGAATAGCGCAAAGCAAGACCGGCTCAAGGCATGCATTGCCGTTTACGGCTTTGTGGATGTACCGTCTCAAGGCGGATGTCGCCTTTCCGAACTGCACCATGGCAAGATCTACGTTCCTGGTGCTGGCTGTGGGCGGCTCCATTGCCTTGTGCATGGAGATGGCGACACTTTTCTGGACAGTGGCACAGGCTGTGATCGCCAGCATCACAGCGGGCTCGATGGTGGAGAACTGCAGGGCAAGCTGGACCCATTCTCGGACTGGCGTTGCTCGATAGACGGCTCTAGCACCGAAGGTCCTCCAGTAGCTCATGCAGTTTCGTTCGTGCTCGGTCATGGAGAAGTCTGGCGACGTCTCCTTCGGGCGAAGTACCGAAACTGGACTTGGGGACGAGCCGGAGGTTGAAGGCGAAGAGCCATCCGGAGAAGGGAGCAAGCGGCGCCTTGAACTCGTCGACGTTCCATTTTCGGGCGGAAGCTCGTAGCCATCACATGTGCGGCCTGTGGAGGCACACTTATGACAATTCGGTCGGCCCTCGTCGCATTTGATCTTCCTGATCCTGCAACGATCATCAGTAACGGTAGGTTGCTCGTGATGGTGTCAATCATACCGACAGGTCCTGCATCCGCGCCTACTGGGCTTGGAGGTGACCACCCGCTTCCGTGGCGCTGTTGTTCTTGGAGCTGTCATTATCCTGCTTCAACATGTTGCTCGCCAATTCTGAGAAGGAGAAGAAGTATTGGTCTTCCATCGAGCCTCCGGGTCCAAACACGAGTCGAGGGACGAGGAAGGCTAGGAATCGTTAAAGAGCATCGCAGTTCCGTTCTATTTGCGGACAGCGACTCACTTGGTTGTAGCGTCCAGCCCCGGGTGGTTACTGGACTGCCGCGTAATTCTGAGCTCGGTCCCTCATTCCTCGTCTTGACATCGCATCTCTTCTATCTCCTCTTCGCGGCGAATCGCCGCGCTCTCAAACATCGCGCACATCATCATCCCAACGCTCTGCTCTGGTTACGGCTCCCATAACGATAGCCATCGCATCGTTCATTCGCTTCCGGTGCGCGTGCTAAGAGAGTGTACCCAAAGCCTGCACATTCACCTCCAGCGCACGGGCCACATAATGCAACATAACGTCAAACTCATGGCTCTTTAGCAAGTCCCAGGAGGTCTCAGCAGCTGAAAACCTCGGTGACCGACAAATCAGCGTCCAATGAACTGCACAGACAGCTGGCGCTGGCGCCATCGTGGATATACGACACCCTTGCTCCACGCGCTGCTCCAGGAGAAATATCTCCATGGAGCAATGCATGGCCGCCGCAGCAGGTTGGGAGGAACCACTCGCTCGATGTCCAACGAATGGAAGCTGCCTTGCCGTGGAGCGCAGTTGCTTTTGCCTTGTCGTGTATGGGAACGGTAGGAAGGGTCGCCGAGTTATATGAGGCCGGTCACTTCCCAGTAATGTAAAGTCTCATCTATCCAGTCGCTCGCTCATACGTCTGTCGTTACCTTGTTGACCATAGAGAAGCCTTTCTCCGTACTCCCCGGTTGCAGAAACAGCTCAAAGAGCGCAATCAGAACAGCACCCCGTTCGTCACGATGGACAAAATCAGTGAGACTGGCATGGTCATGATCGTACGCCACGCATTCAAACGGTTTGACTGGGACTCATTTCTTCCAGATTATCGTTGCCACAGCAGCCGGTGTACTGTTATGTTGGGCGACCTGGCATCGCTTCTACGGCAATCAAGAGGAACACCGAGCACTGCAAGCGGATCAGGCAGTCTACATGCGAGAAGTACGGCTGAGAACACTGGGTGATATTGAAGCGATGACAAAGCCTTATCGACAACACCGACGACCGCCGCCGGTAGAGTACGACTGAGAGCTTGTTAGTAGGCGGAAAGTGTACAGTCTGCGTTCAGGACCATACGGTGTGATGTAAGAATGGCCTACCCTTACAGAACACTGGACCCTTGCCTAATGAGGCCTGGCAGCTCCAAGTCTCCTCCGGCGTACGAACAACGGAGATCTCGGTCTTGAAGCAACCATTACAGTATCGGCAGTGTCGCGCATAGCTGGAACGAAAGCATAACGATAGATGGAAGACCTGCCGGGCAGCATGACTTCGAATTCGCGATGAAAAGGGCAAATCTCGTGCTTATTGAGCATGCGTTGATCTCCTTCATCAGCAAGACGGCAGAAAGAAGCTGGTTCATGGGTGCAACATAGAGGTGTAGTTGAGCAAAAACAGCCAGTGGAGGACGTCTTCAACCTTCAAGATTACCACCAGCTTTCACTTTCTCTTCACAGAACTTCTTCAGGTCGTTGCACCACATCTTGAACTTCCCTTCAAGAGTCTTCTGATACATCCATTTGACAATATGCACCAACACACCAGCTTGGTTCTCCCACGTCCGCACCTCGCACTCATTGTCACCTAGCACAATGACCTCGTGAAACCGCTCCGCCCTGAGACCTTTCGAGATGAGGCCACCGTCGCTCCGCCACCCAATTCGGTAGACTTTGCTCGGATCGCTGGTGTAGCTGCCATCCTTTTCCACCGTCTCCTGAGGTATGTAGGCTGAGTCCGAGCTGGGTGTAGAAATATCAGACACTTTCAATTGTGTAGCGTTCTGAGACTGAGGTTTGTTCGAGTCCATGATTACGTGGAAGACGAAGCTCGTCCCGAGCTCTAGCTTCTGAGAGCCAGCAAGACTGTCCGGTTGCTGCGCTATCGTAACTTTGGGGCAGAAGCTATTCCATTTGCCGTAGTTGCTGACATCGAGTACAGTGTCGAAGACGACTGAAGCGTGTGCGTAGATTCGGGTTGAGGCGGCCAGTGTCATCAAAGATTCTTCGCGAGGAACGAAGGGCGTCGTGAGTCCGCTTGCCGGAGGCCATGTTGCACTTGTATCGGAAGCCATGTGTTTTGAGCACGGAGCACTGGGCTGTGAATACTATGGGAGCGGTAGGTAAACAGGGTGCTTGATACATTCACAAGTCCATCAACACTATACCCGATCAGGAAGGAGCATCTTCGTGAGCGAGTAGGCATAAACGTAAGACGACATCCGAAAGTCGAGAACGTCTATCTCGATGCTCTCTTCATACGCACGAAGTATGTACTTGCTATCGTTGCCTATTCCTGACAAGAAGGACGTGATGCATGCGAACGGCGTATGCAATGGTGCTCTACAGCCGCGCAGGCCAGCTTCCTGGACAATCTCCTTGCTCAGGATATCGTGACCGCCACACCGCTCCCGAGGAGTGAGCCACTGCTACTGTACAGGGGGCACAGACTCGTCTCGCCTTGATTAAAATCGTCTGCTGGCTCCCAGTGCTGCAAGACAGAAAGCAGGACAAGGGCCGTGTCAACCATGATGACCTTAGAATCTCCTGCGGAGAACGCAAAGGTCACGTCTTGCTCCTAAGGAATGGTTCCCACCCACAAGGAACACCGTTTATCGCAAGGTAAAGCTCCCTAGCTATGCTCTCCAGCTGCTCGGTCTGCCGGCTTCTCCCACCCGAATACAGCTGCATTGATCGCGCCAACAACAGCACGTCTACCAGCTCGGGCACGATGTGTGTCTCGCTGTCCTCCTTGCGGTCTAGCTCAGCTTTGCCTCCTCCAATGTCCAGTTTCCAGCCGAGCATTTCGAAGAGCGAAGTAATCATTGAGGTGCACCTCGTACGCTGGTTCTGCCGCGCATAATGATGGATGAGCCCGACATGCAGGTACATGCCTGCTTTACGAGGCAGAGGCTTGTATAGGTCTGGATCGTAAGTGCCTTTGATGCTTTTCAGAAGGACGTCGGCTTTCGAGACTCCCTGTGATCCGGCTGAGCCATTCTTGATCGCCATGCCCAATTGATTTGCGCGGCTTTCGAGATCTTCTCGATTCTTCCGCTTGTCTTCGGACTCCCTCTCTTCTACGGCGCACAGCTTGCAGTTGCATCGGAAGTGCCATGTCGACTCCAGCATCCCTCTTCTTTCGGCTACGTCAGCATCAGTCTGCGCATACGATTGTACCAGCTCCTCGCCCTTCTTGATTGGTCTAGTCGCACGAATGACAATCGCATCTCCGACGAAGACTTTTCTGGTGTTTGGAACGCACGAGTGATTCATCATGGACGTCTTCAAGAATAGTCCAGTGTTATCGCCGAGATGGCCTTCCTGCTGGAACTCGGCTGTAAAGCCGAATGGTCTGGTCTGGGCTTGCTTCGATGGTGTAGGTATGCCGAAGGTGTTTGATTCAATGATGGAGCGGACTTGAAAAGCATCCACTACATTCATGTCGTCCACGTGAACCTTCATTGCGCCAAGTCCGGCATAATCTCCGACCAGTTGCGTGACCTCTTCGATAGTGGATGGGTTCTGCAGCACCTTCTGCATAACCTGATCCCACAATGCCACCGTAGATGAAGCCATAGATAGCTTGCCGTGATTGTACTCCCAAGCTGCGAACCAATTCTTGTCCTTCTCGAAAAGCGAGCTGAATGCTTTCTCGCACAGGACAAGGTCCCCTGTCTTCAAGTCCTGTGTAGCGAACAGGCCTCTGCCGCCAACCGGCGCTTCCTTGACTTCAACTGGTTCAGTGTAGTCGGCAATGTCTGCGCGGGGCGCCTGCGGTGACAACTTGCCAACCAACTTGTCGAATTCATACTTGCCAGATTTCTTCTCTGCGAGGCGAGCCTGTACTCTCTGCATCTCTCGGTTGCCTTCTGCATCGTTCTTGTCCAGTTTGATGAGCTTACTCAAGCAGTCTTGAGCCTTCCCATACTCTCTGAGGTTGTAGCTGGCACTGGCGGCTCGGTAGTGCGCTTTGCCGTCGAGGGTGTTCATAGAAGAATCAGAACCGTCCGACACAGCCTTTGTAGCAGCATCCACAGCTTCGTCGTACCTTCCAAGATCGAGGTCCACTCTAGCGAGGTTCCGTGCGAGGTCGAGTATGAGCCTCTGCTCGTCTGCGCCTGCAACAACAGATCCATTCCGATAGGCGTCCCGAGCCTGCCACAGTTTCTTTTGACCCAACAGTTCGTTTCCTGTCTGCTTCCACTGTGATGCTGTTTTGGCCTCCTTCCCTTTCGGTCCGCCTACCTTCAGGTCGTGATTTCCCAGCACAATGTCCGTAGGGTGATCAATGCGGATCGTTGCAGTGCCGTCACGCCGCAGTGTAAGGTACGGTTCTTTAATAACAATTGTTCTTCGTTCCGGTAACATGTGGTCTTCCAGAGCAGTGTCTACATGATGGAGTTCAATGTTTTCGACATCTCCATTGTCATCTTTGATCGCACTGATAAGAGCTGTGCCTTCACGAGCGACAGGACTTACTCGTTGGATAAGTAGAGCGCGTCCACGATGATGTGTCTCTTGTGTGAGATCTGAGAGCTTGACCGTCTTGAGGTCTTTGAGAGGTAAGACACACGGTGGATAAGGCTCAATGATCGGAACGAAATGCCTGCTCTCCTTCAGGGCATGGCCTTCCTTCGTTGCATTTTCGATTTTCGAGAATATGGCGTCTGCTCCAGCAGCCGACCGTTTCTGACCGCATCGAGACGACGCAGATGCAACCCGCTCGTTCTCATCTTGCATAGACAGGAGGGTCGCAACATCAGGTGCTTTCGATGCGCTGGCTTTCGGCGTTCCGTCGAGCCCGGCAAAGATATCAGGTTTCTCGCTTTGCAACGCACTCGCCAGTTGACGTATCCAGACATTATCGCTTCCGGACAGTATCTTATCTCCATACTTCTCCGCAGTCTCTGGTGGCATTGATTTCAGCTCGAAGTTCCTTTTGAGTAGGTCGAGTATTTGCCGCCGCTCTGGCTCGCCGACACCAGCCATGTTCAGTCGACCAGTCCTACACCACACAGTTAAAGAAAGGCTACGGGTAGTCAGAAGTCGGCTACGGCTTCGCAAATATCTTCTCAGGTCGGTGAAAATGTTTCGAGTCTGTTTTTATGGGGAGGTGGAGTTAATTTACGGACAGCGGTTACTCTAGCGGGCCGCTACCCGAGAGTATCCGATCGACTGGGATGCGCCCCGATCTCGCCCGTTACTGCAATGCCGAGTCGTGCGCAATGCATGCTCCAACGGCCACAACATAGTTTAGCCAGGACCACTGACAAACCAGCTGCACCGCACGGAGAACAATGATCTGTAATGATACATTTGTGGTTGGCTACTGTACAAGGAGTAAGTATACAATTACTAAGTTCGACACTACGCTCTCAATCCATCATCAGCTGGCTCAGAGGAACCCAGGTGAAATGGCCGTGTCTGCCCTGCCTTCCTTGCACCATCGTCCAAGGTAGGCGGGTGAACCCACCATTGCTCGGTCAGCTTGGCACCTTCAGGCGTCTCAGCAGCCCAGGCATCGCCTTGCGAACCAGAGAAATCGCGAGCACTGAATAGTCTGGGCCCGGGCTGGCTTTTAGTCTTGGGCAGCGTGTCCTTCCACACCTCCTCGACTACTCGCTGGGTATGCTTTGAAGCGCGACCGGGTATCTGGCTTTCGGAAATTTCGGTGCATCTTCCCTCATCATCCTTGATGAAATGTCTTGCGGGTTTAACTTCAATATCCATGATTGGCAGTATTCGGTGATGGACGTGGTGTTCGTGGATGTCGCGCGTCCGTTGCTCATGTACTATCTCATGTACATCGCGTCTGACGGTGTTGTGAACCACCGCGGGGGCCATGCGCTCGTGGATGGTGGTGTCTTCGGTGTGGTCTAGGTCCAACACACCGTCGACACCAAGTTTTCGCTCGAGATCTGCTGACGAAATGTCACGTCGTGGCTGCGCAGCTCCGTAATCGTTTTCGTCGTGGGATGGCACGCTTGGGAGAGGTTTTTCGAGACTCCTCCTAGGAATCTTGTGTTGGGTAGGACTTTGGGGTGGTGTCACTAGTCCTGTGCTATCCATACTGTTTCGAAAGGAACCCCCAAGATCCATTTGAGAGAGCGCCGGAGCAAGGGCATCTGCATCGTCGTCTTTGTTTGTGTCTGTGTTGTCCAGGACACTGTCTCTGTTGGGGACCATGCGTATCGTGGGCGAGTTTGGCATGCTGTCTGTCGATCGTCGATTCCTCGTGTTGTCGTTTGGAACAGGCTTCCGGGGGATAGCAGTCGTCTGATGGTGATGATTCTGCATGTCTGCAATCTTAGACTTGAGCTTGTGCATTTCGTGTGTATTTTGCCGTCACGAAATACGCGGGACAACAAAACTCATGACGAAAATGTCCGGAGACCGCAACGCCTGTAGTCGTTCATTTCTCCCCCTGAACGGAAAGCTCCATCGAGCAGCAAACGAACGGCAAGACGTCATCTCTGGTCATGTGTGGCTGTAGTGTTCCACGAACGACCTGTGCAACGGACCGGATATTCTATGGTCCAACCAAAAGTAAACTGCGTAGTCTGAACCCCTCCATTCCAGACGCGGGCCAGACTGTGGCGAACGCGAGAATCGGCAAGCCACGATGTCATCAAAACGGCCGATGCGGCTGGAGCTTTGCAGTAGCGCAGGAGCGCAGGAGCGGTTCACTGATCTCCAGCACATCAGGTCCAACTGCCCGGGTCGCCTTGTAGATCCAACCCCCAGAGTCGTTCGTCAGAATCGGACACGGCTTCTTGGGCTCTCGCAGAATGCACAACGATAACAAACGGTCCGTACACAGAGGTCGAAACACCGCCGTCAGGACTAAGCTCACCTGCGGCCTCTCCATTGGCAACGGTTCACTGCGGACGTGGTTGGGGTTCAGAGTTCGTGACGACGAGGCGTGTCCGAGGAGGTAGTGATACCTCGCGTTCCAGGCCCGCGGGGACATGCCGCACATGCGCGATGATGCTGTCCGCTACGCGTCCCATTCGTCTAGACGCTCTCCGAGCCAGTCTCGCGGATTTGTCGAGCTCTGTTCGAAGCGCTACCTAGCCACGAGCTCTCGAGAGGGCCATGATCTACGCGATCCTGAAGCCATCGCTCCACCCTGTGGCTCGTCGATTCGATTCGCGAACTCCACAGGGACCTCTTCCTGTGGCTTCTGTGGTTCAGCGGGCTTCTACAGACCACAGCCGGTGACGCCGGCATTCATTCTGGGCTGTTGGCCCGGTGAGTAGTGCAGAGGTATGACGACGGAAGGATCTCTCAGACCTTGGAGGGGCCGAGTAGCCTGAGGGGTGAGGTATGGACGTCATCCTACGTGTCAAGCAGATGTAGGTATAAAGACATCTCCTAGTACCGTTGTTATTCTCAAACCACATCCATTCCAAACTCAAATCGCAACATACACTTTTCTCAAATTACAACAAGCATCAATCACCAATATGGACGCCGCCAAAGCATCCGTCAAGAAGTTCATGTCCAGCTCTGGTCACCACGACACATCTGTTCACGAGAAGGTTGCCCCTGCAGTGCAGCAAGAGACAATCAACCGTGAGCAGCATGAGCGACAAACCACCGCCGTCGACAAGGAGGTTCACCAGGACCACTACCACACCACAGTGCAGCCAGTGAAGGATTCGGAAGTCCTTCCTGAGCAGCACCATCACAACATGATGCCAACCGAGCACCGTTCGTTCGAGCACGACAACTCTGACAGCGTGAAGCGGTCGCTTGATACCGAGCAAGCCAAGTACTACGACACAACATCCCAAGTGGAGGGTCGCCATACCACCACTGCCGAGCCCACCGTGGCTGGGGAGCACGTACACCACCATGTGCATGAGACCATTCAGCCTGTGGTTCAGAAGCGTACGTGTCATCGACCGTCGACGAGATTTCTCGAGCTAATATTCTGTTTACAGAGACCGTTGAGCCTCACGTCATGCACACAACTGTTCCGGTTCATGAGGTTCATCACAATGAGTCCAAGCACCACGCGTCCAGCGCTCTCCCCGCCGTCTCCATGGACGATTTCAAGAAGTCCGGCGGTGCTCTGACTGGTCGTGACGAGCGCCACGACAGGTTTGATGGCTGCCCACCTGAGCAAATCTCCGGCAACACTGGAGGACACTCCAGCTCCACCACATCGAGCGCCGTGCCACCGACCACCGGTAGCAGCACCAGCCGTGATTTGAACGGCACCACCAGCAACTCGAGCAGCATGGCCCCGAATACCATTACCGACACTAAGTCTAGTAGTTCTGGGTAAGTTGGCCGCCACGATGGACTGTCAATGGATTTGCTAAAGATTGATGCAGCGGACCCTTCAACAGCCACAAGCACGACCCAAGTCTGTCACAGTCTACGTCCAACAGCTCCGGGCATCAGCACCCAACCCCTGCTTCCTACGGCAACGACATGCACACCGAGAATACCAGTTCCACTTCACAGAGCAAGCCCAGTATGATGGACAAGCTCAACCCGAAGATGGATGCTGATGGTGATGGAAAGTCGGGCATGATGAGCTAGATTAGCTTTTACCTTGAAAAGCAGTGTCTGCATTGCTCGGGCCACTTGGCTCATGTAGCAGTATGATAGTTTTGATATTATGATATCCACGACACTTGTACTATACTGTTTCCACACTCTGTGACGTTGCTATCTTTCTTTGATTAGGTCATGTCCATACGCCCATGGCAAGATAAAGATAAATGCGAAAATCTTGGTAGGCAAGGGAAAACTGACACATGTAGACATGACATGTTATATTACAACATTACTCTTTTGTCGTAGTATCTCATATAATATCATCAAACCGGAGACTTCTCAACACTCCAAACCTCCACCACCTCCTCCTTCTTGTGCATCGACCTATACCACTGGGTCACACTGCCCACTAGAAACGCCCAGGAGCCCCAAAGGTAGCTGTATCCAAACTGCTGCTGCGCCCAGAAAACCTGCTCCTGCAAGCCAAAGCAGGCACATAGGATAAACCCGAACGCGCCCACCAAATTCCAGAAGTTGATCTGGAATCCCAAAGAGCGCAACGGCAGTCGCCACCAGCTGTCGCGGGAATGCCGTTGAGTTTTGATGATCAGGAGGAATGAAGCGATAACGAATCCAGATGCTGCGAGGAGCTGGGGGTAGCGGATGCAGCGTGCGATTGTTCCGCTCTTGAGGATTGTGACGAGCGAGGCGATGGAGGTCGCGCAGTACAGGGCTGAGCTGCAGAGGAAGATCGTGCTAGCGAAGATGCCTAGTTCGAGATATCGGGATCGGGATAGCTTGGGGGTGACGGAGGGCTCGGTAGGCTTTTCGGACTGGTGGTTGTGGTTGGAGTTGTCCGTCTCGGTGTAAGCTGGAGGGGTGCTGTTTTCGTCGTGTTGTTCGGAGTCGCTGATATTGAGAGACATCGCACGAGTCTCTGATGTGCCATCCATCGCGGGGACATCCTCCTCCGTAGATTTCTCCTCAGACTTGTCACCGTCGCCAGTCTGACATTCCGTGACCCCCTGCATCTTCGAAGCAAAGCCCGGTTCCTTGCCATGATCCAGCTCCCATGCTTCCAGAAAGGCGAAAATGCTTCCAACCAAGAAAAGTGTACAGCTGAGGACACTCAGGATTCCTTCGACGTAAATACATCCTTCAGGTAGCCGCAGCCTCAGCCCGGGGATGAGCGGTAGTGTCGAGAGGACGGCATTGCAGACGAGGACCAAGCAACCAATAGTAGAGACGATGGCGACTCGAAGCATATGGGTTCGCCTGTCGCGTGAGGTGGCGCTGTCCAGTGAAGGGGGTGTGTCGATGTGAACATGGTCTGGTACCGGACGGAAGAGACGAGCAGCATTCTTTCTTATATGAAGTACTTGCGTATTGAGAATGTTGACTCACCTTCCCCAGCATGGTCAGCAGAAAGTCATGTTGAATACTGGATGACACGCGTGTTCCGCTGGTGGAGAGGGATTGCGAGGCCTGTGTATAGGAACCATCTTGAAGCAGTCACCATTTCCATGGTGCCAACACCCACCATAACACCAAATGCCTCAATACCGGAGAAGTGCGAAGGCGTTTTGGCCACTCGTTGTGGATGAGAATAGTGTTATAGACAAATCGGAGATGAACTTTGATGGAGCCATGGACTGTTATACCGAATCGAGCATGTTGGGGTGGCACAGCCGAAAATTTCTTCGAACAACTCCGTGGTATTTGATGGCGTGCTCATATTTGTTGCGCAGGTTTCCGTAAATGTCGAAACGAGAATACGTGTTCTTGCAATCGATACCATGGGCGCCGTCACCACGAAGTATATTAAAGGCCGCCACCTGCGGCCTCACGAGGACGGTCAGGCCGGGTCACGTGTGTTCATACATCATATCTCATACGTCCTCATTTCCTGACCCCCTTCTCCTCCTCCATACCCTCTCTCAAAATCCGAATCTGCTTCTTTAGTTCCCGCCACAGCACGTAGCTGTTCAGATCTTCATCCTTTTCATCCATCTGCTTCACCAGCCAGACAAAATCGTACAGGCCTTTGAACACCCTCCATCCTTGCCTATCACACGAGCCGCCGCTCGCAGGCTTCCCATGCGCCTCCATGCATTCCAGACACAGTTCATCCGCGAAAGAATCAGACTCGCGAGCAAGCGCCAGCAACGACGCGACCATGGCCTCCTGCAGGTAAGCGAACGAGAAGCCGCCAGTAATCTTCGCCACGGCGTCACAGATCTTATCCGGGAACTCGATCTCGTCGTTGTCGGAGAGCTTGCGCTGCCAGTACTGCATGTACAACACACGCTCTGCTTCGGTAGGATTGTTGAAGAGATATTTGCGGTCAAAGCGAGATGGACGCTTCGCGATGCCCGGGTCGAGTCGGTCAAGATGGTTGGTCGAGCCGACCATCAGAATGCCGTCATTTTTCTGAATCCCATCGACAGCATTCAAAAAGTAGCTTCTGACTTCATCAGTCACCACTGAATCGAGGTCTTCGAAGATGAGATAGCACGGCGCTTCCCTGCGGGCACGTTTGAAGATCTGGTCGATGCTGTATTCCGGACCTGCGAAACTTGCCAGCGTCTTGACATATAACGTGGGAACGGGCTGCTTGCGGTTGTACAGCGTGTGCATCATTGCTTTGATCGATACTGTTTTCCCGTTTCCTGGGGGGCCATAGTAAATTATACCACCTTGAAGGGTAAGACTGTTAGCATATCTCTAATCAATGAGCTTCAGTGCTCCGACCTACGCTTCCACGGAACTCTGAGTTTCTGGTAGGTGTCTTGGCTGTCGAAGAAAGTGTTGACATCGTCAATGATGGAGTCCTTCATCTTCTTGTCGAGAATGACATCGTCCCAGCTGGCTGACCGCACGCTATCGTACAGCTCCGGGCTCTTCTGCCACCAGCCTTGGTCGAACACCCAGACTTCTTCATGCAAGCTGTTACTCCATTGACCGGCTTCCAGCAGGAGTTGATTCGTAGCCTCGACAGAGGGCGAGAGCAAGAACTGAGTGTAGGTCTCACTGAACGCATCGAGTGCATCACGGCCCTCTACCACGTACATCACGAACTCTTTGCCCTGCCAGTCCAACAGATACTTCGAGTATTTCGGCTGAGTCGCGAGCACGCCTCTCCCGCCGCTCAAACGATTAGCTGGCGCAATATACGTGGTCTGGCTCAAGCGATCCTGCTCTTTGTCCATGGGCGCGAGGCCGATCTTGCCTGCCGCTGCATAGCCGAGGAGGTTTGTGTTATAGACAGATATAACGGTCAGGTGGAGCTGAGGATACTCTTTGTGAAGAGCTTCGACGATGATGGCGTCGGTGTTGACGCGCTGTCCGGAGGAGTGCTTGAGCCAGCGGTCGTGGGTTGCATTTTGAGAGGGCGGTGTCGGCTTGGGCCTTGTTGCGTTTGTTCCTGCGGTCATTGTGGGAGGAGGGGATGTGAACAGATGAGTGATGAGGTGTAATGAGGCTCGTGGAGGTGTCAAGACGAAGTAAAGGCAAGAGCAAGTCAAGGCAAAGCTGCTGCCTATTCGGAAAGGTGGTGTTGCAGGAGACGAGACGGAAGTGGCTATATGTCGTCCGACGGTTCAAAACACAGCGATATGGATGCAAGCTGTAGACTCTCGTTCAAAACAAGGTTGCACGAAGCAGCAAGCTACCTCCTACCGATGAATAGACGTGCTGGTAGACTCTGGTGATGGTCAAGACGTGTAGCAACACGCGCTCGTGCCAGCCCAGCTTCTGCGGTCTGCGGGGAGAGCTCACATCCTTGTCAACAACTTGTCCCTGACAAGTGACAACCAGCTCGACTCTTCGCTATTTTCATCTGACCAAGATCTCACCCAAGCATCGATGCCCGTACAGTACCTGGCCGGTACCTCGTACTTCCGAGAGCCATAAGCTGATTGCATAGCGAAGCATAAGTGAGCACATGTAGGGTAGGTGAAGGATTCTCGTACGAGTCAACAGGGGAGACGAGGCATATCGTGCGATTCTACAGCTCGAAAGCCGGATTTTGACGGCGGATTTACCATATATCGTAAGAATAAAGAGACTCGGCGATACCCTTTCTTTGGATCCTACTTAACATCAGAAACTGCACACAGTCATTCAGTAAACGAATCGACGGTCAGAAAGATCAATCCTATCAACATGAACCAAGTCCCTCTTGCGTGAGCTGTGCCGCCTCCCTTTTGACACTGAAGACTTCCTGACGACCGTCTAGTCACAAAACTGCCCTTGTCACGGGCGCCGGAGGCGGTTTGGGCAGAGCGATCGCCGAACAGTTCCTGCTCGAAGGCGCCAATGTCGTGATCTGTGACATCAACCAGGAGCTGCTTAATGACTTCAAAGAGAAAGTCTCGGCTGGTTATCCGGAGTGCACACTCGTCCTCGAGACCGACATCACTAAAGAGGATGCTCTTGACGAGATTTTCGAGAAGGCGGAGAAGATGTTCAAGAAGATCGATTTCGTTGTCAACTCGGCCGGGATGATGGATCGCTTCGACCCAGTCGGTGAGATGGAGAAGACGATGTGGGATCGTGTTCTTGCTTTGAACTTGACGGCGCCGGCGATGGTGACGAAGCGGGCGGTCAACTCGATGGTGAAGAATGAGGTCAAGGGAGCCATCGTTAACATTGCTTCTGTTGCGGCATTCCGAGGTTTTACTTCTGGGGCGGCGTACACCGTCAGCAAGCATGGTCTGTTGGTGAGTCTAATCCAACATGCTTGACGAGTTGAATCCAAGCGACGGCTAACCCAATGGTGGCACTGAAAGGGCTTGACCAAGAACACAGCAGTCTTCTACGGCCCGAAAGGCATTAGGTGCAACGCAATCATGGCAGGTGCTATGGAAACCAACATCTCTAAATCCTTCCAGCAGACGGGTATCAATATGGAAGGCTACGGACTCATGCGGCAGACCTGTAAGCTGCTTCCGAGCACAGAGAGTGCTATCCAATGGCGGCCGCTCATGCTGACGATGACAATGCAGTCCCGGAAGAGACGTTCGTTTCTGTTGAGGTTGAGAAGGTGGCCAAGCTGGTAACGTATCTCTGCTCCGACAGCGGGTCGATTGTCAACGGAGCGTGTTGGACGGCTGACGGAGGCGTGACGGCGAACTGAGCGAGATTGGTACCAGGTTACAGTGGTAAGTAACGGATCAATATGGAAACTTTAGAGCCATCATTCTATAGTACTCGTACAGGCATTACTATTACCACGTGCATCACCAGACAAGGCTACAATGGCATTAATGGACAGCCATTTGCTCTCCCCCCAGCACTCCTTACGCAACCACCAAACGTGTCCTCCTGACCTCGTCCCAACCCAGTTCAAGCACTCGAAGCACTGCACTCCGGATACCCCAAGTTCGCCAACCAAGCGCCAGAGTTGAACTCGGCATAGGTGGACTTGATTTGGCCCTGCGGGTTGATGTAGAAGTTGTCGATGCCCTTCACCGGCGTAACATCGTTACCCGCGCCGGACGTCGAGACCCATCGCCAGCTGATGGCGTTGCAGCTCCAGAAGATATCGAGAGTCTCCAGAATGAGCGGCGGCTGCGCGGTGGAGCCGGCGATGAGGTCGGCTTTGCTGGCGAAGGTCACGCTGCCTTCCTGTAACGGGAGTTAGCTGCCCGGCTGTTTGTAGGAAAGCAGGCAAGCGTACGGGAATTCCAGCGAGCTGGTTGATTGAGTCGGAGGTATCCGTGAAGTCGTTAGAGAGGAGCGCATTGGCTGTTGTCTCGAAGTTGGAGGCCTTGGGGTTGGCCAAGAGGTAGTTGAAGCCGTTGACAATGGCTGTGGCCTGGAAGGGAAGGATGCAGCCGATGATGGGTGTCGCCTTAAAGGCTGATGAGGCGCTGGTCGGGCGCCCGAACTTGAACGTTCGTTCCTCAAGAGCATGCTCTTCTGGCACTGCGACTGGTGAAGCGAAGGCGACAGCGGTGAGGCCCAGGGAGAGGAAGGATGAAGTGAACTTCATGTTGAACTAGACGAATATGATGTTTTGAACGAGTGTGGTAAGAAAGCGAGTGTGATGTTGAAAGTGGAAGGGCTGATGGAACAACAAATTGCAGCGAGACAGCGAGGTATCTATACTTGCGCGACCGCCCCCGAGACCGTCCACTCGTGAAGCCTATACTGTTGCATTGTTAGTTTTGGGCACTCCAGCGTGGTCCAGAATGGTAGTGAGACGAAATGCTATCCAGATGAAGATTGAGTTTAACCTAAGCTCATTCGAAGCAGCCGAGTGCAGCACTAAGCTTCAAGCCATCAAGCATTCCGAGGCTCCTTAAAACAAGCAGGAGTCATACACAGCTTGGGATTGTCTTGAGTAAGTCAGCTTCTCACGGTGCTGAGATGTGCTTACCCTGTTTCGAGTGGTGAGATAGCGAAATGCCACAACCAGGGCTTCGATGGATATGTTGGAGCGCCTTTGTGAGTCGTGCCGTCTGGTCGCCATCATGTTGCCCGTCCAAAACACATTTGGGACGCGCTTCTGACCGTTGACAAGATGAGATACCGAAACGCACGGCGAGCTGGACGGTAGTCTGGACGAGGCCAGCGGAAGGTTCTTCTTCGGACACCATTCCAAATAGATGTTCGGAGGCCAACATGCGTAAAACGGTGCTTTAGCTTCAACCTTTCGATACAACAAGCATCGGCAAGGACAAATCTACGGTTGGTCGGGCTTGACTCTGAAGTGCGTTGTCCGACCCCTTTCGCCGACAGCTTATGCACCACTCCCAGCCTGAAGAGCTCGGATGACTTTCAGCGAGCTGTTTCGCGTCTGTTGCAGTCGAGTTTCATCTGCGCTTGAGGTTTTCCAGACGGAGGCGTTCTCATCCGAGTCGGTCATAGTCGAGCACAGTCGGCATAGGCTTCGACGTGCAATACCGTGATCATTTCATCGACTACTGGACTGTGATCAGCTGCAGTCTGACAAAATACAGTCAAGAGATCGCGCCATCGGCGGCATGCCTGTCGAAGGGTCGTATTCAACATGCGAGAATTCGAAATCGCAGGGGATCGAGTCTCCAAGGCTCACCAAAGAGCAGGTGCAGTCCAGTTGTCGGCTTTGTGGGCGGCGACGCCCGTCATGTAAGCACATGATGAGACTTGCTGCGAGCAGATCTATTTCGAGATGCTACCTAGGTAGAGAATCGTGAAGTGGAGGAGGAAGAGGAAAATCATAGGATCGTCCATCATAGGATCGTCAAATTAGAGTTTCTGCCAACCCTTTTAGGAAGCTGCTCTGTCCCTGCAGATACATGTAGCTACACCTGTCCTCCGCAAGCACGAATGCGTGTTCATGATCGAACGGCTACATGTCGCGCAATGTAGTCAGGCGCTCTCTACGGCTTCGGCCATACACATGTCCACAATGCCACCTACGCCAGGCGCCAGATGCTACCACGAAGCGGACATTTTCCCGGACTTCGATGAAACGACAGAGTAGCAACCTCCTCGACACACTGGAAAGCAGAGGACTCATCAACCAGATCGCCGGCGACCGCAATGCTCTCCATAGTCTTCTGCAGAGCAAGAAGCTCAGCTTCTACGCTGGCATTGATCCCACAGCTCCGTCCCTCCACCTAGGTCACCTTCTCCCACTCATGGTCCTCTTCTGGACCGCAATACATGGCCACAACGCAGTATCGCTGGTCGGTGGCGCAACCGCAAGGGTAGGCGACCCTAGCGGTCGGCTTACATCGCGCGCGGATACTGCTGGTGAGGTACAGAGAACGAACTTCAAGAGCATGTTCAGCCAAGTGGGGAGTCTATGGAAAACGGCCTTGCTTTACGCGGAAAGAAGTGGTAATGAGAAGGAGAAGATGGGCCAGCAGACTTTGCTAGACAATGCGCAATGGCTGGACGGACTGACTGTCCTGGACTTCTTGAAGATGCTGGGAAGTGGGATGAGGTTGGGTACAATGCTCGGACGGGATACGTGAGTGAGTTCCAACAGCGATTGTGGCACTGCGTAGGCATGGAAGCTGACGAAGACTCTCCCAGGGTCAAGAACAAAATGGAAAAAGGCGACGGCATGTCTTTCGCCGAGTTCACCTATCCACTTCTTCAAGGCTGGGACTGGTGGCATATGTACTCCAAGATGGGCGTGCAGATCCAGGTCGGGGGTAGTGACCAGTATGGGAACATAATTGCTGGGATGGATGCAGTCAAGCACATTGCTCAGGCTTCAGCTCCTGACGGCGAACAGCCGCAATGGTTAGATACAGAGGGCAGGATGCGAAGTGAAGACGCGCCAATGGGCCTTACTGTCCCACTTCTGACCACATCGGCTGGCGAGAAGTTCGGAAAGAGTGCTGGAAATGCGGTTTGGCTGGACGGAAGCATGACCTCGCCATTCGATTTATACGGGGTCAGTAACGGTCGTATGCTCGAACAAGACGGTGGGAATGCTAACGCGTGACGCAGTTCCTTCTTCGCTCCGCGGACGCTGACGTGGAGCGGTACTTGAAACTCTTCACGTTCGTCCCATTAATAACAATAGCGGAAGTGATGAGAGCACACTCGACAGACCCAGGAAAGCGGAAAGCGCAGCACCTACTTGCTCGCGAAGTCCTGGCTCTCGTGCACGGCAACGAAGTCGCCATGAAGACCCAGCAAGAACACCACGCCATGCGAAATCCTACCCTTGCAAGCTCTGGGCCCTATTCTGGTACAGAAAGTGGCAGCGTTGTAATTCCCACTTCTGAAGTCATCGGTCAGTCTTGGGCGAGGGTACTAGCAACGGCTGGTCTTGCAGCCTCGCGTTCGGAAGGCACCAGGATGCTGAAGAGCGGTGCTGTGTACACTGCATCAAATAGCGGCAAAGGAGCAACTTTGCAGTTCAATGCCGTCAACGACCCGAGAGTTGTCGTGGGCCGCGGAGATTTGGTCGATGGAAAGCTGTTGCTTAGGATCGGGAAGTGGAAGGTTAGGGTGGTCGAGGTTGTTGATGATAAAATTCGATAAAATTCCATAATCAGCATGAAAGCAACTTCTCACCTTCATGCACCCAGCTTCTTCAAACTTGTGGTTGGGAGATTTTGGATTGCTGTATCGCTATCTTAACGAGCACAGCCATTTTTCCTGCCGCTAAACGCCGAAGCGTATGCAGCGATCAAGGATCAGAGAATACTCTGTACCTTAAAATAACATTCGCTCCACACCACTCATCCTCAGCTCAGTCCCCGCGTCTAGAACTTGTTGAACTGCTTCACAGCCTTGCCCGTACGTGGCAGCACACGCAGCACATTGAATCGCACCTGGTTATGACATGTCAGCGTTCGTACCTCATTTGACTGTCTTCCCTTTCCATGTCCTCTGATGTCTGGCACTTACAGTCTTGCTCAACGGCCGGCACTGTCCCACAGTCACTCTGTCACCCTCCTCCACACGGAACGCTGGGCTGACGTGCGCTGCGAGGTTGTTGTGGCGCTTCTCGTAACGGGAGTACTTGGGGATGAAGTGGAGGTATTCGCGGCGGACGACGATGGTGCGGTGCATCTTGGTGCTGACGACGGTGCCGGTGAGGATACGACCGCGGATGGAGACCATGCCGGTAAAGGGGCACTTCTTGTCTGCGATCAGATGTGTTAGAGATCTTTTTCACGTCCATGCCTGTTGTCTTGTGCGCTCCCATATCTCAAGCAACCCCTCCCAAACGAAGACCGTGGGCGGCGACATACCAATGTACTTTCCCTCAATCGCCTGCTTGGGCGTCCTGAAGCCCAGTCCGACGTCCTTGAACCATCTCCTGCCGCCCTTGCCGACCTTCGTGGACTTTGCTGCTTTGCTGCCGCGCTTGTGGTTGGTGAAGATGTGTGGCTGCTTCTGGTAGGCGCGCTCGCTCTGGACTGCCAATTCGGTGGCCATGATTGCGGTGCTGAGCAATCTGGTGTTGTCGTGGGAAGTTGTGAGCCGGCGGCGATGAAGTAGTTGTTCGACGTGAAGCCCGCCTCGAATTTGTGCGGGAGTCTTGGCGGTGCGAAGTCCGCCAAGGTCGGAAGTCGCCGAAGGAAGAAAGTAATACCGGGGCCGGTTTGTTTACGTGTTGACCTGTAAGAGCGCCCCGCAAACGACTTCATCTCTCGAAGACATCTACATGCGCCACGACGGACTAACGACTGTATACCAAGTGGACCACCATGGCGGCCGCGGAGGACAAAGAGAATGTCGCGCCCTTCACGTCCAGCGACCCACTGCAGAAACGAAGCGGCAGCTCGTCACCGAAGAAGGCTGCTAGGAAAGGACGAAGCAAAAGTATCGGACCAGGAGGACTTGACGAGCCAGAAGCACCAAAACAGGACAGACAGGATGCGAAAACCAGGCGCAAATCTACCTACGTCCCAGCGACCAAGTCTATCTTGTCTACAGAGCAGGAGAAAGCTGAGCGACAGGCGGCGCGTCGCAAGACTCTAGCCAACAGACGCGTTTCTTTTGCGCCAGAGGCGACACTGCACACATGGGATGTCATCGAGTTCATGCGCGATCAGACAACATCCACAGAGTCATCCGAGGGCACGCGACGGGCCTCAAACTTCACGAGATCTTCGAATGGTGGCTCGCCCTCGAAGCGAACAACGAACGTCGGCTCGGACCCGCCGTCTACGCCACCAGAACAGGAAGATGAGCCGGATATCATACCAGCGTCGCCAGCACATCAGCGCGATTTGCACCAGAAGAAGATAAGGCGAAGCTCTGGAGCATCTTCTCAGGTCGACTCTAGCCCCAGCGAAGGGTCGTCTCCCAGCGGCGTTATTGTCAGCAGCGATGCGTCGGAAAGCGAGGACGAAGATGATGCACTGGGCTCTGACGACGACACTGGTACTGCTATGAGCCTGGACATGGTCGACGAGAATACTACGCAGTCCAACTTGGGGAGCGAGTTCAGCACCGGCTCGGTGGCTAGCTTAGACGCTCGTCTTAGGCTGGCGGCTGAACAGGCAGGAACTCGAGGCATCGAATACGATGAGTATGGAGATGCATCAATGGAACTCGCTGGGGAGGAGGTCACCAACGCATTCAAGCCGTGGATGAATCAGCACCAGGAGCCTATAGGTTCTGCTTCCCTGGACCAGGAAAATGTGAACCCGTTCTCGCCTGCTTTCAAGGCCCAGCTTGTCTCAGGGAGGGTAAGCCGTCCATCTACCGTACATGAGGAGGATACTGGCGATCTGAGCATGGACGTCACTCGAGCAGTAGGTGGCATTCGTGGTGCTGAACAGGAGCAAGATTCTCCGAGCTCTCAATTTGGCGACGGTACGATGGACCTGACGCAAGCGGTCGGAAAGATCCAAGGTCCACAAGCCGGCCAAAAGAGACGCCGATCGACAGCTGAGACAGGTTCGCCTCTGGTGACGGGGCCTGCAAGCCAAGCCAAGCGGCGACGCTCGTCAGTTGCACGCTCGTCGATGGGCGATGATACCATGGACCTGACTATGGCTGTTGGTGGTATCCAAAACGGTGGCTCTCCTGCCAAAGTGGAGCGTCGGAAGAGCGTTGTGCGCCGGCGATCCTCTGGCATTGCGTCGGAAGCGGACGATGGGACGATGGATCTGACGCAGGCTGTTGGTAGCATCAAGCCCGCCAGCAAGGCAGAGCATACAGCATCCAGCTTTGATGAAAATGAAGAACTTACTATGGAGCTGACGACTGTACTGGGTGGCATCAAAGCGGGAGAAAAGGTAGCTGCCGGCGAGAGACCGGCCACGCCACAGGAATCACAGTCACCAATCCGGAATGCTGCGAACACTACTCCTAAAGACCAAGAACGCTTCAGGGATGCATCGGACAGTGGGGCGAAGAAGCATTTAACACCGCTCTTCCAGAAACAGGTCATCCACTCAGTAGCGAAGCACTCTCCCGGCAGCAAGACAGTTTCTTCGGCCTCTCCCAACGTCCGGACGAGGGCGAGCGTGGCCTTTGCTGAGTCTCCAGCACCGTTCGGAGCGGCTGATGCACCGTCTGCTCCTATCAGTAAGACCACAACGCCGAAATCCTCACCGCCGAAAGCAGCAACTCCATCATTGAGCGCAAGCAAGTCTCCTGTACGCGCGACAGCCAACAAAAGCCCAGTCCGAGAGCGACCACGTACTACTCCAGATAGCGCGCTACGACAGCAATTGGATGAACAACTCCAGGATCCTGGAGCGTCGCCTTCTGCACTCAAAGTCCAACGAAGCTCTCCCATCAAGGCTGTGTCAACGCCAGACAAGGCCCAGGAGAGCTCGCAAGACGGCCGACGCTTGGCCGACTCCATCAAACTACTTTCCACGCCACGGAAGGAAGTCTTGAAGAGTCTCACGCCTAGGAAGCAAGCTCAAAGTCCGCCGAAGGCCGCCACACCTCGACCCAGGCCGACCCCGAAGAGCAGCAATGCCTCTCAGAAGTCGCCCGCGAAACAGCTGAACGAGGACATGAAGAGACTCCAGGACAATCGCGCGCAAGTCGAGAAAGTGCAGCTTCAAAAGTTCTTGGACTTGGCTAGTATTCGCTTCATGGATCTCACGACGACCAAACGAAGGATGACTACTGCCCCGACGCCTTCTAAAGCTCGTAAAGCGGATGAGGTCGAAGATCAACGTGAGGTCTCTTTGGAGTCAGCCGTAGTGGCTGGCTCTTGTACCGTTCCGGAGCTGGAGATGTACGAGCATGCATGTCATGAACTCAAGCGCTACATCTCCGACGGCAAACGCGTAATCAAAGAGCTCGACGTCGAGACTGCAAAGTCGACGCCACCTTTGTTGCAGGCATACCTGGCAGCCAGCCCAGGCAGAAAGGGTGCGTTGGATTCCCAGATGCGCGAGATCAAAACGCAAGCTCGACTTCGAAGTAAAGAGCTCTGGTATGCCTGGCGAAGCCAACTGCTCGAGGATTTGATGAGAGGCTTGCAGGGGATTGGTGAAGGCTTGATCAGGGATGACGAGGGTCTAAGTCATGCCGAGGAGATTCTGGAAAAGATCGTACCGGGATTGGCGCAGCAGTACGTAGCTTTGAAGGACGAGGCCGCTCGATTGGAGGAGGAGAGCGCTGCTACCAATGAAGAAGAAAGAGAAGAGCTGGAACACGCGAGGGAGCGACTGGGGAACGTCAGCGAAGAGGCCGATGAGAAAAGGAAGATGCTGGCAGACTTGCAGAAAGAGATGCAGGAACAAGAAACGACGGCCAACGATCTGGAGGAGAACCGCGCGGAGTTCGCGGCGGCTATCCAAGAAGCTGAGAGGGTGAAGGAGAGCTGCCGAAGCGTCTCTACCGCTGAGATCACCGCGCTGAAGGGCAAGTCATCTGTTTCATTCCTCCTACTCCGAGTCATCTCACTGACTCCATCCCAGACTCCATCGCCACGCTCGAGCGCACACATGGCTACACTATTCTCTCCGCGTCCTCCTCGCCACCCACCATCACCCTCTCCTACCGCTCCCAGCTCAAACTCTTCTTGCATCCTCTCGCTTTTCGCCTTCCGGACAAAACCAGTCGCGCCCGGCCTAATGCGCCTATTAGCTTGCACTACACAGGGGCTGCTCCGTTGACGACGACGCTGCGCTTCTTTCTGCAGCTGCTGCAGGCGAGCTTGCAAGCGCTGCCGCAATGCGAGACGCGGGTGCCAGACTTGCTGAAGCTCGTCAGCAATGGCTGGGACGCAGCATGCGAAGTCGCAGAGGCCGAAAGGAGGGTTGGGCTAGGGGCGTTGACAGAGGCTAAGATCCTCTCTGACGAACGGATGTGCGTGGTGAGCACGATCTTGCTGCCCAAAGTGCGGAGTAAGGTCAGGATCACCTTTGAGGTTTCGGCTGCAGTTGGTGGAGATCAGGATGGGTTGGCGTTGAGCACAACCGTGGAGCCTCATGTGGAAGTTGTGTACGGGGAGAAGTACAATGAGAAGAAGATGACCGAATTCGTGGCGAAAGCGATTGAGAGCCGGCTCGAAGGGTGGGACGGCGTGGTCAGGAGCTTGAGGGAACGACTTATCGCAAGAGGAGCGAAGGGCGGGAAGAAGTGACTGGCTAGGGTTCACTCTTCGGCAGGTGGATTTTGGATTATTGCTGGATGACGACTTGATACCCTTTTCTGTTGAATACCTGTCAATTGTTACCATGCCTAAGTCAAAGCTTTCCAACATTGCGGACGAGTCGAGACAGATTGATGCCCATGCTACGAGTCTCCAGAGTTTCAATGTTACACAACGTCTGATACCGTCAGGTGGGAATCGAGATCTATCGTCGCCGATCCTCATCAGACATCTGGTTGCGCGATTCATCGCTGCCGAGCTGTCAACATGCGAGAAAAAGAGTGAGGGTACCAGATCCTCGTGTGCCACACAGAAAAGGTGAGATGAAGTCAACCTCATCCAAGGTCCGAGCTTCATTGAGACCGCACCTCCTCCTGTGCTCCTCCTTCGCTTTAACTCTGCTCCTCAATCTCCTTGTCAACACAGCGGCTCATCTCGGAACGCTTGAAACAACACATGTTGCACCGGGTGTGCTTCACGGCTATCCACATCCTCGTATACGAGTTGCTCAGTCTAAGAGAGGGCCACTGAGAGGTTCGTCGCAGCAGCTAACGCAAGCCAGCTCAACGTGCAGCTCCGGTGCGGGCAGCATGGAAGAGACTCCACCCTTGCGCATGCAGCACCGATATTGCTTTGCGGCATGAGGTGCTGGACTAGGGACCGCGAGGGCCGCCGCTGGTCCCACATCGGTTCGGGTCGTACACATCACCAGCTGGTCACCTGACTTTTGTGTGACGGATCTCCCACCCCATTGGCTCTGACAACGCATCCAGCTTCTGCCCGCCTCGCTGTCTCAGACAGTTGGTATAGGTCGGCCAACGATGCTATACCCACTTGGCGATGACGTCCAAGGCTGATTGAACCTGCTGTCACGCAGACCGAGCAAGTCTGCAAAGGTTGGTTGAAGCTTTCCGATTTTCCTGTGCCTCTTTGCCACGTTCGATCCGCTATCAGCGTCGTGGTATAGCATACCCGGGCGTAGCACGCCTCTTCCTTAGCTTTCGCAGTCTAAAGATGCTTACCGAATACTTCCCCGCATGCTAGACTCTGCTGTCTTTCTTTCATACAATGGATTACGTCCCTCCCATTCACCGGCTGTCTAACGAACTGCTCAAACACATATTGGACCAGATCGAGCCGGATCCAGAACGGACAGTTCCCATCGATGACCGCCGCTTCATCTCCGTGGAGAGCCTCGAGATCCCGCCGCCGTCTTCGGACTCGATCAGAGACATTGGGAGGTTTAGAGAAACATGTCGCCGCTTTGCAGAAGTCGGCGCGCCCTTACTCTTCACTCTTGTCAAGGTGAGGTTTTCTGAAGATGGGCTCGATAAGCTGGAAACGTTCGCAGGCTGGAGTCATCTGGCACGGCATGTCAAAAAGTTCAGCTACCTCATGCCCTACTTCTACTCCAATGGTACGGTACTCCTCCATTCCCCAAGAGAGGCTACCTGCAGCTAACAGACATGTAGAGGAGGACCTGCGCGCTGTTGTGTCCCGGAACGGAACAATCAGAGCGAACGTGACCAGCCTACAGCGCAAGGCAAGTGAGCAGCAGAAGATCATTCGCTCCGGAGACGACGTGCGCATCCTGAAGAAGGCTTTCAGCAGTTTCAAGACACTACAGTTCGTCAAGTTACTACCTGTGGCGGAAGAAGAGGATCGACGGTTTCGGGAGTATGTGCAAATCCACGGCAGTGTCAGGGACTTCATCAACCACTACTGGGCTCCTGCGATTATTCATGGTTCAAGAACGATCGGAGCCGCATTGCTGGCAGCTGATGCCCCTTGGTCTCGCCTATATCTGCCAGTGGAAAGTGTGGAGAGCGTCGAGTTTCTTGCACTTCGGACACAGCCGACTTTGTCCATATTGGCCGCTCGTTTGACGTGCCTCACCCTGGTTTTCGACGAAGGCAATGATTTAGGGGAGGACATGACTGAGCTTTCCGAACTGTTCAAGACGGTTTTCACCAGCGCGAAGAATATGCAGGCAGTGCACATTGGCTTTCCAAGAAGTCGGCCTGTAAGCCTGCCGCTTGAAGCTGTGTTCCATAACGTAACATGGGACAAGGTACGGAGTCTGCTCCCCTCGGCATAACGGCCTGCTAATCTCATCAACTTAGCTCGTCGCACTCGGAGTCGCAGGCTGGGACCTAACGGCCGAAGAGATCATCAACCTCGCACTTCGCCACCGCGAGAAGCTAAAAGGTCTTCGGCTGAGGGACGTGCACTTGAAAGAGGGCGGGATGTGGAAAGACGTACTCCGAAGTCTCAAGCATTCTATGCCGCGCCTGCAATGGGTCAGCCTAAGGCGGATAGGCTACGTGCCGCAGTTTGAAGAATCAGATCCAGGAGGCGCCGAGGTTCCGGAGGACCAACCTTGGGCCCTGAGCGACAGCGACAGCGAATCTGAGGATGATGAAGACAGCACGATTGCGGGACCGAGCGAGCAAGGCCATTATACGAATGGGTACCATACCAACTCAAACAGCTTCACGACAAGCAATGGGCATGTCCATGACCACGACCACGACGACATCGATTCAGCGGTTGGTACGGACGACGAGCACGAACCCGAAGACAACGCTACAGAATTTCCCAACCTCGACTCGCCTACCAGTGCAACCGCACCACTCTTCGCCTACGAAATGGCTCACAACCCCGACCTGCCGAATGGGGACATCGACGACGACGGGTTCTCCGTCAGCAACGCCAAACGGAAGCTGTGGGAGCAGTGGGTCGTCGGTCAGACTTCCAGGCACGTTGCGCGGTGAACACCATCCTAATGGCCTACGGCAATGTCAAGCATAGATCAGCCATCGCCGCAGCACTTCAAGACCAGCGTACTCACCCGCTGCTTGCCGGCCGCTCATAGAGCAACGATTACCTCTGAGACAGTGGCTCTTCGGTGGATGCAAGACGCTTTCACTAATTCGCACCAACCGCCGCCTCGAGACCACGCTCTTCGCCACACTCGCGGACGCATAAACGACGTCCACCGCCCATCAATCCGATAGCCACTGGAGTAAAGCGACCTCACTTCATCCTCGCCAGACGCCAATTGGCCAGAACAAGCACGACGCTAGCTGGCGTTCAGTGTCGATGCCACGGATACCAGGTATGACGCGAGGATGTCGCTGGCAAGGAAGTTTCGACGACCTCACTTCACTCTCACTTCACCCTCTCCCCCCCCTCACCAGCCGCCTCGCGATTGGCTGCACCGCTGGCGACGCTAGCGGGCGTCCGCCTTCAGTGCCAAGGATACCAGGTATGACGTGAGTATGTCGCTGGCGACGACCTCACTTCATCGCGCCTCGTGAGTTTGGGGCGGCGCTAGCTGGTGTTCTGTAGGCACGCTGGGAAGGGCAGGAGGATGAGGTTTCGCCTTTTGAGGCTTGAAGGCTGGCGGAGCAGCGACCTTCATCGCTACTATGGTGCGTGGGATGCGAGGGATTAGAAAGCGAACGGCTGCAGAATCGTCTCGGGTCCGCGTTGCGCACTGTGAGGGGGTGCAGGCAAACATTGGAGCATCGCTATAGTGACCACAATAGCACACGCAGACATTAAGTGAATGAGCGGGGAGTACCGCATGGACAGACAATAGCGACACATCACATGGTATCATTTCGCATATCTACCTTACTTTCCCATCGATCTCGTTTCAATATCATGCCATGCATGCATTCACAGTACCAATCAATCTCACCCGCCGTATCCACACCCAAACGCCCGCCAAACCCATGCCCAGCACACAGCGCAGCACACAGCACAGCGATGAGAGAAACCAGCAGCAGTAGAAAGAGAAGTAAAAGTCTCACCCAATCGCACCGAACCAGCGCTCATCGAGCCCGGGTAGACATCGCTCGTCGTGGCCGCCGAGCTTGCCGTGCGCGCTGCCCTTGCCGGAGTTAGGTGAGTTGCTGAAAGAAGCGCGCTTGGAGTCCATACGAATGGCGCCGGTGTTGATGTCGATGTCAGAGGTGGAGGTGGCGGAGAGACCGGTGTGAGCAGTAGCAGCTGCAGCTGCAGCGAGGGTGTTGCCCGCTTTGCCACGTAGAGCTTTGGTGGCTTCCTGTAGAGACAAGGGTGGTTAGCGAAGGGATGATAAGGGTGGGTTGTGCAAGGCCGTGATGGTCCCCGTTCACCGCGTGGCTCGCAATCATGCCGGCAAACATATTTGGCCCGCGTTCATTTTCCAGCTCATAGAAGTGATCAATTCGCCACGACCAAACAAGTCCACATCTTTGCCGCCGCCGCCCAGCCATGCCCATCAGCCACAAAGGACAAAAAGAGAGAAAGAAGAGAAAAAGACCCACCTAAGCGTCCTGATCCAACCCCAAATCCTCCTCCGCCGGCACCACACGCAACGTATTCGTATGCCCCATCCCGCCGCGCCACCCTTGCACACAAATCACCGCCTCGCCTTTCTTCAGGATGCCCAGCTGGATCGCGTTCATGATGCCCCACTTGAGGCGCTTGTCGACGTCCTCCTGCCACGGGACGGTCTTGAAGGACTCCGGCTTGGCCTCGGGGTAGAGGAAGGGGTAGACGCCGCGGTAGAGGTGCGAGTAGCGCGAGGCGCGGGCGTTGCGCGTGACCATGATGATGGGGCAGACGGGGCGGTATTTGGAGATGAGGCGGGCGGAGTTGCCGCTGGGTTCGCGTTAGTACAGTTTCTAGGAGGGAGATGGACCTACCACTTACCTGGTGGTCAAGACAAGGATGGCACCGGCGTTCTGCTCCAAGCTCGCGCTGACGGCGGACATGGCGCAGGTCTCGGTGGTCGGTACTGGACGTGGGGCGAGCTGGCGCAGCTCGTCAAAGGCGTTGACGTAGGGGATGGCGACTTCTGCGAGCAAGCAGGTCTCGTGCATCATCGAAACAGCCTCCTTCGGGTAGTTGCCCTTGGCCGTCTCACCACTCAACATCACACAATCGGCACCGTCGAGGACAGCATTGCCAACGTCGCTCACCTCAGCACGAGTCGGGCGAGGGTTGTAAGTCATGCTCTCCAGCATTTGAGTGGCGCAGATCACAGGCTTGCCGGCAAGGTTACACTTGGTGATCATCATCTTCTGTGCGATGAAGACCTGCGCTGGTGGAATCTCAATACCCAGATCACCACGGGCCACCATGACACCGTCAGTGACCTCGAGAATCTCGTCGAAGTTGTTAACTCCCTGCTGGTTCTCGATCTTGGCGATGATCTGGATGTCTTTGCCGGAGTCGCCGAGGACGTCACGAATGTGCAGAATGTCCTCCTTCCTGCGAATGAACGACGCGAACACCATGTCGACGTTGTTCTTGACGCCGAACTTCAAGTCCGCCTGGTCCTTCTCGCTGAGCGCTGGGAGATCGACATCGGTCTTGGGAAGGTTGACACCCTTCTTGGAGGAGATCTTGCCGTTGTTGACAGCCTTGCAGCGCAGGGTCTTGTCGTCGACGACCTCGAGGACTTCGAAGGCGAGGACGCCGTCGTCGACGTAGATGGTGCGGCCCTTCTCAATGACCTTGGTAATGTTCTTGTAGTCGACGTACATGTTCTTGTTGTCGCTAGCGGTGGCATACTTGTCGTCGGTGGTGATGTTCATCTCCGTGCCAGCGCTGATCGGGATGTCCTCGTCGCCGGGAGTGTTGCCAGTGCGGATCTCCGGGCCCTTGGTGTCGAGGGCGATAGCGACAGGGCGACCGGCCAGCTCTTTCTCGGCCTTGCGGGCGTTATCGATGACGGACTGGTGGTAGTCATAGCTGCCGTGGGAGAAGTTCATGCGGACGACGTTGCAGCCGGCCTTGCGGAGCATGTTGATCTTCTCTGCCGAGTTTGTCTTGGGCCCTATGTGCGGGTACGTGGTTAGCATGAGCTTCTTTCGTGAGTACTGCTGGAGATGGACATACCAATGGTGCAGATGATGCTGGTGCGCCTGTAGACGCGCGCGGGCGTGTACTCGGTGTCGAGGTTGGCGATCCATTCGGTGCGCGTCTTGCCGTACGTCTGGTGGGCGTATGCGTCACCCATCTTGTCTGTCTTCTGGAGGTTGTTCCTGGTATGAAGCTCTCAGCTCGCCTGTCAGCCGCTCCTTCTTTCTCGGGCTCACGTGCAGTGAGGCACAGAAGGGTGGGTAGTAGAGAGTCAAATAGCGGAGAAGGGAGGTCGAACAAGTGGTGTGAAGTTATTGGTACGACGTGAGAAGACTACTCGAGTCGGTGAAAGAGCTGGATGCGTTGAAGGGAGTTTTTTGTGAATCTCAGCCAGCTTTCCAGCCCCACCTCCCTCCCTCGTGGCTGGCCTCAACGCCCTCATTGCATCCCACTTCTCCTGGACCACTCTAAAAGCAATACCGATACGCTTACTTCTGCTATTACGTCGCTCATTAAGAGACGGGGAGAATGGGGCCAGCTTCTTGAATATCGTTATCCACTCAATTGAAGACCTGTCAATCCATCAACCTCGAGCTCTCATTCGCATCAAAATAGCCTTTCTGGACCCTGCTGATTGCCGATAAGATCTCGGCTGCATCCGTATACCAAGCATCACACGACGACTCCACCCTCCAACCTCATCGCCGCTCCTCCTCCGCCATCCCATCCAGCATCCTCCAGCAGCACACTATCCCCAGCGCGCAAGGGGAAGCACCCACCCGCTCCCTGCGCAAACCACATAACCCGGCGCATCGCGCCCCCTTCACCACCACCACCTCCCCCATCACACAACAGCAACCATGGTCCTCGGCCGCCTCGCCCACTACACCTTCGACGCCGTCCTCATCTCCGCCTTCCTCGCCGGCGTCAAGCGCTCCACCGGCCTCACGTAAGTCCCCTTCTCCCCTCAATCAAAACAAACATCTCGTGTTTATAATGATCCCAATACCGCAGCCCTAGCATCAAACCCGACTCCTTCAGCGAGACGCCCAATCTGCGCAAGTGGGTGGAGAACTACCTCTGGGTGGGCGAGACGATTATGGATCAGAGCGTCGCGTTGATGAGTTCGAGTGGGTACTTTGAGCGGAGGAGATGATCATGTATGGAGGGAGGAGGGAGAGGGAGAGGACTGTTATTCGGGTAGGGGTTGAACAGACTCGCGTGGGGATATGGACGACGATGTACTGCAATAAGAGGACGGGATGCACGGCGTTGTCGGCAGGATCATTTGATGGAGGGAGGACAGTTACGGATTCCGCTTGGCTACGAGGGAGAGCAGGCGTTTTGAGGGGTCTGAGGCGTGGCGTGTCAATCGGCCGAACTCCTCACTCAGATGCTGCTTCGAGGCGGGTGGAATGCTTATTGAAGCGAGAACGTCTGAGAAGCGCCTTCAAAGTACTTCTGTGTATCATGGTCTCGTCTCATCTCGTTCTCAAATTCAAGCGCCCATCGTTCCAACGTATCCAGCCGTCAGGGTGACTTGCCCAGCCATCACAGGTACTAGTCTCTAAAGACTGCTCTGCCTCTTCTTCGCCAACTTCTCGCGAATCGCCGTACTCGACAACTTACTCTCAAACCCCTCCTGCACCTCCCCTCCCTCCTCCGCATCCAGCACATCCACCTCAAAAACCTCCAACGGCGCCCACCCCTTCTCCTTCCTCTTCTCATTCACCGCATCCCCTCCCTTCCTCGTCTCCGCCGAAATCACCAGCGCCGAAATCTGCTCCTCCGTAATCGTCGGGCCGAACGGATCCTGAATCTCCGTGCACTTCACCACAAACTCCACCGGATACGCCGTTCCCCAGACCTTCCCATTCGGACCGGGATCGTTTCGCTTGAACAGCTGTCTCTGCGCGAAGGAACCGGGTGTCTGGAAATCCACGAGCGCGTTGACGAAAGCCATGACGGATTCGAAGCGGGAGTCCCATGCTTCGAGCACTTCGGCGTATTTCTTGTTCACGAGCAGTTGGTCGCCTGTGATGCCGATGGTGGCGGTTTGCTGCTCGGCGGTTCCCAGGCGGAGCTGATCGCACGCGAAGATGGTCATGGTTAGGAGGAGCTTGTGGCCGAGGTGGATGTGGTCAAAGGTGCCGCCTACGGCGACGTGGGAGTGTTTGATGTGAGATTCGGTGGTGGAGGATGTTGAGGTCTCGTTGCCGGCGCTCTGATTGCTCGAGCGGTTCGAGTCGTTGATGAGGACTGGGCCACTCCGGACTCTGTCGAAGGACTCGCCGCTGCCTTTTGCGGCGACGAATGCTTGCACCATCTTCTCGCCTGATTCTGACTCGACGCCGAAAGCGTACTGCCAGGATCTCTGTGACCGTGCCAGATTCAACATTCCAATGACGGGGCCATACGGTGCTCCTTCTTGCGTCTTTAGTAGGTCTTCATTCGAAATGTCCGGCGACCAGGCAATCAGCAAGACGCGAACGTCAACCCCATCCTGGTCTTCGATGTTAACATGTTCCTTGGCCGCGATAGTGCATATCAGCTTGTAGACAGCTGCCAGCAGTGTCTGCGTCTCATCGTAAAGATCCGCTCGGGGCGTCTGGGCCTGGTTGACAAGGTGAGGGCAAGCTAAGGCGATCTCGAGGACTGCTGCTTTGGATGACTCCGAGGAGTGGGAGGCAACTTCTTTCAGTACTTGACTGAGGGTGTCCCCGAAGGCGGCTTTCAGTGCCGGCGCATTTGGAGGTGAGGGAGCCGGTGGGAGGAGTAGCAGGAAAGGTGATGGGTCCTTGGAGGCCATGGTAGCGAGGCGTGCAACCATTGTGCTCACATGTTAGGGCGATGAGGACCTGGTTGAAGCAAGATGTCCGTGAGCGATGGCCAGTTTGGAAGCTTGAATCGTCTTTTGACAACTAAATGTTAGGTTAGGAAGAGTGGTGGTCATGTTGGTTGCTACACCTCGGTTGGTCAAGCTACCTGAGACAGGCTATCCACCATCATGACCAGAATAGTCGCTGTCACATGCTCCGAACAAGTGAGACAACCCCCCTCCAGTATACTTTCACAGACCTATGCCACCGGCGCAGCATGACTTCTGAGCGAAGTCCGAACCGATTCATCTGGTCGCATGACACTGTGTAGGCAGCATTCCTCAAGACCATGGAGAGGTAGGCCAAGGACATTTACTTTTCCTGCAGTGGGATACAAACTCACCATGTCAAACACCAGATCCCTCTTCTCCCGGGGCGGCTCTCGCAAAAATGACCGCCTCTCCAGCTCCAGCCACGAGCTGCCGCGCTGGAGGACTCCTTCGCCTATGGCCGCCTCTGTCATCCCTCCGCCCATCGTCCAAAGCACCTACGCGCTTCCGCAAAGACATGCGGCGCAACCCGTGGTCATGAGAAAGCCTACGCCTCAGCAAGACCGGCAGAGCGAGCTAGAAGCAGATCTACAGTACCTCCTCGACGCGCAAGCAGATGGCCTACTGGGAGGACTGGAGTCCGGCGTCTCCGGCTTGATTGATGATCGGGCGTCGAACGGGAGCACAACACCTACTGCGCAAAGTGTACGGAGCACCTCTGCAAGAACTAGCGTTCGACGGAAACCTGGTGTTAGAAGCGCGAGGAAGGGCATCCACAACTCTATTGTCGCGCTGTCTACGGTCAAAGCAGAGGAATTGGAGGATATTGACGATGAGGTACGCTCGCGAGATCAGACGATTGAGAAGATCGATGGATGGCAGGAGAAGAGGCAACGACTGCGGGAAGCGTCTAAGAATCTAGACTCCAACGAGGACACCGTGCGCAGTCAGAGGCTACGGCAGGAAGCAGATGTGTTGCAGGAGGAGATCAACCACGTGGAGCTACAGCTGGCGGACATGAAGGCACGTCAAAGAAAGCTGTTGCGAGAGGTCGCGGCTGCTGAGAACGCGGTTCAGGCGAAGATGGCATCGTATACGTCAAGTCTGCGGCTGCTGGAGGAGGAAGTGCAGCAATACCTCTCGACGAATCCAGGAACCCCAACACCCCAGCGAAAGTCAGACGCTCAATCTGCGACGGTATGGCAGCTACCTCCCAAGCGCCGGACCCTCGACATGGCCAAGCAGTACTGGAGCGACGAGCGGAGCATGTCCGAGCAGCAGCGTGAGAGCGTGAGACTTGAGAAGACAGCTCTCGACGAAGGCGCAGTGATGTGGAAAGAAGCGGTGATTTCGATTTCGGATTTCGAACGTACTCTGCGCATGGATATGGCCAAACAAGCCGAAGAGCGTACGGCTCCCGGACTCTCGGCTAGCAGCTCGCCGTTGCAGCACGATCAACGCTGTAGCCACGAGGTGCTGGAACAAATGGACCGGCTCATCTCCGCTCTGCAAAAGAAGTTCGAGCTAGCAAGAGAGCGTAATTGGAATCTCCTTATCGCCGCCATCGGTGCTGAGATAGACGCTCTTAAGCAAGGTAGACTGCTCTTGGGAGGTGAAAGCGCATCAGAGGAGCCTTCAGACGAGCAGCCTGATGCAGCGCAGAGCGCGTCTCCTGATCATGATCTCGATCTCGGTTCGGAAGATGAGTTGCAGGCATCAGCGCAGAGCTCCGCGACGGCCAGGAGGCACACCAGCAATGGCGTGGCTCCAGAAGATGATCCCGACCCTGAGCTACTGTTCTCCAGGCATGACTTGGACTCGGAGTGATGCTGTTCGCGACTCCTCAGCCTAGATCCTAGCATCGTAACCAATATCATCGTTCAACTATCAACTTCATTGGCGACCCATGTCTTGATCTTCTCCTGCAGAGCTTGCATCACTCCCGGCTCGTGCCAGAAGTGACCAGCTCCCTCAATCTCTTCCCACGTGAAGCTCGACTTCGGAGAAGCGGACAGCTTTTCTGCCCATGCCTTCAGACGCTTGCTGGCCGTTAACACGTCGGATGAGCCGAAGAGCGCCAAAGTAGGGTTCTTGATAAACAAGTCACCAGCATGGGTGTCTGCCTCCGAACGCTTGCGTAAGCCAGCGAATACTGAGGGCGGTCCAGGGGGTAGAAGTAGGCTGGTGAAAGGTAGCAGGACGGGCGATATGACCAGGTATCTCACAGTCAGAGCAGGGGCAGGAGAACGTGGTGAAGCCGCTACAGGATTTGATGTGGTCTCGACTTTGACGCCGTTCTTCGCTGGCAAGCTCGACCCTCTCATATGCGCTTTGATGCGTCTAGGAGTCTCAATGCTTTTTCGAACAATGTCGTTGCTTCGCCTAGAATCTCGACTGCGTCGTCGTGACGATGGATCGCTCTCTTCTCCTCCAAACACGATCGGCGATGCACCCACGCGCTTGCGGGGGCTTGTGGCCACGTCGTTGGGATCGAGCTGACGTCCTCGTTGTGGTGTCGCGGGGCTCTCGGCTTCCTGCAAAGCATTCCTGTTCTGCTCTGCCATGGTCTTAGCGCGGAGCACTATCTCTGCTGCTGCGGTGCCGGTTTGGGCGTCCTCAAAGCGTCGAATAATGCTTTGGACGGGCGGCAAACGAGCGAGAATTAGCGAGCCGTAAGAGTAGCCACCCAATATGAGTTGGACTGCTGTAGTGTTGTTGAGTGTAGTGGAAATAGTGGAAGTGCCCTTGCCGCTCATATCTGTGATGGATTGAATGGGCTCAAGTTGATCCGAATCCGGCGTAATCGCCAGCCCACGGAGGTAGTTGATCATGAAGCCAGCCAAGGAGACATAGTCGTCTTGCTCTGCCTTGCCTGACCATGTAGTATGGCCACCGGACTCGCCTGCTCCTCTGCAGCTATTGTCAGCGCAAGCAATTTGGATTTCGTTGTTCACGAATACGATACCGAAAGTTGAATGTGCCCACCACATATCCTTCGCCTAACAGAGTCTCTGCAACAGAAAGCACAACAGGGTCGTCATAGCAGCCCCCAAGCGGGGCATATGGGTGCGCGACAATCGCTCCTCGACGTCGCGAATGTCTCTCATCCTGAGGCTGAAGACGGGCTCCGAAAGTTTTGGGATGGTAGACGCGACATTGTAGAGGCAGGTCATCGGCGAGCGAAGGAACGGTGAACGCGTAAAAAGGCTCTGGGTCCGGCATGCTTTGTTAGAAGTCTCATGTTCATGTTCACCCGGTACTGGGCTCAACTCTAGTGGCTCGTGTGCTGCGTGTCCCGCACAGGGTTGTTGAGATTTGTATATGGCAAGAGGAAGAGTAGATATGAGAGATCGCGCTTGCCAAGCGAAGTCGCTTGTGAGACAACGACTACGTGCACATCCATTGCCAGCAGGACAAAAATTCGATGGCCCAGGAAATCGTCGCTCTCTCATGAGATGATGGTGTTTATACAGTCTCGAAGCGAGCAGTCATGATACAACAAGCTTGTCCCAAATCTCCGTCCCTCCTCACGCGAAGCATGCAGCCTCACGCTCGCGCAGTACGCATGCTATTTTCCAAAGACCTCCAAGAACGAGAACTCTGTTCAGTACATCCAAGGGATATGATTAAAGCGCAGCCAACGCAACAACCCCAGCGCCCACCGCACCAACCGCACCAACCCACGACCTGCCAGTCATCTCTGCGGCTCCGCCCTCACTCGTGGGCGTAGGCGTGACCGTCGTCGTCTCTTTGACAGTCTGCTTGGCGTTCTTCTCGGTCGTCTTCTTGTCCTTCTTGTCCTTTCTGGTAGCGGTAACATCAACTGCTTGGTACGAGATATCGCTCGCAGCGACCGTTGCTTGGGTCTGCCGAACTTGTCCACCATCGTGAGCATTCTGGTTGCATGTCACGGGTGTGTTTGTTAGTGGGCAATCGATCACGACGGTGCTGTGCTGGGTTAGAACAGTTCAAGGCCAGGACAGCTGGGTTGGAGGCATACCCTGAAGTGGCGCCTGAAGTCGAGGACGTCCATCTGGCCAGATCCGTGCCTTCGGTCAAAGTCATCTTAGGTGCAATATCGCAGTCTGGCTGGGCGGTTGGGCAGTGGAGGACGTATGTCGTTCGGTTGTTGTCGGGGTCCTGAGCTGGTCAGTGGATGCCAATGCGTTCGGCATGGACGGTGAAACTTACGATAGCAAAGATGGAAGCCTGTGGGACACCAGTGATGGTTTTGTATGGTATCTGTGAGATCATCTTAGCATTGCTCATATCACTCCTCGTCCCTTGCCTCCAAATCCATCTACACGCTAAGGTATCTCCTAACTCTCAAACCGTCGCGTTGCCAGCATAGCAACGCGTACTCATGCAACAGAGTAGCTCAAGACTGATTTTGAGGTCTTTCGAAGCACGACGCGAAAATAAAGCGACATACCCATAAGCTACGCGTCCCCGTCCCTCCTGAGAAGTTGATCTTCTGCGCGGCCACCAAGCCCACCAAAGCCAGCAAAGAGATAATCGACTTCATAGTCGAGACTTCCCAACCTTTCCAATTCCGATTAGATGCTTAAAAGAATACCAGAAAGTGTGACTTCGATGAAGAAGTGATGTTGTTTCTTCCACTCCTTCGGAAACCGGGATGAGTTGGGACGTGCGACGGCAGGAAGCGAGGACACGGGCCGAATGCATATGAGTAGACCTCTAGCTGCAACAAGTACAGCAGCGGGACGACGGCAACTGACAACAGCGCATTGGAGGAGCATTCAAGGCTACAGCAATGCTACGATACCGCGATTCGAACCCATCAAACGCCACGCTTACATCACAAAAACGCATCGTCGTCCATGCCTGGCCCTTTTCGTCGCTCTGCCATATACACCAGATACTCATACCACATCATCATCATAACTTGATCCCCCAAACCCCTCTCCCAGCACTCACGCCCAGCCAATCCCCTCCCTGGCCCGTCAGCGCACTCTGCGGCGCCCACGAAACATTCGCGACCTCGTACTCGCACCGCCAGCTCGCTGCAGGGCCTTTCGACTGCACCTCGGCGCCTTGCGCAGCGCTGTTGCCGTTCAGAGCAGGGACTGCGGGCTGGTTGCTGGAGTTGAGGAGGTCCCAGACGAGGACTAAGCTGTCGTCGGCGCCGGAGGCGAGCATGCCTCTTCGGCTGGGGTTCCATTCGATGGTGTTGAGGCTAGCTTGGTGGCCGCGGAGTTCTAGCAGAGCGGCGCCGGGTTGTCGGACGTCGAGAATGCGGATGAGGTTGCTGTCGGAGGCGAAGGTGGCGAGGAGGTGGGCGTCGTGCGGTGAGGCTGCTAGTCTTAGTAGAGGAGGCGCAGGTACGCCTGGTGTTTTGGAGGGAGAGGATGAGCTAGGTGATGATGCTAGAGACAAATTCAGCGAAATGCTGAAACTCGTCAGTCTCGGAGTTACTCACATTTGTCAGCCTTCTCTGCGGGCTCGTAGATGATGGTCGAGTGCTCCAGACTTCTCAAGTCGAACATCCTCACACTGCCATCTGCCCCACATGAAACGAATACATCCACTGAGCCTGCGCAGAACCGCACATCGAAGACCTCCTTGTCGTGAGCGATGAGCTGCGTCTTCGCTGTCAAGGTAGGAATGTCCCAGATTGTGCAAGTGGTGTCGATTGATGAGGTGATGATGAGCTTGGGAGAAAGGGTGTTCCAATCCAGCGAGGTCAAAGGCGCGGTATGTTCAGGAGTCTTGCTATTCGAGAGCAACGCCAGGGGCTGCAGTTTCTGCGGCGGCTGTTCTCTCGTGTTCGATGTTGCGCTTCGATTGATACTGTTCCCGGGAAGTTGGGATGAAGATTGCTGCGGCAGACTCCATAATCGTAGATGATCACCGCTCGTCGCTAACAGATCCGTACTCTGCTTCTGCGAGCTTGGCGGCTCCCATAGTATCCTCGTCACGGGGTATGCGCAGGTCGCCTCTGCCACCTTCGTATACTCCAACCCATATGGCACGCCTCCGGGCGACGTCACCTCTTGAGGTGTGATGTGTGTGTCCAGGATTTGTATGAAATTGTGCGGATCTTCAAGGTAGCTTCCCACTGCCATTTTCCCTGCCCCACTGCCGCCATTCAGCAATGGCCATTTGCACCAGTCATATGCGTAGGTCGGGAAAGGTGCAAGGTAATTCGAATTCGTGGGAGCGTCAGAATAGCTCAGTAGCGTCGTTGTGCCAGCCGCACCATCGTTGGCGTCCGAGACCGCTCGTGATCGAATATCGGTGAGGTTCAGAGGACTGTGGGAAGGACCAGTAGGAGTTTGAGTGTGTGAGAGATTGTATGCTTTCGGATTCGAGGTGATTGGTGTCTGTGTAGGGGTTTGGTTGAAAGGGATATATCTCTGCGCGCCATCCATTCCTGAAGGACTACTTCGCGAGTGGCTATGCATGGTACCTTGCCGAGAAGGAGGTTGGGTATATTGTTGCGCATTCGTATGTATGTGCATTGTCGGGACGGTGTTAGGTGCAGAGTAGGTGGAGGAAGGGTTCGGTCGCTGTGCACCGCCAGCGGGTTGTAAAGCGCCGGGTACGTTCGACAAACCTGCGTTCGAAGGGACTACGCCGAATGCTGAAGAATGGGAGTTCTGTGGTGTGGCTTGCTGGACATTGAATGCTGGTCCTGCGGAGTAGGGCGGTTGTTCGTATGACTGCTGCTGCTGCTGCTGCTGAGGGGTATAGGTCTGCTGCAAGGGTGGTGCGTTCGAAGGTATGCGGAAGTCTTCCGACTGTCTCTGCGTATGTGTTCTCCGTGGAGTATTGAAGGGCTGGTCGGTCGTCACTGGCGCCGACATTGGCGGCGCTGTCGACGGATCGAGGCCGAGTCTGCTGTTGGAGTGGAGCTGGTTGTTGGCCATGTCTCCTTGGCCCTGGCCGCTTCTTCCGTAGGCTATCGAGTCATTGGCGTTGACGAAGGTGTCCGTACCTGCGTTGGTCGTTCCGGAGGCTATTGTGCGGAGTCTTGCGATCAGTTCTCATCGTTTGACCGTTGGACAGCCTGATTAGCACCAACCTAAACTTTGGAGATTGGGGGCGGCGATGGCTCCTGCTCCTGCGGATTGAACAATGCCGGCTGCGAGATTGGGGAGGTTCTGGTTGTTCCGGTGAGAGTGAAAAGGCATTTTGTATCGAAAAGCATTCTTCAATGTGCGACAGGACGTTCGAATAGCCTCATATCTTGTCTTGTTTCACAGCATGCCCGCCCTCACTCAGCGCTGCGGCAAGCCCATGCTCCGATGCTCGGACCCTGCAGACAAAATGAGTCCTCTTCGAACTTCAGCCTCTTCTTCGAGAACTTCATTCTGTTCACATGCAGCATGAAAATCACCATGTGCCGGTGACAGCGCTCGCCTTCTACAATGACAGTGTGCTACTTGCGGGACAAGGTAACTACCTGCATGCGTACCAAATCGCGGACAAAACACTGGTCGCAACGCAATTGGTCTTCAAAAGGCAGGCCATACATGGGATCATTCTGAACGAGGAGGTTCCCTCGACAGGATTGATCGTTTCCTCGACAGGACTTCTCTGCGGCGGGTCACTATGTCGACGCTTCGACGTGAGATGGAGCGGCTCCAAGCTCGACGTTGTGCTTCACGAGGTCCTTGATGTCCAGGACTGGATCCTGGATGCATCTTTTGCTCACGCCTCAAGGACTGTGGCAGTAGTCACTGCTCACAATGCATTGTGGCTGAACGCATTCCGAGATGCCAATGAGGATGGCCGAAGTACCTCTCATGAACGTCTCATACCCGGGTCTAATTGCATCCTGTACTCGGCCCATGTCAAATGGCTGAGTCCTTCCACATGTCTCATTGCTGCCGGCACAGCGTTCGGCGATATCATTCTATGGTCTGCCACCCTCGAAGCATTCTCAGGCAAGTGGTCCGCAGAGAGCCAGATTCATTTCACTTTCCCTGCTCACGCTGGTTCTGTCTTCGGTGTTCAAATCTCACCATGGGTCTTCCTCCCCGGTTCAAGAGAGCAGCAGAGGCTACTGGCGAGCTGTAGCGATGATCGTAACATCAAGCTCTGGGGTGTCTCCGATTTGTCTGCCAGGAGCCCAGCCCTTACGCAGATCCAGCACGAGACTGGGTTCAACGCAAAGCCTGAACAAGCCAACAGTACGGCTCCTCCACTGATGGCTAAGGTCATGGGACATATCTCTCGAATATGGCACATACGGTTTGGTCTTGTGGGAGCAGACTCCGCCTTGAAAACGATCCGGTCTTTTGGAGAAGATGCGTCTTGCATTCAGTGGGATCTAACAGCTGAATTTGGGAGCGACCCTTTGCCGTATGCCCTGAAGCAAGCCAACCTTGCCACAGCTCATGCCGGCAAAAACATCTGGACGATCGCCTCTACGGCTGCTGGGATGCTCGCGACTGGTGGTGCTGATGGTGCTATTGCGCTCTACAACGCTGGCCAGACCTCTCAATGCTCTCGATCGCTACTTGAAGCCTTGGACAATGATGATACCTTGAAATCGTACGGCTTCGTTGGCCATGATACTCTGGTATCCACAACATGGCAAGGACGAATACTGCTGTTGGACCTGTCCTCTACAGGAGACATGAAGGTCTCCTCAATCTCCGAGCCAGTCCCTGGACTTCGAGGGTACTCGATCGTTGAAAGTGTCGCTGATGCTGCATTCCTGGCAGGTATGGACGGCTGCGTCTATGCGTACGGATCGGTCACTAAGCAGCTGTCGAAAGTTGCGGAGACTAAGAGAAAGACGGCTGGATTGTTCGCCTGCCGTGATGTCTCCGACACAGTCTACCTGCTCATCACGACCGTAGGTGAGACTTCAGCCAGGCTGCTTTCGCTCGACGCCTGCAATGGAAGTGTTGCGGACGTGCCGGCTACAGATGCAACACTTGCCCTTCCTGTCGGCTTCATCGTCACAGGCTTTACCTTCTATGCGACGGGAGACGAACGCTATGCCATACTCGGAGCGAGAAATGGCTCCATGGCTGTCTTTGCTCTCAGTGGGGGGTCGCCGGATTTTGTTCCGCCGGTCCACGTGTTCGACGAACTGCATAGCAGAGAGGCAGTAACGTCTCTTCGCTGCGTCACCACCGCCGCCGATGAAGGACAGACCTACGTCCTCTCCACCGGGCGTGATGGCACCTTTGCCATACACCGTATGCTCTTCCATCCCACGGGCGTCGAGATCCGCCTCTTGCACCAGCTCCTACTGCCCTTCGGACCCAACATCGAGGCCCTACATATCACCCCCGAAAACGATGTCTGGGTCTGGGGCTTCAAAAGCAAGCACTTCACCGTCTACTCCATCTCCGCCCAGCGCGAAATCATGACCGTCGACTGCGGCGGGGCGCACCGCAACTGGACCTTCCAACCCACCGCGTCCGGCGGCACGTTCATCTGGACCAAAGCATCACAAGTCTACCGCGAAACCCAAACGTCCCTCCCCTACGACCTCCTCAACACCGGCAACCACGGCCGCGAGATCAAAGCCCTCGCCATCACCCCTCCATCCACCGCACGCCAGATCCTCGCCACAGGCGCCGAAGACACGGATATCAAACTTTTCACCCTCGCCAACACCAACGAGTTCGAATGCATCCACACGCTCCGCAAACACAACACCGGCATCCAGGACCTGCAATGGTCTTCCAACGGACACTACCTCTTCTCCTCCGGCGGCTTCGAGGAGTTCTTCGTCTGGCGTGTCGAAGCGGGATTGCCGTTTGTTGATCTCGGCGTCGTGTGCGAGTCGAAGCATCCGAGGAGCGGGAGGTCGGATTTGCGGGTTATGGGGTTCGAGGTGAGCGAGGAGCGGGAGGGGTTTGTGGTGCGGATGGCGTATTCGGATTCCACGGTCAAAATCTGGCGTTACGCGGGTAGGACGTGGAGTCTCCTCGCCTCAGCAGACTATCTAATCGCCTGTCTGACGAACATCATTCCCCTTCCAAGCCAAGGTGACGACTTCCTAACCACAGCGACGGACGGCCATATCACGCACTGGTCCCCGCAACCCCACCTCCGCTGGACGTCCAGACATCGCGTCCACCAGAACGCCATCCTCGCCACAACCTCCTTTACCCTCCCAGACGGCGATCGGTTAGTGGTTACAGGCGGCGACGACAACGCCATCGCCTTCTCCCTCTTCACCTCCGACAATCAACTCCACACCTCTATCCTCCGCCGCGCGCACGCGGCTGCTGTAACCGGTCTCGCGCTTATACCCACCAACGACACAACGGCGGAGTTCCGGTTGGTGTCAGTGAGTATAGACCAGCGCCTCAAACTGTGGTCTATCTCGATCTCAGTCAAAGCTCAGCTCGCCGGCACGGCAGGAGGCACGGTAGAAGGAGAATGGATGGAAGTGAAAAAGCTACAAGACGTCTTCACAGCGGTGGCGGACGTCTCGGGGGTCGAGGTGTGTAGACTCCCCGGCGGGGGGACGGGGGTCCTGGGTGCCGGGGTGGGGATGGGGGTGTGGCGGGTGCCGCCGTCATTGCTACTGTAGAGGACGGCGGCATCGTACATGTACATGTACCTCCTTAGAAGCGCGGCGCGGTGGACGGCATAGACTGTACAGTGGAGCAGGATAAGATGATTTGAACAGTTCGATATTCTTCTTATTCACCCCCCTCATCACCACCCAAACATCTACCTTTCAGGTTACTTCTTCTACCCAACCCAAATCCCCCAATCCCCAATGCATGCACATGGTATCACCACCCACCCACCCACCACGTCCCCATTCCCAGTCCCAAAAGAACACTAGACACTAAACACCAAAAGCCGCCGCCGCCGCCTTAATAAACTCATGAACCCCGGTGAGAACGCCTCGCCAAAACCAAAAAACGAAAGCCCCATGTCCCATGAACCCATCCCAAGCGGTCGTCAAAAAAGTCCCGTCGGCTCCCAGTACGGGGGCACAGTACCCCCGTGACCCGTGCAATATGCATACCGTCATGCATCACATCAATAACGCCGTCAATCCAGTTATGATATTCTTGAATTTTGCCGCGCACTCCCTCCCCTCCAAGCTATTGCGAGTGCGCGATGTGTGTGGTGTAAGACATAGGAGAAAGTCCTTCCAGTGAGTGCCGTGGAGTAAAAGTGGTAATGATAATGTCCGAATCGTAATGATGTTGTAGGAAGAATCGAAAGTGCCGCTAAGCCACAGAAGCGCCGGAGCTAGATCGTGGTCGAGATGGTGTGGTGTGTCGTACGCTCCGCAGTCGCAGGTCGGGGAGGTGAGGTGTCGTGTCTCATTGCTGCCTCTGTTCCCGACCCTGGTCTTGCGCCGCATTATTCGGCCCGCCCTCGCCTCGTCTCCTCACCCACTCTCTCGCCCCCGACTGCCGGCCCTCCGCAGCCTTCTGCGCATCGGGATCCCCGCGCTCGCTTCTCCGTCCCCCTTTCCCGCCCTTCGCATCCTCACCACCCGGCGATAACCGCCCAATGTCGTACGCGAGCGCCTCGATGATGTTCTTGCGGAACTCGGCGTCTTCCTTCATGTCCTCGGCGTTGAGCTGGAAGCGCTGCTTCTTCTCCATGTCCTTGCGGCGCAGCGAGTTGATCTCTTGCACGATGTGTGCCAGGACGCCCTCGGGGCATTTGGCGCGCGGGACGGCGTGTTCGGTCTGGTTGCGCACGTAGCGGCGGGTGACGTCGACGCAGCCTTCGGCGCTGAAGGCGATGCAGTAGGACATTTTCTTGCCCCAGCCTGGGATTAGAGTTAGTGGCTGCATGTGGTGGCAAACTTTGAAGCGCAAAACATACCTTTGGCGTAGAGGAGGGGCGCATCCCACGCTTCTTCGCAGCAGTCGACGTGCACCCATCGTTTGCGGTGGACGCTGTAGATTTCCGTCCAGACGTGGTCTTCTGCGTTCCAGATCCATCGTACTCTCCCGCCCATGGCTCGGCAGAGCATGCTGAAGCAGTTTGCCCACTCGCCGCATCGGCCTTTTCTTGTTTGCAGCAGAACGAATGCGTCGTTATATCGTGGGAAGCGCTCGAAAGACTGGCACTGCATGTTGGCGCACTTGTACAGCTCCACGCGACCTGCACCTCGGGCATGTTCATCCGGTAAAGGATGCGCCATGCCGTGCGCAACAGTCGGTGACCGGCAGGTAGAGCATCGGGGGTTGTTGATCCATTCGAAGAAGTCGCGCTTGAACCACTTCAGCAATGCGCGGATGACGCAGTCTTGGTAGCCCCATGCCGCTTTCGTGTTTGGTCCCAATGATTGAGCTTCTGCCTCGAACAGGTCCGACTCTTCTTGCGCCTCGTTGTATATGCGCTCCAATGGCACGACGGATAGCGCTTCGTCGAGTAGTCCAGGGTTCTCCCACTTGCACGGTGTAGCCGAGAGCGTGAGCAGCATGTTCCGAAAGCGGAAGGACTTCGGATCGGCTGGGGGTGTAGGTACGATGGGCAGGTATTTGAGCGACGAATATGAGGGAGGCGGTGGAAGTGGTGGTTCGGATTGTGGTGGTTGTGGGGCGGCTCTCGAGGGTAAGGGTGGAGGGGCATGGCTCGATGCGTCGGTGGCTGGCTGGGAAGGCGGTTGTTGCTGCTGCGGGTCGACGACGACTCGCCGTCTCTGCGATCCCGGTCGACTGCTCAGCTGGTTCATGCGCTTGGTGGAGAGGGTTCGGCGGAATTGGGATGTCAGGTCGGCGGCCCAGGTCTCGGGCAATGGCTGCTGCGAGGATTGCGATCTCGGGACGGGCTTTCGGCGAGGCACGCCATTGTTGTCTGCCATATTTGCGATTCTGGCGTGCGGTGGTGGTCGGCCGTATGAGAGGGTGTGGGCGGCAGGTGGAAGAGGGACGGCGGAGGTATTGTGCGAAAGTCTTCGGGCGCTGTTCTGGGGTTGGCGCAGCTCGGATGCACAGCCTGCACAAGCCTTCGGGTTCCTGCTCTGCCCGCCTCGATGTCGTCGTCGCGCACTGTCAACCGGTCGCGATACTCGACAAACTCGCTCACGGCGACGGCGGTAGAGGTGTAGTGGGCAGATTCTGGCGTCTCGGAGGGGTGGAGGAGGAGTATAACGGGGTGGATGAGGGTTGGCCTCTGCATCCACGCGTCTTGCCCTCGAGCTGACGAGTTCAGACGACGCTAGCACTGAATCTGGCCTGCCGCGCAAGCAGGCGAGGCAGTCCAACCGCGACGACGCTGCAGGCGACCGTTGGTTCTCGTCCTACTACAACTTCCTCCTGGTTTGCCTCTGAGCATATGAGGAGAGACTCGTAACAATTCTCGCTCTCGCCTTGCGTGTCTTCTACCACGTCTCTACGAGAGTCTGACAAAATGAGCGCCACACATTCGCAACCTGCCAAGCCATGGAATCTGTGGAGCAGCAGCCTCCAAGGTTTTGCTTCTCCATCTTTGCCCTTCGCAAATCGACATCCATTGGGTCCACCTGCTGTTCTCTTGCTTCCTCGACAGCATATCCCATCCTACACGATCCCCTCGCCTGTCGGACACTCCACCGCTGTCTCTCGTCCGCGGGCTCGAGGCGGGCTCCGTTCGACTGACTCGTAGACATCTCCTTTGCCACTGTGCTGACTGCCACGCGGCTGCATTGATCATCCACGACGATCTCGGGGAACACGCTGGCCAGACTTTCAAAGGCGCCAGGGATTAACGTTGATCAACAACAGCATCTCATGCTCTCACTGATATGATGAAACTCGTCCCTCCACGGTCTCTGGTCAAATCCAAAGGAGAGACCCGTTGAGCCGCGTTAGGTGCCAGGCGGTCAAGCAAAGCTACCCTGGGCTGTTGTCTAGACCACATCGACCGGTGAGAGCCTTACTTCTGCCTTGCCCGCCTTGCCTACGAATCATATCAGTCGCATTATAAGTAGCCAAACCCGCAAGCCAACGTCGCCTGGTCGCCTTGCTGACTCGACACTACACTGGTGCACTGGGAAATGAGTTTGATACAAACACAATTGTGTCTTCCCGTCACGGCGAGCAACGTCGAGTCTTGAGCTCGTGAACGGTAGGTATCAGCCAAGGTGTACAGTAAGTCCTCGCGTATCTACATCTACTGTCCACAGCACTGCCCGACACGTTCACCATCTATGCATATACTTCATTCACCACATCTACTGTCCAAAATACTACCAGGCGAACGTTCCACGGTCGGACGCAGCAACAGAACCCACCGCCGTCAGACCTCCGCGACTGAGACAAACTTGAGGACCGGCACAAGCCTCGCCAGAACGCCCAGCCGCCCAGAGACTCCATGCACAGTCCACAGTGTCTAGTTACGCCGCTGCGAACGCTCCTGTAGCAACGCAGCCTCCTGGCCTGGCGGAACGCCCGGCCACCTGCATACACCAGCCGCAGTCCACAAGAGCTAAGGCCACTGCCGTGACAGGACCCATGCAAGCAGAGGCTCCGACAGAGCGTCTGGCCGTCCACAGGCCTGCTGACAACGCTCATACTGCTGACACAGAGGCACAATACTCGGCGAGCGTCCTTGCCTACGGGATAGCAATGCCGAATACCGAAGTGCGATCTACAGCCGCTACGACGGACCCCTTCAAGCTCCCATCGACACCGCTAATCGCCTAGTACCGGAGAGATCGAGGAGGCCGGTAGAGGTGACAGCGGCTACACACAGACTAAAGCGGATCAGGAGTTTGACCACGAACGTTGAGATTGGACCTTCGGTTTTGGCTTCTGAGAAACGTGAGGATTATATAGTCAACATCACGATGACTTCTTAGCAGGAGGCAAGATCGCTGTTGCATAATAACTCAGATCTCAGGGTTGGTTGAAAAAGATAAGAGGCCTTAGAACACCCGGCCCATTCTCAAAGCCACCTGGCTTTGCGGGTCGCCACAACTCATACCACACTCCCAGCCTCCTTTTGTACGATTCCCAAAGACGAGATGTTCACGTGGATATTTTTGTTCCGAAAAGCTGCGAGGCGAGACACCCCGACCGGCGGGGTATTATTTGTAACGCCTGTAAGACCTCAGAGTCCCGCGGATCTCATCTCGCCGGCGTCCAATAGCCCGGAAGGCATCGTCCAAATCGCTCCATTGTCATCGGTCCACCATCCAAAGAACTCGCAACCGCCAATTGCACAGCTGAAGAACAATCCTCGGGGATGGTCGACATCGTCCTCTCCTGCTACCTGGAGCCGGCTAGGCAGAGTGTTCAAGCATTCGCAGGCAGGGTTCTCAAGATGGATGCCAGCCATATCTGCAAAGCACGAGAACTTTTTGCGCTTGCCACATTCGACTCGCTTGCAGACGTAGTAAGGTCGTCCTGCATTGCCGTTGGCGTTCCAGGGGCTGCAGACTTTTCTTGTTGTGGGATGCCGACAGTCGAGACATGTTGGCGGACCTCTCTTCTCCAAATACGGGTGCTCGGAACGCGGATCCATGGTGGGTGTTGGAGTGTTGCTGAGGGTGGTGGCGGTGGTCGAAGCTGAAGACAATGGGGAAGGGGGAGGCATGGGAAGGTATGTAAAGACAGCGCATCTTCGAGGGGCCAGCTGCAGCGGGAGCTACAGGCGCCTGTGCGAACCAGACTTGGGAGCGCTTGTACCATTGGACGAAGCTACCCTTGCGCGAACACACCGGTCACGCTGTCTTGTGATCCCAGGTAGCTTGGTGCGCTTCTTGCACAGCGTTGCCTTGTCACTGATCCTCTCTCGGCAACGCCTCAGAACATGATCTGCCTTTGATGGATCGTGCGCTTCCTCCCACGCTTCGAAGGGATTGGTAAAATTCCGCTATGGACGGGTCTCTTATCATAAAGAGCTTCACCACGCCAATTCCTCGTTCGACACCGTCCTCGGTACTCGCCTGCTTGACGTCACCAGCCTCGTCGAGCACACTCACAACGCAGCCCACCTTTCCGTCAGCGCTGACAGTGCGTCGACACTTCCGCGACAGGCCAGGAGGACTGTCGTACCACGAAATTACGTGGCTGTTCGCAGCACGATCGAGCATATTCGCATCGTGAGCAGTGAGGTCTCGTACCTCGCCAGCAACCAAGGATGGGGTGGATATCGAGAGAGGTGAGAGCTGCTTGTGGCCCTGTTGGGATCACCAGATGTCCTTGGAGCTACGGTGGGGGTAGCCAGCGGGTTGGATCTGCACATGGTCGGCCGATGCAGAGCTTTTTCAGACGGGCAGAGTGGCCGTGTACCGTCGAGAGCAGTACAGCCATGCTATCGCGAAGGGCATTGCTTGTGGAGCGGTTGTGATAGTCTGCAATCCGAACCGCGCATGGCGTTGCAGAAAGCGACGTCGCATACTCGATGGCATCGGCGGTTTGTCTTGAGTCGGGCAAGTAGTATTCTCCGATGTGCAGTCTACACGTCGGGTGCGACTCACGCAGCGCTCGAAGCAAGCGGCGCGGGAACTGGCGAGTAGAGGCCCATGTCAAGTCTTGCAGGGCCTTAGCAGATCGGAGCAGTCGTACAAGTGCACTGTCATCAACATTGGCGTGAGGGGCCTCATTGCGGTGCGGACATTCTAGTCTCCGTGGGTCTCCAGCAACTGCCCTGGGCCCTGAGCATCGCGTACCACGATTAGCGGAGAGTAAGTGAGCAAAATAGGGCAAAGCTTATGTAGGGCAACGTTGATCTAAGCTCTCTGTAGTTGTGGCGGCAAATGGCATCGCAGGATGGTGCGTACGTAGGGATGACCCCAGTGCCTTGGTGACGCTGATGGAAAGGTTCTAACGATGGAAAGGTTTGGATCAGGCTTACCTCGTCGGTCTCGCACCTCAAGTTCTCGGAGATTGAAAGGGGATTGTCGTCGTAGAAGGAGTTGCATCCATTTTTCGGCCTCAGCTTCGAGTACATCCCCTGGCTGGACTGTCAGCCTGAGGGTGTGGAAGAGCTGAGTGTTTGCTGCTTGCTCGTGTTGCTTGCTAGCGAGCGCGAAAGCAGCAAGACCCGTTGTATCTAGGTGTTGCACGATCGCGCATAGCAGCTCGAAAGGGAGGTCGTCGAAGGTGGCCATGTTGCCGGATCGACTAAATGGCCCTCGCGACCTGTCTTCTTCGCGCAGACGATGGCTAGGCCCCGGCTTTGATACAGGTAGGCCTATTTGTCAAGTTGGCGAAAAGTCAAAGCGGTCGTGAAGTAGGTGAGGCTTTCGAAGTGATGGTCGTCTCACCGACAGGTAGTCACCCCTGTGTTGCTGTTGTGTAACCATGATCCACCCATGCCTGATGCTGAGTCTCCAGCATGTCGCCAGCTCTGACCACGCGACGTATGCCACCCCCTCAAGTCATTCGCAAAGAAATATACTCATAGTGCTCACAACAACCAGCATACTAACCTCCGAACAGAGGCATCGCTGGTCACCCACAATGGCAGACGACGGCCAAACCCATCTCATTGGCTCAAGCTCCCAGTCTCGAGGCTGAACGACGGTTTCCACGACGCCGAAAGATCGCAAAGAATACCCTATGCAAACCCTGATCTCAGCTGACTGTGAAGTCTATTCAGTAGTCTACTCAAGGTGTTGCAGAGCTTAGAGAAAACACGTATATAAATCCAAGCAACAATCGATCAAGCTCTCCAAGCATTTCCCACCCAAGCCCCGTACCTGCAGCTTTCATCGCCACCATAACGATGGGTTCACTCTCAGACACGAAACTGAACGTCACAATCATAGGCGCAGGCATAGCCGGCCTCGCAACCGCCGTAGCCCTCGCCCAGAAAAACCACAACGTCACGGTCCTAGAATCCAAACCCGCCCTCAACGTAAGTACCACACCATCGATCCGCCGTGACAACGACCCCTGACCGCCGTGCAGGAATTCGGCGCCAGCATAGGCATAACAGCCAACGGCGTCCGCCCCCTCAAAGCCTGGGGTCTCACGTCCGCGTTCTCCAAAGTGGTGACGAAAAACGGCTTCCTAGACTTCCGCGACGGCTTGACGGGAGAATTGCTCGGACATCTACCGCACAACAAAAACAGCGCGGCGGTGATCGGGTACGGAGAGGAGATCTGGAATATCAATCGCCGGGACTTACAGGACGTTCTAGCTGCGGCCGCGGAGGAGGCTGGGGCGAGGTTGGTGTTTGGGAAGGAGTTTGAGAGGATTGATCTTGAGACGGGGAGCGTGGTGCTGAAGGGTGGAGAGACGGTGGAAGGGGATGTGGTTGTCGGGGCTGATGGGATCGCGTCGGGTGTGCGGAGAGAGATTCCGGCGTTGAAGGGTGTGGAGGCGATTCCGAGGGGGAGTGGGTGTTATCGGTGTACGGTGCCCAAGGAGAAGATGCGTGGGAATGCGAAGCTGGAGTGGTTGTTGGAGTCGGGGGATGAGTATGGGTTTCTGGGGCCTGGGAGGTATCTTCTCAGCTGGCCGCTGCCGCCTCACAGGGCGTATGATGTGGTGCTTGGGCCCGTCCCTGACGCTGAGGTGCCACCTGGTCGTTGGGGAATGAAGGGAGATCCAGAGGTGGCGAGGGCAGATTTTGCGGACTTCTGCCCCACCGTCGTGGAGTTGTTGGAGCATATCGATACTTGCGTCAAGTGGAGGATCGCTGAGCTGCCACCATTGGAGACGTGTCGCAGCGAGAGTGGGAGAGTGGTGATTATCGGAGACGCGTACCATGCGATGCTACCGCACGCAGCAAGCGGCGGCAACTCCGCCCTCGAGGACGCCGCCTGCCTCGCCAAATGCCTCGACTGGGCCGCCCGCACCTCTCGCCCGGTGTCCAGCGCCACGGAGGCCTTCCAAGCAGTCCGGCAGCCGCGCTTGCATCGAATGCAGATTGCGTGCCACGACGCGGTTGAGCTTCTCGATGGAAAAGAGGACTTCATCCCCGTTCGAAAGCAAATGCTCGCAGCCGCGACAAAGGCTTACGATGCGGATCTTGCGCTGTCGGAGGCGGAGAGGCGCGCGCGGCCGAAGGAGGATGCGGATATGCAGGCGAAGTTCCCAACGGAGCCGTATTTGCAGTGGCTGTATGGGTATGATGCTATTGCAATTGCGAGGGGGCATTTGGCGAAGCTGTAGCGTTTTGAGTAGGAGCTGTGATGAAGGAAGTGTGCCTATAGATGGAAAGTTGAATGTCAACGCGAAGACTTATGGTCTACGAGAAGCACTCCGTGTCTGGGATCTGGAATCTTGTGCAAAAGCATTCTTGCCTTCTGCTGAAGGCGAAGTCCTCAGGATGTCGAAGGATGGTCCTCATGTTTCTCACAGGCCAGTATCGAAGATCCTCTCTGAATGTCCACGGTCAAAGTCCAGACCCACCTTCTCATATGCGCTTGTCCATGCCAGTAAGAGGAATTGATCAGTCAGCGTCAGGTACAAGGAGCTGAAGTCGCCGTAATGAGGTCTTGGTATAGCAAAGCAGCCGTAAGTTTGGAAGCGGGCAGCGCCACACATGCCCTGGGCTAAGAATAGCATGTGATTGTCGTTGCAGGCAGGGCAGGGTCCATTTCCGATTCCCTTGCTGTTCGCCGAGTCCGTCGAGTTAGAGGAGACTCGTAATTGCCTGTCGCCGCATTCACCATGTTCGTGGACTCCACCCTAGGCGGCGCAAGCAAATTACGACGTACCCTCATAGGACTATGCAGTCTCTGAAGAGTCCACGTCCTCAGCTTGCGAAGCGGCCGCCGCAAGGCTTGCTGCTTGCTCCAGAACGTTGCAGTCAGCAACTCCCAAATTACTTGAGACGGCCAGAGGTGGTGTATCAGCATCCAGCACGGCAGGCCTTGCAGTCGGTTGCAGGAACAGCGCTTCCGAGGCTTCCTATGGTGGTATTCCAAGGTGATGAGCCGGGTAAGAGCTAACAGGACTGGGTGCTTGGCCGCTGAGAGGCGTAATCAGCCACGAGGGCCATTGAAGGCGGAGTAGCCAGCCCTGCTGCACGCACGTTGCACATCCAACATTTGTTGTCTTTTATATCTTACCCCTTCGCTCTGCGGTGGGTATTGGACATCTTTGTGATTCACGATACCATATTACTGTCGTTATAGCATTGCATACGAAGAGTAACTCAACCCAAACACATCACAGCAGCAGCGAGCTTGACAACATGGGCAAAGGAGGTAAGCAATACAAACGCGGTCCAGTACAACAACCACCACCAACTAACACCACCCCTCCCAGGCCGCATCGCCTGCATCTTCACTCCCTGGGTCCTCACCGTCGCCAGCTTGATTTGCATCATCATCATCGAGATCGCCGGCTGGAACAAGTCCCTCCTCAGCGACTACTACTTCATCAAAGCCAACTTCAGCGACCTCTCCGTCTCGGGAGCAGGCGACCTCGCAAACACCACCACCCTCACCGCCGCCCTCCAACAAGCACAGCAAAGCAACACCCTCGAAGACGTCTACGAAGTCCACCTCTGGAACTACTGCACCACCGACGAAGATGGCTCCAACGTCGAGTGCTCCGACCGCCACGCAAACTTCTACTTCGACCTCGTCTCCATCTGGGGCCTAAACAGCACCGCCGCCGCGGCCTCCTCCACCTCCACCTCCTCCCGCCCCAGCGCACAAAACAACCCCATCCAGAATGCCGCCGACAACCTACAAGACAAAACCGAAGGCCTCGAGCGCGAGCTGCTCGGCGACGCGGGAGAAAAAGCCTACACGGCGTACAAGAAAGTCGCCAAAGCCATGTTCATCCTCTACGCCGTGGCCTTCTGGACCGAACTCGCCACGCTCGCGCTCTCGCTCTTCGCCATCTGCTCCCGCTGGGGCAGCCTGTTCACCTGGCTCTTCTCGTTCGTCAGCTCAGTCATCACGCTCGCGGCCGTCGCGACGACGACGGGCGTCTACCTCGCGCTGCTGGGAGCGCTGCGCGGTCTCCTAGACCCATACGACGTGAAGCTGCAGCTCGGCAGCAAAGCATTCACGGTCGCCTGGCTCGGCGTGGCGTTCTCGTGGGCCGCGACGTTGTTCTGGCTCTTCAGCATTTGCTGCTGTTCGGGAGCGAGTAACCCACACCACAAGAGCAACAAAGGCGGGCTCTGGAACGCCGAGCCCAAGGGACAAGGGTATGGTGATTACCGCGGCAGGGGTCTGAAGGTGGAGAAGACGGGCGGGTATGAGAGGGTCAATAGCCCGTTCTTGGGCCACGCGGAGCAAGGGCATGGGGATCGCGTGCCGTTGCAGCAGTATCCGCAGCAGCAGACGGGGTATACGCAGGGGGCGTATGAGCCGTTTAGGCATAACTGAATGTTTGAGGATGTGCGTGGGCATGTAGATGGGACATAGCGATGGCGTTGGTTTTTTGATGAGTACGATACCACAATGGCATGGATGATGCGTATGGATACATGTGTCTTCTGATCTCACCTTCAACTACGCCTTTCCTTGCTCCGAGTTCTCCAGCGGCCGCTCGACAATGACCACTTCGAGCGGCTCGTTCGCATCGTTCGAGTCGCCCTGCAGAGCGACCATGCCCAGTATAGGCCGGTACTTGAACGTGCACCACCATTTCTTCTCCTTCTTCTTCCTCTCCACGACCCCATTAACCTTCTCCTCCTCTTCTCCTGCGCTCGGGATGTCCTTCATATCTGGCTTGACATCCTCCCTCGGCAGATCTTCCAGCTTAGGCCTGTAGTCCACCACATCGTCCTCGTCATCCTCCTCAGCTTTGATGTCCGCTCCACGCAGCTTGACTACTTTTCCGTCTTCGAACCGCGTAACGACCTGCTCCTGGGCATTGCTGATCCGACTGCCAGCGCCACTATCAATCTTTCTCCGCTTTCGAGCATTTTCGTCCTCGGCCTCATCATTGGGTTCTTCCTTGATCCCACGCTTAGGTTTTCGCCGCTTCTTGACCACCGCCTGCGCCCGGCCTTCCTCCGGCAAATCCTCGCTGACGTTTAGCATGCACACGAACGAGCTTCCGTAGAGCCATATGCGCTCTCTCCTCTCGTTGACGTCCCACACGGCGCCCATCACACGATCTCTGATCTTGGTGAAGTCTTCTGGTAGAGCTGCGGTGGGGTTCCGTCGACTCCAGTCGCTCAGTCGACCAGCGAGGACGTCGAACTCGAACATCTGGTGCTTTGCAGTCATCACGAAGAGTTTGTGTTGTCCGTGGGGTAGTTCATGCGAGTGCGCGTGCGGGTTACTTCGTGTCGAATGCACGCCTGGGTTGCCGTTGGCCAGGTGGTTGCTGCTCTGGTCTTCACGCGGCGGCCGGAAGGTCAAGATCAAAGCCGGCGAGTCGAGCCTTGGTAGTAGATGGCCGGAGGGATTGCCGGTCCAGTGTTGTCCGTAAAAAATAGGCGTTAAATCGTCGTCTTCCGAGCTATCTGAGCTCGAGTGTGCATCTGAGCCCGCATCCGACGAGCGTTTGTCCGAGTCCTTCTCCGCAAGGTCGATAGCAGGAGCTGACGTGTCCTCGTGGCCCTCGAGCACCCAAGAGTCCAGATGGCCGGCCCTGTCGCTGGCTACCAGTACAGACCCATCGGCAGCAAAGGCGAGCTGGGTGATGGTACGATCGAAGTCCGTCAACACGGAGCGCGTATGCGTACGGTGCCGACGGTCCAGCTCAACAATCTTTGGCAAGACCTGCAAATACTTAGGCCTGTCCGGATCACTGGCAATGCGTGCCAGGAAGACCTCTGATTGAGGTGAAACGGCAGCTAGCCACTTGCCGTTCTCCGAAATCCTCAACACATGGGCGCCAGACTTCGCCAACTCATTCGGCAGGTGAAGCTTCCTGACGGCGAGAGTGTCACTGTCCGCACGCCTTCGAAGCTGGAATAACTTGACTTCCGCGCTTGTCGCAGCAGCCAGTACGCTGCCATCTGCAGAAACGGAGACACTGCGGATGTTGGCCGTGGTGTTCAGATTGATTCTCGCTACGAGTTTTCGAGGACTCGGCGAATGGAGCAGCTTGTCGGCCGTCTCGTGTTTCGAGACTCGCCATATGGTGATGGACTTCTCCCACCAGCTGACGAGTAGCCTCGCTCTCGGTGCACTTGCTACTGGTGGGTGTTGTGGAAGCATTGGCAGGGCCCGCACATTCTCTTTTCCGTACTCTCGCAACGGTGTGACCATGGGTATAGCATCGCTCCCTCCAGAGACAATCATGCTCAAGGTTTTGCTATCAAAAGCAGCCATAGCTTTGACCTCTCCACTGTGAGTTCGTTTGTGGCCCACCTTACCCCAGCTCGCTCGCCCGTCGTTGTTCGATTGTCGAAGTACCGCGATCTTGCCGTTGATGCTGCCGGACATGACCGTCCTGCCATGACTGCTCGCAACCAAATCCAGGCAATCCGAGTCGTGGCACGCTATCCGCTGCGTCATCGAGTATGTCTTGCCGTCCCAGAATTTGACCTCTCCATTCGAGTCTCCAGACACAATGTCGCCGTTCGGAAGGCATCGCACCTGCCAGACCAGACCGGTCTTCGGCGCGCCCGGCACACTGACCCCCAAACTCATCGCTCTGAGCATGTTGCTATTCCTGGTATCGTAGACTCGAATCATGCTGTCCGCAAAACCTGCCACCACCCGGTCACGGTTCTGGTAGGTAATGCACATGCATCGTGCCTTCTTGCCCGCCACGCGCGCCAGGAAGCGCTTGAACTGCAAGTCATTGTCTGCTGTCGAGAGCAATGCGATTGTGCCATCACCGCATCCAGCCACCAGATCCTGCCCTTGCGGCTCTTCACTCGAATCCTTCTGCGGTCTCCATCTCGGCTGCGCAGCCAGACACCACACTTCGCTGAAGTTGCCAGTCGACTGCCTTTTGGGCTTCCCAGTCGCGAGATCCCATTCGGTCACCGACGGCGAGGAAGCGATGCTAAAAAGGCGCTGTTGGCCGGGGATATATTGGCCGTCTGCATCCTTCTCATCCGGATCTTGTGTCCACGCCAGCCCATCGATGTTCGTGTTGTTGCCAGGAAACACAGCTTCTTGCACCCAGAGTCCACGCCGGGGGTTCCATATCTCTACGTTGCCATTTGTTCGTCCGACTGCAAGTTTGAGTGCCGGCAATGGTCCAGTATATCCGCTGTCGCTGTTCCTGGAGAAGGCGAGTGCGCTGATCGCTGATGTCGGGTACGGTACAAACCGCGCTCGGTGGACGTCCATTGAGAATATCTAATGCCTGACTTGCGGTTATATTGTCGCATGGCCTGCCATAAAAGAGCAAGTCCTCTTGAGAGTGATTTTGCTTTCCAAGCTTCGTTCTCTCCAAAAATTCTGGCCGAGATCGGGCTAGCGACTAGCTGCATCTCGGGCCGAGCACGTCGCGTCCCGCGCGAGCTAGTCTTTAATAGGAAGGAAGGCTTCTAGAACATTTGTCGAGGGCCTCTCCGTAACACAGCGTGAGACAACAAGCAACAGCCGATGTTCCACAGCAGGCTGCACGAGAAGTGCTCGAGCACATGGAAGAGGTGTGGCACGTGAGGAATTGAGATTGATCGTATGCTTGTCAAACATAGTATGTATTTGAACACGGGGTATCTGAGTCGCTGGTGAAAACCATCTTTCTATTAGCTACACGCCTCTCCGCTTGCAATATTGTGCAAGCTGAGCGATTCCCGATCCCTCAGCAACCTCTTACATTTCTGAGCCAGGTAGGTGATGCTGATGCTTTTGATTCCCTTCCCTTCCCCGCCTCCCTGTACCTTGAATTCATAGCCGTGCCGGCGATGAATGAGACCGACGCATGCTGAAATGGCTTCAACGCTTGCAATGCTATGCTGAAGTATGATGTCGATGACTACGAGATTAGTGACGTTGCGCTTCACCCTGTCAATATGCTGGATGCACCCAAGCTGATGTACTTGCAGCGAGGCCGTCTGCTTGTTCATGAGACGAACTGCGGCTGCGGCATATACTGGGACGCGAAGTGCGTGTGCGGGTACTGGTGCTGTTCGGCGCTCGGTGGTGGCGTCGAGGCATTCGGCACCATCGGTACCAGGGCGTTGTTTGTACTGCAGTGGAACTTGTCGGGCGTGATCGGCGGGGTGAGGACACCTGCTGGATACATCGGGAAGCCTGGCTTCTGTGGGGTCTGAGGGTACGTGACGCCGGCTGCGATCTTGGAGACGTCGAGATGCTGGAGCTCGTTGGCTGGGGTCTGGTTGATCTGAGCGGCGACAGCCCTCTGCTGATGGAAGAACAGCTCCAGTCTTTGCGATACTGACGATAAGTGGGGTGCTGCGTACTTCCTGTACAGGGGTGCCGATGGCTGAGCAAGGTGATTGGAGAGGCCAAGCACGACGTTGTTGTCAATCTCAGCCGCCCACGAGCCGTGGTTTGCCTGGGCGCGGCTGAGGATGCACCTTGCAAGCCCCAACAGCGACCGCGCCATGACCGATGGAAGCACCGAGATGAACTCCTTGTGATACAAGGCGAGCTCCGATAGGTAGAAGGTCATGTGTTGAACCTCGGGATCAAAGGCGACGTCGGACATGGCGAGATCGATGAAGCTTGGGACGGTGGGGTGGCCAACGATCCAGTTGAGAGTCTGCAGTACATGCCACTCCATCTGGGTGAACATGTCGTCGTCGTAGAGTGAGCAGCACATCGACTTGAGTTCTCGGATGGTGGGAACCTTCTCCTTGTGGTCTCCATACTTGGCCGCGATGAGGAGAGCCGCGCAGCCGACGAGCTGGTAGTGTCTCTTGTACACCACACGTCTCGAGCAGTAGCGGTCCAGAATGTTCACAGCGAGGTGGAGAGTCTCGGGCAGCAGCTGGAACGCATGGTGCGCCTCGAGGAGGAAGTCCAGAAGGAAGGGTCTCATAAACCACTGAATCTCCGTCTGGATTTCGATCGACGCGACGTCAGGCATGGTCTCCCCCTGGATGGAGTCAGTTTCGAACACCAAGACAGCGAAAACTTCATCACTCACCTCCATGAACAGCATGTGGTCCAGAACGTCTTCTTGGTACTCATCGGCAGTCATTTGCGAGAGTTCCTCAGCGAGAGCGTTCTGACGGAGCTTCCCGATTGCCTTCTTCCTCTCACGATCCGCAGCTGCTCTGGCGAACATGCCGTCGTCGTCATCGTGGTTCTCGACGAAGTAAGACTTGCAGTAACCGTAGGAAGGAAACTGTGGCTGAGGCTGAGACTGGAATTGCTGAGGTTGGAAGTCCATTTTCGTTGCTGTGAGGGGTTGTTGTGAGGTGTTAAAAGAAAGGATGTCAGGTCTCCAGGATTGACAGATGTCGGTGAGTGTCGAGGTTGGATGTTATTAGTAAGGAGAGTGTCGAGTCCGAAAGGTCGACGTAATTAATGAATGTGACGCTCGTTGATCGAGCAAGTAAAGGATTGTCAATTAGTTGGTGGTGCAAAGGAGTGAATGGTCCAAGACAGGTCGCTCGGCCGGTGATCGAGTGATGTCTGTCTGTTATAGACTAATTTCCTGGAGCACCTGATGAACGATTTCGTTAGCGGTCTGTCGCGTGCGTTACTGAAGATGTAAGGCCGGATGAAATGAAGCATACCTTGGGAATTAGATTACAGTGTTGTATGGACTGAGGCGTGTGTACGCGAGCGTTCGCTGACCACGGGCTCCTTGCAAGCCACGGAGAGGGGACCGATTGGGCGTGAGGCTTCGGCAGATTAGACTGTCGTCACCTTGGTATGCCGGGTACTCTGCAGAGAACGATCTAACGTTCCCGCCGTTGCTGGTGTGGTCGGTAGGTTCCGAAAGTGAGGGTCTCTCGGGGGATCCCTTGAAGAAGCTGGGGAATGTTCAGCACTGATTCTCCGACACGGTGCCTCATCAGACAAGGGCGCCAGTAAAGTGAGACTCACCTTGATTGCTGAGTGTGGTCGAGGCGGACGAGAGCTCGTTTGGGTGATGTGAACACTGTTCGGGGCGAAAAGCAAGAACGCTCAAAGCTATGGAGAAGTCAAGTCAGCACGCTGAACTTCAAGCACGTAACAACTACTCGCGACGGCTGCTCGCAATGGCTCTGGCTTCTGGCGTTGGCGAGTTTCCCAAGGGCTGGTAACCAGTGCTGATCGAGTCCGGTCCAGTGATGGCCAGGGTTTTCGCGTGTCTGGCGGGTTGGCAATCTTGACAGGAATCTGCTATGGCCTCCAGGTGTTCGGTGGAATGCAGCCAGAATGTTCGAGCCCGAAGACGTCCAGTCCACTGGTATAAGGCTATTGGTCGTATGGACAACGTGCCGTAGCTGATGTCCACGGTAGAATGCCTTGGAGTGGTGTCGAAAGTGGAGTGAAGAGTTTTCAAGTCCAGACTGTGAAGTGACGAGAGCGATATGGTGGCGTGGTGGGGGTGGTTGCCAGTTGCCAGTCGCGGCTGCCTCTTGTATATATCAAGCAGGCCAATGAGAACACTGCTCTGTTCTGGATCGTTTTCGAAGGAAGGAGCGATGGCGATGCCCATCGTTTTCGACTTCACCTCTTCATCGTTCTTCAATCTTCACATGTTTCGATAGTGGTTGGTGCCGCTGTTCATGTCCCCTGGAATGCTGGAATGCCAATGCCATGTAGCCCGGATCTTGCCAGTCTCTCTTCGTTCCACGTCCAATTGCACCCACAGCAGCGTCTGCCACAAACTCGCTTACCTTTTGAAATTCAACAACAACGATGTGCTCGGACACGCGGAGGATAGGTACGTGGTACAGTTGGTACAGTCGCGGAGGGGTCGGTGTTCGGAAATGAGGGCGAGGGTCCGGTCGAGATACTCTACGATCAACGAAGAGGAGAGTTCGACGGATTGAGGGTGACGGCTCGGTAGTCTGGAGGATCGAAGAAGACCAAACGGATCTCGAAGAGCTTCACGTTGGTCACGATACCTTCGCCGGGAGTGAGGGAATGATGCTGGGCCAAGACTGGACCCAGGGGAGAGATTGCTGGAGGCAGGAGAGACTTGCAAAGACCGATTGGACTTTGGCAAATGCTGCTCCTGTTTATTCAATGCTCCATGGCAATGGATGAGGAAGTGGTCGAGGAGAGGACGGACACACACGAGGAGGAGAAGGGTGAAGTTTCGAAAGACACGTCCAGCACAGCTTGGCTGGTTTGGTGCATCCTAGGAACGGGACACTGTCGACGCTAAGATGCCTCTGCGCTAGCTCCGACTGGGAGCACCCATGCACATCATTTGGCGTCTCTCTGCTGAGCCGGCTGCGATACGTTCCACCGCTATCATCGCCCAAAAATGAATGCGGCGCCTTCTTCGCGTGTCAGCTCGAAAGCTGCGAGTGCCTGCAGATCCAACCTGGCTTTGCCACGGCGAGCTACTATCGCGTGTCTGGAGCAGTTTCCAATTTGGTCTACGAATTGTTCACGTTTGGGATTGACATGAGGTGCTACTGTCTCTCCTTCTTCCACACTGAGGGCGTCCGTCTCGTGGCAGAGCCCTCGAACGTGCCTGACGCTCGCTACGTGGTGTCTCGACGTGGCAGAGCTGGAACAGTACAAACTCCCACAAGCCCACCGAGGCGTCGCAGCGAATCAAGTCCCATGAGAGGTCTCAAGTCCGTATGCAGCTAACGCTCCCGCGAAAGCCTCAAGGCCAGTGGAGCAACGCACAAGAACCGTCTACCCTTGCACCATGCTGCAGGCTATCCGAATCTTGGGGCACCTTGTCCTGCAGCAGAAGCGAAAGCCATCTCACCTCCGGCCGGTCCACTTGGATTGATATGCAAGCTCTTAAGCAACGCTACAGAGTTGGAGACGCGTTGTGCAGCGTTAACGCCGCCGCGGAGGCGCTCGGCACTGACATTGTAATGCGTCTCGTTAACAAGGCTCATGCAATTGGCACTGAAGCGACCTCGTAAGCGCTCCTCCCAATGACCGGATTCTCGAGATGGGTAACTGCATGACGGCAGCTATGTACGTCAATTTGCAGCTCTCACGAGTCTCCGGCTGTTTCCATTCAGCATCACCTGCTGCATATCGCCGTCTATCCGGTCTGTACACGGTCGATCCAACACGCACGACAGCAGCCTTCCGTTACACTATACCGTGCTCCCGATATATGACCTTCCTTCGGTCCATCGGGCGGTATGCAGCGGAGCGGGCACGAAACGTCGAGTTTCAGTTGTAATTGTGGTTCCGATGGGCCCCCAGAGCCCTTGACGTGCAGCCACCCGGTCTGTCAGGTGTCTCCCTTGCGCGAAGCACGGTATATAGATCTGGGCGACACCCGACTCGACGTTGAGCTGCCCGCAGTCGGCGATTGTGCAATTGTTGCTTACGGGGCCGGCAAGGAATTTCCAGTGCTGTGTCCCATGCTCTCAGACCTTAGCCTAGCCTTTGCGGCGCGGCTATTACAGAGTGCGCCATCACGAACACGAAGAGGAGCATCTCCAAACACGCGTGTCGCGTGCTGTGGGTCAGGAGGGGATGATGTCCGCTTGAATAGTGGCTGGCATCCAACAATGCGTCGACATACAGGAGACTTCGTTACTTCTTCGCAGACCTTGCTGGAGCAGTAGCATCGGCCCCATTGTCCTGCTACCTTCTTCTCAGGGCTTGATAGTCCCTCTTTTGATCAAGACCCTCAAACGGTCTGGATCTCAAGGGTCGCGAATCCTAATCCTGCGGCCACGGCCTGATGAAGCTAACGTGTTGGTGGCAGATCAGATCTACTTCCGCCGAGCACCTCCGCCGGTAACATCGCGACATTGTGTCATTTCTCGTTTGAGAGTTTAGCCCTGCCCCCTCTCACCACCAAATCACCGCTTCCGCAGCGCTTCACCGAACGCAACGCGGCGGTGCCGTTGAGATCGTCAATCAGCAGAAAGGAGAGTGGCTTATGGTCGTTCGTGGCGCTGATTACGCTCTCAGTCTATCTCCGACTGTGCCTTCTTCCCCCTCACGCTATGCTCCTCTCTGCAACTGCAACTGTAGCAGCTCGCCTCTGCTTCTTCCTCCCGCTGCTGCAGTTACGTACCACCACCCCACCTGCTGCTACCGGCGGCAGCCACCGGTCCGCAACTCTCCTCGCAAAGCTCAGGGTTTCCTCACTGGTAAGGACGTATCCCATAGGCGGTCTCGCACAAGATCCCAGTAGCTGTAAGATCGAATATATCACTGTGCCTCTCACGCGTCTTTACCCTGCCGTCCTGACCGGCCCCTCTCGCCCCTCCATCCCCCGCCCCCAACGATCACCATCTGGCAAAAGTCAGTCGCGTGTCCCTCAATTTCAATCAAACGCGACGTACTCCAACACGCGCCAAAGGCAAATATTAGTTGCAGTTCCGGCGCAAGCCACGGTGGCTGGGCCTCTTTTCGCTGTCCAACTTTCTCGTGCCTCGCTGCCATGAATTCGACACGGCCAAGGCTGTCTAGGAATCCGTCTTTGCCGTCTGATAACGGCTGTGCCTGCAGGCAATGCAAGCGAGGAGAAGGAAGTCACCGGTCAAAGTCAAAAGATACACGCTTTGCATTCGTGCTTGCTCAAGAAGGAAGGACATTGGATTCATTGGTATGCAGGCTATGTAAAGAATGCCTTCTTGGGCCGCTTGTCACCACCGCTGATCTCTTTCCCACTGTTACCGTTCGATGGAGGCCTGCCGCGTTTCCTTTTCGCGGTGCTCGCTGACACTGGGTTCAAGAAGCTCTTTGACGGTCGTTCAGCTGTGTCATCATCGGATGACTTCACAATCTCCTTGATCGTCTGTCTTGACAAGCAGCCATCAATATGCTCGTTGAACGCTCGCTCATCAGCCTGCTGAGGTACAGAGCAGATGGGACATATCCACTGCTCTATAGCCGGTCGATCTGACTGTGCTCCTTCCTCACCCTTCGTACGTTCTTCTTCCAGAATAGATCTCCACGCGAAACCGTTGCCATATCGCCTATAGTCTGACGGCCCACCATCTGGGTTGTAGCTTAGAATCTCTTTACTGGCAGCGTCGACATCCTGCGACAGTCGCTCTAGTTCTGCTTCGTCATCCAAGCGCTCCTGCCTTGCTGCATCTTCGAACTCGTCGTCAGGCCAGATCTGCCAGCCGTCTTCGTCAACTTTGGCAGAATGAGCGTCGTCACTGGACGCTTCTCGCAAAACTCCAGACGTTGGCTGTCTTGCCCGCCCGAAGAAATCCACGTCACCTTTCTTCATGCTAACAAGATGAGTGCATCTGAGACCCATCAGGCGCAACTTCATGCCAGGCATCTCCTTTTCCAGCTTGGTGAACATCGGAAGACTGAAGTGATATAGGTCATCCGCCGTATAGACAGCTTTGGGTGGCTGCACCTGTCTGCTGAAGACCTCGTACGTGTGTAGTTTGATCTTCAACACCAAAGTTCGCCCCTTGAACTGCGTGCGCTGCAAGTCCTTTTCAAGCTCGTCTGCGGTCCATCGTAGCTTGTCTCGTAGTTCCTTGGGATCGCTCATGTCGTGGAAGGTGCTCTCAGTGCCTACACTTTTGCGTTCGAACTCTTCAGCTGGCCTGATGTCGGTTCTTCCCAGACCCAGATAGACACCCATGAGAAACTCGAAGGCTTTCTCACCGAAGAGTCGCTGCAGATAGTGTCGTTGCGGGTACAGGTCGCCGCATGTTTTGATGCCGATGGCGTCTAGTTCTCGCTCAAACACCCGGCCAACGCCGTTCACCTTACGGGTGGGCAGGTCTCGCATGAATGATAAGATGGTCGTCCGATCCGATAGAAGTCTGAACTGACCATTTGGCTTGTTCTTGTTACTGCATATCTTCGCAAGCTTCGCGTTCGCTGCTATTCCAGCTGATATCGTGACTTTACACTCCTCATAGACTTGCGCTCGCATCTGAGCGACTGCTTCTTCCGGATCCATATCGTGGTCCTTGCAGTACTGTGTGATGTTGAGGTACGCCTCGTCGATGCTGGAGGATTCAAACCGCGGATCGTACAGCTCCAGAATCGCCCGAACCTCCTTCGCTTTGGCCGTGTACTTTTCAAAGTTGAGTGGCAAGCGGATCAAATCCGGACACAGCTTCTGTGCAACAAAGCCAGCCATGCCGCTCCTGCACCCAAACTTTCGCGCGTGATAGTTGCATGTTGTGAGGACGCCCTGTCCGACAGCGAACGGCAAGTCTTTCAACTCCGGCCTGTCCAACTCTTCGACAGCCGCGTAGAATGCATCGCAATCCACATGGACTACCGCCTGGCTGAGGTCTCGGCCATACTCCAGCTCCGCGATGTACTCGTCTGCCTTCTTGAGTTCCTTCTTCAGCCCGCCTTGCTCCTCTACCCTCTGAAGCTCCCGCTTCTTGGCCAGGATGCGATTGATCTTGACCGTGAGGGTCTTGTCTTTCGTCTCCTCATTGTTGAAGAACTTGCTGCCCCTCGAAGCGTTGTAGATGACCTCGGAGACCTTCTTCTGATCCACGCCATCTTGGCCAGACTTCGTAAGAGACGGTCCCAAAAGAGAGTATTTCAAGGTGTGGTGCTGGCTGCCGGGTGGTGCACCATCTGCTATCACCGGTACGGTGACCATCTGTTCGTCGATTCCGCTCTCTTCCCCTGCCATCCCGTCATCTTGTCTTGGAAACAGAGTTCGTATTCGAGTGAGGTAGTAACTTGTAGCACGCTCGAGTCGCGACGGCACGTGACAGTCTCAAGACTTGCTCGGCCCGCTGCAGGTTAACAGGGATAGGCCTTCGGCGAGATGCATCATCTGTTTGAGGACGACAACAACAACCACCACTCAGTGGATACATTGACCGATCGATTACGCTGGGAATACTGTCGCTGCAAGAAGGAGGAGTGAAAGGGGACAGAATTATTGCGGAAGACTGAGCTTGGACAACAACATCAACAGCAGCGCATTACGACATTCACATGAAAGGCGACGACAGTAATCAGGCTGTCGTGACGACAACACTCTACTCTACCTCGAGATACTTGGTGGGCGGTGAATTACTGCAACAGCAACGACACCACACAGCTATGCGTGAACGATAACACCCATGTCGACTGAGCGATCGCTTAACACGAACCGTCCGCTGAAGCCATCTCTTGCCTCAAACCGTACCGCACGAACACCAAATGCGCCCCGAGTCGCCGCGACGAGCAATACGACCACATCTGCAAAAGCTCCGGCGGCAAGATCAATACCGACGTTGAGGTCAGAGCCGCCTACACCGAGGGTCAAGCAGACAAGCACCCCTGTCAACAATGCATTCTCGAACGGCAATGTCACACCTCGTTCGTCGGCGAGGTCTTCCAGAGTGGACAGTACGAACTCGTCGCCCACGCACACCGATACTACGCCGGGTGCTCAGCGGCCCAAGTCAGCATTTGTAGCTTCGCAGTCAGCGAACGGGAAGGGTGGTCTGGGGATGAGCTTGGGTGGCCAAAGCAAGACATTCGTTGGCAGACCGAAGAGCTTGGTCAGCGACAATGGCAGTAGTATGCGATCAGCTCCGCCTACAGTTCGATCGCCTGGGGATGGAGCACTGGATGATGAGCGCTTCTTTCACGCCAGCGATGCGCCGAAACAACAAGAGACAGCTCCGAAGAAGCCGGAGGCCAGAAAGCCAGCCGCCTTCTTCTACGCTGATGGCAAGAAAGAGCTAGACCAGCCGTCTCCAATGCTGTCCGCAGTATCAGAGCAAAGATCTACCGGCCCCTGGATCAGATCTGAGCTTGTGCCGAGCCCTCCTAAAAGCCCACCTATGCTTTCACCAGGACTCAGCAGTCTATCGAGCATATCGCCGTTCTTTGGACCTGCGCCGTCGCAAGGCTCGTCACAACGACCAGGTGCTCCAAAGGAGAACATCCACCTGTCGTATCGGAAAGGAGTATCGCAGATTTTTGGCTCAAAACCAGCTCCAAGCCCTCGCTCTACTGCCTCGAGTGCAGACATTGGACCCGTCACCCCTGGCTTGGAGCGCACAATAAGCCAAGAATCTGCATCTGGCTTCCTCCACCACCGAAAGTCACCGAGTCTCTCTTCAATAGAATCTGGCAACTCTGGCCCATCACGACGACGTTCCGCAACTACTGCAGACCCCGAGTTGAGCTCTTCGCCGCTCGTCAACGAGGTCAGAGCGGCGACTGTTCCACGTGTGGCGAAGCCTCCCAGCGAGCTACCTTCAATAGACACGTCGCTTGACCCTACAGGTGTACTATCACCGAACGCTCTTAGCCCCACCAAGGCCATCTCCGATTTTGCAGCAGATGCTCGAAGAGAACGCAAGGTCTTGGACCTGGAGATCTCAAACAGCTCGCTACTCGCCATCAATTCGAGTCTAGAACGGGAGGTGCGGCGGCAGAAGGCAGAGCTGAAACGCTTCCGGCGTCTGTCAAGAGCTGGCAGATTCTCGAAGGCACCAGGTGAAGGCGCCGCTGCCAGGGTCTCAGATGGCCTGTCAATTGTTGGAGAGGAAGATGAGAATGACGAGCAAATGTTCGGGCCGCCGTCGGGTCTTACAGAGCTGTACGATGATATCAGTGACGATGACGACCTAAGCCTCGCCAGCTCCAGCGAGCCTATGAGTCCGTCATCACGATCGACTCGCGAAAACAACCGGTTGGCGAGAGATGAGAGGCATCTGCAGGTGGATCTGGCGAAGCACAAAGAGCTGCTCGTGCAGAGCCAGGCGATGAACCAGAGCATCAAGCGGTGTACGTACGCTACGGAAGACATGATACGTGAAGGCAAGAAGGCGCTTGAGTATCATGTGCGCGTGTCGGACGTGAGGATGGGTGGCAGGGTGCTTAGTGTCCATCTAGACGGCGAGGAGCAGAGTCAGGAGATCGAGGTGGAAGACGTAAATCAAGATGACGATATCGACCACACGACCTTCCTCGCCGTCTGGGGCGGCGTCGGCAGACCTAGCTTCGAGAGCAGCGAAGGCGGTGACAGGGACTCCGGCATCGAAGTCGATCGACCGCCTCCGCAGAGGTCCTTACCGCTGCGGCAGAAGGCTGGGAACACGAACGATATGGGCAGGCCTCCTGGCAGCAATGGCTCGAATGTCACCGCAGGAGCAGCTTCTGTGGGCTCGTAGCACGGGAAGCGGATGTCGATACCTGAGCGGTGGAGACCTTGGACGAGTTTGAGGTCGCGGTAGGGAGGTGAGGGAGTCTAAGATGACAGGATTGATGGCAGTGCGGCTTTGAGCTTTTGGTTAGAGGCAAGATACCCCTTTCGTTTGTATGCTGTACGAGTAGACGTCAGCTTAATGCTGCGAATTACCACTTCAATGGTATATCAGTTCCATGTTATCTGTTGCATCGTGATTCGGTTGCACAGTTTTCGGAGTGATGAGAAGTCGTGTTGAATGGCAGGCTACGTACCTAGCAGAAGCAGTGGTAGTTAGGTTTTGCCTTCTCCGTAACACCATCACCTGCTATAAAGCCTCTTACTATGCGATGCTGCTCTTGCTGTCTTGGAGAACCATACTACCTGCGTATTGCTCCTCGCTTGTCATCCGCTGAATGATATTTCAACTAGAGGCGCTTGAGCAGCCGAGGCGACTTGACTTTGAACATGAGTTGACTTCAAGCAATGCATCACACCCGCACGACAATCCGACATGCCATCCCGCGATGCCCACATCCCATACTAAATCCAGACGATGCGATTGATGCCAGAACACAAAAGCATATCGACAGATACGCGGCTTTGAACAGAAGTTCTAGCAAGATCAACTTCCTACCCCAACCCTAAACAACAACAGCAACAGCAACGATGGGCAACAACCAAAGCCACCTCTCAGTCTACCGCGGGGCCTACCTCGCCGGCTGGCGCGCAGCAGGTCGAAGATCCATGGAGGCCGCCGCCTTCACCGTCATCCTATTTGCAGTACAAATCTGGAGGCGCGGACCACTCATCTTTCCCTCGCCACGCAAATCCATCCCCAAACTTAGCAACGAGGAGATCTCGCATCTCCCCTACCCACCTGACGCGTTGCCCGGAGCCCGGGATGTCTCAACCCCCTACGGCTCCATCAGGGTCTACGAATGGGGTCCCGAGGGTGGGCGGAAAGTGCTGTTTATCCACGGCATCAGTACGCCTTGCATCGCGTTCGCAGGCATGGCGAACCAACTCGTCGAGCAGCGAGGGTGTCGCGTGATGCTGTTCGATCTGTTCGGGCGCGGATATAGTGATGCGCCGAACCCCGAGGTGTACAGGCAGGATCTGGGGCTTTGGACTAGCCAGATCATGCTCGTGCTTTCGTCGTCGAAACTCAGCTGGACTGGGGGAGGGGAGAGGTTCTCGCTGGTTGGGTACAGTATGGGTGGAGGCATTGCTGGGAGCTTTACTTCCTACTTCCCGGAGCTGGTTGAAAGTCTGGTACTAATAGCTCCTGGGGGTTTGTTAAGGCCGAGCAGGATCAGCACGTCAAGCAAGCTATTATACAGTGGATGGTTACCAGGATGGATGATGAACTACTTCGTCGGCCGTCGGTTACGAGGCAGCAGTGGGGGCCATCCTGCCACAGGCGGCAAGGGAGAGTCTACTGCAAACCCGCCTGATGCAGCGGAATCAGAGGTTCCAGGCCACCCAGCCAACGCGAAAGACTCCGACGCAGCAATGATACCGGGCAGGCCTGGACTATCGATCGCGAAGGCCGTCGCGTGGGAGACCGACGAGCATGCCGGATTTTTACCGTCTTTCATATCGTCGATAAAGTATGCGCCGGTCTCCCGAGAGCATCAGCGCTGGAAACGGCTGGGGATGCGGTGTGAGGCGCGAAGAGCGTCTACCGAACCGGAGAAGATCTCAGGGCTGGAGGAGGGCAAGGTGCTTGTGTTGCTCGGGAAGCAGGACTCGGTCATTGTGGCAGATGAGACCGAGAAAGACGCAAAGGAGGCATTGGGGAAGGAGAATCTGAAGGTGGTGAGGTTGGAAGGTGGACATGATGTTCCCGTTGTGAATAGCAAGGGGTGTGTGGAGGCTATGCTTGAGTTCTGGGATGATAGTCCAGTGTAAATCAGGCCTGAAGGGTATGTACAAGGCTGCTAGATACAAGTAGGTACAAATAGATACAAGAGATGACTCCAGGAAAGCGAGGAACTGCGGAAGAGGGCCACCGGTCATATGTGCCATGCACTCTTTTCCTAGATCTAAATGCACTCGAGAAGGCCACATCACTCTCGTCGGCAGGGGTTTCTTGTTTGTGAGAAGATCCACCACATGACCTAATCTGACCTGGACATCTGGTCGGCCGCTTGAACATGTAGACATAGGGAATTTGTCCAGGGAGGCCTGTCGACAGTGAAGGCGGCCTGCTAATCTAGATCAGAGTGAGAGCCATGTAAGGGACCCTCTCACAAACGATGAGCGCCCGCTGACGACAGTGATGTGGCCTTTTTGGTCGAGTTCCTGTCATGGAGAAGACTGCCAGATATGCCCGTTTGGCCTCTTTCACTGTCAGTCAAACACAGAAGCCAAGTCACCAGATCAGAGCTTCGAAACGAAACCACTGTTGTCCATCTGCCGCAAGTTAGCCCACTGTCCAGTACGGCCAGAAGCACGAGCCAGACTCACCTTGACAAGGTACTCCTTACTAATTTCCTTCACGCTCGTCGTCCCCGCCAAACTCATACACAACCGTATCTCATCCGTCAACAACTTCAACATCAGCTCCACCCCCGCCTGTCCCTTATACGCCAACCCCCACAGCGCCGGCCTCCCCACCCAAACGAAATCCGCACCCAGCGCCAGCGCCTTGAAGACATCCGTCCCATGCCTGATCCCGCCATCCACATGCACGGGAATCTTCCCCTGCACGGCCTCCACAACCTCCGGCAGTGCATCAATCGTCGCCATCGCCCCGTTCAGTTGTCTTCCGCCGTGGTTCGAGACTACGATCCCATCGACCCCGTGATGCACCGCCAATAAAGCGTCTTCTCCAGTCGCGATGCCCTTGAGCCAGACCTCCATCTCCGGCCCGCACTCCTGCTTCAACCACCCAATGTCCCGCTCCCAGCACAACGTCGGGTTCGGCGCGTGCGAGTGGAACGTGATCGGCCCTGAGGGAGGAACTCGCCTGTTTCCTTCGGTGTAGCCTGCTCGTGAAGCTTTCCTCTGCATCTTGGGCCTCATCCCCTCCCTCTTCCCGCTATCGCCCTCCCCATCCACCGCCTCAGGCGGCACCGGACTCTCCTCCTCCGCGAAATTCTTCACCTTCAAATGCGACGGCAACTTGAACTGATTCCTAATCTCCATGTTCCTCCTTCCCAAGAACGGGGTATCCACCGTCAAGAACACCGCTTTAAACCCAGCTTTCTTCGCTCTTTGGATCAATTTCCGACTATGCTCCCGCTCCTCGAACAGATACAACTGCAGGACGTTCGGATTCCCCTCGCTCGCCTCCGCGACCTCCTCGAGACTCTGCGTAGCAAAGCTACTCAACCCCATCGCTACCTTCGCCTTCTTGCACGCGCGTGCTGTCCCTAGTTCCCCGTCGCTATGCGCAAGGCGCTGCATTGCCGTCGGTGCTACACCAAGCGGTACACTGTTTATATGGCCGAACAACGGCACAGAGGAGTCGATACGGCTGACATCTCGAAGCACGCGCGGGCGGATGCGGTATTTGGAGTAGGCGGTGGTGTTTTCGCGGAGCGTGGTGTTGGAGTCGGAGCCCTCGTTGTAGTAGTCGCGGGTTTGTTTGTCCATCATGGTGCGCGCGTGGGCTTCGAGCTCTTCGAGGGTGAGGCAGTTGAGGTCGTGTTCCGGGTGGACGGTGGCCATTTTGACTGTGATTCGAGGGGAGGCGGTGTTATACTGGTGTATTGATGCTGGTTGTGGATGTTATGGGAGAGGACGATGGGACGGCAAAGAAGCGCTCGATTGCAATGAGAGAGATGTAGATATACAGAAAAAACAACAATACCTTACTGATCAAATAAACAGCAATCAATGTTAAGTAGCTCTATGACGCCTGTAACGCGGAGAAGAGGCTCCGCGCGAATGGATGCTGTCAAAGATGGTTCGCCATTGCGTGTGGGGAACGGCCATGGGGAATAAGAACATATCACAAGCAACGACCTTTCTCAAAGCCACGGAGACGAGAAAACATACTGAACACACTGTTGATACACCCATCTATACCACAGCGCTATGAGAACATCGATGCGACCGCCATGCGATGCTTCCATCCCATATGCACAACCGCTGCGCAAGCAGCCGCCTCAATACCATATCCAGCCCTATCACTCTTCTCAAGAAGAGGCCATGCTCCCGCCAAACTCCACGCCTGATGCCGCTGAAAAAAACCCACGCCGCCGCCGCCATGTCTCCACCGTCCACCCGCCCGCCATGCCACCACATCCACTGTGCAGTGACGAAAAGGGTTAGTACTTACTCGGAGAAGAATGCGCTCACTTCGCTGGATCCTGAGCAGCAGCGGGTGCAGGAGCAGCGCCGCCGCGAGAACCACCGAAGCCGAAGATGCCGCTCGCTGGCTTTTGGTCGACTGGCTTTCTGTAGAACGCACAAACACGCGGTATCAGCATCATCAACACAAATAAGGGGATACTTGCCCATTAAGCAAACAGCTCGCACTCACCTAAGCCTGCCGAACCCCAGATCCAGATCGAGGATGATCTTCAACGCATTCCGACTCCTCACAAACGGCAACGGGGACTGGGCGCCCGGCAGCCCAGCACCCACTGGCGGAGTCGGCTCCTCCATCTTACTCTCGCCCGGCAACGGCAGCAGGTTCTGCAGCACCTCGTACCCGGCGAGCGTGAAACCGAACTGCGGCGACGAACGCAAGATCCGCGCCGGTCCACCCTTGAAGAACGCACGGAATCCCTCCTCGGCCCAGACCTTCTTCGCTGCGTCGCGGAGGCCGGTGTACTGCGTCTCGCCCTTGCGCGCTTCGACCTGGAGACGGGTCTTGATGACGTCGCAGGGAGTGGTGAGGTAGGCGGCGGGCATACCGGCGATGGCGCCCGCGGTGAGGAGCTGGATGACGCCGAGCTTCTTCGTTGGGGACTCGCCGAAGAAGTCGCGCTTCAGGTGGGAATAGGTTGGAAAGTAGATGGCGCTGAATGGCACGTCGCGGAGTAAGCAGGCTGAGGCGCCCTTGTAGAGTCCGGCGAGACCGAGGTTGCGCACAATCCACATGGCAGTGCGTTTGGTGAATTCTTCTCCTTCGCGAGAGGCGGCACGGGCGGCTTCACCTTGGATTTGTAAACGGATCTTGACGATCTCGAGCGGGTTGGTGAAGATGACTTGGCAGGCGCCGGCAGAGCCACCAGCGAGGATCTCGGCGCGCCAGTCGATGGCGCCAGTCTTGATGTCGGTGAATTTGCCGCGGACCAGGTCGTTTACAGTAAGCTTGATGGCCTTCTCTGGTGCGACACCGACGAGCTGGGGCAGCACACCGCCGTAGAGCCCACGCACGCCTTCGTTGCGGAGGACTTTCTGAAAGCAATCTATGCTGTTCTTGTAGAGGAGCTGTCCGACTCTTGCCTTGCGCTGGTTCTGCATGCGCGTCTTGACCAGGTCGATGGGGTAGACCATAAAAGCGCCGAATGCACCTGCGAGGGAACCAAGCGCGAAGTGGTGGGCGCTAACCAGCACATCGTGGATCCAGCTCTCAGACTCGGCGTGCGCTCTCTGTGCGTGGTTGGCGATGGCTTGCTGGGCGGATTGCTGGATGTTGACCTGAGCGTGCCAGGAGGCGTCTAGTACTCGCGCGAAGTCTGCCAGACCGAGGCGGCCGGAGGGCTGATCGAGAGATGTGAAGTGGAAGAGGATGTCCGCCTCCATAGGTGTGAATAGGGTGAAGCGGGTGATGCGCGCTGCTTCGTTGAGGAAGTCCACGCGCGTGATTTGGTCGTCGGGCGATTTGGCGATTGCGTTGCGCACTACGAGCTCGACCAGGTCCATCTCCCTAATGATGTTCAGGAAGGCACGCACGTTCGCATAGCTGATTTTGGACCCTGAGCTGATGTTGCACAGGGTAGGCAGGTTCTGGAGAACATGGTCGGACAACTTGTGCGATGCTGTCTCCATGATGATGCGCTGGAAGTCTTGCGGGTCGATGTAGCCGTCGCCGTTCTTGTCGTAAGCGAGGAACGCCTGGCGCACCCGCTCTCCCTGCAGACCGCGCAACATCTGCGTGAACTGTGGGTATGTCATGGCATGCCTGTTCTTCTTGCCGCCGACATACAGCTTGGCCCAGTCGCTATCCCAGTCAAAGGGCATGCCTGTCTTGTTCTGCGCGTACACCTCTTTAAACACATCAAAGTCCACCAACCCAGTCTCCGAGTCGGCGAAGAGGCGGAATGCTATCTCGTACTCTGCGTCGGGCTTCGCAAGCAGGTTGTTGAAAACGGTCCAGTCTTGTAGGTTGACGCGGCTCTCGCGACGGCGGTCGGCGATCTGGAACAGCACATTGTACTGGTCGCGCTTGATCTTGTGCTGTTTTGGTGTTGGCTTGGGTATCTCATCATCTTCGCAAAGCTAGGGGGCCGGGTAGGAAAAGGTGTAGAGCTAGAATCAGGCGTAAGTGAAGGGGTGTACTCACGTAGTCTTCCTCAACTGGCGCAATGGCGTCCACAAACTCTTTCTGGGTCATGTACTCCTCCCCTGTCTCTTCATCCTTGATGGCATGCTTGCTGAACTCGGCCCTGATCTGCTGGGAGGCAGGCGGCTCCGACTCGCTGCCGATCAAGCTCTCCTTCACACCTTCGGCGATGCTGGTGTCTTTGATCTTCTCTGCCGCCTGTTGCGCGACTTCGGTCACCTTTTCCGTTACGGAAGCCATGATGGCGAGCTTGTGACACTGCAGCTTTATCGTTCGCGGTCAATGGTGCTGGCGATCGAGGGCTGATGACTACTGGCAACGGCCAGGAGTCCGGGAGTGCGGAGGTCTGTGGTGTAGTGCACGGGAGTGCTCCACCTAGGGGAAATTAGGGATGCGGTGTGGTGTAGCGGTGGGAGATGTTAGTAGTGAGAACAATGGAGGCGTTCAGGCGACGCGCAGGAGTATCATTGTGAGGTGGAGAGCAGGATGGTGGTACACGCGAAAATGAAGTGAGGTCTTCCGATTTGGAAGATGTCTTTTCTCGTCGAAGCTCCTAAAAATTTAGAGTTGCGGCGGCTAGAACTAGTCCAGTGCCGCGAAGCGGAGAGAACGGAAGTGGCTAAATTGGGACAGCTCTTCAAAACACCTCCACTCGAACATGAAGTATAAAGGAACATTGAATACATGTTGTTCGGTCGCAGGAATTGATTCAATGCATTGGCATTTATCGTGGGCGGTATTCCTCAGGCGCTTGGTCTCGGGCGAATGCGCAGGATCAGCCGTGCAGCATAGAACGAAGACAACGAACAGACGACGAAATAGTTTGTTATATGAGCACGTCTGATCAGGTTGTGGACTTCGAACCGTTCATCATCTTCCAGGTTCGTTTGCAACTAGCAATCTGAAAGCCAAGGGAATACATCGGAGAAACTCCGGTCACGCAGATTAATTTTGACATGAGGTCGATATAAGCAACACAAGGTTGAGCACCACGAGGAACGGATGCGGGGAAAATCGTCGAGAGCCGGGGTATCTGGCAGGCACGGAGAAGTGCGTTCCTGGATGCCGTTTGTAGGGGCGGTCATGGAGACGATGTGTTGGACCAAGGGGGGGTAAAAAGTGGTGTGAACCAACTCCCACGTCTCTAGCGACCTCGAACGTATCATTGTGGGCACCATCGAGAGGCATTGTGGTTGTGGTATAGAGGAGTAGATGTCTGTGTTAATTGATGTTGGGACGCGATTTTGCGGCGACATGCAAGTGGCTTTCGCTAGCGCGAAGACTGATATCTTGGATCTGCAAGCGGCCTGCCTCTCGCCATCCACTGGTTCCACTCTGCCATTTCCCTGCTGCTGCCTCCTTCTGCCGTTGACCCATATTCCAAACGACGAACTGTAATGAACTGATACCATCCAGCGATACAAAGCAGACGACTTCGCACAGCTCGCATCGACTTTGCACATCACCTGGTCTTGGCGCGTGTTTCGTCGCAAGCTTCACCTTCCAGAATACACAGACGATTTATCACCTGGGATCATCACCGCTGTAGGCAACCCTTGGCATCACGAGTGAATCCAGCACATGAAAGTGGTGCTGGGCTGTACGCATGGCCAGCAAGCGCAAGTTCGACACCTTCGACCCCAACAAGTCCGACTCCGACGACCTCGACTACGGCGCAACATCCTCTCCCGCGAAGTCGAAGCCTCGCGCGCGTTCTCAAAAGCCGAAGAGTGGTGCACGCAAGCCGACGAAGCGTCGACGCGAGACTTACAACGACAGCGACATCGAGGCCGATAGCAACGAGGTCACCGAGGATGACTCGTTCGGACAGCCAAGCGAGGAGGAAGAAGTAGCACTAGAGACAAATCCACGAACGGGTCGAAGCGTGCGCTCGGTTGCGAAGAAGCCGATCAAATATGAGGAGCAGAGCGAGGACGACATAGAAGCAGACGACAGCGATAGGCGCCCACAGAAGGCGACATCCAAACGCGCTGGTCGGGCTAACAGTCCTGTGAAGAAAGAGAAGTCATCGCTTGTCATCAAGCTCAAGCTACCATCACAAAATATGTCAGGCGCCGGATCAAGAAGGTCTGCACGCGCGGGCAGCAGCAGGCCCACCACCAAGCGTGGTTCTACGCCCCAAGCTCAGAGTGCATTCGCGACGCGTAGGAGCAGTCGCATTTCGCACAGTGAGGAGCAGCCTTTGGTCGCTCTTACGGATTCGGGAAGGCATGAGCAAGTAACAAGAGCGAGTTCGAGCACGCCTCCGCCAGCACGGCCAACACGAGCCAGCAAAGGTCTTAAGAAGCCACCTAGTGCGATCATGGAGGCGTCACAAGAGGGCACAGACGCTGGGCCTGCTCCGGTTGAGGGTGAAGAGATCGTCATGTCGCAGCCAGGACTGGCGGTGGAAGCTGGAGTGACAGAGGTCGAGCGCACATCACCAGGCGTAGAGCATGCTGAGGCAGTTGGCTCGGAGATTCAAATGGAGATGTACGACGAGGAAGGTGAAGAGCAGGTGGTTCAGGAATCTATGGACGACGATGAAGAGGATGAAGCACCAGTCACCAAAGGACGATCCTTGCGACAGCCCCGCAAAGCCTCCAGTCCGCCAACGTCTCAACCAGCTGGCACCCGTCGCTCGATGCGTGCCAAGAAGACTGGCGCAGAACCTAGCAGTGACTTCGAGCCAGAGGGTGAAGGGGATGCCGATGTTGAGGACGAAGAGATGTCTGAAGATGACCTGCTCAAACCACCGCGTGGAGGTCGCAGTAGCAATGACGAAAGCACAGGTGGTAGCAGACAGCCCGGTCGTAGATCGGGTCGGCTGGGTCGTAAGGCTGCTTCCCAACGCAGTCAGTCGAGACGCCTCAAGTCCGACGAAGACAACGACGAGCTTGACCCTGAAGAGATCGCGGACGAAGCTGCCGATCTCGAGGAAGACAATCAGCGGAGAAGGCGCGAGCGGAGGCGACCAGCGCGCCAGGCTGATATTGCATTCGAGCCGAATTTGCGGAATCGAGGCGCGAGGCCCGACTATCGCATTCTACGACCTGAGCTGCTGGCGCAGATGGATGAAGAAGATGCACCAGCTGCACCTATGGCTACACCCAACCGTAACCGACGAACCGGCGGCGGAGGGACTTATCGCAGCCTCTTCTCCACCTTCGGACCTTTCGGTGGCGCTGGCGGACCTACTCCCGTCTTTGGCGGACCAGACGGTCAAGGTGCGACTGGCGGTGTCGACTCGGACAGCAGTGACGACGAGCAAGGCGGTGTCAAAGGTGGGCAGGGTATTGGTGGTACTGTGGGCATGACTCCAACCTCTGCCATGCCGCCGAGACCTTACAATGCCTTGACCTCAAACAAGTCAGATGCCATTCAAGGAGCTGGCGGCGGACCACCTGGACTTGGGAAGGTCAGCGACAAGAAGGCATTGGCGGATGCTGACCCGCTGGGTGTGGACACGAACGTTACGTTTAATGGAGTCGGAGGGTTAGAGGATCACATCAATCAGCTCAAGGAGATGGTGTCGCTCCCTTTGCTATACCCGGAAGTCTTCCAGCAGTTCCACGTCACTCCGCCTCGAGGTGTGCTCTTCCACGGCCCACCTGGTACCGGTAAAACGCTTCTTGCTAGAGCACTAGCATCAAGCGTCAGCTCGGGTGGCAAGAAAGTCACCTTCTACATGCGCAAGGGCGCAGACGCTCTGAGCAAGTGGGTCGGTGAGGCTGAGAAGCAGCTTCGTCTTCTGTTCGAAGAGGCGAGGAAGAATCAGCCTAGTATCATCTTCTTCGACGAGATCGATGGACTTGCGCCGGTGCGGTCGAGCAAGCAGGAGCAGATCCATGCCTCCATTGTCGCTACACTGCTGGCTTTGATGGATGGCATGGATGGCCGAGGTCAAGTCATTGTCATTGGAGCTACCAATCGACCTGACTCTGTCGACCCTGCACTACGTCGACCCGGCAGATTCGATCGAGAGTTCTACTTCCCGCTACCAGACGTCAAGGGCCGTCGTTCCATCATTGACATCCACACCAAGGGATGGGAGCCAGCTCTAAAGCCCGACTTCAAGGACCAACTCGCCGAGCTGACCCGTGGTTACGGTGGTGCGGATCTAAGAGCGTTGTGCACCGAGGCTGCTTTGAACGCTGTGCAAGGCACGTACCCCCAAATCTACGCGAGCGACAAGAAGCTCCAAATCGACCCCAGCAAGATCCGCGTTCTGGCCAAGGACTTCATGATCTCGGTCAACAAGATCGTGCCTTCCTCCGACCGCTCGGCGGCTTCAGGTGCTTCGGCTTTGAAGAAGGACATCGAGCCTTTGCTACGCAAGCCGCTGCAAGATGTCACAGACCGGGTCGACAAGGCCATTCCGAGGAAGCGCAAGGCTACGGCTCTCGAGGAGGCGATGTACGATGATCGTGACGATGAGACTGGTTTCGAGCGGGAGAACCTTTTGCGGCAGTTCGAGTCGTCGCGTGTCTTCCGGCCACGGCTGTTGATCAAGGGCGCGCAGGGGATGGGGCAGCAGTATCTTGGTGCAGCGCTGTTGAGCAAGCTTGAGGGACTGCATGTGCAGAACTTTGATATGGCGACGTTGATGAAGGATTCTTCACGGGTAAGCCCACGATTCCATATCAACGTGTGTTCAAGCTGACCAGTTTGCAGTCTCCCGAGGCAGCTATTGTCCAGCAATTCGAAGAAGTCAAGCGCCACAAACCGGGTGTCATTTACATCCCCAACGTCGACATCTGGTACCGCACTTTGGGCGACGCTGCAATCCGTACCTTCACCGGTCTGCTGCGGAGCATCCCGCCCACTGAGCCTATCTTGCTGCTCGGTGTTATGGAGAAGCCGATTGATGAGGACAAGCGGACGAAAGCCATGAATGCGAAGACGGAAGCCAGCATGCTCCGCGATCTCTTTGGGTATTCGCTAAAGAATCAGTACGATCTTAGCCGACCCGACCAGCCTGCGCGTGATGAGTACTTCAATGCTGTGATTGACTACATCCGCAAGGCGCCTTCGGAGTTCCCGTCGCAAGAGAATAGGAAGAGGAGAAAGTTGGACGAGCTGCCAGTGGTCGTTGCCCAGGAACCAACTACACGAGAACCCAGCAAAGCAGAGCAGAAAGCGCAGAAGAAGAAGGACCACCAGACGTTGAACCTGCTCAAACTGCAGATTCAGCCTGTAATGGACCAGATCAAGCGCATGTACCGTCGGTTCCGCGCGCCCACGGTCGAAGAACGGGACATTGCCTATCTCTTCGACGAACAGAACCCGCAGGTCCTCACCACGAACCTGAACGAGGAGCAGATGCAGCAGCAGCAGATCTTCCGCCCCTACGAGGTCGATCGGGACGAGAAGGGCGTTGCGGGGCTACGCGAGGTGGCTTCTGGCAAGTTCTTCTATAATTTGGAGATCGTGACTGTGGAGAAACGCTTGTCGAACGGTTACTACAAGCGACCGAAGGACTTTCTGGCGGATATCAAGCGACTCGCGAAGGATGCGAAGGCGTCGGGAGACCAGGGCAGGACGCTCAGCGCGAATGAGATGCTGGCGAATGTGGAAGTCGACATGGCAATGCTGGAGCAGCAGCAGCCTGCTCTCGTCGCGGAGTGTGAAGCGGTGTATGAGCGGGACTTGGAGCGCGAGCGGCAAAGGGTTGCTAAGGCGCGAGATGCGGAGCGCAGGGGCGAGGATGTGCTCACGGTGGTGCCGAACGTGCCGCCGCAGCAGGCTTCAAAGACTACGACGGAGAGTTCAGGGCCGGTGGTGCTGGGGCAGCAGATCCCAGGCGTGCGGCCGCCGCTTCTGCCGGTCACGCCTAGTAGGCTACACCCCATGTCGAATCCGTGGAGCACGACGAACGGCAGCCATCCTTCACACCAAACGAATGGATCGACCGTGCCTTCACGCCCTCGCGAGGACTCCGAAATGCTCGACAGCCCCGACCTGCAAGAGCAAGGAAGCCAGCACTACCAGCGCTCGGCCGCATCCCCAGAACAGCACAACACGCAAAGCGAGTTCACGCAACGCTCCGCCCACACCCGCGTCGCCCCCGGCTCGCAGCTCGACCAATACCGCAACAGCGCCTCGACCACTACGTCCGGGCAGAAGACTTCGGACAAGAGCGGACGCAGCAGTGGGCCGTATTCGGTGAACACGCAATTCTCCAACGGCGTGCGACCGGACGACCATCCGCGTTTCTCGCAGCTCGCGGAAGCCAGAGGAGGGAGTCAGTTACCCGACACGCAGGAGCAGAATTTCTCAAGCCAGCACTCGCATTCCCAGCTCTCGCAGCAGATGCCACCACCACAGTCGGGTCAGCAGCACAGCCAAAGCCAACCGCACGCTCCGCACGGCTCAAGCGAGGGCGGGAAGCACAGCTCCATCAACAACCTCCTCAACGCTCCCGCCCCTGCCCCCCCGACGACCACAGCCACCACCTCCGCCGCCGCCGCAGGCTCTGCAAGCACCAACCACCTGATCCTCGACGAACCGACCCTCCAATCCTTCCACGCCGAACTTGTCCAACGCTCCTCCGGCTTGTCCGTCGAGCAGCTCGAGCAGGTGAACGCGGGCATGATGGAGATGGTGTGGCAGGGGAGGGGGAATTGGAACAGGAATGCTGTGCTGAGGATGGTGGTGGAGGCGTTTAATGAGGTTGTCGCGGATGTGGAGGCGGTGCAGGCGGTGCTGGGGCCGAGTCAGCCGGAGGATGTCGGGGGGGAGGGGGAGGAGGGGGAGGAGTAGGTTGGAGCCTTTCTGGATGATGGAGCTGGAAAGATGCAAGGGTGGGTGTGGAGGTTTTGTTGGACGTCTGTTGTGTGAGCGAGATGCCCATGCGTTGTTGGGGCGTGTATTGTATAGCCACAGCTACGCGCGAAGGGATGCGCTGCTTGAGTAGAGGTACTTAGAGCGATTCAACGAAGAACTTTGAACAACACTCTGTTCCGACTTTCATTCCTCTATAAAGGCTGGAAAGGAAGTAGAATTTGGCAGCAGTACATTCCGCTCACAAACGCCTCGCTATCACCGCGTCTACGCGCAGCTTCCCCAAACCCAAGACACCACCCCTACAGTACCAGCCGCCCGGGCTCCTTCTCCAGCGCCATCTTCAGCCTCTCCAAATACTCCGTCGCCCTTTCCTCCTCCCCCCGCCCGGCAAGCACAGAGAACACATTATCCCCCGCACTCACGCCCAACGCGCTCGCGATTTGTCCGCGCCCGACCTCCTTACTCTTCGCGGCTTTCGGCGCGAGCAAGTCGATGATATCCGCCTTCTTCGCTTTCCTCGCCGGTCTGGTCGGAGGGAGCGGGGAAATGCCACTGATCTGCGGGAAGAACCTCCCCCGGGAGCTGCGAGGGATTTTGTCGAGGCCAAGGACGGAGTTGAATAGTTCGTCTGCTGACGGCGCAGCGCCTTTGCGGGCTGGGAGGTCGGAGTTGGCGAGTTCGGAGGCGCGGGCGATGAAAGTCGAGAGGGGGAGGAAGATGTCTAGCGTACTCTGGACGCGTTTCTGGGTGGCGATAACGGCGCTGAGGCTTATGGGGACCGCGATCTCGGTCTCGGAGGGTAGTTCGATGTCGGGTTTTGATGCGGGGACTTCGCCTTTTTGTGCGGGCTGGTCGGGTTGCGTGGGCTGCGCGGCGACGGTGTGCGTGAGGTCGAGGTGGGAGAGTTTGGTGAGGCGGGCGGAGAGGGCGGAGGGGTAGTCTTTGTTGATCTGGCCTAGGTAGGCGAGCACGTCGCCCTTGAGGAGGCGGCCGTTGGGGCCGGTGGCTGGGATGGAGGAGGGGTCGGAGATGTTCTTTTCGTGGAGCAGTTGTTGGACGGCGGGAAAGAGAGGGTATTTGTAGTGTTTCTGCGTTCGGTCGGCGGCGGGTTTGGTGGGTGCGGACTCGGCGTAGGGCTTTTCCATCTCCTTGGGGTCGGAAACGCCGGGGTCGATCTCTCTGCTGCCGCCAGTGGAGGAGGCTTCTTGCTTTGGAGAGGCGGAGTCGGTTTTGCGGTCTTCTGCTGGCTGCTTCTCCTCCTTCCCTGAGCTTGCGGATGCACTGCTGTCGTCCGCTGGCATTTCCAGACTGCTGAGATCGTCTCCCTCCTCTGCCATGACCGCTATCCGCTGTCCGACTTTTACACCCTTTGCGCCGTCAGGCTGGGTGATCTTAAAGAGCTTTCCTTCATCTTGCGCCTCAACATCCATGGTCGCTTTGTCCGTCTCGATCTCGAGGATGACATCGCCAGCTGAGTAGGAATCGCCCTCTTTGACCCGCCATGTTGCAATGTTTCCTTCGGTCATGGTGGGTGAGAGGGCTGGCATGGTGTAGTTCTGAGCGGCGCGTTGTCTCGAGGAGACATGGAGGCCTGGAAATGCATTAGTATGTCTCTACTCGTCTCAAGGCTGGGTTGAAGCATACGCCGGCGTGTGCTTTGTCGGGGTGCATATCTGCTCGCAAGCCGCGCCGATAGTCTCGCGGTGTTGACGACTCCCGCCATACTGTTCTGCGAACGATTGTCAGTGGTAGGAAGTTACAATGGCAGCATGGAAAGGTAGGAGTAGATTGTTGGGAGGTGGGTGGGTGAGCGCTCAATCACCCCCGAGATTCTCCGCAGCTTTCCATTGAGCTCCTATGTATAGAAGGACATTATTTTCATGTGAATCCACCTTCACTTCTATGCATCACCAATAACCAAGAGGGCTGGAAAACACACTGCCCTCATCAACAACAAGATGACAGTCCCACTGGACCTCCTCCTCCGCCTCCCTCCCGCCCTCCGAAGCCACGCGTTTACAGCATCCCTCCCTCGCTCCTCGACAACACAACAACTCTCCCCCCTCCGCCGTTCCTTCCACCAAGCCACCCGCCTCCTCCGCTCAAATGCCCGCCGCACCCAAACCCCTCCAACCCGCCGTCCACCACCCACAACCTCCCGCACCACCAACACCCCCTCCAAACCTCCCCCCCGACCCCCCGTTCCCATCGAACTCCTCACCCACCTTCGCACCCGCCCCTCCCTCCTCCTCTACCGCGCCCCCTCCCACACCTCCCTCCAAATAACCACCACCGTCCTGGGTCTCCTGTTCATCTACCCCACCTTCGAGTACTGCCGCCTCTCCGCCTCCCGCGCGAAAGACGTCGAGCACCGCCTCCCGTGGACGATCCGCGGACTCGTGCTCGTCTGCGGCATGCTCTTCGCGGCGGTAGCGGGACGGTGTCTGAGTATGCCGAGGAAGATGGTGCGGACGATTGAGCTCGTGGCCAGGGAGGCGGAAGGCGCCGCGCAGGTGCGCGCGCATCCAGAGTTGAGCGTGAGGTTTCACATGAGGCACCCGGTGCCGTTTCTGAGACGGGAGGGGTTAGTGTTGGAGACGCCGTTGAAGGGCGCGAGGATGGATGGTGATGTGGCGAGTCATGAGGAGGTGCAATATCTCAATGTGCCTTTGGCGCAGGCGGTGCAGTCCACGGAGCAGTGGGAGGCGGAGTCAGGGCGGGATATGAAGGTGAAGAAGGGTGCGTGGGGGACGATCAGGCAGGATATGGGGAGGATCTTTTGGAACGAGGGGTTCGCGCATGTGACGATACCGGAGAAGGATGGGGCTGGAGAGGGGGTGTGGAAGCTGGATCTAAACGGGTGTGCGGTGTTGGCGCATGGAATGGTGCTAAGGGATGTCATGGAGGTGGATGTCTTGAAGATTGGATTGGTGGCTGGGTTGAAGAGGTGGTTGAGAGGGAAGTTTGGTGGAGTGGCAGCGGGGAGGTAGGTTAACGGGCGCTGGCTCGGCCTTGCAAATGGAGAGCCTTTGCGATGTGTCTTAATCCGCGGAAGAGCAGATGGAAATTGTGAGGTTATTCTGGCGGACTAGTACCAGCGCACGCGGAAGCAGAACTCTCCTCAGACTTCTAATCTAGAGGAATCGCCGTCCCCCATTCAGCCTCCCACGTCTGCCGGAATGTCCAATCGAGTCAGACAGCCGCACTCGTCTGGTCCCGCTGTTCAAGAACATTAGTATATGCTATGCGCCAGCGTCTCGCCAAACACTCACCGGCAGCGGCGTAAACCGCAAATACGGCTTCACGACCGTCATCCTCGGGAACAGCTTCTCAGCGTCCGGCGACTTCACGCTCGGGTGCACGATCACATCGTCGCCCTATCCAACCCGTTAGCCAAAGCCCCCACATCATATACACTACCAACTGCTTCACACATACCGGCAGCCAATTTATAGGCGTAGTAACCTTGTGCTTGTCGCCCGTCTGCAGGGAGTCCACAATACGCAGAACCTCGGCGGTGTTGCGGCCGGTGCTCGCGGGGTAGGAGAGGATGGTGCGGATGGTCTTCTTGGGGTCGATGATGAAGACGCTGCGGATGGTGAAGGCGATGCCCTTTTCGTTGACGTTGGTGGCGTCTTGGTGGTCGATCCTGCGCAGCGTCCTATCAGCAACTCGCCCTCATTCTCAAAATGGGCTGCGCGCGCAATTGGCGGGCTGGGGTTGGAGGTATACGCACATATCGTACATCAACGCCACCTTCCTCTCTTTGTCCCCGATGATCGGGAACTTCAGCTTGCTCCCGGAGATCTCGTCAATGTCCTTGATCCACCCGCCATGGCTCTCGATCGTGTTTGCGCTCAGGCCGATGAGCTTGACGTTGCGCTTCGAGAACTCGGGCTCGAGCTTTGCGAAGGCTCCCAGCTCGGTCGTGCACACTGGGGTGTAGTCTTCGGGGTGGGAGAAGAGGATGCACCAGCTATCGCCTGCAAGGAAGGCAAAAGTGTCAGTAGATGTTGCAGAATGCTAGGATTTGGCGCGTGAGAAAATTGCCTATAAACTGGTGAAAGTCGATGTCGCCGGATGTCGTCTGTTATAGGTCAAAGGCGTTAGCATTCTTCCTTCCTGTAAAGTACGTATATGGGAGAGCAGCGTCGGTGTATTGGGCCGGGACGTTGTCGAAGTCCTTCAAGGACCTACCTCAGCGCTGAAGTTTGGCGCAGTGTATCCGAGGCGGAGGGGACCGGTAGATTGTTCAGATGCCATGGTCGCGATGCTGTAGTAGTAGTGGCGCTAGAGGGTTAGGGTGGTGGAGGTGTTGTTGTTAGACGAGAGTGGGTAGAAAGACACAAATTTGTAGAAAGTCAATCTGACGTGCGAGCTGCCCACATGCCTGCCCCTCCTTTGTAATCAACAGCTGGGCGATTTCTGATCGACTTTCCCTTTCTAGCCTTCCAGTCTAGAACACCAAAATAGAGGTCGCACACGCGAGGGACGTTGGTGGATGACCAGGGATATATCAGCAATATCAGCACGCCCTACGACAGTCCAACGCAAATGGAATCAAGTTGCACACGCTGCAGCATGGCACGCCTGGCAATCGACTCAGCCGTCACCGGACAAGACGGGAGCATGTCATCTGTTGACCATTGTCCCTTGGGTGTAAAGAAGCGATCAGGAGGTGATTGAGGAAAGGGACACAGATGACACCCAAGCAAGTGACAGTGATCACGTGCCGAACGCCGGGATTACAAAACATCCAACACGCGGAACTTGAACACGCTTTCACCTCGGCCGCCAGTCGGTTCGTAAAGCACATGGAATAATCACAACATGTGAGTGGAGCGTCCATTGAGAGACCTTTGGGTGCTCTTCCAACCGCTTCAACACTCGCAAAACCTTTAGGATGGCAAATAAGAAGGTAGCCATTGTAGTTGGATCGAGCCGTAAGCACGCTTTTGCACTCGCCGACAGCCCACAACTGACTTGCTGCTGTCTCCAGGCGGCATTGGCAGACAGATTGCCATAGATTTGGCGGAAGATGGTTATGCTGGTGAGGCTTGCTGAGAGATGATGAGATGATGAAAGGCTGTAGCTGAGCTGGCGCGTAGTCGTCGTGGCCGGCAAGACAACTTCAGACGCATCGAAATGTTGTCCATTTCCTCCAGATCCGAATAGCCAGAGATCGACCATCAACACAGTAGTGGGTAGACAATGGCTCGTTCCGACAGGGGCGGCTACTTACCGAGCTCTGACAGGTCCGCGAGATCAACGAGGCCGGCGGCGAAGCACTAGCACTCCAAGTCGACGTCCGGGATTTCCAGAACATTGAGGACATGGTATCCCAGACCATCAAGAAGTACGGCCAGCTAGACGTCCTCGTCTACAACAGCGGTGCGATCTGGTGGGCGACGGTCGAGAACACGCCGATGAAGCGCTTCCAGCTCATGCAGCGGGTTAATCCGGAAGGCCTCTACGGCACTGTACAAGCATGCTTGCCACATCTGTACAAGAATGGTGAGGATGGAAAGGGAAGGGGGAGGATTGTTGTGATTAGTCCGCCGATCTATAGCCGCTTTTTGAAGGGCAAGACTGCTTATGCTATGGGAAAGGTGAGAGTCAACTTATGTGCTTCGAGATGTACTGCTACTGATTGGCGTCTAGTTTGGCATGTCGGCCCTTACCATGGGCATGGCTGTTGACTTTGAACGAGAGGGAAGGTCGAATCTCGCAATAACAAGTCTCTGGCCTGCGGCGGCAAGTAGGCCTCAAGTCTTTGCCCTTAACGATATAGCTAACAGACGACAGGCCATCGAGTCAGCAGCGACTCAAAACCCACAAACAGATCGCGCAGAACTTCGCAAGCCCACCATCTTCTCAGACGCAGTCCTAGCCATCATCAACTCGCCCACCCAGGACGTCAACGGCCGCTGCGTGCTCGATGAGGACTTTCTGCGGGAGCATGAGGGCCTGACTGACTTTGAAAAGTACTCGCTGGTTCCCGGAAGTCAACCACGCCGGATTATGCCAAAGAAGTTTCCTACGCTGTTGGTTGAGGAGCAGGACGATGAGGGCAGGAGGATGGATAGCGCTGCGTTACCCAGGACGACCAAGTTATGATTGAGTCTAGGGCGCTTCCCGAGGCCGTGTTGTTGGTAACGGAGTAAGCCGAACGATCTAGACTTCGAGAGCAGGAGGTCGCAAAGCTCTGCAATTGCGCACAACGACGACTACGGTACCGAAGACGATGGCTGTGATCTTGCGCATGAAGATACCTCCGTCTAAATGGTGAGGACTATTTTGCTTTCCTGTGTCTTTCATCCGAGTCTCAGCTGTTGGGAGTGCTCGTCTCCATGACTTACATTCTAGAGCGGTCGAGATTCGAAATGAGTGTCTACCAGCATTCCAGTGCCAACGCGTTGTCAACACAGTCTCCTTGCCAATCGAACAGCTTCAGAACTACTGACTATCTCGGCGTGCCGAGACATATCATCTTTACACCATTCAACACATTCGCTGCTAAACTCGACGCTCGCTCTACCAAAATACTGTGTGAACACAAACCAGGACTTTCCCACACAGCAAGATCGCGGACTATCACTGAACACCGCAAGCTGATCAAAGGCTCACACGAGGAGCATGAGGCGCTTCGGCGTCGTCGCCCTCCTGGGCGCAGGTCTACTGGAGATTGCGTATGCGCAAATAACGTCCACAACGCTGGCCGCATCCACGACCTACAACCCAACCGTGTCGTGGTCACCGGCTCCCGTCTGTTCGCAGGGCAGCGACCCACCGGGCAGCAATGGGGGTGTCTACCAAGATGAGTTCGGGAACTTCTACGAAATGGCTTGCGGCCCCATGTGGTCAAGCACGAGTTACTACGATGTTATCGGTGGAAATCCTACTTGGGTCGGGACTACTGGGCAGGGTATTGGGAGTTGCTTTTTTGGATGCAGCAATCGTCCTGGATGGTACGTTATAGTGCTCATCTTTTTCTGGGCCGCTATTGACGGTTTACAGCATGGGATTCACGTACACTGGCAGCGTTGTTGGCACGAGCTACAACTGGCAGGGTTCATCGGGAAGATGCTACCACTTCATGAACAATACTCAGGGAACGCTCCAAGGCAATGGCCTCTCCCTTGGCGGACAGACCGTCTACGGTGCCGCGTACCTCATCCAGGCTGCTCCTGGAACGTTGTGTCCATACTACGACGGACAGACCTTCACGGACAACTGGGGCGTCGCCTACGTCATCCAATGCGGCTATCAAGCAGCGACAACTGCTGGTGCCGGAGTTCAAAAGAGTGTAACAGTGGTACAGAACATCCAGAGCTGTCTGTCCGCTTGCGATGCCGCGGGTACAGCTAATTGCAACCATGTTGCATACAGCTACGCCGCTTCTGCCGAGCCTTCTTCCTACAGGACCTCTCATGCCTTTGGCTCTTGTACCTTCTTCACTGGATCTCCGACGCCGACTGGCGGTGGGATGGCGAGATATGCATATGCGGCGCAGACGACCGTTGCGTCCACAACGACATCGTCTAGTAGTGGGACTACTTTGAGCACGTTGACTTCAAGTTCCTCGTCCAGCAGCACGAGTTCATCGACATCCAGCAGCAGTAGCACGTCGACGGCGACGACTCTCACGGTTCAGAATGGAGTCACATACACGCTCACCGGTCCAACACAAACACAAACAGCCACAGCGACGAACACTCAAACGGCGACGAACACCCAGACTCAAAGCGTTTCAGTTACGATCTCGGGTCCGACACAAACTAACACCCAAACGGCGACCAACACCCAAACCCAAAGCATTTCGGTCACCATTTCCGGGCCAACTCAGACGGCGACCGCCACGACCACACAACGTTCGTTCTCCTTCCCTCGCGCTGATCTTGAGCATTGGATGGCGGTGCTAACATACTCTAGCTACCACCATCGTTTCGAGTGTCACCAACACGCAAACCCAGAGCGTTTCAGTCACAGTTTCGGGACCTACTCAGACCAACACGCAAACTCAAAGCGTCTCAGTCACGAATACGCAAACGCAAAGCGTCTCGGTCACGGTTTCTGGCCCTACGCAGACCGCAACGAACACGCAGACTCAAAGTGTGTCGATTACAGTTTCCGGGCCCACACAAACAGCCACAGCGACCACTACACAGCGTTCGTTCTCCCATGCACTTGTTGAAGGAGGCTCTTCGAAGCGAGTTGCTAACCTTTCGCAGCGACCACGATTGCTACGACCGTCGTTTCAAGCGTCATCGAATATGTCACGAGCACGTATCAAACGACCGCTTATTTCACGACCACCGCAGTGTCGACGGCACTAGGTACGTGGAAAAGAGCCTGCTGATTTAATTTGAAGCTGAGAGAAATCAAGGTTCTACTATCACGGCAACTTCAACCTTCGTTTCAACGTACATGTAAGGCGAATGCTTGAGTCCCTTCTCAAGGTTGGATACTGATTGTCCTCTCAGGACCACCGCAGTGAGCACTTACGTGACGACCCAGCCCGCTAGCACTGTCGAGCGGACGACAACTCAACCTGGTGAGATTGAAGACCTCTCGTCCGCCTTCCTGAGTCAACCACTGGCTAACGAATCCAAGGAACTACTGCTGTGAGCACGTACATCACCACCGAGCCAGGTTCCACCATCTACCAGACAACGACGCAGCCCGGTGAGCCTCAAAGCACTCTGCTCTGCTCTGAATTCAGTCGATTGCTAACGTTGCCCAGGTTCTACTGTGACAAGCCTTGTCGTCAGCACTTACGTTACCACATATCAGACAACGCAGCAGATCACGACGACTGCACCTGGTCAGCCTCCCTCGGCATTCCATTCTTCATGTCAATAGCTAACAATGTCCAGGCTCGACCGTAACGGCTACTACGTCCTATCCAGTCACAACAACGGTAGTTTCGAGCTACTATGTCACCACAACTCAGCCTGGAAGCACCATCGTTCAAACTACGACCCAGCTGGGTAAGCTCCATCATGAAAAATTGTATGTCTAGTGTATTCTGACAGCATGAAGGCTCGACGATCACCGCTACGACTTCGTATCCAGTTACGACGACGCAGCCTGGTAGCACGATTGTGCAAACTACGACGCAGCCTGGCTCGACTATCGTTAGCACTGCTCCTGGTAAGCTCATCCATTCCATATAACCCCCAGTGGCCATGGTCCTTCGTGGCTACGCACACAGCTTTCAGGGGTTCAATCCCAAGTCCCGATTTGCCGTCCTTTGATGAGCAGCCAAGATCCATACAGTGGCTTCGATCTGACAACCTCGCAGGTTCCACCGTCGTAAGCACCTACGTTTCGACTTATGTGACTACTCGGGCCGGTAAGTAGCGATCTCGAATCACCGCTGGGGTTGACGATGAGGCTAACACGTCTCTTCAAGGGAGCACTGTGACCGTGGTTAGCTCATACGTGAGCACATACGTTACCACCGCTCCAGGCACCACAATCAGCGTCACGCCTTCGCAATCCGCAGGCACACAGACCCAAACTCAGACTGAAGCCAGTATGACGACGACCTGTTACATCATGAACGGTCAAACGCAATGCATGGTATCGACATCCTCCACCAGCTCGAGTTCGGGAAGCTCATCCTCGAGTAGTAATCCCGGATCGACCACATCGTCGTCGTCCTCTCAGGTCTCCAGTAGCCCATCGTCTTCGTCCATCAGCTCAACGGTCTCTTCTTCTACTTCTTCAGCGGCCAGTACGTCAGGTACGGGCCCGTCGAGTTCATTTACTTCTAGCAGCTCAATCTCGACATCATCGGTGGGTGTCCTTGACACAATCTGAAGCATGTTCCGCAAGGCTGATAGATTGCAGACGTTCGCAACTTTTGTGTCGACCACTTCCACCTCGTCCACCGCCTCCTCAACTGTCTCACCGAGCTCATCGTCAGCCACCTCGTCGCCCTCTTCCTCGACATCCTCATCCCAAGCTCAAAGCTCGACCTACTCAACGACGACCACTCTCTCAATTCAGACCTCATCCACCACCAGCTCTTCTTCCGCAGCTGCCTCAACATCGCAATCACTCGCGTGCGACCAAAGCCAAGCCCAGTACGGATATACGGATCCATCGACAGGCTCTCAATACCAGGTCCAATGCAACACGACATACTCCGGTGGTGTATGTCGGCAGGAGCAAACGCCCGACATGGGCTCTTGCATCACGGCTTGCTCGAACAATCCAAGCTGTGAGGGCGCTGGATATGACTCCACCACTGGCACATGCTATGAATACTGTAGTACGGTCGCTGGTAGCGGAACATACAATCCCAACGTTCAATATGCGCAGTTGTCGAAGCGAGCTGTCGTTGTCAACGGGCAGACGTCACTTTACCAGGTCACGACGTCTTACACCACGGCTACCACGGCTACTACTTTGAGCAGTTCTGGCGGAAGCAGTTCTTCATCAATGATGAGTTCGTGGTCGTCCGGCTCATCGGCAGCAGGCTTCTCCACGACGGCTTCAAGCAGCATGTTCAGCTCTGCGTCTTCAGCAAGCTCATCTTCGCCTGCGACCCCTAGCACCATAAGCTACACCCCTACCGCCACCACGACCACGACAACATCATCATCATCATCAAGCAGTTCGAGCTCGGCGGCTCAAATCACAACGAGGTCGTCCTCAGCATCAACATCTGCAAACACTTCTTCGACTTTGTTCTCCACGACCACAACTTCCTCATCATCATCAGCCTCGACATGTCCGCCGCCGCAAACTGTAACGGTTACGATGACGCCGCCGCCTGCAGTAACTGTCACAGTGACCGCCGCGAGCTGATGAAGCGATGCTGCTGGTTTGATGGGAGGAATTATGTTCTTGGGCAAGGCAACGACGTTACGAGCGACGGCGCAGCGGTCTGTTAATGGATTTTTGTGAATGGAGATGTGATAATAGTTAGCAGTAGTACACGTATGATATCTTCGACGACCAGACTTCCCGTACGGCACCAACGCTGTGTAGAAACGAGCGTTCTCCCGATGTCGTTAGTATAGTGCTGTGTAAAGTGCAAATGTATGGTACTGATCGCCAATACAACCAGCCCTTAGAGGCGGCCTTCGCGATTGGAGGATGGAGGTGGGGTGGAGGGAGGATAGAGGGAGGATGGAGACAGGATGGAGACAGGATGGAGGGTGAGTGAAGGAAAGGGCGGTGCTCGCTTGCTAGGTACGTCCCTGCAGCACCTACCGAGCTCATCAACATAATGGTGATGTGCTGCGAACACCCTGGCCTGCCTGAGTTATGCACCATGCGCAACATTTCATACCATTCGTCAGCCCTCCACCTCCAAAGCACGTCCAGCCTCTACGTCAGGCATCCACCCCTTCGGCCTCTCAGCCCCTCTCACGGTCAACCCATACAGCGCCTTCTCAACCTTCTCCACACTCGCCCGCATCACATCGGCCTTCTTATCAACATCCTTGGCAAACGGTCCATATCCGGCATCCAAGCTCTCCAGCGCCGAACGCAGGTCCCGCATATCCGTGAGCAGATTGCGTTGCGAAACATTTCCGCCCTCTGCGGGAGAAGAAATGGCAGGCAGAGCTTGGTTAGTAGCCATGAACGTAATGGCGAACTTCATCAGCTCGCCAGTCATGTCGTAGATTCCGAGGATGTAGTCTTCCATGCTCAGCTCGATGCCAGGCCCCTCGGCATCTAGTTTCTTGACCTGCGCTGCCGCTTCATCGTACGGCAGGATCCGGGCGTTGGTCAAGTAATGCTCGAACGAGGCTGCTTCGAAATACTCCTGGCATCCGCCGCTGATCTGACGAGCATAGCGATGAGCATTCAGGCCTTGGAGGTCGGCGGAGACGGACGCGAATTGCTTGGAGATGGTTTCGTAGTATTGGGCATTGCCTTTGATCACGTTCTGTGGGAGTGGCGCCTGCAGTTGGCGGACGCTATGTGGTTGGTTGTCAGCGAATCCGGGGAACCTTGAAGAAGGGGATGCAGAGTGATGGATGTGGCGTTGGGGATATGGGCTTACCGATGGAGTGTGAAGATTCTATAGGAGTGTTAGTGAGGTGCTCCGCGGAAGGTGGAGAGTGGGAGGAGTGCTCACATCTTCTTGGAAGCTGCAGTGATGTCCCGGCTAGCTTTGATGATTCTCTCCCGGCGGTCATGGTGTTCGTCCAGCTCGGAGCGGAAGTATTCGAACGATGGGAGGTACAGAGAGGTGGAGGGGGCTGTTCCGGATGCTTCTTCAGAGGCCATCGTTGCGTGTGTTCGCTTGGGCCCCATCAGCACCGGGTACCATCGGGTGAAGGAGTGGCCCTGGCTTGTCGTGTTGATCGAGTGTTGGCAGGTGAGGTTCGATCTTCGGTTAAGCAAAGTCCGAGGAGAGTCAAACGACTTCTCTCCTCCACATCCCGAAGACTCACGTTGCAACACCTCGATAATAAACTTCTTGCAGCAGTCAGGCTCTCAGGTTCGGACGGCACGAAGAAGCTGAATTGAATGCCTCTAATGTTCATCATGGCATGGATTGGATGGGTTCACAAGCCCACGGTGCTCCTGCCTGTCATGTATAGGTAACACATCGGATCCATCGACCAAGGCTCGTGAAGCGCACGGAAGCAAACGAGTTGTTGCTTGGCTGACATGGACAAGCCTTACAACCACCATCTTCTTGCCTTGGGAAGCGGCAAGTATGTACATTCGTACACCGTCCAGTTTACCGTCAGCCCGGCCTGCCAACGGCCCAGCGATACATATAGGAGGTACCTTCGTACAGCACAGCGGGACAGAACCACTCCGTTCTTGAAACAGCTTTCCTGGCTCATCAAAACGTGGAAGGACAAGCCTCGCACCGTTACATTGTGTTGCCGACTGCCGAGCGCTTGTAACTGCTTCTACAGAAAGACAAAACTCAATTGGCAGCGGTAGAGCCGCGGAGCGGAAGACCGCACATGGCCTCAGCACGAAGGATTCACACCGCAGGTGGAGGGACGGGTCACGGCAAGCAATATCAGCCAATGACGTACTAACTCATCTCGCACCAGGTCAAGCAACAGCTTCTGCGAACCGATATGAGTGGCTGACTTGAGCGACAACCCTGTGACCGACGAGGATGCGCTGTGGAGATCTCTTTGGGACTCCGCTTGGAGAGCACGAGGTCGAGCTGCAGGGATGGTCGCCAGGCCGCTGATCAGAATGTATTTGAACGTTTCATCGCCCGACTGGACAACGTGGTTTTGTTTCCTTCGACAGCTGGAGTTTCTTCCCACTACCATTGTCTGATCGCAACAATGGGGTACCAAGTCGGTAACATCTATGTAATCGCCGGCGTCGCAGTCGTCGGCGGTGGTCTGTTCGGTATGCTATGAGCGGTCCAAGCCATACTCCATGGTGGTAGGCTAATATGCATCCTAGGTTTCGACATCTCTTCTATGAGCGCCATCCTCGGCACCCAGGCCTACAAATGCTACTTCAACCAAGGAGACACCGTTGACGGCAACTGCCAAGGTCCTACTACAGGCACACAAGGCGGCATCACGGCAGCCATGCCTGGTGGTTCCTGGGTCGGTGCGCTTGTCTCTGGCTTCATCTCTGACATGTTCGGACGCAAGAAAGCTATCATGATCGGCTGCGTCATCTGGGTCATCGGATCGACAATCATCTGTGCTTCGCAAAACATCGGCATGCTCATCGCTGGACGTATCATCAACGGCTTCTGCGTGGGTATAGAGTCTGCTCAAGTGCCGGTCTACATCTCCGAAATTGCACCACCGACCAAGCGAGGCCGTCTGGTCGCCTTGCAGCAGTGGGCTATCACCTGGGGTATCCTGATCTTGTATTACATCTCGTATGGCGCCTCGTTCGTCGGTGGTGGCACTCCCCAGACGTACAGCACGGCAGTCTTCCGCATCCCATGGGGTATCCAGATGGTCCCTGCTGTCTTGCTTTTCATCGCCATGCTGTTCCTGCCCGAGTCTCCGCGATGGCTCGCTCGGTTCGTTCCTCTGCTATCCTTCATTCTGACCGTCTGCTAACAGCTCAATACAGAAAGGACCGCTGGGAAGAGTGCCACAAGGTCCTCACGCTAGTCCATGGCCACGGCGACCCCGACAGCCCCTTCGTCCTTTACGAGCTCAACGACATCCGCGACATGTGCCAATTCGAAGCCCGCAATAGCGACGCAACCTACTGGGAGCTCTTCCAGCCCAAGATGATCAACCGCACGCACATCGGCATGTTCACACAGATCTGGTCCCAGCTCACCGGCATGAACGTGATGATGTACTACATCACCTACGTCTTCGGCATGGCAGGCTACTCCGGCAACGCCAACCTCCTCGCCTCATCCATCCAGTACATCATCAACGTCATTATGACTGTGCCCGCGCTCATCTGGCTCGACCGCTGGGGACGCCGGAACACTATGATCGTCGGCGCGTTCCTCATGATGGTCTGGATGTTCACCAACGCCGGCATCATGGGCGGGCAGGGCAAGGTCGTCGAAGGCGGCGTCCACAATATCCCGGAGGAATCCATGAAACTCACCGGCAGCGCCGCGAAGGGCTTGATCGCCTGCACCTATCTCTTCGTTGCCTCCTACGCGCCGACCTGGGGTCCTTGTTCATGGGTCTACCCGCCAGAGCTCTACCCGCTGCGTGTGCGTGGCAAGGCTGTAGCGTTAGCGACGAGCTCGAACTGGGCTTTCAACACGGCGCTGGGAGCCTTTGTGCCGCCGGCGTTCGCCAATATCCGGTACCAGGTGTACATCATCTTTGGCATCTTCAACTTGGCTATGCTTATCCACGTCATTATCCTTTTCCCGGAGACGGCCGGGAAGACTTTGGAAGACAGTAAGCCTCCCTCCTTTCCACTTCATCAAGTTTCCAAGCAGAGACTAACTTTTGTGTCAGCCGCCGCGATGTTCGAGTCCACCGGCCCAGACAGCCTGCCCTACATCGGTACCAAGGCCTGGAAGACCAAGGTCGAGTACCAAAGCATGGCGCGCAAGGAGAAGGGCGAGGTGACGAAGGATAAGTTGGAGGCGATGGAGCATGAGGAGCATAGCCCTGAGCCGGCGGAGAAGGTTTAGCGGTTGTGACTGCGAGAGCTACGGCTACATGTGTGGATCGGTTAAGCTTGGGGATATGTTGATAGTACTCGGTCGTTGGCGCTCTGAATAGAGGTACTCGATCTTTGTCTCTATTCCTCATGATTTGCCGACCCGTCACCGTCAAACATCCGTTTCAAAATCAAGTTGCTCTAAGTTATAAATCACAATTAGAACTGTCATCTACTAGTATCCTGTCGACCTAAGCGTTGGTAATCGCTTTGCGCAGAGGTCGAAGATGGGACCAGCGGAGAGGAAAACCTTTAGTGGTATTGTTGCTCGCAATTGCCCCGCGACCCGCGACTGCCATCGTCGCCTCGCAGACTGTTGTTCTTTTCAAGAGATCTCTTCGACATGGACATGTCCAATGCAAAATGTAGGTCGCGGCCTTGCGGGATCATCAGTGCTTGGTGACACCGCAGTCGACCCACGTCTCGTCAATACGAAGAATCCACACGATGTCGCTTCCTGCAAGGCCCTGGCAATCCCATGAGCCATCGGCAGGCCAGCTTTGCGAGACCATCATCTGCATATTCTGAGAACAGTCGTGACAATGCGGCCTCTGGACCAAGATGAAGCGCTTGGTGGCGCTCTACTAGCCTCCAGATTGTCGAGAGCATCCATGCGCCGATCGCATTTCCGAGATGTCTCACCACGATGCCGGAGAGCACCCGTCACAACGACCGGGTTCTTGGGCCAGCTACTTAACGTCCTCTTCGACGCCGCACTGCTTTGGTGCAGAGCTCACTGATATCTTGATCCGCCTCGAAGCAACCACAACGCGTCATAATCGATATGCGGTATACCCTGCGGCCGCACAAGACCCTGCCACGTGGGAGACGTTGGGCAGAAGCAATTCGAAGCACAGTGGATCTCCCTGCTCTCAATTTCTTCCACGGCTTCATTCCAACCCCATCGCCAACGCTGCAGTGTTCTCAAACCCCCCCGAGTCACGACAGCAAGAACACGAGTCAACCGTACCCCCATTCTTCCGCCGCCCGACCCTATCGGAATCGACCGACATGCTTGAACTTCAGCCCTTGCTTGACGCCAGGCGCGGCCTTGCGGCGCTGGTGTAACGTGCGATCTGGGTTGGTCTTCGTAGGCGGTGCGACCGCACTTAGGGGAGTCAAATGGTTTGGCTGGTCTTTTCATCATCGCGTTCTCTTCTCGTGCTTTTCGTGTCTTCGGCGTAGCGCAAGGACAGGTGAGGAAGCGTTATCCTGTCATTACTCTCGTTCATCTTCGTCTTCACTCCTCTCACATGGCCATGCCGGCGCGACCTTCCCGTCTTTGAGGCCGCACTTGTGACCCCTCCCACCGGGTACTGACACCTGGACACCCTCCCACTGACCACCATCACCGGGCCATGGGCGCCGCGTGAGCGCATGCAACAACTCGAAACGTGGACGAAAGAACACAGCCAACGCCACACCTCGAGCCGATAGTCAAGATGCGATACCCACCCATCTCAGTGATCCTGCAATGGCCAACACCAAACTACGATAGCCCCGAGACGCGAGGGCCAGCTCTTCTCATCGTCAACATCATCTTCATGATCTTGGTCGTTGCTGCCGTTGCTGGGCGGTTCTACGCGAGGACATACTATAAGAAATGGTTCGGCATTGACGATGTCATGTGCGTGTTCGCGCTGGTGAGTTAGATGACATCCAATGGGTGGGGAGTTGGCTGATGTGGGTAGATCTTCACTCTGGCGACAGCAGTGGTGGTGATTCTGGCGAATGAGAAGTTTGGCTGGAATAGGCATATCTATGATATCCGTGAGCAACACCTTTGCACGCAGGTTTAAAGTCCAGCTGACAGTTTTCAAGCATTCGACTGGATCGAACGAGCCAACATCATCGCCTTCATCGCCAAACTCACCTTCACCTTCGCCGCGACCTTCATCCGCCTCTCACTCATATGCTTCTACTACCGCCTGGTCAAGGACAGTGGCATCCGATGGTTCAACTGGGTGCTGCATGCCAGCGTGCTCTGGACACTCGCTGTTGGCATCACGTTCATTTGCTTGGGTATATGGCTCTGCTCGTATGTTCTCCACCCCGACTCACAGCAGCTCTGGCTTCACTGACACGCAAACAGACCAGTCGAGTCCTATTGGATCTTCCCGCAAATGGATGGCGCGACCTGCATCGACGAGGGCAAGACCATGCTCGGCGCAGGAGTGGTCAATACTGTGTCTGATCTCTGGGTCACGATAGTGCCTATCCCGCTCATCATGCAGCTCAGGATGCCGCTGAAGCAGCGCATGGGTGTGTGCGTGTTGCTATGTCTCGGCATGATCGTCACGATTGCTGGTGCGCTGCGGACGTACTTCACCTGGAAGAGCTTGATGGATAGCTGGGACGAGACCTGGCACGCTTACTCGTTGTGGATTTGCGCAGCGGTCGAGTTGGACATAGGCCTAGTAAGCACTCCTCACACCCCACCAAGAGCCTGATCTAACGAGTGGAAAGATCTGCTCCTGCGCCCCAGCCTGGAAATCCCTCCTCGCCCGCCACATCGCCGAACTCACCTCCAAACTCTCCTCCCTGCGCACTCCAAACGCCTCTTCCAACGACCCTTCAGCGACCACCCCACCGCCCTCCCGCTTCAACCCTCTGCGCAGCATACCCTGGTTCCAACACACCCGCTTCGACTTTGAGAGAACGAAGCGATCGCGTCTCGACGCTTCTGACGAAATCGCGCTGCAGCAAGTGGAGAAAAGCGGCAGAGTGAGTGAGATGCCGCTCGACGACGACGGGCATGAGGAGAGGAGGTATGGGGCGAGGACGAAGACTCCGCCGCCGCTGCAGATTTCTTTGCGGCAGAGTTTGGATCAGCGGAGTGTGCGGTTGTCGCATGAGGAAGGCAATGGGTCGAGGGAGAGGAGGTAGCGGTGAGGGGTGTAGGATTGACGTTAAGGGCTGAGATTTGTATACTGGAGGTTCATTTCAGGTTTTATCTATGGGCGGCTTTTAGCGATGATATGATACGATCGATACCCCAGCACGATACGGCAGTCGGACTCTCCACGGCAGTAATGAGACACATTCTAGCGAAGAGATATACAAACCAGCAGTCATTTCGAGGCAGACACGGAGTATTCGCCCTATAATCGATGCCTTGAAGGAACAACGACACCTTATGCCGTGAAATAAAATAGTGAGACGACATGAAGAATCTCACAGTTCTCTGCCGAGTAGGAAGCAGGAAGTGGCGTGGTCGCGTGGCTCAGATACAAAGGCAAATAGATTGCCTTGCCTTTATTCCTGCCTGGCGTGCTCCAAGGACCAAGGGAAGACTACTGTAGAGACCGTCTCTCTTGGAAGGTATTGGCGTCTGGGGCCGCAAGTTGATGGAGCTGACGGTGTTATTGATTACAGGACTCGGGATGGTTTTATTGATCTGACTCAGCGTCTCCCAACGTCGAGGTGTCGGTGAGCGTGGACTGATCAAACCCGAAGCCGGGTCGTTGCAGAGTCCAGACCGCGCCGTATCTCCTGATGGCTTTTCTGGTATGCGGATAGGAGAGCTGGAATGTTGCTGAGAGTTTGTGGAGGTGCGACTAGCTGCTTGGCCACGACCGCATGCGGTCTACATTTGCCGACAACTCTGAGTTCCTTGACTCTCTGCATCTCGAAACTTGTTTGCTCGACGCTTGAAGATCGCCGTGGTCTTTTGGCAGATGGATGTGCACCGCCCAGTGGGGGGACATTCAGGCTTTATGCCATTGTCCGACGATGGAAGCGGCTCAGAGGGTCGGGATTGCTGGTCTTGACGTGCTCGATCTCGCGCGATGTGGGCTTCCGCACCCACTCTGGAGCTGATTGCCCGGGGCCATCTCCTTCAGCTGCGAGGCGCTCTCTCACAGCAGCTGAGATGACAGGTGACAGATCAGATAGCCTGCATGCGCCCACCCCTCAAAGCCCTATCCGGACCCGAAGTTAAGGTATGGGCAAGCGAGAAAAGGCGCCACGAGCAACTCTCTTGCTCCTGAATCTCCGGCCGTCTGGACCTCACGAGCTTCCGACACGAACACCGTGCGACCCAGACTGGTCCTAACGATCTCCAAGCAGCCACAGCCGTAGCGACAGACGAAGCAAAACGGTCAATGTTTCGAGTTAATCTTTCCGCTTCGGCGATGAGGCTCAGATGCCTTGCCTGCAACTAACCTAGCGCATCTCACTGCGTCGCCTGCAATTGGCTGACGGGCACAGCTTACCGGACTCTTGGGGCGCCAGGAATAGAGCGTGCGTGGTGCCACGAGCGCGACAGAACAGACCTCGCCCTCTGCACGATAGCCGAAGGCACGTCTCTCTCTCCCAATGACAGACCTGCTTGGGGCGCGATGCAGCCCTGTATTGGTGGCGCAGACGTGCCGTTGATGCTTGGGGGTGTCACCGAATCTCCAGATGGTGCACAGGATGCTTCAACTAAAAGCTCCAGGGGTGTGAGAGGACGGCACGGGGACCGCGATATATTGCGGCTCTTCAGCCGATTTCTCGGTGGTGATGTTCAGGTGATGATACCGGGGACCTTTCGTTTTTTTTCTTCTTCTTATTATCCTACTGTCGCTCTCCGTCGGGGCGTTCTGGTTCACCAGCTATTCGCTCGCTGAACACCACATTCACTTTTAATCGTTAATACACAATATGTCTTTCTTGTTGAATTCGTTGGTGCTGGGGCTCGCTGTTGTTGGGGTGTCGGCTCAACGACCAGGTGGTCCTCCAGGTGGTACCGGCGGCTCTCCAGCATACACACTCTACCAGGCACCTCTTCCCATCCCCGAAGTCATTCAACCGGACTTTTCGATCACCACCAAGGATGGACGGACGGTGCAGAGCTACTCGATCACCATCGAGCAGTTCACCAAGCAGATCTACCCTGATCTCGGCGCGGCAACGATGGTTGGGTATAACGGGCAAGCACCTGGGCCGATGTTCAGGATTGATCGGGGCGTCGAGACGGTCGTGAGGGTGTTGAACAAGGGCCCGCGCAATGCTGCTGTCCATCTTCATGGGTCGTACAACCATGCTCCGTGGGATGGGTGGGCGAACGATGACATGGCTCCGAATCAATGGAAGGTACGTAGTTTCTAGTCAATCCATCTCGGGTTATATTTTTACTGACTCGAGAAGGATTACTACTACCCTAACCTGGAGTCTGGACGCTCGATATGGTACCATGACCACACCGACGAGATCACTGCAGTCAACGCCTACTTCGGCCAGGCTGGAACCTACATCATCCACGACCCTGCCGAGGACGCTCTTGCTCTGCCCGCTGGCGACTACGACGTGCCGCTCGCTCTGTCGGACAAAACCTACGATGCTAATGGCGACCTTGTCTCTCCCGCAGGCAACACCTTCAACTTCTTCGGCGATACCATCCACGTCAACGGCCAGCCATGGCCATACATGAACGTCGAGCCACGCAAGTACCGTTTCCGATTGTACGACATGTCGTTGAGCCGTGCATACGACCTCCGCATCCAGAACCCAGCTGGCAACTCGGTGCCATTCAAGGTCATTGCCTCCGACTCAGGTCTCTTCGGTAGCCCGGTCTCCACCAGCAACCTCGTGATGTCCATGGGCGAGCGCTACGAGATCGTCGTCGACTTTGCCAACTTCAAAGGCAAGAAGTTGACCATGCTCAACGGCTTCACCGCCGCAGCAACGACCAGCTTCGCCAACACGGACAAAGTCATGCAATTCGTCGTCGGCAACACCGTCAGCGACACCTCCAACAACGGCGCCGTCCCCGGCACGCTAAACCCCAACGTCGACTGGCCCGCTCCCCGCACCACCGTCGACCACACCTTTTCCTTCCAGCTCGGCGGTGGCGGTGCCCAGTGGACAATCAACGGCGTTCCCTTTTCCGACGCTAACAACCGCGTCCTCGCCAAACCCCCACAAGGCGCCGTGGAACTCTGGGAGCTCCGCCACGCCGGCGGCCCCGCCGTCCACCCCGTGCACATCCACCTGGTGAACCTGCAAGTCGTCTCGCGCACCGGCGGGCGCGGCAGCGTCCTCCCCTACGAAAGCGCCGGCCTCAAAGACACCGTCCTCCTCGAGCCGGGCGAGACGGTGCGCGTGCTCGCCTTCTACGGGCCCTGGGACGGACTGTTCATGTTCCACTGCCACAACCTGATCCACGAGGACAACGCGATGATGGCGGCCTTCAACGTCACTTTGCTCGAAGAACTCGGGTACCCGAATACGCAAGGCTACGCCGACCCGGAGGATTCGCGATTTGCAGCGAAATCGTATAAAGCGGCGCAGTTCAAGCCCGCGGCGATCAAGAAGGCGGTGAAGAAGCTGGCGGCGATGAATCCGTACAAGGACGCTTCGGCGCTGGCGAGTAAGGCCGAGGCGCATTATGCGGCGACGCCTTTTGCGGGGGAGAAGAGGACGGTAGCGGCGCCGGTGGTGGCGAGGGCGACGGCTGCTTTTGTTGCGTGAGCGGTTCATCTCTGCATCTTGTGCTGGTGGTGTTTCGTATGGTTCAAGGGTTGGGATATAGTATTCGGTGTTGGCATGGCATTATTGGGACGGCTTTGCTTTGCTGCTGGGCATTATTCTCGGGCACGATGAATATCTACTACAGGTCACATGACAGCTATTGGTAATTTGCTAAATGCCAATGTGTAATTCTAGTGGTGACGAGTCTGGGATAGAGCGGTCCAGATTCAACATCGTATCATCTAGATCAATTCTCTTCCATTCTGATGTTGTGCAGAAGTACGGAGTACCTCAAGTGAAGTGCCTGGCAACGCCAAATAAACGTGACTATGGAAAGGAGAAGAGGCTACGACAAGCGTTTGAACGTTCTGTCTTCCTTTCTCCGTGGCGCAAGCGAGACAACATGGAATAGAGTAGGAGTGCAGTGGTAGGGGATCATATTTGGCAGGAGCACCACGGCACGGCAGACCTGAGCTCCCTTCTCGATGGCCGAGACTGGTGGGTGAGCACAACAGGGGGCTGCATAGCAAGCGATGGTGTCGGGGAGAAGTATGTTACCCTTTACGCATTCGCGGCAGCTCTCCAATATCAGGACAAGGTGCAAAAGGTATAAGGGAATTATATAAGAGGCGGTCTCATCATGGACACGACACTGACTGCGCATGAGAGAACCGTTCTCCGAGACAGCAACTTCTCAAAGACTGGTATCCTCACGCTCAATACTAGGTTACAGACTCCCCCCGAGCTAGAGAACACGCTAGATCGCAACCAAGTCCCAGGTCATCACCGAACCCACTCCTCCAATCCCACCACCCCTCACCCCACCGGCCCCTGCCTAGTCAAGAACGTAACATTATCCAAAAAACCCCCCACCACATCCCCAAACGCACTCGCCTCCCCCCGCACCAACCGCTCCATCTGCTCCCGCAGCACCCTCGAATCCACCTCCACCTCCAGCTCGTACGTCCCGGCGCCCTGCCCGGGCATGTCGACTTTCGTCAGGTCGATGGAGTAGGCGAGGTGGCGGTAGGAGACGCGGTCTTTGATGCGGTCGGGGCCGCGGTCCGTGGCGCTTTCGGCGGCGATGAGGGTGGTAGGGTCGATGTCCGGACGGTCGAGGTTCACTTCCAGGGCGAGGGAGATGCGGGTGTCGTAGTTGTATTGCGGGTTGTAGATGTGCAGGTCGGAGATGGGCATTTTCACTATCCGGCCGAGGATCTGGCCGGCGCGGATGGCGGGGCAGTGGTGGGTGGAGGGTCTGTCGCGCGTGGCGCGGGTGATGCGGAGGCGCGGGGGGCGGGTGTGGGTGTTGCGGCGTTGGATGGAGGTGGGGAGGGCGGCGAGGCCGGTGGCGGAGAGGGGGTGGTAGAAGTCGGCTTCGTAGGTGTGGTCGTAGGTCATTCTCACGCGGCCGTCTGCCATTGACTCAGCGGTGGCGGCGTTGAGGTATTTGTTCATGGCACTGTGCTCGGCTTCGGTCATTCTACTCTCGAAGTGGTAGTCGGAGTTGGTGGCGGGGTCGAGGACGGTGGTGCTTAGAACGGGAAGGCGGAGGCGGTCGTCGCTGCCGGCCTTCTTGAGGACGCCGACCTAAGATGGTGAGGTTAGCCTCTCGATCGTAACGAATGGATTCAACGTGGCAGGTGGTATGATCGCATCTTGCCAGAGTGTTAGTAGATAAGGAGAACTCACCCTTGCCTCAACCTCGATCGTGCCCTCCTTCGGATGCATCCCCACGTCTTGAAGCCCACTGAACTGCTCAAACAGCCAATCCTGCACACACTTGAGCATCGGCGGATATGGGGTGTTCCATCGAAACGACTTTTCCCACTTTCCAAGAATGGCAGAAGCGCCAATGAGGTCGTGGTCGAGGGGCGGATGCTGCTGCCAGGGCTTCGTCTCCGAAATCGGGACAGTGCCGTTAGGTTGCTGAGAGGCGCCACGTGGTGTGATCGCGCGCTCGAGAGTCGGCGCATGACCGTTCGCTTGCGCGTCCCCGTGCTTGAATCGTGGGTTGTGCTTTGAGAGAACGGCCCAAGGGGGCCTTTGGGTGTATTTCCGGGTCATGGTTCGCTTGGCAGGTGGTTCTTGCGCTGGTTCGGGTGCTGGGCGCTTCAGCTGCTTCTCCGCCGGAGGAACCATGTTGGTGGCTTCTGAGGTGTGATGTGGAAGGTTTGGGGGATTCGGGGGCGCGGAGACGACGCTTTGTTTGCCAGCACCGTTAGCGTCCAGAACTTCGTTAGAGGGCTCACGCGGCCTTGGCGGCACGTGATTTATGAGATCCTGCACACTGCTTCTCTGAGAGTGTGGACGCGGCATTACTTGCGTTTTCGGAGAGACTGACAGGCTCCTCTCGCGCTCCTGAGTGAACTGCTGGGTGAGATATTGTGTGGAATGGCGCTGGAGGTCGGCAGGTGAAGGGCGATGGAAGGTGTTGGGCGACTCCACGAGATTGCTAATGGCTGCCGGCGATTGTGCGGTGAATGCATTCCCCTGCGACGTGCCGGAGAATGTGCGGCTATGGACCGGACTGCTCATGTCTAGGTAGCTGCTGGAGTGCTGGGGAAGAAGTGGTGGGGGCGGACCGTGCGGTGTTCTCGGTTGCGCCTGGGTGTATGGTGATTGTTGGTATGCGCCTGATTGTTGATACATGCCTGCGCTTGGTGGTTGATTGGGCGGCTGAGACATGACTGCCTGTGGGCTCTGTCGGACGGATCCTGGTGTATGGCGGTGCTGACTGTGATGCGACGACGGCGTCGGAGAGGCAGAGGTGGACTGGTGTGGCAGTGGGATGCTCGCGCTCGAAGGCGACTGTTGAACCGGGTAGCCATAGCTAGCGGTAGGGGGTCTTCCGCCGGGCGTTGTTGCGGAGAAGCCGTCCTGCGATCGGTATCGGTAGTCGGGAGGACCTTGTCCAGGGGTGTGTAGTTGCGGGAAACCTTGGCTGCCAGACGACCTTGCAGTGGGTAGAGATGGAGGAGGACCATACCCGGGCAGCGGCACTTGTGGATGCGCGTGCGGATGCGCATAGCCTTGTGCATGGTGTCCGTTGACAGCTGGTGTTGTCCCAGATGGCTGACTATTCCTCTTTGCCTCCGGCGACGTGTTCTTTCTCGGACTGCTCTCCTCCTCGCCGCCATCGTTCATCAACGCCGAGAGATTCATCCTGCCTTCGCAGCTCTTCCGCGACCCAGCACACAATCGCTTCCGTCCTGTGCTGGTGCCGCGAGGCTACGACCCGATGCGCTCTTCGGTCCTATACATCTGCGCACAAGACAAGCAGCTCAGCGAAGAGCTCCTCTCTCACGCCTGGCTGCGCTCTTTCCCACTGCGCTGCGTTTGATCGACGTCTAGGCGTGTTCTCCAGTAGAGTGCGCGGGTCGCGGCGGACCTCAGAACGGGCTCGCGACTGTCCTTCTACTCGTCACGCGCCAGGATGGCAGAATCAGGGCGATGTGGTACAAGAAGTGTTGATGTGTATACAGATCGCAAGGTGTCACAAGAACATGAGGTGGTCTTCAAAGCGTGGCCAGACAACAGCTCGGCGCGGGCTCGGGAGTCATCTACAGTGGCCTGTTTGCGCTGGGTGCATATGCGGTGGTGGGTTCATGTGTTGATGCTGTATAAACGGTCTCTACTCCAGCGACATACCGTCCTAGCATTTGCGACCTGAAGCGTAGACATATTGATGGATAATGATTTATGCCCGTCCAGACGGAATGCATGCCAAGCCTCTCGGAGCGGGAGTGTTTGGCAGAACTAACGCGCAATGATGCTCGCGCCTGGAAGCTGTTCACTTGCACATGCTCGCTGCTGATTCTTCCGCCATCAACACCACCTCATCTCTTTTCATCTTCTCACGTGTTCTCATACATCGCCTTCTCACGGTCCTTCCTGCCGCCTACACTTTCATCCAAGCGGCACCTTCTCGTCGACGCCACCCTCTTCCGACCGACAGCTCCGTGTTTGTCACCAGCGAGCGACACCACCTCACCCCATCACTCTTCGCATCAGGACTCGGCAAAGGCTGGAGTCAAGGCTGTGGTAGATACTCCTGCAGGGTGAAGAAGAGGGAGGAGTAGCAAGATGGTGGCTCTCACATCCGCCGCCGGCCTGGTGGGCTTCTTGTCCGAGCCGGATTCGACGCTGCAGGCCTTTGCGCTCGAGAGGCTCAACGACGACATCGACAGCGTATGGACGGAGGTGTCTGGTTCCATCGGGCAGATGTACGTTGCAACATCCGTGCTTTGACTGGCAAGATGATGCGCACGTCCACGTGACAATGTGCGACTGGAGAGGACTCAAGCTGACAGATATGTGTTTACAGAGAAGCCTTGTACGAAGACAGCTCTTTTTCCCACCGGGAATTGGCTGCTCTCGTCGTCTCCAAGGTTTACTACCAACTGCAGGAATACAACTTGTCGATGGAGTTCGCGCTCAACGCTGGAAAGCACTTCAACATCGACCAGGGCGGCGAATATGAGCAGACCATTCTCACAAAATGCATCGACACCTACATCGCTCTTTGCGCCCTCCACAACCCGACGTCGCCAATGTCCAAAGACCGCCGGCAATCCAACGACTTTGACTACAAGCAGACTGCTGATGGACCCGCCAACGCCACTGCCAGCATGTCTTCGCCCATCACGCCCTTCTCGCAGTCTGCACTTCCTTCAAAGTCGCTGTTGTCTCGCGACGAGGACAATTCGTGGGAGCCGTCTGCACCCGGAGGTGGCAATGCCGGCGTGCCCGGAGCTCATCCGCATCCGCTCACGCTCACCAGCCACGTGAAGAAGAGTCTGCAGAATGTGGTCCGGTCGCTCTTCGAGAGCTGCTACAAGGAAGGAGCTTACCGGCAAGTGGTCGGCATTGCGGTTGAGGCTCGCAACATGGACATTCTTCGAGAGGCGATTCTGCGCGCAAGCCAGGACGAGAAGAGCAAGGGCAAGAAGGCTGCGGTTGCTGGTGCAGGCCAGATGGAAGATCTCATGGACTACGTTCTTGACATCTGCATGAACGTCGTGCAGGAGCGCGGGCTGCGGAATGAGATCTTGCAGTTGATTCTGGACCTGCTCAACGATATCCCGAGCCCAGACTACTTCGCCATCGCACGCTGCGTTGTGTACCTTGATCAGCACACCATGGCCTCAGATATGCTGAAGAAGTTGATCCAGAAGGGTGATGGACGGTCGCTGTCGATTGCATACCAGCTTTCTTTCGATCTCTACGAGAACGGCACTCAGGAATTTCTGCAAAAGGTTATGGAAGAGCTGCCAGAGACGGAGGACACCGAGAAGACCGTCCTACCTCCAAACATGGGACAAACGCGGGCGCCTGCCACCGACAGCGATGCAACAGCGAACGAGGAGGACAATGACAACTCTGCGGAGTCGGAACAACTCCTCTCGGAGCTACAAGATAATGCAGGATCCACATCAACTGTTGTCGCATCAAGAACAAAACCGCAACCTCAGTCTGAGGACGAGAAGAAAGCGGTCACTTCGGTGAAGACGATCATGCGTGGCACGAAGAGCATTGAGCTTAATCTCGAGTTCCTGTTCAGGAGTAGCAAGTCCGACAAGGCCATCCTCAACAAGATCCGGGACTCACTCGAGGCGCGGAACAGCATCTTCCACACTTCGGTCACCTTCGCAAATGCGTTCATGTATGCCGGCACCACCATCGACACTTTCTTCCGGGACAACCTGGAGTGGCTCGGCAAGGCGGTCAACTGGAGCAAGTTCACGGCCACTGCTGCGCTTGGGGTGATTCACAGGGGCAATCTAGGACAAGGTCAGAAATTGCTGGAGCCTTATCTGCCGAAAGGACCACACGACTCGAGCACTGGAAGCTCATACAGCCAAGGCGGTTCGCTCTACGCTTTGGGTCTGATCTACACCAACCACGGCACCCACGTTCTGGACTACCTCCGCCGCTCGTTCAAGTCGACAAGTGAGGAAGTCGTTCAGCATGGTGGTGCTTTGGGTATCGGTGTCGCGGGCATGGCTACTGGGAACGAGGACATCTACGATGAGCTGAAGAACGTCCTCTACTCGGACTCTGCCATCAACGGTGAGGCCGTTGGTCTCTCCATGGGTCTGGTCATGCTGGGCACGGGCAACGTCAAGGCTCTTGAGGATATGATTCAGTACGCACACGATACACAACACGAGAAGATCGTTCGTGGGCTGGCGATGGGAATGGCACTCATTATGTACGCGCGCCAAGAAGCTGCGGATGAGCTCATTAACGGTCTGCTCGACGACGCCGACCCAGCTCTCCGTTATGGTGGTATTCTCACTGTCGCTCTTGCGTATTGTGGCAGCGGTAGCAACAAGGCCGTTCGCAAGCTCTTGCACGTCGCTGTCAGCGATGTCAGCGATGACGTCCGAAGGATAGCCGTCATGAGCTTGGGATTCGTCCTCTTCCGCAAGCCTGGCTCCGTCCCACGCATGGTCGAGCTGCTCTCAGAGTCTTATAACCCACACGTAAGGTACGGCGCCACCATGGCCCTCGGCATCGCCTGCGCCGGCACTGGCTTGGACGAGGCCATCGACCTCCTCGAGCCAATGATGAAGGACTCTGTCGACTTCGTCCGCCAAGGTGCACTCATTTCGCTCGCTATGATCATGGTGCAGCAGAATGAGGCCATGAACCCCAAGGTCACTCAAATCCGGAAGCAATTGCAGAAGATGGTCGGTGACCGCCACGAAGACGCCATGGCGAAGTTCGGCTGCGCCATCGCGCTCGGTATCATTGACGCTGGCGGTCGCAACTGCACGATTGGTCTCCAAACACAGACCGGCAACTTGAACATGGAGGCTATCGTCGGTATGGCTGTGTTCACGCAGTACTGGTACTGGTTCCCGTTCACTCACTTCCTGTCTCTGTCCTTCACGCCGACACATATCACTGGTGTTGATGGCGACCTGGAGATACCGAGCTTCAAGTTCCACAGCAACACTCGTCCGAGCATGTTCGACTACCCGCCTGAACAGGAAGTCAAGACCGAAGAGGCGCCCGAGAAGGTCAAGACTGCGGTGTTGTCGACCACTGCGCAAGCCAAGCGGAGACAGGCAGCCAAAGCGCGTAGAGAGCGTGGCGAGAGCATGGAAGTTGACCCGACACCCACGACACCCAAGCCTGACGGAGCCGACGTCGATAAGATGGACGAAGACACGAATGTCGTCGAGACCGGCAAGGAAGGCGAAGAGAAAGCCGATGGTGAGACCAGCGCACCAGGCTCGACGAAGAAGAAGGCGGAGAAGGAGAAGGTGGGCTATGAGCTGGAGAACATGTCGAGAGTGCTGCCGGGCCAGATCCGGTACGTCAGCTTCCCTGGCGAGGGGAGGTATCAGCCGGTCAAGAAGGTAAGGCACACATCTACCCTGAGGAAAGATGGACTTTGCTAACATACGTTCACACAGCCCACCGGCGGCCCCATCCTCCTCTTCGACACCCAGCCCGACGAGCCCAAATCCTTGCTCGAGCTCAAGGCGAAGAAGAAGACGGCGCCTCCCGCTCCTACCGCCAACGGCAACACTGTCGGTCCCGCCCCAGGTGCGGGCAACGCTGATCAAGGCGCCGCTGGTGCCCGCGCTGCCGCCGGTGTGTTGACGACTGTGGACGAGGACGATGAGGGTGGAGAGGAGGCGCCGTGTCCGGAGGCTTTTGATGTGGAGGACGATGAGGAGATGGAGGGGTAGTATGCTATCTGTCGGGTGGGGTAGGTATGTTAAGGTAGTTAGAGAGGAGGGGCGACGAGGTAGAGGAGAGTGGAGAGACTGTATAATTAGATGGGGATGTGTGTGAGATAAGTAGATCGTTGAAGCAGTTCACTGATGTCTTGTTGTCTTGTTGTCTTTTGCTTTCTTGACGTCGTGCTGGCCTTGTTGCTGCTCTATGCCACTCCAAGTTGGTCTCCATCCCCATGAGAAGTTCTTCGCGTATTTGCAGGACTTCCTGTCATACATGTACTCAAGGCCGTCATTTGCACATGCCATTTGCACATGCTGAGAGCGAACTGGCTTTCTTCCCCACAAACGCCACCAGGCGCTAGCGAAGTCCGCCCCACATTGAACATGACCTGGAGCTTCGTCACTTCAACTTGGACTTGAACCTCTGTCGTCGAATAGTACAACGCCTTCGTTGACACATCGCCGACGACCTTCATCGATGACACGAAGTCCATGAAACCAGAACATTAGTCGACGATGAAGGACAGCCTAAGCAAATCGCTCTACGAGCGCGAGATCTCCGAACTGCCCCTCCGCACCAAGAGCCACCGCAAGCTCTACGGCGACCGCCGACTCGTCGAGAACCTGGACATTGTGAACGAGCTCGACGGCCACTCCGGATGTGTCAACGCGCTCTCCTGGAGCAAGTCGGGGGAGCTGCTGGCGAGTGGAAGCGATGACCAGCACTTGAACATCCACCAGTACCAGCCTCATGATGCGGATAGTCAGTTCAAGCTGGCGACGAGCGTGGCGACGGGACATATGGCGAATATCTTCAGTGTGAAGTTCATGCCTCACTCTAATGATAGGACTGTGATTACGGCGGCCGGGGATCATGAAGTTAGGGTCTTTGATCTCGAGTACGCTGGACAGGCGAGGGAGGCTTCGAGAGCGTCTGCGATGGCTTCTGAGGGCAGGAGGGGAAGGAGGCATAATGTTTATGATGGGGTGAGGTATTTGAGTGACGGTGACACGGACGCGAGGGTGTATCGCAGTCACGGGGATCGGGTGAAGAGGATCGTGACGGAGTCGAGCCCGCATCTGTTCCTCACGTGCTCCGAGGATGGAGAGGTGCGGCAGTGGGATTTAAGGCAGCCGAGTTCGGCATACCCGCCTCCGAGGGGTGGACGGTTCAGCAATACGACGGACAATTCGCTGCCGCCGCCGTTGATCTCGTATAAGCGGTATCAGCTAGACCTTAACAGCATTTCCTGCTCGGCGTCGCAGCCGCATTATATTGCGCTGGGTGGTGCGCATCTGCATGCCTTCTTGCATGATCGTCGGATGGCTGGACGGGATCGGATGCAGGAGGCTGGCAAGCCGCTTGGTTCTCCCAATGGCCGGTCTGGGGATGAAGAGGAGTTGATGGGTCAAGCGACGCAGTGCGTGAGGAAGTTTGCGCCGAAAGGGCAGAAGAAGATGAGTCGAAGGGATAATGGGCACATTACTGCGCTGAAGATCGGTGATGCGAGGCCGAATGAGATGATTGCCAGTTGGAGCGGGGATCATATCTACAGCTTTGATCTGGTGAACAGTCAAGAGGCTGGCGGGGAGGGTGACGCGATAGCCGAGAAGAACGGTGAGGGTAAAAGGGTGAAGGAGGGGAAGGATCGGAAGAGGAAGAGGCAGGCGAGCGCGAGCCAGACGTCTTTAAGCCAGGGTGCCGGAAGGCCGAAGTCAAGACCGCGGACCGGACAGAGCAATGAGGCCGCGCTGCGAGTTCGATATCAGAACGGTCAGAGCGAGGACATACCACTCTCCGCCTCGTCGCGCCACCGAAACCGCCCCCTGACGGAACAAGAGCGCAACGCCCAACGCATCGCCAAAGCGAGCTCCAACGTCCGCTCCTCCCTCTTTGGCACCACTTCCTCCCAGCAACGCGAAGCCCGCTACACCAACACCCTCAGCCACTGCGCCGCCATCTTCACCGACCTCGACGAAGAGATGCGCGACTGGCGCTACCCCGTCGACCCCTCGGCGGAAATGGTCGTCGTGCAGCAAACGCTCCGCCAGAACCGCGAGAGCACACGGCGGTTCGTCCAAGCCGCTGGCACGATCGCGAGGGTGATGGGAGGCAGGCTCCAGACACCTTCCGCCAACCAGCCGCTTCTCGCGGCTTTCAGCGCGATCGAGACGCGCGGCTCCGATCGCCCGTTGAACCAACGCGAGCAGTTCGGGTATGATTTCCTGAAAGCCACTCTTCTCTGGCTGGACTCCGGGCTCGGCGCTTTAGTCGAGGGTTTCACGCGCCCGGCGGAGATGCTGCCGGACGTCAAAGCGGCGAAGCGCCTGCCCATTCCCGCGGAGGAAGCGGGGGTAGAAGCGATCGATGAGTTCCTGATCCCTTACCTGTTGCGAATGGCGAGCGAGCAGCCTGTGACGGATTTGGACGCGAATCGCTTCGAAGTGGACGAGAATACGCAGTTGTTCGCGACCGAAAAAGCTGCGGTCCTCGCGTTCGCTGCGGCGGTTAAGATACCTTTCGCCGACCTCTCGTCTGCTGTCGTACTGGCCGAGCAGGAGCACAGCGAAGGCGAAGAGCGCGTGCAAGCCCAAGACCGAGGCGCGGCTGTGCGGTTCTGGGGCGAAAAGGTGGCGAGGGGGGTGCTGTTGAATGCGGCGGAGGGGGTGAATTTCGTGTTTGTTAGTCGGGCTTTTGGCGGGCCGGGGAGGGTTGTGAGGGAGGTTGCGCAGGAAGAGGAGGCGATGGAGAGGGTTAGTGAGGGGGATGAGGAGGAGGTTGAAGTGGGGAGTGTGGAGGTTGGTGGGGAGGAAGTTGGGGTTGGGGAGATTGCTGAAGGTATTAGGGAGGCTAGGGAGAGGGAGAGGGAGAGGGAGGGTGGGGGTGTCGGGGAGGAAGAGGAGGAGGAGGAGGAGGAGATGATACTTGAGGAAGAGGACGACGATAGTGATGACAGCGATAACGATGATGAGAACGACGACAACGACGATGAAGACGTAGACATGGACTCTCCGACCGACGACGACTCCGATACCTCCTCCCTCTCCGAAGAAGACGGCGTGCCCAACGTCGGCATCCCGCGCTTCCTCCGCGCCACCGCTTCTACGAGATCGAAGTTACGCTATTCCGTCAACGCGGGGATTCCATGTCACTCCGCCGTGCGTTCCTACCGCGGGCACTGCAATGTGAAGACGGTGAAGGATGTGAACTACTTCGGTCTGGACGACGAGTACGTCGTGAGCGGAAGCGATGATGGGAATTTCTTCGTCTGGGACGCGAAGACGGGGGAGTTGGTGAATGTGCTGGAGGGGGACGGGGAGGTGGTTAATGTGGTGCAGGGGCATCCGTGACTTCTCTCCAATTTCTTTGGTTTTTGACGCTGTTACTAATTCTCATACAGGTACGAAACGATGATGGCAGTCAGCGGCATCGACCACACCATCAAGATCTTCTCCCCCGACGCCCGCGCGCGCGACTCCGCCCGCCTCGGCCGCGGCATCACCGCGCACGATAGTAGCGAGTTCTCCTCGCTAGCCTGGCCGGCGCGTTTGGGCCGCCGTCGCGCCTCGCGCCGCAGCGAAACCACTACTGCAAATGGCGAGCAGAACGGCGCTGTGACGTCCGAGCCCGCCGTCCCTGTCCCGGCTCGTGATAGGGAAGGCCCGGATGGCGATGAAGATGAGACGTATGTCGCAGAGAACGGGCTGCGGAGCAGGAGGCGCATGGCGGATGCGTATCGGATTATGAACCAGAATGATGTGCAGCGGCAGGGCGGGAACCAGGATGTTTTCTTGACGGTGAGTGATCTGCACGATACCTTCGGCGTGTCTTTGTTTGAAGTCGAGATGTTCCTGCGGCGGGGGCTGTGAGTGGATGGGGATGGTGAGGTACATACATACACCTCCGCGTTGCGTCTGGAGGGTTGGGGGGGGGGGGGGGGGGGGGGGGGGTGGGGGGGGGGGGGGGGGGGGGGGGGGGGTGTGGGTGGCGTCCGCTGGGGTGGGGGGGGGGGGGTTGGTTGGGGGGGGTGGGGGTTGGGG